>NC_080786.1:34622781-36062781 GCF_028018385.1 Neofelis nebulosa | reverse complement strand
AGAGACAAAGTTGATGCCTTTGCTTGCAGCCCCAAGAGCAGCAAATTCCTCCTTTCTTTCTATCCCTGCACTCCTAAGTCACTGTCCACATCCCTCAAATTTAATACCTGTTGGTTTTCTTGCTTACTTTGAAACCTAAACCTCAGACTTTTCTCTCTAGGCCCTCTAAAACCCGGTTTCATGGCAAAAAGCACTTCCACATTCTGAAATATTATGTCCAATTCCAATTCACGGTTGGGAGGTCAGATTGGGTCCTCCTTCATCATTCATGCTAACTCTCGAGCACTCACCTTGAGCACTGTCTAGAAATTCCAGATTCAAGTGCTCTATTTCTTGTGGGTCATCTGCCAATAAAAGGTCTTTGCCATCGTGATACCTTTGCCCATTTTTTTTGAAGGGGGCATCTACTTTAAGAAATGTTCATCTTGAGCTTGCACTTTTTTCCTGAGTATCCCTTTAACTTCCCTAGCCTAAAAGTAGGCCTTCTTTCATATGCATCTTTAGCTTATCAGAATACTTAGTTAACACTCCACATACAATGTGAGAACCTTGGTGCATTAGAACTCCACCCTTACATCTGCATATATTATCATATGTTTTACATCTACATATATTATATGCCCTCAATACACTGTTATAATTATTGAATTAGAAGTCATGGCCATTTAAAGAAATCCAGAAGGAAGAAAA
This sequence comes from Neofelis nebulosa, assembly GCF_028018385.1. Classification (NCBI taxonomy): domain Eukaryota; kingdom Metazoa; phylum Chordata; class Mammalia; order Carnivora; family Felidae; genus Neofelis; species Neofelis nebulosa. The sequence continues at coordinate 36,062,091 of NC_080786.1, read as the reverse complement.
AATAGTCTTTCATACTTAACCACATACTTACCATTTCTAATGCTCTTCTTTTCCTCTTACAGGTCTGTTTCCCCATCTGACACCATTTCCCTTGGCTCTTAAAAAGACTTCCTTTGTCATCCTGTTTCCTTTTGGTCTCCATCATTTCCAGTAAAATTTCAACTGCTTTCATATTGTTGTTCTCCCATATATAATGTTTTTCCTCTTTTTCTGTGGATGCTTTCAAGATGTTCTCTTTTCGTTTTTGAACAGGCTGAGAATGCTATGATTAAGTGTGGTTTTCTTTATACTTGTTCAGTTGGAGCTTGCTTATCTTATTCAATCTTTAAGATGATGTTTTATTTTATTTTTCTTAATGTTTATTTATTTGAGAGAGAGAGAGAGAGACAGAGAAAGAGAGGGACTGGGGGTGGGGCAGAGAGAGAGATGGGGTGGTGCAAAGAGGATCTGAAGTGGGTTCTGTGCTGACAGCAGAGAGCCCAATGCGGGCTCAAACTCACAAACCATGAGATCATGACCTGAGTTCAAGACAGACACTTAATCAACTAAGCCACCCAGGTGCCCCTAAGATGATGTTTTTTACAAAATTCGGAAACATTTTTTTGCCATCATTTCTTCATTGAATTCTTAAAAAAATTTTTTTAAATGTTTATTTATTTTTGACAGAGAGAGAGACACAGCATGAGCAGGGAAGGGGCAGAGAGAGAGGGAGACACAGAATGCAAAGCAGAGTTCAGGCTCTGAGCTGTCAACACAGAGCCCAACGTGGGGCTCAAACTCACAGACCGCGAGATCATGACCTGAGCTCAACTGAATGAGCCACCCAGGAGCCCCTAATTAATTCTTTAAAAAAAATATAATTTGTTGTCAAATTGGCTAACATATAGTTAGCACATAAAGTGTGCTCTTGGTTTTTGGGGTAGATCTCTGTGGTTCATTGTTTACATACAACACTCAGTGCTCATCCCAACAAGTGCCCTCTTCAATATCTATCACCCATTTCCCCCTGCCAACTCCCATCCACCCTCAGTTTGTTCCCTGTATTTAAGGGTCTCTTGTGGTTTGCCTCCCTCTCTCTCTGTTTGTAACTATTTTCCTCCTTCCCTTCCCCCATGGTCTTCTGTTAAGTTTCTCAAGATCCACATATGAGTGAAAACATACAGTATCTTTCTCAGAATGACTTATTTCACTCAGCATAATACCTTCCAGTTCCATCCACATTGCTGCAAATGGCATGATTTCATTCTTTTTCATTGACAAGTAGTATTCCATTGTATATATAAACCACATCTTCTTTATCCATTTGTCAGTTGATGGACATTTAGGCTCTTTTCATAATTTGGCTATTGTTGAAAGTGCTGCTATAAACATTGGGGTACAAGTACCCCTATGAATCAGCACTCATGTATCCTTTGGATAAATCCCTAGTAGTGCTATTGCTGGGTCATAGGATAGTTCTATTTTTAATTTTTTGAGGAACCTCCACACTCTTTTCCAGAGTGGCTGCATCAGTTAGCATTCCCACCAACAGTGCAAGAGGGTTCCTGCTTCTCCACATCCTTGCCAGCATCTGTAGTTTACTGAGTTGTTCGTTTTAGCCACTCTGACCAGTGTGAGGTGGTATCTCAGTGTGGTTTTGATTTGTATTTCTCTGATGATGAATGATGTTGAGCATCTTTTCATGTGTCTGTTAGCTATCTGGATGTCTTCTTTGGAAAAGGGTGTATTCATGTCTTCTGCCCATTTCTCCACCAAAAGACTTCTAGAGCTGTTACATGAATTCAGCAAAGTCGTAGGGTACAAAATCAATGTACAGAAGTCGGTTGCATTTTTATACACAATAATGAAGCTACAGAAAGAGAAATAAAGAAACTGATCCCGTTTACAATTGCACCAAGAACCATAAAATACCTAGGAATAAACCTAACCAAAGATGTGAAAGATCTCTATGCTGAAAACTATAGAAAACTTATGAAGGAAATTGAATAAGACACAGAGAAATGGAAAAACATTCCATGCTCATGGATTGGAAGAATAAATATTGTTAAAATGCCAATACTACCCAAAGCAATCTACACATTCAAAGTAATCCCAATCAAAATTGCACCAGCATTCTTCCCAAAGCTAGAACAAACAGCCCTATAATTTGTATGGAACCACAAACGACCCTGAATAGCCAAAATAACATTGAAGAAGAAAACCAGAGTGGAGGCAATACAATCCCAGACTTTAGCCTCTACTACAAAGCTGTAATCAGCAAGACAGTATGGTATTGGCACAAAAACAGACACATTGACCAATGGACTAGAATAGAGAACCCAGAATTGGACCCACCAATGTATGGCCAACTAATCTTTGACAAAGCAGGAAAGAATATCCAATGGAAAAAAGACACTCTCTTTAGCAAATGGTGCTGGGAGAACTGGACAGCAACATTCAGAAGAATGAAATGAGACCACTTTCTTACACCATTCACAAAAATAAACTCAAAATGTATGAAAGACCTAAAAGTGAAACACGAAATCATTGAAACCCTAGAGGAGAATGCAGGCAACAACTTCTTTGACCTTAGCAGCAGCAATTTCTTACTTGACATATCTCGAAAGGCAAGGGAATTAAAAGCAAAAATGAACTACTGAGACCTCATCAAGATAAAAAGCACTGCAAAGGAAACAACAAAACTAAAAGGCAACCGATAGAATGGGAAAAGATATTTGCAAATGACATGTAGGGTAAAGGGTTAGTATCCAAAATCTATAAAGAATTTACCAAACTCAACACCCAAAAAAACAGGTAATCCAGTGAAGAAATGGGCGGAAGAAATTAACAGACACTTTTCAATTAATTCTTTTATGCCCCATTCATTCACTCTTGTTCTTGAGTTCTTTTTAAACTTTCCTCTCCTCTCTTCTCTTCCCTCTCTCTTTGGCTCAAGATTTTAAGAAATCTTTCTCCCTTCATTTTTCTTCATATTGGACAATTTCTTTTGATCTCCCTTCCAGTTCACTGACTCTTTCTTCTTCTATCTCCAGTCTGCAAAGCCCACCCTTTCACTTTAAATTTTGTATTTTCCACCCTAGATTTTACATTTATGTAGTTTTCATTTATTTGCTGAGATTCTGTTCACTCATTATGACAATCTTCAAAGTTTTTAAACACATTGAAAATAGTTGCTTTTAGGTTATTTTCTGATAATTCCTACATCTGCATCATTTCAGGGTCTGTTTCTCTTGAACAATTTCACTCTGGACCTTTGGTCACATTTTTGTGTTTCCTCACATGTCTAATAATTTATATTTCATCCTGGGCACTGTGCATTATACATTGCAGAAACTCTGGATCCTGCTATATTTCTCTGAGGTTATTGATTTTTGTTAAATTACTGAATCATCACCTTGTACTTGTAGAGTTGGTCTTATACTATATATGAGTATGTTTGTTTGGGTTTACCCTTCATTCTGAGCCAGTCCCTTAATCCTGGCATATAATCTTTATTCATGTCTCTTCTGGTATTTCACCCAGAGTTTTCTAGGTGTTTTCCTGGCCCTTCAAGCTTGGAGGAATTTTAAAATAAGTCTCCTTTGGGGCGCCTGGGTGGCTCAGTCGGTTAAGCGTCCGACTTCGGCTCAGGTCACGATCTCACGGTCCGTGAGTTCGAGCCCCGCATAGGGCTCTGGGCTGACTGCTCAGAGCCTGGAGCCTGTTTCAGATTCTGTGTCTCCCTCTCTCTCTGACCCTCCCCCGTTCATGCTTTGTCTCTCTCTGTCTCAAAAATAAATAAACGTTAAAATAAGTCTCCTTTGCAGTAGGCAGTAGCTAAAATCTCTACTCAATTTTTTGGTTTTTCTTGCTGTTGCTTTTCACTGGCTTCTTGAAGGCTCCCCTGTGTGTACACAGTTCAGGGGTCATCCAAAGATTTAAGGGATTTGAAGGAAGATTATATTCTGATTTCGGGATTTCTTCCTACATGTCCCTCCTTTCTGGTATTAAGCCTGTATTAGAACTCTTTAGAGACAAGACAGTGTCAATATCACCCTGTTATCTCAGAATGGGCCATTTTTCAATTCCTATTTTTAATATTTTTATTGAGGTATGATTTACATATCACAAAATTCATTCATTTAAGTGTATAATTCAATGATTTTAATTAATTTATCAAGTTGGGCAATGATCATAAAAATCTGGTTTTAGAACATTTCCATAATTCAAAGATATCTGTGCCCATTTGCAGTTGATTCCTGCTCTCACCCAAGCCCTAGAAAACCACTGATAGTCTATCTACAAAATTGCCTTTTATTGATATTTTATGTAAATGAGGTCATGCAATATATAGTCCTTGTTGTCTAGTTTTTGACATAGCACAATATTTTTGAAATTCATCCACATTGTATGAACCAATAGTTTGTCCCTTTTTATTGTTGAATACAATTCCATGTACAGATATACAATAGGTTATTTATTCATTCACCTTTTAAAGGACATACTGGTTTTTTTTTTTTCTGGCAGCTTTTTTCAATGTCACTCAGGTGATATATAGCCAAACTGATGCTTATAGGTCCATGGACTAGTGTTTGGGAACCATAGATAAGGACTCATTTTTTTAAATTTAATAAGCATGTATTGAACACATATTTGTAGGAGACACTGTGTTAAAGATTAAAGGTGTAAATAAGAATGGTATCCAGTGTAGTGGAGGAAATGAATTAAGAAACAAATAAGTGTAATACGGTATGAAAAATGCAGTGACAAAATTCTGGGGCCCCCATGGAAGTAAGGTCAATTGTCTATGGGGGAGGGAGTTACAGGAAAGTCTTTATCAAAGATGTGAGCCCTGAGTTCAGTATGGAGAGATAAATAGGTAATTGTCCATAGTGGAAATGACTTGCTTGTCTATGACATACTCTGTTTTATTTTTCAGAGCCATGCCAACAGGTGCATGCATAGTGTGGTTCAGCCTGACTGTGCCTGGGGGTTGTATGAAGGAAACTATTCCTGTGAGTTTCTGCTGAGGCAGAAAGATGGATAAATCCAGTGGAGACTCAGAGGAAACCCAGTTCTGCCAAGCTATGTAAATACTTCTCACCTAGATCATCATATAATGGAAAAGAACATGGAGTTTTGGAGAATGGTAGACTTGGTCTAACACCTTAAGCAAATTATTTCATCTTTCATAGCCTCATTTCAGTATCTATAAAATTGAGACAAGAAATCACTTCAAAAGCGACTGTGCAGTTTAGACTTCATGTGTGGACATCAATGAGCTCAGATATTGGCCTCTTAAAAAAATGCTAGTTTCCTCTCTTTCCCTCACATGTAATATGTTACTGGCTAACAGTTGAACCTAAAGCCAGAATGAGTTAATGCAATTGCAAGGCTTATTTGTCTTTAGACATCCATTTCTATTGCCTCAAGAAAGCTACCATCTTCTGAGTAACCAAGGGATGCAGTAGCTGTTTCATAATGAGGCCTTGTTTCCTTCTAAATAGGCACTGATTGTCAAGGTGATGGAGGAGGTTCATTATTTAAAGGCATAATTAAAGGGCCCTTCCTTTAGGTAACTAATGAGCAGTAAGTGTAGCAATATTTGCATGTTTAGACATTAAAGATGGAAACAGATGACTCTCGGGATTGGGAGAAAGCAGAGAAGGTAGAGCTGATTCATCTCACTGCTGGGCCTCCAGGGTTATTGCTGTGCAAGACTTCTTGGAAGAGGGCTCCCCATGAGAAGTCAGCTCCATTGGCTACTCTTGCTTTATGGGATGAGCCGCACTCACCACTGGGCCTCAGGAGCAAGCTGTTCTTTATTTTACTTTAAAAGATGCTAAATCATGATTCTTCCCAAGCCGAGCTTGGAATGTGCTCCTAGATGGACACCCACACCCTGTTCTGAACACTTCGGTCTTAGCATGGATGTCGGTTCATTCTTGTCTTCTTGTGTCGCCACTAAAGTTGTAAACCCTTCCAAGTCAACAATGGTGTTTTTTTTGCTCTCTTAAAGTATGTGTGTTTTAAGGTCATATTTAAGTTTCTTCCATTTATTAGGTAAGAGATTTATTATCTAAGAGATTAGATAAGATGCTATGTCTCCCATTCTTCATCCTTAACCTGGGTGTTATGCCTAAGCTGCAAGATTTTTGTTAGAATTAAAAGAAAGCCCCTGGCACAAGTAAGAACCGAATTACTGTTGGTTCCGATTCTCCTTCTCACTACCCGGGGACTTCACTTCTCTTAAAGGAGGGGTTAGCATTAGAATTTGCCATTTTCTATTAGCATTCAGCTTTGTCAATTTCTTATCTTTCCATAGTGTGGGAGCGACAGAGAAAAATATCTTTCCTCTAATGAATGTAGACATTTGGGTTTGATGCCAAGGAGGAGTCTCCCTCCCCTCCCACTGACACCAATACCTGAAGCAGCCTGGAAAGACAGGAGCAAAGCACAGCCAGGGTAGTGACTGAGTTCATGCTGCTTTCCAGTGGGACCACCCCGAGGCTCAAGCATCTTAATTTATTATTGAAAAGGTGATTTGATTTACTAGGCATTTTCAATTGTGTTGACATTAATTTCCTTCTTTTTTAACAACAAAATGAGAGACACTGACTTTAAATATGTATTATGGGATGTCTACTGAAAAAAATGCATCCATTGCCTCTGGGCAGATGTACAGGCTAGAACACAAATAATCATTGCATGGGAGTGAAAGGAATTGATGAGCAGGTGCTAACGGGGGAACAGAGATCAGAGAGGAGCCAGGTCTGGCAGCTAAGGGAGGAATGTATAGAATAGTTAGCATCTCTGACTTGTTTAAATTTAACAGTTGTATAGCCTTCCGCCTCCAGCCCGGGTGAGAAAGTGGGGGAAGCCAGTGAGATTGTGGCAGAGGAGAGAATGACATTCCTGCAGCTCTGGATTCAGCAAGAGTTGGGGCTCTCCCTTTGCACAGGATGTTCAGAAGGAAAAGTAAAGAAAACCCTTTGGGTAATAATGGGAATCCAAGAGAGCCCTGAGAAGTCAGCCCTTCCAGCAAATGGCTCAGAACATATTGATCAATAAGCCTCTGAAAACCCTCAGCGAGTTTGTGGACACTACGTCTATAGTAAGACACAAATGGAATGATCTGCTTGTCATCAGATCTCACTGTTGGTTATGGATACAATCCACTCACTAACATTTGACAACACTAATCTGCACTTCACTAACCTCTCTTCCTCCCTTTTGTTCCCTTCATTCTTGTCTCTTGGTAACTTCCTCTGTTTGGTTCCAGTTCTGCCTCCGAAACTCTGCAGACAGGCCTTTCTTCCCAGAGATAATAGCAGGCGCTGTTTGCTCACTTCCCTCTATAGATCACACACTTTACCTGTGCTGCATGGGTGTGGAGAGCAGAGAGTTCATTTAGGAGGTGGCTCCAGGGAGGAAGAAAGAAGACTCGTGGAGAGTGAGTCAGGGAACGGGGAACGCCAGAACAGTGGGGCAAAGTCAAGGTGGGTGGTGTGGCTGTGGGGGGCCTGCTTCCCCTGGGACTTCTGATGAGAGTGCAGGTGGCTGCCCACCGGCGCTCCCTACCTTCAGGCCTGGCTGCGCCTGTGCCCTGGGGCAGGGGTGCTCCCGGGGCTGCTTGTGGACTGTGCTCCCGGGAGCCAAGAGGCTCCTCTTGCCTTGGAGCAAGCCCTCAGGCAGAAAACTGAAAGGCACGGTGGGGGCAGTGTGAGCTTGAGGGGGACCTTCCAGTGAAGCAAGTGACTGTGCCTCAGGGGCAGGACAGGTATTTTCTAGAGAATCTCATTTGTGTATTAGCTTTGTCAACTTTCAGCTTCCGGGTGAGCCTCTGTCAAGAGACGGAGGATTTTCCAGGTTTGCTTTAGCATTTCCAGAACAAAGCTTGGAGAACTCAGTGTTTCTTCCCTGAAGGCAGAGAAAGGTATTTTCCACTTATAATGGCTGGGGAGGCAGCCGCCGGTACCTTAAGCTAGAGGGAGAATATGGTCTAGAGCAGGAGGAAAGGCTAAATCTGCTCCCTGGGGATCCTTCACAGGAGGCTGGCAGGAAGCGGGCCGGTGGGGAGTGAGGGGCAGGTGGTCAATGAGGGGCATCAGGACAGGACCCCTTCCTCGCTACCTCTCAGGGCCACACTTTCCGAGTGGATAGAGGTGCCACACTCAGGGGGTGCTCTCTGGGTCTGCCTGGAGAGCTTGGCCCAGGGTCACCTCAATAAGCTGTGCGGAGGTGGGGGGGGGCTGCACCTATGAGCCTGGGCAGCTCTGGGACTCCCCAAGGCTCACGAGAGATGTATCAGTTTCCCATTGCTGCTAGAACAAATTACCACCAACCTGGTAACTTAAAACAACATAAACTTATTATCTTACAGTTTTGGAGGTCAGAGGTCCGAAAGGAGTTTCAGTGGGCTAAAATCAAGGCACTGGCCAGGCTGCATATATTTCTTCTGGAGGCCTTAGTGCGAATCTGTTTCTTTCTCCCTCTTTTTTTTTTTTTTGAGCTCAGAGAGGCTGCCGTATTCCTTGGCTCAAGGCCTGGCATCACTCTGATCTGTGTTTCCTTTGTCACTTCTTTGACTCTAACCTTCCTGCCTCCCCGTGTGATTGCATTAGATGCACCTGGACAATCCTTCCGGTTTAGGATCTTTAATCACATTTGTAGAGACTCTTGTCATGGGAGTTAACATACTCACAGGTTTGAGGGATTAGGGGGTGCATATCTTGGGAAGCCATTATTCTGTCTATCACAAGTGGTCAACAGGGGAGCCGAGGAGCCCAGCTGAGGTGTAGTGGCATGGGGTGGTCAGGGCCAGCAGTGCAACAGGGACCTGGGTCAGCCTGAAGGGCTGCCAAGAAAGGGAATTCTGGTGGAGGGAACAAGGCTCAGGCGATGGGGTAGAATGGCGGCTGCCTGCATGTCGCACCCTCTGTAAAGAAAACTGAACACATGCAGTAACTGTGTCAGAAGTCACCTTTCCAGAGAGCAGACAAGCCAGTCTCTGCACAGTCCTGAACCAAGAGGTCTGAGTGTCCGACGTGGGTCTGAGGACCCTGTTCTGCCATGACCACGAAGCCATGGAAGTCAGTTCTCCCCAGAGATCTGTTAGATGGGAAGAGGCAGGGAGAGGGCCTCTGAGAGAAGGGCTTTGCCTGGGCCCTTAGGTATTAGAGAGAGAAAGAGAAGGAGAGTAGTTGTGACCCTCCCCACATCCATATTTCACTCAGAACAACCCTGCAAAGTTGGCGTCTTAGAAAAAGTCATTTGGGATTCTGCCTACAAGAGAGAAAAAAAAGAGGTTCTGGACATTCTTCCCACTCTGTTTAGGACACATGTTCCTAAAGGAATGTAGGTATCACTGGAGGCCAGTTTGGGGGTGGGCGCTGCATTAGAGAGAACATGGCTGATGCAGCCGAGAATCTCTCTTAGGTGGAGGAACCAGAGTGCTGACAAAGCCCCATTATTCTGCTCTTTAAGAGGACTGGTCTGGCCTGGACGAACCATTCTCCAATTAACTCCTTGGCACTTGGCTGTAATAATGATCGAACTAAGCCATTTGACTCCCGGTGTGGCTGGAAGAGCCGATGCGGGCAGCCTGACTGCCTCGTTCTGACATTCATCCTCAGTAGGAATGAAGGATTTATTCACTTGTAGCTTCCTGCTGGAGCTTCAGAATTCCATGCGAGTAGAAAGGATCTGACCAGCAGAAGCTTCAGCCCAAGACATTTGAGAGCATTTGGCTCCAATCCTGGCCCTGGCATTTGTTTCTGGAAAGACCTGGGCCTGTGCCTTACTGTCTCCTTTGTGTAGGTGGAAGCGAGACCACCACCACCGCCACCACCACCAGGGGCCTGGGTCTAGGGCACCTGCCCCACTCACCCCTGCCCTTTCCCCCAGGTGTCAGAGGGTAGGCTCCCCCGCCCTCACCACTGGAAGCCCTGCGCTCTTCTTGGAGGGAGGGGCCGGTGCTAGGAGAGCAGGAGGGGCTTACAAAGAACAGGTGGGCCTCACTTAGGAAGACCCAAACGTCTCAAATAGATGTGCTATGCTGTGGTTTCCCTGCATGAGAATATTCTTTTGTTGGTCTCAAACCCGTGACCGGGGTATAAAAGGTACACTGCAGAACATTTGTGGGATCTGATGATGAATGGTTTTAAGTGAGAAAATACTAAAAATTGGGAGATTTTACATAAAAATCGGATTCTAACTTCTGAACAGTCGGAAAGGCAGCACCAGGCCTAGATTCTTACATGGCCAGGAGCTGTGTGTGTGATGGCTGAATCTTCAATGAGGCCCCACCTCCACCCAGCCAAGCATTTTCAGTCATTCTCCTCACCCCCAATTACGAGAGTTCAGGGCCTCTGCAGGAGAATGCTCTCTAGGGCCTGTACACTGGGCAGGGCCGTGAGCTCCCTGAGGTCAGGGCTGTGTCCTCCTCTCTCTCTCTCTCTGGTGCCTGTTACAAGTTCTGGCACAGGGACAGCAATGGCCAATGGGATGAATCTCACTTCTGCATCTTGTGTTCATGGTGATTTTTCAGAGACGCATTTTTTTTTTTTTCCCTTGTATGAGCTGGGGGCACCTGGCCTCTTGCTGGTCGATTGAGGCTGTCACTCAAGCTGTGTCTTCCAATAAATGGAACACGCTGTAAAACATCAGCAGGTTTCCCTCCAAGCACCAAGAAGTCCAAGGGGAAGATCATTAGAATTTGTGACAATGAGTCAACCACATCCAAATAATATTAGAGCCGGGAGGGGCTGCAAATGAATAAACCTTTCCTGTGTGAGCTGGCAGCTGGGCGTTCTCTGCTCTTGTCTGGGTTTGCACATGACTAGCTGCAGGCTTGAGGGATTTGCATTAGCAGATCGTAAGTAAAAATCCCATTAAAATGACATTCTCCTCATCGTTAGGATCCCTTTAGTGAGGCACACTGGATTGTCAGGGACATTTCCTGGAGCTACCTGATAATGGACTTACCTGGCAGTCTGTCCACCCTGGCAAAGGCTTTCTGAGGTGTGGGGCAAAGGGGCTGGGCTTCTGGAAACACACAGCTCCCCTGTGGTAACTGCCTCCCTCCCTGGGCACACTCCTGAAACGCTATGTGCGTACCAGGCCCCGGTTTCAATGCCCATGAGCAACATCGGTCAAGTGCTTAATCTCCTGGCCTGGCTATGGAGGCGGGAGGGGGGAGACCCTGGTTCTAATGCAGCCCCCATCGCTGGCCCTATTGAACGACCTGGCCTGAGCTATATCGACTTAAATTTGATACATTTTATGAATGTCATACTAGCATTATTCACATTTACCCATCCCTAAATTCTACTTGAATAATAAAATTCTTGTAGCCCATTCTTTGGGGAATAAAGTACCAACTCATAACAGGATACAAAAAGCCTCTTGGGATTTGATTGACACCCGCTCCTCTAAACATGGGTCCTAATATCTGCCAAACTATTCCCCTCCCCCCCCATCCCTATGGTCTGCCACTCCGGAAGCCTACAGTCTCCTGAAGATGGACGTCCTGCTCACCTCCCTGCCATCTTGGCTGCCTGGCTCTACACCACCAAGCCCTCCGTACTCCATTCAGATAACGTCCCCTCTCAGGGGCTCTTCCAGGCCCCTATTCCCAGGTCTACGTCAGGTGTCTCCAGAACGGGTTCCCACAGACTCCCCCGACCTGGCCCCTGCCCTCTGCCCCAGCATGTATTGCAGAGGATTGTAAAACATTTCTGTGCTAGTTTGCTCCTGATTGTGGACCCTTCTAGAGAGCAGGGTCTTCTGTTCTAGCAGCTGATCCCTGGTACCCAGCACAGAGCCTGGCACATAGTTTGTGTTCAGAATAAACTGTTGAATAAAGAAAGAAATGAAGCCCCATTAGCCATGAGAACATATATTATGCTTCTGGGATCCCCAAGGTGGGCCAGGAATCTGAATACACATAATACAGTAGACTGGCTTGAGCCCTTTCTGGCCCAAACCAGAAAGTTCTGCAATAATTACAGAGCCATTGGTGGCAAATCCAGTTAAACCTTTGAAATTAGATATCAACATAAAAGTGGAACAACACTGAAATCCACAGAGTAAAAAATGACAAAATTTTAGAATTTAAAATGCTCCATAAAGTGAAGAAAAAGATCAGTTAATCATCAGGAGATTTAAAAAAAATCCCTGGATTTGTCTTCTCTCTTTCCCTCTCTCCCTCCCTCATGTCATCTCTCCCTTCTTTTGATCTTGACATCCCTTCGTTGTTATGCAAACATTTACTGCGCACCAATGGTGTGCTCAGGGCTATCATATGCACTGAGGAGCTGGAGAGAGTACCACTAGGAGCTCAGGGCAAAGTGAGCAAAAGCAGGATAAATGGGTTACCAGGGTACAGTAAGCACTGCAGTTGCATGCTGCATGGAATCTGGGGAGCACTGGGGAGAGGGAAACCCCTTGGGGTGGAGGGGGACCCAGAGTGGCTTCCTGGGGCAGGAGATGTAATCAACTATGTACATTCTGAACACCAAGTGATTTACATCCAAGAAACTTCTGGTAAGGTTCTGTCTACACAGAGAGCTGAATAAGGGAGAGAGAAGGGTCTGGGGTTTTGTCTGTGTGTACCACTGGATTGCTACTATGAGTGTGGTTGAGGTTTCCTATATCCTACCCACTGTGGCTCCCTTCAAAGGGAGGGCAACAGTTCAGATGAGCTGGGGTTTCTGATAAATATTTTTAATGTTAATTTCTTTTTTTTTTAATGTTTATTTTTGAGACAGAGGGAGAGAGAGCACGAGTGGGGGAGGGGCAGAGAGAGAGGGAGACACAGAATCTGAAACAGGCTCCAGGCTCTGAGCTGTCAGCACAGAGCCTGATGGGGGGCTTGAACTCACGGACCGCAAGATCATGACCCGAGCCGAAGTCAGACGCTTAACCGACTGAGCCACCCAGGCGCCCCAATGTTAATTTCTTTAGTAAAGAATGCCATAAAAAATAAGAATGCTATGGACTGAATTCTGTCCCCCCAAAATTCATAGACTGAAGCATTGCCCCCTAGTGTGACTATATTTAGAGACAGGGCCTTTAGCAGGTGGTCAAGGTTAAAGGAGTTCATAAGGGCGGGGCCTTAATCTCACAGGGCCTCATAAGAAGAGGAAAAGGTATCTCAGTGTGCGAGCTCTCTCGCATTCTCTCTCTCTGTCTGCCATGTGAGGACAAAGTGAGAAGGTGGCTGTCTACAGGCCGGGAAGAGGGCCGTCACTAGGGAGCTGAATCAGCTGGCACCTTGGTCTTGTACTTCCCAGTCTCCAGAACTGTGAGAAATAATTATCTGTTGTTCAAGGCCCTGGTCTGTGATACTTTGCGATGGCAGCCCCTTGACTGCCTTGACTAAGGAAGAAGACAAGGCTTAATCAAAGGGAAGGTTTGACGGTTTCAAGAGTTTCATCAAGACTATAAATATTTTGCATCTCAGGGATAATTCTGATCTCTAAATCAAAAATATTTAAAATTTGAAAATGAGAACATTTTAAAATTAGCAAGTTCATCAAGGAAACAGCATAGTGTAATGCAAAGGGCAGGTCCAGGCCGTGGTTTGCTGTGTGACCCTGGGCAGGTCACGAGACCGTGGTCCCCTGCCTCATCTCATCCACCGGGCAGGTGAGAGTGAACTCAGAGGCAGTGTGCCTGGTGCAGAGCGGATGCTGGCGAATGAATGGTAGTAAACGGGATCATAGTAATCTGGAAGGTTTTCCATGAGCCTCAGTCCCTCCTTAAATTCACCCCTTTGGGAGCAGATTTCAGAATTCCTGGAGTCATTATTCTGTAGAACCAGAATTCCTTCCTCACCTATTTTTAATTCCAAACCCTGTGACTTCGTTTGCCTGTATCAGTACTTCTCAAACCCATCTGAGAAAACGCTGCAGGGCACCTGTAATTATCCTGGCCAATATAGCAATGCTCTTATTAAAACCCCTAACAATACGGAATTTATTTTAATTCATCTCAATTTGTATTAGGTATTTAAATATATCCCATATAAGCCATATGGCACTTTAGAAGGCAGCTGAGAGGTTGCCGGGAAATCAAATAAGCAACGTCAGGATTTCACAATTTCTGCAATACCCAGAATTCCTAATTCAGAGGAACATATACGAATCCAGATGCCATATTTGCAAAACCCTGGGATCCAGCAGGATGAGATATACTGGGAATAGATTAGGCAGTTGCCACTGGGCTTCCTAAAACATCTTTCCATCAGCTTGGCGGCCTTGACCTTGTCCCGTTGCCTGGAGTTCCAGCATTGAAGGATTCCCTGAGGTTAATGAATCTATCTTTTTAAAGAGCATATGTCTCTGCTTCTGTGTGGATGAAAGGGGGCAGCCACCATTCTCCTCTCAATATAAATGACTTCCTTCTGGACTGCTTCCCAGTAACACTCTCTGAAACCAGCCCTACCTACCTGGGCCTGGGGGCTTACGTAGTACAGGGAGAGTGTCTGGTAGATGCCCGTGAGTAGGGAGAGGATTCTGGAACACTCATCCCTAGACAAGGTGAGGCAGGTAGCACACACCGTGGGTTTTAGGGGAAGGCAGAAGAATGAAGTTCCCAGAAGCACTCAGGATATGGGTGGGGTTCCAGACAGTACGACCGCGGAATGGGCATCATATCATCTGCTTCCTTTAGCAGGACCCATTCTACAATCCCCTTCCTGCTCTGCTGGCATTCTCCATCTTGATAGTTTAAAACCATTTTTATTATTATTAAAAAAAATTATTTTATGTTTATTTTTGAGAGAGAGAGAGAGAGAGCACGAGTGGGGAAGTGGCAGAAAGAGAGGGGGACACAGAATCCAAAGCAGGCTCCCGGCTCTGAGGTGTCAGCACAGAGCCTGATGCAGGGCTCGAACCCACAAACCACGAGATCATAACCTGAGCCGAAGTCGGATGCTTAACCAACTGAGCCACCCAGACGCTGCTAAAACCATTTGTAAAATTCCACACGTGCCTTTCCCCCAACCTCCTAACCCAGTTCAAGTCTAAGTGAAGGCTGGCTCCAGGCCTTCTGCCAGACTCTTCCTCAGTGACACAGCCACCCAGAGAAGTGACTGCCCCTTCTGCAATCTCAGCCCTGCACAGTCCTTGGAAACAGACACTTCAAAGCTTTTCACTCAAACGAGACACTTGATTTGTCATTGACAAGTATGACACAGTAGCCCTTGTGATCACAAGTCAGGAAGCTCTGGAGTGAGTCATAGGGTTTTGCACTTCAGAAAGGGACGTGCACTGCTCAGTGTGCTGTGTCACTGTTTACTTCAAGGTCCTCGGGTCCCTTGTTCTCAACCTGTGTCACCAAAAGCAAGGCTGCACTGTCACCCAAGGGAGATAACAGAGCATCAGAGAGGAGACATGGGCACTTGTGATAGAAAGATATGTTAGCAGAGATCACAAACCGAGCTTGGAGATCAAGAGAACCAGCTTCCCAGGAGCTCAACGTGGAGCAAATGGACAAGATACATGTTGACGGGTCCACTGACAGGTGCAAGGTCCCGCCTGGGAAGTGTGGCCCTCCCACCCCCAGGTAGTCTTGAAGGCAGCAGTTTCTATCGTGACTTTAAGATGCTGTGTGTCTCCCTGAGCTGATTATTCCCAAACTCAGCAAGTGAGCAGAACTTTGAGGGGCGTCATTGCTGCTCTCGTCACTGGAGCACACCTACTGCCCCTCCCAATGGGTGAGCTGGGGTGAGGGGTGAGGGGAGCGCCCTACCTGGTCCAGCTTCCAGTGGAACTCTGCGGGGCGGAAGGTGTCGGCCTGGTCGAAGTCCTTGCGCAAGAGGAAGACCAGGCGGCAGTTGTGCACATACAGGGCGTAGTGATGCCGGTTCATTTCTGAAAAGCAGAAAGCGATCGGAGTGGTTGCAGAATTGCTGCATCAGTCTCTGCCAGAGGGGTCTTCCTGCTACATCGCTTAGAGCGCCTCAAAGGGGAAAGGGGTGGGTGTTTTGGTTTCCCCTTACACAATCAGATCTCATGAATGTTCTAGAACACACATAGTGGAGCTCACTGAAATGGAAAAGGAAGGTGCAAGAAAGTCCACAGCAAAACTTAGGCAGAGAAACCATCTGGCCTTAGCAACCTGACTTATATTCAGATACTACATCAGACACAGGATAAAAATTATATGGGCTAACGAGTTTCATTTATTTTTTTATACAAGTACTTCTGGGAGGGCTAAGGGGGCTCTCTGACAGTCACGTCAGCTACCCTGGGCTCCTTTAGCACAGCTGGTGTCTCCTAGAGTGCTGGACATTTATTTCATTTCATCAGGCTTGACAATGGTGACCACAGATCATGTCTCCTTCTCTACCTTATGGTGTGCAGTTAGGGGGAGCGGCTTCATTTCTGGTTGCTAGGAGGAGGGGGCAGATTGGTTTTTCAGCGTTAGTCATAGTTCCATGTCTTTCCAAAGCTATGAATAAATACCTCTCTCCCCATACACAGTGGATGGGATATTTTCCTCCACTGATATAAAAGACTTCCTTTTCTGCTTAGGAAATCTCACATCATGGGTCCCAGCCATTATGTCCTGCAGCCACAAGATGACAGCCATTGGGAGGAGAGGAGCTGTTCTTTGACCAATACTCAAAGAGCTCAGATGATATACATGTTAGCATACACAGAAATCTACTATGAGGCACATGATCCATAAATGACGCATGGATGAACAGGTGCCCAGGTGTCATAGGAAGAACACGGGCCCTAGAGTCAGATAGACTTTGGGTGGACTTGTATCCTCTAGATGGTTCTGGGAGAACTTTTTAGCTTCTCAGAGTCTCAGTTTCCTTACCTGTGTCATGACAGGGATGCTGGATTATCCTAATGCATCAGAAGAATAGGATAGTGAGATTGATTCTTGTACCTCCTCTACAAACCTCAACACCAATTCCACCTCTAGATATGGGCTCTGGGTGGTCCCCTTGCCACAGTCATTGGTTCAGGACCCAGGCCCAAGTCAGGCAATGCAGGCCATTCTCCCGGCCACAGGGCTTCTGTCAGGAAAGTGACTCAGTTCAAGCCCGTGATTCAGGAGCTTTTCTGGGTGGTTCTAAAAAAGAACTCTCCTTTTTTAAAAATCTTTTTCTTTTAAGTTTTATTTATTTAATTTTGAGAGAAAGAGAGAGAGAGAAACAGAGAGAAAGAAAGAGAGAGAGAGAGAAACAGAAAGAGAGAGAGAGAGAGAGAGAGAACATGGGAGGAGCAGAGAGAGAGAGAGAGAGAGAGAGAGAGAGAGAGAGAGAGAGAGAATCCCAAGCAGGCTCCATGCTTAGCACAGATCCCAACACAGGGCTTGAGATCATGAACTGAGCCGAAATTAAGAGTTGGATGCTTAACCAACTGAGCCACTTAGGTGCCCCAAAAAGAACTCTCTTTTATCAGAAAGCAAATAGAAGAGACATTCTCTCTCTAAAAGTTGTCTACATTAGTGGGAGGCATGGAGCTGCTTCAGCCATGTTTGCTAACATGAAATTGTACACACATGGGGCAGATCTGAGAAACTGCAGCAGAAAGGGCCAAGCCCTTGATCACACTTTGCCTGAAGCTGTCATAGCTCTGGACATTTTCAGTTAAAAGAACTCTATGTTCCCTTTATTATTTTGATTTTTTGATTATTTGATATCAGTTTGGTCCATATTTCCTATTTCTTATAACTGAAACCATCTTTAAAAATTTTTTCTAATGTTTATTTTTGAGAGACAGAGAAAGATGGAGCATGAGCTGGGGAGGGGCAGAGAGAGAGGGAGACACAAAATTCAAAGCAGGCTCTAGGCTCTGAGCTGACAGCACAGAGCCCAACCCAGGGCTTGACCTCATGAATCATGAAATCATGACCTGAGCCGAAGTTGGAAGCATATCTGACTGAGCCCCGCAGACACCCCAAAAGCATCTTAGTTGAGACAATGAGGAAGTATGTGCAAAGCAGTTGCCAGTGTTGTAGGTTTGGCCTAGGCCAAGGTCCAGGTGACCAAGTAATTTCTGTTATCTGTTGTCTACTGTCAGAAAAATAGAGAAAGAAGGACTTTTCTCATTTAATATTATTTGGAGCCAGGAAAAGTTGTGGGTGAGGAAGGGAACAAGAAGAATGAATGGAGGTCTGGAGCATTTTCTAGCTTAGGAAATTTCTTCCTCCTTCTCCCTCTGTTAGCCTGGGTTCCTGGAGTCAGTATCCCTACCAAGGTCACTGGTTTATTCAGTGGGCTAGGGATATGGCACACTCAGAAATCGACTCCATTTCTTTTCATGACCCCTGGTCATTGTTGCAGCTAAATGTCTAACAAAAAGAAGCCAGTTAACTGAAATAATAGGGGCGCCTGGGTGGATCGGTCAGTTAAGCATCTGACTCTTGGTTTCAGCTCAGGTCATGACCTCACAGTTTGTGAGATCACAGCCCTGTGTTATTCTCTATGCTGACAGTGTGGAGCCTGCTTGGGATTCTCTCTCTCCCTCTGTCTCTCAAAATAAATAAATAAACATTAAAAAAATGAAATACTAAAGCCCCCTGACAGAATTTTGGATTGTTATGTAATTCATATCTTTAAGGAATATTTTATCACAAAGAGAAATGATCTGGATGTAATGTTACATAAAAAAAAAAAAAAACAGAGAACATGACAGTATCACATGTACTATAAAAATAGATGGAAAATTGTCAGGACATCTTACATATACATAGAAATAAAAATAAGATTTTATTTGGTAATGACATATGCCAAATATAATCAGAAGATATCTCTAAGTATTAGGGTTTTAGGGGATTTGTGCATTCCTCTTTATACTTTTCTGTGTTTTTTTCAGGTTTTCTGATATAAACATGCCTTGAAAAAAATGTTTCTGATATATAAAAGCCTAATAAAACTTTAGCCTATTCCTGAAAAAAAATTTTTTTTTTTTTTTTAGGGCAAGAAGGTATTTATAGATTATTTATTTTTTAAGTCAAAGGACTTAGAGAAAACCTTCCCTAGCTTCTCTGTGCCAGGGTTGAGCTGCTTGCAAAGTGTTGTTGCATATGCTTGGCCAAAGCACAGGAGCACCAGGTCTCGCTGACTTGAGGGTGTCGACGTGCCATGGGGTGGACTGATGTGACGAGAGTGAAGTGTCATTATTTAAGGTGGCATGTTCAGCCATGGCTGTACAAAGGAATCCGCTAGAAAGTCTGACTTACTGCGTCAGGGGGGGGCCCTGGCATCTGTGCACTTTCACAAGCATCCGGGTTAGGTTATTCTCCTGTGTAGCTGTTGAGAACCCCTGGACCCAGAGCCTGCGTGTGGAACTTGGGCCCGGGGGGCCCGGTCTGATCCTGTTTCTCTGGGTAACCGGGGGTGCTACCCTGGGCCAGTTGCTCAACCTTTGATATTTCAATTTCTTCCTCTGTAAGCAGGAACACTGACATCTGTCTGACCTGCCTCCCGGGGGTATTTGATACATTTCAGAAAGGATTATATGTGTGTGGCCACTAACCCCAGCCGGGGCGGGGCCGCTTTGCACTGGTACCTACAGCCCTGTCCTGTTGTCTTATTGATACGGGTTCCTGGATTGTGACAGGAGCGCCCTGCCAGGCACTGCACGGACCACACCGCAGGCTGATTCCTGGGGTTGTGGGCTGAGCTCTGAACCTGGTCCCAAACCTCAGTGTGACCTCATGCATGTCTACAGAGTCCTTCTGGCATGAAAGTCCCAGAAAAACTGACCCTCAGCACAACCAATCTGACACAGACTTACTTTAGGACTAGGAAAAGCCAGACAACTCTGTTTCAGTTTCTGCATCTGGAAAGTACGCTAACATGTAATGTAAAGAGTGACTGAAACAGAAAACGTGGAGCGCTGGTGGAGTGCCTGGGTGGCTCAGTTGGTTGAACAACTGACTTCGGCTCAGGTCTTGACCTCGCGGTCTGTGAGTTCGAGCCCTGCGCCAGTTTCTGGCTGACAACTCAGAGCCTGGAGCCTGCTTCAGACTCTGGGTCTCCCTTTCTCTCTCTCTGCCCCTCCCCCACTCATGCTCTGTCTTTCTCTCTCTAAAATAAATAAAAACATTAAAAAAAAAGATAGAGTTGTAAAATTTGCATAAGATTCCCAAGTAAGTGTGTGTGCCTGCATGCATGTGCATGGGTTTGTGTGTGTGCGTGTGTGTGTATGTGTGTGTGTATGTGTGTACCTGTGGGGTGTGGTGACAAGTGCACAGGACTGGAGTCAGCTGGATCTGAGCTTACATTCCAGTTCTGATACTCACTGGCTATATACTTGGGAAAGTTATTAAACTCTCAAGGATGTTTCCTTATCCTCAAGATGGGAAACACAATAATGCTTTCATAAACTTGTTTGTAGAGATGTAAGAGACTATCTTGAACAGTAACATCTAACACAGATTGAATTTCCTATGTGCCAGGTACTGTTCTAAAGCACTATATGTACATTAAGTCATTTAATCCTGATAAAAATCCTATAGGTAGATAACACTATAATACCCGTTTTATAGAAAGGGAAAGTGAGGCACAGAGAGGTTAAACAACTTGCTGAAGGTCATATGGCCAATAAGGGGTGGAATGTTTTTAACCACTAAGCTGTGAACTGCCTTGTGCAGGTTTAATCTGGGGAAAACACCTTGCCAAAGTCAACTACCATTCGGTGACTTTGAAAATGAGCATGACCCTTTCACTGAAAATAAACCTTTGGAAGTCTTACTGTCTATAACATAGTGAAGGTGAAGCTGCCTTGCTTGAAGTTAGGATGCGGTGTCCCCCACCAGTTACCCCCACCCCCTTCATGTGTAGCAGCCCTAAGTTACTTCTGGGGAGGCTGGAGTTCTGAAGAACCCAGTTTGAAAACTATCAGTCTCAGCTTTTGCATTGTGTCTGTGCCTCTACTCTTCCCCCTTTCCTGGTCCTGCTCTACCCCAAGCCCAGAAAATCAGCAGCCAGAAAACCAGACACAAGAATATTTTCCCAGGCCCCCATCATGCTCTTGCTTTCCTCCCACATTCTCTGTGGCTGTGTCCGTGCCTAGCCAGCTGGGATATAAGGGGCAGCCACCAGCAGGGGTGGGCTCCAGACTCACCAGTCTTATCCGAGTTGCAGAGAATGGTTTCCTTCTCGGCTCTCACACCGGGGCTGGGGCCATGTTTCATCCACATGGTGATGGTGAACTGGTCTGTCAGGTTCTTGGGCACAATCCCATCAGGGATCTTGGCCCCTTGCCTGCCATCGAACTTGAAGATCATCTCACTGCTGTCCACCAGCAGTCCTGCTGTCCAGTTGGTGGCCGCACTGGGGGATGGCAAGAGGTCGATGATGCCAGAGGAGGCTCCTGCAGTGCACGGGGGACAGAAAGAACAAAGGGTTATTCCTCACGGGCTGGGTGTCCTCACCTTCTATTTTCTGCTCCTGGGTCAGGATGAACTACTCAGTGTATCTACTTAGAGATCTAAGCCAACCTGGAGCTGGGTGAGTCAGGAAAAGAAAGGCCAAAGGCCACACCTGCCCCCCGTCCCCGAGTTTCTTATGGTCTGCAGAGGTGAAAGCATCAGTAACATGCAGACAAAAATGTTATATGTGACAAGATAAGGTGCAATGAGCTATATTATATAAGGAAAACGGTGCTGGAATTTAGGGAAATGAGTATGGTGGGCTTTCATAAGCAGAGAAGTTCCCAGAGAAGGCCAGAGTTTGATGTGGACCAATGAATTCATCCATCCATTAACCCATGAGCCATTTATTGAGCCCCGACCATGTGCCAAGACCCCTGCTAGGCACTGGTGATGTAAAGGTGAATCAGCACAGCCTCTGACCTGGGGTAGCTCAGAGCCAACAGTGGACACACAGCTGTGACACAGTGTGATCAGGGCTGTGATTGGGGAAAGTTCTAGGTCCCGATGCCATAAGGAGTGTGAGCCACTTTGTACCCACCACACTTTTTTTCTTTTTTACAACCATTATGTTTAGGCCAAACGGTACAGTGGTCGAGAACACAGGTTCAGAAGTTAGCAAACTTGAATTTGATGCCTTGTAACATGACTTGCTGACCTTGGGACTGTGAGCACGTCCCTTAGCCTTTCTGCCTGTCCAGCTCCTGCTGTGACATCTCCCTTCCCAGTGGTTGTGAGGACTGAATGGGAGCCTGCATTAGAGCCTGAAGAAGCATGCTGGCCACGCGGTGAGCGCTCACTCCGTGTTACCTGTGACTTTATCCTTACTATTGTAAGTATTTTTGTTTCTGCTACCGCTATGATTCCAGGGTAATGCACGAGGACTAAGCCTGAAGCAGTGGGAGTGTCCCAGGTAGATTTATGTCTTAGGAAATTCGCACCAACAGCTTTGTGGAGGGCCGAGCTGAGGGTGGCCAGCCTGGCAGAGAAGACTGGATGCCTCCGCTGGGAGAACCCTTGGGTGTCCAGCGGCTTCCCATTGAAGCTCAAAAGTTGCCAGCAGAGCTCTCTGCATCTTTATGTCCCACACAGGAGCAGGGCTCAGCTCTTTAGGGAAGGATAAGGATCGGGGGCTTCCTGATACTGTCAGGAAATAAGGTGTGAGGGATTGGGTTCCAAAGTTAGCTACCACCAACATCTCCTATAGTTAAAATGACCTTTGAGAATCTTTCAGGAAGGTGCCATATTGGAAACCAATATACTTCTTGGGAAAGGTTCAAGCAGTCAGTTTTCCCTCTAGCCTTAGAACAGATGATCAAGTCTAGAGTTGAGCACCTGTTGGTTTGCAACTGAAAGTTATGCTATGTGAAAAATAGGTATCCTTAGAGCCAGATGCTTTGTTTAGGGTGACAGACTCACCCTAGGAGAGGCCTCCAGGAACCACAGAGTCTGAGAGGGTGGGAGATTCCTATCTGCCAATCCATGATCACCCTGCGGCTTGTGCTTATCAGGGGGAAAGTGTGGGCAGTATTGACTGTATTATTTACATGTGTATTTCCTAGGGTTTTGGGGTTGGTACCATGCCTGATACACAGTGCCATTAATAGACACTCCTTTAATGTTTATAACTGCCCTTCTTCCCACCCAGGGCCTCCATGAGATACTTCTGGCCATCTATCCAATGCCCAGGTAAGCCTGCCCATTCAGCCTTATCTCTGTCCCCACACCTCTCATCAATATTTACTTGTTCTTTTAAAAACATTTTTTTTAACATTTATTTATTTTTGAGAGACAGAGACAGAGCATGAGCCAGGGAGGGGCAGAGAGAGAAAAGGAGACACAGAATCTGAAGCAGGCTGCAGGCTCTGAGCAAGCTGTCAGCAAGCTGAGCTTGATGCGGGGCTCGAACCCACAAACTGTAAGATCATGACCTGAGCTGAAGTCAGATGCTCAACTGACTGAGCCACCCAGGAGCCCCAATATTTCCTTGTTCTTATCTAATGTCCCTGAAGCCTTGTCTGGTATGCATTTTATTTCTCTGCTAAGTTGATTCACAGTAATATTTTAATGCCTAACAAAGCCTTAAGGGTTATCACCCTCCAAAGGTATCAGAAAGAAATCTATGTGGGTGGTAGCAGGCAGAGATTTGAGGGTGGTTGGGGAGTGGGAGATACGCGGTCTTTTGGAGCAATTTCATTTTCTTAGAACCCTCAGAATAATGCGACATGGCAACTGTTTCTTGGACCTACAGGTGAGTTGGCTCTGAGACCAGGATTTGTCCAGTGTGGAGACGGCCCTGTAACGGGGCACTCTCAGAGATTCTGTCAGTTCTCAAAATTCCAGGTGGCCAGAGAGATGCAGGCTGAGTGCTCTGGGCTCCTAGACTTCTAGCTCAGGCCAGTGAATCCAGTGCAGTCTAGTAGAACCAGTGTGAACATGTGTGCCTGGTAGCTGCCAATGCCAGCTTTGCACCATACCACTATTATTTCTTTTCCTAAGGACTGGTTTGGGCACTGAGCACCAGACCTGAATTAAGTACTACAATGCTTTTGCTTAATCATTCATCTGCATGGTGAATACTATTATGATTCCAGTCTACAGGTAAGAACCTGAGGCTCAGTAAGCCCAGGATCACAACCAGCTACTGAGTGGGCCCATCACCAGGGCTTTGCAGCTCCAAAGCCCAGGCTCCCCACTGCACCGCCTCAATGAACCAGGAGGGAGATCTTGTAACCTGTGCTACATTTTATAAACAGAAATCAAAGCCCAGAGAAGGGAAGTGACTTGACCAAGGTCACAGAGCCACACAGCTAGCTAGAGGCAGGCCCAGCTAATGTTCTTCTACCATGCAGCATGGTGTCTTGCCAAGCACACAGCATAGTCCCCTGGGATCCCACCCTCCTACACAGGTGGCTGTCCACAGACAGTCATGGTGAAGATAGCATGTGCCCTGGTAAGGCCATTGATGTAGGCTTCCCTGATTCCATGGTAAGGGGAGTGGCAGGGCCTCCCTGCCTAACCCACAGATGTTGCCTACCAGAAAGCATCAAGCTGTAAGTAACCAGATGGTGCAGACTTCCCCAAACTTAACAGCTTGTATTTCATTTCTCGGCACACTTAAACAAACTAAGAGAGACTTACTTTCTCCCAGAGTTCCTCTCTCTCTCTCTCCTCTCCTCAAGGGATCTCAGGGAAAGCTGTGGGTAAACAGGACGCGTCACTTGCAAAGATGGTGCTGCATCATCTGGAATCAGGGTGTATTTAAGGAGCTCTTTGGGAATCCTCTGTGAAGGTCCCTGGGACCCACCCGGCTGCTTAGAGTCCACACTGTTTCGGTGCACGGCAGTTGCAGGTTAAGCGTGGGGGACTTGGAACTAGAGTTGAGGTGTGAGTCAAGGTCCCTGAGCCCTAGAATTGGGAAGCCTCTCTGAGCCAGCAATTAGATAAAGATGTATGAATGAGATAGATTTCAGGACACACTGTGCTGTGAAAGCAAAAATGGAGCCCAGGGGCCCTGAACTTCTTAATTGCAGGGTTTGCATTCTGCTCTGGATGACTTTGGTGAGGGCAGAATGTTCTTAGCACCTCAAGCTGGGCCTGTGGCAATGGTAATTGACATGGAGCCGCAGGTCATGCCTCCTCGGGGTCTGCCACAGGGCAAGAATAAGTGGAGGGTCTCAGGGTTGAGGAATCATTGTAATCAAAGACACAGGCCTCATTCTGGGGCACCTGGGTGGCTCAGTCAGTTCAGTGTCAGACTCTTGATTTTGGTTCAGGTCATGATCTCATGGTTCATGGGTTTGAGTCCCACATCAGGCTCTGTGCTGGCAGTGTAGAGCCTGCTTGGGATTCTCTCTCTCCCTCCCTCCCTCTCTCTCTCTCTCTCTCTCTCTCTGTCCCTCCCCCACTCATTCTCTCTCAAAATAAATCAACTTTTTTTTTTTTTTTTTTAAAGATGCAGGCCTCATTCTGTGGCGTGCTCTTCCAATTGCAATATCAACTCCATACCATTTCAATAAATATTCATGTAATGTCTAGATTATGCCAGGCACTATGACGAGAAGCCAGGAATGAACCAAACAGAAGTTGGCCCTACCTTTTGTGACCCAGTAGAAGATCTTTTACCATTGGTGGGTAGAACAGGTCAGTGGCAGAGTCTCAGGGGAGGACAGGGAGGCCCTCTTGACAAATGCTATACTAGGACTGTGTGGTGGTCGAATGCACCCTGTTCCCAACATGCTTCTCTGCCCCACTGATGTCACAGAGCCATGTGACCTGTTCTGACCAACAACGTGTGAGTGCAAGTGATGTGTCCTCTCAGGGAAGAAGCCTTAAGAGACAGTTCATGGCTCTCCACGTCTTTTCCGTGCGCCATGAGATCAACAGTGCTCTAGATAAAGGCTGTTGTTAGCCTGTTGTTAGCCTAGATCCCGGTGGGAGGCTGTGTGGAAGAGAGCCACAGTCAACCCAAGAAGGACATGTGGTAGAGATGATAAATAAACCTTTGTTATAAAATAATAATATGCCAATAATAAACACCAATAAAATAACAATAGCCAATATGATTTTAGAGTCACTGGTGGCTGGTGTATAACCTGTGATCCTGATTATCCACATAAGTGACCGACATCAGAGCCTACGATTCCCAGTTCTTCTTCCGGAGGCCTTCGACACGGACATGTTGGGAGGACTTTCTGATGTCCTTTCAGGAGCTCACACGCTGTTGTCCCTACTCAGAGTGTCATTCCACCTTTGGAATCCCAGACAAGAAGGGTTCCTGCAAGGTCTTGCCATTGGGAACTTGGATCTCCAGGTGAAGCAAACTGGGCCCTGGAAGAGGGGCGGTCAGCCAGGCTCCTGAAGCAGGGCCATAGAGACTCAGTTGCTGACCAGCTTGTGCAAGGTCACTACAGGTAAAATCCTTATACCCAACGTGGGAGGGCTGCTGTAAGACAGCTGTTTAAATGATGCCAAAGAAATCAGCATATCCATGGAGAAGCTCCCCACTATCATCTATGAGTCAGCCCTTTGCCCTTTAATCTGATTTCCAGTAGGTGTGTACCAATTTTCCTTTAAGCAGTAGGCCCACTGCTGCTCTCTGAGAATGGAAGTACTGGCTACATCTAGG
Source organism: Neofelis nebulosa (assembly GCF_028018385.1). Classification (NCBI taxonomy): domain Eukaryota; kingdom Metazoa; phylum Chordata; class Mammalia; order Carnivora; family Felidae; genus Neofelis; species Neofelis nebulosa. Next base: position 36,035,579 of record NC_080786.1, on the reverse strand, counting down.
GTTCTGACACTCACCCCCTAGAAGCTCAGCCTTTTAAAGGCATCCTGGAGAAACTGACAATAGCTTCCTGTAGCTGGGCTATTCTTGGGGTACAAAAGCCTCTGACCATGATTATGAATGAGAACATCTCTGTTAAGCTTCATGATATAGAAGATGATCTTAACTTTTTCTTTTCCAAGAAAATGTTTTTTAATGTTTATTTCTGAAGGAGAGAGAGAGTGTGAATGGGGGAGGGGCAAGAAAGAGGGAGACACAGAATCCGAAGCAGGTTCCAGGCTCTGAGTTGTTAGCACAGAGCCCGACGTGGGGCTTAAACTCATAAGCTGTGAGATCATGACATGAGCCTAAGTCGGATGTTTACCGACTGAGCCACCCAGGAGCCTCTTTTTTTTTTTTTTTTTTTAACATGTCTTCCCCAGAAGACTGAATTGTTAAGCGGTCTTATTAACTTCTACATAACCTCAAGATTTGCAGCATTTGGACACTCAACAAATATTTGTTAAATTAAAACACGAATGAAGGAATGAAAGAATGAATGAACAAATCAGCTATGAAAATCTCCTGGGCTCTCAAATGAATAAGCCCTGAGAACAACTTAATGTCTGGTGATCTGAAGTGCTCTGACAGATCACCACTTGATTTAATAGGATGCTCTCATCCTGTGGCCTTTCCTGCAACAGAGCCTCTCCTCAAAGTTCTTGACTCGAGAGACAAAGCAGCTGACCCAGGTGACATATGTGGAGGTGTGGGCCAGCTGCCAGGAGCCTCGTGATCCTGAGGAGGACTAGCCTTTGGCCTCTGGGCTAGGAAAGGCATGTGCATCACAGACCGCTTTTCTATTTCCTGTAATATGTACTGACTTAGGGGCAGCGCCGTGGGCCTTTCCTGGGGCTGATGTTAATGTCAAATTTAATTTGGTCAAGAGGTCTTCCTAAGGGCTTCATGGGGCATCTCATACTCAAGGCAGTCCTGTGACACTTCACTTCTGGAAAATCTGGTATTGAGATGACAGAGCCCTTCATCTTGATCTCTGAATTCAGAGCAAGTGATAAGCAGTTTGCCCAACTTCGTCAAGAAGCCTGGCTTTATGTAAAGCAAGGATAGTGGGGGATCATCTTAAGCTATGTTCTACAAGCTGCAGGGGACACCTTTGTTTTTACTGCACCTGTCAGATACTTGCTGACAATTGGCTTTGAGCTAGCTACTGTCAGATTTCCCCTTGACCAGAATTCTATCACAGCTCCTAATGGAGCCAGCATCACAAGTGGAGGAGGCAGGTGGGCAATGACCAGACCTGCAAGATGCCCCTCCCTGGAGACACCCCTGCCGGAACTCGAAGGGACCCAGGAAGCACCCCTAGGACAGCCTCCCTGGTGTACAGTGGGCAGGAGAATATTGACTGAAGGGAAAGGTTTGGGACGACGAAGGGGGGAGAGATTCTAGTGGGAAGAAAAATGAGCTAAGATTTAGGGATGAGAGCCAGCTAGGCACGGGGTCAGAGGAGGTGTCCTGGCCAAGAAGAGGTGCAACATCAGGAAGAAATCGGCTCTGACGATGGATCTGCTGGGTGGAGGCCGGGCCGCAGGAGCGTCCAGACTCAGGCTAGCATTGGGCACCCACATCTGGGTGTTCCACAGGCACCTGACCTCAGAGTCCCCCTAAATCTACTCTTGCCTGGATTCCTGGTTCTGGCTGGTGGCACCCTTGTCCACTTACAGGCTTATGCTAGAGTCATCTTAATTTCTTCTTTCTCACTGACAGCTGATCAATCATTGGTTAGCTTGCTGATTTTGCCTCCTAAAGCTGTCTTAAATGCATCCCTACTGCCACTCCCCTGGTTAGGAACTCATTATCTCTTGCTTAGACCATGGCAATAACATCCTAATTGGTCTCCCTGTTTCCATCCAAAACCAATAAAGATTTGGAAGATGAAAAATGCATGACTGCTGAGGCTGAAAGTATCATGGCTGCTCCTTAGTTGGGAGAGCCTGCAAACAACTTGTCTACCATCCACTGAAAACACACGGAAGCTTGTCCCAAGAACCTAAGATGCCCACAGGAGCAGAAATGATAACCCAGACTCTGTTTTATATGTGACCCAGCCTGCATTTCCTTTGCAGTTGGGAAAGAGCATGGGGTCCGATGAGCTGCCTTCTCCAAAGCTGACTCTAGCAGCAGATGCGCATCTGGGTTTCACTCATTTGCTTCTGCCTTTTTTTCCAGAGCTCTCCCTCCATGGGATTCAAGATTCAGACTCCTAACATGGAGGCAAGAGTGTCCCTACCCATCCTATTACTCGGACAGAGTCCCCATAGGGCAGTGGGCGGCACTACCGGGGAGGTCACCAGAAAGACACCCAGACTCCCCCCCACCCCGCTCCCCCAATAAAGGGTTGCTCCTGGAACCAGGTAAGCTCACATCTTGGGGGAAACCTGCTCTCCTCATTGAATGAACGTGCCTCCTGCAAGGCGAGGCTGGCAGCCCGGAAGGAATAAGCTGTGTTAACAACCAGATGCAATTTTGCTCTAAACTTTCTTCCCTGAGAAAATCCTTCTTGCTCTCCCCAGCAACATTCAAAATCAAATCACAAGTGCGTGCCCTTGGGCCCATCTGATCTTTAACAACCTGATTCCATCATCTCCTTCTAACCTGGAGGGGTTTAGGAAATGACTGTAACCCACTGTGGCACGGGTCGAGTTGACTTATAATCCAGGTGCATGGGGAGCGAAAGGGCATATTCATTCAGAGTAAGATGTCTGAGATGGCTTCTCTGCACGTGGGCTGGAGGCAGTTTGCTGAATACTGTGGGCCCCTTCCATCCATTTCTGCAGGAGCTGTCTGGAATATTGAAGTTGTGATGTTCTCCCCAGCCTACTGCATTGTTCTGGAGAAGCCCCATTCCCGCAGGCCTTCCTGACAGCCTGGTGACATGATAAATGGGACATAGCCTAAAGAGGGTCCATTCCACATTCACTTCTAAAATTTGCACCTGGTTCTTTGGGCAAGAGCAGGGTGGGTGAAGACGTGTGTGTGTATGTGTGTGTGTGTGTGTGTGTGTGTGTGTGTGCATGAGTGCATGTGTGTGTGTGTGCACAGCAATGTTGAGGGAAGGAAACTGTCCCAGCAATAGTAGTGCAGGGGTCACCAGGAGTGGATGGCAGCCTGCACTGTATCCAGGAGGGTCCTTTTCCTTTTGTGGAGATATAGTTACCCCAAATATAGGTCTAGTCTAAGAGCAAGCTCTTTTCTAAGCTCCCCACAGCACAGCTGGGGAATCAAATGGGAGTTCCTGAATATTCTTGATGAGAACATGAGACAAACAAAATATATGTCGCCCACCTCACCCCAAGGCCCATCAACACATCAATGGTCTGGTTTACCAAGCACATGGGACCATTCCCACTGTACTGAGCACTCCATAGGCTGACTGAAGAGATTTACATTCTAGCTCCCAAGGCCTGGCCTGTCTCCTCAGATATTGAGCTAAACAGCCTTTATTCAGGTAGAACTACCTCCAAATTCTGTCTCTGTCACCTTCTAACTGGGATCGTGAGCAAGCCATTTTTCCTCTCTGGGCCTCAACTTTCCCATCCTTAGAACTGGATGAATAACAGCCTCCTCGCACTGAAGATGAGAGAATTAAATCAAGCGATGCATGTGAAGAGCCTAACAGGTGCACAAAGTCGCTGCTCGGTAAAGTGATTTCCTTGTGCAGCACCTTCATCAGTCTCGCTTCCTTGCTCTTGGCAGCTTGTTTCCTGTGGCTTCGCCTCACAGAGGCAGTGGGTCCTTTCTGTCACACCGGGACACCTTCACCTGGGCCACCTCCGCCCCCACACCAGCTCTTCTTCTCTGGTGTGGGTGGCCAGGATGGCTTTATTGGCATGCCACCTAAGCTGTCACATAGGTCCCATGCTTGGCCTGGGTCCCTGGCTTGGTTTAATGATTTGCTATTGCAGCCTTAAAATTCTTACGAGTTTCTGAATAAGAGCCCCACATTCTCACTTAGCCTGGGCTCTGAAAATTATGAGGTGGTCCCTTGGGAGAGGAAACCGACCGCTCCCCGAGTGATAAGACACCACCCTTCACCCTGGCCCCTGATCACGTGCCTCTTTCAAATCAACACAGTGGAACAGAGCCCGTGTTTCTTCAGGCTCCATGGAAGGTTGTCTTAAGTGCATTGTGTCATTAATTGCTGATGAAGAGAGGAGGCTTTGTCCCATGCCTTGCCCACAGCCACACAGTTGGTAAATGGTGGGACCTGGTCAGGTGAGCCCGGTGCCCAGACCTGTGCCATCTGAACCCCTAATCATAGTAAGTAAACTTAATAATCATCCAGGAGGTATACATGCCGATGTGGTTGGCAGGGGCTAATTCTTTCATAATATAAGATATGCTTTGTATATCATTTTTACCCACCACACAATTTCTGAAGGGATCTCTCAGAGTAGGTCTCCCGGTCGCAGCCCTTGCCGATGTAATTGGTCTGTAGCTCTGTGGTGATCTGGATGGAGGACACGGCCCCGTCGCACGTCTCCAGGTGGATGCTGGGGAAAAGCGGCACGCTCCCCGAGCCAGGCTGATACTCAATCCTCTTGGTCCAGTCTGAATAAACGAGGAAAACATTAAAGGCAATCAGGTACGGCCAGTTCTGATGGAACACGTGTCTTTGAAAATGTGAATTTGTTCTAATGCAATTGACATCTTAGGGAATGACTTGAGGATAATGGGAATTTCACATTTGCCTAGGCAAAATCTCCTACTGGAGAAACACTAGGCGAATGCAGAAAACGGCAGCCAGCTGAGCTGAGCCAGGTAGGGATGCACAAAACACGCCCGTGGACACACCTCCAGCACCTCTCGGTGCCGCAGCCCACTATGCATTATAAGCCACATCCACCTGCACCGGCAGTTGCAACTTTCCATCCCATCCAGAGAGCCCTGCGTCCGCCCCGCCACAGTACTGCCCCAGCTGCCACCCTCCCCCGTCCTCTCTACATACAAACACCAGGTCTTTTCAAGGGGAAGCGCCGTGCTTATTGTAGTACTTATATATTTTTGAACACTTTAACGTGTGTAAAACCATGCTAATATTTTTTTCTTTGTGCCCTTCTTATCTGTCACCGATGACATTTCTGGGTGTTATGCCCCTCGCTCCCTGTTCCCCATTTTGTCTAGCGGGGTGCTTTTTAGGAACGCGTATGTCTTGTCACAAAATATGAGAGCACAGTAGTTCAGGATTACTTGGGGTCATGAGGTGGGGAGCGAGGATTCTTTCCCAAGCATTCAGGACCGTGGCTCACTTAAGGAGGGCTGATGGTCTTATGACTTCTTTTTAGAGGAAAAATAATTTGGAGGTGATCAAGTGTTGGAGGGGAACAAAACCACGATCAAAATGGCACCACACGAAATAGAGCAATCAACGAAAATAAACACCAAGAGAGAGTGTACACATGAATTGATCGGAACAGCAAAAGCAGCAATTGAAAGTCAGAGCAGATTCCAGGCAACGCTCACACTGACCGGCAACAGTTCTTGCTGACGACGGCAGGCATACCACGCTCTGTGAGGACACATGTCTGAGAGGTCTGTTCAACCCTAAGCCAGACGTGTGGGTAGAATCAAGGAATGTGACCTATGGATACTATTAGTTTATGAATCTCAAATGTTTGTCACACAGAACCTTGCTAGAAGGTATCCTTTTGCTGAAGCAGAAATAAAAAGCTATGAAATTGCCAGCGCTCACCTGTGAGAAACTGAGAAAGCCTGGCATGAATGGGTCAGTGTTCTTCACAAGTGCCCAGTGGGCCACTGGCTGCCATCTTTAGCAATTCCAGGGGAGGGGCCAGATGCCTTTGTTCACTGAGCACACGTTTGTTCAGGGTTTCCATGTCCTAGGCTCTGTTTGGAGCATCAGGGATGTAGCAGTGAAGGAGTCAGGAAAGGTCCCTGCCTTGTGGAGCTGGGGTGAGGGGTGAGGGTTGGGGGGAGGTCTGTGCTATTCTATCTGAGAGGGTGAGTGTTATAAAAGGAAAAGTTGTGACAGAGAGAGACTCTTTAGATGGAGAGAATTCTGGTTTGAGCTGAGGTCTGAATGTCAAGGATGAACGTATGTGGGAAGACTCAGACAAGCAGGTCAGAAGCAGATGCCCAAGTGATCTTGGTTTGACTCTGCCTGGTCAGGAAGTTCTTGGGCAGGTTAATGAAGGTCTCCAAGCCTCAGGCACCTCATCAATAAAATAGGACACAATCATTGCACGGATCTCAAGTGTGGACGTGGAGTGAGGACTTAGGGCTTCAAGTGTGCATGGCATGCAGGAAAGGAAGGAGATGTTCAGTCCAAGGAGACAGGTGTCCCCTGCATTCCATTCCGGATAACCATGGAATCTGAGTTTAGGTCTGATTTTCTCAGAGTGTGCCATGAGCAGAGACTGCACACAGGGTTGTGAGGCTGGTCACCAGGAACTTACCACGGGAGGATATTTGGATAGGGACTTCATGCGAAACAGAATGTACCTGATTGCATGCTTTTCCTCAGAGCCCCCAGGAACTGTGTCTGGTGAGTGGAGGCACAGGCTGAGTAGAGGGTTCATTCCTCTCCCCATCCCCTGGCAGGGGTGAAATTTCCTCTTTGGGAAGAAATCAGGTACGAAAGACAGTTGGGAACATCACATCTGCAGCTGCTTTGGTGACCTCATGAGGCTTGCTTTTGAGGGTTTACGAGGAGCAGGCAAATTTGCAACCATATAATAAAAGAAATCGATGAAGCTTTCTGAGCGTAGTGTCCTTGAGAGAGTGGGCAGCTCGCACAAACATCTTTCATTTTCCAAGAAGGAATTTGGGATGGGGAATGAGAGAGCAAAAGGCAAATCATCAAATTCAGCCTCTGTCACATGAAATGTCTATTCATCCTCATTTCCCGGAGGTCGGATAGCAAGATGGTTAAGACTATGACCTCTAAATTCAGTGTGCCTGAGTTCAAACCCCACCCTTACTCCTTCCTGCAAAATGTTTACCTTCTCTGAGCCTCAGCTTCCTCTTATGTGAAAGTGGTGCCTACTACCCAGGATTTGGGAGGGACTAAATGCAGACTCGTTTTAGCACCAAACGCAAGGGTTATGTTCAATAGATACATTATTGTTAAATTATCATTTATTCAATAGCACTTATTGCAGGAACTAAAAGGACATACAATTATTAAGCACCTACAAGGTGCTAAGCACTTCTACATCTATTCTTTTGTTTGGTTCTCCCAACAGCCCAGTGATTATTAACTTAACTGTGCAGATGAGAAAGCCATGGTTGACAGCTGGTATGACTTGCCCAAGGCCATGCAGCTCTTTCGCAGCAGCTCAGCCATGATTCTGAGGATTTGCCAGGATGGAGAGCAAATGTAATTTTTATTACATTTTTGAATGTTTGATTTATACTGATAGATAGATAAAGATATAGACATAGATATAGATATACAGATATAGACAGATCTATCTATATAATGTATATTGTATATATTATATATACATATGTATTTTATATATTATATATATAATACATATTTTATATATATTATATATACATACATATTATATATAATACATACATATTATATATATGTATATATAATATGTATGTATTATATAACATATATATATGCCTCACCTGCAGATTCAAGTTAGTTACTCCTCATGGGCTTCTTATGAGCATTGAAGGCTAAGGGCCCAACACAGTTGAAGCCCTTAGCCTTACTTAAATTGTGAGTTGAAGACTCACAATAGGAAAGTGTCACACCCTGCTTTACAAGCTTCCCACACTTCTCTGAGCTGTCCTGCTCGGAAATAAAGTCTTTCCAGTTTGTAAAGGACCTGGAGACTGGTTTATGAACTGTGGATCAATTTTTTTCTTAAGTGAAGAGAAAGGAAGCAGACTACCTCTTGTTTTGATAAATCAGGATCAATTACCTCATAAGTATTCCTGGAAAAGCTAACAACAGAATGCCTTTAGGAATTAAACTCCTTCCTCCTGGATTAAGGATTTAGAAACATAATGATTTTATTATAATTCCTGCTAAATTTGGGGAACACGTTTCTTATCAGGAGAATATTAACCACTTGGGACTCTCATATTAGATGCCTAGAGGTGGAAAAAAGCAAATCTGAGACTTCTGGACAGTACAGGCGTTGGGGGTTCTTGTAATCCAAGACATTCAGAATTGTTCCCCTTCTGGGCTCAGAAGTGACACCGAAGGATGAAAAGGAAAGACACAGGTCTGTCAAAACACCCTTCTCTCCTTAACTGTGTGCTCGTGGGCCTGCAGCTCTTTGTGGCCTCAGCTGAAGAAGCATCAGGTTTTCTAGAAAATTGCTGGATTCATACAAGGTGAGTTGCTGGATGTGGGGGTGCTGGAGTGTGGGAGGGCAGGAAGGGGTGGCCCCCTCCACAGGATTGTTCAGGCAGCTGACATTCTCACATTCTCTGCAGGCGTCGGCCATCTGGTGTCTTTGAGGACTTTCTCCAGGAGATAGGTAACTTTGAGTTGGGCACCGAGGGACTTCCTTTCCTATTGGGAGAAGCTAGGGAGGTACTTTTGCTCAGCAGCAAGCACCTTTATCCCCAGAACCACCCAGTACATCTGAATTTGGGGTGGGTTAGGAAGTAGAGAGGGGCTGGCAAAGTAAGTAGAGGTCAGATGATGAGGGTAAGCGGTTTGGATTTCACCTTAAAGCTAGTGAAGAGCCTTAAATGGGTGTTTAGTAAGGACATAAAGAATCCAGATTCTGCTCTGAAAACATTTGGCAGCTGGATTATGTCTGGTGTTCATTTTCAGAGCATTAGAACACTCCTGATTGCCACCTCTTAATCCATGCAGAGGGCACCCTCTGACAGGGTCACACAATGAGGAATTAACTTCAATTCAGTTAGATTCAATTTAATTAAATTCAAGATTGTTAACCCTGAAGCTGGACAGACTCAGGTTTGAACCCTGGCTCTGCCACTTCTTGGCTGTGTAGCCTTGAATAAATCACTGAACCTCTCTGAGTCTCATTTTGCATCTGTAGAATGAAGATAACCCCCCGGAAAGTTGCTTTGTGGAATTGGGGGAAAGGTATGAAAAGCAGCAGGCACAGAGAGCTAGTGTTATTACTACTACTATCATTCTTGGATCATTCTTACCATTTTTCAGTTGCCAGGTCTTTACTGAGCACCTACTGTGTGCCAGGCAGAGCCCTAGACATGGGAGGCTGAGAAGTAGGACTCATAGCCCCTAACTGGATGGATCACAGTGAAGGCAGCAGCCACAGATAGCAGCCAGATTCTAGGCAGACAGAGGAACAAAGAGCAGGCCCCAGGGAACAGAGAAGAAGTAAATTACGCTGAGTAGTAGAGAGATCAATGGAGCCTCCCTGGAGGAAGTGACCTGGGCATTTGTTTTAATATAGATTTTATTTATTTAAGTAAGGTAAGGCGAACAGATCAGGATGCTGTTCCATTGAACAGATCGTTTGTTACACTCACAGATCCCAAGGAGTGGGGCTATGCCAAGTCACTGACGGCATGGGGAGAAGCAATGCGGTCAGTCGGGAGGCAGAGGAGGGGGAAAACTGTGGGCATGGGCCTTTATTGTGGTTTCCAAGGGAAGGAATGGGCAAAGCATGGTAACCAGGTTTAAGAATGCCAAAAATGCAGTCTTATAAAGCGGGTGGCTCAGTGGGTTAAGCGTCTGACTTTGGCTCAGGTCATGATCTCACGGTTCGTGGGTTCAAGCCCTGCGTCGGGCTCTGTGCTGAAGCTCAGAGCCTGGGGCCTGCTTGTGATTCTGTGTCTCCCTCTCTCTCTGCTCCTCCCCCACTCATGCTCTGTCTCTCTCTCTCAAAAATAAAAAAAAAAATTAAAAAAAAAAGACTGCCCAAAATTCTAGTTTGTGTAATTTCAGCAGCTTCTGGTATACAGGGGCTGTCCCTTGTTGTCTGCTACTGGCCCTGGGGTGGTTAGGGCAGATAGATGGTGATAGATGGTGGCACAGGGTATGAGAACCCAATAAAGAGGGTGATTGGGGGAGTATGGGTTCTGGATTGGTTGGTCTGCATTTGAAAAGCAAAAGGGTAAGCTGTTTCCTATATCTAGGAATTGGCTAGCCCTGATGGGGAGTCCCTCCAGGGTCAGCAGGACCCCAGTTATCAAAACATCAGAATATAGACAATAAAGGCATGGTTAATGCAGAACTGCAGAAGGAGGGGGAATGCCAGAAAGCAGAATAGAATCCCAGGAAGTCTCCACCATGGCCTTGGGGCTTCTCAAGGCCAAAGGAGGCTATTTAGATGGAAGGAGGCTATTTAGATGGTACCCACCACCCTAGTCTACAGCTCAGCAGCCTAGCCATGACTCAGTAAGTGTCAGACCTGTGTGAGTCATGGGGTGTCCTCCAGGGGGCGTAGTGTCACATGGGCCAGAACTTTGGGGCCCACTGAGTGCTGAGCCGGTAGGGATCTTCTGTAGAGTAGGTAATACTGAGAACAAACTGAGGGTTGTTGGGGGGTGGGGGAGAGGGGAAAGTGGGTGATGGGCACTGAGGAGGACACCTGTTGGGATGAGCACTGGGTGTTGTATGGAAACCAATTTGACAATAAATTATATGTATAAAAAAACGGGAAAAAATGAAAAAAAAAGTTAAAAAATGAAAAAAAAAAATAAAGATTCTTCCAAGGCCTTTGTAAAATGGTAACAAAAGCTGACTTCTGAGACTCACCTTCTCTCCCCTCTCCCCACATGGCTCCTGGGGGTGAGTTCTTCTGTGCCCTCGCCTGGCTTTGGGTAGGGCCGTGATGACACTTAGACAACAGAGTGTGAGACCCTCCTCTGTTAACCAGCTATTGCATGCTGGGCCAGATACTCTGCCTCAATTTCCTCAAGTAAAATGAGGGGAGGTTACAACCACATCTCCTGGGGATGTCGTGAAGATTAAGTGAGACAATACAGGTGGGAGACTCAGGACTTGTGCCAGGCCCACCTGACTCCAAAGCCAAACCCCAGAAAGAATTCCTTGCTTTTCTGAATTCTTTTTCTTGTTACATTTCCTGAACTGCTTCTATAGGTCTGTAACTATGGGGAGGGACATTCAGCTGGAAGGAGACAGGAGGAGGTGAGGAATCAGTGAGGCGGGACATCCAATCCTGGCTCTAAGACTAGCTTCGTGCTGAGAAGGGCCTTGTGCTTGCTTTATTTTTTAATTCTTTTAGGTTTATTTATTTATTTAGAAAGAGAAACAGAGAGTGAGCAGGGGAGGGACACAGAAAGAAGGGGAGAGTGAATCCCAAACAGGCTCAGCACTGCCAGCCCGAAGCCTGATGTGGGGCTTGAACTCATGAACTGTGAGATCATGACCTGAGCCAAAACCAAGAGTTGGACGCTTAACCGACTGAGCTACCCAGGCACCCCGCCTTGTACTTGCTTTAATGCTCTGCTGTCCCTGTCTTGAAATTCTAAATAATTTTCACACAAGAGGCCCTCCATTTTTATTTTCATCTGGGACCCACAAATTATGTAACTGGTCCTGCCTTTCAGCTAAATAGCCTTGGGCATGTTCCTTAACCTTTCAGAGCCTCAGTTTCTTCATCTGCAGAATGGGGATTGTTGTCATCCACCCTAAAAGGAGGAACCCGGGCCTTGGGGTCAGACCTAAGTGTGAATCCTGGGTCTCCCACTTGGTACCACATACGGTGGGCCAGTCATCTCCCTCTCTGCCTGAGCAGGCAGACACTGGTTATATGCTCACCTAAAGCAGAGCTCTTGATAGGGTTTGTGTCAGATAATAAATGAAAACCACTGGGGCGCCTGGGTGGCTCAGTCGGTTAAGCGTCCGATTTCAGCTCAGGTCACGATCTCGCAGTCTGTGAGTTCGAGCCCCGCGTCGGGCTCTGGGCCATCGGCCCAGAGCCCGGAACCTGCTTCCGATTCTGTGTCTCCCTCTCTCTCTGCCCCTCCCCCATTCATGCTCTGTCTCTCTCTCTGTCTCAAAAATAAATAAACGTTAAAAATAAATTTTTTAAAAAAATAAATGCAAACCACTTAGCCCTGTGCCCGACATAGAACAGGCCCCTACACAATTTAACAGGCATTAAATTACGTGGCTTTCTCTTCTCCAATTAAAAACAATTACACAGGCACAATTTACAAAGAAACAAAAACACAAACTCTCTGAACTCAATTACAAATATAAGGAATCCTCTCTCTTCCTTTATTACTGACCCCTTTCCATTTACTATATTTTACTTTCACAAAGTCAGATCATTTTATTACCTTTTAATTCTTACTAAAAAGAGATATCTTAATTAACTATAAAAGAGAACACGGGAGGGGAAAAACACCGCTGTGCCCACCCATATCCCAGGTTAAGCCTCAAGGCTTTGCCTCTGCCTGGGTGTTCAATTCCTGCCCTTCCTGTGGCTGGTCCTCCTCTGCCTCCAGGCTTCAACTCACTCATGACTTTGTAGGGCCTTCTCTGCCTCACCTTGATGACCAGCACCCCGCTTCCACATAATCCCTGCCTGTCCTCCCCTCTGGAGAATTATTTACTTATTTGTTTCTGGCCCATTCCTGCTCTGGAGCATAACCTATACATCACTGCAGTGCCTGGCCCATAACAGGTGCTCAGTAATGAGTGATTAGGTATATGGAAACCAACACACGCGTGCACACACACACACACACACACACTCCGATTTCCCTGTCAGAGGTGAGGAAGGCAATCCTATGGATTCAGGGAACTCTTGTTGCTGACCATGTAAGACTGCACACCTTGCCTGTCTATCATCCACCCAGCCCCCAGCCAGCCCCCAAATGACAGACTGTCAGGCATTAAAGTGGAAAAATTCGAGATGTGGCTGCTGTGTGTATGTGTGTGTCCATATGTGTGCAGGCACACACCCCAGCCTGAATGTGAGTGTCTGAGGGCAAGTGTATGTAATGATGAAAGTGCATTGACATATGGCTCCAGCTCTGGAAAACTTCATATATTTTCAACCCTTTTAATACCTCCCTCACCCTTGTGACATCACGATAAATGCCAAATGAAATAGAAATTTGTCCTCAAATTGTGTCCTGCCTATGAAGTTCTCTCTGGTTTCCTGATGGCAGAGGGGTTTTAATTTTGTCTCAAATTTACACTGTGACTCGTTGGCCTGAGAAAACCCTCACATCTCCACCAGGGTGATCTCAGAGTCATGTACATAAACACTTTCAGGCCTTACTCTGGGAATACCTGGCAAACTGTAGACAGCTTTCTGCCCAACAGCTTCTGGCTGCAGCCAGCAGCTTCTATCATACCCTCTTCCCAGCCTGTCAGTGTCAACCAGGAGAAACCACGCCATTAGGCAAGGACCATGGAGGGAGGCTTGCTGAGCAGACTAAATTGGAAAGATGATCCAAACCATTTTAGATTTTGTGGAGGGTGAGGGCAAGGCCATGTTGCCAGAACAATGCTACTGTGGTCTGCAGACTGGTATGGTCCCTGAACTGCTTGTTATGTCTGTCATGACGTCAGTAGAGAAATCAGCAGTAAGCATTTAGAAACTTTTCTAGCAATTTGGCAGAGGAAGTTTATGTTTGTTGAATCTAATAAAAATAAAATTTGGGTTTAGAGTTTGAATGTCTTCGCTGTTTATTTCATTTCCCCAGAAATTTGTTTCTATTATATTTTTATAAAGTTCTGGTCCACAAGTGATTGGGGAAAAAAAAAAACCCTGGTTCTTCACCGCAGATGATTTAAGAAGCATGCTTCTAGATTATACCCTATTTTAACAGTTTCCTAAAACTTACTTCCAAAGGCTTTATATCTAGAAGGAAGTACTTCAGAGCATTGTAACATTTTACCCTCCACATGCAAAGGGCCATTAAGGCTTCTTGCTTCTGAATTTTAGATGGCTACCAAGATCAAGGTCTCTCCACTCTAGTTTAAGGCCATAATGTCTTCTCACCGGGACCAATCACTATGACAATTTCCTATCTCACTCTCTTTGTCTTTCTAATCTACACTGGTCACTGCTGCCTAACTGCAATACAAGCAGTTCCTCTTCTAGGAAGTCCTCCATGATTGCCCCAGGCTGGACCACATTCTGTCCTCCCCAATTCACAGAGTTTGCAATGCACATCATCTATGTGGGATTCACACTGTGTTCCCCAAATTATCGTCTGTAGACAGGCGCAAGATCAGGGCTAGCCTCAGAAGAATCACCAGACACAACTTCTGAAGACACTAATACCTGGGTCCCACCTTAGGAGATTCCAGTGGAAGGTTTTGAGGACAAGGGTCTGGAATCTGTCATTTTAACCATCCCCCTAAGTGACTGGGTTGCACAGACAGACTTGGAAGCCACTAGCCCAAACAATATGGGCAATGAACTCCTGTTCCTCCTCCCACTGCATTCATGCCCCAACAGCCAGCAAGGGGCTGAGAAAGGATTTCTGCCCCCCACGCAGGACGCCCAAAGGGAGACCTGTCTACTGCCTGGAACCTGACCCATTAGGGTAGGACAACATACCAAATGAGTTCAGAACAAGCTGTCTTTTCTTTCTCTACCTTCTGCAGGGCAAAGCACAGGTTCTAGTCCCAGAAGAACCACGAATGTGGGACCCAGGGCTCTCAGTGGGGAGAAAGCCACTTCTGGTTGTGCACATTGGATGATTACTCCTGACCATGCCCTCCTCCCAGTGATTTGGGACTTAGCCATGCAAGTGGCTTTGACCAGGAGAATAAACTAGTCATTTATTTCTGTAATTGTTTTTTGTCTGCAACTCTCTATCCCCCGCTACCCCATCAGAAGTTCCGCGAGAGCAGGGTCTATATCTGTTTAGTTTTAAAATCTCCAGTACCTGGTACACTTCCTGGACCACGGTAGCCTCTCACTGAATATTTGGGAAATGGACTGGCGAGGATGTTTCGTGAAAGGCACCTGTCTTTCTGGGGCTCAGGGAATTCCTTTGGCCATCCTGCTTTGGTCAGACTTTCTCCTTGACGCATTCCTTGTGGATTCTCCTGCTTGCTCCAGCCTCTGTGAACTGAAGAGGCTCGGATCCACTCTGTGTGTGCCGCTTCTCCAGGGCCCCCAGATCTGCACACAGCCTTTGGGCTCTCCTCTGCTCCCATGCCTGGTGCAAGCCCCTGGACACCGCGCCCCAGTGCAGCTAGCCCCTGGCCAGCCACGTGTTGTGAGGGGACCCATTCTCTTCTGTGTGGCTCTCTGATGCCAGTGCCAGTGCCTCCGTTCCCCAAAAGGCCTCTGAGCTTGCTAGTATGGGGCACCACCTCTTTAAAGCTGTGTGGTCCCCCTTCGCCCTGGCTCCAAGCTCCCTGGGGGTGTTGGGGAGCAGCCGGTGCTGCCATTGAAGTGAACCCTGTGGTGTTCAGCAACCAGGACTCCCACCCAAAGCTTGGCTGCTACTTTCTTCCCAACTCCTTCGTCTCCAAAGATTCTCAACTCACATGCCTCTCAACTCCCAAACAGAAACACAGCAGGCAGAATTGATGCTAGAAAGGTGTAGAAACCAAGCAATTTAAGAGCAGCTTTTCTGAAGGATAATTCTCCCAAGGGGGAAATCATTAACTCAACCAACCAGGGTACTTTCTCTTGGATTTATAGAAACTCTTCTCTCTTATGTCCAATAAACATGAGCATTTTCCAGGCAATTTTCTTATCTTGGGACAAATGTATTATTGGTGCAAGATGGAGTAGCTATTCTTCAAGAATCTTTAGTTTTATGGCTTTGAAAAGCTTCTGCAGTGCAGGATTATAGTTTTGTTCATGCACACATTTTTAGCCTTTTTGTAAAGATGTCCTCTGTATACTTTTCCTGCTCTGGCGATATAGATCTCCTTAATCTACAGATCACTTGTACACGGTTGCAAAACTTTTTTATTTTTTAAATAAAACGACTGTGACTCTGGGTGATATTACAGTCCTGGAGGACTTTTCATTTCACCGAACGGCATTCTAAAATTGGAACCGAATTATCGTCTCTTCAGAAAATACAGTACACATCTGCAGAGTTGGTCACACACACCGGAAGCCCGGGAGTGCGTGTGCGTGAAGGTGGGGAGGGCTGTCACTCATGCTACTGCGGGGCCGCACAGGCCATCACAAATGATTGGTCTGGTGCTTGGCAAAACATATCTCAGGCCAGGAAATGCCCATGTACTTGGGCCCAGGTGACATACTCCCGAGAAAGCGATTCAAAATGCAAAGACTTTTGCACAGAGAGCTTTACTGGTGCACAAAAAAGGAAAATGGAGCCAAGCTAAAGTCAATCACACTGCACCCTATCTAACTGCAAGGACACAGACAAGCACGTCTGACCTTCTGTGAAGGAATATTATGCAGCTGCGGAGGGGGTGGTGAGGCTTTATGATGCACGACAGTGCATAAAGCCTAAGTGCAGCTTGTAAGCACCAAGCTGTCCTGGGGATACTCCTCCCTGCCCCTTCCACTACTGCCTCTTTCCCCACACCCTCAGTGCACCTGGAGAACTGCACTGACGCCTCAGGTCTCAGCCTCTTGTCACCTTCCCTGGGAAGCCTTTCTAAAGGGTTGGGCACCCCAGCTCTCTGCTTTCCTAGCCCCTGGGTCCCCTGGCGACTGCTCTGACTTCCCTGTATGGGATTGATCTCTTCCTGACCTGTCCACCTGCTTGCCCTCACCCCACTGCTCCAGCTCACAGTCCCTAGGGGCTCACAATCCGCCTGGCACAGAGTTGACCCTGAGTGGAGTTCCATGAGTGGAGTGGAAGTTTTGAGAGCTTCTCTGTTGTGCCAGGACCATGGCTGGCCCTCTGCATGGTTATAGAGGGTCAACGCTCCCAAACCCTGTAATGACATCTGAAGGGACATGATATGCTCAACAATGTGACTCCAGGGCCACCCTGGCAGACCAGGGAAGACTCATAACTACATGTGGTCACTCTATCTACCAAGTACCATGTGAAGTGGATGAGGGGAGAAGAGGACACTGTTCCTGCCCACTTTAGAGGTGAGGACAAGTGTAGCAAGGAGAGGTAGGCAGCTTACCATAGTTCACATTTATCACTAGAACCCAAGTGTCTGGCTGGCACGCAGGTGGTGACACTGGTGCCCGGGCTGGCTAGGTCTGTCCTCCCACTCAGGGATGCAGGGAGCTGGAAGAAAACCACCATTCAATGGTCTTTGTGTTGGGCTTCTCACAAAGCCCAGTCCACCTGGCATCCATGTGGGGAAGGGAGTCATAGGAGGGGCATTTCACTGATGAGAGAGCTGAGGCTAAGATGTCAAAAGACCTGCCAAAGGTCACACGGTCAGAAAATGATGCCAAGAGGCTGGCCCGACTCCTAAACCCACTATAGTAGCTTCTCTTTCTCCTCTTCCTTCATCCTCCTCACTGGTACCATGGACCCGTTCCTGTGGCCAGCCACAGGTCTACCTCATGACAACCCTCTGAGACAGGTACAAGAGCCTCATTTTGCAGACGCCACATCTGAAGGTTCAGAGAGGTTACGTGTCTCCCCTAATGGCCCTGAGCTGAGGGCATGGTAGAACCTGGATTTGAACTCTGCTCTTTCTGGCTTCACAGCCATCCCTCTGAAGCCCCGCCCTCTGCTGACTCCCTGCAGGGAGCAATTCTAGCAGGCTGCAAAAACTTAAAAGAACTATCAGTGGAAGAGGCTGATCGCGTGTGGTTCCAGGGCAGACCTGTGTCTACAAAGAGATGGGGTAGAGCATATGGGTTCTAAGTCAGAAAACCCAATACCATCCACTGTTCTCCCTCTCAGCATCTGTGTGTCCTTGGGTAAGTCCCATATCCTCAGTAGTCTGGTCCTCAAGGAGTCATCTAAGAAGGCTGAGAGGTGGCCTCACTACTCTGGATGCAGGCAGGTCCCAGAGGTGGGCTCATGTGGCAAGAGTGATACCTCCCCGACACCATTCCACAAGCCACAGTCCTCGCTCAAGGCTGCCCCGATGTCCAATCACACATTTTTCTCACAACACGAGGGAAGGATTCTAACTACAAAATTTTTCTCAAAATAGCCTTCAATGGTCTCAAAAGGTGGTCAGCATTCTCCTTTGCTTGGAGACACATTGTAGATGACAAGATAGGAGATCTGTGTCTACAGACAGATGGGACTGAGATTGATGTAGGTCCTGGATATAACTAGTTAAGGCCAGTGTCTTAACCTCAATGTTCTCATCTGCCAAAAGGGAAAAAAACAGCTTTCAGGGTATATACTGAGGAGTAAATGGGACAGTACACACATCCCTGTTAGACAGGGTTTGGCAAAGATTAAATGCTTACTCACTGGTGACCGTTACGCTCATTGAGCTCTATTTGGGACAAATTCGGTCCTCCTGCACCCCCTCCCCGCCAGGGCTGAGACGATTAGACCCAGAAACTTCCCAAGCCCATTTCCACTCATGTTCACATGGAGGCACAGGGGAGCCAGGTAAAAACAGGCTCGAGCAGACGAGCTTCCCCAGCAGGTCTTTAAGCACATTAAGACGCCACCGAGTAGGTAAATCAGCATCGTGTACAGAAGCCATTTGTTGCACCATAATGATCGGCTGTGTCAGTGATGTCAAAACAGGTCGTTATTCACGGAGGAGTGCCCCTGGAGGCCCTCTGCCAGGAGCTCGGATGCTCTCCTGGCAGATCTGAGCGGACCCAAGGTGCAGCTGCCCCGGGGTCACTCTGCCGGAGTCAGTGGAATTGGGCTTCAGTGATGGCTTTTCCAATTATTTGGGAAGAAAATGCTCCATTGTAACTTAAAAAAAAAACAAACCAGCATAAAGGGAACTAAAAGAGCTGCTGTTCATTGAGCCCCCGTGTGTGTGGTTAAGAGCACAGTGTTCCACAGGCAGGCTTGCTTCTGGCCCTCAGGAGAAGGCATTATTGTCCGTTTCTATGTAGGCAAGCTGAACCAGGCAGGAGTGACTTTCCTGAGGATGCAGCATGGGTTAGAGCTGAGGAGGGACTGAGGCCTGTGTGCCCAGCCCCCCAGACTGTGCTTTTTCCACACACCCCACCCCACTGTCTCCCTTTGGTCCAATCTAAAGCTCTAAAATCAAGACTGCAAAGCTCAAGACACACAGCCTTACTCAATTCTATAAATTTCCGTGTGTGTGTGTGTGTGTGTGTGTGTGTGTGTGTGTGTATGTGTGTGCACACACAGGCACATGTATCCACTTATATGATGGTACCTATCTTACCAATTTTAGTCATAACATTATTTGCATGGTAATCTAAGTTTTATAAAGCACTTCCAAACATAGGACCTCTTTGGGCCTCCTTACAATCCTGCCAGATGATTAGGCCAAGGGTTATGATTCTCCATTAACAGCTGAGGAAACCCAGGCTCAGACAGGGCAGTGGCTTCAGCAAAGGCTATGGCCAATCACGACAGGGCTAAGGGTTGGCCTGAGCCCTTTTCACTCTCACTCAGCTCTGTCATCACTAGTTTGTTCCTGAGTCCTGCACCCCCAGACCCCATCACCTTCCTCAGCCTTGGGGAGGGTTCAGAGGATGGATATCTAAGGAATAAGGGGAAGGGGGTGACTGTAGAGAATAGGGACACAGGGAGAGGAGATGATATGACAAAGGGGAAAGTCAAGAGGATAGGAGAAGCCTGAAGGTGGAGAACACCTATGGGATGAAAGAGCAGAGCCCCTGGGGATGAACGTCAAATAAAGCCAGGTACTGGTGAATGGAAGGGTGGAAGGTGGGTAATTTTCATGTTCGGTTCTCTTACAGGGGAAGGTAGCTTTCCCTACTCTGGTGTGAGTTGCTGTGCTTGGGTCCACCATCTTTGGGTTTGAAGTTTCACTTATGTCTCAGGCTCACATTGTGTTTCTCTGGCCCATGTGATCACCAGAAGCAACTTCAGGTTTAGGCAAAAAGTATCTGAGAGATGGACAGTCTGCAAGTGTGGGTTTATTTTCACATGAGCTATCATTTAAGGCACTGGTGCACCAGATCAGCATCAATCCAGGAAAGATGGATGTGTTGGGCAGGGCAAGAGAGGGCACAATGAATGTCAGGGGACGCCTTAGGTGCCACATGTACAGTGCTTCATTGAACTGGAGCTACCCTTTCAAGCTAAGTCTCATCACCTTTTTGTAGATAAGGTGATGGAGAGGTGAAATGTGTTGCCTGAGGGTACTCAGGTGGCTTCTCTTCTGAACAATCTCCTGAGATGCCATTTTAGAGCTAGTAACGTGCCCCTTTGGAAACTCCCAACCTCCTTGTTCTAGCCTTCTTCTCCTGCCACTTCAGTAATTCTCTGAGATAGGCAGTTATAACTTTGAATTCTATCTATGCCATTTACCAGCTGTGAGATATTGAGCAAGGTCACTCAAACGTTCTTAACCCTAAGTTTTCCTTATCTGTAAAGTGGGCTAGAATTGCATATCTCACAGGGTTGTTCCTGTCCTCTGTGCAGCAACACAGAGGACTTTTTGGACTTCCATGTTCCTTTTCTTCTGTCTTAATGTGTCTATTTGGTGTTCCATTCTTTCTAGGCTGTCCAAGGCACTCCAATAAATTACTTCTCACTAAGGTGTCAGTGGAAGATAATAGCTCCATGCAGGTGTCACCAAGTATTCTCTGTAAAGGGCCAGAAAGTAAACATTTAGGCTTGGAGGACCATCTGGTCTCTGTTGAAACTGCTCAGCTCTGCTATTAGAGTGCAAGAGCAGCCATGAGATGATATGAAATGGACGAGCATGGCAGGATGCCAATAAAGCTTTATTTATAGGCACTAAAATGTGAATTTCATGTGGCCCAAAGTATGATTTGTCTTTGATTTTTTCCAGTGATTTAAGGTGCACAAACCATTTTCTGACTCACAGTAGTATAAGAACAGGTGGTCAACTAGATTTGGCTTGCAGGCTATACTTTGCTGACCACTGGGTTCATAGTGATTCTTCCAAGAGACATTTACATTTTAAGCTGGGAGTTATCCTTTAGAACAAAAAAGTTGGTACCCGAATGGTGGCATACTGGACACACTGGCAGTACCGTGAAGGCCAGGACTGAGGGCAAGGAGCCAACATTTCTTCTGCCATTCTGGCAATGCCCTCGTACGTCAGCCTGCATTAAGGGAAGCACCATCATGCAAGCTTCAGATGGACACAGTTTCACCTTCTGAGCCTTGCCTGTCTCTAAGCAAATGTGGGTGCCTTCTGGGCTTATCATCCTAAGATTTGAAATCAATGCCTTTCATGTAGTAAAACCTAAGCCAGCTCTTCTGTGTACTTGACCAATAATTGATCTGATTTTGGAAGGGGCAGGGTGAAGCCAGCTGACCCCTGGGGCCTGGGGTTTTTTCTCCTTGGCAGGGTGATGGGCAAATGGATGGCTGCAGGGGGACAGGGACATATACTTGACAAGACTTAGCAGCAGTCAACTTCAGACGTGCTTGGCTGCCAACCTCATCCCCTTGCCTGTGGGCTCTCATGGGCTTTGACTGCAAATCTAACTTCCTTTGCTGTCCAGTACTTTGGATTGGCTTTTGAAGAAATACATGATTTTAGGTACTTTTCCAGAAGTGACCCATTTAAAAGTGTTCTCAGGACAAATCATCCTTTTCAGCTGGTTCCTGACCAGTCTCTGCATCTATGTGGTTGGCCAAGAAGTCCTTCTTTCCCCCAAATCCCTCTCACCACACAGGGTCATGAAAGCCTCTAGGCTCCCCAGTGCTTTTGAGGTAACACAGGAGGCCCTGCCTTCGTGACCTGGTCCCCATAAGCCCATCCAGCCTCCTCCCCCCATGCCCCAGCCACACCATGCTCCTTCCCACCTTCTTGACCTCTGTTCCCTAGTGTGGAACACTCTTCTCTATGCTGAAACTATTATCCTTCAAGATTTGGCCCAGGCACATCTCCCCAGGACCCCTGCAAGGTTAAGTGTCTCTCTTCTGTGTCCCCAAAGCCACCTCCACCAGACCTTTTGTCCTCAGTACTTCCTTGCCCTCATCTCCTTCTGCACTACGGGTCCTGGTACGTCATGTCTGTCTCTGTATCCCTGGCCTTCAGCACACAGCGGGCCTCAGTAAAGGGTGAATGAATTCACTCGGCAATGTCTCCCCCTGAGTAGTGTGTGTGTCAACTCTCACAGTGCAAATAACTAAGGGATAATTCATCTCAACCAGCAGCTTTCGTGCTGCGGTCCTTCCAACACGGAAGTCCTAGACGCACTCTGTGTGTTCATAAATCTTTTCTGTGCGACCTTCTTTCTTGTTCAATGTGAAGGCCGTGGACCAGCTACATCCAGAAGCGCCCCAGACAGAAGAAGTCAGGATCTGCAATGTACCCTGGCTCCCAGGTGCTCCTGTGCGCATGTGGGTGCCAGAAGCCCTACTCTATCAGATACCACCTTTCTTCCTGACCAAGGCCTGATTTGTGGAATGGCAGAAACACTGAGACCATCTGATGTACCTAGGGAAATAGTCAAGCCCAAAGAGCAGAGAAAAAGTGGCTTGTTATGCGGCTGCATCTTTTTTTTCTCTCCATATGAAAAAGGGCAGCTTACTGTGAAGGTGAAGGGACCAGGAATTGGGCCCGTGAGAGGAGGTCTAGGAACTGACAGTGCTGGTTGAACTGGTGCTGGGCGAGGGGTGGCTGACCACCATGGGCTTGTGCTTAGCGATGACGGGAGCAAGGAGAGAGGGGGTCCTGCGGGGGCTGGAGTCTGGAAACTTGGTCTGGCACATGAACAATCCAGAATGGCTGCACGTCTGGGCAAGAAATGGGGAAGGGCCACCAGGGAAGTCTGCCATGACTCTCTCCAGAGGGCAACTGTTTTGCATAAAGGGACTTGAAATACTGAACTCTGCTTCTCTACTGGCAGGAGCAGGTAACAGACACAAAATCTGACTTGCGATAATAAAAGGAAAAATACACTAAATAAGTGTTATGAAGACAATGTTTTCATCTTGCAACATAGAAAGAGATGGGCTAAGAGATTATAAAGAACAACGAAAGAAGGCATAAAGAGGGGATGTGTTTCTCCACATAACGTAACAACTAAACAAACAAACAAAACCCAAATCAGCAACCAAATTACAAATGATCCTCTATGACACATTCTGTGGCCCCTGGAAGGAGGGGTCCACAGGAGCAGCTCCCACTGGGTCCATTGCCACTATCATCCCGATGGCCTCTGAGGGCACTATATCCTCTGTTCGCTCTGATCCATGAACAGATGTGGATTCTTCCCGAAGTCCTCAGTGCCCACATAGGCCCAGGCTTGGGCACATGTAATGGTTTGGCAAGAGGGAAACAGACACCAAGAAGACTGCAAAAGTCTGGCATGAGAGGCAGCCTTTAGGCTTCTATAGGCTACTGCAGGGGAACCTTTTTTCCTGCTTCTTAATAGAATCTTCTACCTCCATGAGTAAGGGTTACTATAGGGATACATGAGGTCTCCAAGCTCGGGACAAAACATGGAGATTTTGTTCTTTATTCCACTCGCACAGGTCTAGTTGGTCCTTGGAGGACCAACTTCTTCTCTGGGCAGCTGAGAATGGGAGCAGCATTCCCTTGGGTAAAGCTCCACCTACTCCCATAGAGTGAGCTGACCCCTACTACCTATTCAGAATCTCAGAAGAGAATCTCAGAATCCCAGCAGAGAGGATAGAACTCATATTGTTTCTGGGAAGACAAGACGCAGCCATAGAAAAAAGATGGAGAACGGAAAACCATAGCCCGAGCAGACAATGTCTTGGTCAAGGTGTATAAGGCAGGTGGCAGAAGAGTCAGGGTCTGCGATGTCCTTGTGCACAGCTGGGTAGGGCCAGCAGCATGCTGGGAAAGCTGCAGCCCCACACTCCTGGAAGGGGTTGTTGTGATGGAAAACTGGGGCCATGTCCTGGGGCACCGCGGGAGTCTGGGAGCAGTCCCTCATTGGCCTGGGAAGGAAGGGAAGGCTCCAGCTGTGAGCAGGGTCCCTTACTCCTTCAGGACAGCTTCTGGGAGAAGCTGATGGTGCTGACTGGGAGTGCTCCTGGGAGACAGGAGGTTCCTGAGCATGATGGATTGCTTTCACTGGGCTGCAGCCCGCTCCTGCCTGGAGGGAAATGACTAAAAACAGGTACAAGAATTTGAACTGCCAAACTGTGTTTGCTTGGTGACTCTTGTTGTTTGTGGGAAATCAGCTCAGGGAAGGCCTCTGTTCTCCTGGGTAATCACCCCTGGCACATACCCGCAGACCTCTCACTCATGGCTGGCTCTGAGGGGCTTGGGTTCATTGCAGCTCCTGACCCCAGCATTCAAAACCTTGACTGCCAGCCATACCCTACCCCTGACCCCTCCAATCTTGCTTCCCACCTCCCCACAGTCCCAACCACCTATGCAAGCCAGACTGGCTTCCTTACACTATTCACTGGTGCTCTGAAAGGCCTCCCTTCTCTGTGCTCCTCTCCCATTCTATACAGGGCCGGCTTCACCCCACACCCACTTTAAGAAGAGCCAGCCCTTTCCCCTAGGGACCTGACAACCCCTCAAGTGAGGGGCAGCCTGCTTACCCCGTGGTTAAAAAAAGAAAACCTGTAAACATTGGCTTACTCCAGTTTGCTCTGCAAAGCTGGGAGAGGGGAGTAGACTGGTCCCACCACTAGGGGCCAGTGGTGGTAGGTATACTCTTCACTGGAGAAAGGGCTATCCAGCTACAAGGCAGCAGCCCTGACCTGGCGTAGAAGAGAGGATTGGCCCCAAGGTGGGTCAGCTGGAGGTGAGGGCTGCCCAAGTGGAGGAATAAAGTGGACCAGCCTTCCGGAAGGAGAGAAGATTGCTCTCCAGGTCTGGGGGCTGGGATGGGAGTAGCCGGAAAGAAGTCTGAGCACTGCTAACACACATCAGAGAAGCTGGGTGACCTGCTACGAGCTGAGAACCTACTGGGATGATGGCTGGGGAGAGAGACCTAGTGGCTTCTACCAGAGCTAAGCTGGAGGGAGGAGGGACACGGTGCAGAATCCAGTGTCAGCTTCTGCCACCAAAGGCTGGCTAACGTGGGCAGAGAAGCCACCATAAGGTAGTTGAGTCTGAGGTTACACATGCTTAAATGGCTTTGCCGGACACAGTGAAGGGATGCAGGGGGTCGCCGTGTCCCTGTTTCCTTTATTCCACAGAAAGGTACATTTCTGTGTACCATCCATTCATCCGTGCAGCACTGGCCAACCACCTGCCTTGTGCCCGGCCCTGCGCTGAGCACCGGAGACACAGCGAATGGGCGTGACCTCTGCCTCCAGGAGCTCACAGTCTGGCTACAAATAGCATTGGGCACTAGCAGGATACGCGTCCCACACATTCTGCACACACGGAGCCCAACATTATTAACATGATTTTCTGTGCATACGTTTAACACTGAAGCAAGTACAAACGCTTTTAGGAAATGGCATTTAAATATAGGTACAAAAATCCCAAATCTGTAGGTGTCTCATTTGTCAAAGACACAAAACATTGGGATCTTTTTCCAGATACCGCTTTGTGTTTTACTCTCCCCACTGAAAATCCCATTATGAGCATGTTCCCTGCTTAGAAAGCTTTTATATTCTTTCCAGGCTTTCTTTTCAAAAGCTAGACTTTCACTGGGTTAGTCCTTATAAGTTAAAATAAAACAAGCTGAGTTCTTCTTTACTCAAATAGCTTTTCATTCATTCATTCATTCGATGGCTGTTTCTTGAGCACCTATCATTGGGGTCAGATATGTGCTAAGTCTGAGAAATTCAGTGGTGAACAAGAGAGACAGGGTCCTGCCCTCAGGTCCCTTAGGGTTTAGTGAATTATACCAGCCAGAGCCCAGGCTCCCTGAGGTTGGTGACACATAGTTTCCCACTCTGGCTTGTTCCTTTTTCTCTGTCTTTTGCTCGATCCAAAATAGGTGGATCTACTTTGTTCTTTCTGTAGCATCTGTCTTACCCGTGACTCCTCTATTGGCATTTCATCTTCTCTACTTTGTTCAAAGGCAAACGACTCTGGCTCTCTCCAGAGGTGGGTTTAATTACTGCCTCCCATTTTTTTCTAGTTGAAAGAGTAAAGGAGATAAAGTTGCACAGGGGAGGAGCCTTTTGAGAGCTGTCTTCTGAGGGGAGTGACCCCAGATGGGTCCTCAGGGGTCCTTGCAGTGTACCATGAGAATGATTGCTTGACTAATAGGCACCCGTTCAAAGTCTGACCAGTGACCTCTATGGTATCGTGGCATCAGTCTGTCCGATAGAAATACGGATGATTACCATAGCTAATGACATCCTCTCAAGCGGAATTTAAGAATGAAATATACGGAGAGGAAGAGAAAGAGGGAAAGAAACAGGTAGAATATAACAGGGGCTCTGAAGCTTAAAGACACGTGGAGAAAACAGTAGACAAAAGCCACAAAGCAGGACTCCAAGAAGTACCCAAAGTTATGAATGAGTGGTACCTGTAGCAGCAACAGCACAGGAAGCAGAAACAGAAGCCAGTGACCAACCAAAATGGTGGCCCAGAGATACGTCCAGCATCCCTGCCCGGCCACTGGAATATTGGTGCCACTACTAGAGGTATTGTTATTCTATAAGCCATCCAATTCTCGGCGAGCTCCATCTATGCACATGGCCTTGCGTTCCTTACTTCCCCTGAGGTCAGTGATAAACCTCTGTCATCTAAGGGTAACCTGAACCTTTGCTCCGTCTTTGCATACCCAAACAGCTAAACTGGGGCAAAAATCCACCTATATCTAAGGCCATTGTTTCTCCATTCCCGGAGCCAACACTTGAGAAACTCCTTAATCTAGAGGCTAGGTTCTGGGACTCCAACCTCTGCTTGTGTACCTACCTTCTGTGCTAGCCCAAAGAACATGACAACCTTCCCCAGGTACTGAGTGATGATTCAAACTTGACACACACTGGCTCAACTCACTCCCTTAGATAAAGCGAATAGGCTTGCTGGCACTTTCTCCTGAACACGGTGGTATAATTACTATCGATTCAAAAGTGTCATGAGATTTTAGAAAGGGTGAGCTGGACAAACAGGGCACACGATATGAGACAAGTTGCCTTGGACATTCTCAACTGTAAAATGAGGATAATAGATCACCCAGGAGTTGTAAGAATAAACAAGCTACTTTATTTCTTGCAGCAGAGTGACTGCATGTAAGAAATTCCTCTAGTTATAGGTTGTATTGGCTTTCAGGATAGGTCTAGCACCTTCTCTGCACCAGGCCAAGCTGACTCCGCTCAACAGCATCAACAAGAGATGGCCCACCTTGCCAGCCAGGCTTGCAAACTGGCTTCACGTCCACCTGCACCAGCGTGTCCTGAGCGGCAGGCTTCTGTCCACAGTCGTAGGCGGTCACCAGGATCTCGTACTGGCGTTGCTTGTCATAGCTCAGCTTCTCGGTATTTCTGATGTTGCCTGAGGATGCAGGGATATTCAAAATGGTTTGGGATCAAGTTAACCACACTGCCGTTCTTTAAAATCCCTTCTCTACTCCGCTAACCTTCACTGGCATGGAATGACCCCTTTCCTTGCTTGTGCGTTGGTGGCAGATCGCCAGGAACCACTGGCTGGAGCCACCTCAGCTGTGGGAAACGACTACTAGGAGATTCCAAGCACATATCTGGAACCCAACTGGTGGATTCGTTAGTCATGGGTTGTCAGAAAAGTCCCTCCTAGAGTGTGCCTGTGTGCTTGTGTCCCTGATGATGTAGGGCACCAAGGCTCATCTGCCATGAAATCTCTGGGAAAAAGATGGGATTCAGAAATGTCCTGGCACATATTTTTTAACATCTGGGCTCGTCGCCAGAAATGTTCACTGCCTCTTCTCACATTATTTTGCTACCAAATAGGAAGTAAAATCAATAAGAAAACGTGTGACCTCTCTTCTGAAAGCTACACAGAATAACAGATTCCTTGCCCTGGTGGCAAAGACATTTCTCTTCTCCAAAAGAGACCACACCATTTTTCTGGGCCATGTGTGTGTTTTTGCTCCTGTGGGTTTGGTATTATAATTCAGAAATAAATATTTGATAATTAATGAGCAAAATTCTAATTGATTATTTTTGCTGAAATACAGTTTTGCTTCTAAGGGATGAATAAAAGCCCAGTGTGCATTGAACACTTCTCAATTTTGGATTCCGAGAGAGTGAAGTCTTCCTTTGCGAAGAAGAATTTCATTCTTGCTTTTTTTTCTGATAGTGGAGCTGACAGCAAATTAGAACTCCAGTGTTATCATTATCCTTCAGCAGAAGTGAAATTAAGAAAATGGAAACTTAGGGGTGCCTGGGTGCCTCAGTCGGTTAAGCATCCGACTTCAGCTCAGTCATGATCTCACAGTCCGTGAGTTCGAGCCCCACGTCGGGCTCTGTGCTGACAGCTCAGAGCCTGGACCCTGCTTCAGATTCTGTGTCTCTCTCTCTCTGCTCCTCCCCTGCTCATGCTCTGTCTCAAAAATAAATTAAAAAAAAAAGAAAGAAAATGGAAACTTAAAAACAAACCAATGTGCTAATGGCTGACTCAGGTATATTTTTATATTTCATCAAAACTAAGGGAAAAATTCCTAATGAGCTTTCTTCCATTTTAACTGATGTCTATGGCTCATGTGAGTGGAGGCAACAGGGACTACATGAATCAGCCTCTGGGGAATTACGAAAGTCACATAATGTTTTAAAGATCCGAAGAGCTGGTGCACTCATCACCTAATACCAGTGAAACGGTCCTCAGTACCAGGCCCTGAGCAGGGCTTCTCCTGTGAGAGTCCAGTATCTGAGACACTGGACCAAGAACTAGGATCTTTTATTCCACCGTCAGCTCCAGACCGTTTCTAAAAATGTACCCGCAGCCACTGATTTGAAGTAAAATTTAGTTTAACCAAGCCGTTCAAAAATCTCTGAATAAAAATGGGTTTGATATATTTTTGGCCTTGTGCCTGGTGTTCAGAATCCCTCTCACTACCCCCCACCCCCGACCTTTTGGCTTCAGTCTCAGCTCAGGGCCCCCCAGGACTGGGGCGGCTAGGTGTTGGGTTGGTGATGTTCCCTGTGGGCTCTGTTAGCAAACTAGCTTGTGGTTATAGTGCTCACGGGGGAGGATTTCTTGCAGGTGGAAGCATTGCAAAATAACCGCAAGAACGATGTTGCAGCAGCATCAAATTGAATTTTGAACAAAAAAGTTTTAACCTTCCTTTTCCTTATGGTTAAATGGCTCTCAAAAGATACGCCTCTCGGAAGAGGAAGGCTCAGGGTTTATAAGCCGTGTGACATTAAGCAGACCAAACGCTATTGACCGTGGTAGACAAATAAACACACAGGCGGCAATCCCTGGCCCAGTCTGCGGCAACCACACATCCTAGCGAGTCCTAATGAAACTGTCTGAGAAACAAATGTATTTTCTCTGCTACCGCCGGCCTCACACATGGGAGAATGGGTTTCAGAGCCCGGAATTTGAAGCCTTAGGTCAAAAATGAGTGTATAATGTGGTGACCAATTGTGTTAGGGAGGGTCCTATGTGGATAAGACACATACTTAAAAATTTTTGGAAGCTCAAAAAGTCACTCATTTTGCTTCTGTTACAATTGTATTCTTCTTTCTATATTTGAATGATTTCTCCCAGCAGTGCCTAAGAAAGAAACCTGAGTTCCTAGCTAGCCCAGGTGACTAGGGGTTCCTGGGCCCATTTCTCTGCTCCAAATGAACCTGGGGAAGCTAATTCTCAAAGAACAGTTAGTATGTACCATGCAAATTAGTGAAGGTGTTCTTTTTTTTTCAAACTGAGGCTGGTGGAGGTGCCAGGAGCCAAGCACACTGGTCTGCAGCCTCCTTTCAGTGGAATTTAAATCACAATAGCCCCTGGGGCGCCTGGGTGGCTCAGTCAGTTAAGCATCTCACTTTGGCTCAGGTCATGATCTCAAGGTTCATGGGTTCCAGCCCTGCATCAGGCTCTGTGTGGACAGCTGAGAGCCTGCAGCCTGCTTTGGATTCTGTGTCTCCCTCTCTCTCTGCCCCTCCCCTGCTCATCCTCTCTCTGTCTCTTTCCCCAAAATAAGCAAATAAACATTTAAAAAATCGGAATGACCCTTTTGGAAAGTTATACAGGCCAGTCACTTTGCAATTGTTCATACCTTTGGGGCATGCAATTCCACATCTAAGAAATTGATTCCGGGAAAATGATAAAAATTACACATACAGGTGCAAATATGTTCATCTAAGCATTATTTCCCACAGTGAAAAATAATAAACTGGATGTCTGATAGTAAGGCAAGAGCTAGGTAAAAGAGTCTGTGCACCAGATAGAATGTTTTTAGCGCTGAACGTGGTAATTATGAAGCATTTTTAAGGGTGGAAAAAATCCATACTATCGAGTGTTAAGTGAACACAGCAGGGTAAAGAAAAACGAGGCGAGTGTAACCTTACTTTTGCTAGAAAAAACCCCACACAAAAAGTACTGGTAGAACATCAATAATGGCTATCTTTAGTGGGATTACAGGTGATTTATTTCCTTCTTGTACTTTTCTATGCTTTCCGAATTTCCTGCACAAGGGGCAAGCGTGACTTTTCTATTCAGATGGAAAAGAAATGTTTGCATTTACTTTCAAATAAGCCAACTGTAGGGCACACTTGGCCCAGAGGAGGCGGAGTCTCCTGACTCACCAGGGCAGCCCTGTTGCCCAGGAGGGGCTGCCTGGGGACAGACCACGGAACTGCTGGAAAAGGAGAAAAGTCTGCCAAGTGGTGTCGTGTCGTGGAGACCCCTGCTTCTCCTTCTGCCCATTCCCAAGTGTGGCTGAGAGCGTGGTTTGTGCAGACACGCTGGCGAGCCCCCTCTTGGCAATGCACCCAGCCTCTCACACGGGCATGGCATTGAGCACGGGATTTAATTCCCATTTTACCAGGGAGGATCTGAGGCAAGGGTTAAGTAACTTATCAAAGATCTCTCTCTCTCTGTCTCTCTCTGTCTCTCTCTCTCTCTCTCTCTCTCTCTCTCTCACACACACACACACACACACACAAACACACACACACTCACACATGTAATGGATGTAGGACTAAGATGCAACTTTGTAGTTTTGAACTTAAATACCATAGCCAAGCATTCCTGTCAAATATCACTAAGGAGTGTGATCACATGACTGGTGGAAAGGCAGAGAGGCCCATGCTCAGGTGATCTGGGCTCCAGTCCCAACTCTGCCACCGGGGTCACAGGTGCTGTTAGGCAAGCTCTTAATACTTTAGGACTCAGTTTTTCCATCTGTTCAACGGATATAAGGATTTGGTTCCTACTGACCTCAAAGAGACCAGCCAAGGTCTTCCCAAGGAGATGGGAAACAAGGATCCAGAACTTCCTAAGAGGGAGTGGTGACTCAGTTCCTGCTTATAATTTCAGCCTGGAAATCTATGGGGGGTGGGGTGGGTAGTGAAGAAGCTTTATGTCCCAACCACCCAGGTAAACATCTAATAATCATGGCACCATGAATGGAGCATTCCCTAGATGCCAGGTACCCTGTGAACATCATCCCTAGGGCACAGCCTCCCTGAGGCCTCACAACCCCACAAGGGGGCAGGGATGGTTCCCGCCATGATTTCATGGGGAAGGAATTCAAGGTGGGGAGACCAAAGACCTCTAGTAGAAAGAGGCTGAGTTTTGGGTTAAGACAGCCCAGGCTGAATCCATGGAATGTCTTCGATCTTCGCTGCTGCCCCGTTCCCCTTCCTTCACCAACAAGCAAAGATCTTGGCAAGTTGGAGGAGCCAGGACCCATCTACCTGCCGTCATGTGGTTTCAATGAGTGGACCCTGAACTCAGCAGTACTTTCTCTGATGTTCATACAAAGAACTCCTTCAAGGAGACGGGAAGGTCGCTGGGAGAAATGATGGATAAGGGCCAATTGGGAAACTCATTAGAATGGGGAGCTGCCGCTTCTGTGTCTGTCCCTGGGTCCTGCCTTCATTACTTGGAGAACCGCTTTTGTAAACCTCGCTGTCGGGGGCCCACACTCCCTGGGAGTGCCCACTCTCCTCTTCATCTTCTGTTGTAAACCAACGTTGGAGGCAGAGGCTTGGCAAAAGACCATTACTCACTTTTAATGAGACAGCTAGGGAAATAAATTGGCATATGTTAGCAAAATGGCTCATCAAGGTGAGTAATTATCTTCATGACTGGGGCAGTTTACCCTCAGATGAAAGGATTTGCATCTCCACTCTCATTGGGCTGTGGCTTTCCAGAACTAAGGCAGGAAGTCAAGTGGAGCCTGACCACTCATCACAGATATCTCCGCTTGTCTGGTCACGCTCTTCACCAAGGACTCATCGCCCCCCAAGTTCCAAAGCTTTTGTGGACAGAGACCACGCAGCTGATCATAGGGGAACAGAAAAATACAAACCAATTGTTGTATATTTCATAGGGTGGTGTGTGCATGTGCGTGTATTTGATGTGTGTGAGACATACATCTGTGTGGTAGGGACAAGCCAGCCGCCTCACAGGGCTTGTAGGAAAAGCCATCAGGAAATAGTTCTGACAGACCCTACTAATTGAAATTACCTACTTCTTAGTCCTGAACCAATCTTTAACTCAAATCCAGTATTTTCTCTTTTACTTTCTTGTGCACTGAGGCACTGATCTTGTGTTCCACACAGTGAGCATCTCGCAATGTGCTGGTTTCTAACATTCCCACGTGGTTTATCATTTTATAAGGAAACTGCCTTATTTTTGTCTGTTATAAGAATGCTGATTTCATCTCCCAAGGCAGATCACAAACCACTGGAGATCCGGGATGAGGGTGTCTTGTTGGCTCCCATCTGCTGTGGAACCTGCTGCAGTTCTCAGGATGCAGAAGACCAGGTCCCAGGACATGTTTCTCCCCCATCTCAATGTCAAGGAGCACGGGAAGCACTGAATACTGGCAAGCAGGTCACTGATGG
This sequence comes from Neofelis nebulosa, assembly GCF_028018385.1. Taxonomy (NCBI): domain Eukaryota; kingdom Metazoa; phylum Chordata; class Mammalia; order Carnivora; family Felidae; genus Neofelis; species Neofelis nebulosa. The sequence continues at coordinate 36,002,681 of NC_080786.1, read as the reverse complement.
TGCTTCCCTCTAGGTGTCGGCTACCGGGAGGCTCACAGTTAATCCACTGCCTAATTCTGGCTCACGGCATGCTTTATGCACCAATCTCACCCTTGGTGCCACCTGACTTTCTAGTTTTCATTTCGACTTTCTTTCCATTGGATGGTAAGCTCCACTGGATGGCAGGCCCGAGTCGGTTTTGAGTTCGACTCCCACTTCATTCCCAGTTCCCAGCACTATGCCTGGCACTCAGTAAATAATTCACAGGGTAGAGGAACTTCAGGTTTTGTAACTTTTGCATCTTTGTGCAGTACTCTATGATCCTATTCGAAACAGAGTGGGGATAATATACTTATAAGCACACACTCATGCTATCAAATAATACACTTGGCAAATAATTATCATCTGATTAACATGGAGTTATTGAAAATTGCATTTAATGTGGGCAGAGTTGACTGGGCCTCTGGCTGAGGTGTTTACACTACAAGTGTTTTGTGAATGGTGATGGGGAAATGCACAAAGGGCTTTATAGGACTGTTTTCAGTTTGGCAAATTCAGTTTGGGATTGGGGTGTGGTGGGAGGTTTCATTCTTTCATTGTTGTCACTATAGTAGAAATTCTCAAAGGACATTGGCAAGAATATAAAAGATTCTTAAATGAATCTAAGCTCAGAAGGTGTTTCCAAAAATCTCCATCTTCTCTTTTAGCATTTTTTTCTTTTTTCCTGGGAACAGGAAGCAGACGGCTGGGGTGGGGGGTAGTGCCACAACTTATGGTGCAGGAAAGGGACTCAGGTATGGCTGAGTTGACGGGATGGAAAATTCTACCAGAAAGCCATCCTGTCTTAAGTATCCAGATGTGTGGCATTACGAGTTCTAGGGGCTGTACTCAATGAGCAGGTTTCTGAGGTACCTGGGGGGAATCTTCGATCTGGCTGTGCTAATAATCTAAGGACATCCACTCTAGTGCAGGGCTGAGTTCTGGGTTACAGAGCCTAGGTCACGGATGGCAAGGGAGTCATTACCTGCCATGGATGTTCAGAACCCTCACTTGGCCTTCAGAGAGGGGGTGGTGGACTTGTTTCCCTGCCCTTCCCCCCAGGGGGGCCCTCTCAGGACACTCACCATTTCTGTCAATGGCAAAAGGCACGTCAGTTGTGACGATCTCATAGTTGCAAATCTGGCTGTACTGAGGGGAGCAGTCCTCGTCCACGGCCTCCACCTGTAGGATGCTGTCATAGATCTTGCCCTCTGTCACCACCGCCTTGTAGGCTGGCTCTTTGAAGGTGGGAGCAAACTCATTGACGTCCTTCACCTGGATATGGACCACGGCCCTGGGACCACACACCAGAAGGAAGAGATGGCAGTAAAGGGAGAATGACACTGCCCTCCCATACCTCCCGTGGGCACTGACTCTGGTCGGTCCCAGGGCCGAAGGAGCAGAGAAACCACAGCCAGTCAGGATGGTTGCTGTCTGAGTGTTCTGTCCACCCTCCCACAGGAGACGCTTCTACCTGTCAATGCCCTGCTTTGGAGATGAATCCGCCCCTTCTCTGGCCTTCCCTGTTACCCAGCTTTAAGCAATGATTCCTTCTAGACTGCCTCCCCTTTCCTTTATCTATTCCTCTTCCTCTGTTCATTCACTCTTCCTTTCAGAAAGAATTTAACCACTCTCTGAGTTAGGTTCAGAATCAAACTCCAAATGGGAGAGAGCTACAACCCAAACTAAAAAGTGCCAGGACAGAGATATGCGTGTGGCATGGCAGAAACCCAGAACAAGGTCCCAACCAGCTCCGCAGGGATGGGCTGGCTCAGGGAAGGCTTCCCGGAAGAAGTGACACTTGAACACAGTCCTGATGGCAGAAGGGGAATATTTTCAAGGGAGGCACAGGGGCAGAGTATTGCAGGTGGAGGACTCCGCCTGTGCTGATGCCTGCAGGGGCCCGGGGAGCTGGCGGAAGAGCCATGGTATGACCGCTGGGTATACAGACCTGAAGACCAGGGTGTGGTCCCGAAGGGTGGGAGGGAAGTGGGGTGGGGGGTAGGGGTGCAGGGATCCCTCTCCGGCCACTCACTTGTGTGACTTCTTCCAGGCCGTCTCCCGGGGCCCTGCACCACAGTCGTAGGCCTGGATGATGAACGTGTACTCTTTCTGCAGCTCACAGTCGATGGGACTCTTGGCGCGCAGCCGGCCCTCTCCCGACGTCTTGTTGAGCACCACGGCCTCAAAGGGCAGCTCCTGGCCGTGGATCTTGAACGCGCAAATTTCCCCTGCAGAAGGATGGAAGACAGTGAATGGGGATCCTGAGAATTGCCAGACGGAAGACAGAGCTTCTCTTGGGCCAGATTTGCAAACCCAAAACCTCCAGGCCATTTCCTCCACACAAAGAATTGTCACACTGGAAAAAGAGGCCTCCAGAGACCCAGATCAACATGCTCATTTCATGGATGGTAAAATTGAAGCGTTTCACACACGGAAATGTCACCCATCAAGTGTATCCGGCAGAAAGGAGGGGAGTCACGGTTGCGGGGGTGGGGGTGGGGGCTGGTGGGCTGGTGACTGTCCTAGTTTGCTGCTTTCCCGCTTGCCCTCGCCTGGTGTGAGAACAAGGATTTTGCCCACAGCCTAAAGATAAATGGCTGTAGAGGAAGGAGAAAAAGGCCAAAGCTTGCATAATTTTTTGTCCCTTGAACACCAGCGTGAGCATTGCTGGGGAACTCATTGAAAATACAGACTCCCAGGCCTGACCTGGACTCCTGAATCAGATTACAGGCTGTTGTGTTGTTTTTTTTTTTTAAACCAGGTTCCCTGGTGAGGTATTTGTCTGCTCACTAAATGTGAGCAGCTCTGCTCTGTCCTTTCCTCCTGGCTTAAATGCCCCATGGTGCTGCAGCCAGCTTCCCACCCCTCCAGCCTCCATTAAGTCTCTCCACCCACCACTTCCCTGGCGGGAGAGGGGCACCAATCAGGTGCAATTTTCTCTCAGAACAGCAGGCGTGAGTCTGAGTTCCAGAAGCCCCGTGGAGCTTGAAAAGCTAACTTCTTAAAGAGCTGAACATGTTGTGAAATTAATGCATTTCTCCCCCTCAGCTGGGTTAATGTGTATTATAACTATTTCTCTGCATTAAAATTATGAGGTCATGAAAACATCTTCTTTTTCTCAATTGATGGATATTTATTTCTTGAACCCCGACTGCAAGTAAGCCGTGTAGTAAGTGCCTTGTGAAATACTGAAAACTTGAGACACATTCTCTTCCTGACTTGTCAGGGAGACAGTGTGTAGATGTCCAGAAATACCACTCATGGTGCAAGGGGGGGTGGTGGTAAACATCACATGACACGGGCAGCAAAGAATTCATCTCTAGGCTGCTGGGGGTAAAACACAGACTTGGAACCTCCCACAGACTTGGAGGCTTTGAGTCACGTTCTAGGTTTTCCACTTTGACTCACTGCTGTAGTTGAATTATGATGACTGTGGGTCTCAGTTGTGTCACCTAGAAAATGGCCTGGGAGATGGTGTTGGAGGAGGGCATCTACTCTGATGGGTCCCAACACTGTTGGCACCGGGGTGAGGTGCCTAGTGTGCACAATTTAAGGGGGTCCTCATTCTGGAGGCAATCAGGTGTTTTCTTGCCTCTAGTCCAGGCCCTGGCCAGCTGTTCCAGAGAGGAACAGTCTCCTGAAGCTGTGGGGAGAAGGGGTAACATGACCGCACGCCTGCTCTGTACCTAGTGCCGAGCTCCGGATCTCCACCTGGGTGATCTTATTCAATCTTCATAGCAAACCTGGAGGCAGGTGCTTTATGCCGATTTGTCAAATTAAGAACAAGGAGGAGGAGGAGGAGTTAGAGGAGGAGAAAGAGGAAGAGGAGGAGGAAGAAGAGAATCAGAATCAGAGAGGTTATTACTTGCTCCAGGTCACAGAGCTGAAGACAGTGTAAACCCCAGGTATGGCTGGCTGACCCCTGAGCCAGGCCCTTTCTCCTCCACCGCACCACCCATAAGCAGCCCCGTAATTTCAAGGGCACTGCACTGGGGATTGCTTCCAGTAGCATTCTATATTCCCATTCAGGTCTCACTCTGGAGAGAAATCCCCCATTTTACATATAGGAAGCATGCCCTGATCTCTTACTAACAATGTTTTCTGAGATGGTCAATCAATACCAATCTTACCTGTAGGCTTTTATTTTCTATTATTTCATCGATCCTCAATTTCATTATGAGCACTCCATTTTCACTACACCCCTCCTGGCCATTTCTCAGATGTAGGTGTGGAATCATGGACAAGACAGACAGGTTGCAGACTGGGCCCCACCAAGAGGGCCGATTTGCACTCTGTCACTGTTGTTCAGGGTCGGGGGTGACACTGTACTGCCTCTTGGACAGGGTTAAACCTGCAGCCCTCAGGGTGGAAGGGTAGGTTTCATCTGGTTCTCGAGTTTAATTTCTGCTTTGAGTTGGCTATTGTTGAATGCATGAACTTCTGAAGTGCCTGCCTTATGATTCCCAAGATCAAGGCCAACGTGGGAATATTATCAGCGAATGTGCCCAACCTGGCTCTGGGGCAGTCTCTGGAGTGCCCAACCACTGCATGATTATAGGACCAATCAGACCATTTTTCTTTGAAGAGTCGAGTTAAACTGAAAATAAATGAGGGTCATTTTCTGTTGGAAACATTTGATCACAACTAAAATGGTTCTCAAGACTCAGAAATCCTTAACAAGAGGGAAGGAGAGGACAGAGGAAAAGGAGACACAGGGGAGGGAGAGACATAGGAAGCTTCGGGGCCACACATTTCATCCAAGTCCAGCTCAGTTCAGTTCAATGGACCAGAACTTTTGGAGAGCCAAGCAAGCACCAGGAACTTGCCTGTGGCACCAGAGACACAAAGGAAAGCACTTGGATCTTTATAACACAAGGACGGCCAATCCTTGAGCACTCATTACCCAGAGGAGACAGCAAGGAAACAAGGGTATGTGATGCTCACGTATTTCTCACCAGCTCAGTATGAGACAGGATTTAGCCTCTTTCGAACAGAAGCTAGAATTCATGCGGCCCTCATCCCACCTCTTCATCTGATACTTGTGCTCCTGTTGCAAAAACACGCATTCAGTTTTTTATCTATTCATTCACCTTGTAGGTATTGATTAGGGACTATGTGCCCAGCACTGGTGAAACTTGGATGAGCAAAACCAAACCCAGTCCTAGCATATATGCTGCTGGCAGTTCAGCAGGGGGGACAATAAGCAATCCGATGATGACATCCCTAAATAAAGAACAGTGATCATGATGTGTGATTGAAGGAGAGCTCCATGGTACTAAGACAGTTCTGACCTGTCTGCCGGGCAGGGAGTACTACCTAAGGATGTGACAGCTGAGCTGAGATCCCAGGAGGAGAAGGAGGGACATGCCCAGGCCACGAGGGAGGAAACTGAGTTTCAGGCAGATGGGCAGATGCCCTGGGGGCCCTTCAGCAGGAAGGGACATCTTGAGGCCACCAGGCCTGCAGGGGCCAGGGTGGCAGGAGCACAGGCACTGGGGCAGGGCCAGCTTCATGGGCATGTGACCTGAGAGCCACATGGCACTCCATGCTTAAGAGGACCCTGAGCTTGGTTTAAACCTCTGTTGTTGCCATCTTGAATTCTTAATCATTTTATCTTTGAACTTGCGTTTTGTACCTGAAGCCTGATGGGACAATGCAGCAAGTCCGGGAGCAGAGGAGACAACGATCCATTGTTCGGTCTGCCCCATTTACTTCTAGCGCTCAGGATACCCAGTGAGCACAGAAACTCAGTGCCCTTACACTGTGTGGGAGTTCAGCGGACGCAGTGCGAAGGTAAGCGTATGCTGTCTAGGACTGAGAAAGCAGGCAGCGGACAATCCCGAGAGGTACCTTTCCTGTTCGAACCAAAATTGCTTTGAATGCGGAAGGAAGGCAGGGATGTTTTAAGAAACATGACCAACCAAAGAACTCTGTCTTGTCTTTTCTTACTCATGGTACTTCCCTGTAGTAGTCAAACACTTAGGCTGAAGACAGCAGAGAGGAGGAAAGCTAGGACACCCTGCAGTTCCTTTTGTTTGGGTTTGCCCTTCCTACCAGTAAACCGAGGGTAGAGAGCGTGGATAAAATGTGTGCACATCAAGAAGCAAAATAAACACAGGTTGAGCGCCGTTTGTGTTTGTGTGGCATTTACAATGCTCTGCTAAAGAATTGAATACATAGGCATACGTGAGCTATGAAATGTGAATTCTGTAATTTTCGGAGACTCTGCACAGCAGTTAACTGCTCTTATATTTGCATTTGAAACTGGCATTGCATAGTATATAGATGAATGGTAAAATTCATGCCCATAATTTAGCATTCTAATCTGTCTTTACTTAAAACGGCGTTGAGTAGCAAATTAAGACCACAAATTGAGAGAGGATCTGTAGAAGGAAGGTCCCGGGATGGAGCATGAAGGTGGAAAGATATTTAAAATTGCGGGCTCGGGTGCTGGTATGTGACTCACTGGGCTGCCTCCATCTTTTGTGAGGTCTACCACTGGAATGTGTTATTACTAATAAAGAACTGCAGTCGGGGAGGGGGGCAATGTGCATAAAGGGTCTGTAATGGTGACGATAAGTGGGGGTGTCCATGTAAACATGTCACTTCCAAAATGTGGCTTTCTAATATGCTTTCATGGGTAGGAGAGTAGCGCAGTGATGGATACGCACGCCAGCCAGCAGTGGGCGCTGTAGGGAAGTGAGGCCAGCAGCACTAGGCTGCCAGGCCTCTGGGTGTGACCTGCCCTGACTGTGGCCCCAGGACGCTGAACTCGACTTCCCCAAACGCCCCCTTGAAAGGCCAGGCCGGAAGATGGGCCCCTGCAGGGCTGGGGGCGGGGGGGCATGAGACTCTCGCCCCTCTGCACCCCTGTCTGCCTCACAGGTACCTTCTCCTCCTATAGTGCACCCTCGCAACACCTCGGCAGACACTGCTAGAGCTGCTGCTCAGGTCCTCCCGTAAGAGTCTGGGGCAAATGAATGAAATTGACGCATGAATGGGGGAATGAAACAGATTTTTAGAATATATTTTGATCCTAACCTTGAATACCCTTGAACAGCAGGTTGTGTTGATTCCATTTTTCAGATGCGGAAAGTGAGTCTCAGAGAGATCAACTAGTTCACCCAAAGCCACTGTGATAGTAAGGACCAGATCAAGGACGGATTTAGACCCTCTGATTCTAACTCCAGCACCTTCTTTGTTCTTTCTTGTTGCCTATCACTGGGCCAGTGTGACATTCTAGGATACCGGTTCTCCAAGTGCGATCTGTGGACCCCTGGGATCCCCGATACCCCTTCCGCCGGGTCCACAAAGTCAAAATTAGCTCTCTACTGACATTAATGCATTATTTGACTTTTTCACTGTGGTGATAACTTGTACTGATGGTACAAAAGCAACAGTGAACAAACGTGCTGTGCCTTAAGTAGACCTGGCTGAATTCTTTACCACATAGAGTTGGAGTAAAAAAAGTAAAAAAAAAAAAAAAAAAAGCCAATTTCACCTAAGAATGACTTGAGGGGCACCTGAGGGGTTCATTGGGTTAAGCATCTGACTCTTGATTTTGGCTCAGGTCATGATCTGACTTCGTGAGATGGAACCCAGTATCAGGATCTGCACTGACACCACAGAGGAGCCTGCATAGGATTCTCTCTCTCTCTCTCTCTCTCCCTCTCTCTCTCTCAAAATAATAAACTTTTTTGGAAAAAACCACAATGACTTGAATAATGCAGTAAATATTATTGATTTAGTTAAATCTCAGTTCTTGAGTACACATCTTTTTAATATTCTGTGGAACAAAATGGAAAGTATACATAAAGGACCTTGCACAGCAAAGTATGCTCTAAGAAAAGCATTTGTGTGAGTTGAGTGGGAGCTGAACTAGGACCTTTTTTCATGGAATGCCTTTTTGACTTGGAAGAATGATTGTTAGACAAACTGTGTTTATTCAAATTGGAGGGTGTGGCGGACATTGTTTTAAAAGCAAGCCTGTCACTCCAAAGAAAAGAACCGGTAGGATTTGTCACCAGTGACAAAATGAGAGCTTTTAATTTGGAAAATTTGTGTCTGTCACATTAAGTTTTAACCATTTACCAATATATTAATACTTTTCTGATGAGATGGTTAGTGGTATTAATGAGGGTGACTGTGTGATATTGTAGAATGAAATACATCGGGTTTTGAAAGATCTACTTGCCAGTGAATCACTGTCTTCCAAACGATCAGTGTGTAGTATTGCACAGTCGTGTTATGGGTAAAAGAGCCATTCAAAGAGCAAGTGCAGGGGCGCCCAGGTGGCTCAGTCGGTTAAGCATCTGACTTCAGCTCAGGTCACGATCTCTCGGCCCGTGAGTTTGAGCCTCGCGTCGGGCTCTGGGCTGATGGCTCAGAGCCTGGAGCCTGCTTCTGATTCTGTGTCTCCCTCTCTCTCTGCCCCTCCCCCGTTCATGCTCTGTTCTGTCTCAAAAATAAACAAACGTTGAAAAAAAATTTAAAAAGAGCGAGTGCATTTTAATGTAGTGGTCAGTATAAGGTAAGTTCCTTGATGCGATTTCAGATTCCTTATCATAACGAACCTTTAAGAAACTATTACTTACGAAGTTCTGGTGTTGTATCCGAGAAGAATATCTACAATTATCCGAAAAGATCTAAAAAATTTCCTCCCTTTTCCAGCTACATACCTGGGCGAGGCTATATTTTTTTCTGCTTGCATACTTCACCTAAACAAATGTATCTCAGCAGACTGAAGGCAAGTGCAGATACGAGGATCTCGCTGTCTTCCAGTAGGCTACACATTGAAGAGATTGCAAAAAATGTAAACAACAATACCACTCTTCTCACTAACTTATTTTGTTTTGGAAAATATAGTCAAACTATGTTATTTATGTTAACATGTAATGAATTTATTATTGTTATTTTTTTTTTAACATTTTTTTTTTTTTTTTTTTTTTTTTTATTTATTTTGGGACAGAGAGAGACAGAGCATGAACGGGGGAGGGGCAGAGAGAGAGGGAGACACAGAATCGGAAACAGGCTCCAGGCTCCGAGCCATCAGCCCAGAGCCTGACGCGGGGCTCGAACTCACGGACCGCGAGATCGTGACCTGGCTGAAGTCGGAGGCTCAACCGACTGCGCCACCCAGGCGCCCCTATTATTGTTATTTTTAAGTGAATTAATAGATAAGGACTTGGAAGTTTCTCAGTTTTAATTTCTTATATAGTAAATATTAATAGACACAAACCCACAAGACAAAAGCTGTTGGGGGTCCTTAATATTGTTTAAGAGTGTAAAGGGGTCCCAAAACCAGAAAGCTTGAGAATTACCGTTCTTATAATTTACCAACTACGCTTTCCACCCAGATCATGATTCCATATCCCGTTCCTGATGCTTAAAAACACAACCTGTCACCTCTCAGAGAACTCAGAATCTCAGAGCAACACAACGTGCTTTGTATCTCGCAATCGAAGGTTTTGTAGTGGGTGCAGCTAGGCAGAACTTGATGGCTCTTGGAGCCAAAGACGCTGGACTCGAACCCTACCTGTCTGGTTAACCACCTGTGTGACCCTGAGCAAGTCACCGACCTCTCTGTGCCTGTTTCTTCATCTATAAAATGAGACGATATTAGTAATAGTCACCTCAGCAATTTTGGTTGTTGGGTGGATTAAATGAGTTAATACATACAAAACACTTAATAGTGCCTGATATGAAGTTAAGTACTACATACGTGTTAACCCTTATCACTGCCATTATACTGAAGAAAAATCACACACTTCTGGCAAATTCCCTGTTCATGTTTGAGAGCTGAAGGGGCTGAATGTGGAGATCATTTCATCAGCAGAAATATTTTGAATCATTCAAGAACAGTCTGCTCCTTGAAATACCTGGCACCTGTCAGCCATAGCTTACACACACCTGCTTTCCTGAACATCCCTGGTCAATGACTATATCCTGTGTCCCCAAAGTCTCATCCAGGCCCGGTACTGCTTCACAGGGAGAGTTTGTGAGGTAGGTTGGCTTTGTCTGATTTTGCTTGTCTCGGTGGCTGGAGGTTGTTAATGGCCTTTATTGTGCAAGAGTCAAAGGTGCTAAATAGTCAGCTCTGAAAATCATGTTACCCAAAATGGCTATGGTGCCCCCCTTGAGAAACACTGTACCCCAAGCATGTAGCCAGTCTTCTGTTGGAGCTAACGCCAGCTCAGTTTCATGGCCCCAGACCTGCGGAAAATGATAGACCTTGTAAAGGCTTCTTCTCCAGAGTGGTGAGGTGCCTCCAGATGGGGATGATGCCATCTGCAGGCTGTGGCCTCCAGCAGGCACGCTCGGCAGGCAGTGAACCCTGACCACGCTGCCAGAGGGCTGGGAGGGTGTGCTTTTGAAAGTGTACCCTACACCTCTAGCTGGAGCCGTCTGCAGTGACTTTAAGTATAATAAAATGGGAAAGGACAAATGCCAATCACATCAAGAGGCCATCACGTCCAGAATATCCGATCAGGGCTGAATTCAGAGATAAATCTATACTTTAAAAAAGAAAGGGGTGATTTTAAGCCCTCTTGCTCCAGATGAAAACTTAAAATATCCCCAAGTAGAAAGTTAAAGGGGAAGGTTCAATGGATCGTCACTTCTGCTGGTCCTTCGTGTGTCTGGGTGGCGGGAAGATGACCTTGTTTGGGGTCCCCGGCTCTGTTCTTCTCAGCTGTGTGACCTTGGCTGGTTCCTAAATCCCTCTTCATATAACTGAGGATGAACCATGCCTAATCCTGAAAGTGCCAAGAGGCTGCCACGACACACTGAACGTGAAAGCACCGTGTGAAGTATAAAGGTCTACCTGCTTTTTCTTATTGCGATAATAATAAATCCTGCTTCCAGCCTGCAAGTAGCTAAATGCATATTGGCAGCGTACCTTATTTCTCTGAGACACCAAAGTCAGGGGGAGGGGAGGCGTCACCATTTATAGCTTTCTGTCTACTTAGTATTGAGCAAAAGAAAACATACTCTTTTATTTAAAAAGCCATCTTCCTACATTCCAAGATCAAAATTCCCTTTCCTTTTGGAAGATTTAACACTAGTTATTGCATTGCTGAAAAACCAATGAAGACAACACATTTTTCCTTATTTGGCAACGTCTCTTGAACAAATGCTATAACAACCAATCTATATGCTGAGAGACTTGAAGAAGTCCCCCTGGCTCAGCTCGTCACAATGAGGTCAAGTAGGAGTTAAAGAGATGTCAGACGGTCATTTGCTCTGCCTGGTGCCCAGTGGTCTGGCGTTGAAGGACTCCAGGTACAAAAATGTGTTCTATTCGTCATTCACTCAGCAACTTCCCTAGGCATACACAATATAGTTAAAAGCAGCTGAGTGAATAATAATTTATAAAATTCACTGCAGCTCACATTTATTGAGCATTTACAATGGACCAGGCTCTTACTCCGGCCTACAGTGAAACCAACCTGCATCTTTTGCAGTGCTGACCTACCTGGCCAGGGGCTAGAGATCCGGATGAATCAGAGACTAGCTCTGTGTTCACAGACGGGAGAAGGGGGCAGATGACTAAAGAATTAAGCACAATGAAGTACTCAAAGGCTGCAACAGGTGTCTGTTCTGAGTGTGGGGAGAACACAAAGCACGATGGCCAGTCAATCTCACCTTTACATGCTTCCAGATACAGTTGTGTGCCACCACGGAGCCACCACAGAAGAGTGTTATGGCTGCCAAGGGGAAAGAATATCAGCCTTAACAGCGTCGGTGGGACAGGACCCTGCCTGTGGACCCCGTCATGTCTTCCTCTTGATAATGGCATTTCTGTGCCTTCATTCCTAGCAGAAGGCTAGTACAGGTCATTGCCTGGCCTATGAGATGGCTCTTTCCTAGTCCTGTCGTTCGCTGTGCCCTTGCCGGTGGGAGCCACACCCTTGCTCTCCTGCTGACCTCGCTGGTTGATCCCAAGGTGTCCACAGTTCTGGTCAGGTGTTGCCACATGGCAGGATGAGGGAGGGAGCCAGGAAACCACACTGACTAGGATAGTGACTGAGTTCATAATGACTGAATTAAAAAAAAAAAAATGTTTATTTATTTTTGAGAAAGAGATAGAGTGCCAGGAAGGGAGGGGCAGAGAGAGAGGGAATCCGAAGCAATCTCCAAGCTCTGAGCTGTCAGCACGGAGCCCGATGTGGGGCTTGAACCCATGAACCGTGAGACCACCACCTGAGCCAAAGTTGGACGCTCACCTGCCTGAGCCACCCAGGCACCCCATAATGGCTGAATTTTTAATGTTTGGCAAGACTGTGTTAAAACTCTGTGTCTCAAAAATTACTGACCTGAATGCAATTACCACATGGGAACACACACCTTTCTCACCGCCAAACAGGAACAGGGGACTGTCAAATAAGGGTAGAAAATCTTATTTAAAAATGAAGGGCTCTTGTTTGCCCACAGCTATTAGGTGCAGTTCAGTCAGATTCACTCCATGATCATTATCTGGAATCTACTTCAACTAACCCCTACTTGTCCTTTAGGGGAAGTAATGGATGTTGAAGTGCCTGGAGAGTGAAAAATGTCCTATGCAAATGTCATGGCCCTTTAGCACTCTACAATTATCTCCATCAACAAAGTTTTTGTAAGCATCTACCTCCTGCAGGGAGGGAATCTTAGGAGATACTGAGGTCCCCAGAATTAGGGCCAGGGCTTACAACTTCAGAAAGAGGAGCTATCCATAGGACCAAATAATTCTTTTCTTTTCCTTTTTAAATTTTTTAATGTATATTTATTTTTGAGAGACAGAGAGATAGCATGAGTGGGGGAGGCCCAGAGAGAGAGGGAGACACAGAATCCAAAGCAGGCTCCAGGCTTTGAGCTGTTGGCACAGAGCCCAACGTGAGGCTGGAACCCATGACTGTGAGATCATGACCTGAGTGAAGTTGGGTGCTTAACCGACTGAGCCACCCAGGCGCCCCTCTTTTCTTTTACTTAGTCGAAGTATAGTTAACATACAGTGTTATATTAGTTTCAGGCATACACTATAATGATTCAACAAATCTATACATTGCTCTGGTCTCACCATGATGTGTACATTTGATACCCTTTATCTATTGCACACATTCTCCCACCCACTTCCCCTCTGGTAACCACCAGTTTGTTTTCTGTATTTATGAGTCTGACTTTTTTTTTTTTTTGGTCTCTTTTTTTTTTTCCACTTTTTGTTTCTTAAATTCCACATATGTATGAAATCATATGGTATTTGTCTTTTTCTGACTGACTTATTTCACTTTGCATTATACCCTCCAGATCCACCCATGTTGTTGCGAATGGCAAGATTTCATTCTTCTTTATGGCTGAGTAATATTCCAATATATATTCTATTATCTATCTATCTAGATACAGATAGCACAATTTCTTTATCCATTCATCTATTCATGGACACTCAGGTTGCTTTCGTATCTTGGCTATTATAAACAATGCTGCCATAAACATAGGGGTGCATATATTTTTATCAATTAGTATTTTTCTTTTTTTTGGGTAAATATCCAGTAGTAAAATTACTGGATCATGGGGTAATTCTGATTTTAATTTTTTTTTTTTTTAATTTTTTTTCAACGTTTTTTATTTATTTTTGGGACAGAGAGAGACAGACCATGAATGGGGGAGGGACAGAGAGAGAGGGAGACACAGAATCGGAAACAGGCTCCAGGCTCCGAGCCATCAGCCCAGAGCCTGACGCGGGGCTCGAACTCACGGACCGTGAGATCGTGACCTGGCTGAAGTCGGACGCTTAACCGACTGCGCCACCCAGGCGCCCCCGATTTTAGTTTTTTGAGGAACCTCCAAGCTGCTCTCCACAGTGGCTGCACCAATTCTGCAGTTCCACTAACAGCACAGAAAGGTTCCTTTTTCTGCACATCTTTGCCAACACTTGTTATTTCTTGTGTTTTTTATTTTAGCCATTCTGACATCTTCTCCCATTCAGTAAGTTGCTTTTTTGTTTTGTTGATGGTTTCCTTTACTGTGCAGAAGATTTTGATTTTGGTGTAGTCTCAATAATTTAATTTTGCTTTTGTTTCCCTTGCCTAAGGAGACATTTCTAGAACAATGTTTCTATGGTCCATGTCAAAGAAATGTTTTCTCCTTGGAGTTTTATGGTTTCGGGTCTCATATTTATGTCTTTAATTCATTTTGAGTTTATTTTTGTGTGTGGTATGAGAAAGTGGTCCAGTTTCATTCTTCTGCAAGTAGCTGTCTGGTTTTCCCAGGACCATTTATCAAAGAGACTGTCTTTTCCCCACCGTATATTCTAGCATACTTTGTCATTGATTAATTCACCATATAAGTATGTGTTTATTTCTGGGTTTTCTATCCCGTTCTATTAATCTATATGCCTATTTTTGTGCCAGTACCATACTGCTTTGATTACTACAGCTCAAATCTGTAGCATATCTTGAAATCTGGGATTGTGAGGACCAAATAATTAATGAGTGCTAATGAGTTCTCAAGATAAAACAATGGAACATTACAAACTCCTCAATTAACCAGGAGAATACCTGAAGACTAATATTTAAATAGAATTGGTACAAATCATACTGACAGGTAAAACCTTTAACTGTCTTCCGGTCTCCTTTTTCTCAGTGTCCAAGCAGGGTCTTAACATACGGTCTCAACACTGAACCAGTCAGAAGTTCTAGTCCATACAAACCTGGAGGTTTTGTTTGCCTCCACCCAGTTTTTTTCTCCACCTGATTTTCTTTAATTAATTTTTCTCATCTACAGTGTCTCTAGGAATTTGGATAGACATGGGATGTAGGTTTCCCTTCGAAGGATGCCTTGTGACTACTCTGCACTTTTCAGGGCAGAAGCCACAAGCCACCACATGGCTTTTGAACACTTGCTATGTGGCTAGTGTGACAGAGGAACTGGATTTGAATTTTATTTCATTTTTGTCATTTTTGAATTGCTCATTTAAGAATAGTTGCTCAATTCAGTTACTGGAAAACTTTTAAGTATGTCTGGGTATGTGAATCAATTTTTTGCAACTATAAATTATACAAAATCTACAGACAGATCAAGTATTTCCAATGAAAATTTAGAGTCCAAATTGAGATGTCTCGTAAGTGGAAAATACACATCAGATTTGAAAAACTTGTTTTATGGAGAATTTCTCACAAATGATTTTCTATTTGATAACATATTGAAATGATAATGTTAAATATTTTGGGTTGCATACCACATTATTGAAATCAATTTCATCTGTTTCTTTTTATTCATTTAATGTGGCCAGTAGAAAAGAAATAATTATGTATGTGGCTGGAATTACATTTCTGTTGGACAGGATTGCTCTGTCTAATTAATAGTATACATCATGAAGGCTAATTTTCCCATAGAAATAAACAAGAGAGGATGCATTCTATAATAACTGTAGAACTGTTCTGCTTCAATGCTGATTTTTATTTCTCAGCATTATTCCTAATATTTAGAGTAATGCTCCCTCTTAAAACAACTGCCCATTTGGCTTTCTTCAGGTGATTAAGCCAAATTTAGCTCAAGTTCCTGAAGTGCTGACTGTCAGGCTTTTAATTAGCATGGCCTCTTAAAACTTTGGATGGCTTTTATTATAAAACAGAAAATTCTTTGAAGTTTTAATGACACTGAATCCTTAAATAATCACACATTGGTCACTTGTAGAAATTCAGATGTAGGCACTAACAAATGGCTTTTGTGAATTATCATCTAAGGTTGAATGGTAATAGGATTTGAGTTTATAATTCACTTAGTCACCAAAATTAAAAAGGTATAATCCTTTAAAAATAAAGTTTTATTTTCATAACATAAATTTAATAATCTTACATTGCTACTTTATCAACAGTAAAATGATAATCTTATAAAAGAATAATTATATATTGCATGTTGGGTCATATTATGTCAATATTCTTATACTTTTCTAATCAGAATATTAAAATTCACACAAAATGTAATACACTGTGTTTATTTCCCTGAAACTGGGAGGACAGCAAACTTGGGTTGTGAAAGGTACAAATAAAGTGACCTAAGGAGTTCTGCTTCTGATGTGCGTAGGCTTCTAACACACGACCCTCTCACAATACCCTTAACCCTGGAAAAATAGCTCCCCACTCCCAAAGACCTGCAGCCTGGGGAGTGACAGATTTTGGAGAGGAGCAGAAAAAGCTACTAAAAATGGGTGAGTTCTCTGATTTTTAATAATTCTTAAAAACGGTGATAAAATTCACATGACATAAAATCTATCATCTTAACCACTTTTGGGTGTATAGTTCAGTATTACTAAGTGCATTCAAGAGTTTTCTGTTTGCTCCCTTGCCCTGAGGACAGTCACAGTCCTTGTGGAACAAGGGGCTAAAACTCTGATTTCTATCAGATGAGCGGGCCATCTTTCTGGCCAGATGAACGGCACTGCTGGAAGGTGAGGGAGGACTCTTGGAGAGGAGCCAGCCAGGGAAGGGACAGCCCAAACTGTGTTTCAAATACCCAAGTCTCTGGCCGGCCCCAGAACTGTGCATGTGGGGGACAGACTGAAAGCCATCTGCATTGAGATCTGAACTACTGTCCATACAAGGCAAGAGAGAATTTATAGTTTGAACTGAAGTAAGTGAATTGAATTGCCTGTTAAAACAAAACGTCAACCGTTTTGAAGGAATCTGACAATCCAGTGCCATCTTGGCCCAATGTGCAAAATATCCAGGATACAATCTAAACTTAATTGCCATATGAGGAGTCAGGAAAATGTAACCCTTTCCCGAGGGAAAAGACAACAGGGCCCAACCCCAAGACAGCTCAGCTATTTGTATTTTCAAACAAGTATATTATTTATTCTTATAAGTATGCTTAAGGCTATAAAAGAAAATATGCTTAGAATGAAGGAAAAGATATAAATCTCATCAGAAAATGTAACATAGAAAAAGTAATCTAGTACAAATTCTATAATTAAAAGAGATAATATCTGGGATGCCTGGGTGGGTCAGTTGGCTAAGCATCTGATCCTTGATTTTGGCTGAGGTCATGATCTCATGACCAAGAGATCTGCTCTGGGTGTGGAACCTGCTTGAGATTCTCTCTTTTTCTCCCCCTCTGCCCCCTCCCACTCACACATGCTCTCTTAAAAATAAATAAATAAATAAATAAATAAATAAATAAAGTAATATTTGAAATAAATTACTCACTGAATGGACTTGATATAATAGGTAAGTGAATGTGTGATAAATCAATATAAAAGTATCCAATTTGAAGAAAAGAGAAAATAAAGACTGCAAGGAAAGAAACAGAGCTTTGATGACCTGTAAGAAATCTGAAGTAGAAAGAGAAAAAATATTGAAGGAAAATGTAACCTCAGGGACCTATGGGTTGATATCAAAAAGTATTACATAATAAGTCATTGGAGTCCCAGAAAGAGAAGAGAGGGAGAATGAGGCAAAAATAATATTCAAACAAACAATGGCTGAGACCTTGCCAATTTTGGTGAAAGACATGTATTTACATGTTCAAAAAGCCAATAAATCCCAAGGGAAATAAATATGAATGAAACTATACCTATCTACCATAAATCTGAAGATAAAGAGAAAGCAGCCACAGAAAAACTGGCATTAAATACGTGTGAATGACTGCACACTGATCAGAAACCATGGAAGCTATAGGACCACTGTGTTTAAGGGACTAAAAGAAAAAAAAAATCTATTAGCCCATAATTCTAGAACAAGAAAAATGGCCTTCAAGAAAGAAGGTGGAGTGAAGACATTTTAGTTCATCTCCACCAGACTGGTCTGTAAGAAATGTTAAAGGAATTTTTTTTTTTACTAGCAAAAGAGAAATGATATTAGGAAAACATGAGTCTTCAGGGATAAAGGAAGATCATCAAGAAATGTAAGTATCTAGGTAAGTCTAAGAAACTATTTTTCTCCTCCTATTTCTTTAAAATATATACATGATTGTTTAAAGTAAAATTATAACATTGTTTGTGTGGCTTATAATACATATAATTATAACACACGAGCACTATAGCATAAAAGAAGGCAAGAGAGAGGTGGTAAATGTATCTATATGACTGCAGCGTTTCTGCAGTTTGTACAAAGTGGTAAAATACCAATTCTAGGAAGCCTGTGAAAATTTATAGATCTATACAGAGAGCAAGTAACCACTAAAAATAAAGGAAAAGAGGTATAGCTAAAAGTCAGTGATAAATCAAAGTGGAATTCTAAGAATATTCAAACAATCCCAAAGAAGGCAGGAAAGAAGCAACAACAGAGAAACAAGTATGGGAGGTTAAACAGGTAACAAATAATAAAATGGTATATCTGAATCCAACCACATCAAGAATTACATGAAACATTCCAATAAGAAGGCAGAGATTACCGGAATAAAAATGTAAGCAGTAACTATATGGTGCTGTCTACAAGAGATGCACTCTAGGTATAAAAACACAAATAGGCTAAAAGGAGTAGGTAGGAAAGATATCTGATACAATGGTAAGCACAGGAAGGCAGGAGGCAATTAATTAATATCAGATGAAACTGATGTCGAACAAATAATGTTGCCAAAGAAGGGCATTTTATAATTACAAATGGAAGAGATAACTATTATAAAAGCACATGCATCTAATTACAGAGCCTCAAAACATGAAGCAAAAATGGACAAACTTAAAGGAAGAAATAGACAATTCTGCAATCATAGGAAAATTTTAGTAATTGATAGACTAAGAACACAAAAAAACAATCAATAAACTCACAGGTAACGTAAACAATGCTATCAACCGCTTTGTCATGACTGATATTTATAGACCATTACGTCCAGCTGTAGAATGCACACTCATTTCAGCCTCACATGTCATGTTCACAAAGACCATGTATGGGCCATAAAATGACCCAATGAATTTAAAAGCTGAAATCCTAGAGTATGTTCTCTGACCATAATGGAACTAAATTGGAAATCAATAACATTTAACTATACGCAATCTAAAGAAAGCTCAGATATTTGGAAATTAAACAATACACATTTAAATAATCCATGCACAAAGAAGAAATTGAAAGAGAAATAATTAAAACTGAAAATATTACAAATCAAACATATTAAAATTTGTGAAATGCTGTTAAATTGGTGCTTAAACACTGATAGCTTTAAATGTATCTATTACAAAAGAAGAAAGAGCTAAAATCAAGAAGGTCCTAAAAGAGTAAAGCAAATCCAAAGTGAGTTAAGGAAAAAAAACCCTGTTGATTATTACCATATTTAAATCACATATTAGATCATTTAAAATTTTTTTGTAGGAGATCTTCCCACAAGGAAACTCCAGGCCCAGATGGTTTCTTTGGTTTCTATCACACATCCAAAGAAGAAAAACACTAATCATATATCATTTTGTTTTTAAGAAAGAGAGGAGGAGGGAATGTTTTCTCCTTTTCAGAGGCTGGCATTACCCTAATACCAAAAACTGGCATAGACACTACAAGTGAAGAAAATTACAGACCCCTGTCTATCATGAACATAAACACAAAAATCCTCAACAATGTATTAGCAAATTTAATCCATCTCTATAAAAAGGATTATGACTAAGTAGAATTTAACCCAGAAATCCAAGTTTCGGTCAATGTAATTTACCATACTAACAGGAGAAAGGAGAAAAACCATATGGTTCCTTCAATAGATGTAAAAAAAAAAAAAAAATTCACCAAAATTCAAAATGCATACCCAGTAAAATCTCCCAGTAAACTACAAATAGAAGAGGAGTTGTTCAAACTGATAAGGGGCACCTGTGATAAATTTACAGCTAACATCATACTAATGGTGAAATATTAGATCCTTCCTTCCCAAGGTCAGGAACAAGGCAGGAAGCCTGTCCTCACCACTTGATAGTTCTTGAGTGCATATTATGTGCCAGATACTGTGCCGGTGGCTTTAGAGAAGAAACCCTTTGTGCAAGGACCAAATTTCCTCCCATTACAGGGATGAGCATGTTGGCACACAGGGAGGGGAGACTTGCCCAGGGTCATAACATAATCGTAAGCCACGATTTAACTTCTGATCTCCCGGACTTCAGAGCATGCCTCTTCATCACAACTCTTTTCTCAGTAGTAGCATGGCGATGATTATTAAAGGGAGCTAGATGCAGAGTAGAAGCTTCTGGGTCTGGCTTCTTCACACTTTCCCCTCTCAAAGGCCGAGGGGCAAAAACCATGGCCTGTGCTTGTCAGGCTGGAGCCTAGCAGACGCAGCAGGCTCACTGGTGTGTGGTCTCCAGGAGACGCAAAACAGCCCTGCCTGATTGATGTGCCTCCATCAAAGGCGCCATGCTGTCCATCAATAGGAATATTCAAATTATAATGGTATTTCGCTACTAAAAGGGAGTCTGATTGGCTCATTTTCATTATTTAGAGGCAGTTAATTAAAAACCCAGCCGATATTTATTTTGCTCCTTTCACATCACCAGTGATTTCTGGCTGCTAGGCTTTCACAGCATTACAGTTTTATGACTTGACACGGCTTATAGCGGGTTTCTTATGGTTGTGTCTCCCATTACTTTAATTTCAAGCATGGCATTAAAGCGCTGTAAGATTTCAGCCATTACTGGTAAGTGTGAACCCATCGTGGCACCCATCTTTATGAAAGAACAGACTTTACGGGATCATACTCCAGGGAATGGACCCAGGTTCCTTTTACAGGGAGAGTATGAGGGTTCAGCTTTTGAGCAGGTGAAAGATCGACCCCAACTGTTCTACTGGCCAGTAGCAGGTAACCTTAATGCGAGGCCCATTCAGATATTTCATTATCTCCTAATGATCGAGAAGGAGTTACTATGCCCAAAAATGGCCCATGTCAATGGTGACATTTCCAAGAAAGCTAATGTTTTATTTCTCAAGAATCATGCTAATTTTGCAATTCACTCTATAAACTATCTAAATACAATATGACATTAACATTGTTTACCTTTGCATCTTTGAATAGAATTAACTCTACAAGAAAATGTATCATGTTTATCTGGTGATTCCATACCTGCTTCAGGCAGAGAAGCCTTGCTTTGAAACTGTTGCTTGAGGGTTAACTTATCAAGGAGCCAACTGGTGATTAATACTCAAGGTTTATAATCTGTAAATTAAGGAGGAACTAAAAACACTCTCTTTTTTAGAGCCAAAACAGGCTCTTTGCAGTTTACCTGCAAACAGAAACCCGTGGAAACAGAAAGGCTTGCAAGCTGCCCAAACGAGAGATTAGTAAGTAGCTGTTACTGCCATTTGCAGTCTTTGTTGCCAAAAAAATGAGGGGCGCCCGGGTGACTCAGTTGGTTAAGTATCTGACTCTTGATTTTGGCTCAAGTCATGGTCTCCCGGTCATGGGATGGAGCCCTGTGTAGGGCTCCATGCTAAGCATGCCAATCCTGCTTGGGATTCTCTCTCTCCCCGTCTCTCTGCCCCACCCCCTCTCACTCATGCTCTTTCTCAGAAGAAAGACAAAAAGAAATAGCCATCCTAGCTGCTCTTGGCCAATTAATGAAGAACACTTCTTTGTATCAGGAGCACTCCTATAGAAGCTTCAAAACCCAGTTTAAGCATTACCTCTTTTGAGGAGCCTGTGAGGGCTTCTCAGGCTGAGATAGCAGCTCTCCCATGTCTCATGCTTCCCTGGCTCCCTGCACATTTCCTCCTGCATTGTCAATTGTGTCCACACATATTTTTTCCTTTTAGAGGTCCCAGAGGCAAGAATCTGTACTTACTCATCTCCTTGACTTTACTGCCCAGTTTAAGGCCTGGCTTAATAGAGGTGCTCAGGGAATTCTTGCTGGATGTCAAAGAAATAAAGTCTCAATCAATTCAAAGGAGTGTGGTATGATGGTTAATACCAGAGTCTTGGTATCAGAAATGACTTGTCTTCAAGTATGAGCTCCGACTTCCCTAACTCTGCGATCATTGGCCAAAATGCATTAACTTCTCTAAAGTTCAGTCTCATTGTCCATTAAATGTGAACAAAAACAGAACCCACTATCTTGGGCTATTATGAAGTTTAAAATCAACAAGTTTAAAATCAGCAGGCTGGCACAGAGAAAGGGCACAGTAATTGCTAACTCAGTGGTAGCTCCTCGTGCTGAAGCTGACACTCATTTTCTCCTGATTGTGACCTCGCAAGAGAGTAAGAGCCTCTGAGAGGGTCACCATGTGGTGTCAGAAAGATCCCAGCAAGGCCGTCACTAAGACTCTGCTTCCAGGTTTCTCTTTGCCAGCGCTCACACCCCACCTCCTTCAAGCAGCCTCATTTGCAGGTCTGTTTAGCCCCTGTCCCAGACCCCCGCTTGCTTCTGGGGCCCTGAACGGTGAGCCCCTGCGGTGGACAGCTGTTCCAAGTACCAGGGATCCTCTCATGTCTGCCCGCCTCCCTGTACTTATCTTTGTAACTTACTTCTTCTGAGCTGATTCCACTGCTCTGTCCTTCCCCAGGTTCGCCACGGACACTCTCACACTGCCTGCATGATCTCCCCCAATGATCCTGCTGTCAGGGCATAGTCACCCCATTTGGCAGATGCGTCATCTGAGGAATAGAGCAACTGAATGCCTTATCCACACCGGGATCCGGCCCCACGTTTTCCCAGTCCTGGTACTCAAACTCTACGCCAAGCCACCTCCTTGTATAGCAAAGCCTCTGGAATCGATGAACAACCTGCAGGTATACAAGACCTCATATTTTCACTCCCTGACAAGTTTTGCCCATAATCCATATGCTGTGCTGAAGTTCCCAAATGTTCAGGTGGGGAACCCCAAAGGGGCAGAGGCATATTTTAAATGTTTAATTCAAATTAAGGCTGGTGTCAGGAAAATCCATATTTTGAGCCACAGAAGAAAGAGAAATGGCAGCCCAATCAATATTACAGAAGTATATGGACTCTTTTACTGTTCTATCAATTCCTGGAGCTAATAAGTCAGCATCTCAGGGGACAGCTTCGGAGTTTAAAACAAAAGTTCAGAGGCCGCTGCCTGTCAGGCATGATTCCAGCTTTCGTTCTGATCAAGGTGAGTAGGAGATGAAGGGCCTTCTCACACATGGCCCAGACGACCCCCGGGCACCTCTCATCAACACCGGGATGGCTCGGCTGATAACAAGCACCTCCGCCGTGGCCGGCTAATTCTTCATCTCCTTGTCATCAATACTGCCGGCAAAGCCCCCACAGAAGGCACGCAGATTAAAATGTTAAATCAAATCCAGAAGAGAAATTTGAAAATCAATTTTAGGTTCCCGAAGAAAAGGCCAGGGAGGATAATTAAGACTCGTAACTCCCAGGTTCAGCTGCTTTATTTTCTAATTCTGGAGCAAAATAAAACCATTATTTTCCAAGGAATCGGCTGGAAGAAGAATGCAATGGTAGAGCAGCCTCCGTGACTGAGAACCAGGGTGGCCAAGATGCTCCCAGTTCACGGACATGTACTCCAGTGAGCCACCCTATCAGCCGACGGACTTGGGACGCTCTCTCATTTTCTTTCCATGTACCTTTTTTTCTCCCCTCGGCAACAGAAAGCCACTGCAAATGTGAAAGGTTGGCTGCTTCCAAGTTTACAGTAAATAAGTTGAAAGAGCTGTAGATTACCCAGGCCCCGATGTCAGGAGCTAATGCATTCTCAATGTAACCCATTTGCAGCAGAGCCAAACTCTGCTTTGACATTTTCCTTCGCTGCACACGGATATTTGTATTATTGGTGCTTTGCTCTTGCTCTCATTTGCCTATTGTGATTCACACAGACCAGCAATGCTAATAGGATGCTTCATTTCCTCCGTGGGCCAGTGCAGGATAAATCACAGCTTCGTGATCCATTTCACCGTACGGTAAATACCCTTATGCTGCTGCTTACTTTCCATGCAAAACATACGTGAATGCAGTTCACTTTTAAGCTACCCAGAAATGCAAAGAGAGAGAGAATTCCTCCCTCTCTCAGTAGGGGGTATTTGCAGAAGACCTAGAAGAATTTAATTCCCTGGCTCCCCGCGAAGGTCACATAATTATGTCATCCCCAGTGAGCTCCAGAATTTGGCATACCCCAGAAGAGGAAAATTGACAGAAGGAGTCATTTTTGCAGCTCCCCGGAATTATTAATGTCTCTACTGATTGGGAAGTCTGCACTTCATGTCGCTACACAAATTTATTGGCAGTAGTTTTTCAGTTTTTCATCTTGCTTCAGCTTCCCGAATGGTATTTGGCTTAGAACTTCCATGACAAGCTTGGAGTTCAACTACTTCTATCTTTTGTTACTTGTATTCTCCCGGTCAATCACACTTCATGCATGGGATATTAGGAATCACGAATGCACACCTATTCCATACTGGACACTGCAGAGGAGGCAAAAGGAATGGGACTCCATCACTGTCCCGTAAGCTGCTATCTCCTTAGGAAGAGGAGCTGGGTGTACAGGGAACCCGAGGGCTTTAGACCAGAGAAGAAAGATTCAGAGCTCTTATGCCAATATTTCTCAACCTCAGGTTTTCAAGGATCACCTTCGTGATTTTGGCTAGAGTTGAGGAAGACTTGTGATATTTTTACTTCATAATTTTAACCAGATTTGATTGTTTCTACTTCAAATAATTTCTAAAGAAGACTTTATTGCTATTGTTTGGAAAACAACACAAGCAGCCACAAAGAGAGAAAGCACTGTTTATGCATTATTTCTAGTATGATGGCTTTACCCTCACAGTGAGGAAATAGACATGTGTCCATTTCATTAAAATGGAGTAGGAGAAGTACAACAGAGAGAAGAGGGGAGGGAGCAATTAATCAACTGTAGGGGTAAGGGAAGGCTTTCTAGAGGAGGAGATTCCTAAACTGGGCTAGAAGGATAACTAGGAGTTCATTAGGAAGACCAGAAAACCCTCCATACTCCATTGTGGTCTTACTTGTGTCTGGAACCAGCTGCAGTGTCTTGCTGTTAATTTACCTGCTGTTGTCTCTGTAACATGCAGAGACAGCACCTTACTGATTATCCAGCATGGACACCAAAATCTATTTGCACCAACACTTTTCAAACTGCTTAGGCTGTTGCAGACATGCTCTGATCATTCCTCTTGTGAAACAACTCTAAAATGTTGCCTGTTTTCACATGCAGCATCTCTCATATGCTTTGATTATTGTGATTTATTTTAAGGTTTATTTATTTAAATGGTTATTTATTTTTGAGAGAGAGAGAGAGAGCACAAAATGGGAGGGGGGTGGGCACAGAGAGATGGGCACAGGGGGAAGACACAGTATCTGAAGCAGGGTCCAGACTCTGAGCTATCAGCACAGAGCCCGATGCAGCTTGAACTCACAAACTGAGATAATGATCTGAGCCAAAGTCAGACACTTAACTGACTAAGCCATTCAAGTGCCCTTATTTATTTAATTTGAGAGAGAGAGAGAGAGAGAGAGAGAGAGAGAGAGAGAGATATGAATGAGTGGGGGAGGGGCAGAGAGAGGAGAGAGAGAGAATCTCAAGCAGGCTCCATGCTCTGTGCTAAGCCTGACACAGGCTCAATCCCATGACCTTGAGATCATGACCTGAGCTGAATTCAAGAATCAGACTCAACTGACTGAGCCACCTGGGTGCCCCGTTGTGATTTATTTTAAAAACCACACCGCGGCTACTCTCCTTCCCCCAGGTTGTGATTCTCTGCTAGGGTCAGAAGCCCAGCCTCTCTAGCTTGCCAAGAACTTGCCGTGAACTAAAGGGCACTGACCTCAGGAATGCCTGGAGATTTGGTTGTGGTGACAACCCTGAGCTGAAGAATCTATTCGCTGGTCACCTGGTAGGGGATAATCCCCCAAAGCCTTTTGCTTGGGTTTCCCTCATTTCTCCCCTTGGGGGGAACACAATCATTTCACTGCTCTCACAGAGCATGTGTGAAGTAGGCTTGAAAACATGGAGTTTATGCCAAGGATAGCAGCCTCTGGTGTTTCCTCTTGGTGCAACACTATGTGTTTGTAGAACGTAGGTTTTTAGTAGGGTTATCCTATTAACCTGAGCCCCCAAGGAATGAGGCAGAGCACAGACCACAGACACAAAGGTAGTGGTGGCTGCAGGGGTGCTTGTCAATTTCCACGAAAATGAACCAACTTCTTTCACAAATCACATTGATTAAATATCACTTGGTTGAAAGTACAAGCTATGAGTCATTCATTTTCCCCAAATGATCAGCTTCTCTCAGTCTTATGAGGCCACATCTCGTCTGGGGAAACAGTGTCTTCTGTTTCCATCCATTGGATAACCACAAAATAGTCCCCAATACCTTCTCAGTGTGCAAGACCTTGGCTGGGTGGGAGGTAGTCCATGGAGAATAAAACTGACAGAGACCCTGCAGTCTGGGACCTGGTCTGATGGAAAACGGCAAATATAAATGACTAAACACAAGACTGAAGATATGGTTATAAGTTGGGTTAAATGTTAGGAAGGGAATAAACAGGAAAATAACTGGGGGAGGGGATAATGAGTGAGTAAAGAATGAAAAGAAATGAGATAAACTGGGGAATGGGGAAGGAGGGTGGAGGGTAGCTGCGTAGTGTATTTTAGGTAGAAGAAACAACAGTGCGAAGGCCCTGAGGCAGAAGGGTACAAACTTCCACTTAGGGAACAGAAAGAGTCTGAACATGGTGGTGTCAGTGGCAGGAGAAAAGTTAGAGAGGTAGGAATGGACATATCATGTTTTTCCAATTCAAGGCTCTCTAGTCTGACCCCAAATTTATTCTTTGAGGACCCCTTCCTTCTTCCCTCCCTTCCTTTCGAGAGAGAAAGAGCACAAGCCAGGGAGAGGGAGAAAGAGAATCCTAAGTAGGCCTGGAGCCCTATGTGGAGCTTGATCTCATGACCATGAGATCATGACCTGAGCTGAAATCAAAAGGTGGTCATTTAAATGACAGAGCCACCCAGATGCCCCAGGACCCCTTGCTTTCTTATACCCAGCAGGATGCAGGGCAAATGTGGCCTGTGTGAGGTTGTTTAAAAATGGCAAGCTCCAACTGTTGATTCTGCAAGCTTTGATACATCACTAGCCCTGTGTCTGGTCCTACGCTCTTCCTTGCTTGGACACCTAGTTGGTCATTCTGGGAGACCTCTGCTGACATGCCACCCTTGGACCCTCTACAGTGTGGAGCTAGCTAGGGGTGCAGGGTCAGCCCTGGTTGGCTCAGGCCAGACTCTCCCCTGAATGGAATGCCTATGTGGTCTGGAAGCGGTAGCTTCATAACAATGATGAGAAAAAATCATCTAAAATCAGCTAGGTGTCATGTTGCATGCTTTACACATATTATGTCCTATAGACCTTGCGATGACCTTGGAGTTAGGTGTTCTTTTTAACTTCTGTTTAACAGAGTAAGAGGTGGCCGAAGTTTGGAGAGGTTTTGTGATTACCAAGGTTATACACTTAGTGGGTGGCTGAGTCAGCCTTAGAAATCATTGTAGACTGAACTGTGTATCCGCCCGCCCCCCCCCACAAAGACACCTTGAAGTCCTAACTTCAGAATGTGAGTTTATTTGGAAATAGGGTCTTTATAAAGGTAAGCAAGTTAAAATGACATCATTAGGGTGGGCTCTAATCCAATATGATGGTGTCCTTATAAAAAGGGGTTAATTTGGATACAGAGATAGCTATGCACAGAGGAAAGATGCTAACACAGAGCAGAAGGTGGCCATGTGACTGGGGAGATGCATCCACAAGCCAAGGAATGCCAAGGATGGCCAGCCAATGGCCCGGTTGACATCACGATTTCAGATTCTAGCCTCCAGGACAGTAAGACAACATATTTCTGTTGTTTTCAGCCACCCAGTTTGTGGCACTTTGTTATGGCAACCCTGGGGCACTAATATAGAAATCAAACCTGAGGCAGATAGACTCTTTCTGAGCTACAAATCCTGTGACCACATTTTCCCTCTGCTGCCATTGAAGTCCACCTTGGTCCTATGTGGGAGCCTTGGGGGCTGAAGAGGGAGAGAAGGTCTTGGAAGGAATGTCTGGTCCAGCCATGGAAGTTCTCATATCTGTGTCCCCTTCTGCTCCATTACTTCTGTGTGAGCAGATGTGGTTCTAGCATACAGGGAAGCTCCGAGCGTGCTTGTTAAGTACATGAGGAATTATGCATCAGAGTCGGCCACAGAGGCCTAGCCCATGAGGCACAGACTGGGGGTATTTGTGGAGGGGTTGGGGTCGAGAGTTTACTGCAGATGCTTAACTAGGTTTCCTGCCTCTGCCCAGATTTTCTCAGGAGGAAAGAAACTACTCTTTGTCAGTGTTTCTAAAAGTTGGAGAAATTTCAGAATTAAAAAAAGAAATTCTTAAGTACTTCAATAAAAGGGCTATAAATATATCTGTTATTTCATTGTTATGTGCTGTCCCTTGAGGGAGCCAATCTGATAAGCATTCCAATTTACAACTGGCTGGACAAGGCTTGGAACACACATGGATATGTTGTTTGGCCATCTCAGGAAACAGGGCCAGGCCGTGGTGAGGGCCCTGCTCCCCCTCCAGCAGGGATCCCCCACAGGGGCTGATTTTGGCGGGCTTGCCTGGCTCTCTGACAGGCATGCACTCCCAGCTGCCCCTCACAAACATTTCTGGCTGTCCCCAAAGCCCAGCATTGTCAGAGTGGGCTCAGTGGTCAGTCACACACACCCCTGTCAGGCGGGGTGATTGAACGGGCCCCAGATGGCTCTGATTCCAACAGCAATAGGCCTGGCAGTGCCTGAAATCCCACCACAAGAGTCTATCTGGGCTTGGATCATCCATGCTGGCATTTCCTGATGTTACTTTTGTTTCATTTTCCATTTTTATCTTTATGTGCAGTAGATAAAATTTAGAAATATAAAAAAGTTAAAAAAAAAAGAATGATAATCCTACCTCTGGGAGGCAATCAAAAGTAACTTTTAGGCATATTTGCTTCCAATTTTCTTCCAGTGCACTTTTTTTAAATAGCGGAGATCATGTTTTATGTACAATTCTGTGTCTTACATCTCTGTTTCATATCATAAGAGTGTTTTCCTAGCTCATTAAAGACTCTTTGCAAGCACTACTTTAATGGCTACATACTATTCCATTCTATGGATATAGCTATCATATATGATTGGATCCAAGTGATTGAAATGTAGGTTGTTTTGGGGCGGGGGCCAAAGGGAGAGGGGGAGAGAGAGAATCTTAAGCAGGCTCCAGCCCAGTGCAGAGCCTGACACAGGGCTTGAGATCAAGCCTTGAGCTGAAACCAAGAGTTGGATGCTTAACCAACTGAGCCACCCAGGAGCCCTGTCATATATAGTTTTAAATATTGGCAAATTATGATGAATTCTTGGAAGTGGAAATACTAAGTCAAAGGGCATAGATATTTTAAAGTTCTTGTTGTGTTTTGCTCTTTTACTTAAGATGCAGCTTCCTGCTTCTCCCTCCTCACCAGGAGGACACATTTTATCATTAATGCTCCTCTGCCCTAATGACAGCCTCCCAGGACATGGAGAAGCCTTCCCAATTGTGGTGTGTACCTTGGCTGAATGACTATCCAATGACCCCCGGTAAGTTTCAGCCAAAAAGCTACTCTGAAGAGTCATTGTTGCCTCCTTCCCACTCCTGGCAACCTCCACATGACCTTGACCTCCCTGGGATCAGTCCCCATTGACACTCTGGGAGTGCATCCTTCTCAATATGGTCCTGGGACTGACTGGGATTGTTTTTGGGCCAGGCTGGTGCCCAAGACTATGAGCAAGAAACAGCAGGCTCCTGCTTGCTAAATGAGATGATCTCAGCTCCTGTTGGCAGACACCCAGTAGCAACTAAAGGGGAAAAGTGACCCATCATTGCTTCTTCCTTCCCCCAGAATGTGGCAGCCCTTTGGGGATTTTCAATTAGCACCTCACTCTCTAGGCAGCAGGGTGGGAATAGAATGGAGTGGGGCAGAATATGCTCACAGGGGAAAACTAGCTGCTAAGCTAATGTGGACAGTCAACATTGACCAATGAAGACTGCAGGCCTCAAGTGCATTTCAGCAGGTAGCAGGCTCAGGCTGTGATTTAAATCACAGTGATGGTGGCAGGAAGGCCAGGAGGGGAAAGCCATCTATAAATGAGAGCATCTAGTATACATCAAACACTAAATGTGGCATTTCATGTATATTAGCATCCTTAATGTTGTCTACACTCCTGAAAGCTAGCTATTTTACCAAATTTTAGAGAAAAATAAGTTGGAGTTCAAAGAAGTTACATGACTCACCTAAGGCCCCAGAGCCAGTAAGCGACCTTCAGGCTTCAGACACAATCTGTCTGCTTCCTACACTGATGCTCCTTTTAGGTACTAGTGTCTAACGAAGCTTCTCCTGGTGGACTCTCAAGGCCTCCCTGCTGCTTCTTCCACAGCCAGGTTCAAATGTACAACAGGGTCCTCATGCCAGTGAACAAAGTCTAGGTCCCAGGTCTCTAGCAGACAGATTATATAGCCCCAAAAACAGATAAACAGAATTACTGCATTTCCAGTCCCACCTTTCCTAGTTCTAGCAGAGAGCTCTTAGTCTTTGGACAGAATCCATTAAGTCAGGAGGTTGTAGGCACTGGCTTTATACAGCTTGAGTGTGTAAAGTGACTGGAACATAACACATATGAGCAGATATTAGTTCCCTTTTCCCATTAGGGTCAGATGGCTTTGCGGTTCACTCATCAAATATTTACTAAGCATCTACTATATGACATCCAGAGTACTTCCTATATAGGTCTGCTACCAGGAGAAGGAATTAGGGAGCACTCACAGCAGCAAGAGATGTTCTTTCCCATAAGTCCAACTGGCAGGAATGTTGTTCCTTTTGGCTTTAAGAATTCATCAAGAAATGATGATAAAACATTCCTAAACCCAGTTCACAGATCTTTCATTATGTCTTTTCCCAAGGAGTCTCATGAGTATGCTACAAATAACCTGGTGGCTTATTTCAATTAAACTGAGACATTGCTCTCTTGTTAGCACATTTTGCCAAGTGTTCTGGGGTTGCACAGTCTGGATTTACAGGACACCTCCTCATAGAGACTATAAAGAATGTGATATGAAAAACCAACTTTGTTGCAACATTTAAAAGCAAAATCCAGGTAGGATTTGCCTCTTGGGAAGGGGATTTGGAATCTTGGCCAGTTGTCTACTAGATAATTCAGCTAAGTATTTTTAAACTCGTTAGTTGAATATGTAGTTGAAGAAGGAAGAGATGGAGGGATGATGCATAAGGAAGGGGAATCTATGGGAGAAGGTTATGATGTTATCCCAGGATTATCTGGAAGGAGAAAAGCATCCAGCCTCCCTCCCATCCCTGGCCATCACTGCCCTTAGGTGGGGAAGCTGCCTGACAAAGTCTAGAAGTGAGTACTACTTGCTGCCATCCTGATGGCTAACACTGATGGGGGGGGGGAGGTGGTTAGGGTTGGAAGTGGAAAACTGAGCCAAGGTGAACTGCAAAATCAGATCCTCTCTTCCTGGTATTTGGCAGAGGTTAACAGAAGCTAGTCTGTTACATGGTAGTAGGTTCTGGACTGGAAGGCATGCAGACTGGAGCTTGGTGGTTAGGCTGGGTCCTGAGAAAGCAGACCCGCACTATTTGGAGAGGGTGCATGAACCAGAAGAGCAGAGAGAAAGAAACCAGCATCACCAGATTGGGAGACAGATGGAGAAGGCAGTTGCTGGTGATAATTTTCCATTTCTAATGAGCCTTGAATATCCTTATTACACTTCATTTCTTTGATATTTGTATTCTTCCAATAAGTCTTTGCTGCATGGAGTTAGCCTGAGTGGCTTGCTGCCTCTGGCCGCTCATGATGTCCTTTCTAAGACACTGGACAGCCCTCACAATCGGCTTCTGCACAACTCTGCTTCAAACTTGCTATTTTGTAATGAGAGAGCATAAAAGCCAACAAACAGTATGCTACCAACAAAAAGATGAATCAAGGCAAAAGTCATTAAAAAAAGCAGAAAAGGCAAATAACAAGGCTGAAATAAAAATGAACAACATAACAATAAAGCTCAAAATAAAAGTTGAGTATGATGAGAGAAGTAGATAAAATATGGGCCACGGATAAAAGTAAAAGTGAGATCAAAGAAAGCCATTAAATTGTCGTCAGCTGAGAACAATTAAAATACAGGAAACAAAGAACAAAGTGAATACTGAAAGAATATAATCTACAAACTATAAAACTGGGATAATCAGGCAATAAAACAAAATGGATAAGAAGATAGAGCTCATCTGGTCCTGGGGCATATGCCAAAGGGTGGAGTTTCCAAGAGCGAAGACTGTCAGGGCCTTTGTGCTGGGGCACAGGCCTCCCACCACTGTCTTCTCATGGCAGGGGTCCCCGAGCAAATGTTCTCTGGAGACAGACCCCCAGCTGCTGGAGAGCGGGACATGCATCCTTGCCTCTTCCCTTTTTCCCTCTCTCCTTCAATGTGGACCTCCTTCCCATGCCAGCCCCCTTGTTTAATGCACAAGAGTGAGATCGCAGCCAGATCAGCTGCTCTTCCTCAGCCCCTCCACTACATTCTGTGAACAGCAAAGAGCAGTGCCCATACATATAGTCCATTAGGGAGTCCAAGTGTCAAGATCTAGCACCATACCCTGCCTGCTAGATGGAGAAAGGGAGGCAGAAGGCTAAAGGCCTTGTCTGTCTGAAATTCTGCAAAATGCATAGAAGTTTTGGGTTGGGCTGATATGGCCAGAGGAAATCACTGGGTCAAGAGAGTTGTTTGTGAGCACCTGACCTCCTCCTTCCAACCCTCGCCAGGGTACTGAAAAGGGTCCAATGGCCAACATCAGTCAGGCAATATTGAGATATACTGTGATGCTATCAAAGAGCTCCTTGTATACCAAGGAGACAGGCATGCTATTATGAAAAAGTACTGATTGCATTTATTTATGGGTTATTGGATCACTTAGGCTTTCCATTTCTTCTTGAATCAATTTAGGAAGCTGTATTTTTAGAAATTTGTTTATGTCAGTTAAATTTTCAAATGTATTGCATAGTCATTTATAATACCACTTTATTAACACTTATCATATGATGTTCTCTTCTGTCATTCCTACTACAGGTTATGTCTTCTTTTTTCTTCACTTGGTCATCCTTAACAGAGCTTTATCAGTTTTATTAGTATTTTCAAAGAACTAGCAAATGCAAAGAATAGAAATTAATGAAATAGAATAGAGACGTACAATAGAAAGAGTCTTTAGGGCAAAAATGATACCTATAAAAATTAGCTAACAAGAGAGGAAGGCTAATGTTACAAGGATATTTTGTACCAAGTCCTACCAGAGGCCACTCTAGGCCACTAAAGACACACTAGGCATAATGTGAAATTTCAGTTAGGTTGTAAAGAATGGCAATATTTGCACTGTCTGGGAGTGGGTGGTTGGGTGGGTGGAGTCCTGAGCAAAGGAGCAGAATAGACAGGTTGATCAACTTGGTTTTTGTCATAGGGTTTAAGGTCACAGAATTAAACAGTAAACAAGGGCCCCATCATAAAGGGCTGTGATGTGAAAGCCAGGGGGAAGGGTTTTATGTCACATCCTGGAGTTGGATGTGGCAGCTACTGAAGGTGCCTGGTAGATGATGGATGCTGTCCTGCAGGAGGACCTCTCTGCAGAGCAGCAGAGGGGAAAGCATCTGAAAATGAAGACTGTCAGGCAATGGGGGCGATTTGAACCCAGTGATGAGGGCCTGCAGCAGGAAGCCTACAGAGAAAACGGAGAAGGGTCTAGAGGCTGAGCAACCAGGAAAGGAAACGAACTGAGAGCACATGACATGTCCAGTCCAGAAAGTTCTGGCAGGGATGAGTGGCCCATTTTCATGCTCCAACACTGACAGGGAGCCTCCAGCCTCTTTGCTCTGACCCCTTTCCCTCCTGCTGATTGGGAAGCCAGACTCCACCTTGCTTTTCAAAGAGACGATTATGCTTTCCTGACTTTCCCACTGTTGAAGCCTCACATGTGATAGTGTATGTAGGTCAGAGTGATTGTTCCTTTGCCCTAAAATAGAGTTCTTTCTCTCTTGAGCCAACAGTACTGATTGCCAGTGCCCTGCGCACTTAGAGAGCTCTTTCCCCTAAAGACTCTCTCCACACCCTGGCTATGCAGCCCCATAGCCTGAACCAAGTGAAGAGGGAGAGATTTCTTCTGGCTCTTGCTGTTCCACGTGACAGCACATAAGAAAGCAGCACTCAGAATGGACCTTTTGTGGGAGCAGAGTGAAGCAGAAAGTCGATCGTTTTCCATTTGGAAATGTAGTTGTTAACACTGGGCACGTTTTTAATCCCTGGTGGTCACACAAGCAGTAGGGGAAAGAGGTCATATTTCCCTGATGGCTGAGCTGAGTTTCTCCCAAGAATAAGGAACAATAGTCCTCAAAGTTCCAGTGAGATTCTCTCTCGTATTATCACTGTTGAAATAGTGTTATGACCATTTTTGCTAGAGTATGCTCTGCCATTTCTTTTTTTTTTTTTTTTTTTTATTTATTTATTTTTGGGACAGAGAGAGACATAGCATGAACGGGGGAGGGGCAGAGAGAGAGGGAGACACAGAATCGGAAACAGGCTCCAGGCTCTGAGCCATCAGCCCAGAGCCTGACGCGGGGCTCGAACTCACGGACCGCGAGATCGTGACCTGGCTGAAGTCGGATGCTTAACCGACTGCGCCACCCAGGCGCCCCTGCTCTGCCATTTCTTAATGGACATTATACACGCAGTTCCCTTTATGGCCACCCATGTTTGGAAAATGCTGACTTAACAATAGGTTTCTTAACTGCAATACTTCTCAGAGCCTTTAATATGCTAATTTATACTGTGCATTTCCAAGAGAACCAGTGATCCAGAGAGGATGCATTCTTGAACTACCTTATTGTAGAGTATCTCAAGCAACTAGAGCTTACAGCGTGCCTGTAGGGAAAATGGTCAAAAGGCCATCTCACCTCCATGTTGATGAGCCACCCATGCTCTGAGCATTGTGTGTCTCTGTGAGGTGAGAGAGACTCACCTCTCTCACTTGCCTCTCCAACAGAATCTCATGGATGCAATGGGATTTTATTGCATTATAACTGGTGATACCAAGTGGCCTAAAGTTATCGTTGTCAGCAAAATGTGTTGTCTAAGGCCTCTCTATCGCTCCCTGCCTTCCCCTTCTTTTCTTTCCTACCAAGTACACTTATGTTTCCTCTGACATAGTTATCCAAATGTCCTCTCATAAAAAGGGGGAGAATATTTCACACTAAGGCTGCTCACTGGTTACCCACCCATGCAGGCATTCTTCTATCCTCTCATTTAGTCATTCGGAAACAGTCAGTGCTGACTATGCTGAGTAGAAAGTGAGTTGTAGACCCTGCCCTGGAGAAGATCTCAAGTCCACTGAGAGAGACAGAGAACTAAAAATATAATTACTCTTCTGGGTGATATGCTATGAAAGAAGGATGGACCAAGAGCTTTGAGAGCAGATGAGGGACACCTCACGTGGTCCAAGAAGCATGCATTCGGAGATGGCTTCCAGAAGGAGGTGATACCTAACTGGGGAAGTGAGAAAAGGTGCTAGAGCAGAATAAAGGACATAGGCAGGGCTGGGAGAAGAGACACAGAGTGCTATGCTTGGGAGAAGACCATACAGCCCACCACAGCTGAAGAGAAGGATAACTTTAGAGAAGCGACAGGAGATGAGGCCATCAGGGAGGTGGGGACCAGATCAGGGATGTTCTTATGGAGCAAGGAGTGTGGATGTCATCCCAGAAATGAGGAGGAGCACTATGTCCTCATCCACTAGGAGTAAACCGAGTTCCCATTACTCTCTCCCTACTCTGGGATTTCTTACGCTTGGGGCATCTCCAGCTGCTGCACTTCCTTCTCCAGATTCATCCTACGTCCTTGCAGTTACTCCTTCTCCACCCAGATCCCCCAATTACAAACCCTGTTGCCATGCAGAAGTTACTGGCTTGGTCTCTTCAGCCACCCAAGGCCCATCATGAAGCATCAATGTATTACAACACCTTCACATCCACCCAGGAAGGGAGAGATGGGCATTGCGGGTATGTCCCTAAGGTTAGGGTTAGGTGCAGACAGCATACCCACTTACTGGTGGTGACACCACTTACTGCGAAGCTCCCTGACCACAGATTTGATGAACACGTGCTATTTGGCTATTATACCATATCTGGTTTGATGGGGAAACGCTGAAATTAATGAGTGTGTAGCCCTAGGCTGGTCCTATAACTTCTCTGAATTGCAGTTACTTAGCAAAGTATGAATAGAATTTTCTTCTCAGGCTTTCTTTAGCGGAAAGATGATGGACACTGAGGCTTTAGTCTGAGCTTAGACCAAACCCAACATGACCAGATATGGTGGCCAACTAGAGTGCAGGACCTCAGGGGCTGATTTGCAAGAAGGGTCCAGGGGCAGCTACCTGGTGGCCTGAAGGAAAGCCAGTTACCTCAGCCTGTACCAGGTGGCATAAACAACAGAAAATTGTCTCACAGTTCTGGAAGCTAGAAGTCTAAGATCAAGGTGTTGGCAGAGTTGTTTTTTCCTGAGGGGCATCAGGGAGGATATCCTCATGCCTTTCTCCATGCTTCTGGAGGTTTGAAGGCATTGCCTTATCTCTGCCCTTACCTTCACATGACATTCTCTCTGCATACATCTGTGCCCCAATTTCCCCTTTTTATAAGGACATCAGTCATATTGAACTAGGGACCCACCCTACTCCAGTATGACTTCATCTTAACTAATTATATCTACAAAGGCCCTATTTGCACATAAGGTCACATTCTGAGGTACTGGAGGGTTAGGACTTGAGTGAGTGAATTGGGCAGGGGGACACAATTTAACCCATAATAGGGAGGAATGTGGGATGACCCATTAAGTTCATATGGGACCCTCTGGGAACTGCAGAACTTTTTTGATGGTTTGCAGCCCAGTATTATGGGCAGCCAGAATATTATGAATAGGTATGTTCATAGTATGTTACTAGTGACTGGTGTGGAGGTCTCATTTGCATCCAAGATTGGTGAGGCTTGGGGAAACTCGCTTATGCACAAAAATGCTTGGCATGTGCCTGGCCTCAATACATGATAGTTCCTTGTCCCCCACCCCCTAATGCCCTGTGCCCCAGCTGACCATGTTTTCTCCTTAATCCTCTGAAGGCTGTTTTCAACAACCTTCCAAGGCCATGTGTTCCAGGCCTAGCTGTCACTTATCTTCAAAGATTAACCTACATGCTGCCTCAGGTCCTGAACCCCTCCACTTCCCAAAGCCCTCTCAGATCCCAGTCTCCAGAGGTATCTGCTGGGACTTCTGGAAGGCAGCCTTACCTGGATCCCTTTATCTTTTAGCAGCTTCGGTGCCAGGGGAATTGCCAGTGAAATATGTTGCCTCTGAGAAGTGAGAAAATTTCTGCAGAAGGTGTTTGCCAGAAAGACAGCAAAAGGTGTTGTTTTCACTTAGCAGGTGTTTAAATTTTTATGAGACACAAACCTGTGGAAATCGCAAACTTTCAGATGGGTGTTTGATATCTAGAGTCCTAATGCTTTCCTGGCCAAGGCACTAGAGGTGGATGGGATGTGTGTGTTGGCAGTGGGTGAGGGGTGGTCCTGGGATTCTAATGGAAACAGTAAGTCCTCATGGGTCTCACATGGTCCTTGCTGGGAGCTGGGTATTGACAAAAACTGTTGAGCTCCCAGAAGATGGTTCTTCATCCTTGAAATGTGATTTGCTCTTCTGTAAGCCCTGAATGGCGCTCTTTACTCAGCTGTGTGTACTTCCCACTTAGCTGGACTTCAGACCACCCAGGGTGAGGGCATGCTGAGTAAATAAAGTTCTCTCAGGCCAGGGGAATTATCTCGCTGTCTCCTCCTTCCTCCTTCAAATCTGACACAATAATCTTATTCTAGAACTATAAAATCAGCACCAAGCCTGGCCATAAGGTTTCCAGGACAATTCCTTTCCTCGATCCCTTTCTTTTTTCCTTCCACAAGTGTATACGGAACATATACTGTGTGCCTGGTTGGTGAAAGACACAGGATGAGCACAAAGCCATCTTGGGTCTTCAGTCTGGTGGGGCAGGCAGCACTCCCAAGCTTTCAACCCAGGACTGCACTTCAGTTCCATGATTACTGACCTTCAGCAGACAGCCTTCCTTGGGACAGTGGTCGACTGCTCACGAGAATCACCACACAGTTTTTACATATACTCGCACCAGGCCTCACCTGAGAGCAACTGAACTCGACTCTGGGGAGAGTGCATACCGTGCAATCTAACGCAGAGTGTAGGTGGAGAAGCCTGCCCCCGGACAGCCTAGGGCCTTAGATAATCTGTTCACACGTCCTATCCCCTGAAACCCATCTCGCTTTAGTTCCCAAGACTGATAAGGGGTTGTTTCTAGGTAAAACATGGAAGCCAATTCTCTGTGAAGCAGGGGCCTCTCAGACTGCAGACACGACCCCACAACCCTATGAAAGTATTCTTATCAATTCCCAGAACACACATGTAGTCTCACATTTTGTAGCTACCCATATGTAATATCAAATGGCCCCCAGAAACAACTTGCAGGGGGACCACTATCTGCTTTGCATGGTGCTCCCCATGGTGAGGCCTGAAGCTCAGCATTTCACCTCCTGCAGGCAACACAGGGCCAGGTACCAGGAGTGAATGAAACAGGCTGAGTTAAGGACAAACAGTGGTGGAAGCTGGGGCCACAGGAGTGCTAATGCTGGGCCCAAACTGGGTGGACCATTACAGCTTCCACTAACGGTGGCCAAGTGGGAACTATGTTGGCATCGAGTTTTTTTCTGAAGATTTTTAAATGAAATCTCTTGGTTTTTAAATGTGGAAAGCCAATATAATTTTAAAATATTAAAAACAAACAAGCAAACACACCACAAAAACACACTGGGTAATGCAAGTCAGACATGTCAACCGATCAGATTTGGTTTCCAGGCCAAAAGGATAGCAAGCCGTCTGGCCAAGCAGGGCTCTATGCACATACAGACCTTCCATGATAGATCATCACTGTGAGCTGCTGGCCCCCTGGCTTAATTAGTAATGTTAGAGGCAGGAAAGCAGCATTGCTGGTACCCCTCCACTGCCTGCTGTGACAGACAAGTACGACGTTCATAGACACCTGTGATGGGAAAATATCTCTGCCCGGCTGAGTATTGACTTCTAAAAAAATTTTTTTAATGTTTATTATTTTTGAGAGAGAGAGAGAGAGAGAGAGACAGAGAGCAAGCAGGGAAGGGGCAGAGAGAGAGGAAGACACAGAATCTGAAGCAGGCTCCAGGCTCCGAGCTGTCAGCACAGAGACTAATGTGGGGCTCGAACTCACAGACCATGATATCATGACCAGAGCTGAAGTCAGCTGCCCAACCGACTGAGCCACCCAGGTGCCCCCAGTATTGACTTCTAATGGCTGCTGGTGAATTTTACACAAGACAATTAAATAGCAAGCTATAACAATTGAGACGCCTGGAACCCAGCTGATGAATTTGTGAATTATTCTTCCTCACGTAAGTGACTGGTCTTACATGTTGCTTGGTAACAGAACAGCCACAATCTGGCCAGAAATTCATTCTCTTACTTAAAAACTGCTACTGACCCTCTACTTGAGATGGGTCTCACCTTCAAGGTCTACATGCTCCTAGAGAAGAAGAGTGAATTGTCAGTTAAAAGGCCTCAATTATGCACTGGCTGTAAGGGAGGCAAGCTAGCCTTGACTATGGAACAAGATGGGGCCACCCACCCTTCTAACTGCTTTCCAGATTGTTTTCATTTCAAGCTCACACAGAACACCGTAAGCAAATCAATGAATGATGATGCTATAAAAAATAAATTTCCATAGCAAATGGAACAGCATGCAGTGCGCACTCTAGAGAGAGAGGGCAACTTCTCTGCTTTCTTACGTAAACAAGGCAGAGGCAGAGGGAGGGTGGGGGCAGAACTTATAGG
Organism: Neofelis nebulosa; assembly: GCF_028018385.1. Classification (NCBI taxonomy): domain Eukaryota; kingdom Metazoa; phylum Chordata; class Mammalia; order Carnivora; family Felidae; genus Neofelis; species Neofelis nebulosa. The sequence goes on along the minus strand of NC_080786.1, from coordinate 35,962,736 downwards.
CCTGGGTCTGCCCCAGGTGCTTGCATGGCTTTTTGAGGATTCCCATGGATCATCTTGGGGGTGCTTTAAGCACAGGTTGAGACAAGGACTGGTTGTGAATTGACTGCAACTTAGGGAAGATGGGACTATCTGGCTTTGACCCATTGAGTAGTGGGGCTTGACCCAGGCCAAAGATTGTGTCCTCCAGGGCCTGGATGTCTCTGGGCCCCATCCTTCCTTTCCCCAAAAAAAACGGTCTCCTCCAGCCAGGATGGCTTATGTCCTTCTATGGGGTTATTCCCACATCTGAGTCTCTTCTCAGCATCGCAGATGTCCTGCCTACACCTCTGAACATCTCCCTGCCCAAGACATCTATCTCTGAGGCCAGTTTTAGTGCCATGGAATCTTCTTCTCCAGGAAGCCCTTCCAGTCTACTCCAACCCCTTCTGCAGGCTTCTGCACACAAGCATTTATTGTGTGCCTATCATATGCCACGTGCTGTATCTATAAAATAGCCTCTTTAATTCTCAGCTCAACTCATAGACGGTCTCCTTTACAGAAGAGGAAACAGAGGGTCAGAGAAGTTCAGCATGAGGTGCGGGCCCACCCAGCTACTAAGTGCAGTTCTAGAATCTGACCTCACAGTGTCCTCCCTCTTCCGTGCCTCACAATCACCATGCTACTGAGATGGGTTCTGGGAGACAGAAATCGGGGAGACCACGGGTCAGAGAAGAGCAAGAGAGTCAGACAAGGTGGTACGGGTGGTCATGGCACAGAGTGCCAAGGGGAGGAGACAGCTCCTTTTCCATGTGGCCATCTTTTAGCATTTCTGTCAGGAACTATATTGTGCACAAGAAAATTAGGATTTGTTTAAAAATCATTTTAAAACCGACGGAATGGGAAAAGATATTTGCAAATGACATATCGGACAAACTCACCAAACTCCACATCCTAAAAACAAAGATGCTCAATGTCACTCCTCATCAGCGAAATGGAAATCAAAACCACACTCAGATATCACCTCACGCCAGTCAGAGTGGCCAAAATGAACAAATCAGGAGACTATAAATGCTGGAGAGGATGTGGAGAAACGGGAACCCTCTTGCACTGTTGGTGGGAATGCAAACTGGTGCGGCCGCTCTGGGAAACAGTGTGGAGGTTCCTCAAAAAATTAAAAATAGACCTACCCTATGACTCAGCAATAGCACTGCTAGGAATTTACCCAAGGGATCCAGGAGCGCTGATGCATAGGGGCACTTGTACCCCAATGTTTATAGCAGCACTCTCAATAGCCAAATTATGGAAAGAGCCTAAATGTCCATCAACTGATGAATGGATAAAGAAAGTGTGGTTTATATACACAATGGAGTATTACTTGGCAATGAGAAAGAACGAAATACGGCCTTTTATAGCAACGTGGATGGAACTGGAGAGTGTTATGCTAAGTGAAATAAATCATACAGAGAAAGACAGATACCATATGTTTTCACTCTTACGTGGACCCTGGGGGTGGGGAAGGGAAAAAAAAAGTTAGAGGGGGAGGGAGCCAAACCATAAGAGACTCTTAAAAACTTAAAACAAAGTAAGGGTGGATGGGGGGTGAGAGGGAGGGGAAGGTGGATGATGGGCATTGAGGAAGGCACCTGTTGGGATGAGTACTGGGTGTTGTATGGAAACCAATTTGACAATAAATTTCGTATTAAAAAATAATAACAAAATAAAAAAGAGTAAACCTTAAAAAAAACAAAACAAAACAAAAGAGATTCATTCTCCTTCTGTCAGAACTTTCTTTGTTTTTAATATCTTGCCAAATGGAACTATCATCCACCAAATGTTTTGATCCAGAACAATGAGAAGTTTCTCTTTGTTCATCCCTCGTACTTTACATGTACTTAATCCCTTGAATCCCCCCTTGTTATCTCACCATGTGTTTTGGCCTGTCCTCATAATCTCTCAACTGGAGCACCCGAGTGGCCTCCTACTGGGGGTTCCAGCTCCAATCTGGCTCCCCTCAAGCCCATCTTCCATAAAATGGCCAGAAAGTTCTTTCTACAAAGCCAAGCTTGATCTTGCTACCCCGGTATTTAAAATCCTTTTGGGGTTAGCACTTGCCTTCAAATAAACTCCAAGCTTTTCAGCTTAGCACAAAAGCCTCTCTGTCACGGGGCCCCTGCTTCCTTCCCCAGCGTATCCACACCCCAGATACGGGGTGTCTCCCATGTAGAGGGCCTGGTAGAGCCCAGGTCCAGTTCCAGTCTTTTTACTTGTGGTGGGTTCCTCTTTCCGTCCATCTGTGTGTCTCATGTTTACCTATAACCAGTCACGGTCCCAGCAGGAAACCAGAGAGGTGGGTAAAGGGTGTGGTTCTGGTGCAGAGAAACTGCAGAGGCTGGGGGAGCCAGGACAGCACCCCTAGGCCTGGATGGGAGTAAGGAAGCATCTTCAGAGGTCTGAGGCCAGAGGCTGAGGATGGACCCTTTGACCCTTGATCAAGAGCACGTCCAGCCTGCAGTGGCCAATCAGGGAGGGTGCTGGGGCAGCGAATAACCTGGTGTCTCTCGATCTCCCTCCCCTGAGCTCCTGCCTGGCTCCATGCGCCGAACTATCTGGAAACTAGAGAGCAGGGGACAAAGCAAGGCAGGGAAGGGGGGCTCTAAAGGGCAGATAGTCACACACTACTCATCTCTTAAAGCCCAACACACTACTCATCTCTTAAAATGCAACCAGGCCACTTTGTCTGGGAGAGCTTCCTGACCACCCCATCCTCAGGCCAACATGGGTGTCCCCGTGTCTGTGACTCACTCAGTTTAGGTGCTCAGTGTGGGGGTGTGGGACACACCCATGAATGCATCATTTTAAATTTCATGGGTGACCTGTTTCCCCTCTAATTTGGAATAATAAACTTTACATAGTTACAATTTTCTGCCTTAACTAGGCTTTCCCTGATTGGTTTTTCCAAAAATGCTCACCTGGAAGCTTCCGTGGGCCTCTGTGCTTTAGATTTCAGGGTCTGGAGTTTTCCTTTCACCCCTGTGATGCACCGTGTACCGTGATTGCCTCCTCCGGAGCCCAGACAGAAGTAATAGCAGCACTGAGCACTCGCTACACCCCAGGCCCTGCACTCAGAGCTTACAGTTGAGTTTCCAAGAGGTTCCCAACCATATCCGGTGCCACAAACTCAAGTAGTAAATCCAGGACTGGGATAAATACGTTAGGACCTTCATGATTAAACAATGCTACGGAGCCCTCAGCCTCCCCATTGCAAAATATAAAGAAGTAACTCAAAACACTGATGCAAAACTAATGCCGACGATGGAGGATTCTAAGTTTTCGAATTACAAAGTTCTGGGTGCATTTCTCTGAAGCTGAACGTCTCTCCTTATTGTGAATCCCCTTCAGGGTACCAGCTGGGTCCCCTGGCCCTGAGGTGAGGGGGTGGAGTCCAGGTGGTGGGCCCAACACCCGTGTTCTTACCTCCAGGCCCGCTGCCAGTAGCACCTGGGTTCTTACCGCCATGCTCCTTTGGCATGCAGAGTGGACTCAGAACCTTCCTGCCTGGCTGCAGGTGGCCACGCCAGTCCATGGGAGCTTGGCTTTGCCTCCCCTCCTGGAGATGTTGCCTAGGCCCCACCCGGTGCTGGTTGGACACTGGGCTGGCCAGTGAGAGCACCCTGGTCATTCCCAACTCAGATCTTTGCATCTTTGATGCTTCCCAGTCACCAGCTGGCCCCAGAAGCTGGAAGGGAAAAAGCCAAAGACACAAGAAAGGTCCTAAGTGTAAGGGCAAGTCTCGAGTAGGAATAATCTGGTCGGAGTTTTGAGAAGAGAGTGATCAGTGACTGCCAGCAGAGGGATTCTGCAGGTGCTGGGAAGAGATGGTGTCTGAGCTGGTGCACAGCGTGGAGAGGATTCAAGAAGGAATGATGTGAGGGTTTAGGCCCCTGGCAGGCAGGACTCACAGGGGCAGAGGAGAGAGGGAAGGCAAGGGTGCACTAATGACAATGCATGTGGGTTTGACCATGCATTTGGTCCTCTGCAGGCTGTCTGAAATCAGCCCTGCGTGACTCAGCCCGTGGCCCATACAATTCAGTGCCTTGATTTTGACTTATATATTTTTCTTTCTAAATATTTGACGGCTGCTTTCTTAACTGTTCTTTTAAGGCAGAACAAATCCTGTCTCCGGTCCTCCTGCAGCTCACAACTGGTTTCAGAGCGAGGAAGTAATTAGGCTGATTGCTCCAGACTGGGGCCGCTGCCCACACCCGATGGGTCGCATTCTCCTCACACAGACGGTGTTTCTGTTTACCTGGCAAGGCTTCTCCAGCATGAATCATAACCGGTGGCTTCTGGGCGGGAGGGGCAGAAGGGGGTGGTGGAGACGCTGTGTCCCATCCATCCCGTGGGTCGGTTCTAGGAGGCAACATGTGCATGATGCCTGTGCCTCTGTGACACGTAGCAGCCTAGCATGTCAGGCTGTCCCTGGCACTGTGTTTTTCCCCTCGTGGGTCAGCTGGTCTCCAGCCAGCTGTACAGGTTCTGCAAGTGCGGCTTCCTTCTGAGAATCAGGGTGAGGAGGTGGCCTGGGGCGTGGTCCTCCAGGAGACAGAACACAAGCTCCTGGGGAGACCCCCCAGCTAGGGCATGGGGCTGCACCTCATTTTCTCTCTAGACATTTCCCAGGTGCTTCAGGAAGCTTTGCAAATGGGTTAAAAGATTTTTTTTAAAAGAGAGAAAGTTCTTGTTTTGAACGTGCAGTTGTCTGTTTCCCTATCTCTCCAGAGTACCAAGCCGGGAACAGGGCTTGTCTTGTCTCAGGCACGCAGTGAGCATTGGGTGGACACATGAGAGGATGGTGGGAGGAAGACGGGCTCCGGGGCTTTGATTTTGAAGACCCCTCTCTGGCACCACTGTTCACCACACGTGTGGACTTTGGTCAGTGCTGTCCTTCCTGGACAATCCCGAGTCGTGCTCACGTTTGGGTGAAGTGCTCATCCTAGGGGCTCTCAGCTCCTTGGGCTTCCTCACTGGATTGTAAGCCCCCTTATTCAGTACTGTGACCCCAGTGTGTGCCCACTGTCCAGGCAGGGCCTGGAAAACTGTGGCACTCAATTAGTCTTTGCTGAATGAATGAACGCATGAATGAATGGATTTCTGGTGAGTTGTAGCCCATATTTCCCTCCAAGGTAAGTGATGGCATGGGATTTGAATCAAGCACCTTCCACATGCCCTTCTACAGGTGGGCCTCTGCTTCTATCCTGGCTCTCCCCCTGCCTCATTATCCCCCCCACAAGCCCCAGGGGTTGGCCGCTCTTGTCCCCCTTTCCTAATTGCTATCATAAGCTTCTCATGCCCTACCCCTCCCCTATGTCTTGTTTCTGGCATCCTGGACAGGGGTGCCCCGTATTCCTCACTGCTGCCTCTTAAATGACCTTCAAATAGGCACCAGTCTCACATATACAAGTTTTAAGTTGGTTACAACCAGGTCAGACTAGGAGACCAAGTGGCACATGGAGGGGAAAGTAAAGTTCTGGGGACCTTGGGCCGTTTCCATGGTAAATGTTAGTTTCCCTCAAACTCCCTTCCTCAGCAGGAGATGGAGATGGGGCCTTTTGATACCTTAGGACAGAACCCATCAAACCCCAGGTGTCCACTCTCGAAAGGGGCCAATGCCACTCAGTACTCCAGGGATCTCCTATAGGAACCCCCTTATGGAACTCTGGGTGAATGTGTCTGATGCCTATGATTGCCTTTTTTTACCAAAAACATTAGGTTCACTCCTTGGAATTGACTTATGGGAAGGAAGTGGACTAGATGGGCAACTCTTTGAGAATGTGCACCCTGAGGTCTAGATTCGGGACTTAGAAGAAGATGCAGCACAGAAGGACCCTAGAGGGACACTTGTTCATTAAACACACATGGACTTGTGCCAACCGTGTACCAGGCACTGTGGATGGTGCTGGGGTCCTATAGTTTACCCCTCTCGGTTTGCAGATGAGGAAACCAGGGGAGGCTGTCAGTCAGGGACATGGAACTGAAGGTCAGGGTCACACTGAGACTCCCAGTCAGAATCCAGCCTCCCACTCATCTAACCATTCCAACTTGGGCCACTGGCCTCCTGCCCTTCATACTCCCTATCCATAGTTCATCCTTCACTGAGCAATCAGGGGGATCTTTGTAAAATCCTTGTTACCCCTAAATTTAGAGTCTGCACTGTTGCCCGTTGTACGCAGCATAGAGTCCCAAAGGATTTTGTTTGCCCTTCCTGTTTTTACCCACCATCCACGTCTGCTCAGAGGAACCCTGTTTTGGTGGAATTCAGGGCAGGGAGAAACAATACATAGACAGGATCCTAACTACGGGTTAGGCCCCACCAACTGTCAGGCGTCTCTATCAGTGGTCCCTGAACCCAAGACCACCATCTATCAGCCATGGTTCGAGAATCAGAAGTTTTCATCTCATTTTTCTTTAACAACTTAATTGAGGTATAATTACAGATCTAAAAATCACCCATCATAAGCGTACACTGCAATGATTTTTAGTAATTTTATAGCGATGTACAACTATCACCGCAATCCAGTTTGAGAACATTTCCATCACCCTCAAGACATCCCCTTTGTGCCCATTTTTAGTTATGTTGGGGCTTCCAGCCTTCATCCCGGGCAACACCCGAGACAGATCTGCTTTCTATCTCTAAAAGTTTGACTTTCCTGGACATTTCACATAAATGCAATCATAATATTGTTATAATATGGAAAAATATAATAGTCTGTTGTGACTAGCTTCTTTTACACAGCATGTTTTTGAGACTCATCCATGTCATACTGTGTATAAGTAAAGCATTCCTTCTTATTGATCAATAATGTTTTATTGTATGGGTATACCATATTTTGTTTATCATTCATCAGTTGATGGACATTTTGGGTTGTTCCCACTTTTAAGCTATTATGAATAATGCCACTATTAATATTCTGTATATAGATGTATATTTTTCATACCTTAGGTGAATACCCAACAGTGGAGTTTTGGGCTCATATGGTAAGTTTATGTTTAACTTTTTGAGAAACTGACAAATTGTTTTCTAAAGTCATTGTATGATCATGATTTCCTCACTCCGACCCTGCAATATATAAGGGTTACCGTTTCTCAAAATTCTTGTCAACATTTGTTATTAAGTCTGGTTTATTATTGTTTATTGTTTATTATTATCATTATTACATACATTCTTAGGATGTTGAAGTGGTAGCTTACTGTGGTTTTAATTTGCATCTCCCTAATGACTAATGATGTTGAATACCTTTTCACTTTTCATTCTTAAATCTTCTTTGGTGAAATGTCTATTCACACCTTTTGCCTATTTTAAAAATTAGGTTGTCCTACCTCTTATTATTGAATTGTAAGGGTTCTTACATATTCTGCATTCAAGCGAGTCCTTCATTAATACATGATTTACAAATGTTTTCTTCAAGTCTGTGGCTTGTCTTTGCATATTCTTAATGATGTCTTTTGAAGCAAAACCGTCTTTAATTTTGATGAAGGTCAATTAATTTTTTTTTGTAGGTCATGCTTTTGGTGTGATATCTAAGAATTTCTTGCTCAATCCAAGATCATGAAGATTTTCTCCTGTTTTCACCCAAAGGTTTATAATTTTACCTCTTACATTCAAGTTAATTAATGATCCATTTTGAGTTAGTTTTTGTGTTTATTGGGAAGGATCCATATTCATCACTGTTGTATGTGGATATCCAATTATCCTAGCACCATTTGTTGAAAGAACTACCCTTTTCCCCATTGAATTAATGTGGCACCTGTACTGAAAATCACTTGATCACAAATGTAAGGGCTTATTTCTAGACTTCCAATTTTGTTCCACTGATATATATTCCTATCCTTCCAACAGTTCCCCACTGTTTTGATTACTGTAGACATAGTAAGTTTTGAAATCACAAAGTCTAAGTCTTCCAACTTTGTTCTTTGCAGAATTGCTTTGGCTATTGTGGGTCCTTTGCATTCCCAGGATCACCTTGTCAATTTCTGCAAAAAAGCCTGCTGAGATTTTGATAGGGCTTGCATTGAATATGTAGATCCATTTGTGAAGAAAAGCCATTGTAGTAATGCTGACTCTTCCAATCCATGAACTTGGAATGTCTTTCCATTTATTTAGGTATTTTTAAATTTTTTCGTAGCAATGTTTTCACAGTTTGCAGTGTACAAGTCTTGCCCTTCTTTTGCTAAATTTCTTCCTAGGCATTTTATTATTTTTGACGTTATTTTGAATGGAGTTGTTTTCTTAATTTCTTTTTTGGATTGTTCATTGCTAGTATATAAAAATACAATTGACTTTTTTACATTGATCTTGTATCTGCAAACTTGCTGTACTTGTTCATTAGTTCTAGAATTTTGTTGATTCTGTAAAATTTTCTACATTCTGTTTTGTGTTGTCTGTGAATAAAGATAATTTTTACTTCTTGCTTTCCAGTCTGAATGTCTTTAATATCTGTTTTTTGGTCTTATTTAACAGGCTTAGAAACATCAGTTCAATGATTGGAGTGGTTGGAGTGGGTATCCATACTTCATTTTCATTTTTTGGGAAAGGCTTTCAGTCTTTCATCATTCAATGTGATATTAGCTATAGGTTTTTTATAAATGCCCTGTGTTAGGCTGAGGAAGTTCCTCTATTTTTCAGTTCAAGTGGGTGTTCAATATTTTTACATGCTTTTTTTTTTTTTTTTTTTCTGTTGAGATGACCATGTAGTTTTGTCCTGGCTAATTTTGCCCATGTAATAAGATGGCATATTACATTGATTGACTTTTGGATGTTAAACCAGCATTTTACTCCTGGGATAAATCTGACTTAGTCATGATATATAATCTTTTTTATATATTGCTGAACTTGAATTTTGAGTATTTTGAGGATTTTTGCGTCGATGCTCAGGAGAGATAATGCTTATGATGTCATAGTCTGTTTAGATGTTCTATTTCTTTTGAGTCAGTTTTAATTTCTTGTGTCTTTTGGGGATTTACCCATTTTGTTGAAGTTGCGTAATCTATTGGCACAAAATTGTTCATAATGTTTCCCCAGTTTGGTGTTTGCCTTTGGTCAATTTTCAGAGTCCTGAAATGGTTGTTTGTGACAATTTTTTTTTCCAGTTTTATTGTTCCTTCTTGAGGAGAGTATTTGCCAAGCTCCTTATTCTACCGTTCCAGAAGTCACACCGTTCTCTTCTACTTTATACCACATCCTCATTTCTTGGTGAAGGAGACTTTGTGTAGGTGACCATTTCAGACGTTTGAGTTTTTATTAAAATGACAACTCCCCTGTGAAAGCTTTCTTGGTCACTGTCATCTCAAATGCCTCTCCTTCCCCTTCCAGGTACTTATTATCATGTCAGTCAGTGGTATTTTATCTTAGCACTTACCACTATCTGAATTTATTCTATTTGCTCAGCCACTTTCTCACTTAGTTACCATCCATTTCTCACTCCAGGCCCACCTCTGGCTTCCCTGCCAGAATGTTAGTGCCATGCAAGCACTGGCTGTCCTCAGTTCTCTCCACAGCACGGGGAGGAACTCAAAAAACATCTGCAGGTGAATGAGTGAAGGAATAAAGCAAGGAAGGAAGGATTATAGGAGGAGATAAGGCCTCAGACCTGGGGCCCTCAAACCACTCTAGAGTGGTAATTTTCTAGTCCACTGTTCTTTCTAACTAAATTATAAACCTGTCCCCAGGGTGGAGGTGGGAGGAGCTGTAGGTGGGCAAACTAATGTGTACTGAGCTTACTGCCCATAGAGAGGTAGGGGGCATTTCCACACATTTCCAAGCCTCCCTTGCAGTCAGGCTGGGACCAGATTACTAGTTCTGGCCAATGGAATATGATTGGAAGTGAGTCTCTTATGCCTCCACCATCATTACTCAGCAAGATAGATATTATCGTCCCCCTTTAAAGATGAGGCTGTCGAGGGTCAGAGGTGAAGCCATATGACCAACCTCACCCAACTGATCAGAGGTGGAGTCAGCCCTCCTTTTACATTTCCTTCAAAGGGTTTGAGATCCTGCTGTGTTTTCACTGTTCTAGGAAACCTACATGGGGGTAATTATGTCATTAAGTTATTATAAACAATTAGCACCATAGATGGTTTATTGTGAGCTAGGCAGAGAATCAAAAGGCCCATTTTTTTTTCCTTTTCCTTTCTGAATGTGAGCACACATAATGTTTAGCATCAGTGCAGCCCTGGCTAACTATCAAAATGATTTTTACACTGACAATTAAAATTTAAGACAGAAGAGCTAGGTGAGTGCAGAAATGGTTTCATTTTTTGACGTTCAGGGTTTAAATTTAAGCCTTGTACCGGGCACTTCACATGATTTTGTTTGTTCACTCACTCATCCACCAAACATTTTTTTCTGGTTTGACTTTTCCTCTACCAGGGATGGCAGGGGCAGGGTGGGGGGCGGGGGTTGCAAAGATGAGGAGACTCAGCCCCTGCTCTGAAGAGTTCAGAGTTCAGAGGCACAGCCAGAATAGAAGTCTGTATTTCCAAATATACAGACATACAAATACCAGTAAATAAACTGCTACCTCCTGTTGCTGCATTAATTCCCCGGGGCAGCATCTGGAGCAGATGTTGTGGGTGGGTCATGGGTAATTGCAGACTGACAGACGACACCTTGGAACAATAGGATCTTTGCTCTTGGCATAGATGCCTGGATATCAGAAGGAGGTTTGGTTGCTGGCCCTACCTGGGAGGGTGACCTGGCTGTCACCTCTGCTCTTGGGTTTATTCTGCCTCCAAATCGGCCTCTCCCTCCCCAGGTGCACATCATCTGTATCACTGAAAAACAGGGCTCTTGTCCCACCCCCAAACTAAAAGGATCAAAATATGGGTGTTGCAGGGTTAGAGTGGATGGGGTGGGGGTGGTGGTAGAAGATTGGTATTTCTGAAAAAGCTCGCAGGTGACAGTGATAAGCTGCCAGAGTTGAGAACTAGAATAATACGAATCTAGAATAATCTCTGGGGCCCACTCCAGGTCCGTGCAGATTCAAACATGCAAGGTATGACCCAAGAAAGGCTCACAGTTCAAGGGCACCTGGGTGTTCAGTTGGTTAAGCATCTGACTCTTGATTTTGGTCAGTTGGTGAACCAACAGTTGGTGAGATCGAGCCCCTTGTGCTGATGGCATGAAGCCTGCTTGGGATTCTTTCTTTCTCTCCCTCTCTCTCTCTCTCTCTCTGCCCCTTTCCCACTTGTATACACATGCACACACATCCCCCCCTCCCCCCCAAAAAATAAACTTAAAAAAAAGGGTCACAATCTGGAATATTTCCATGGCTGAAAGGCATTCCTCAGCCTTGTCTTTGATATTGCCTTATGTTTTCCTAAGTGCTTTCCTATTCATTAAAGGAATGATCTTTAAATACTAATACTGCAGCAAGACAGGTATTTTAGATATTTCATAGACAGTTCAGAGTCTCTCCCAAGGTTACCAGCTATTGAGTCGCTAACTGGAACCAAAACGCAGACAAGATGAGGACCCCAGCCCAGAGCGGAGTCCAGGAGTTCTAACTGGTCCCTAAAGCCAAGAAGCTTTAGAAAAATGTTTTCAAGGGGAGGTAGAGGGGGGATGGCCACATCTCCCCACCACTCTGAGAGATAGGAGGGCCTGGTTTCACAGGATTCTGAGCAAGGAGCCCCATCATTGGGCCACCTTGTGACACACAGAGCACAGGGAGTCCCGGCCTGCCCAGCAGGTGCTCCGCCAGCCCTCAGCTCTGATGAAGGAAGTGGTGGGAACAGCCTCCCTCAGGGCCAGCCTCTAATAGGAACAGAAGTTCTTGCTAGGGCACTTCACACTTAACCCCTTGCTATTGGCTAATGGGCTGTCAGAATCCATAAGAGAGTCTGCATTTCTGCCATGCAATCCAGAAATGTATATTTTCCTCGATAATAAGTTGCTGAGGCTGGTTAGCCCAGCATTGAATTTACAGTTCAGACGGAGAAGTCTGAGCCTCCGGAGCACCCTCGTGACCCTTGGCCAGGGTGCGAATAATAGTGTCTAGATGCCTCCAAACCACACCCCTCTGCTCTCTTCATGAGACATCTGGATCCTAAGTGTCCCCATCCCTGAATGTCATTCTAAGGGCACACCGAGAGAGTAAAAAATGAGGTAGACCATAGAGTCTCCGCTCAGCTCTGGCCGCTACAAGCAGAGTGTCCTGAGGCCTTTTCTCTGTCCAGGCTCAGTGTCTGTCTGTGCTTGCCTTCCTCACATAAACAGACAGTTTTGGGTTAATAAGACAAGTGCCAAAGTGACAAGAATAATAACACTCTCAATGCTGGGGAGGGGGTACACACCCAAGGCACCCACCCAGTCCAGGTTAAGGCCAGGAAGGCTTCCTGGAGGAGATGGCTGAGCAGCGGGGATGAATGCACAGGAGGTGCTCCATGATGCTTGGTGGGGGTGGGAGGGCTTGCACAGCTATCAGCAGCCTCCTGGTGAGGCCTTGCCCTGTTCTACAAGGTGCTCATGAACTTGCATTCTGTCTTTAGAGAATGCTGGGAGAGTCATCTCCCATCACAGCCAACATCTTGGGGTGGCAGGTGGTAGGCCTGAATGATACCTGTGATTCTCATATTTGAGAAAGGTAGGGTAATTTGGGGCAAAAGGTCTTCTGGGCAACACCCAAGACTGGGCCTCAGGAGGCTCTGGGGCTCTGGGCTTCGATCAAATCCTGCTCTCTTCTAGGCCCTTTTGCTTTCCTGCCAGGGCCTGCTGGGCACCGAGCATATCCGTCTGAGTGTGCAGGAGGGCTGCAAGCCCCTTTCTCCCACATTCGCCCTCTGCCAGGTCCTGTCTGATTGTAAGCAATGGGCTGCTCTGCCTGGCCCTGCATGTGGCTCCCTGGGAGGCTGGAGCCAGTGTCACCAAGAGAGCAGCCCGGCACGCTCCCAAGAGGGTTCGTCGTCTTGCCGTCGACAGCTGGACCTCCGGGGAGGTTCTGCGAGGCAGGAGGAGAGGAGGACACTCCAGGTCATGGCAAACCCCTCCGAGCAGGCCTCTGTGCGTGAACCTTACCCCTGTGTGTCTGGAGATGAAGGAGTAACTGGTGTGACTGCGTGCATGTGCGTCCATGGGAAAGGTGGTCTGGAGCACATGCCCACAGAGGTGGCTCGGATGCTGCTGGTCCAGGGGCAGCATTCGGAAACGTGGGGTCAGTCGGTCTTTCTAGCTCCTTCTGCCACGGCAATCTCTCACCACTGGATATAATATCCCTTGGAGAGTCACCACTGTTGCCACTTTGGAAGATGCGCTGCACCAAATGAATTTAATTGGCAACATTTCAGACCATTTCACAAAAACCGAGGTCTGTCAGACACCTATTACGTCCCTGACCCTCTGCTAGGAACTGTAGCAGAAAATACCTTATTTCCTCTCCGTTTTCCAGACTGAGGTTCAGGGAAGTGACCCGCTCAAGAACTGGCAGGTGTTACGTGGCTGAGCTGAATTCGAAGCTTGGATCTGCTGTGCCTTTTATTAAATGGCATGGGGCCAGGTTCCTCCGTAAGCCTCCATTTCCTCATCGGCAAAACGGGCGTGCCTACCACATGCTGGTGCACCCTTAGGACTAAGACAGGACACATAATGTGGCCGGTTCTATGAGTAATTGTTAACCCAGTTTATGATAATTCTCAGTTTTCTTTACCCTTTCTAGTGTCTGAAATGATAATATAATTATTAGGGTAATATGTTTTAAAGTTTTTTGTTTTAAGTATTTATTTACTTATTTAGAGACAGAGCACGAGTGGGGTAGGAGCAGAGAGGGAGTGGGGAGAGAGAGAGAATCCCAAGCAGGCTCTGTACTGCCAGTGCAGAGCCCGACATGGTGCTCAAATTCATGAAACTGTGAGATCATGACCTGGGCTGAAACCAAGAGTCGGATGCTTAACCGACTGAGCCACCCAGTTTTTCTTTTGAGGACAGTTGTTTTCCTAGGTGTCACCCAGCGCAGGTCCTTGTAGGGAAAAGCCCTCCATCTTGTCTTAGCTCGTGGGGAGTTTTACCAGTCATAGGTGCTGTCGCTCCTGGACACCTTTAGCAAAAAGCCCAGGGGTGGCTTGCTTTGTGAATCCAGTCCTGATCGGTCCATTGGGGCTGATCTCTCGCTCTGCTGACTCCCAGAGCATTTTCTGCTCCCAGCCCCCTCTGCTGTTCGTCTTTGATTTCCAATAGGCATTGAGCTGTGGGTCCAAGGCTCTGTGGCAATCTCTTCCCTGGAGGAGCTCACACTCAGTGGGAGGAAAAGACGGTCAGGATTCAGGGTGGTAAGTGCTAGAAGATGGAGATACTGCAGGTAGGGAGATGGTGAAGTCTGAGCTGTGTCATCACTAGTGGGGGTTTTGCTAGATGCTCAAACAATATTATGGTTAACTTTTCATTCGTTCATATTCAAGGACAAAAGCCCACATTAATTCACATTTTCTGAAGGCAATGCACGGGTGTTCACTTAGCAAGGAAACAAGAGCAGCCCTTGACTGGAATAAAACGCCTCCCCTGTGACGTCCTGGGAGTGGGAGCTGCCACGGGTGGGAGATGCCGAGCAGGTCTGATAGCCCGGCCTGCCTCCTGCCACGTGCCCCGGGGTTCCTTTCGACCTGCCTGACCCATGACGGGGGAGTGTGTGGCACAAAAGCTTTCTTCTCCAAGATGCCTCCAAACTTCTCCCAGGCCGCCCCCGACCACACTGGGCCTTCACCCCGGCGATTCAGCAGCATATCCTGGCTGCCTCAGCATTGGATCTGAGGCCCATACCTACTGTGCTCCGTAGGCAAGCCCTTTACCTACTGGGCACCCTCTGTATGGCAGATGCCATGCTAAATGCCAAGGGCATTTTCCCCTTTTTCCCTCACAACAATCCTATGAGATTGACATTAACATTCCCATTTTACAGACAAAGAAAGCAAGGCTCAGATGACCAAAAAAGCGTGTCAAATGACAAATTCCCTTCACCCAACTATTTATTCAGCAGAGTAAAGACTCCCATTTAAGTTTAAAAAATTAAATGAAAAATGCCATTCTTAATTAAGAGAGGCCAATCTAAGAAAGGCAATTCCTAAGCTCACGCACGGTTTAATAGCAATGCCACTTTCTGTAAAACACCTGGGACTTACCAGTTAGCTTATCTGTCTTCTGACAGCACGGTGAGGGGTGGGTGTGAGGCCTCCCCCTACCAGCTCATTCTAGATCCCACAGGGAGAGTCCCAGTCTGGGGCTGCTTCAGACACCTGGGGGACTATGGCACAGGCTGGAGCAAACGGTGGCCCCTGAAGGGTGGGTGCTGGTGAGCAGGAGGACACCCGTGTGGCATCGGGCGCGCCTTCTCCACGAGTGCCTCCAGGTGACCGCTGGCCTGGTAGAGGGCGGGCGCGAGAAAGCAGTCTCTCTCTTGGAGACTCCTCACAGAAAGGAGTTATGAGATGTGCCTTTCTGCGCTCGATTCCCACCCACCACGGGCCAGCCCTAACTCATCCTGACCCAGCAGGGCACGCTCTTCCACGTGCAAACAAGGACACGCACGTAACTCAGTGCAGGCTGGGGTTGTATCTCCTTGGAAGCGGACTCTCCTAGAGTCTCAGGAGCTGTCCGTGGGGCTGCGGGAAGTCTGGAGGATTGTGGAGCAGGCACAGTGTCACCAAAATGCTAGGACACTCGTCGCTGTGGGTAAGGTGGGTGCAATCACAAATGGAGTGACACAGAAATAAAGTTTACACGGTTGCCACGGGGGTGGCAACATGGTGGGTAGAAAGGTACCATCCGCTGCCGATGAAAGGAGGAAAGTTTCTGCACAATTAAAGGGCATAAAGTAGCCACAAGAGATACATAATCTTACAAAGCTAGACACACAACAGAAGGCCATACAACCCATTCCCAGACTGTCACCAGCAAGACCTGCACTGAGCCCCCTTCTCCTTCATAGGAACATTAACTTAATCTTTTAGAGGCAAACAACAGGAGGACCTCCAACCAGCCTAGACCAGTTTGAGCAGGATCACCGATGTATACCTGCACAGATGGACCATGGAGTGTCTGGTCACATTCATGATAGCATTCAAACCTCTGCCCAAGGAGGAGCGCAAATCTCATTTACGTAACATACGATGCGTGTTGAGGCATATTTCCTGAGTACGCATGTGCAACCTTTTACCCGCCTCTACATATGCTGACCAAACTCCTCTTTCTGAATATTCATCCTAACCTTAAGTAAAAGGAACCTACTTACCCTTGTTTGGCAAGTCATGGCTTTGGAAGTTATTTCCCCATGATCTTAGTGATTACAGATAAAGTTTCCTTTGTGTAACAAACCTACCTGGTGTAGTTTTATCGGTGACTCACCAAGGAGTGACCCCTTGGAGTGTTAGTTCAGTTACAAGATAGAAATTCAGTGTCCTTGGGTGGCCCAAAGTTCGACCCTGATCGGTGCAACTGTGAATGATACTGTCATCTGGAGGCAGGGCACTGTCAGTTGTCAGAAACTCCGCTGGCCATTTTCAGGAGGGTCCTTCCTAACTATTTCCAGCCTCACCTCCTCCACCTCTCCTTGGGCCTAGTTACGAAGGTTATGTGCCTACTTACTCTCCATATGCAAGGAACAGGCCAGCACATTCCTGAGTGGTTAATGTGTGATGGATGCAGAGGGACTGTTTTCCCAGGCTGACTGTTTTTCAGTAAGCTCTGCCTTGAGACCCACCTTTGGTCCACTCGTGGGGTTCAGGGTCCCTGCTGTGTGATGCAGCCTCAGCACTTAGGGATCACCAGGCAGTCTGTCTGGTTGAACCCAGGCAAAGATGGACAACAGCACCACATGGCATTAGTATCATTACTCTTAAAGTATTGCTGTTTAGAAGTGAAAAGGAAATCTACAAGTGGCCCGGAGTAAATGCGTCATGATCATTATTTGTTAATATTTTACTGAGGCCATCTGGGTAAGCTTTGGAGCTGCTAGCAGAGGGCAGATGTACTAGTAAGCAGCCTGAGTAAGGCAGAGGTAGCCCCCTGAGAAGATGGAGCCGGACTGAGGATGCCAGGAGGTTGGGTGGAAGGAGATGAATTCCTCTGCTCTGAAGGAGATAACTGGTCCCAGTCAGCAAAACAACAACACAACCAACAAAACCCCTAAAACCTTTCAATAAACAGTATAGAGGTTCCTCAGAGAGTGAAAAATAGAACTACCCTACAATCCAGAAATTGCACTACTAGACATTTGCCAAAAGGATACAAAAATAATGATTTGAAGGGGCACATGCACCCCAATGTTTATAGTAGTGCTATCAATAATAGCTAAATTTTGGAAAGAGCCCCAGTGCCCCTCGACTGATGAATGGATAAAGAAGATATGGTGTATATATATATATATATATATATATATATATATATATATATACACACAATAGAATACCACTTGGCAATCAAAAAGAATGAAATCTTGTCATTTGCAGCAACGTGGATGCAACTCGAGTGCATTATGCTAAGCGAAATAAGTCAGAGAAAGACAAACACTATATGATTTCACTCATATGTGGAATTTAAGAAGCAAAACAGATGAACGTGGGAGGGGGAAGAGAAAGAGAGGTAAATCATAAAACAGACTCAACTATAGAGAACAAACTGAGGATTGAGGAGGGAGGAGGGGAGGATGGGCTGAAATGGGTGATGGGCATCAAGGAGAGCACTTGTTGGGATGAGCACTGGGTGTTATACGTAAGTGATGAATCACTAAATTCTGTACCTGACACCAATATTACAGTGTATGTCAATGAAGTGGAATTTAAATTAAAACTTGAAAAAGAGAAAAAATGGGTATAATTTTAAAGTGTGGCTGTGAGTAAGTGCCGGATGCTGCTGACAGGGCCAGAAGAGAAAGTGCTGCTATGTTTCTTAGAGAATCTCTTAAGGCTTTAATGAATAGGTAGGAATCGCTGTTAATTAGCGCATCCATTGTCTGAATGCAAATACGGCTGCTAATCCAGCAGTTTTGCTCTAAGTACACTCACTGTGTCCTTGTTTACAAGGTAATTGTCCCCAGAGTCCTTGTTGTTTATAAATTGTTACTGGGGGTGGGGGGTGAGGAGATTCTTAATAGGACTTCCAGGAAACCCTGGTCTTCTGAGCCCAGCTGGGTATTGAAGGAAAACATGGCCTTTAGCACAAGGTCTCAAGGACCAAGGATCTTATGAGAAGGAGGTGAGTGACAGGACTCTCCATTACACCTTAATGATCCCAGCACCTACCCTTTGTGACTAAGTGTGGACTCAACAGTAGGCCTAGGACCTCCCTTTGCCTTTGATTAATAAAGGATATCAATAATAATTTTATAATCAAAAGCTATCATTTATTGAGTACTGGGAAATGCACTGTCTCTTTTTACTGTCACAGCACCCCTCTGGCCAGGTGCAATATTATTTTTATTTCTGAAGCAGGAAAACCAAGTGTTAGTAAGACTACTTCAGCCCTCTCAGGTCGCTCATTGGAATCAGAACGAGGTCATCTCCTTTTCTTGCCCAGGTGTATTATTCAGGTATACTTGTTGCTACAGGTAAAAAGATAGTCGATTTCCTCCTGAGTTATCCAGCTTTATTCCTCTTTGTATAGCCAATACTCCCATACTAGTGCTCCAGGAATTTTTACTCACTTCTTCCTCCCCAAATACAACACGTGAGCTCAGGCCTCAGTGTCTTTGCACTTGCTGTTTTCCATACTGCAAACCTACTAGGAAAATAGCACCAAAATTTGGAAATAAGTTAAAAAGGTGATTCTGGGACCCTTTAAGTTTATCCTGGAGCAGAGGCCAAGTGTAGATTTCAGGCCAAATCCAGCCAACCACTTGTTTTTATAAATAAAGTTTTATGAAAACACAGCCACACCCATTTATGTAAATGTTGTCTAGGGCAGCTTTTTGGCTGCAATGGCAGAACTGAGTAGTTACAATAGGGACCTTATGGCTCACAAAGCGTAAAATATTTACCATCTGGGTCTTTATATAAATGTTTTGCTGACCCTTGCTGGGGTCGGGGGGCTTGACCGAATTTTCTTCACTATTTACTATCAGTCAGGGCCTGGATATTTTGTCTTCTGTAAAAGTTAGAGGTTAACTTACAGAAAACTGACGGAGGCGGCGGATGCTGGTAGAAAGGATTCTCAAAAGCGATAGTTTTATTTCCCTGCGGAAATTACCTAGTTTTGCATCTCATTTACCTATCTCTTCTCGGCATTCCTTTTTAGTTTTTGCACACTATAGAAGATACTACTTCTCGTATTTCTGTGGCACTGATTTTGTCATCTTGCTGGTTACGCCATTGAAAAGTTAAATAAAGCTCTGACACATTCTCTCTTTGTCTCTCTTTCTCCATTTTCAGCAATTTATTTTGACGAGCTCTTCCATCCACTTCCCATCACACTTCAGCACTCATGTGGGTCGTCCCCTTTTCCTGGCTACCCGCCCCTCCGTGCACCTGAAGCGTCCTGAGGGCACTTTCCCCGGCACTAGTTCTCTCCACATGGGAGCGGAACAAGGGCTGTCCGACAAACAAGCACTACACCTACTGCAGGGCCTGAAGAAGAACGGGCTTGGGTGTGGGCGGGATTGGTGTTGAGGGATCCAGGGGTTTGCTTCACCCCTGATCAGCCTCTCCACAACTTGATTCAATGACTTCCTCTGTCTTGGGTGAGTCATGTCTCCCTTTAGAACTGCCAGGATCCCTGGGCTTCAGGGACCTGGAGTCAAAGGCAGAAAATCATGCACTACCTGGACAAAGGAAGATACCAAAGTAAGTGCCACATTGGGTGCATTCCATCTGCAAAAGGCTAACATAAACTCAGAAGCATATTGTTAGGACATCTGCGAAGAAAGAACCCAAGAAGTTCCTATCAAGGAAGGAGTAAGTGGGTAAATGCAACCTAATCACATGCAGCAGCCACTGTTCCCGTTTTGAGATAATACCACGTCATCGATATGCTCATTATTTGATGTGTCCTTCAATGTCTTACTTGTGAAAACATAAAACATGTAGAGGGGCTTTCCCAAGTCACACCCTCTTCTTACCCACCTCCCGTTCTCTCCATTAGATCTAGTCCCTCAGCACAGGACATCCAGGAACCCTCCAGCCATGGCAAAGCTTGGCGCTGAAGGAAGACATCTGCAACTGGCTTTTTAGCTTCCATATAATCCCTGCCTTTTCAAGTTCGTTTGCATAAGTGAAACTCCTCCAGCTATTGTTACCTTCTGAGATTAGCGTGGACTTCCGGCAGGCTGTGTTCTTGGCATTAATAAAGAAAGACTTGGTTTGGGATGGATGTGTTCCTTTCGGCTTTCCAAAGTCATTGTCTTTCTTCCTGTCCACCCCCGCGCTAAGCTGCCACCAAGCCAAGAGGCTGAACGGCAGTTGTTCTTGCAGTCAATTCACCTTTCTTGGGGATTAGAGCACATGTGTGTAGAAAAAGGTTGGCCAGTCCACAGCGTCTGACTGACTCTTGGCTCTTCTTCTTGGACTTCAGGCAAAGTTTCGAAAACTGTCATCCAAATGACCCCCTTAATCTTATGGACGGTGTCCACAAGGTGAGAGGCAGGGAGAGTCAGAGAAGACTTTGGAGAGAGATACCTCGATGCAAAATGTGCAAAATGCTGGTGCTCTGCTCACAAGCCAGCCATTGGCACGGAGTGATGGGGAAGCATGCAGATGCTTACTCTATCTTAACCACATGTATTAGTAGAGTTTTGTAATAGAGGGAAACTTGTACCTGGGACCAAGGTGGGAAAATAGCCAGCAAACGGTAAGTGGGGACTTGTTACTTCAGTTCTAGAGCCTGTTGCCTCGAAATTAAATTCAAACACCTGGACTCTTAAAAGGCTGAGTGACCATTTCAAACTTTTCAGTTCACAGATTTTGGGTGTGGCCATTCCCAGCCCTCATACGTCACTCATTACTCTAGCTGTAGATTAGACTCCCACTGTAACGCCATCTATGATCTTCTGGGTGAATCTACAGGATTGTATAAAAAGCAACCAACCAGTGTTTCTTGAATAAATGAGTGGATCGTTCCTATTGGGAAAGGATTTTCATTTTACAAAGAGGAACATGGGCTTTTCTCCTAAACTAAATTCCTTCAGTGCATTCTAAAAGTAACTGGATTCTGACCCAGTGACAAAGTAGAGCGTACATTTGCGGTATAGTGTGAGGGAAGCACAGTCAGCCAAAGTAATGACTGACAGCCAGTCTTGGCAAAGTCACTGCGACCCTATCTGTGCCATAGCAGGGAGGAAAAAGAGAGGACACAGAGGAGTGGGGTGGGAGAGCAGGGGGAGAGAGTGGTTGGAGTTCTGGACGTCAGGGAATTTACCTGTAGGTGTGCGTGTGATGACACAACGAGACCCTTAGGCAAGGAATTCTCTCCAGTACAGGTTACACAGCAGCAGAGCTGACCTCACATATTAGACGGATTAGGCCATTATATATAGGGTATGCCTTAATGCCTAATGTAAAGCTTTCCCGTATGACATTGTTTCCCTTATCTGCTACTGTGGCCTACCTTTCTGTCATTGGGGGCAGGGGGCTGTCTTTCATTTCTTAGAGAAATTTCAAACTGTGAATCTCTGAGAGAAAGAAAAATAGTGAAACTCATGCTGAGGTGCAAATGACAGATAGCAGATCCTTTCTGGATCCAGGGCAGATGGGAGCAGGTACGTGGTGGGGAGGAGAAGTACCCAGACTGACATGGACACCCGGGCAGAAAGGAGAACGCAAGGCAATTGAAGATCGTGTTTGCTGACTGACTCTAAATTGAGGCATGAATATAAAAGTGATCAGAGAAAGGAAAAGTCCTCGGTTTGGGGCTCTTGTGCTCCAGTAGTGAAACTACAGAGTTCAACCTATCCATCATGCCTGGGGGATTAGACTGAACAGTTTCGTTTCTATCTGAGAGTTTGAAGCCAAAGAACTACAGCTATGCCTCATTTTGGTAACTTTACCATTTAAAAATATTTTCTTTTAAGTTTATTCATTTTTGAGAGAGAGAGACAGAGCATGAGCAGGGGAGGGGCAGAAAGAGAGAGGTAGACACAGAATCCAAAGCAGGCTCCAAGCTCTGAGCTGTCAGCACAGAACCCAACGCGGGGCTTGGACTCACGAACTGAGAGATCATGACCTGAGCTGAAGCTGGACGCTCAACTGACCGAGCCACCCAGGTGCCTCGGTAACTTCACCATTTAAGAGAACTTTTCCAAGGGCCGAAGCTCTATAACTTGACCACAATTGATCACCTTTGCAAGTCTAGAAGATAGAGCCAACACCCAATACCTGTATCATCATACTTCCTTTCTACCCAAGTGACAGTCAGTGCTAATTCATCATGGCATCCTCCATACTGAGCCAATACTAGCATCAGAATCCTTCTCAACCCAGCTTTCCAAGTTGCCAGAATTAATTGACTGAACTTGGCTCTTGAGTCAAAAGCTATTTTCTTTTCTTGGTCAAAAGCAATGAAGAGGTTCCATATATAAATTCTTCAAAGATTCTATCTCTGTGTTTCTTCCTTGAAGAATGCAATTCAGGGTAGGATACTGTAGCACATATGCAATTGATCTATCAGCATTTGATAAAACCTCAAGTGAAAACAAGTACACACAGTCAACACATTTAACAATTCCTAAGAGGCAGGTGGAAGAAAGTATTACCTGGATATCATAAAAGTATATTTGCTATGACTGCTTACTCTCTGTTGCTTTGGGAAGAAAAATGACTCACTGAGGCCTTATCTACACAGAGCTCCAGTCATGTTCAGCAAGACAAAAATATTGTAGTGTGTGTTTTAGTGATGGATCTGAGGTTTGCTTAACCAAAACGAAAACCAAAACGAAAACCAAAACCAAAAAAAAAAAAACCCAGAGGAACTATGATGAGTTAATAAGTCCATTCCAGTTGATTCCAGGTGATTCACTTTTGTTTCTTCTCTTGTTTAATACTCCAGGGAAGTGACTAGAACTCACCAATATGGCAGACTCAGGAGCACCATCTTGTAAATAGCCATTAAACAATACCACAGAGGACTCAAGCTTTAGCAGTCCTGCAGAACCTCTTTGGAATCTTCAAAGCTTACATTCTATGTC
This sequence comes from Neofelis nebulosa, assembly GCF_028018385.1. Taxonomy (NCBI): domain Eukaryota; kingdom Metazoa; phylum Chordata; class Mammalia; order Carnivora; family Felidae; genus Neofelis; species Neofelis nebulosa. Next base: position 35,939,604 of record NC_080786.1, on the reverse strand, counting down.
ACTGGAATGACTTAATGTCTCCTGTTTAACCAGGAAAAGGTATGTATGTATGTATGTATGTATGTATGTATGTATGTATGTATATATATACACACACATACATATATATACATACATACACACACATATGTACATATACACATAGTCTATTAGGAAAAGTTAAATATATATATATATATATATATATATATATATATATATATACACACACACATACATAGTCTGTTAGGAGACACCAAATAATACATTTTACTCATTGTTTCAGTACATGGTATTTTGTGAGAAAACCATCAACAAAGCAACAATTCTGTTTAAAATGTGTGTATGATTCCAGGAGAAAATAGAATCTGGGTCCCTTTAAAGAAAACCAAACATAACTTTTAGAGTTGTGACATCCGTCCCAGGAGAGAAAAATTATAAAACATAAAGATTATATAAGATATTCTTCCAGTGTTTACTATTGGGCAGGTTAAGTGGATCGATAGGTGCAGAGACCCAATATTAACCATTATTTTAGATGCTGGAGAATCTGCCAAAGGCCACCTGCATTTCACTCTCTGTCCATTACCCATAATCCTCACAACCATATTCATGGTTATCATTTCCTCACCTTTGTAGGTGAGTACCATGAGAGGTTGAAATGTGGAGTCACTGGCTGAGGGTCACTGGGGAAAGTGGGATGCGGACTGTACGTAGAGATGCAATGAAGGTTTTCAGCCCCAATTTTAGATAAGTAGGGACTGAAAATGGCTCAGTTCAGAGTTTCTGGGTATTTGACCCTTGTTCCAACACTGCCTACTTAATTCTCGTAATTCAGTCCTACAAGCTTATTGAATAACTCCTCTGTGTAAGGCACGTGTGCCAGCAGGGGACACTGCCTAGAAGATCTGAATGGGCAGAACTGGGAATGTGAGCAGGCAAAGCGCAGCGCAGAGATGTGGATACATAGAGCGGGTTGGAAGGGAGTGGCTAGCAGAGGGGATCACTGAAAACAAGGTGGCGGTAACAGACACAACCGCACCTATCCCATCAGTTCTTATAGCTCCCTTGTTGCCCTTCTCCAAATGAGAATACCCAGAAAAACTTGTTTGGGCTGTTATATGCAGGATGGCTGCATGGACTTGGCTAATATAAAATTCTAAATTTGAATAAACAGTGTGATATCTTGTTTGATGAATTTTACAGTCAATTCAACTGGTGTGGGATAAACACCTTTGTGATGGTGAGACTTATCTGAATGTCTGCACGCTTAGGGGAGTTGGACATGGCACCAGAAGAGATGGCAGGCCTTGGGGCTCTGCCATCCCCTCCTTCTCTCATACTTCACTCGCTCTGAATGGAAGAGGCTTATGAATGTCTCCACTCGCTCCTTTGTTTTTTTTAAAAAATTTTTTTTTTCAACGTTTTTTATTCATTTTTTGGGACAGAGAGAGACAGAGCATGAACGGGGGAGGGGCAGAGAGAGAGGGAGACACAGAATCGGAAACAGGCTCCAGGCTCCGAGCCATCAGCCCAGAGCCTGACGCGGGGCTCGAACTCACGGACCGCGAGATCGTGACCTGGCTGAAGTCGGACGCTTAACCGACTGCGCCACCCAGGCGCCCCTCCACTCGCTCCTTTGGATGAAGACCCAGCCTTGGAAGCCATGCATGGTTTCAGTAAGCTGAAATGATAGGCCATTATATCTAAGAGTACCATATTGAACCGGCAAACAGATAATTGAGTTACCTTCAAAATGATCATTCACACTGAAAGGCTTTGGATTCCTTTAAATGAGGAGCAGCTGTGACTTTAAAGTACCACCCGGCAAATATATAAATTCCCATTTCCAGGCCTGTTCTGAAGAAACTGAAGTGTGCAGTGGGTTGAAAGCAGCCCTTCCACCCTCCCTATTGCCTCTGGAAAAATCCAAACAGCGATGAGTGGCAGCCACACATGTCACTGCCTTTAACCACATGCACGGCCTTCTGCTCTATGCTCTCAGCCCCACCCTTTACCAGACAATCGACACAGGAACACCAATGACAAATCAATGACAAATCCTGCATAACAGAGCCTGCATCTGCCCAATGTCTCCCTGCCTCAAATCCTTCAAGACTAGCGCCTGGGGAGCAAACTGGCAGCTGGTCAGACCAACTCCTCAACTAAGTCAAGATAGGGGGAACAAAATTTAGAAAGGGCAAATGAGGATATGGTGCCGATCAGAACAGATCCTAAGCCACATGGTCTACACTGATTTCCCAGTCTCCACATGCCTCAAAAGCAGATGGCGTTTGTTGGACACAGTCAGTTGGGCCCAGACGGCTCATATGGTTCATTCCAAATGGCCCTCCTCCTTGGAAATGTCAAAACCCCAGTTCTTTCTGTGCTCCTCTAGAGCTGTCAGTATAGAGAGGTCAGTGCCACAAATACCAGCACATATTTGCTCTTCAAAACCTTTGAGCCTGAGCTGCATATTGGGGAAATAATAGTGAATAAGATGTGGTTCAACACTCCTGAAAACGGTGGGGGTGATCAAGACAAAAAGATACATTCATTGTACAGGATAAGGAGGTCTGCATGTGAAGAATGTTATGGGAACCCAGAGGGGAGTCCAGGAATCTGTATAATATCAGGGCCACCAGGGGAGGCCCTACTCGGAAGTTGAGTAGGAATGAGTTAGGGAGTGGGATAGTTTTATCCTGAAGAAGAGAGTATTTCAGGTAGCAGGGAGGGCATACCAAAGGCCCAGAGGCCAAAAAGCCCATGGCACTTATAGAAGTACTACTGGCTGTGATACATTAGACAACTGTTAAGAATATACTCAAGCAGTCTTCCCTGCCTCCTGGGAGGAGTCTACTGGCATGCAACGTGACTTTGGGCTGAGGATATGACTTGTTTTGGCTACTGGTATTGCCATCAAATGGATGTGAGCAGAGGCTTAAGAAATGCTTGCACGGTCAGGTTTGCTGTCTTGTGCTCCCTGCCTTTTGCAAGAAGAACAGATTTTGGATAGCTTCAAGCCCAGCCACAAGGTATGTGTCGAACGGGCCTGAACCCTATGTCAACTGAACTCAGCGTAAATCAGCCAAACTCTAGATGATGGTGCACAAGTGAGTAGTAACTAAATGCTGATTACTGTACACCAGTGAGAATTGGGGCAGCTCATTACACAGCATTACATAAATAAAACAGACTGATACATGAGGCAAAGCAAAGAATGGGAAGAGAAGAAGCTGAAGAAAGGACAATATGCCGATTATAACTAACTGGAAATAAACACAGCAGGGAAACAAAGGGAGCAAGAAATGGCCCCAAGGCTGTCTTCTTTTGGATGGTAACCCATGCCTGACAGCATAAGTTTGAGTACACAGTAGCTACTCAGTAAAGACAGGTGAAAGACCAAACCAACAAGTCCTCAGCCAGGAACGGACAATAGTCTGTTCATACATCAGCATGACAGAATACTTGTAGCACTGGCTTAAAACTATCCTAGGCAAAACTTCAGTCGGGGCCATAGCCTAAAAGTCTTTCAGTTAACACAATAATCATATGAACTCACTCAGGGTAACCAAAAGTTGCATAAGGACTGAAGAGGATTAAAACTTCATATTCTAATTATATTTTGCCTAGAAATTCCAGGTTCAAGAAAAATCTCATAAGCTCTAATTTAGACAATGCTGAGTATAATAAAATGCCCAGTCACTGAGATCAGAAATATCTATTCAGTAAACACTTATTAAGAATTCAGTTTGTGCACTGCACATTGGTAGACTCTGGAAAATGCAAGTTCACTCTAAGGGAGTCTCTTAAAAGCAAAGATGTATGTGCAATCTTATTTCAAGTATATCAGTACCACAATTCTTTATTGAGCCAAACTCATAATAACCAATGCTGTGGTTTTGCCTTAAAATGAGCTTTCTCAGGCTGAAATGGAACTAGCTATTCTTAAGACCTCTAGAATTGAGAATCAAAAGGTTCTCAGAGCCACTGGGGATAGTCAGAGAGAATAAAGCAGACAAAACCCCAGAATCATCCTCTTCTAGCATATCTGGAAGGTAATGTTATGTCAGTCTCTTTAATTCTGGGGAAGCCTCTGCGGTGAATGAGAGGAGAGCAGAGAGCCTGAGAGAAGGAAGAGTGGGGAGCCAGGGTCCATGGGATGGGTGGTCTTTCTGACTACAGAAAGACAAGGTCAGGGAAAGAACTGGGGCAATAGCCACAACATATTCTGTCCATGTACTCTTCCTACAAGGTGACTTAGGCACTCTTCCCACCTGGGAATGCTTCTGACCACAGTAGAAGCCACACCATGGGAGTTTCAAGGCTTGGTCATGAAAGGCAATACAGTTTCCACCCAGTTCTCTTGTGATAGTCACCTTTGGAGACCAGAGACACTATGCAGGCATCTGAGTGCCCTGAGGCTGCCATGTTGAATGGAAGCCCAGACCACATGGAGAGGCCATGAGTAGATATTCTGGCTACAGACCCCAGCTTAGTTCCAGATGACAGCAAGTATCAGCTGCCAGACATGTGAGTGAGGACAGCTTTGGATGATTTCAGGTTCCCAGGAAGAAGTTACTCTCAGCCTTTGAGTCTTCCTACTGAGGGCTCCAAGCCTCAGGTACAGGGATAAGCCATCCCTGCTGTGCTCCTTCTAAACTTCACAGAATCCAGAAATGGTTACTGCTTTATGGCACTAAGTTTGGGGTGCTTTTTGGCACAGAAATAAATAACTGGAACAGGAATCATGATGGGGACTGCCTCCTCGGTTTTTCCTGTTAACCTCTGCAATTAATGGTTAGCAAGCCATCAGCCCTCCACAGGCAGGAAGTAAGCAAATGTATTCCATTGCACAGGACCTAAAGAGATAGCCATCCCTTTAGAATAGTGGTTCTCAACTGAGGGGGATTTTCCCCTAGGGGGACATTTCGCAATGTCTGAAGACATTTTTTTTTAATGTTCGTTTATTTTTGAGAGAGAGATCTCGAGCAGGGGAGGGGCACAGAGCGGGGGGGACAAAGAATCTGAAGTGGGCTCTGTGCTGACAGCAGCGATCCCGATGCAGGACTTGAACTCATGAACCTCGAGGTCATGACCTCGGCCGAAGTCAGATGCTCAACCGACTGAGCCACCCAGGCGCCCCTGAAGACATCTGTGATTGTCATACTTGGAGGAGTGGTGCTACTATCTATCACGTGCTGGGTTGGGGCCAGGGATGCTACCAAACATTCTCGAATGCACAGGGCAGTTCCTCACCACAAAAAATTCTTCTGTCCACACTGTCAGTAGTGCTGAGGTTGAGAATCTCTGCTCTAGAAGACAGCAACCACTCAGAGCTGCACAATTTGCTAAGAATGTTCCATTTTCACAGGGGAAGCCTACCTGGGCCAGGACAACAAGGCTCTGACCAAGTGTGGTTGAAGACTCTTTCCTTTCAGGTGTTACATAAAGCCATCCACAGGCCCTCTGCCCCAGGGCACTCAGCCCCAGCGATGTCCTTTTGCACCGGGCTCCCCTTAAAGCATAGCAATTAGCCACCTGCTCTCCACTCAGAACTGTTTCTTTTGGAAACAACAACAACAACAACAACAACAAAAACAAACCAACAACTCCCTAAGGATAGTAAATTTTAGGACAGTGTCTCTGCTGCAGGTGGCCAGGAAGCTGTTATTGTGGGAAAAACTATCCAATTTCAGTGCATCATGCTCATTAGCTTCCCTGACAAAAAGCTATGGGCAAAAGGAGGGAGGAAATTGTCCCAATTCACTCCCTTACCCCTCTGGTAACTGAGCACAGTGTGCCCTGCCCTGTGCTGCATGCTGGGTGTTTTGAATGAAAAGGTGTGGAGCAGACTGTCCTCCAAATGGCTGGGGTACTTTGCGGAGCCTGGATAAGAGTCTTCTCCTTTAGCAAGATTTACACTGTGTTTACCTTCGGCAGCAAGTTGAAAGTGAGGCTGAAAATCCCCTTCACTTTTATAGCGAGGGCAAAGCTCCCTGGCTGATTTATGGGCCCTGCACGTGCACAGCGCCATCGGAAGTTACTCTGCACAATATACCCTCCTCATGGCGGGCAGCCTGGCCCCAGGGCAGAGTCACACTTGTCAGGAACCTGGGTGGCCAGACAAATTCCCAACAAAAACTTCTGGAGGAGTGGTGTGCAAGAGCCTGAAAATCAAGCCAAAATAAAATATATAGAAAGGAGAAAATCTTATGAGACCTTGCCATTTTTTCCCCCAAAATGATTATCAAAGTAATTATGCTCGCTGAAGGAAAAAGAAAAAAACCTTCAGATAATATGGAACAATAAAAAAAGCGATAGGGGCACCTGGGTGCCTCAGTCGGTTAAGTGTCCAACTCTTCGATTTCAGCTCGGGTCATACCTCACGGTTTGTGAGTCCAAGCCCTGTGTTGGGCTCTGTGCTGACAGTGTGGAGCCTGCTTGGGGATTCTTCTCTCTCCCTCTCTCTGCCCCTCCCCTGCTTGCATGCTCTCTCTCAAAATAAATAAATAAACTTTAAAAAAATGAAGTAAAATAATATAGTATGGAAAAGAGGGTGGGGGGTAACTCTACATTTGTAAAGGAGAACCTGACAAATACCACATCACCCAGGAGATCAGATCAACGTCACCGGTGGTAAGTCAGGTTGCTAGTATGTGTCCCTGATGTCATGTGCTGAAAATAGCCTTTTACCTCTGTGGTCTTCCTCCCCCCAAACTCACAGACTCAGTCTAATCATGAGAAAAACATGAGACAAATCCGAATCTAACGACATTCTTCCAATACTGGATCAAATATCCCTCAAAACCTTCAAGGCAATCAAAAACAAAGAACCTTCTCAGCCAAGAGGAACCTAAGGAGACATGATGACTACATAATGTGGAATGCTAGGTGACTCCTAGAACAGAAAAAAATGGACATTAAGTAAAGAGTAAGGAAATGTGAATACAGTGTGGACTTGAGTTAATAATAATATATCAATATTGGTTCATTAATTGTAGCAAACGTACCACGTTGATGTAAACAGTTAATAATGAGGTAAACTGAGAGTAGGGCTTATGGGAATTTTCTGTACTATATTGTTGGAGAGTTTTCTGTAAATCGAAAACTTCTGTAAACTTTTCTATAAATCTAAAGAAGTAAAGTTTATTAAAAACAAAAAGGAATTATACATCTTTTATAACTGTACCCTCCAGATAAAACTATTGTTGATATATGGTTAATAGTCTTCTCTTTGCATACACAATCATTCTATATACGGTTTTATTTCAATATTTTTAAACAAAAAATAGGGCTCTTCTGTATCTTTTTAACCCTATTTTTATTCACTCTCTGGCTCTCATTTGCAAATTTAGTCAGCATATATTACTACAATGTTCCACATGTGAGAGAAGGTGAAATACATGTACGAAGTACGTTAGAACTTCTCAAAGTCAAGTCTACTTCACGAATTACCCTGCACCAAATTAGATGCATATTGTAGAAAGATACCTGATAGGCAAGTACCAGTTTCGGCAAGATTAGAAAGGGATACACTCCAGGTATAGGGAGGGTGTGGGAGAAGAACCCTTATCCAGCCCTTGTATTACATGCTGCTCACCTCGCGACCGACCACCGTCTCCTTTATTCCCACAGAAATCGTGTAAGGCTTACCTGTTTGTCCTCAGTTTCTGGAAAGAAAACTGGGGTTGTGAGGGTACCTTGCTCAAGGTCATACAATTCAAACAGTGAGTGGCTGAGCCAGTGTCTGAACTGAGTCCAACTCTGAAACTCGGGCTCTTTCTCCTTCATAAGGCACTGCTGTTGCCTGGACCAGGTCTAACTTTGGAGATGAAGAAACCAAGGCCAGATGAGCACATGATCAACTGCAGTCGGCTGCTTAGACTAACACCTGTTAAGCATGTGACACGTGCCCCTAACTACTTGTTTTTACACAGTTGGAATACCCGAGGGGTATAGTGGTTCTTTGTGCACTTTGGGCAACCGCACGGCACATATATTTCCGCTAAGGATGAAAACTTCTAAACTACAGTTTCAAGGCCCCCATGGCTCAGAGGAAGCACAAGGCCAAGCTGGATAGAGAGATTCCCGGGCCCCAGCCACAGAGATCTCATTTAATGGGACTAGTTTATGGCCTGGGAATTGGCGTGTTTTTCAAGTTCCCCAGGTGATGCTGGTGTGCAGCAGATTTAGAAGTCACTGACAAGGATGGTCCCCTCTGCTTTTAAGATTCTAAGAGGCTGGGGTGTCTGGGTGGCTCAGTCTGTTAAACATCTGACTTCAGCTCGGGTCATGATCTCACGGTTTATGAGTTTGAGCCCCACGTCGGGCTCTGTGCTGACAGCTCGGAGCCTGGAGCCTGCTTTGGATTCTGTGTCTACTCTCTCTGCCCTTCCCCAACTTGTGCTGTCTCTCTATGTCTCTCAGCACATAAATGAATGTAAAAAAAAAAAAATAAGAAAAAAAGATTCTAAGAAGAATTGATTAGCAAACTAAATCCCCATAATTCCTCTTCACAGATATCACTAATTCCGGTGTCCCTTCTTGTCTTCTTAATAACTTTTCCTTGGAGGAAGAGAGAGAGAGAGGGAGAGAGAGAAAATCCAATTCCTTATGGTACAGACAAGGTACTAACGTTTCAAGGGCCGCCTTTAAACCTGGACTGCCCACCTCAGACCCACACCGAAAGCACCGCCCAGGAAGCAGATGCTGTGGTCCTGGTCATGCCCGCTGACACAGGGCAACTCCGCTAAGAGAGTCACTGCACAGAGTGACACATCCCTATTCTCTCCTAATAGAGTAGCATATGTGGGTCTGTGTCAGGCGGCCAGAACCCTCATCTCTGCCCCCCACCTCATTAGCTACAAGCCCATAAAGCCTGCCCCACTGTCTGCTTGGAGAAAGCAGACAAGCACGGTGCATATGAGATTAAGAGAGCAGCTGGCCAGGCTGAGGACAGGGAAGATATGGCATCTGTGCACCGAGAACCTATGGGCCTGGAAGAGAACGGTCCACACTTGCCCCGTCTGTTCTATAAGATGCGTGTTCCCCCAGGTCTCAGGCAGGAAAAGCCCCTCAGGAACCACTTCCAGGCCTGGTGCAGCAAAAGGCGCTGGCTTTTTGTGCAGTTCTTAGGATCCTCCTCCAGCTCCCCAAATGAGAGCTCTCTGATGAGCTCCTGTCACACAGCGCCTCAGAGTTCTGAGGGTGCTCTTAATAGAAAAGCCACCACTTACTGATCACCCCCTAGGGGCCTAGAGTGGAATTCGACGTGTTAAGTGCTTGGCCACGTTTCATCCTTGCTGCCACCCTGGTGGAGATGTCATTAATCCTGCTTCATAGATGAGGCTCAGAGGCATTAAAATCCTTGCTGCATTGGCAGAGCGGGGACTTAAACCCATGCAGGAGCAGGGATGGCTACAGAGGGCCTGTGGCAGTGTTAGGGATTCAGGGTTTAGTCTAAGAGCTGTGGGTCACAGACAGATCTGTGGCCCCAGGTTTGCCCTGCAAATAGATTCCTGCTCCAGCCGAAGTGTGGGCAAGGGAGTGGAGTGGTTGTATGTGGAGACCCATCACTAAGTGCCTGAGACACACAGGTAGCAGCCAGAGAAGTGGAAGGAGAGCCATGGTGATCACTCTTGCTACCCCTGAGGCCAGAGGATTAAAGACTATTTGACCAGAGCGACTGGATGGCTCAATTGGTTAAAGTGTCGACTCTTGGTTTCGGCTCAGGTCGTGATTTTGAGGTGTGTGGGTTTGAGCCCCGTGTTGAGCTCCATGCTGACAGTGTGGGGCCTGCTTGGGACTCTGGCTCTGTCCCTCTCTCTCTTCTCCTCCTCAAATTGCTCTCTCTCTCTCTAAATAAATAAATAAATAAACTTAAAAAAAAAAAAAAGACTAATTGACAATCATTTCCATGGAAACGGGAGGACATTTTATCAAAGTGTGGACCATGGACTCTGCATCAGAATCACTGCATGTGCTTTTAAAATTCACATTCCTGGGACTCGCCTCAGATTTGCTGAATCAGAAACTCTAGAGGAAAAGCCTAAAAATCTGTATTATCGAGAATTTGGGATTAAAAACTTGAGCTCTGAAGTCAGAGTGCCTGGGTTTTCATCCAAACTCTGTCACGGTTTGGGCACCTGGCTGGCTCAGTCGGTTGAGCGTCTGACTTCGGCTCAGGTCAGATCTGACAGGTTCGAGCCCTGCCTCGGGCTCTGTGCTGACAGCTCAGAGCCTGGAGCCTGCTTCAGATTCTGTGTCTCCCTCTTTTTCTGGCCCTACCCTGCTCACACTCTGTCTCTCTGTGTCGCTCTGAAAATTAAATAAACATTAAAAATAATAAAAAAGAAATAAACAAACTGTGTCACTGCAGTGAGTCTAGGAGAGTTTCCCGCTAGGTGTAAAACAGGTATTGTGCTGGTGTCCACCTCATGTGGATGTTCTGAGGGTTCAATGAGTTAACATGTATAAATCCTTTAAACTAGTTCCAGGCCAACAGCAAGAGCTCAATTAGTATCCAAGTGCTACTGAAAGGGAAAACGCAAACTAAAGGTCAGCCAGTAGAGGCTCAGGCTCCATTTCACCCTGGTAGAGATGCTTTCTTCATGGGGTCGCTCCAGGGCTCAGGAACTCAGATGGAGGGTGATTATATTCTCTACCTCAGGTGAGGCCAGTCCCACAACCTGGGTGTACCGCCATTACCCGTGGCAGCCAACCTTTCCACTTCTCCCATGGAGCCCGGAAATTAAGGCAGCATTGTAGCTGTTATGGGTTGAATTGCTTTCTCCCCAAAGACGTTGAAGTCCTAACTCCTGGTGTCCGGGGATGTGATGATCAAGTTACAATGAGGTCATTAGGATGGGCCCCAATCCAATGTGACTGTGTCCTAGGTAAGAGGAGAAATTGGGACACAGAGGCAGACATGTACAAAGAGAAGATGATGTAAAGGCACAGGAAGAACACCATCTATAAGCCAACGAATGCCCGAAGTCCCCAGAAGCTCAGGGAGAGGATTAGAGCAAAAACAGCCCTTAGAAGGAACCAACCTTGCCAACACCTCGATTTCAGACTTTGAGCTTCCGGAACTGTGTGACAATGAAGTTCTGTTAAGTCAATTATACCAAGTGTTTTAAATGTGTTTGTGACAGCAGCCCTAGGAAATTAATATGTCTGTCAACATGGAATGGGCATTAACTGGCCTGTAGAACCAGAGAAGGAGAGCTGAATGACCATTCCCAAGAAGTAAGCTCCAAATTCCTGAAATTTGGATCCTGGATCTGGCCTGCTAAGCACCAGCGAGGGCAAAAGCCCTTCTGGAGACAGTAATGTGGCTACTGATAGGGAAGAGGCGGTTCTGTTATTCCCTCAGGTGTTCGTCTTCTGGGGGTGGGGAGGAGGGTGAGTGTTGTAAGGACCCCTCTTGCCTCTTCCTCGCCTGTGTAGACATGTAATTTGGTTCTTGATGACTGGGGTGTATCCAGCAGCCCCATTAGCCTGCTGCCCACTGAATGCTGATGATGGAAGCCTTTGGCGGCTGGTTTTCCGCAGCACAATTCACACAGGGCAGCAGCAAGTGGTTGCATGAAAGAAAACACAAAAGCCCCCCTGCCCTGGGACTTCAGCTTTCGGACATTAAAAGTAGTTGGCTTGCAGCAAGATCTCGGCATGTCTACACTGGCTCTGGTAGGCTGTGCACTTGGCACATGGTCAGTTCCCATCCCTGCCTTGGTTAGGTGCTGAGCAGTGGGGGAGCTGTGCCATCCTACGGGACTTGTCCATACTGCAGGGGATGCTGAGGAGGGGCCTGTATACAGGCAGATCCTGATAAACCAGAAAGAAGGAAGGCTAAGCTGGTCAGATGGCACTCCAGACCCTTCATGATTCCTCTCCAAATGCAGTTCCATCTCATCTCTCTCACATTAGGCTCCAGAAATGCTTAACAATGGGTTGTTCCTGAGTTCAAATCCTGTCTCCACCATGTACCTGCTTTGTGAGCTTGGATACGACACTGAGCCTCAGTTTCCAACTCTGTAAAATGGGAGACTTGAGATAAAACGTTCAAAGGGCCTTTGCAGTGCTCAACACGCAGTCGGCACTCATTGGTAGCTGTATCGATCATCTTTATCTCGTTCATCAATAACCAAATCCAATAGTACTCAATCTATAAATAACTGCTGGATGATGACAGAATTAGCAAAACAAACAGACAAACAGTAATTGACTCATTCGACCTAGCTTCGCAGTTGCTTCCCAGGTCCAACACTTTTACTGTAAGAGGGTAAAGAGGGGTTTTCTGGTCTAGTGTCTAGAAAACTTAGACTCTGATGTGGCCTGCCTGCAGCTTCTGTTCTGAGCAGGGGACCTGTTCTGATAGCAGTGAGGGTCAGAGGAAAGAGGCCATTCCCAGCGTCCCCCCACTTCACTCACTACACAGACGCACACACGCACGCATACACGTACGTGCACACACACGGTCATAGTCAAGTGTCTTGCGAATTCACTTCTCCCCTCCTCTTGGAAGAACTGACTTGCTGAAATGCATGGCCCCCAAATTATAGGTGCGTGATTGGATTACTACCAATGGTACAGAACTCAGCAGCCACCTGAAAAGACTTCTGTAAGTAATTGTATTCCCCCTCCTGTCTTTGTTACAATAATGTAATATAAAATAATGATAATCAGTCAGAAATGCAGTCTCTAAGTACTGCAATCTAATTTTTCCTGTCTCTGTCTTCAAGATTCTGGCTGTCTCAGTCAGGGGTGCCAGACTGTAGGCTGCTTTCTTTGAGCACTGTGGTCCCAGGGAGGAAGGGAGGGTCTTCTGTATCGGGGATGCACGGAGTCCTTTGACTCCTGTCAGAGAAAAGCCAAGTCAAGTCTCACACGGGGCTTTCTTTTTCCTTCCACATCCTCTGAACAAGGGCACACGGCTTGAGTTCCCTTGATAACTTCCTCCCCACCTGCTGTCTGCCATAATTGATTTTTTGTAAGAGTTAGAAGGTTAGAAGTGTCTATTTCCTTACTACAATCCTAATAACATACGATCCCTAAAAGATGAGTGCTCCTGTGTCTTGGTCCATTTCCTGCCATAGCCACCAAATGGATCACCAGGTCCAAAGGTGACCAGACACAGGCTGCCTGTCCCACACTTGGATTTTAATCAAGACCAGGATGCAACTTACTCTCTACAGAGGAAGACAGAATAAGCTTTTCCTCATTAGAGGGCAAATAATCCTCAGCCTTGTATTCTTTAGAGTCCTCACAAGGCAACCTTCGGCCAAAGAAATGTCTGGTTGGGATAAGGGGCCACTTACTCCTTTAAGAAGCCCCTGTGACCACTCTGTTGGAGTTTATACCCTCCTGGATATAACCAGCTACCATGGAGACTCTGGCCCTGCTCCTTCCTGCCCTAGAGGTGGCGACAAGTAGTAACATGGACAACATACTCCTGAGGCTCTGGAGCAAAGAAAAGGTGAATTTCCAGGCTCAGCTTTTCAGACTGGTGGCCTGGCTTTAAGCTTGCTTGCAGGAGTCCATCGCTGTACCTTCTGCCAGTTGACATTCAACTCAAACTTGAGGCTCCTCTCCCCTTCCCCTTCTGCAAATTCCTTACCCAACTTGCAAAAGTCCTAAATGACACTTCTTCTGAGAACCTTTCTGGATTTCTCTAGATGACTTAGCAATCCTTTTCTTAGCCTCGCATGGAGCATCCCCTCATTCTGTAACTGATTAGGACACACGGCAATTGTTTTCTTTCATGGGCCTCCCCATGTGGCTCTGAGGTGGCCTAAGGCAGGGGCCCTGTCCTTCCATTTGTGTCTCCACAGCCTAGGGCAGGGCTTGGCACAGAGCAGGTCTTTAGCAAATGTTGTTGTGTGCTCACTGCATGAACATGGAATAGTAAAGGCACAAGTAACAGAGAGCAGAAACTTTCAGCCAGGAGGTGATCAATGAGACCACCAGGCTGCTCTTTCATTTTAATGTTTTAGAGCTACCACACTTCCTTTGTTTATTCAGGTCACATCCAGGAAAGTGAGTCATTTCTCAGTGGCTGGGGTGGATGACTGGTTTAGCTCATTCTAGAAAGCCTTTCTGTAATGGATGATAAGCAATGACTTTATGATAATGCTTCCTCCCTTCGGGACAACATTTGCATGTTTCTCCCAATGCACCTTTATATGCAATGTCTCAATCAGGGTGGGATACGCCCCCAGGAAAAAGAGCATCTTCATTTTGCAGATGAGGAAACTGAGGCCCAAGAAGTTAAGCAGCTGGACTGAAGGTCACATAGTGAGCTAAGATAAAGCTGAAATGAGGCTTCTATCCCTGCCTCTTTTTGTTGTATTTTCCACGACACCAGCCTTCCCCTCCTTGATCAAACTGACATAGCCAGATGTAAAACCCAGGTGTCATTTTTTTTATCTGGTCTGCTTATAACAATCTCAACAGCAGGCTGTATGTGGAGCTGCAAGTATTTCTGGGGCTGGTATTTCTGCCCTAACAACTGTCTAGAGGGCCTGGTCTGGTGACCTCACCAACCATACCTCTGATTATAATTTCAGGCTTTCTTTGTGTTTCCCTCAGTAATACCCACTCATAATGGAATTTCAAGTTGACTCAGCAAAAAACTTTGTTGTATGTCTCCTCTCTGCCTAATACTGTTTTTTGCTGTGATGAAACCGGGCAGTGGGGATGAGATACATAGTGTGGCAGGGGTCCAGAGCAGTAGCAGAGAATTTCACTGGGATGATGAGGCAAGGGACTGGATAGTGACAAAGAGGAGACAGGGACAATGAGGGTAAAATTATAGTCAGACCATGGAGACAGGGACTCTGGGCAAAGCTTGCACACCCTGCCAAGGCATTTGGGCTTTGTTTTCTAGACAGTGGGGAACTATGGAATCATGGAATCATATAATGTTAGAGCTGAGAGGACTTTCACAAATGATCTGGTCCATCCATCTGTATGATAGATGGGCAAACTGAGGCCCGGCAAGGGAATGCCACTTGCTAACAGTCACATGGTGAATTACTGGCAAAGGAAGTGCACAATCAGAGCTCTGACTCAGAAGGTCATCACTGGTGGAGGCATGAAAATGGATTAATCTGTAAAGAGATGGATGAGGTAGATGATGCTGATATACCTTGGCCCAGATCTCATGCATTTACAGAAAGGGAGTCAGAGAGATGTGGAAACAGACCCCTAAAGGAGGAGCCAGTAGGGAGGAATGGGCCAACATCCAGCGAGCTCCATCTGGGGTCACCTTCAGAGTCAGACTCAGTGGCAGGCACTCCATATCGTCCCCTTTACTTGTCCTAACAGCCTAGTGAGTGAACGAACCCTCCTGGGAAGGAAATTAGTGATTCAGAGAAGTTTGATAACTTGTCTGAGCCTGAGCCTGGCTTTGAATACAGGTCAGTAAGACACAAAGATCCCAAGCTCTTTCTTCTCAACTAAGCCTCCCTATATTTTATAAGATCCTGCAAAGATCTTGAGCAAACAAACAGGGATGGAACCCCTCCCTCCAGCCCACTGCCTCCTTCTCCTCTTGTTGCTCCTGTCTCATGTCTGGTCTAGAGGAAGGGCAAAGGGATACTTCATGTACACTTTCTCACCAGAAAAGACAAGAAAATCCTCCTGGGAGATATGCAGACCAGCAAACCCAGTGTTTACCATGTGAAAGGAAATGGGTTGGCAGAGGCAATCACAGACTTTGATCTTCTTTATTGACTCAGCACCTTTCATGTTGAGAAGATCAAGTCTGTATCGATGACATTTCTCATCCATTCATTACAGCCAAACATTCATCCCAGCCCAATGGACCCTCACTGTATGTGCTTTCTATTCAGAAATGCAAGCAGATTTGGTGGAAAAAAAATCAGTTGAATTTCTTACTGTTTACAGAACATAAGCAAGAGCAAAGCAAAGAGGCGGGCCTCTTTGCTTTCTGTAGGGTTCAGCAAATGTACCTTGATGGTGCTTATAATCAACATGGAATTCTATGGTTCCACGGCTCCCCACTGTTGGCTTACCTTTAACCCAGCCCAGCCTTACCTCTCCCTTTTCCAATCCCACAACACTGAACAATCTAGTGTCCCCTGTGGACATTTCTTGTCTCCTTGTCCTTGAACCTGCCATTCTCTCTTGGAATGCCCTCCATGTCTCCCACCCTCTACCTTTACCTAACATTAAGACAGTTCAGGTTACCTGTCTGCTTTGGCCCCAGGGCCATGAGCTTTCCTCTACCATTGCACTGATCACTGTTCTCTCTCTATCTGCTTTTTTGTCCTTCCCCAGGACAGGGGTTGGATTGATTCATGTCTGCCAGACCCAGAGCCAAGTACGTTATTGGAAAACAGTGAACACATTCTTGAAGAATAAACGTATAAATAAATGAACAAATGGACAAATCCAAATAAGTACTATAGTGGCACAAGTGAGCTTGCAAGCTTACTAGAATGAGTGGGGATCCAAAGAACAAATGCTGGAGAACACAGGTGTACCTCTGGGAGAAGAAGGAAGGAAGGGGTCAGCATTAACCAAGGGCACATGCAGAAATGAAAATGTCATATGGGGCATGAGAGAGAGACTGTCTGGCTACAGTGTTAGGTTTGTGGATAAAAGTAATCAAACACAGGGAAGACCCCCCCCCCCCCAGTGAGGGGTCTGAGGACCACAGTTAGCCTGTAAGACACCTTTGTGTGAACTGGAAGAAGGTGTACCCCATTTGTGCAGATGTCAGACTGAAGCCACATGACCTGGAAAATGATCAGTAACTTTGTGCTAAGAAACAAGAGCCTTTTATTTTGGTGGGTACAGCCTAGAACTTGAGGGTGTGGCCTGGTGAGCAGAACAAGTGCCGAATTTCAAACTGCTGCATGAGATGCCATTGTGCAGTGCCTGACCTGCACGACTGTATGCGGTAGCCTCACTGTGACAGGCCAGGTAAGATGTATGTAGAACCAGAAGCACAACTGAAGCCAAATTCTTTTCACAGAACTTGACTTCTAGGGGTATTCAGCCTATTTGTCAGTTCTCAAGCCTCAAAGTTCATCTTCCCCTTCCAGAAACCCTCCCCATGCTGTGAGCCTGTGTCCTGACATGAGTCCCCCTGAAAGCAGAGCCTAGCATGAGAACTTGGGCCAGGTAAACTTGGGAGGTGTCTCAGGAAGGCAGAGTAATGGGGCAAGGAAAACAAGACAAGGAAGTATGGAAAGGTACAGAATTGGGCTAGTTATAGCTGTGGACGAACTGAAGCTTGATCCATCTGGGGACCATTTGAGGAAACATGTAGAATGCACATCAAAATGCACATCCTTTGCCTCTCCATAGGATGAGCAGCCAGGATATTTATTGACCACCACCATCCTCTGTCTCCCATTAGTTGGGAGGTGTCGCTGGGAGCATGACCTATCTCACACTTCTGAGCAGCACGTGAGTATGAGGTGAGTGGGGTCCAGTGGATGTGGGATTCTGATGGCGTGCCCTCAACTGTGCACTGTGACGACACTGAAAGCAGGTAGGCTGAGGGGGAAGGATGTGGGGCACAGAAAGCATCTGCCGCAGCCTATCCTTAGATAAAATCTCACATTGGGAAGCCTCTCTTAGCTTGAAGGGTTTTGGGAAGAGGAACAGCCCCTCTGGCTCTCTCCCTGGGGAGGCCCAAAATGTTGGATGAAGATTTGGCCCACTGCCATTCATTCCCTGGGGTAGTTAGCTTCAAGGGACCCTAAGAAAGGCAGCCTCCAGTCATGAGAAATAGAGGTGTAAACACTGCACCCACAGTGTGCGGCTGCCAGGCTGGGTACTCAGGGCCATTACTTCCTGAACAGGGGAAGAAAAAGGCATCAGCTCGGCTCTGGCTCTTGAGTAACACTGAATTACTTACTTTTAATATTTTATGGCAGGCGTAGTGATATAAGCTGCATTCTTCAGCATCCATTAGAAATGAAGGAACATTTATATTTCAGTGGCACCCAGCCATAGATTCCCATGCCTACTTTGCTGAGGCCATGCTGTGAATACAGGAAGTAGAGGAGAGGCCATCGATCAGAGCTTGGATCTTAACCCCATAAATATGGCCTGAAGTGCTTATGCCTATAAAATCAAAGGGAAGGGGAAGAATTTCTTTTTCAATTCCAGGTGCACTTGGCATAGGAGATGGATGTAGAAGGAGTCACCTACCGGGGTGCTGGACAGCAGACCCCAGGACCAGCCATTCCTGCCATATCAGGCACCAAGTCATCAAGTCGGAGGATACAGAAGACACCTCACACCCATTAGGATGGCCACAATCAAAACCCCCCAAACTTAGAGAATAATAAGTGCCATGAGGATACGGAGAAATTGGAGCCCTCATGCACCGCTGGTGGGAACGTAAAATAGTGGAGCTCCTAATGGAAACAGGATGGAGGCTCCTCAAAAAATTAAAAATAGAATAAGCATGTGATCCAGCCATTCCACTTCTGGGTATATATCAAAAATCATTGGAAGCAGAGACTCAAAGAGATATTTGTATATTCATGTTCACTGCAGCATTATTCACAATAGCCAAAAAGGTAGAAGTAACCCCAAGTGTTTGTCAATACATGAGATAATTTGAAAATGTGGTATATACGTACAATGGAATATTATTCCGCCTCAAAAAGGAAGGGGATTCTGACACACGCTATAACACGAATAAACCTTGGGGATGTTATGTTAAGTGAAATAAGCCGGTCACAAAAAAACCATAACTGTATGATTACACTTACATGAGGTACCTAGAGTAGTCAAATTCATAGATGTGGAAAGTAAAATAGTGGCCGCCAAGGGCTGGGGGGAGGGGAATGGGGAGTTACTGTTTAGTGGGTACAGTTTCAGTTTGGGATGATGGAGACGTTATGGAGACAGATAGTGTGATGGTTGCACAGCAGTGTGAACATACTTAATACGACTTAATTGTACACTTGAAAGTGGTTAAAGATGATAAATATTATGGTAGGAATATTTTGCCACAGTTACAAATTTAAAAAAAAGGATATAGAAGATAGGAGGCCTTACAGATAACCTACCCCAACCCACTGATAATACAAATGGGGGAAACTGAGGCCCAAAGAGCAAAAGTATCTTGATTAAATCATACACCAAATTGATAGAGGCATGGAGGAACCAAGACTAGAATTTAGATCCTGACTTTCAGTCCGGTGCTCTTTTGACAATCCATATTAACTCACTTCATTACCAAACATGGGGCAAAGCGTCAATGAGAAATTTGTGCAACACTGCATACCAGGCACTGTTCTAAGGTCGTTACACATCCTAGCCTACTGAATGTTCACAACAACACTGCAAGGAAAGAACTACTATTATTTTAATTTTACACATGAGGAAACCGAGGCAGGGAGCAGTTATACAACTTGCCCAAAGTCACCCAGTGACAGAGCTATGGTTTGAATCTAGACTGTATGAATCCAGAGTCCATGGTTGTAACCACTCTACTATACTGCTTCTCATCAGGAGTCTCCATATTCCCATGTTTGTAGCCTCCCTGACTACAAACAGTCTAAAGAACTGCACAGTGAGGAAATGTCTCCATTCTCTTCTATACATCGTGTATGTGCTGAGCTTTGGAGAGTTTCTAGCTTGGGAAAGGTTGGGAAAAACAGAGGAGAACCATGGGAAGATAGCTAACATATGATCCCCTTAAATCTGACCCCTCCAAATACCAGGCATTTATAATCCAATAAGAAGGAAGAGCTCTGTGTGGACTGGGAAGTTCAGTGAAACTTCTCTGCAGAGAGCAGGTCTGCCTTGAGTTTTGACAAACGAACAGGGCTTGGCTAAAGGGGATGGTCTATGTGCTAATGATCTGGTGTATGGTCCCATCCTGGGAACTTGGGGGAAGATCAAAACACACATCCCATGTATTTACTTTCCAGGATGCCAGGAAATGTCTGTCTTCACTGGTTAGGTTGGGAATAGGATCCAGCTCCTGAAACTTTCAAGCCTGGGTTAGAGAAGACTCCGAGTTTCTTTCTGAAGAAGTTACAACAGAAGCAAGGCTAGTGTGAGGGGAATGAGTATCCAGAAAAATTGATAAGCCATCTTCCTGCAATTCCCAAGTGCTTCTGGGACCCCCTCAGAGTACTGGAATTGAAATACAATTGACCTGAGGTACTGGGACTCCGGGTATCCTGCCCCCACGGGTTAGCTTTCAACTAGTTTACATGCTATGTTTCTACATATAATTTCATTAAACAAATGGGTCTGTTACTAAATATACTTGAAAGCTATAGTATGAAATTAACATGCTACACTAAATTCTTCAGATCCCACAGTATTCTATGGATTGGCCAGTAAGCTGACATTAATTGAGTGCATGGTACTAATTTCAATTAATTCCCACAAAATCACTAGGATATCAGTTTTACAGATATGCCCACTTCATAGATGAGGTTCATCAAGGTGAAGTGACTTGCTCAAGATGGCTTGGCTGTTTGTCAGTGGAGTCAGTACATGAACAGAGAGCTGTCTGATCCAGAAGCCTGTATTCTCTTGAGTAGAGCAGGCAGTATGTCCAGAGTTTTCCCCCAACTCCATTTCCTAAAGTTTGAGGCCAAGTATGAGGGAAGTCTGGCTAGTAGAACTCAGGAGACCTTAAACCCCAAACTTAAGACTAGGAGCACATGGACCTTATGTGAGTACAAGGAGGCTCTGGGTCCTTCTTGTGCATGAAGGCACTTCAAAAAACTTAACCTGTTGCTGGGACAACAGGGGCAGGTTTTGAGTGTTTAGGGTTATCCCCCCTGTCGCTCTCCCTCGGGAGGACAGGATGATGGCTATGTTGTGAAAGGCAGTAGGGGCATTTGTTACCATAGTGCATGGTAGAGCGTCAAACTTTGAATGGCTGCTAGTAAGCCTGGCTTCAATTCTAATGATTTGGTTTTCTCCATAAAATGAACCCTGGTTCGTTCGGGGTTGAGATAATATAGACTCATCCTCTGTCTTCTGTGTGCTTTCTGACCTGTTTGCCAAGAGCTACACACACAATCACTTTAATGAGGTGTTATTTTTTTTTTCTATGCAATAGATAATCTTATTTGATTGCATTTTTAGTTATTCCTCAGGGCAAATACTTTGTATTAATCTTAGCAATGACAGATAAAAGGTCATGTATAAAATATTTCACATTCAGAGAGTCGACCTTTCACTCTTAAAATTGATGTCTAAAGCAAATACGGTCATGGAAAGCACTTTGGGAAAATGTCACACCAAATTGCACAGGTCAATGAGAGAGTTTTGTCTGAAGGTACAGAGGTAGATTCTAATGAGGCCCCACTCTTTCATTCCTTTGGTCCCTCATAATTGGTACAATGTCACAGTGTTTAGTTCCACGGGCAGCACCATGGCAAATCCTGCTTGGATGGAGGGGTCATCTGGGCAGAAAGGGTGGTAGCTTTTGGAGACTTCTGTCTCTTAGGCTCTTGAGTCCTCGAGAGGAATCTGGCTTGGAGGAGTAAGCCATGGCCTTGAATCTCCCATGTGCCCTGTATTAACATGCAAACTTCCAACTTCCTTAACTAATCAGAGTAGATTTTCTTCTGAAAATGAGGAAAAGCAAGATGATAAAATGATACCATGTATGGGAAATGCTCAACACATTCTTCCCAGGGAAGAATCAGGCAATTCACAGCCTTGCATAACCGTAATACCCAACAGGAACATGATCTCTGGAAGCTTCAGGCACAACACGTACAGCATTGTGAAGATTTTGCCTTTTGGGGCCTACTTCTTGCTTTGCTTCCCTGACTTCACACCAAGAAGGCTTCCCTACTGGCAGCGAACTACTAATCCATGAGACACTCTGGCAGTGGCAGAAAGCTTTTTCCCCCAGGGAGAAGGTATTGTTTCAGGACTCTTAAGAAACTAGGGACTATTCAAAGCTTAAAGGAGTAAAGCCATAATGGTAGTGTTTCAGATACAGCACCTAGTAGTGGGGGAGAGTTTGGATGTGATGTGAGGAGGGTGGAATTCTGTTTATCACAATGACTTAAAATGGTACTTCTTGCTTGTGGCTAACACTTTACTGTGGGGTAGGACTGCAAGGAGAAAAAGTACACATTTGGCTTCTTAAAACTTGATTCAGTATCAAGTCGTGGGCAAGGTACTCGGGGAATGGGGTTTTTCACCAGCAACCCACCCACGGTGAAGCAAACTTCATCGTCCACTTACCCCTCAAGCTGGCCCCCGGTAACCCCATCGCCTGCTTTCTGATCTACCTCATCAAACTTCTTGTCTTAGAGGCAGCTTTGGCTCTTTAATCTCTTTGTAATCAAAATAAATCTCTTCATAAGGATGCATGCCAATCCTCTTTGATTTGTCACAGACATTAACTGTGGTTTCTCAAGTTTTTAGCGTTTTCTTGACACATCTGTAGTCCCAGAAGTGTCCCCTAACCCACATTTCTGTGGGCACCACCACCCTAGTATCACTCTTAGTTTATATAACCTGTTCTCAGGGCAAGAGGTCCTGTCCCTCATCTCTCATTTGTTTCGATAAACCTGTTAAAAATGCATGAGATGCAGACGCTTTCCCTACACAGTCTGAGTTGCTTTTTCACATTGATTTGGATAGAAGAGAATGATATAAATATACATGCAGATCTATGCCAAGAGGGCATTCTCTGTGGTCAGGCTAGCCACCATTATTTTTTAAATTGTTTTTCTCCCTGTTAAAAGACTAAACATGTGAATCATAGAAATTCTGGAACACTGTAGGGAAAGAAAAAGAGGCCCAATCAATTGGGCTTGCACAACCCTCGAAAAACCACTGTCAACATTTTGGTATGGTTTCTTCTAGCATGTTTTTTCCCCTACACATAATTTTGTTTTGTACATATGTTTGCTTTCCTTAGTGGAAATAATGTGGTGTATATGTATTTTTATTTTACTCACTCAACATTTTATAGGATTTTTATATGTCATCTGAAACTCATTTTTAATACTGCATAGAGGAGTACCTTATTGATTATTCAACCGTGCTTCTACTGTTAGACAAGTGTTTCCTTTTCTTTCTTGCTTTTAGAAATTATACCACACAGATAACTTTCTACACAAAGGATAAATATTGCTAAACATGATAATTTTTAAATAACTCAGTGCTTAACTGTTTTTAATGAGTAGTAACACTTTAGTGATGCCTAATGTGTGCATATACTTTTCCAGGTGGTGTGGGAGAGATATGACAATGCAAGATCACGTCCCAACTCCTTCAGCCTTATTTGAAGAGGCGTGGTAGATACGTCAATCTGGCTGCCCCTCTGAGATCTGCCCATTTCCCTTACTGGTGGATTTCCTTGTCTATGAATATCAGGAAGGCATCGTTCCTGGCCTGTGAACATTGTTGGGTGGGGATGTGAGGCTGGACCACCTTGTGAGAAAAGCAAGGGACTGGTCTTAGGACAGAAGCCAACACTGACACCTGGCTCCTTGGTGAAGTCCTTGAGCTGCCATTCAACTCATCCTGGTGCTGTCCTGGCACCAACCTTCTTATTACATGATAAAGCCATATTCCTCCTTGTTTCTTCTGGTTGTGCTGGACTTGTAACTAATTATAGCTGAAAGCATCCCAACTGATAAAGTAAAACAAACACATTTCATAAAAATGGCAACCACTCATGAAGTTGTTACAGATTTTATCTTTAATTGAACAGCAATTGCCCTCAATGAACAAATGAAAAGACTGAATATCAGAGAAGCTACACAACTTGCCCCAGATCCATATAGGCGTGTGAGTCGGGAGCCTCCCTGATGCATAGATTAGAGAAGTGAAGAGTGTCAAGCATACTGTCCATAAGGGTGAAGAGGGTAGCATCCTTAGTTTTTGCACCATTTGTTTAAATGTGCATAGGTGGAGCTCACTGCTTTATAAAATCTTTTTACATCTATTCATTTATTTTATCTGTCCCCAGATACCTTGTAGAAGAGGGGACAGGTCCAAGAAATTTAAGTGCTCTGTCCCAAGGCTCAATGCTAGCTGGTGTCAGAGACTGAACTGGAATCTAGTTTCCCTGACCAGTGATGCAGACCTTCCTCCAATGGATCCCACTACTGAGGAAGTCTGCTCAGGGAGAGAACCCCCTCCTCATCCCTGGCGTTCTCCAGTTAGACCCCACCATTCAATGTTTTTATTTTCTCTAGCACAGCATCTACCCTGTGGCGCTGTTAACAAATATAATACATCAGAGAAAGACTTACAAATATTTATGGCTGTAATAACTTCCCACCCAAAACAGGGGCATGGATCAGATCATTAGAGAAAATCAACTCAGCATGAGGTATACTTTTTATTTCTCTCTTAGATTTTAATTCACAGAATGTATGTGATTTTCTGGGAGTGAGAAACTTCCACTTAGGGAAACAGGATTTTGCATGACAGGGATGCTGATTTGCAAATAGGGAGTTTATTTTTTGATTCACTGATTCCATCAGAATGTTGTAACCCAGAAATCCCTTGGAGGCTTTCCAAGTGGGACTTGGAGATTTCAGGAGTGATAGCATTCTCATGGATGTGAGTGTGAGATACATGCACCATCTCTCTCACACACTCTGTGTCTTTTGCTACCTGCATTTGGGCAAATCTTCTTTGTTAATTTATTTTTAAGGTTGATAAGAAATAATAATGAGAAGGTTCATTCTAAAAGACTCAGTTCATTGGCATCTGCTCTAGAAAATGTCACTGACCACCCTCTACCCTAAGAGGGTAGGGGCTCTTAGGTTGGGGCTCCTCCCCCAACTTCCCACAATCCCTCAGATAATCTTCACTTGGCATCTGTCATTGTGCAACCCATGTGGCCGTTTTCTTGTCCATGTTCTCCACCTGACTCTGAGGTCCTTTAAGCAGAAACTATCACAATTGGGTCTGTATTCTCAACTCTAAGCATGGAGCTTGCCTTGGGAATAGGTACTTAATACATTATTTATTCAATGACTGCTAAGCAGTACCCAGGAAGATGACCCAGTATTAGTTCATATCTCAGTGTTCAGGTGGGGAAGTTTGTAGCCAGATTATTTTAGCCCCGGGGAGACCAATAATGTATAAGGCAGTCCAGGGGAAGCTCCCACCTCTCCTGAGCACTGACATCCTGTCCCTTTCTCTTCACTGACAAGGTCCTTGTTCTGGGACTTAGCTATGACTAAGACTCTGTCCCTGAGAACAATCCCTGCCCCAGGGCTGCTCTTCTCCAGTGGGACTATAGTCTGGAGAGATGGAACCACAGAGGGATAGAGGGTGACAGTGAGGACCTAGGCATCTGCCCTAGAAAGAGATACTAGTCAAACCACTCTGCTCCGAGTGCCAGTTGTGCACTGGACAGGCTGTGGCTGCACGGCCCTCCTTCCCTGAGAGTCTGGATTCCCTGGAAGCTGGGAGCAAGCATGACCCCCTGAATGCCAGTCTGCATTGGACACCAAAGTAGCATACATGGGGAAAAATGTATTTCCCAGAACCCTTCTCAATGAGAACAATCTGGTCATTTCTGGGAGTGACGTGATGCCTTCTCGGGAGGGTAGCTCTGGGTATCTGAGGGCTCTGGTTTCTCAGTAGGGTGTGCACTCCCCCAGCTGCTCCCCAAATCTGCCTTCAGCTTCACTTCTAAATAAATGAGCAGCAGCATTTTAAGGACTCTAAGCTTGAAGGGCTGCTAAGTTATTAGCTTCTAAGGTCCCCAGCAGTCTGTCTCTGGCCCTGCTGAGGGAGGGTGGTGGGCCTCAGGAGGGTCCATGCCTGAGGGTTTAGGGACCAAGTAGAGAAGGATGCAGTGCACACACTGGACACAGGCCACTGCTGGGAACTGAGAAGGTCCAAGAGAAGGAGGGGGAGACAGGTTTAGGGCTGAGGGGTACACGCTTACCACCTGGCTGGGCTGACCCCACCTACCATGTAGTGAAGTGACCACAAGTCTGGACTTACTCTGGACTTAAGGCTATGGAGGGTCCTGGGGCAGACCCATCCTAACCTGGTCCTTGAGGCCCCAGGGCCCCATTCCAGAAACAAGCTGCACTCTGGCTAAGGCGGCCAAGGGAGAGCGCCCTTTTCCACCATCGTTTATTGCAGTCACTTGCCCTTTTCCCTTCATAACTAAGCCCACTGATTTTAGCTACACGTCCCCCCAGAGATAAGGGGGTGTTCTATGGTCCATGCGGGCCACGTGGTAGAGTGTCGCTTGCTGGCATCCAGTGAAAGTGACGTCAGGTACTCTTCTCTGTTGCCTCTGCTCACCTCCCACCCAACAGTCAGGCAAACATAAGCAACCCAGATTCTTAGGCAGTGCATTTGCCTTCTGTTTCAGCTTTCTCTCACATCTGCCATTTATTTATTTGTTCATGCCTTTCCGGAGCTGCTTAAGGCTCAACTGCATCCCCCCAACATGGACTTTCTGTCCTACTTGACATGGTTCAGGGCTCTAACTAATAACGAAGATGCTCCTGAATCTTGTATAATCCAAAACATACCCATAAACTGAGCACCACCAACGCCCCCCAACAAAAAGGAAGCCTAGGCATTATGTGTCTAGAAATAGGGCCTGCTCACTGCCACCTAGTTCTCAGGGATATTGCTAGCCTGACTTCGTGTGGTCAGGCCTGAGGTATCCGCTCAGTACCAGCAGTGTGCCCTGAAGCCTGTGACATCTGCATCTGAAAACCATCAAATTGGGACCATGTCTTTTACCACTTTGTCATCTTTCCTTACCACCCATATCACACCCTCTTCCTCTCCTGTGAGACAGGGTGATAGGGCTGTTACTTTCCATTTCCATTTTGTCTTATCTCTTACCTGGTTTCCCCATTCCCTAATCTAGAAACTACACACAGGGGTGAATTCTAATAAGGTCCCCAGTGCCTGATCTCTGATAGCCTTCAGGTGGGAGGTTGTCCCGACAAACCCTGTGCTTCTACCTACTCTCACGATCTCCTGGCTGGCTTGCATCACGCAGGGCTCCTAAGAGAACCCAATCCTAAGGGCTGTCCGAACAGCTAGGCTAGGGGAGGATGTGACATGTGGCTCCCTATGGTCAGACCCTGGACATACATCTTGCTCTGGGATGATAGTTCAGATGCAAACCTGTTTCATGGCAGAGCAAGGATGTTTGTTTAGGACACTGGAACACAGTGTTCAGAGACCACTGGGAATATAATTGCAGTAAGACGGGAAAGGCATAAAGCAGCAGCAAAGAGATTGCAGCAAGAGTGGCCTTTTTTTCTTTTTAAAATTTTTTTGTTTAACGTTTATTCATTTTAGAGACAGAGAGAGACAGAGCATGAATGGGGGAAGGTCAGAGAGACAGGGAGACACAGAATCCGAAACAGGCTCCAGGCTCTGAGCTGTCAGCACAGAGCCCGACGCAGGGCTCGAACTCACGGACCGCGAGATCATGACCTGAGCTGAAGTCGGTCGCCCAATCGACTGAGCCACCCAGGCGCCCCAGAGTGGCCTTTTTTTCTGTGAGGGGAAGCAGCTGAGTTGCTGTGCCCAGGGCATGTTTCAAAAGAGCACAGTGACTATTATTTGAAACAGGGACAGACAGAAATTCCTAGAAGGGTTAGCACTGTTGATTATAGAAGCGATCTACAATCATGCTAAGGCACATGCTCAGAACTTTCGATGTGTCATCTCTTTGTTCTTTGTGACAAACCTCTATCATGGCACTTGTGGCAGACATTGTCGTTGGCTGCCTTCCCAGCATTCATGTTCTTGCCACCCTTCCTAAGTGGATCCTGATGTGTCTGCAGCCAGCCTAGCTCCAGCCCCACAGGGGTCACCTGATTACTTAAGAAGCAAACAAGTGCCTACTGTGTCTCTGGCCACCATCACTTGACTGAAAGGAGCTCATGACTATGGCCCAGACAGTCTGAGCATAAGGACACATATGCCATGGTTGGGGAAACTGATTCTTTCTCACTCTCACTCTCCTGCTGGGTGAGAACAGAGTAGCACATAGACCCGAGCACCAGTGGTGGCCACCCTGGTCTCAGGGAACCACCTTAACATGGCAGGTGCCATGAGCAGAGGGGCATGGAGACCCGGGTCCCTGATACCATCACTGAGCTGTGGGATCTGTCCACCCTGCTGCTGGGCTTCCTTGTAGTGTGAAACAAGACATTTCCTTAATTTCTGATTCAGGGTAAAGTGGAATCACTCTCATACTTGGAAAAGTCATAATTGATCTAGGACTATTATTGTCCTCATTTTACTGATGAATAAACTAAAGTTTAAGGGACTAATTAACTTGCCTAAGGTTATATAGTTAGTAAATAGTGAAAATTCAAGGATAATTTGACTCCAAAGCCCAAACTCTGAATTACTGCTACAGATAGGTTCGAAAAAGAAGAAGAAGAAGAAGAAGAAGAAGAAGAAGAAGAAGAAGAAGAAGAAGAAGAAGAAGAAGAAGAAATTTGATAATTCACCTTCATTGAAGGGAAGAAAAGTACACTAAATCAATATTGTCTCCCAAGGATTCAGAGCATAGTTTGTTTTGCAGGAAGGTTGTTTTTAAAAACTACTTTAGAATTTAAATCTTTACTCTTTCTCCAGTTTCCTTCTCAGAGAGGCACAGAGCAGACACTAAATGTGTGTTATTAAATGACACACCTAAGGTCCTCAGCAGGGAATGATGGCTCTGAGAGGGGCCATCAGGTGCCGGGACTCTGTCCTGCAGTGCAGTAACTCCCTGGATCTTCAGCATGTGGAGACATTTATTCTAAGGCCTGTTTATTCAACAGTAAGAAGGAAATAAAAAGCTTTCAGCAGTAGCAAAATTTTCACAATTAATCCCTAATAAATTAGGCCACAGCCTGAGACCTGAGGGACCTCCTAGGGATGGGAGTCCCTAGGACTCCCTCCTAGGGATGGGAGTCTCAGAGGAGCTCTTCAATAACTGCTTGAGGCTCCCCCCGGGTACCATGAGCCAGTGTCTGCAAAAACCCAGCACCTGATATCACGTCTGTTAAAAAACCTGATTCCTGACACACCTGCTCTGCCTCTGCTGACCCTGACCCCACCCTCTGCTCTCCCCAAAACCCTTGGAATTCATCGCCATCCAAGCTCCTTCCTTGCCCCTCTCCCTGATGCATCATCAGTGGGTCACATGTCTGTCTGTGCCCAAGGCACCTGGGATTTGCCTGGGTAGCATCATTCCCCAGGAGCCTGCCCGAGGGATGACATAGCTAGTCCACAAGACCCCATCACTCACAAGGTGAGTGACTTTGGATAGGTCAACTCATTTCCTGTGCCTCGCCTCTGAGCTGTCAGCACAGAGCCCGACGCGGGGCTCAAACTCACCAACTGTGAGATCATGACCTGAGCTGAAGTCAGATGCCCAACTGACTGAGCCACCCAGGTGCCCCTGGCCATCCCCATCTTAAATGGGGGCTGTAATAGTCCCTGCCCCATGGGGTTAAGGTGCACTGGCCCAGGGTCACAATGTAATAACCTGCACAGCTCTAGAGGGTGCTATTGATGTGATGCACGGCCTCACAGAGCAGTCCTGGGTTGTATGCATCAATTAACAATACATATTTAATATTCAGTATTATTACTGTTAGTATTATTACTTTTAGTGACAAGACTCCCGGGGCTCCTCCCTGCCATCCACGTCCTCCCAGCTGGCCCCCAGCTGCTATGTCCCTACAGAAGGGGAGAGACCTGGTGAGAGCCCCTCAGGGCTATGTTTGGCATGGATCTTGATATAACCGAGGGCGTACAGTTTTTAGGAACCTTGGTTACAAGAGGTGCAGACTGTGAGGCATCCTAGGGAACCAACAAACCTGGCCTGAATTGTGAGGGAGGTCACAGCTGCATCTTGAATATGAATTTCGATATTTCCCATTTCTCTCACAATTGAACACGGAGTCAGAGAACAGTAACACGCCCGCCTAGTGTCAGGAGAGTAAGTTCTTAAGTTTCCAGGTTTCACCTACACTTTCTCATCTGAGCCTCAGAGACCCCGAGAGAAAGTCCAGGCAGATAGATTTTCTATTCTGCTCGTGAGGAATAGGAGAGTTTGGAGAAGTGGTGACCTCTGACCCAGCCGGGCACTTGTGGTCTGACAGGAGAGCTGGGGCCCTCACTGCCTGGGGCCTAGTGAGAACGCTCCAGGGAGGAGGCAGGCCCGGATGGGAGGTCTCTGGCCTCTCAAGCCTCACCCCATTAGTTTGGGTTGTATCAGTAAACTGTGGCTTCCAACCATCTGAGGCAACTTATTAGAAGTGCCCTCCCAGAAGATTCCCCACACTTTACTACCTGCCTTTTCATAGGATGATGCAAAAAAGCCACAACCCTGTCTATAATTGAGCCATCTGGTCCACTCAACACTTCCTTGGTACAATTCATGGATACTGCTTTCTTTCTTTGTTTTTTTTTTTTTTTTTTTTTTTTAAAGGATCGGCTTCATTATAAAGAAGGGTTGTTCCCAAAGGATCCACTAATCGGGGAAATCACGGAAACTCTCAGATGGAAATGCTTCTAATAATTCACTTTATTATGACTCTGCCTTGCTCTAAGAACTTATTTTCTTGATTTCCTCGAATTGTCTCTAAAGTGAGACAATTTTCCCATCAGCATGCTGACAGCCTACCCTGCATTATTCTATGGCAGGCTTTATTTGCATTCACAGTGAGTTTAAAACTTGGAGTAGTTTGATGAGATTAATATGAGGTGTCTCTTCAAAAGTTGAGTGGTATAACAATTTAGCAATGACTCCACTAACTATGTGAAATGAAATATTAACTTCACAAACGTGGTGACAGATTAGAGTATCATTTGCCTCCAGGCAATTACAGCTTCTGATCACACATCACCACCACGCCCGGGAAATGTGTGAGCCCCTCTGTCAGTCACTCCCCAACAGGCATTCCCTCAGCACCTGCTTGTGGACCACACTGCTCTGAGAGACCTGAGACACCTCATCTGGCCTTAGGGAGCACAAGTAGCCAATGGTTAAAATGGTATACAACTGAGAGGCAAAATGGGGGACACAGACATAGGAGATGTTGAGAAAAGAAGACAGTATGAATTGAAGGAGGTTTGTGGAAAAGGTGTTCAGTAATTGCAAGAGCATAGGTACCATTTAGCAAGTATTACTTATGCCAGGCTCTGCACTTGACATATGCCACTGAATTCAGAGAAGACTGAGGCTCGTCCTTGGTTCTCCTCCAGGACTTGAGATTTGGGGTCAGGAATCGGGCCAGATGAGATCCTATTCCTTGTATTGCCTCTAGAAGGGGCTTTTCTCCTCCATAGCACTGCTCACATGGAACTGTAGTCATAAGTGAATCTGTCTGTCCGAAGACCTGGTTGTGAAGATCCTGGCTGGGTTTCATTTCTCACCATACCCTGGGTGCCTCACACAGAGCCTGACCCACAACTGGCACCCAGCCAATGCCCACAGATTGAGGGAGTGATTCGAAAGACTTACAATTCCCCCAGAGCTGGGGTAAGTGCATGACCCTTGGCAAGCCCATCCTGACGCTGTCTCCTTCCGCTGAGCTCCCCTTCTCCCATGTCCACTGCCCCGGTGAGACAGAAATCATCTTGAAGGCAGTGACCAAACACTCTCCACTTTTTATCCCCCCTACTCTCTACCCCAGACCCTATACCATGCTGAGTCCATAGTACAGGCTCCAAAAACCGATGAGAACAGGTGGGTTGCAACCTTGCTAAAAGACATCACCTCTGACTTGGGATTTTTGCTGAGACAGCTGGGTTTTGCATTAGCTGGATCCCCCTGGAAGGCAAATTGCTATGGGGGGGGCCCCATATTCAGGAAACAACCATTCCATTTAGCCTCCCCCAGGACACTTGCAACTTCTAATTGCCCTTTCCTAACTGAAAACAAGTATCTTAGCTAAAGGACCCAGGCAAAGGGACAATGAAAGGGCTCACATGTGGCACGCAGGGAAGGCAAAAAAGCTACAGTATGAGAGGATAACACCATCCACAGGAACAAATAAACATTTTCATAATTTGCCTACTAATTAAAATAGCAAATACAATCAAATCCAATTAACGTGGATTGGTCTGTGGGGCTTTAAATCAGAGAAGCCTGGTTGATTGCTCTGGAGTCATTAATTAGGCCTGACATGATTTCTTCCAAGCAAAGCCTCTTGGCATGCACTGTTCCCATTTACGGGATTCACGATCGGCTGGGAAATCACAGGTGCTGTTCAGAACTAGACTTTAGTTTGGGCCTACTCTGAGGGTTTCCATCATTTTACTTAGTTCTGGGGCAGGGAGCTCACTGAGCTTCTAAACCTGGTTGGTGTGTGTGTGGTGGTTTTGAGGTCTGGGGAAGAATCTGGGAATGTCAGGGAAGGTGGTCCTCCATGAGACTTCACCCTTCTCTTCTCAGCAGTGTTTTATTCCTGTCCTGTGCACCCTGCCCTCACTAGGAAGCATCTACAGCTTTGAGGCCAATCTAATATTTCCTTGGCCACAGGCTGAAAAGTGATCTGTCATCTAACTGGGATAAGTAGAAACCTAGTTCAATCACGGTTCTATCAAGGATGCTTTGTAGTGCTTGCTTTGTGCTAGAAAGTGGCTACAAGTGAGAGCAGAGACTCTGTCCTGAGGAGCAAAGGTGTGTTTCCTTTAGGGAGACACGCGTCTACAGTCATTCCTATGCCCCATGGGCCAGCCCAGGCACAGAACCTAGTTCCTAGATGTCTGGGTTTACTCAAAGGTTAGAGATCCAGAGCCTTATGTCAAAACTCCTATTTTTATTGTTTTTTCTTGTATGTTTCATTTTTAAAGATTGGTTTACTAAAAAAACAAAAACAAAAACACTGGGCCATGGAAACATGGGCCCCTCAGGGCAAAATGGAGGTGAGGAGAAGAGCATCTGACTGTTCCATGTGAGTGGTCCTACCAGGTCTCCAGGGGAGGAGCCACAGTGATTAAGTCATGACAACAAAGCTCTTCTCAAAATTAAAGAGGTGACAACAGATAGGATGCATAAAATGGAACACGTGCAATTTATGGGTTCAAAGAGACATACGGATGCCTTCTCCAACCCAGGGGTCTTGGCATGAGGACCCTTGGCATGGACCCAAGGGCAACCTCAGGGCTGCAGCTAAGGGGAGCTCCACGGTGGGAGGCCTAGGGGTTCTCATGTATTGTGAACCAGAGACTGGCTTTGAATTAAACTCATGAGATTTCCTCTTTACCCAACTCTTTTGTAGGAGCTTGGCTTTGAGGATGACTATTTAATTTCTTAAATAGAAGATGGAGATAAGACAAAACTACCTCATGGGATGGTTGTGGAGTTTCCATGAGGCCATAGTGGGAAATGTACAGGGCCTGTCACCTGCTGATGTGTGTTGTACAAGTGGAAGTGTTTGCTACTGTCAAAATTCCCAGCGGTCCAAAGCATATGCACTTTCCCTGAACTAGGTGTCCCTTGGTCCCATGGCCACCTAAGGATTGGGATTGGGGTGGGTCAAGGGCAAAGGGGCAAGCCCAGAAAGTAGGGCCTGTGTGTGTTCTTCTAGCTTTGAGCTGTCCTCAGTGTCTCCAAACTGGTAGGTGCCAACTTCCCAAAGGCTCGAGGACCAATGGCAGGCAAAGTTGCAGGGGCATTTGCTGTGATTTGGAGATCAATGCACCGTGCTTTGTGTCACAAAGCCATTATGATGTCTAGACTTTTTACCAATGACACACTTCACTTTGTGAGTATAGAAATAGCTTCTGAGTAGCTGGTACAGATGCACTTGAAAGCTGTAAAAGCCTCCCTGTCAATCTCTGTGGAGTCTCGCTCCCGGAGTCATTATGCCCCTCTGCTACAACTTTATTACCCATTTGTGCTTCTTCCAAAGCACTGACCACAGCTGCCACCTCTTCTGGGCGCTCTTAGCTCGCCTCTGCTCTCAGCCTGTCTCAGTGGTAATTTGTCATATAATTCAAAATGACACTGTGCTCCACTGAACCGCTATCTCTTCTGTGAAGAATTCATGGGACCCCCTCCCCAAACAGAAATGATTCCTCCCCTTTTGGCCTCCCACTGCGCACAGGAGCTGCCCTGGGGAGTGGAAGGGACAATGGACTCCGAGTTAGAAAGCTCTGTATCTAGGGGCACCTGGGTAGCTCAGTCGGTTAGGCATCTGACTTCGACTCAGGTCATGATCTCGTGGTTTGTGAGTTCAAGCCCCACATCGGGCTCTGTGCTGACAGCTCAGAGCCTGGAGCCTGCTTTGGATTCTGTGTCTCCTCTCTTGGCCCCTCCCCTGCTTGTTCTTTGTCTCTCTTTCTCAAAAATAAATTTAAAAAAATTAAAAAGATTTAAAAAAAGAAAAGAAAAGAAAGAAAGCCCTGTATCCACACCACCTTGCTGTGAATCTCGGGCCAACCTCTCTGAGCCTTAGTTTCCTTATATGTAAGAGAACTAATAGTCCCTAATTTGCAGGTTTCTTGTGAAGATTAAGCACCCTGAAGTGCACAGCATCTGACATGCAGAGGGATCCAAAGAAGAGTCGTACAATAATTTTTTGCACTGGTTTTCCTGTCCCTTCTGCTAGAGTACAAGTTTCCAGATGACAGTGATGGTACCCAACTCACCCATCTTTACAACCCCAGCACCCAACACTATGGATGGCACACTATTGGATTCACTGAATGTAACTGCCTGAACTTTTTCTCCCCCTAAGTCTTTGTGTAGCTTTTAAAAAAATGTTTTCCTTATTTTCGAAAAGAAATTAACAAATAATACCAATACCACAAAACAGAAATTGCCTAGGATTCGGGTGCAGACCTTTGGAGACAAGCTAACAAATAAATCCAATTGCTGAAAATGTCAACCCTTAAAAGGTTTGGCTCTCAATTTTCAAAACAAATGTAAATTCTCATCTCTGTTTTTTCCCATAAACCTGTCGTCAGACTCTAAAACCAAGGCAAACCAAACTGTGTTCTTCTGAAAACCCCTAATTTCTCCCTTGACCTCAATTAATTACAATTTCATTGTGGTTTTACAGAGTTCACTTCACTGCTGATTGCAACCTGCTGGCTTATCCTGGCAATTGACTATGCTAGCAACATGACAGAAGGAGAGATCCAGAAGGTGTTCATCTTCCGTATTTCTCATTATTTTAAAAGAAGCCTTAAAATTTTTGTGTACATTCCTAATACAGAACGATTACTTCAAAAAAGCTCTTAGTGTAAACCCTATGGAAAGAGTTGTAGACTGAAGGTGATAACCACGGCTGTCAAAACAGTTTGCTTATTTCCCTGGGGACAAACTACTTGAAAGAAAAATGAAGAGAAGGAAAGACTCCTCATAGGCAGTGATGACAGAGGAGGTCAAGGGCCCCATGCTGAGCAGAGTCACCAGGTGACAGCTCCCCAGCCAGCCCTGTGGGGGACGGTAACACCGTAACACCAACACCGCTCAAATGGTGCAAATGGCTTGCACAAGGAAAGAGAGGAAATCGTTTACTTTTGTGTAACTGGCATCCTGATTTGTAAAGTAATGCCCACCTAGGGATCTGAAACCAATTACTTGTTAGAAAAACTAGCACAGAGCAAACAGCTACCGGGAGGAGATCTCAGACTCGTGTCCTAATGAAACACTTGGCCTTCTCATTAAAAATAAATGTCTACATTGCTTCCAAGCATTTGGGGAAGTCAGTCACAGACTGCAGGGGAGAAAGGGAAAGTGCTGTGCGTCTGAATGAACCACAGAAAGCAGAAACTAAGCTTAATTGGATTACTTCTAATTAGTGACTCTAATGAGAATTGAGGAACATTGACAACACATGTGTAGAGAAGTAACTGGAATAATCTTCATAATTAGAGATGTGGCTGCAGATAAGACTTTTCATTCCCTGGATGGTTTGTTAGTACAAACTTGTTCTTCCAGCCTTCCATCCACCCGGAGCCCAGGATCTGAGCCCAGTCCCTGGGTAGAAACCCAGGGCCGACACTCACTAGCTGTGTGATTCCGGCAAGTTACTTAACTCTGTGTCTCTCTTCCCTCATCAGCTGGATGAAAATGATTAAAATAGCACTTACTTCATAGGGTTCTCATGGGAATTAGAGGAGTTATTACATACACAACCCTTATTATAGTGCCTAGAACACAGTATGTATTCATAAATCTTAGTTGTCGTTATTAATTCACATACCCATCCACCATCTGTTTAAAATTTTTTTTTAATGTTTATTTTTGAGAGAGAGAGAGAGAGAGAGAGCACACACATAAGCAGGGGAGGGGCAGACAGAGAGGGAGACACAGAATCCCAAGCAGGCTCCAGTCTCTGAGCTGTCAGCACAGAGCCCATTGTGGGGCTCGAACTCATCAACTGTGAGATCATGACCTGAGCTGAAGTTGGATGCTTAACCGGCTGAGCCACCCAGGCGCCCCTACCATCTGTTTATTCAAACACCATTTATTAGGTATTTTCAATGTTCCCAATTCTGGGCTAGGTCAATCTGACCGCATTAGCCCCAATTCAACAACTTCCCACCATTTTTAAAATGACTCTCCTGAATCGCAGCCACATCTGGCTCACCTCTTCCTTCCTCTCTCTGCTCTTCCTTCCTCTCTCTGCTCCTGGCTCTCCAACCTGTCCTACTCTCTCTCCACAGGGCCTTCACACAGCCTATTCCCTCAGCCTGGGATGCTCCCTCCAGGCGGGCAGAATCTGTACCTGTTTTTGTTCTTGAATCCACAGCACCTAACATAAAAGCTGGTGTATACTGGGTGCTCGAGTAACATTCATTGAACTAATGAATCAATAAGTGACTTAAAGATGAGGAATAATAAATAAGACAGTGCTGAGGTATGATAATAATAGCCAACATTTATTTAGTGCTTGCTCTGTGACAGGCACTATTCTAAACACTTTTCTTGTATTATCGCACATCCATTCCACCTGGAAAGGAATGTAGAATACAGTGGGTGGGGGGAGCTGGAGTGTCATGCATTGGAATGGGACGGGACAGGATGGCAGACCCTCACCTAAATGTCTACCAACAGACCACCACAGTTAGTGAGTTGACATCATGACGGAGGAGTGCAGAGGGCATGGCGGCAGCCCAGAAATGGCATCCTCACTGTGTGTTGACACTGAGCAAGGTCTCACGGAGGTGACCGAGTCCTGCAGTGAGGGCTGAAGGACCACTAGAGATTGTCTATAGCGAGTGCGCGATCCTTTCCAGGAGGAGGAACGGCAGCTACGAAAGCATGAAGGCCCACGAGAGCCTGGGACACGAACCAGTGTATGAAACCAGGCCGAGGTCGCTAGCCAGGGAGAGGTGGGAAAGGGGCTGGGGAGCTGGGAGGCAGCCAGACCAGGGAGGGCCCCGTGGGCCAGCCTGAGTATTCCCCAGAGGCTTTAGAATGGATAGCCAGAGGTATGTTTCATAAATATATCTCTGGCTACAGCACTGAGTCTAGATGGCATTGGTCATGCAGGAGACAAGGAGGAAAGGAGGGAGACTGCTCTAGTAGCTCAGGGGCGATGCTCAGATCTGAGTTCCTACAACAGTAGCAGTAGGGAAGGAGGCCAAAGAAGGAAATGGAGATGGAGCAGGAGGGGGAGGAGAAGGGGAGAGAGAACAAGGAAGGCAAGAACCCTAAGACCAGACCTTCCCTGGAGGGGATATAAAGAGGTGACGGCAGAGGGCCCCAGCAGGATGACCATGCTCCAGGCAGCAAGAGTCAGAAGCATCACTCCTGCTCACACTCCCAGGTGTCTGTCCTGGAAGAACTGGGAATGTGTGTTCGTATGAGCATGGTGGAGACAGGGAAGGAGGCAGAAGCCAGGCCTGAGAAAATGGGAGGGCCAAATGCCAAAGCAGGAGGCGGACATTCAGGACACAGAGGCCCTGCAGTGTGGGGAGGGAGCAGAGAGGCAAACGAGACACTGAGTCACTGGGGAATAACTACTGGTAGGGCACATGGGGTGACTCCTGTGGCTGCCTGGCCCTTGCCGCTGTGACCTGAAACTCTTGCCTGAATGCCCTAATCACCGAGAGGCTCCAGTGTGTCCAGCGGGTCTGCTGAGATCCCCAGGTCCTGCTCCCTCTGTCTGCCTCTCTTGCCACCAGCCATGCTCAGCTTGGGACAAGACCAGACTTCCACAATACTGTCACATCTACAGTAAGACCAGTTCCTCGAGTTTCCCCTCACCCTGCTCTACCCCCAGAGCTCCCTGGGGCGCCTGCCTCCTTGCCCTCTTCAGACACCCAGCGTCCAGGGTCTTTCTCACCTTCTCGTCTCAGGCAGCCCCAGAACCAATTCCCCAGGGCGGACCACAGTCCTGATCAGGGCCTGCCAGGCCTGCATGACCTGGAACCACCTCTCAGCAGCCTTACCTGGGGCCACCCTTCTGTGGGAGCAGAAACCACAACCCCACATCTTCTTATTACCAATACATCCTGAGCATCTCATCCCCTCGGGCCCTTCACAGGCTGTTCATTGCCCCCCTGCTTCCACCTCCTACTCAGTCTTCAGTTTGGGCCTAAATGGGGCTTCCTCAGAGAATCCTTCCCTTGGATATGCCCATTACGTGCTCTCAGTAGGCCATACTTCTGCTTTGTCTCACTTGTCAAGATTGTAATTCAAATAATTATTGCTTAATCACATGCTTAGTGTCTGATTCTATGAGGGCAGGAGCCAGGCTGGTCCTATTCACCGTTCTATTCCTGGCACTTAAAATAGAACCAAGCACATAGCACGTGCTCAGTAAATATGTGTTGAACAAAGAGAAGGCTTAGCCAACGCCACGGTGGCTCAAAGATCCCACAGCCTATAAAATGTTGATTCAGGATGCAAATCACCTATTCTGCATAGGCTTCAGGCCAGTCCCATTAGGAAAGGAGTTTTAGTGGAGATTTGCCCTTGGATCTGCATTAGGGCAGCCCTTAGGGAAGCAGTGGGATGGTGTAGGGAGGAAAGGGATCTAACACGCCAACAACCATGGATTTTCCGAGAATACTAGATGGCTTAGCATAAAACTGCCGTGAGATGGTGGTTCTGAAACACAGCGTTTAATAATTCGGCACTGCGCGATGAGGGGCTTCTGTCAACATCGAACATGTAGCACTCCAGCTGGCTGAGAAATGAGCAGGGTGGTTTTGAAAAATTCACCAGTTCTCTTGGGGAATGCCAACTAATCTGATTTTAACACCTCACACAATGCTTTAGAATTGCATTCATTCACTTCCAAAATGTACTTGCTAGAATTAACTAGGTAAACTCTCCCAAGGAAAATGCTGAGTCCTCCATGAACACCACACTTCTTTATCAGAATGTAGCATGAATTCCAGGACAGACCGCAAAGGATTTATAACAGTTGGGATCATTTATGGAGAGCCTACTACGTGCTGGGACTGTGTGGGTCCTTCACCCACATTTTCCCCCTTAGGGTCGAACAACACTCTCTGAACGGGTGACCCTTACATCTGCATTGAGGTTAAGTGACTTGTCTGAGTCTCAACATCTAATGTGAGTGTGGCAGGCCTGAGCACCAGAAGCCCTCTGGCCCCGAAGCTGTGCTCATTCTCCAGTTCCATTTTGTCTGGTTTCTGGATTGATATTGGTACTGTCAGTGTTCCAGAATTAAGGGATCTGTGGCCTCCCATCAATGCCAAGAGCCAATGCCATGGTGAATGGCCACCCCCTGGGTGCACTTTCCCAAAAGTCTCAAGATGGAGTTAACAGGCTCTGAGTTCAGCAAATAATGGGGGTTGGGTGTGCTTTGAACCGTCCTTCACCCTTTTTAAAATGTTGATTCATTTATTTTGATGGAGAGAGAGAAAGAGAGAGAGACAGAGAGCGCACACACACATATGTGTGAGTGGGGGAGGGGCAGAGAGAGAGGGGAGAGACAGAATCCCAAGCAGACTTCACACTATTGGCACAGAGCCCGATGCAGGGCTCTCACCAACCATGAGATCAAGAGCCAAAATCAAGAGTCGGATGCTTAACTGACTGAGCCACCCAGCTGCCCTGAACCATCCTTCACCTTTAAGAAGAGTCTTATATTGACTTGCTCTTGGGCCTACAGGGGTTCTATCTACAGACCCTGTTAAGGGGATACCCTTAGCAGACCTCAAAGGAAGCCCATTATGACTCTAATTATTCAATGTAAACACTTAAGTGCACCATGATGTTGCTGATTGGTTTGGCATTGCTCTATTCTTTAATATACTGGAAGTGTCCAGAAAGAGAAATAGCTGATATGCTTCTGCTCTCATGAATAGCATGGAGGAAAAGATAAAATTCACTAACTGGGTTCTGGGCATTTTAAGGAAGCTGATTTCAACCAGATAGAGGGGATGTTGGGGAGAGTGAAAGGGCAAGACAGTAAACCAATAAAAAACCAAACATTCAGTAAACAGACATTTAACGGACACTCACTCCATGCCGTGGGTTTGGCGTAGTGCTATGCTTGTGACTAAGCATGGTGGAACACCCATTGTATATACTTCATACTTTATGCCCAACCTGAGGGAACCATTTAGAGATTATCAGCATCACCTTTTCTGTCTGTAGAGCATGGGGAAGTGAGTACAGACATGAGTTTTTAGCAGCACAGTCTACGCCCTGACAAAGGGGTCAGGCCAGGAGTCCCCAGGAGGAAGAGCAAGGAGCCTGGAATGGGGAGCAACACTGGATCTTGGGGGTAGGTTGCAATCAGATGGTGAGAGATTACAGGGGAGATGTCTCACAGGTTGAGGGATTCTGAGTTACTCAGTGTTGTTCATGTAAAAACAGGAGAAATGAAAAAATAGGTTACAAAATACAAACAAAAATGGGTCCCAGAACACCAGAAATATAATGGGGATGAAGCAAATTTACCCGGGTAGGTAGAAAGCCATTTCAACAACAAATACATAAATCTGTAGGAAAAGCCACATTCTGTGGGTGCTGAGCCCAGAAGGTCAGAGCAGTAGCAGGACTGGAGATCTGGAAGATGTGCAGCGACCCAGGGAACTCCAGCTCTTCATAGAGCAAACCTTGCACAAAGAGGAAACCTGGGTCAAAGATGTGCAAGGCAAGTGTTGTCCTCATTACACTCATTCTCAAGTCCTGTGATCAGGCCCTGAGTTTTGCTTCCATTGGACAGAGGTGGAAACTGAGACTCAGGGTTTCAGCAACTTGCCCAAGACCACTAAGCAGTGGAGCCAGGATCAGTTGGCTGTAAAGCCTATGGCTCTTTTCTCCAAACATGAAATCAGCCTCTTAGAAGTTGGGGCGCCTGGGTGGCTTAGTCGGTTAAGTGTCTGACTTTGGCTCAGGTCATGATCTCACGGTTCATGGGTTCGAGCCCCGTGTCAGACTCTGTGCTGACAGCTCAGAGCCTGGAGCCTGCTTCGGATTCTGTGTCTCCCCCTGTCTCTGCTCCTCCCCCACTCATGCTCTCTCTCTGTCTCTCAAAAATAAATGAACATTAAAAAAAAAGTTCAATGTTGTGGGGAAGAGGATGTCTTCTGCTGGAAGAGGTCATGGTGAGTGAATGTAACAAAGGGAAACATTAAGAGCAGGAAGGATTCTCCATGGCCCCTGCTTCATCCTTGAGAGAGTATTGATGAGTGCCATCTATGTGCACAGAACTGTCCTAGGCACTTTGTGTCCAGTGTGAACATGGTGGGAGCCCTGTGGGAATCTAGGTGCTGCACAAAATGCAAGCTGTGAGTATACTTGGCAAGGGCAATCTGGAGGAGACTGGGCCTTGGAAGATGAACAGAATCTGGATTTATGTAGAAAGGAGGAGAACTTTCTGTGGGGGAGAGGGGCTCAGCACGAGCACCTGATTGAGGGTGGTGATGACCACCTATCACGGGTAGTCAAAGTAGAGAGATGGACACAGCAAAATAGCATTTCCTCCCTGATTGTAAAAGTGACATACGTTTACTGCAAAAAAATACTTGGAAAGACAGAAGTATAAAGAAAAAAACTAAAAAGTCATCTCTCAGTTTTTGCTGTCTACCCTGCCAGGCTTTGTTCCATGCACTTAAAAAAAACCAAAAAATAAAAAACAAACAAACAAAAAACCCCACCAAAACTAATTTGCTAAAACTGTATATACAATACCAAGGCCTAATTTTTTTTACAATGCAACACATATTGGAAGTATTTTGTTCTGCTAAAATAGTTGCAAGAATCTGGGTTTCCATAGCTGCATGGTGCTCTGTTTAGGGCCTCCCAAGTTATTCTTGGGCCCTGCGAGCATGTTGACCTGCACCAGCTGATGAGGACACGGCTCTCTGGGCTGGAGAGGGGAGTTCACCACTGCCTTCCTGGGCTCCTCTCAGGCACTTCCACAAGCCAGGTCTCCTTCCCATTGCTGCCTGACTGTGCTCCCCCTTCTTTCCTCCAATAGTGTCTGGCCTTGCCAGGGGTGATCTAAAGGGAACAAAAAGATGAGTCTGCTTTTCCTTTGGAGACAAGAGACCGGAAATGCCTGCGCCGCCCCCCCGCCCCCCCCCCCCCCCCCCGCCAACTCCCTCACTTATAAATGCAGAAATTAAAGGATTTTAGGAGATGTTATCTAGAGATAATGGAGTTTAAAGGAATCTGTTTCAGATTTCTGGAAGTATTAAGAGATGTAATTTCTAATTCAACTTGTTAGAAATCAGCATATCAGGCTATTAATATATAAATGCAGCCCTTTCTGACCCTGTCTTGTATGGTGACAGTGTGAATCCATTTATAGGATCCTCAGCATAGAACAGAGGCTTCCCTTCCTGGTGATTAGTACTGAAGGTGGGGAGGGAGGGGGTATTACACAGTGCGTGTGTGTGTGTGTGTGTGTGTGTGTGTGTGTGTGTGTGTGTGTTTGACAGCTCATGTGATCTGTCCTCCAGGGAGAAGCAAACTATTGTGCATAGCTTGATATGCAGGGCATGAGACCCTTGATATAGATTATTTTTCTTTGGGTTCCTAACAGTTGGTAGAGAAAGGACAACTGTCCGATCTTCTTACCTGAGGAGAGAGAGAGGTTGAGCATTTTGCTCAAAATGACACATCTACTCAGTCATGGGGTTGGGGGTAGGGTTGGGACTCAGATGCGCCCGGA
Organism: Neofelis nebulosa; assembly: GCF_028018385.1. Lineage (NCBI taxonomy): Eukaryota > Metazoa > Chordata > Mammalia > Carnivora > Felidae > Neofelis > Neofelis nebulosa. Next base: position 35,896,564 of record NC_080786.1, on the reverse strand, counting down.
CCCAAATCTGGCTTTCTTTCCACTACACAGCTCCACCTCCTGCACTGGCTCAATGAGGTGGGAGGCCTCCTCTCCACCTCCTTCCCACCACAGCCCTGGAGAACCACGAGCAGCCTCCAAACTTCCAGCGAGGTTCAGGTCAGAGTCCCGCCGTCAGCAAAGGATTCCAATTGGAACTGAACCCAGCATTTTGGAAGATTTTCAGGGATGAGGAAAGAAACATGAAGAGCTTTTAGGTTGCCCACAGTTAGTAGAAAATTCAAAGACATGAAGTTCCATGCAGTTATAGTCTGGGGGCATTTAATCTCCCTACTGTCAGTTTCCGAGGTAACAACCCAGCTCACACACATCCTCTTCTGAGTTTTACACACACTGTGCATTTAATCCATACAATTCCCCTAATGAGTTGGTTTTCGGATCACCATTTCAAAGACAAACAACAGGAGACTCAGAGAAAGAAGTAGCTTATTTAAAATTATAGAGAAAAACTGGCATTCTCCTGCTGCAGACTTCATTTTCCCCAAGATTACAGATCCTTAAAGTCTTAAGGCCATAAGCCCTGGCCTGTGAACGGTGACCCCATGTGAGCTCAGAGTGGGGTTCCTGGTTATGGCTGGTCTCCTCTCATTTCCAGACAGAGCAGGCTGACAACTGCTAGGATGCAAGGGTCACGCCGCCTCCTTTTGGGCCTCTGGCTTCTGGAGCCAGGTCACAATGGGTGAGGGTCAGGCTGGCCACTAAATCATCCCTTCAGGCTCAAATCTGTTTTCACACTTTTTTTTTTGAAGACATCCCTAAGAGAACCACCTCCTTCGTCCCAATTGATTTTTAGGTGGATTCATTTTAAATTTTGGAAGTAAAAGTGTTTTGTAAACTGTTGACAGCTCTATGCTTGGAGGACGTTATTATAATCACAGTTGGAGAAAGTTCTGGAAGGATTATTTCTATTATTTACTCTTTTATAAGTAAAATGCTACCCAAAGAAGTTAAATAACTTATCAAAGATGGCAAGGTTAGGCTGAGACGGGAGCCTGAACTTTCTTTTTGGATTCAGGCCAGTGAAATACTAACTGAGCACCTCTTATGTACTCAACATCTTGCTAGGCACACGGGAAAAGAGGATGCAAGTTCCCGAATAAGAGGAACCACATCTTGCTTGGCCTTCGCTGGTTCCCCAGGCGTAAGTGATGTGCTTGGTGCAAAATAAGCTCTTAAGAAATGTCTGCTAAATGAATCAAATGGCTGAACTCCACGAAGCTCACATGCTTGTGTCCTCTTGTGAATATTCGGAACCTAAACTGCCTGCCTGAGGTGTGACTCCATCCAAGAATGCCCCAGGTGTCCTGTCATTATTTCCCCTCCATTCATCAGCACCCTCAATGGGACGGCACATGCTTCAAGGGCAGAGACCCTGACCACGCTCTTGCCTCCCATGCTGTGTGCACTGTAGAGATGGACGGAGGCTGGGGACTCGGCAGGGGCTGGGGAATCACAGTCCTTCACCTTCTCTGAGACCGAGAGCCTCTCCAAGGCTAGCACACCGTTGGCCCACAATGGGATGCCTGTGTCCTCATTTGGAACCCTGAGCTCACCTGGGTCCACATTCCAACTAGAAGCCACCGATCGCATCTCCGCCTCACCACCTGGCCTACCTACGTGGCCTCTGTCTGCTCCGCACACCCGCCTCGCTCTTCCAACTGGGTGGTGGACTACAGTGAAGGTACTTTTTCTACAACCCCAACCACCCCCACAGGTAGAGTGAGGTTTTTCACATGGAAGGTAGGCAATAAGCTTCTGCTAAACACAGAAAATATTTTAGCCACACATGTTTGGCTTGTTTTCAGCCAAGGTTTGTTGGCCTTTGAAAGTAAATGCTTTGAAGACCATATTTTTCAAAGAGCTCCTACGCGAACCCAGAATTAATAAGCATCTAAATTACAAATCTCACCATGTAGAACAAATTGGATTTCTTTTCATTAATAGCAAGGAAGCAGAAAACAGGCCCAATCCCAAGGGGGCAGAATGAACACAGTTATTCACCATTTTCTCTCGCGTTCTTTTTTTCGTCTATAAACCCATCTTTATTCAATTATGTAGCTCATAAATATGGCCCCTGTATGTCAGCACAGCTAACAAGTGGTCTCCAATGTCACAGGCCTTCTGACAGCTCACACAGCCTTGCAATAAGAGTCACAGCTCTGGTTCTGGGATTTTTTTTTTCCAGAAAAAAACAACAAAAACTGGCAAGACTCATCCATGCCTCAAATGATCTCAACATTCCAAATATTAAGATGTTGGGCCTAGAGACTTTTTAATAAAAAAAAATGTTAATGCTGTTCTCTAACAGCATACAAAGTATGTCACTGATGGAAAACAAAAGCTAATCCACACACAGAATATTTTTATATCTGCCTTCTTAAAAACACATTTGCTTTAAAAACAGGCCTGAGGGGTGCCTGGGTTGCTCAGTCGGTTGAGCGTCCGACTTCAGCTCAGGTCATGATCTCACAGTTCGTGGGTTTGAGCCCCGCGTCGGGCTCTGTGCTGACAGCTCGGAGCCTGGAGCCTGCGTTGGATTTGTGTCTCCTTCTCTCTCTTCCCCTCCCCCACTGACTCTCGGTCTCTCTCTCAAAAATAAATAAACATTAAAAAAAAAAAAAAAGGCCTGAAGCTCTCGCAGAAATCTGAGCACCCAAATAGCAAAGATTCGTCTCCAAAACAATCACTGTAAGGGTTTGAGGGAGTTCCATTTCTGTGCCAGGTTTACTGTTGGATATTTCCCATTTGCTCCATTGGGCAAGGGGTAGGAATGGGGAGGTGCTGCCCGACAGACTCATAGTTCCCAGGAAAAGCCCTTGGCAGCCCCCTGCCCGCACAGCGGAAGCCCAAAGTCGAGCAAGTTAACCAATTCTAAATCATTGAGCTTCCTGTCTCTAAAACAGAAGTTCTCGAAGTGAAGTCCAGGGACCCCTGGCGTTCTCGGTGACCCTTTCGGAGGGAGAGCCCATGAGCTCAAAACTGTATTCATAATTTCATGAAGAACGTTTTTGTCTTTGTCACTTGAATTAGAGCAAGGTTCCCAAACTACACAAAGCTACACGGGGTATAATATTGCAACAGATCAAGTGAAAAATTAGAAGTGAGAATCTGCTGTCTTCTATTAAGTTAGATATTAATGAAATATGCTGTCATGTAAAGCCAGGCCGCTCTTCTTGGATTCGCTTTGTTTTTCAGAAAAAAATGTTATGTTGACATGTAAGAGGTCGGTTATTATTGGATTAATAAGTATTTCTGAGATATGTTGGTTTTAAATTTAGTAAGTATTGATAGACCCAACCTACATGAATACGTTCTTTGTGGTCCTCAATGATTCTCAGAAATTTAAAGAGGTCCCAAGAGCAAAGGGCATGAGTACTATGTCTGAGGATGCCCCTCAGCTTTTCATGGGCCTTTCTGGCTTCTACTCATCCTTCAGACCCATCTCCAACACATCTCTGGAAAGCGGATCTCAGAGCCCCAGGCCCCAAGTGCATCCTGGGTGTCTCTGTCATTGCACTAACTACCTAGTATTGCATTCACAGATTTACTCGTCTGTACTTCCCAACGTTGACTCTCTACAGCAGAGCTGGGCATTTTCAGTCCCGCAAAGAGCAGGCTTGGTACACAGGAAGAATTTACTGTGAGAACTGTAAGATCTAAGGTTTTGTATGCGCTGAAGGAAGGAAGAAAGGTGACAAGGAAAGGAGGTGAATGAGAGAGCAGGGTCGTGTAGGGATTTGGGTCTGAAGGACATTGATCAGCATCCCAGACCACAGCAAGGCTTATAAACTCTTAATCACAATTATTCACAGCGGGCCTAATTTTGGCCCAGCCCTGTGTGTGGATTCTGATACATTATGCATGAAGCTACCTTGAGGTATTTGCTAAATTGTAGCTTTGGGAACCCTACCCTCGGGGATAATTAAACAGTAAATCCTAGAGAGCTGGGGACGGGTGCAGAGGTGGCGGGAGACTACTTTCTGGGCAATAGCTCCAAGTCAGGAGGTCAGGCTGCAGTTTTCGGAGCAACAAGAGGAAACTCTTTCAGGCTGTTCTCATTTTGGAAGTTGCTCCGTTCCCTCAGAAGCCAAGGCCGTACACATAAACCATGATCCCAGGTGGCATTCTCCCGGCCACGAAGAGAAACACTATTATCGCAGGAGAGGAGAAAGAAGCCGTTCACTGAGACCTCGGCACGCAAGTTTGCGTAACTCACACCAAGTTCTAGAACCGCGTCTGTGTCCGTGCAAACCAAATTAGGGGGAGATCGCTAGTGTAAGCGAGATCGGCAAAGGCCAGCAGGGCCGATGTCTCTGCAAACCACTAGCCCACCTTTGAACAAGCAGTACTCTTCATGACACAGCAAAGTGGGTCGTAGGACAGCCTGCGACACAGAAGATCAGTGGCTGACACAGTCAGAGAAGACAAAGAAGAGGATCTGGACAGGGTGGAGACTGACCTACACTGCCCTATACCTGCCTAAGGGTTTTTCCTTACTTCCCTGATGAGCAAGGATTTCGGGAATGAACTCTCTCTGTGAATCTGTGTACAGATACATACATACAATGATTACATGTTATGACTGAAGTAGTAGTTTAGTAAACTGAATGGAATTTATTATAAAACAGTCCATTTTAAACTAACCTTTCAAACAAATTTTTTTTTTTTTTTTTAATTAAAGACTCCTGTAAGGAACGGGAAGGAGAGGTGCCCGTGTAATCATGCAAGTTGGGATCTGGCCAGCAAGTGGCTGTTCAGGCACAGCCCCTTCCCAGAACTGAGCTGCCAGGACAGGGCCTGTTCCCACTCAGCCAGGCCATGTACTGTAATTACTGAAAACTGTATCTTGGAGAAATTTGGGAGGACTTCCTGCAGGAGGGAGCACTCTGCACTGGGCTGTTGGGAACCAGTGGGATCAGGCTGAGTGGAGGGGAGAAAGGGGGCACCCCAACCTATGGAGAGTCCAGGTGGTAGGGAGGGGTTGAGGCCAAGGAGAAGGGGTAAGGTTGAGGGCCAGTCTTGTATCAGGTGCTCACTGTGTGTTCACCACCTAGTGACACACTATTCAGAGTCTCTTGATTAAACAGGGGCTGTAGACGTTTCTCCTCAGCCCACGTCCAGACCTAGGTCCCCCACCTCAGCCTTTGCTCGGGCATGAAGCGCCTTCCTTGTCTCCTCCAATCCTCTCATCCTCCTCGCTCAGTCCCAGTGCCCTGCTGTCCTCATGCTGCCCAGGGGGGTTTCTACTCTCCTGCCTCTTGACCCCAGCTGCAGCTCCTTTGCATTTCCCTGGTTTCCCCTTCCCTTTATATTCTGGCTCCTTGTGTGTTCAGCACTCCTGCCCGCAGTGGACAACGAACTTTTTGAAACCTTACACTGCTCTTTGCCTGTCCGGTAAGGGCTTTATGGCTGAACGAGTGAATTGCCGAATGAGCCTCCTTGTGTGTTCCTGGGCTTTGTCTTTCCCTCTATGGAAGCTGGCCATGGACCGTGGCCTCCCCGGTGGGAGGTACGTGGGCCCCCAGCCAGAGCTTAATTGCTCAGAGCTTCCTGCTCTTTCTGCAGTCTGTTCCTGGCACAAACCCTCCTCACCCCGCCAGACACACTGTAAGCAGCTTCTTCCCGCTGACCTCCCTGCAGTCCCTGTGTCCTTAGCATTTCATATCACAGTACTGCAGCTATGTGCTTCCATGCTTGTTTCTTTCTCGAGACAGTGAGCTCCTTGAAGGTTCACAGGCCAATGTCAACTATAGTTGTTGTCATTACTATTGGTATTAGCTTCCATTTAGTGGACACTATATTCCAGGCACTGTTTTATTTTTATTTATTTATTTAAAAAATTTTTTTTAATGTTTATTTTTGAGACAGAGAATGAATGGGGGAGGGTCAGAGAGAGAGGGAGACACAGAATCCGAAGCAGGCTCCAGGCTCTGAGCTGTCAGCACAGAGCCCAACGCGGGGCTTGAACTCACAGACCGTGAGATCATGACCTGAGCCGAAGTCGGATGCTCAACCGACTGAGCCACCCAGGCGCCCCTCCAGGCACTGTTTTAAAGACTTCACACAGATTATTTCCTTATATATTTACAATAGTCCAGTGGGCTATTACATATATTTTATAGGTGAACTGTGTTGTGCCCATTTTATGGATGAGAAAACCGAGGCTCAGATATTAAATGATTTCCTCAAGGTCATGTGGCATGTAAATTCTTTGCATCATCCAACCTCTTACCATGAGGCCTAGCACATTTGATCTGTTTGTTTGCCAAGTACTTTGGCCAGTTTGGCATTTTGTCAGCCAGCCTTTGGTTCTTGAAGTGGTCTCTGCATCACCTATGAGAATTGATCTTGCACAAAAGTCACACAGCCTCTTAGTATGAGGCCTAGCACGTAGTAGATGCTTAGTAAATTGTCGGGAATGAATGAATGAATGAATAACTATTAGGCTGAGCCATTATTATAGCACTCAAAAGCCCTACATATCATCCCACATGCTCCAAGAGCAATGACTCGTGGAGAGTCACAGAGCTGCTCTGAGCTGCAGTTTCATTATCTATTTGCTGAACAAAATAGTGTATGTTGGGGATTAGCAAACTATGGTGCCCAGGCCAAATCCAGCCCCATGCCCCTTTCTGAGTAGCCTACAAGCTAAGAATGGTTTCCATATTTTTAAATGTCAGAGGTAAAAAAAAAAAAAAAATATCCAACCTTCCAAGAAAACGATTGTTTGACTTTGCCCATTGGCCTGAAAAGCCAAAGTAAAATATATACCATCTGGTTCTTTACTGAAAAACGTTTGCTGAGCCCACACCCTGTAGCAATTACTATGCAAGTTTACTGTGGGAATCCAGTGAAGGCTGTTTGGGGAAATCTTCTGAAAAAGAAGATGTAGTAACAAAGGCATTCGTATGAATAATAACTATTAATATTCATTATGAGTTGATGCCAGAGGTGGCCGTGGTTCCCAGAGTCCTCTGCACGTATTTAAAAACGGTGGGTCCTACGTCCTCCAGCCCTCTCAGAGGCTGTGTGACTTCTGTGCAAGATCAATTCTCATAGGCCATGCAGAGATCACTTCAAGGACCACAGGCTGGCTGACTAAATGCCAAACTGGCCAAAATACTTGGCAAACAAAAAGATCAAATCGAGTCCAAATGTTTCCTAATTAGTCAAAATGTTAAGAAGCAGTTAATTACTTTAAGTAATGCCTAGAGAGCTCCTCACACAGGAGTGGCAGGAAGGTCTGTATTTCACCTGAAGGAAATTGGGCATACCCAAGAGAGGAGTTCAGCCTTTGTCTGCCCATCTGTCCATCCGGCAGAGGGGGCAGAGGCTGCCTGCAGTGCTCTCTTGGCCACTCCTGCTGACTCTGTCCCAGCATGCTCCATTTCTCTTCTGAACCTCATGTTCTGAATTTGAGAATTAACTCCCATTACAACTTTTCTTTCTACCTAACAGGGTGGTTATGAGGAACTAATGGAAAAATGGATGTGACAGTCTAGCCTTTGCTATGATTAGAAATAACAGAGCACATCCCTCGTAGGGGAGATAGAGCCAGAAACCATAAAGGAAATACTGGTAGATTTAACTTTATTAATTCAACATTCAACTGATGTCTGTGAAACTCCTATTGTGTGTCAGCATGATATAAAAATTCAAAAATGTCTACAGGAAAAACAAAGTTAAATAAATGTTCAACAAATTTTAAAAACGTTTGTGTTATATATGACAAAGAGTTGGTAAGAAAAAGAGTATCCCAATTAAAGTATGAAAGGGTGTCAATCCATAAAAAATGTTACAAGTGAGTTCTAAATATCTGAAAGGATGCTCGCTCTTAATAGTAATCAAAGGAATGCAAAGGGAGAAGATAATGGGAATGTCACAGTCCACTACAGCAATGGGGGAAGGGGTGAAGAGCCTGGTATGGACAGAGGTATGAGGAGATGGTGAGAATGTAAATTAGTTCAAACTTCTCAGAGGGCAACTTGCCACTATGGGTCAACATCTTAAATCTGTATACCCCAACTCTATCAACTTTCCAACCAGATGGTTTTCAGGGAACTCACACAGTGAGTCTAAAAATCCTAAAGATCATCTTCAAGAATAAATACATAAGAACTGCCAGGGGCTTCAGAACAGAAGATCTTTCTGGATCCTAAGATAGATAAAGGTAGAAAGCTGTGAGATGAAGGCATGGGAAAAGACAAACGAATCAGGGCATTATCATGGAGAATTCATAAGGAAATTCAGGTGTTAGGGCTGGAATGGAATCAGAGTGGTGGGGGCTGAGATGACTAGTTAACAGAGAAAAATTGGGCCAGCTGTTTAACTATTCAGGGAAAGAAAGCTAGATCTTTACATGGCTTTTTCAACCAAAATACGTTTCAGACAGACCAAGGATTTATATGTAAATAATGCAAGCGCATTAATGTTCGACAAAGAGGTGGGTAAATCCCTTTATAATTTTTAATAAGCCTTTCTACAAAGGAAAAACTATGATAAACAAGGTTGAAAGATAAATTCAAAACCTAGGGGAAATAGTTTAACTTATGTGGTGATAAAAGTCTAAAATTCCTAAGACCAAAACTGCAATGTCATAAGGAAGAGTTCAAGTTCAATGATCACCCCTTCCCCAATGGAAACAGGCAATTTACAGAAGAAATATAGTCAATCAGCATATGAAAGGATGATCATATGATCATCCTTGCTTATAATAAAATGAATAGAAAGAAAAACAGGGAATCATTTTTTCCTAGAAAATTGGCAGAAATATATATATATATATATATATATATATATATATATATATATATATATATATATAAAACTAACTAAATATGGCTATAACATTTTAGAATGGAGAGAGGGATGGAGAGAGAGAATGAATGCTCCCTGATGGCAGGGGTTAATGCACTCACATGTCCTAGGTGGGGACAAAAATTGGTCCCCAGCCTCATGGAGTCCCTGCTTTCCCATTGGCTAAAAATGAACATGACTAGCTACCTGTAAGCACTATTGCTATTTGAAATATAGGGCATTAAAAACCATGCTATAATCTATAAAGCACAGTCACAGACATTATCTTGTGCAGCTCTCCCAGCAACCCTGTGATGGATATATTGTTTTTCCTGCCCTTATTTGGCAAATGATGGAACTGAGCCTCAGAGAAGTTAAGCTGCTTTATGAATGTCATTTGACTAATACAGAGTGGAATATGGGTTTACATCCATGTCTTTTGAGTCTGCATCCTGCATGATTCTGCTCTCTGTGTAACGGCTGTTCTAATAGGCACCCAGAAATGCTGGGATAGAGAGAGATGGTTGTTGCAGCCTGTGAGTAGACCAATTGGTTCAATCTTCAACAAAAACATGCTAAGGAGTTAGTGTATGGCCAGCTCGGGACACAGCTGTGTTCAAGGCAGATAATGACCTTGTGTGTAGGGGGACTCGATTTTCCGTGGGGCAGTTAGAAAAGAAACAAATATTAATGACACAGCTAACTGGGTGAATCAGATGAGGCCTGAGGAGTTGCTATTTGGGCTAAGATACTCATAATGTACCATTCGTACCAGCCATGGGAAGAACAGAGCAACAGCATCCCAGGGAGGGAGCAGCATGTGCAGAGGCCCAGCCTGTGGGAGAAGCCACACAGTGTGAGTGCCCTGGAGCAAGGGGAAGAGCAGTGAGAGTGGAGCGTGAGAGGCAGGCCTCAGGCAGGCCAGGGGGCTTTGTAGGGGGATGAGGAGTGTTTTTATCTTTGGGATGTTGGGAATTCTTTGAACTGAATTAAACAAGGGAGAAATATGATTTAGAATTTGCTTTAAAAAGACCCTGTGGGGCGCCTGGGTGGCTCACTGACTCTTGATTTCGGCTCAGGTCATGATCTCACAGTTGGTGGGTTTGAGCCCCACATTGGGCTCCATGCTGGCAGTGCAGAGCCTGCTTGGGATTCTCTGTCTCCCTCCCTCCTCTGCCCCTCCCCCTGCCCCGCTCGAGCTGTGTCTCAAAATAAATAAATAAAACATAAAAAACAAAAACCCTGTGGCATTGAATGAAGAATGCATGGAGCAGGGGGCAAGCACAGGAGCAGGGAGACGAAACTGGAGGCTTAGAAGGCCCTCCAGGTGCACTGATCTGGGATAGGTCTTAAAGTTGCAGCTGCTCTGGTAAGACTGGTCTTGTGCAGATAGCACAGAGTTAGCCCAGGATGATTGTGGCTCGTTTTTAGACGGAGAGGACTGAGGGACTGCCATTTGAGGTGGGTGGAGTGGACTGAGCTCTGCTTTGGACATTGGGTTTAAGGTGTTTGTGAGACAGTGGAGCAGAGATGCTGAGTAGACAGGGCAATACGCCAGCCTGGAGGTCAAAAGAGGGCTTGCCTGGAGAGGGTGGAAAGGGAAAAAAGAACAAATAAAAGATTCCCAGATACCTGGCTATCTGGTGGAAGAAGAGGAAGGAGGCAGCAAAGCGACTGATAAGGAATGTCCAGTGAGACAATGGAATCACAGAATCCAAGGGAGAGGTGTCTCAGAAAGGGAGGGGTCATCAGCTTGAGAAGGAGAGGTGCCTGAGGACAGGGATGAAGTGTGAACCAGGATACTTGTGCCTGCACATTGAGTTATCCATGCCACGCTTCTAACTGGAGGGTGAGCCAGGACCCTGAGAAGATCTCAGCCAGGGAAGAGCCCTTCCTGTGTTACCCATTGACATGACCAGGCATGTTTGGGTCTGCTCCCCCTGTGGTTCCGTGGGCTCAGAAGGCATGGGGATTTTTTCTTCCTCACCTCCTTCTCTTCATCAGTAGCAATCTCTTCCCCTATCCCTCAACCCCACCTCAAAGGCCTCCCCTCCAAGAGTCCTGAATTGATTGGGCCATCCAATCAACCCATTCCTTCCTGATGGGTGTTCTGCATCATGTGGTAGGCCCCTCCAGCCGTACTGGTGTTGCTACTAATGGGAAGTTTCTTGAAGGCAGGACTCTGTCCTCTTAATCACCTCTGAATCTCTCTGTATTACCAGCCCCCCAAACTCCAATCTGGGGCTGACTGCAGTGCTTAACTCATGAAAGGTACTCAATATGTGAATGCAAGATGCACTCAAGTACTTTGCAAACCACGCTTAAAAAAAAATCATAAAATGGGAGTTCCAAGACAATTCTGGAGTCCATCATTAACTTAAAAATGCAAAAAGATAATGAAACTCTTTTCTGATGCCTGTTAGAAAAATTAGAGCACTAAAGGGACTTTTGATCTTTATTTCTCCACCTTTTACATAAAGTCTTGTTTTAAAAGCCTTAAAAATGCCTGTTCAGCATCTAGCAGACTGGTCAAAGAGGCTTCAGAGACTATTTTACATGCCTCGCAAGCCCTGTTTCTAACCTGAAAACACAATTTTGCCTGACTCAATATGAAAATGTGTCATCATTAGCATAAATGAGGATCCTGATAAAACCTATGTGTTGGGCTTTTTAAAATCTTGTCTGATGTGTAAGAAACTTATATATGAGACTATTGACAGGGTTATATTTTTAATTCATGATCAAATTAGCAGGATGTGATTTTAGAAAGGAAACAATTGTGAAATGTTGTCCTCATACAGATGTAATTTTAGTGCATTCGTTCATTCAACAAATGTTAATTATATCATCTATGATGTGCCAGTATTATCTGTTAAAGAAGGAAGAGAGTAAGGGTGTGCCCAAGTGTTTGGCCTTGATACTGAAGTCAATGAGGACCCATGCAAGGGTCAGAAATAGGACAGAGGTCTGGTTGGCATTGTGCCACAGATGGGACAGTGCTATGGAATTAGGCTATCATCCCTGGTATGGGCTATTCCTTCAGCTTAAATTGTTGGCCAACTGCAAACAGAGATTAACTAGGTACCTGAAGAAAAACCTCAGTTTGTAAAAATACAACTCATTGGATGTCAGCAAACTTTGAAATTGGACTCTAAAACAGGCTGTCTGGGTTTAAATCTATCTATCTATCTATCTATCTATCTATCTATCTATCTATCTATCTATCTATCTGTTTATTTTAGAGTGCATGTGCATGAGCAGGGGAGGCACTGAGAGAGGAGACAGAATCCTAAGCAGATTCTGTGCTCAGCGTGGAGCCCGACTGGGGCTTGATTTCACATCCCTGAGATCATGACCTGAGCCAAAATCAAGAGTCGGATGCTTAACTGAAACCCACCCACACACCCCAAGCTGTCTGGGTTTAAATCCCAGCACTTTGGCTTCTTAGCTGTGTGACCTTGGACAAGTAACTGAACTGCTTTGGGCCTCAGTTTTCCCATCTATATAATGGGCACAATGCCACAGTTCATCTCATACAGTTCTGCAGAATAAAGGATTTAACAAGGTAAAGCCCTTGGAATAATTTCTGGCACACGGTAATAACTCATATTGGCTATGGGGGTACTTGGTGTTGGGTCCTGTGGACACAACAAGGAATAGCCACAGGTCCCTCTTCTCAGGGAGCGACCAGTAAAGATCCCAGAGGATTTCAGCACAGTGTTAATAGGGCAGTTATGCAATAGCAGCAGCATGACCCTGGTGAGGAAGAACAGGGCACCAGGATCGGGGAGCAGAGGTGTCTGGGGAGGCTTCTGGGGTCAGTGGAGGTAGGTAGAAAGGATGGATAGAAAGAATTCAGCTCATCCAGGGGGCAGTGGAGAATGTAGCTCAGAAGCAGCTGAATTTTCCCAACTTATGGATTATTTCATTAGTGGCTAAGCGTGGTTCACAGTTGTTTTATATGAATCCCTTGAAAGGTGTTAATGGGACCTTCCACAGCATCAATGGAAGCGTTAAAAATAATAATTAGTATCAGTGGTATTGGTGGGAAGTAGGAGATGCTAACTGGAGCATGGTGAGAAGAAGGAAAATCAAAACAATCGATTAGCATTTCTCAATCCAATATACAAACTTCAGATTATGTCCTGCACTTAAGAGGCTAAATTCCACCAAAAAAAATTCAGGAAATCAAAGTGTACCAATCGGTTGTGATTTTTTTTTTCCAGCTAGCACTGAAGGATCTTTCTAAAACTTCCAGGAAATGGTGTTCAGTGACTGCAATAGACTCTTCCTCAAAAGAGCTGGGTATCTGGGAAGGTCCTAGAGGGTCTGTGCGATCATCACTCTTACCATTGAGAGTCTTGAGTGGAGAGCAGAGGGGCCAGGAGAACAACTTGTCTGTACACCTGGCGTATGCCCCAAAGTAGAGACCTTTTCCCGTCATCTCTCCCTTCCTTTCTTTCTCTCTCCCTCCTTCCTTGTTTCCTTCCACTTTTTTTCCCCACCCTCCTTTCTTACTTTCCTCATATTTTTACTTCTATTTTTATCTGATATGTGTTAATGATCAAACATTCAAAGATTACAATAGTATATATCTGAAACATAAGTTGCCCACATCCATCTCTAACCCCCTTGTTTCCTGTTCTGTCAAATTGGTTTTCTAACTAAGGTTATGGGTTTTTTTCTGTTGAGAAGAACACGTGGTTGAGCTACAAATTTGAGCAAAAACACCGTGGTAATCATAAGGAAGAACTCTTGCCTGATCCAAACCCATTCTAGAAGATGAGAGAGGGAGTCCTATGAAGTTTTTGAAGTGCTATGTGGCTCATCAATTTATCCCTCTCTCCTCCAGAGCACTGGGACATGCTCTCAGAAGGAGATTCAAGTTTGAGAGGCACAGATACAGTAAGCAGCACATGACTTGGAGATTAGACAGACCTATGTTTGAATTTTGGCCTTACCCTCACTCATAAGCTGTATGATCCTCTGTAAATCACTGGACGTCTTTGAGTTTCAATTCAGAGTCTGTAATGTAAAATGGGAATTTTTTTTAAAGCTTATTTATTTATTTTTCAGAGACAGAGAGAGAGAGAGAGAGAGAGAGAGAAGGAGTCAGAGAGAGAGGAAGGTGGAGGGGCAGAGAGAGAGAGGGAGAGAGAATCCCAAGCAGACTTCATTCTCAGCACAGGGCCTGATGCGGGGCTCAGTCTCACGACTGCAAGATCACAACCTGAGCCGATATTAAGAGTCGCATGCTTAATCGACTGAGCCACCCAGGCACCCCAAAATGGGAATTTTATATCTACATCCTTGGATGATGAGAGAATTACACAGATTGATATGTAAAGCATTGCCTTTTTCTTGAGAAAGTAAACTGTTATCCAGTTTCTCTAAGAAACTGCACACATTGAAAGTACATTTTGACCAGTGTTGATATGTGCATATGCTATGAAACCATCACTACAGTTGAGATCACAAGCATTTTCAATCAGCCCGAAAACGTCCTCATGCCCCCTTTACAATCCACTTCTCCCTCTGCTCCCTTCCCCGGGCAACCACCGATCTGCATTCTGTATTCAGAGATTAGTTTCCATTTTCTCAAACTATATATAAAGGGAGTCACACCGGGTGTCCTTTTGTTTGTCTGCTTGGCCTAGCTTCTTTCACTTGGCATAACGATTTTGAGATTCATCTATGGTGCTGGGAAGAACAATAATTTAGTGCTTTGTATTGCTGAGTAATATTTTCTTAACTGTACTTTTCAAGCCGTTAAGGCACGCCTTAACATATACAACATCCTGGAGATCTGGAAGCCAGAAAGATCTTGTTGTCTCTCATCCTCAGAAACTTTTGCTCACTATTATAGTCTCCTTTGATGCATGATGTCTATTCCTCAGCTAGACTATTGAGGCCCTTCATGAGTCTGCTCCTTGGACTGAACCAGTATCTTTCCCCTCTGCTGACCAGCCTAACTCCTCGTTCTAGCCTAGGCTGGGCCTCCCGGTCACCCACACTTCCCAGGATCTCTTTAGCGTCTATGCCTTGGCTTGGCCATTGCTGGGCCATGGCCAGGAACACAGTCTCTCACCTCCTCGCCTCTAAAAATCCTACCCACTCTGTGGTGGCCTTACCCCCTCCAGGCCCTGCTGCTTCTCCAGCTGTCCTTCGGCCCCTCTACCCAACATATAGGTCTCACAACTCAGCATGCGTAACCAAGCAGGCCCCTCCTCCCTTCAGCCAACAACCTCCAACTGGCAGCTTCACATCAGGCTGTGAGCTGAGCGTGGGAATAGGGAGAGAGGCAAGATATGGTCAGCCCCTTTGGGATGCTCACGGTCCAGGGCTGGGCAGGCAGGCAGCCAAGGGCTTCATCCTGCCTGTGGGTAGATGGAAGATAGAGGGAGAGAAAGAGGCTGCGTGCATGTCTGTCTGTCTGTCTGTCTGCAATGGGGAAATGGGGATGCGGGTCATCCAACCATTCTTTTCAATTTGTCAGGGACATCACTGGAGCAAGGAGCAAGCTTTATACACCTCCTGTCTGCCCCTATCTATATAGGGCTAAACGGAGAAGATAATCCACAAATATTTAATTGATTCGTGAAGGAAAAAATGGACCAAAGAGTCTCCCCAGCTCTCCATGAAGACATCACACCTAACAATGAAAGAAACCCACAGCCAGTTATGAATCCACAGGCTGCCAGTGTCACCTCTGTTCGAATTGGGACCTGGACAGAGAGGCTGGTTTCTTTAGCAGGGCTGCAGTTCTGGATGCTGCTCAGAGGTTGGGGATAAGATCAAGCCTCTGGCTGCAGAGGCTTCTCGAACACTTTGCTGTCAAAGAAGCAGCTCATCTTAAAGCCCAACACTAAAATCTCTCAGGCACTGCACCACCACCCTGACTCTCCACAAACACCCGAGGCAAGAAGGACTGTGCCCAAACTTCCCATTTGGCAGGTGAAGTCGCTGAGGCACAGGGGGTGGTGTGCTAAGACACCTCCAGCAAGGGTGATCGGATTGACTTGTCCCCATGTTCCCAGGACTGTTCTGGTTTTAACGCTTGAAACTGTCATGTTTCAGGACATCCCCTCCCCCACAGTCCCAAGCAAATGGGAATGGTTGGTCACCGCAGCTTCAACTCACATCCTCTGGCCCACATTTTGCTTTAGTCCAAGGACTCCGGAAATGTGATCACCCAACCAGCGGCATGGGCATCACAAACCCTAGGGGTGGCCATCAGCAATCTGTGTTTTACCAAGCTGTCCAGGAGCGCCTCCTGCTGCCCACTCAGCTTTGTGAACCACTGCTCTAGCCACGTCTATTGCAAACAGCCTCACGCAGGAGTGTCTCACCAGCTTCTTCTGCCTCTGTTACACCCCCAAGAGCTCCTACTTTGCACCTGTAGCTAATCTGATGCAGTGCTGCCCGGAGAAGTTGGGGTGGTGCCTGTAGGAAATGCCTGAACCCACATAGGGAGTAACATCCCCTGAGGCGACAGGAGACAGAGGTAGTTGGAAAGCCATCCTTTTGCCACCCCTTCGGCCAGCAACTTGACCACGCAGTCTATACCTAATCCACAATGAAAATTAATTACGATGAAATAAAGGAAAAACTCAGTGGTTCAGTCTCATGAGTTGCATTTCAGTCATCCACGCGTGGCTGGTGGATGCTGTACTGGGAAGCGCAGAGCGCATTCTCAGCATCACAGAGAGCTCTGCTAGACAGTTCTTATTCCACAGAGCCCGGCTCACTGGTGACCAACTGGAGAACGTTGCATTGCATCGGCTTTTCTTCACTCCCTCTTGTGCCCCACCCAGCCCCCTCAATCTCGTCCCTTGAAATCATGCAAGCCTTTGTCTCGGGCTCAGCTTTCCTGGCACAGGGGTGGGAGGTGGGGGTGCAGGCACAGCAAGGGGAGCTCCCAGGGCAGAGCCTGTCCCGACTCCAGCCCCATCACTGGTCCCAGCTCCCACCATCCCTTTGTCCTTGGTGTCAGGCTGAGCAGACCAAGCATGGATACGCTCTACCGCAGGCCCAGCAAACACAGGCTGATGATGGAGTCTTTACACTGAGAACTGTAACCTGAAGATGACGGGAGAAGAAAGGCTTCAGAATGAGCCCTTTTGGACAGAGTTTTGCATTGACTTTGAGAAAAAATTGGTGCTACTCGAGCTTTTCTTTCCGCAGGAAATAGGTCCCCATGGCAGGGCATGTCCAGACAGAGTGGCTTGTGAGCTAGGAAATCCACAGTGGCCGCACACAGCCTTGATTTGAGACCCTGATTCTCACAATCCCTTGTAGTTTGTGAATAATGCTATTTTCTTAAAAAAAACCACTCTTATATTTTCTTTTCTTTACAACTCCCTCAATATTATATGTGTGGAACGGTCCTACAATTGGCTGTTTTACCTTAAAGACTGATTAAGGGTGATGGTGTCTTGACATCTTTTCAATTCAGTTCAATTTGGCAAGCATTTATTGAGTAATTATGGTGGGCCTAGTATGGTGCTTTCTACCTCAGCAATAATTTGAAGCCCAATTTGTTCTTTCATTAAAAATAATCTAATAACATATATATATATATATATATATATATATATATATATATATATATATAAATATAAATATATATAATTCTTCATTTTGACAAAAACCTACCAGATTTTCATATGTTGTTACTGCGTCTTTGGAGTAACAGCTTGATTTCAATAATCAGTATTTCACTGCTTTCTCTTTAAAAAAAAAAGGAGATGTTCTTTTGGATGACAATTTTATTTGATCAATAATTGCATCAATTCCTGCCAAAAGCACATACTAGCTGCCCAAGGTGAAATTTACCAGCTTCCAATTTTTAATTAGCCTGTATCTCCTTTACAGTTGGAGCTTCTACCAAGGAATCAGAGCAAAGTAACTCACTGAAGAAAGGCAAGCCATGCAGAAAATGCCAATATCAATTTTCTAAACAAGTCATAACTTAAATGCCACCCACCCAGCTCTCAGCCCTAAGCTTTAAAGGGAGACACAATCAAAGAAACTGATTGGGAAGGAAAATTATCAATTAATGAAAGAAGTTAAAAGGAAAAAAGAATGCATAAATAAACTGGAAAAACAAATTGCAACTGAGGCTTGTTATTTTCAGTCTGAGAAGGAATGACTTCTCTGTTTGGACTCATCTGTCTTTGCCTCTCAGTGGCCCAGAGCTAAGATGAGACAGTGCAGAGGCACCTGGGTGGCTCAGTTGGTTAAGCGTCTGACTTCAGCTCAGGTTATGATCTCACAGTTCGTGGTTTGAGCCCTACGTTGGGCTCTGTGCTGACAGCCCAGAGCCCGGACCCTGCTTGGGATTCTGTGTGTGTGTCTCTCTCTCTGCCCCTCCTCTACTCATGCTCTGTTTCTCTCTCTCAAAGATAAATAAACATTACGCAAAAAAATTTAAGAGGAGACAGTGCAGTTCCAGGAAGGGGATGCACCCTAGAACCAGGCGGAGGAGGCCTAGGGTACAAGTCTGGCTCTGCCACCATCTGGGGGACTTGTGACCATCTCCTAAACCCTCCTTAAGTCCTTATTCCTCCTTAAAAAAATAAACGTAATGCAATCAGCCCCACAGACCCCACCTGCTCACTGGAGAGGCCGGACAAGATCTGGAGCTGAAAGTGAAGCATTGATTATCCGTGAGGAGTGAAAACTCTGCGTGTGGGCCTGGATGCCTGCGTACGTGGGTATGTGCTCTGCTGCATGATGTCATTGTGTGAGTGTACCAGTATCTGTGTGTGCATGTGTGCAACCTACTAAAGTACATAGACTTAGGCTCTCAGAAAGATGAGGGAGTGCATGTAAATGGTCAACACAAACTTCCAGCTGATGAAAGCTGGAAGATTTGGTCAGAGAAGGTCACACAGGGCTTCATCTGCACTGGTGATGCTTTCTGTCTTAAGCTGAGTAGTAGGAAAACTCTGTTTTGTTGTATTAGTCTTTAGAAACTTCTGTATTATGAAATCCATGCATCCATCCATCCATCCATCCATCCATCCATCCATCCATCCATCCACCTTTCTATGCATTCATCCACCCACCCACCCTACCTACCAACCAACCAACCAACCAACCAACCAACCAACCAACCAACCCACCCACCTACCTACCAACCAACTGACCAGCCGACAGACCAACTTACCTACCTACCTACCTACCTCCCTACCTTCTTACCTAAATAACAAAGGGTAAAACAAAGGGTAAACCTCTGGTTGCAGGAGGAAAATATGAGGTCTGAAGACCGTGACAATCGCCAGATGGGACCTCATCCCCAGCTCTCCTGTGCATCCCTGTATATCATTTTGGGGGGAGATGACAGCTCAGTTTTAGGAGAGAAAGCCATTTTGAGAAGTAATCATCACTTCCCCTCTGGAAACCGAAGCTCAGAGACTCTTTTGCAATGGAACATTCCCTTGTTCAGCTTTGGCAGGATGGGTTGCAAATGGTAAAAGTTGGCGTGCCTGAAATTCTAAAGCAATATGCACACTATAAGACAGTGTGGACTAGAGAAATGTGTGTCTCTTGTGAACTCAGACCTAGCTGCAAAACTCAGTTCCTCTGACCACCAGCTCTAGGAACTTTGGCAAATGACCACACCACTCCATAAGGTGGCATCCTTGGTGTATACAGGATACTAATCCCCCTCCAAGCAGACAGAGATCAGTCATGGGGCAAAGGAAGAAGAGAGAGAGGAAGGAATCTTTGGGCCAAAAAAAAAAAAAAAAAAAAAAGTAACAGACAAGTTACTTTGGTCTATAAAGTGTTCTAAAAAACTGGGGTTTTTTTGGTCAGTATTTTTACACTCAAGAGATTTCATGGGAACCCCCAGTTTCCAGCTGGTTGGAGAATCCCAAGTCCAGCCTCACTGGCCTTCATTCGCATATGCTGTAGTAGGTGGTAGTTCTATAGGCACCACATGCTGTCCGGCCCATCCCAGCCCCTCCAGGCCCACTGCAACCCCTGTGTCACCATCCACACCCAGAGCCCTAGAGGGTGAGGCTGCTGTTTGTAATCTTTGAGGAAATATGAGTGAAGGACCTAGTTCAACGGCATATCCTCACCATCCCTTGGCAATCAGGATATGTAGTTTCTGGCTGATGTGCTTAGTGTCTGAAGGAATCCCACTGCTGAGCTTTATTTCTCTGGGATTGACATGGCCAATTGCCTGCCTCCTCCAGGAAGCATCCCTGTCTGCATGCCTGTCCTCTTTGGACTAATTAGCTAATGTGATGCAGCAGCTTATGCATGGATGGTTGGTGGTTGAGAGGGGTGGGCTGGGCTGTCATTGGGTTTCTGTTCGCTTTCCTATTTCTTGTGGTTTCTAGGCTAGTCTCCGTATCTGATAGTTTCTTTTCTAATCCCTATCAGATAGCTCCCTCTAGGATTCACTCCCACCCCTCCTCTCAAAATTTGCCACTTGTAATCAGCTGTGGGGTGAGGAATCAGGCTACCAAGCTTTTTAAATGGAAGAGCTTTTATCCATAACATCTCAATGAGTGGCCTGTGAATGGGGGCCTGGGAGTATTTCTCAGAGTAAATTAATCAAGTAGGTAGAAGTGTTTCCCCAACCCCCCCCCCCCCCCCGCCATGCTTCTGGATGAAGAGATAATGGGCAAAATAATGGGGATTACACAACTCTGCACCCTGCCTCACCTGAAGTGAGAAGCCACCTACACACCCCTTCCCAGGCACCAGGAGCCCTGAGGCTGATGTGATGAGCATGAGCTTGATAGAATTTTATTTGTTTCTTTTTTTTGTTTGTTTTCTTTCTTTATTTTTTAATTTCTGAAAGTTTCTCAAACTCCATGAGCTCACTGAGGGCAGGAACCCTCTCCCTACTGGTAGGTGCCACCATACCTTCGACATTATTGGCACTAGATATTTGTTAAAATGAAAACAACTTGTTCATATTAGACTCTGGCATTCAAGGAACCCATGTGCATTTATTTACGAGCTCACTCAGAAGCATTTTACAGAGTTCCTACTCTACACGAAGTGCTCTTTGAATGAGATTTTACATATTTAATGATGTCACTCACTCCTCATGAGGCTGTCTGCCATACACGTGGACACACACGGTCTCACAGTCACATGTCGACCTTAAGCCTTGAAAGGAGCTTTAGGGAAGCTCTAAACCACAGCCACGTGCTCTCCGTGGTGTGTGGGACAGACATCGTTGGCCAATCACGTCAATCATGTCACTCTTTTTACTGAACCTCGATCCTACCTCAAAATCCTCCTCGGTCCCAGGAAGACTACCAACCAATCAGAATTGGCCTTGGGATGGATGTACGTTATTTGCCATCCCAGATCAAGTTGAGTATACCAAAATCCTCACTATACAAAGGCGGGGCTGTCCTCAGACGTGCTGGGCCATTCGCTCCAATTCTCAAGAGTTTCCCTGCAGCAAGACTGGCCTGTCTGTGCCCAGTGCCCCTCCCCTACAAGCCCTGGTGTCCCTGCGTGTGAAGTGTGCAGGAAGCTGGCTGCCACCCCCCCCCCCCAGCCCCGTGTGTGTTACGGCACACTGGACGGTGCTCCAGTTCAACATCTAAAACAACTGAGCAGAAATGCAGTGTCTACTGAGCTGTCTCAGAATCTGTGCAAGGAGCGTTCGTCCACTATGCACAGCAAAACATCTGCACATTCTCTTTCTCAGCTCCTCACAGGCATGGCAGCTGCTTCTCAGTTACTTTCCTCACTCTGCTAGCTCAGAAATTCTCCTCACGCCAGCCCGCCTTGCCTCATGCCGTCCTCCCTCCTTATACCTCCCACATAGCTCCAGTCTACTCTCTTCCACCAGTAATCCTATGCCTTTTTCAATGCAAATAAATCCAGCCTGACGTTCTTCCTCTCAATTGCCCTGCTCACCCATGGCCGTGATTCTGTACCAAAAGGACACAGGATCTGACACGACAGAGCTGGCATTCCACTTATGGGGCAGAGGAGGGGAGAGAATGTGGATGCTGAAATGGTAGTATTGACTTCTTTTTACACATATATTATTATGTAAGATTCAGGAATCTCAGGGTGTAGCCTACTTTGGAGATTTCTTCTTTCTTGCTAAAATTTTCCTTTATTGAGGAGAGGACATGGAAATTTCAGTTTGATGCCTGCACAATTCCCCAAGCTCCCTTTTCTGGCCCAGGCCCTGTGCTAGGGCTATAGGCACAGAGGAGAACAAGGCAGGGCCCTGACTCTGGGCATGAACACACTGCATGGGGATGGATAAGAGAGTGGGGGCTGGGCCAACTGCCAGGTGATGGCCCACTATGCTCCTGCAAGGTCCTGCTCACCTGTGGGGCAGATCAAGAGGGCACTGATGGGTGTAGGTTCCCCAGGGCAGAATGAGGAAGGAGGCCTGATCATCATCTTAAAGGTATTTGAACGAGCAAAAGGGGGGACTAATTGCTCATTTTTCCCCCTTCTTTGTTCATTTGGCAGCTATTTTACTGAGCATATACTATGCACCAGGCATCTGATGGGTACTGGAGACATGGGGACAAATAAGGCAGACCACTGGCCTTGAGAGGCTCGTGTTCACTAGGGTTCACCAGATGTCACCTGATTTCTTGAATTCACCTAGTTAGGGCCTGAGTAGAGATGGCTACATTGTTACAGGGATCAAGAAGGCAGGTCACTTCAGAGACGGTGACTTGGCAGAGCAAATCAGGGGTTTCCTGAGAGGACAGCCATCTGCCCATACCCATCACTGACCGTTTCTTCCTTCTCCATGTATTCCTTGCTCAACTCCTAGGAGTACACTCTGGGCTGCCTCTTTTCTTTACTTTTTTTAAATTTTTATTAAACATTTATTCATTTTTGAGAGTGAGAGAGACAGAGCGTGAGCGGGGGAGGGGCAGAGACAGTGGGAGACACAGAACCAGAAGCAGGCTCCAGGTTTTGAGCTGTCACCACAGAGCCTGATGAGGCGTTCGAACTCACGGACCACGAGATCATGACCTGAGCCAAAATCGGATGCTTAACTGACTGAGCCACCCAGGCGCCCCTTGGCTGCCTCTTTTCAATGAACCCAGGCCTCTGACAGCTCCAGCTTATTGGCTCAAGCCTGGTCACCCAGAAGTGACCTGAACACCATCCAAGTGCCCCAAACTCTGGTGCTGAGCCTGCAGCAGTTGGTGGGAGTTCTGCAGCCTCGGGCTTTTCCCTGTCCTTCCCCAGTCAGGGCTTCCCTGGAGGCATCTGAATAGGGAAGCCTCACAGTGGATGAGCTCGCGACACATAAAACACCACTGGGATAAGCCCCGGAGACATAATGTCAAGGGAAAGAAGTAAGACACAAGTGTCTCTGCTATATGATTCAATGTTTTACAAAGGCCTGCAACAGACAAGGTTGATGGATGGTGACAGAAATCAGAAGAGTGGTTACCCTGGGTTGGGAGGTAGGAGGTCTGGAAGGAGCAAGAAGGGGCTTTCTGGGGTGCTGACAGTGTTGCCAGACTTTATCTGTACAGGAGCTACATACTTGTACATATAGTAAAACCTAGGTTTGCGAGCATAATTCTTTCCAAAAACATGCTTGTAATCCAAAGCACTTGTATATCAAAGCAAATTTCCCCATAAGAAATAATGGAAACTCAGATGATTCGTTCCACACTCCAAAATATTCCTATAACGATGACTACGGTAATCTACTACAAGATAATAAAGAAAATACAAAATATAAGGAAAAATAAACAAATCAACCTGCACTTACCTTTGAAAACCCTCGTGGCTGGTGTGACAGAGACAAGAGAGAGGAGGGTTATCGTGTAGGACAACTTTCACTATCGTTAACAGAACCACCGCTATCTATTGGCTCAGTGGAATCTTTCTCTTTTCATGCCGCTTTAACAAGGAACCTATCCAATGACACTTGCTTTTGCCTCCTTTTGAGGATTTCATGGAAATGTGACATTGCATTGACAATCACCCACAATCCCACAGCGAGCACACACGTGCGAGAGAGAAGAAGAGAAGAGCCATCGGCTCACTTGTGATCATGTGACATTTGGCATCACGTACTACTTGTATTGCAAGACATCAGTCATTTATCAACTTAAGATTTATTAGAAATGTTTGCCTAATTTGTGGAACATTTGCAGAACAAGTTATTTGCAATCCAAGGTTTCACGGTATATGTGAACAACAATCCTTCTACGCCTGTAAAATTATTGAACTTCACTATATATAAATTATACCTCAATTATTAAAAAAAACCCAAAACCTTTGGACATTGGCAAAAAGGTCATTGTGAGTGTGCAAAGGTAAGTTCACTCAAGTACCAGAGAGTTCAGGGTACTATTCTTTCCCACGCTCTGTGGTGGGCCTGGGATGGAAATGAAGAAGCACAGGGCTCATTCCTGCAGAGTTCAAGGTCTGGCCAAGGATGGCCATGTTCCCTGAACCAGGATAGGAGGCAGCCAGAGGACAGAAGACAGCTGGCCGTGTCCTGAAGGGTGAGCAGCCACCGGCCTGAGGAGGAAGAGAGGCAGGGCTCTGCAGACAAGGAGGTGGTCTGCGAGAAGGGAGAGTGGAGGGGAATCTTGAGTAGTCTGCTGCATCAGGGCATGACAGAAAGCAACGCTGGGAAGGAAGGCAGGGGCCAGAATGGGCTGCGAGGACCACGTTGCCCGAGAACACCTGTGAGCACTTGCGTCTGCTCCTACTATCTCACCTCATTATTTAGGCCCCAACTATCCAGGAATCTAGAGAATGACTTAACATAACCCAGTGTAGACTCATCAGTCTTGAGTACCAAGTAGATGAAGGAGGTCTGGGAAGGGCCTTCTCGGAGAACCCTGATCACGCCTGCCACCTTATTCAGCAGACCGCAGACAGGTCAGTGGGGCTGGGTCTGCAGCAAGGTGCGCCTCGGACCTGCTATCTGGCCTGCACGGGGAATGTCATCTAGCATCGGCAGATAGAGTCTAGGTTGCTCATTTAAGATCCAGGTTAAGCCTTCCTCTGAAAGCACCACTGTCATGGCCAACAAAGAATTATTGCTTGTCTACATGTATTGTTTATTTCCTCCTTCAATAAAGCCTCACAGAACACAGATATTCCTTCATTTCCATTTCTATTAATTGCAGTGTCTTTGAGGTGAATAATAAGACCAGGCAATCAATAGTAATGATGGAACCACCGAGCACAAACAATATCTTCTCCAATGTCTCTCCCCCAGCATTTATCTGCTTTATTAAGTGGCAAAGTATATTATTAAAAAAAAAAAGTACACCAGTAGGGGAAACAAATCTACAAATAATTATTTAAAAAATTAATCGTGGTATAATTCAATTATGCAGCATGCAAAGCAGGAAAGTTCTCTTAATTACAACAGAATTGAATAGAACATTCTTTCCCCTTAACCTTGTTATTTTTCAAGGTGAGCTATTATGAACTAAATTCTAGCATGAAGTTTTCAATAGTTTCTCTTTGCAGCACTGTCTGCAGAACTATTCATAAGGAATCTGTCTTGGGCTCGATGCAATTGGAGATGGCTGGAGGAAAAATAGATAACTGGAGGCTACAGGGGTGAAAGGCAAGGAGCACGGGGCTTTGATGCAGGACATGGAGGAAACAAAGCCAGTGACCTTGGAGGAAGCAATGGAACTCCTCAAACTTGCAACTTACCTCATCCTCCCTGCCTACCCGAGTTCCAGGAACAATGAAATGGTTTAATATACACAGAGATCTGAGACCCCAGGTACTCATAGCTGATCTTACCAGTGCCTGTACCCATATCCCCCCCTGGCCCAGGTCTGAATTTACCTGCAGCTCCACGCACTGCTCTGTGTAAGGTGACAACTTTTTACCTCAGGAGCCTGCACCTCCCTGCTTCTCTGGCCAAGAGCTTTCTGCCACTGTCTTTTGCTCAGCTGCCTAGGAGAGCAGCCCAGAAGTACTGACCCCCCAGAGGCAGCACTCAAACAAAGAGGGACTTGTGTCAACAAATAACTCCAACTCCCCCATCCTTTGGCACATTCAACATGATACCAGTGACCAACCATCCGAGGCTACAAGGGGCTGAGTGGATTCTCGGTAGGCTAACGCCGGGTCAGTCTGGACTGACTGGGATGGTTGGCCACCCTAATGACATCTCAGGAGATCCCCAGTGGGATGGGGCCCAGATGCTCACAGCAGTAACCTGTGCATTCCTTTACTGTTTGTTGGGTTTTCTCCCTTCCCTGACTCAAGGTCTCCACTCTTGCGCTTGAGCTTCCTAGGGCCACTCCCACATCCAAGTCCTTGTGTCTGGGGAAATCCAGCCTGAGAGAGCACTGGCTACATGGTGGTTCCTTCCCTCTGCCCTAGCTTTTGCCTCCACTCCAGACCCTTTCTCACAATGGCCAAGAGTGTGGGCTGAGGTGGGCAGGGGCATGGTAATAAAACCACATGGGACAGACTGCCTGCTGGAAGTCAGGAGACTCTCGGGGACTCCACAGTGGGCAAGTTGAAGGAAATGTGCATACCCCGCGGCCTCAGGTCTGGGCAGTGTCAGCTGGTTCATTCTCCAGACACGAGAGCTCGTTTCCACCTTGTGTGACTGAACTTACATGAATTCGCACCTTCGTGAGTTACAGGTCACACAAAGGATACTTCGTTTGCAGCAAATAAAGAGATCACAGGGAATAACTTCCAAAGCCATGACTCCCCGGGTAGGGATGAGTGGGTTTCTTTTATTTAGTGTTAGGATTCATATTCGGTGGGGGTGCCTGGGTGGCTCAGCTGGTTAAATGTCCAACCCAGGTGTGATATCACCGTTTGTTTGTTGAGTTCGAGCCCCCCATCAGGCTTTGTGCTGACAGCCCGGAGCCTGCTTTGGATTCAAAGGGGAGCTTTGTCACCCTAGGTACAGGGGGACATAAGGTCATGCATGTGCCTTAAGGAAGCATGCCTATAAAACACTGTGTGTTATGTAAATAAGGTTTGTCCTCCTCCTTGAGTGTCTGTGTTAATATTCTTAAATTTTTTTTTAACATTTATTCATTTTTTGATAGAGACAGAGTGTGAGTGGGGGAGGGACAGAGAGCGAGGGAGACACAGAATCTGAAGCAGGCTCCAGGCTCTGAACTGACAGCATAGAGCCTGAGGTGGGGCTCGAACTCACAGACTGTGAGATCATGACCTGAGCTGAAGTCGGACGCTTAACCGACTGAGCCACCCAGGCCCCCCTGTGTTAATATTCTAACAAAGCAGAGGTAACTGTGGGGCAAGGGGAAGGGGCTGTGGGCATGCTCCTAGAGCTGGTATAAACTGGATGGGGTTGAGGAATACAGAACTTCCCTCACTTTGGAAACAGCAGTGGGAATTTTTATCACTGATTTATTGTCTCTGTTATGGTATGGCTAATTCCAGGCCCGGTAGAGACTTAGATTTTGCATTCCCTTTGTCCCCTTTAAATCCTTTACTCCTGAGGTTTTTATGTTTCTTTGTAATTCTGACACCTCCTAGGCAATCCTGTGAGAGTTGTGCTTGGGCCAGTGGAACCCATAGGGCACAGATTGCAGAAGATAGATGGGGCTTCAAATGACTTCTCTTGTGTCCGAAAGCTATGTCTCATCATTCCTTTTTCTGGGGCCCCCTGACTCTTTCTGCTTACACTTCGTGCATTCTCCACTGTTCCCATGCATGTGGAGCTACTTTGGGTGGGAGAGGAAAGGTGCATTCTTTGCTCCTGGGAGGAATATGGGAAGGCAGGTCTCCAGTCCGTATCCAGGTTCTCTAGCCAACCCACATGACAGCCCGGGCCACCAGACCTCCCTTGTCTCTGGTCTCCAGGCCCCCGGTACCTCTGTATCTTTGTTCTTAGGCCCCTCTGCTTACAACCTCCTCAGCCTCTCCAAATCCTACCCAACCAAGTATGAGCTCATATCACCCAGGAAGCTCTCCTTGAATGGTCACAACACATACCAACCTCAATCTTTCCATGGCTTGTGTCCCACTTTGTATTAACTCACCACGGCTCATGGTTCTGCTGCTTCCCTAGCCAGAGGTGAGTGTCAAAGGGATGGAATCTGAGCATAGTTGTGTGAACCGCATGGGTCACACAGCGGGGCTCAGGACCTGCTTGTGAGGTGATGGGCCATCATGGACATGAGTCAGAGGCCCCTCAGATGGTGCTCCTGAGGAGCAGACCCTGAGATGCAGGTTCTTGTGTAAGTGATTCATTAAGAAATCCTCCCAGGGGAGATTGTAGGAGCTGGGAATGGCCAGACAGGGAAAGGTGGAAGACAGGCAAGGATGAGATCTCAGGCAAAGCCCCACAGAGAGTGGCTTTACTCGGATCCCGCAGGTAAGACCTGGAGAATGACACACAGCTTAGAGTTGTCCTGACTTGAGGCAAGGGAGCTGGACTTTCAAATTTTGTTAGACAGTCTTTGGTTCAAGGGTGTTGGGGCCGGGAGCATGGGTCCCCAGGCACTTCTGCAGATGAAGTGCTTCCAGCAGCCCAAACACAGTCGGCCAAAGAAGAGAATCAGGTGCTGGCCATTGAGCCACAGACAAGGGGGCCCCTGCTGTCCCCTCTGGCTATGTGGGCACAGCAAAGCCTCGTACGCTACAAAAGTCACTGCTATGTAAAAGCAAGTATCTGACACTTCCTCAGTTCCCAGCTAAATTCTGGCCCACTTGGCCTAGCTCATCTTACGATCTGTGCCCACCCTTTGCCCTCTGACCCCTGATAGCTTTTCTTCACTTCTTAGGTCTGATGACACCACTGTCCCATGCACCCAGACCTCTGACTTGCCTCCTTGAAGATAAGCACACCCTCTCTCTGACTGTGCTACTTCTGGTAGCTCTGGGAATAACCCACCCTGCACTCTGGGAATTATCCTGGCTCATGACAGGTCTGTCCTGTCTCAACTCTCCCAACACCCTGGACATCAGGATTTTCAGAACCTGTGGATACGACTATTGCTGCCTTAATGTCCTGCTGTTACTGTGTGAAGATGCCAGCTCACCGTTGACTGTTTTATAAGGTAAGTCCTAATAGAGCCAATTTATATAAATGACTACTATCAAAACTGGTTGAATGGACAGAGTTGGGGTAGCGTCAGTCAGACTTTGGGGAGCCTTCCTCACAAGCAGCAAGAGCTGCCCCTTCGTTGTCCTCAGTCAGAGCTCTTCTCAGGTGCTCTGGAGAAGCAGTGCCCAAGTCTTCTGTGCCCCTGACGTCCCTTATCTAGGCATCACAGCTTTGTGTTGACCTGCATGGCCTCTGCTTTGTGCACGCATGCTGCATGTTCTGACCCTCCACGATGGGCTTGTGTGTCAAGCTCAATGTCAACATGCACATGCTTCCAAGAAAGATGTCTTCGATGTGGGTTCCTCCTGGCTCTTACCCTGGCAATGGGCAGGGGTTACAAGGTAACCATTGCTCACTTGAGGATGCCAATGACCTCATTTCTGTGGCACTGTAAATTAACCATCAAACATCCTCTGAGGGTTTGTGAGCTGCTTCAGTCCTGTCTCAGACCCTCAAAGAGTCGCACGTGTGGACAGGGAGACAGTGGGTGAGGAAACCCTTTCCGGTGATAGGAAATGATCAACTACAAAGCACTTTCCTACAATTAGGTATCAGGAGTAAACTTTTGGAAGCCTCTCTCCAGTGCTCCGTCACCCACACCATGAGTCAACAGAGAGGGACTTTGAGGGACTGATTTGTTGGGCTTTCTGAGGAGGCCCCTGGAGGGTGAGGAGAGGATCCAAAAGCAAACGCATCCATTAGGGACGAATGTGATGACAGGCCCCAGGCTCTGAAAGCAGCTCACAGACTCCTCATAACAGCTTGTATAGATGTCTCCTCTGCACCTTAATATTACTATCCTTATGCATATGTGATATAGGAAAAAACTACGAATGTTGGAATCATGCTAATGCCCAGGTCACATATACCCATGAGGGTTTAGTTTCCTCATCCATAACATTGTGGGGAGGATTAACTAAATTAACACAAGTAAAGTATCTTACAGCATCTTGGATGATTGATATATTTAACAAAATTTTTTTTAATGTTTTATTTTTGAGACAGAGAAAGACCGAGCATGAGCTGGGGAGGGACAGAGAGAGGGAGACATGGAATCCTAAGCAGACTCCAGGCTCTGAGCTGTCAGCACAGAGCCTGATGAGGGGCTAGAACTCACCATGAGAACCATGACCAGAACCATGACCAGATCATGACCAGAACCAAAGTCAGACGCTTAACCAACTAAGCCACCTAGGTGCCCCGGGTGAATGATATTTTTAAGAAAGAGAGGGAAATAAGTATATTTTCCAACCAGCAATAATTCAAAGATGGTGTGATTCCAAGGGCAACATCATTCTTGAGGAAGTTTGCCCTTAAATTAGTGTGAGATAATCCCCCCATCCTGGGTGCTCTTTGTCTATATCTGACTATATAACAAATGACAACGGAGTGAGAGAACCAAGGAGAACATAGGGGTGGGGGGGTCTGAACCCCCAAAGAACCGGGTCAGTGTATAGAAGAGATATTTCCTCTGAGATTCAAAAGTGAACCAGACTGAAAAGGATATTGTTAACCTTCCTTAAACACTATATAATTTTCCCACCAAGTAATCAATACAATGAGATGTAAAATACAGAATATCAGATTTTAAATAATCTAAATCTTTTTAACTATTATAATCTCATTGATTGGCTACTGTATGCCCCTTTCTACACAGGACATTCTTTTCACACTTATCTCATGAGCTATTTGTTGCTGACCTTATTCATGTCCTACGCATAATGATTAAATTGTAATTCTGTGTCTCATATCAGAGGGGAAGAAACTGAGGCCAGCAACACTAAATAACTTTACCAAGGTCACTCAGCTAGTCTTGGAAAATTTGGGAATGTGAACCTAGATGGTACTTGTTCAAAAGCTCTTGAGTTTTCTTTTCCCACATCACTCCATAGGCTTTTGTGAATTTATATGTGGGCAAAACACAAACAGAGAAGGTGGTCCTTTATCCGGCTTCTCCTTTGCCCCCTACCTCTATTCTAGAAAGGCAGAGAGTTAATGGCTTCACTTTGAAAAACAGCCCTGGCAGCTGCTTTAAACACAGCACTATTATCTTGACAAGCAAGAAATATTAAGGAAGGAGGTGGGAGAATGCAGAGTTGGTTTCTGTTTATACTTTTATTCTAGAAGCTAAGTGTTCGTTGGTTTAAGTAAACACATTTTGCCTCAGCTGGGAACCCACACACATTTGTGTATCTGCAATTCACAAGCCACACTTAGTGAATTTCAAAGGCTTTCCTTCTTTTGAAACTAATCAAGCCTGGTAAGCAGCTTCACATGCTACTAAATACAGAGAACTTCCAATGAAATAAAGCAATTAGCCTGGAGCGGGGAGAGGCCAGCGGACAAAAGCACTCTGGATAACCTGCAGCTTGCCCTTTCCTGCCTGGGCACTAGCTGGCATTGGGACTTGTGCCCTCTTGTGTACCTGGGGCCCTGATGAGCAGAGGTGACCTCTGAGAGATTCGCGGATAAATGATCTCAGAATGCAATGGTGCTCTAAATCCATTTGATTGGGGGCAATGATGCACCGAGCCATCAGCTGTTTGGTGAGCCAGTACAAAGTGATTATGCTGCTCCCTGGGAAGGAAATCACCCAGAGACGCTGGTAAAGAATTATCTGGCATGAGAATGTTAGGGAGTAATTCCTCGTAAATTATTACTTTGTTGCAAGACTATCCAATGGTGCTAGCTTGTCTCCACGCTAGGATGAAAGGTCAGATGCAGACATCTTCCTGGGTCTGTTGGAGGGGAGTGATGATGGGAAGGGAGCCGCAAGCCAAGCCCTCCCTTGAGACTACTCTGGACCACAGGTTTCAGAATCTGCTATCGGAAGCCAGATGATAATGCATGTGCTTTTCAACCACTCTGTGGACTGCAATGAAATCATTTGGAAACGGCTGAGTGTTTCTGTGGCACTGGCCATTTCCTGGATCAGGGTTTCCAATTGTAGATCCATAGACCCACAAGGTGGACAGGGCAGATCCCTGCATCACTGTCCTGTACACACACAACCTGGCCTCGATGTAGAGGATCATGCTCCTTCCTGGCGAATCCTTTGGGTGGGGCACACTGGGATTGCACTGAGTTGACAGCGGATAGCACGTGTTCTTCCATTCCCACAACCAGACAACAGGCACATCCCAAACAAGGACCTTGTCTCATTTTGTCACAAAGGTGGTTGACAGAGCAAGTAGATGACTGCCATCTGCTGCTTAGGCTCCTGCCTCCCGTGGACACCACCAAGCCGACCGGGGCAGAGCCTGCGTTGTGGAGCATCCGGGTGAGAGCCCAGCTCCAGCGTGGACTCTTGACCTGAGTTTCCCTCTCCTCACGTGTGCGAGAGGTTCCAAGGATGGCAGATGAATGAAGGAGGCAACGAACGAGTAGCACATAGTAGAGGCCACATAGTTAGTCCTCTGAGTGAATGAGAGCCATTAAGTCCTCACTAGGACATTTATGCAGTTTCAGTATTACTCTAATTTCCTTGGCATGTTCATCTGTGAAGGTGGGCTTACTATCAGGTCTTTCATATGTTGGTTCTGAGGCTTAAATGTGTTCCTGTCTGTAAAGATGGGGGCCTGGTAAGAAGCATTGGCTCGAGAAACCATCCTGCATTTCCTCTCCCTTGTTTTCTGCTTGTCTGTCTTCACCGCTTCGGACTTTACCAAATCTTCACAAAACCCCTCTGAGATATGTACAACTATTATTATCACCAAATGAGTAAACTGAGACTCAGAGAGGCTTGGTAACTTTCTCAGGATCACACAGCTAGTGATGGGCTAGGCTTTGAACCCAGGAGTAAGACCCCTTTCTTAATACTCGCCCAGATTCCCATGGGGCCAGAAGTACCCAGAAAATGCAGGTCAGGGGCTGCATTTCATGCTATCCCAATTTCCGACAACACTCGATTCTCCATTGGTTAAACATTGGGGCTATGCACACAGAGTTTAACTCAACAGTAGCAAAAGTTTTTCCTTCCAGAAGGGTCCAGTGTTTAATTACCTCCATTTCTGTGCATGCGCTGCAGGCTTGGGCCACTCTGCCCCATATGAGTGTTGATCATTAGATTTCTGTTAATTAATACCAAGTTTAATCTTCTTTGATTACAAACATTGATTGTTGCTGATCTTTCAGCCATCCCTGCCAGCGGGTATGTATCTGAGTTCCAAAACACTCAGGCACCATCATGCCAGGAGAAAGGTGAAATGAAACATTATGCTGGGTTTATGGTCAATTTAATTAATGCAAATGTTCAGCTCGGTTCATTTGGCCCAATAATGCTTTCCAATAAAGCTATTGGGGACAAACACTTCTTGACTGTTTATTTTCTGTGTCCTCTTTAAGAAAAATCCTGTCTGCAAGAAACTGAGCAAGGTATGGCCTAAAGGACACCGCTAAGTTCTGAGTTGTGTCCAGTTCTAACTCCATGGAAAACCTACCTCTTGACTAAAATCCTGAAAACAAAGGTGAGGGGCTCTCAGTAGAGAGAGAGTAAGCCTGTGAATTGGCAGGGCTGATGGCAGAAGGTAGGTGAGAGTGTGAGAGAGACAGACAGAGGGGAAGGGGGAGAGAAAGGGAGAGAGAGGAGGGAGAGGGAAGCAAAAATAGAAGAGGTTGGGGAATGCAAGGTTTACCTGCTAGCAGATTTATTAAAGATTTCCCTGATTAATTTATCAATAGACAAATCTCTACTGAATAATAATATTTCATCTGTGTTGAGCCTGCCAGGGCCCAAAGCACCGCTATATACATTAGGTCATTTGTTTCTCATGACAAGTAAGGTAGGTGCATATTATGGTTTCCATCCTGCACATAGAGAAAATGAGACTTTGGGAGGTCAAGTGGGTCACGTAAGGTTACACAGCATCAGAGTCAAGACGTGGGCCGTATATGCTTCCAGCCAGCTGCCACCGGGGTGCCGTGTACAGGTGTGCAGGCTGCACCTTGCAGAAGGGTGCCTAGGGGCTCCCATGGTTCACTGGCTAGGTCAACACCATGGCCGCATACTGAGACAGACAGAAGACTGGGACCCTTTTCTCTATCTGCATAGCAATGCCTCTGCTTGCCAAGCCACAGTGATGTCTGTGGGTAGTGTCTGTCCGGAAAAGGTGTCATTCTCTAAGGTGTCCCAAAGTGCCACGGGGTGGCTTGCAGCAGCCAGTGCTGCATGCTCACCTCCTCACACGTCAGATCGATCTCAGCATCCGTAACACTACTGATGGGTAAAGCGCGATCCTTCCCCTGAGGATGTTCCCGGGGTGCACATCAGTATGTCCCCAGAGCCCAACACGGGGTTCGTAAACACGGGATAAAAGGTTGGTCAAAGGGCTGGGTGAGTGAATGCATGAACGCCATGCCCGGCGTGCTCCTTTCACTACAGGTTCCTGGCCCAGATCTCTGCTGGATGATCCTTCCCTCCTCTGAAGACTCAGGGCCCTCGGTCGCTCCCTTCTGGGTCTCAGGCCATTGTGTACTTACTGCTCTTACTAGAAAGTCAACTGTGCAAGGGCAGCCCCAGACTCAGGCCAAGGAGCCTTCTCGCCACCGTGCTCCAAGCCTGGCATTAAATGTTACTTCCCTCCCCTTTCCACTGCCTTCAATTCATTTCCCACTTTTTTTTAAAAAAAATTTTTCTTTTAACATTTATTTATTATTTTTGAGACAGAGAGACACAGAGCATGAGCAGGGGAGGGGCAGAGAGAGGGGGAGACACAGAATCCGAAGCAGGCTTCAGGCTCTGAGCTGGCAGTAGAGCCCAACGCGGGGCTCGAACTCACAAACCGCGAGATCATGACCTGAGCCGAAGTCAGTCGCTCAACCAACTGGGCCACGCAGGTGCCCCCAATTCATTTCCCACTTTTATGGGGTCTGTTTCTTAAGCACAAATAATATGCTTCTGTGACAGGAGCTAATGAATGTCGATATGGGTATAATTTCATTTCACAGAAATAAATCAGAGTCCAAGAACTGCTACACCTTCCAGGAATGCAGTCTTCTGGGGTGTTCTCCTGAGGCCTTTACCCACTGTTCTATCCCTATGCTGGGGCTTCTGAGCAGTACCAGAATTCCCATGCCTCCAAAGTTCAGGGCAAATGACACCGTGAGGTATGAAAAGGATGGCACTGTCCTTCCTCAGGCTAACCAAAATGAAAATCACTGGGGTTTTCCCTTACACACTCAAAGGTTTGCCTGTCTATTGACCTGGGGTGTGACAAACCATGTGGCTTCTGCCTGAAGGAGGAAGCAGAGTGGTTCTAAGCACACCGCCCCTGGAGGATGTAGGTATGTCCCCATCTGGCACAGGTGTCCACCTTCCTTCAGCCTCCTTTGGTAACTGCTATCATTACACTCTCTCCATTTTGGTGAAGTTCAGCTCTTTTCCCCGACCTTCATTGTTACCTCAATGCACATAGGCTTTCGTCTTGCTCTGCAACCCAGAAACGTGCAGCAGACGCAGGGATGGGAGGTGGTTAGGCCAGAGCAGAGGCTTTCTACAACCAGACAAAAACTTAGAAGAGCAACACGGAGCTGGGTTTGCTCCAAAATCTCATTTATCTACATTTGTTCATTAGGCTACATTCTCCTCTACCTCCTTCTTAAGGAAGGACCTGAAGCTTCTAGATATTGGCAGGTGCTCAAACAAGTCTTGGTGGACTGACAGGAGGAACTAAGTGTTGTAACAGATAGGAAGATATACAATCTTCCCCAGCTATGCACTCAACTTGATGGCTTGGGAGGAATATGGTCCATTCTCCATCCACCTCAGGTTTCCAGGTATCACTGGCTTCCAAATGTTATAGCTCTGATCCATGAATGAAAAACACAGGTCTCACTTGTCCTGATTCTTTCTACCTAAACTCACGGTAGACACTGCTAATTGATCATGACACTGTTTCCTACTAAGGCAATTTCAGCCTTGGAATTCTTTCCAACACAACGTTCCAGATGATAACTAACAATCAGAGTTGGCACATAAAATGCCAACAGTGCTCTTTCCATAGAGCTAAGGACAAGTCACTGGTTAACATCCACGGCCAGGTGGAACAACCAGTGGTGCTTATAAACTGGGTCTATTTAAACTTACAGTGAAGGATGATCACTTCTTAGACTCATCAACATCCTGTGTGGTGACCATTAGCTCAACACTAAACTGTGCAAGCTTTGAAACCTGGCATACACTAGATGGATGAAACCAAAACACAAGAGTGGAAATCCAGACACATTTTCACTTATTCCGCCTCTATTCAAGGCAGAACAACCTACTTAAAACAAATGATAAGTTTTAGCAACCAAAATGTAAAGAGGATAGCAACAGATACATCTTCAGATTGCTCTCTAGTAGCTGAGGACAGGAATTGTTCTTCAGGGATGCATACATGTGGGTGCAGCCAGGCATTTATCTCTTACACTTAAAGGAAACTTGGAAGATGCTCTCTTTGTTTCACAAGAACACCAAAACTACACTCTTATAATATGAGCTCAATACTTTTTCAAGTTTGCCGTTGTCTTTTTGGATCTCACTGTTGTGGGATTTCCAATGTTTTCTTTCTTTCCTTCCTTCCTTCCTTCCTTCCTTCCTTCCTTCCTTCCTTCCTTCCTTCCTCCCTTCCTTTTTTCTTTCACTCTCTCCTCCCTCTCCCTTCTTCCTTCTCCCCCTCCCCTTCCCTTCTTCCTTCTCCCTCAACCCTCTTCCTGCCTATTTACACTTTGATTTCATTCACCTATAAGATTAAGAATTTAGGAGCATCTGCTCAGGGAACCACCCCTTCCCTGCATTCTCTCTGGTGATGAGGGAAAACAAAGGTTAATGGGGAGAAGAAGAGCAAGCCTACACTAAGAATGGGTTAAGTCACCCTCAATAATCCAGGCCCCTGGTTTCTGGCTTCCTGGCGTTAGGCTACTGACTCAGGAGCAGTACTCAGGAGCAGCACTAGAAGGCTTCTTAGGAGCACCCACGAATCACAGCTGTGTGAATCAAGGCAAAGCAGTGTTGATGTCTGCACCAGCTGTGTTCACCTAGTGAGGGGCCCAAGACCTCCACAGCCTAATGTTCCCAGTATGGTAATGCCTACTGAATGCATCGCTACAGATCACAAGTGGGAGACTTAGACTGGCACAGATGCCTCCACCTGCCTAGTTTCCCTGGGCCTCTCACCCTGAATATCCTTTTGATGTGTAACATTCTTGCTGACTTACAAACTTGCCTTTTCAGGAGCTCTGTGTGGGAGTGGGAAGAACAGGGAGAATCTTGCCCTTACCTCAGAAACCTCAAAGCACTGATGGTCTTATTTTTCTTCCAGATAAAGCCGGCTTTTATTTCATAACTGCAGCAGGAGAATCACTTTTAAAAGTCAATGCTGATGGAAAGTGCATTCCAACTGCACTTATTCACACTCAGCGGGGACAGGCTAGCTGGAATGATTGTGTTTTTTCGCCAGAATTTGTTTTCTTGAAGACAGGCCACAAGGGCCTTGGAAGGCCCATGCACAGCAGATCTCTGACCCCATGGTGTCTGCCTAGCCCCCAGTCTCTGAGCCCTCTCTGCTATGTTGACAAGTTGTTAGTTCACACCTTCCCATCCCTACCAGAGTCCAAGACTCCTAGGTGAGATTGGCCGAGGGCTCCTGCTCCTAGCTCCCTCAGCCCCTGTGAGCACTGCCTGCAGAGAGCAACTATAGCTCGAGACCATGTTTGTTTGTACTCTTGTCCCCCAACCAGGAAGGGTAGGGCAGACCCATGGTTGAAGGGCTGGCTGTCTGTAGCTCCACCGTTTGGACCCCGTTCCTGGCTCTGCCGTGTTGTGAGTCAGCTCAGGCAAGTGATCTAGCCTCAGTTACCTCCTCTAAAAAGTGACAATAGAACTTCCTCATGGAGTCACTGGGGAGATTACGTGGACTGTGATGTGGAATGCACTAAAACGATGACCAGCACATACCCAACACTTTGTGAATGTTGGGAGTGGGGAGGTAAGGAATCAAAGATGGTGAGCTCCTTGGTGGCACGGCCCCGTCCGAATCACTTCTGTAATCTCCACATCTAGTCTGACACAGAGAGAACTGTCGACAAATGTGCGTGGAAGCAGGCCTGTACTCTTAGATTCTCTCCCACTGGCCTGGTTCTCGATGAATAGCCATCATTCAACGAGAACCACCACACCAGCTTCTCAGTTGCCCTAAAAACCACTGACCAGTCCTTTTGTCTCTTTCTGTCCCATTCTCCTGGGTCACTTGCCTAACAGGCTAGAGATGATCTCTTGCTACAGGTCAACATAAGGCAATGCAAGGAAATCATCCTCAAAGGGAATCATCATCAACCATAGTCAATTCACGTTATGTGCACTAGTTAGGCTCTATAAAATCACTACAAACACTGGATTAGTGAATTCTGAATCATTGCCCCTAAGGGAAATACAGAGTCAGATTCCTGAAAGCCTCTGATCACATTTTCATCAACTGATGAATATATAACCTGGTTTTATGTGTGCTTCTGTTTAAAGACACCTTCTTTAATACATATTGTTGATTCATTAACACTGAACTCATGACCAATAGCACTATATTTCATGCCTGAACAAAGCTTATTGAACACAGATATTTTTTCCATAAGGTACATCAAAGCCTCTTGTGCTTAGATACACTAGACAGCATTTAACACTATGCTTGAAAGCAATTTTAAACAGCAAAATCACCAACAGAAAAACACTAAAATGAAAAAAAAAAACAGGCACTAAATAGACTATGACAAGGACATTTGTTTACAGTACAAAAAGCTAAAAAAGAGAGGGCAGAATATCACCTTGTTCAGCCTTAGCTACAAATGTAGACATTGGGCAACTTAAATTTTGCCACTTTGAATGTACGCAGAAATTACTGTGAAGGCACCATGAGTAATGATATTGGAATTGCAAATAATTTCTAGGAAGTAGGTAGATTTGCAAATACAGAATCGGTGAATAGTGAGGGTTGAGTGTATATGATCTTGAAATAAGAAAGCAACATATTTAGCATGGCATTTGTAATGAATGCCTGTAGAATTGTATCTGCAAATGTTCTCAGACTCAGAGTTCACCTTAAATTTCCTTTCCGGGATTTTTCCCCCCTCATGGAACTTTCAATGAGTAGTTAATATGAATGTTTTATTGTTCTAATAAGGAACAGAAACATAAGTAGAAGAGCAAGCTCTAAAGACATTCTGATAGCTAATAAAAGCCATGAAAGATACATGGAAGCTAAGAAAAATTGCCAAAGGGACCGACCCAAATGTGAGTCAAAAGTATGGTTCACAAGCACCAAATTTGCAGAGTTATCCATATATTACTGCAAGGACATGTCTATGTGCTACTTAGTGCCTCCTCTCTATAAACAGTCATGATGTTATATGCATATCATGATTTTCATCAGTGAGAAAGCTGATATGGTGAATAGGTTTTGAAAATAAAGATAATTACAAGAGTACAGAAGACTCTTCTTCAGTATGCTTTGTCATCAGACAGCTTCTAGTAATCATCTGGCAAAGGTCAGAATAATGTAAATTTCCAATGTATCGTTGAAATTCAAAGAGGTCTTGTACCCCATAGAAAACAGTTCAAAGATATTAAGATGGAAGTTTCAAAAAAAAGACAGCAAAGGAAGGGCAGGGTGGGGAAGATGAATAAGGAGGAAGTAATGAAATTTAACTTGAAGTAGAAAATTCAGCCTCGCTTCAGGTTTGTAAAGAATACATATCAGAGCAGCAAATGCGGAACGACAAACCTTGCATCAGAAATACGACTTTCATTCCTGTGGTGGTGCATTTACAGCTTTTCCAAGAATTGGACTAAAGAGAGCCAGAAGAAGGAAAAAGGAAAAGACAAATGAATTGGAGATGACCTCATCCATTATCTATGTCCACATGAAGGAAATAATGCCTTCCCAAAGCTGGGGCATGGATTAGCTGTCAAATAAAACACCTATGGATAAGTACCTGACCTAAGCACAGAGCATTAAAGTAATTTCAGCTACATACGTCTATGAGGAAGTCACTGCCCATGTGGAATTAGCAAATTAGTAGAGAGAAGTTTCCATACAGGGCCTTCTTTTCTTAATCTCGAGGTATAGTTTAAATAATTTTACAAAAGGGAGCTAACACAATAAAGGAGGCTGAAAACCTATGAATAAAAATGTATAAACGAGGAAATTAAAAATGCCATTAAGCATTGGAGAAAGTGCTTAATTAATAATTAAGGAGTAACAAATTAAAACAAAGATAATTCTACCAACGTAGAAAAAATATATAATATTCAATACTGACAGAATTTGTCAAGGGGAGAGCACCTGAACACTGTTGGTAGGAAAGTAAAATGACAAATCTGAAAAGAATATATGTGAGGGGTCTTAAAGATATTTATATCTTTTGACTCAGCAAGAACCTCATCTTAAGAAAAGAATCTTAAAAGGAGACTAATATTTTGACACAAAAGTGATCACTATAATACTTTAAAAAACATTTCTGTTTATATCTGCAGAGGTTTGGAAACAACCTACATGCCAGCAGCAGAACTGTTAATTAAATTATGACACATCAGCAGTTTGCAGCCATTTAAAAACGCATTTTCAAGGGGCTCTTGGGTGGCTCGGTTGAGCATCCGACACTTGATTTTGGCTTGGGTCATGATCTCATGGTTCGTGGAATTAAGCCCCACGTTGGGTTCTACACGGGGCATAGAGCTTGCTTGGAATTCTTTCTCTCCTTTCTCTCTGCCCCTTCCCCCCCCCCCAACCCCCTCATATTCTCTCTCTCTCTCTCTCAAAATAAAGAAACTTAAAAAACGCATTTTCAAGATGTTTTCAGTGACATGGGAATAGTTAATGCTATATAGAAAAGCAATTTTGAATTTTGTTAATGTATATTTATTTTTGAGACAGAGAGAGAGAGAGAGAGACAGAGCGTGAGTGGGAAGGGGCAGAAAGAGAGGGAGACACAGAATCCGAAGCAGGCTCCAGGCTCTGAGCTGTCAGCACAGAGCCCGATGTGGGGCTCGAACTCCCATACCACGAGATCATGACCTGAGCCCAAGTCAGATGCCCAACTGAATGAGCCACCCAGGCATCCCTAGAAAAATAATTTTGTACA
Source organism: Neofelis nebulosa (assembly GCF_028018385.1). Taxonomy (NCBI): domain Eukaryota; kingdom Metazoa; phylum Chordata; class Mammalia; order Carnivora; family Felidae; genus Neofelis; species Neofelis nebulosa. Next base: position 35,855,562 of record NC_080786.1, on the reverse strand, counting down.
CAGAATGTGACCTCATAACAGATACACACATGTGTGTGCACACCCATGCATGTGTACCCTTATATACACCGAACCCTGGAAAGAAAGAGGGTGGAATGGTGGAATACTGACAATGTTTGTCACTCTGTGCCAGTGAGGCTACCAGTGATTTTAAATTTCTTCTTAATAAACAACTGAGCAATGATGAATTTTGAATACAAGAAGATACTATCGTGACACATATGATCTATATAGTAAGTTTTTTCCATCATTTCTCCAAGAACTGTGAGACATTCCTCATTACCCAGGCAGGCTGTGTTACTGTTGATTATTACTTGCCCACTGGATCATGGTTTTCTCCTTCTCACCTAAATGCTTCCCCTTATTAAATCATTTTAATGTCTTAAGTGATCCTCAGAGACTGTTACACTTGTAGTGTGAACCAAAGGCTATTTATGGAGCATACACTTCATTACTGTATTAGTTTGCAGGATATTTGTTTTAAAAGTTTGAAACTGAGGGCACCTGGGTGGCTTGAGTCGGTTGAGAGTCCAACCTCTTCTCCTCCTCCTCCTTCGTTTTCTTTTAAGGTTCATTCATTTATTTTTGAGAGCGAGAGAGCACAAGCAGGGGAGGGGCAGAGACAGATACACACATACAGAATCCAAAGCAGGCTCCAGGCTCTGAGCTGTCAGCACAAAGCCCAACGTGGGGCTCAAACTCACAAACTGTGAGATCATGACCTGAACTGAAGTCAGATGCTTAACTGATTGAGCCACCCAGGTGCCCCAAGCGTCCAGCTCTGGATTTCGGCTCAGGTCATGATCCCAGAGTCATGGGATTAAGCACCGTGTTGGGCTCTGTATGGAGCTCATGGTTAGTGCTTTACAAATGTCATGCAACGGTTCTGATGATATTTTAGTTAATGATATCTATCTGGTTGTCTTTCTGTTGAACACAAGCAAAGAGAAGTCTCAAACGATCAGAATTTTTAACCTGGGGACAACCAAGCTCAAAAGGGGGGTGCTGTAAAGCCTAGAGAACCATTTCTTCCTTAGAATGTCAGATCCAGCAATATTCTTCTAGGATATAAAGCAGGGATGACAGAGAAGGGAAATACCAACCTGAAACTCACTCTGAAAGATATCAAGGCAAATGACCACTTTTGTGCTCCTTCTCTGGGCCAGGGATAGTGATGACACTTTTTAATTTCATCTCATTCAATCTGCACAAGTCACTCAGTAAGGTTGATACGATGATACCCTTTTTCAAGAGCTCAGAAAGGTGAATTACCAGACTTCGATTCATATGTTGAAACAGGTTGCAACTAATCAAATATGTATTTTCCTCTAGGAATTAGTTTGATCATGAAAATTAACAACATGGCATTTCTTATGGTTACTTTTGGAGCAGCATGGCTCAAAATGAAGTTTAAGGTCTACCTTCATCAAAAGGGGGTAGACAGCTGCATTTTGAAAGGAGAGGTCCCAGTGTCCAGGAGAGGACTGGAATAAAGGAAGGGTGAGGGAGCTCTTATGGGTATTTTTGAGGAAAGGTCTCTCTTGTCTTCAGCCATCATACCTAGGACTAACTTTGACCTAGGAATAGCTTTTCATCTCACACTATCCATGAGCCTCCTATCTGCAAAATGTGGGGAAGGGAATATTTGGGTTGGCAGAAATATGACTTGCATACATAGAAATCAGTTCTCCAAATTCAGGGTTTAAGGATTTTAAATGTTTCCAAATGTCCAAATGTTCTGGATTATGTAGAAGGAGTCAGTAATTTCTGTTCCTAAAGCTGTGCTAGAATTGAAAGATCAGGAATCGGAACCCTGGTTATGTGTCCAGTTTCTCAGAATCAACAGGCATGTGGTTGGTGAGCAGTGAACACTTCTTGGCCTCAGTTTTCACATTATGAACTAGGGATGGTAGTTTCTGCTCTGCACCATTCCTAAGGAGAACAGGAGGACTACACAGTATATATCTAAAGGCCCTTCATAAACCTCAAATCATTAAAAATTCTCCAAGTTCTTAAGCTATCTTAAAATATAGCCTTTGCAATTCTATGAATGGTATAATTCTGCTTCCCATAAAAATGTTCAAATGCATGTATACAAAAATTGTAAACAAAATTATTTCAGATAGTTCATGGAATCCCTAAAGCCATAATGAGTCTCTTGTAAATTAGTGATGAGAAACTCTCCTAGAAGTCCCCTCCACAGAGTCCAAGACCTCCTCACCCCTATATGTGATGATTTTTCCTTCCCACAGAAAGCCAAGACTAGTAATTTGACTATTTCTATCACTTAAATAAGGTTTGTAAGGATCTGCACCTTTTCTCAGATTTGTCACATATTTACAAGAAGAGGTGAGAACACGGGAAGTCTGCAAATATCTTGTAATGAGTCCCTCCTTACCTATTTTACGATTTCTAGAAAAGGATGGGGAGAAATTAAGTAAAGGCTCAAATTAAGTAAGGAACTTAGAATTTCTGCCTCAAGGAAAGTTCCAAAGGAAACAGAACATAGCTCCCTGACCACTATGGAAAGTTACCCAACTGCCCCTAACAAAGGGCTGCCTGTGGCCTTGAGCAGAACACTGACACCCCCATCACCACCCCCATCGCCAAGCATGGGCGCTCCAATTCCAGGAGTGCCACTCAATCAAAGAATCCCATATCTGTCAGAGAAACAAAAAGGCAACAGTCATGTCTGGATGGTGCATTACCTGGGAGAAAAAAACAAAGACTGAAACTCTGAGTAGATCCCTGTGTCCTGGGTTCTTGAACTCTGTATCTCCTCGCATTGAAAAGAATCCAACTAAGGTCTGTCCCAAAGAAGGGAGTCATCCCTGATTCCGGCAGATTTGGAAATGGCTCTTATACACGTTTCTGGCTGTGTTCTCTCCCAGCATACATACCCTTCCCTTGTGAGGAACAGCCTGGAACGCCAACCTGTCAGGGGGACCCTGCTCACAGTCTCCCTGCTGGAACTGTGCTCTTTTGAATTTTTTAAGTGAGTTATAAAAGAGCAATTATACAAATCTGATTACATAAAGTCATAAGCAAATGTAGCTGCTGCCAACACTAATTAGGGAGATCAACTACTCAGGTGTCACATGCACAGCGCCTTTGAGCTCAGAGAGGCTCACAACAGGTTTCTGGCTATGCAAACAGCTCCTGCAAGTACCCTGAGGAGGTAGCTCCCATGATCCACCCTCCCCGACACTGAAGAACCTGGCAGTGATGACAGAAGAGCTCAAATGCTGAACTCAACTAGTCCCCATCTTACTCCTGCACCCTGCCCACGACCAAGATTTGCTGATTCTGTCTTTGCAACAGTAACTTTGCAATCTCCATCTGTCTTCTGCCTTCTATCTCTCTGCTTCTGACCTTGGGTAGAGCTCCCACTGTCCCTTGCCGGGTGTACCTGGACTATCCAGGTCGTCAGACAGATCCTAGTGATCAAACTCACACATGGATAAACAGATAGTCTTAGGCGGAAAAGCACATTTGGCTGACAGTGACACAGTATAGGCTGGGGGTGGGGGAGATCCAGGGATTGGTGTTAACTTAGCATGCAGGTGTGGGCTCCCTGGCTTCCATGCAGACAATGGCCAGCAGATCCAGCTGTCAAGGGCTTTCATAAAATGGGCCAGGTCAAGGCTGAAGAAAAGCTCTCAGAATCTCTCACTGGTCCATATATCCCTTCAAGTCTCTGAGCCATAGCTTCTACTTCCTTAAACAACATAATCAATCCAACAAAATGCACCTGTGCACCATACTGTCCTGATTTGCTTGCACCTTACAGAGCTGTGTTCCTCCTTCCCATGATCCACTAAAGACGTGTTCTCAAAGTTTCACATAGACATGAATGACCCAAAGAGCTTGTTAAAATGTAGATTCTGATTCAGTAGGGCTGGGTGGGTTCTGTGTTTCCAACAAACCCCAGATGGAGGCTGTGTGGCTGGCCTGTAGGCTATGATTTGAGTAGTGTCTCTGTGGGCTAGTTTTGGACCTCCAACAAGGGTGGGGTGCTCAAATCTTTACACATGGTATAATTATAAGCCTTGGGTCATAGTCTAGGATCTGCACCTTATTTTCCCCCACTCTCCATTTAACCTTCCTCCTAATCAGCTTCCTTGTCTCTGGTCTACTCTCATCCATCACCACTTCTTCCAGTTCTGTTTCCAAAATTTTCCTTATAAATAAAACCCATGTCTCATTGTGTCACTCCCTTGCTTAAAATTCTTCCGTACCTCTCCACTGTACTTAGGAAACCAACTTCTTAATATGGCACCTGTGGCTCATTGTAGCATAGGCCCTGTTTCTCCACCACAGCCTCATGTCCCCCCACTGCTGTCTTCTTATCCTGAGCTGGTGCAAATTTAGCACCCTGCCATCCCAGCATGTCACGGCTGTCTGCCTCCAGGCTTTGAGCATGGTGCTGTGGTCTCTGAAACCTCCTCCTTCCAGCCTATCTCCTTCTCCACCAGAGAAAGTCTTCCAGGCTGCACAGATTCCATTGCCTTGGGGTACTACGTCCATTCCTTTGTGTTGTCTGTTTCCTTCTGTTTCCCTCACTTGACAGAGCTCCATGAGGGTGGGAGCTGCATGTCCCTTCCATCACACCCACAGTGGACTGACAGCATAGGGCATGGGGCTTGGCTCCGAGAAGTGCTAACTCTTTGAGGGAGGGAGGGAGAGAGGGAGGGAAGAAAAGGAGGGACCCAGCACCAGCCCTTGGTGATTGGCCTTTCCCTTGCCACCCCAGCCAAGGAACCAGGTGTCAATCACCAGGCTTGAGTAAAGACGTTATCTCCAAACTAGATGAAACATTTTTAACTTTTCCTGTCAGACTTTCAAAGAAAATAAACGAGCTCTTCAGACTCTTAGTCACAAAATATTCATTTAATAACTAGGCAAACTACCAAAGTATAGAAACAGATGCCAAATAAATCATACAGGCTGGAGAAAATGTTAATGGAAGAAGACACTTAGGATTATTCTTTTTGAAAATTTCTTACAAAAAACGAACTCAATAGCCTTGCCCCAGAGGGGATGCCAAATTTTAGTATTGAGAACAATGGAATTACCTTCTGGTAATGTCCTTCTTCCCTCCTTCCCTCCCTCCCTCCCTCCCTCCCTTCTTCCCTTCCTTCCTCTGTTCTTTCCTTCCTTCCTTCCATCCTTCCTCCCTCCCTTCCTCCCTTCCTTCCTTCCTTCCTTCCTTCCTCCCTCCCTCCCTTCCATCCTTCCTTCCTCCCTCCGTTCCTTCCATCTTTCCTTCCTCCCTCCCTGCCTCCCTCCCTTCCTTCCTCTGTTCCTTCCTTCCATCCTTCCTTCCTTCCTTCCATCCTTCCTCCCTCCCTCCCTCCCTTCCTTCCATCCTTTCTTCCTCCCTCCCTTCCTTCCATCCCCCCTTCCTTCCTTCGTTCCTTCCTCCCTCCCTCCCTCCCTTCCTCTGTTCCTTCCTTCCTGTAGTACCTGAATGCCTACCAGGCTGGACACAGAGAAAGCCAGAGAAGATGTGGTTCTGGCACTCACAGAGAGGTACACATACTTATGCTTCCCTACACACATGAAGCCTGCAGGAGTCACAGTCAACATATGCTGGACACTAATGTCACAGCATGGACACATCTGCCATATGGAGAACCAATCAAAGGGGAAAAGGCTCTTCTCAAAACTCGTCTGCTTAAGAAATCCTTTATAATTCCATATTGTCATTTTTGGATTTAATAAAGGTCACACAAGAAGCAATATTCTTTTCTTCTAAGAAACCAGGCTTTGAATTAAGGTCTGCCTAAAGCCACATTTCACTTTAATGAAGACTATATTATTAAAATGTATTTTAATTTTAGTGTTTTACTCTTAACTTTGGAAAAACAGTGATTAATTAAAGAGAATACTTTCCTTTCTTTTCTCCCCCCCAGGTGGGTTTTCTCACCCATTTGGCCTAATTATCCCTGGCCGGGGGGTGCACCCACTTGCAGCTGAGTGCAGCTTGGCTCTCCCTGTGCGGAGAAACGTCTGGCTGCAACTCCAGGGGCTGACGCACTTGCAGGGACAGTGGCTCTAATGCCACTCTAGGGAAGCCCGTAACGAACAGTATTACATCAAATGATTATGTAAATTTGACTTCTAAAAAGTAATTGAAATAGATTTTCTCATTTCTTCCCTATGAAAACTCCATGAAGCATCAGCCCCAAGCCCCCAAAGAGGCCAGCCAAATAGCTGTGACTCTCAGCTGTAACCGACTGACATGGAAATATTCCCCAGCTTCTTCTCAAGGGATCCACCTCCATTCCACCATTAGAGCATGGCGTATTCTTTGGAAGGCCCTGGAGGAGTATGGCTCTGGGAAGGCAGGGCCGGACCTGGCTCACTCAGGGTTCCCACATCCTGGTACGGCACTGGGCACAGGGTGGGCACCAGTGAAGCCGTGCTGAGTGCACGCACGGTCCCTCACACATGCTTGCTGCTGGCTCTGTCTTGTTGCCAAACGATGCCTGTCTTCCTAGTATGTTGTCTGTTTGACTTGTTACCATAGATCCCTCCATAGTACAAATTATTCCCAAGCTTCTAATAAAAAATTAAACGAGGTCTTCTCATAAGTGGCCTGAGGTGATCTCTGAAAATGGATCTCTATTCACTTGACCCAGAAAATCCCACAAAATCATGCAAATCAAGAGGTTCAACTCTTCATGTCCAATTTCAGAACACTCATGAAACTGCCCAGGCCATCAGGGTACGCCTATGTGAAAAGCTACCAAGTATCTGAAAGACATCATTTTACAGATGTAGTATGTGCCATTCTCTCCTTACATGGTGGAGCTGGTGGGTAGGCCCAGGCCAAACAGTAGGGCTGGACATAGGGTCAGTGGCCCAAAACGAGTGCTAAGCTTTTCCTGTATGTGTTTAAAAATGCACAGAGTAATGCTGAACATAAGAATTTAGATGTAGAACCTTTGATCGTAAAGCACATCCAGATGAACATAGCCCCCAGATGGGCCTCTGTGCTTAGAGAGCTTGTAGGTAGAATAATCCATACATGAGCTCCACCTGTCACATTGAGATGATCCTTCCTGAAGAAGAACAGATTGTTCCTAAACCACCAGAGGAGATTGCACAGAAGAAAAATACGTCTCAGAAGAAACTGAAGAACAAAAAACTTATGGCCCAGGAATGAATTCAGCATAAAATGAATGCAGAACAAGTTTAAAGAGATTAAGCAGGTACCTCGTGAAGGGGGGTTATTCACTATTTGTTAAATTGGCGTGATTCCTGGCTAGCACCTGAGGTTACACTGCTGTCTTTCGGGCTCTCCCAGCCAGCCACAGGCTACAGCCAGGATGCATGGCTGTGTCAGTGCTTCTGTTGCTGCAGCCCATTGCCCTTCTGGGCAGGGCTCTTTCATGACTATCTTAATCTGACACCTTTCCAAACCCCTCACTGAAGTCTCTAACTTCCAGCACTCCCAAGTTCCCTTGACTGGCACCCATGGATTATAGTTTTCCAAGAATGGTGGGTGAAATAAGGATAGCCAGAATTTAGTATTTAATGGAGGAAAGGAGATAGACTTTCATGCCACACTGACTGGGGCACGAATCAACTCTCCCCTTGTGAACCTGCAAGCCTTAATTTTCTCACCTATGAAACAGATCATAATGCCCTAGGGTCTGGAAGATAATTAAGTTAGATAAAGTGTGCAAAGTGCTTACACTGTATGTGAAACATAGTAGGTGCCCAGTATAGAAGCCATTGCTGTTATGCCCTAGCTCACTCAGGTCCTACCAACGTGTTAAACCAGAATCCATACCCCTTGACTCCCCCTGATCATTTCAGGCCTCAGAGCAGTGTAGTGCCAGATTCGCCCTCTGCCGAGTGTTCCCTCAACCCCCGGCCTTGTCAGACTTCTCAGACTACAGGCTGGCCACGTTGACTAAATGTTCTTGTGTGAGCTGTAGGGAAATTGCTCTGGCTAGAACAGCTGTCGGTGTCAATTTATCTTCATCTAGGCTGAGATTTGCAGCTGGAGTTGTTTGAGCAGGGAAATAACTTTAGGGGCAGGACAGTTTCTCTTGGGGCCCTGTTTGTTGGAATGACATCTTCACAGAGGTAGTGGGGCTTGACGTGAGTCAAGCTGGCTGGCATCACAGGCCCTCTGAGGCTCCAGGAGTTGCAGGGATGTGCTTAGGAGAAGCAGGGATGGAGTAGGGGACTACGAATGAGAGCAAGGAATCAAAGATCCATGGGCAAACACTTCCTGAAAACCCTCTTTCTCTTTACAAAGATACTGTGGTAAATTTATTTTATTTTAATTTATTTCTTTAATGTTTATTTATTTTTGAGAGAGACAGAGTGTGAATGGGGGAGAGGCAGAGAGAGAGGGAGACAGACTCCAGGCTCTGAGCTGTCAACACAGAGCCTGGCGCGGGGCTTGAACTCAATAGCCGCGAGACTATGACCTGAGCCGAAGTCGGATGCTTAACCAACTGAGCCACCCAGGCACCCCATATACGGTGGTAAACTTGTGTGTCATCTTGACTGGCTCCAGGGTGCCCAGATGAAACATTATTTCTGGGTATGTCTGTGAGGGTGTTTTCAGATGAGATTTTGCCATTTGAATTGACAGACTCAATGTAGTAGATTGCCCTCTCCAGTGTAGATGGGCATCATTCAAGTCTTCAGGGCCTGAAGAGACCAAAAGGCAGAGGAAGGAGGAATTCATCCCTTTTTTCATGCCTCACTGATTGCGCTGGGGCAACTCACCTCATCTTTTCTGACACTTCTCTGCTTGCAAACTATAGACTGTGAGACTTCTCAGCCTCCACAATCACACGAACCAATTCTTCATAATAAACATTTATTTGATGAGCACTGGGTGTTGTATGGAAACCAATTTGACAATAAATTTCATATACTGAAAATAAAATAACATAAAATAAAATAAAATAACACATTTATTTATCTATAGATGTATAGATATAGATCCATGCCTGTTGGCCCTCTTTCTCCGAAGAACTCTAATACAGAAACTGAGCTAAAAAAATAGTCCATGAATTCATAAAGTGTCAGTGCTAAGGGGTCTCCTAGATATCACCTAAGCCACATTTCGCATTTCAAACTTGGGCAAATGGAAGCCCAAGGAGGGAACATACCTTTCCCAGGGTCATTTAATTACTTAGTGGGAGAACTGAGGTTGAAACCTGAGCTCGAGATCGGTAGACTGCAGTTTCTTCTAGCTCGTGTGCAGACAAAAATTTTATAATAAATTAATCTTCAAACATTACGAAGGACCTCCACTGGAAGAATGCTGTAAGGACGTTTTGTTCATATGCTGATCCTGCATCAACAGAAAACTGGTAAAATTGTTGTTGCCAGGCCCCAACCCCTGGGGATCTGTAATGAGCTAGTCTCTAGTCTTTCAGTCCCACCTTCCTAGCCACAGCTTGTCAGCCACCCCTTTTCTGACCACCAATGCAGGTCTTGCTGGTTCTTACAGCTGGGCATTCTCTGGGTGAGTCTCATACCCATTTGAGAGCAACTCCACTTAACGCATGATGGCTCAGCCAAGGTCTGCTGCCCACAGCATTTGGGAAGGATCCTTAGCCTGTTCTACCACCACTACCTCCTCCTTTGTGCTTGGGGCTGCTGTCATTCTGCAGACCCAGCTATCACTGCCTGCAGGGTCCAGGACAGGGAGCCTTGTTCCTGATGTGTGGCACTCCCTCCCCAACAGGGCCCCTAAGCAGTACGGCTTGTGTTTCCACTTCAAAATGGCCCCTTCGGCTTAACCTGTACCCCCATTGTTCTGTGCGATGTCAAATCTAATGCTTTGTTCGACTCAGGGAATGACATCATCGCCTCTCATCTCCCCTCAGATACCCACAGACGGGTCTTTGAAGTTCCCTTCTCACATGCCTATTAATTTGTGCCCTCAGATGCCTGGGAAGTAGCAGGTCTGAAATGTGCTGGCATTTGGAACCACCTACTGTTCATACATCCTGTTTGATTACAAAAGTGATCTTGGTTCTGGCAGCATGTTGGAATCACCTCAGGGAGCTTTTAAGGAATCCTAATGCCTGGTCCAATCTGGGATCAATTAAATCAGAGTCTCAGAGGGTGTGCCCTGGGAATCAGTATGTTTGAAAAGCTCTGGAATGCAGGAAGAATGGTGCCTATGGGGTACTACCTGGGCAGGGGTGTAGGGGAGACTGCAGGGTGCCCCAGACACTCCATGTCTTTGTGTCTTGCTACACAAGGAGACAAGGAAGGTTTTGGGAAGGTTTGGGGAAGGTTTGAGGGGTGGGGTTTCTCATTGTCCATGTGCTCTGCACCCCTTCAAACATGAAAATGCCTGCATTTCCAACTCAGTGATACACATTCAAAAACAAACAAAAAAACAAACAAATGAGCACACCAACAACCATTAGGAGGGAAGAACAGTGGCAAATAAATCACATCCTTTTGTTTTAGAGACCCAGGTGTTCTGTGTTCTTGTGCTTGTTTTTTAAACGAAAGATATCTAATATGCCAGTTTGAAGTTGACCTTTTTTTCAGGCTTAGGAAAAAAGGGACTTAACATAAATGTAATTCTGGGCACCATAAGGATGCCAGGGCTTTACAAGGGTCACCTCTCATCTGCAGGGTAACAATTAGGGGCATGAACCATCTAATTTGCCTGGAAGAGGTTGTTTCCTAGGACACAGGGCTCTTACTGCTAAAACTGGGAAAGTCCCAAGAAAACTTAGCAAGTTGGTCACCCTACCAAGAATTAGGTCCCAATTGCTGGATTCTTGACATGGCCATGAAGGAAACACAGAGTTAAGAAGTGGACCCTCTTGGGACAGATATCATTGATAGCCAAGTCAAGATCCCAAGATCTATGTCAACGCCCTTTCATGATCTTCAGCTCACTTTTCTGAAAACCAGTCACAATCTCAATGGAATTCATCTCCAATTTGAAGAGGAATCTTCATACACCATTATGGTGGTTGTGTCCCCCATTTTATGTTTTCTGGTATCAGTTCATAACCACAGCTCCCAGGTACCTGGCACCAGGAATTTAGATAACAATTTTATCCATTATTCATAATCCTCAACAATAACTAAAATAGCATTATTATACCCATATTAATAACTCTAGAATTAGACTCCAAGTGTATCTAAATTCACAGCCCATGCCCTTTCTACTACATCATGCTGCCTCTCAGGAGTGAGGATGCCTAACATCCGCTTCTGAAATTCCTCCAGACGTGCCTTCCTACCTGCCCAGATGTGCCCCCGATCCTCTCTGACAAGCCCTTCCTGAGACTGGTTTATTAGTTTGAGATTTCTCATTTGTACTGAGACTTCAATAAAACAACAAGAACAAGAACAACAACAACAACAACAACAACAACAGCAAGTATGAGGTGGGCACCATGCCCCCTGCACAGCTGAGGGAACTCAGGCTCAGAAAGATGAGATAACTCATCAAAGCACGTGCAGCTACCCCATGGGAAGGCTGGTTTTCAAATTCACATATGTCTGAGCCCTTCTCCTGGCTCAGAAGGGGAAAGGCATCCCCGGGGATTCTTGGGACTCATGGCAGTGGAAGCTCCCCCGATAGCAACTGCCCACTCAGAACCACAATTATTTAGTAGGAATATCCTCTGATTGAAGGGGCAGGAGGTGCATTCAATTAACATTTCATGCAGAGTCAAAATTCATGACTCTCCCGGGGAAAATAATAAAACGTCACCTTAATCATAATTAAAAATGATACTCAGCTTCCATCTGATGTGCATCTAAATCTATTTTAGTGTTATTAGTATGGAAACAGATTCTCCATCAGTGTCATCCCCGGCTCATAAATAAACTAAAGTAAAAGCAAAATAAATTTTAAGTTGGAAGTATCAACGTAAATGCATTTTTACAAGTTGTCTTATTTACAGTCACTGAGATTCACAGTTTATTGATTGCAAGTTAAAAAAAAAAGTTATGCATATCGTACTGCATAATAAGAAGACTTTAAGAAAATGAGAGATTCACTGGCACGCATGACCTCAGTAGATGCCCTGCTGGCTAAAGCAGGGGCCATGCTCCATGGCAGCGTCCCTCAGGTCCTGGACCAGCAATTCAGTGTGAGCTCACAGGGGTGAGGCCACTGTCCAAAGCCACCACGGATCCCTGAAGTCAGGAAGTGTGGTGCCTTCCTGGATCAGAGTAAGACATTGTCCCCACAGAGCTGCACTGCCTCTAGGAAAGTAAAGAAGTGCACACTGTGACCAAGGACACTCTCAACTCCAACATCTGTCAGTCTTTACGTTTTCCTTTTTGGAAAGCACTAGTCTCGGGGACATGGCAATGTGTTTCCACCAACATTTAGAAACCCCTGACCATCCAGGACTCTCTCTCTGGATTGTTCTCCCCTATGCTTGTCACCCTGGTAAACTCACTTACCTTTCCAAAACCTACTTTAGTCATCGTGTAGGTAAAGGATTAAACACTCCTTTTCCTTTGCAGCCTCTAAGCCTCATATATCCACCACTTGTTCCACTTATCCACAGTTGGGCAATTTATTCATTTAAATGGCAGTATCTCCTTCAAGCTTTTGAGCCTCCTGGAGGTGCAGGTGAGTTTCCTTCATTTCTGTATTCACCATGCCTACCACCACGCCGTGCAAGACACGGAAGCAGTTACCTACACATTTCACTGCACTGGATTAAAACTAAACTGAATATGTTTTACCCTGAAATTTATGTCTGTTTGACTTTCTCACAAGCTTACTTTTATCTCATTAATCATTAAAACAGGCACTCCTTGAATACCTACTATGTCCTCAGCCTTGAACACTAAAAGCCAAGTACAAAACACGTCGACAGCCTCGTAACACGTGGTTGCCAAGTTAGGAGACAAGTGACATGCATACCAAAACAACTCGATTTGTATTTCCCAAAGTGTCTCCTGAGAAAGCAAGACTCTTTGTGAGAAAGAGGATCTGTGGTGAGGCAAGTGTGGGGAGCCTTGCACAGTCCTGCTTCCTGGGGAGTCAGCCTGCACGCTTGTGCAGCTCAGGTCTGAGAAGCCTTGTAGCCACACACACCGTGGCCTTTTAAAACCCTAATATTTCAAAATTTATTGGGCAATGGGAACTTTTTAAAATATAAATAAAATTAACATTCTGTAGGAGCAAGTGTTACAGAGAACAAATTACAATAAACCTCAAACTAGAACTATAAACCTAATAAAATACAAGCACAAATGAAAATCTGTTTCGGAAGAAGTTCAAAAGGTCTGACCTCTCCTTTAGATAAGTGAGGCCTTAAAAAAATGTGTGGCTCCATTGATTGAGTGTCTGACTCTTGATTTCAATTCAGGTCATGATCCCAAGGTTGTGGGATAGAGCCTCGCGTTGGGCTCTGTGCTGGGTGTGGAACCTGCTTAAAATGCTCTCTTTCTGCAAGATTTTCTCTTGCTGCTCCTTTCCCTCCTTTGTGTGTGCTCTCTGTCTCAAATAATAATAAAGGAAGGTAAGCGAGGCCTTGTCTTGGAGAAAGTCCTCCTTTGTTCTGCTATTGCACTTGGGTTTGCTCCAATAAACTTGTATTGAGCAGCTATTATGTGGCAGGCATGATCCCAGGGGCTGTGGCCACAGAGCTGAACCAGATACCAGATCAAGTATAAAGCTGTGCCTAGATTTGTGAGCATGTGAGTGTAGATGTACAAGTGTGTGCGACTGAATGTGTGAGTGTGTGTGTGTGTGTGTGTGTGTGTGTGTGTGTGTCTGTGCATATGTGGGCACGTGATGCCTAAGACAGAGACTCCTCCTACAAAGAGCCTAGACTCCTAGGTAGATGTAGCGTGAAGGAAAGGAGAGATGACATTTCCTCAGGTGTGAGGCAGGGTCTCATATGACATAAAGTCCCGAATGGCTGTGATGTGAATTTAACTTCATGCTAACGTCATTCTCTTGATAATAACCACACTACAAAACCCACCCCATGCCAGGCAGCCCCACTCTGCAACCATTCTATTCCCTGCCACACTGGTCGGCCTGCCACCCAGAGGGCCACCCAGGTACAGGCAGCACCAGGAAGCCCTGTGGCATATTGCTGCATAGCCCTGGCCTCAAGGCTCTAATCCTCTTAGCTGTGACTGAGGTCAGATGTTAACGCTCCTCCCTGGCACTGAATGCAGACAGCCTTCCTCTCCACTCCCCCTGGCATTTCTGACGGACAGACTGCACTCCTTATAGGAGAGGAGCTGCACACTGGGCAGAAGAAACATGGGCACAGACCTGGGCTACACCAAGGAGGACCAAAGTGTGCTCTGAGCATTACCAGGCCTGGTTGTGGTTCCAGCTCTGACATGGACTAACTTTGGTGTTAGTCTAGGCCTTTGGAGTTAGTTAACTCTAGGCCTGCTTATCAGGCCTTACCTGCCATGCAGGTAGTGGACTCTAGGCAAGCACTGCCCAAACATCCATGTGCTTGTGAATCACCTGGAGGCTCCATTAGGATGTGGATTGACTCAGTAGATCTGGAGACCTCAGATTTTGCATATGTAACAAGCTCCCAGGTGATCCTGAAACTGCTGGCCCATGGACCACACTTTAGGAGGCATGACAACCCTCTTTTCCCTCTCCCAGAGCCTGCAGTCCCACTTCTTAGCACTCCCTGGGAAGGCTGAAACCATGGAACTTATGGAGGCCCTGCGTTGTATATAGTTATGATCATTACCTATGATGTCCCAAAACATCAACACCCTTGCATAACACACTTCTGGGAAGCACACCGCTAGCTGACCATTTACCTGGCAATGGCTTTCTTTCTAAAGTCTGGATTAAAATTTTGAGCCCTGAATTAGCCTTTTGACAGTGAGCATTCACATCCTAACTTGGAAAGGGGAGACCAAGAGCACATTGCTGTCCCTGTCCATTGGTAGGGGGCTTTAATGCATATACCTCCCACTGACTTTGTGCTACACTCCAACATGATGGGGAAAGACTGAGCCATGAGATCTGAGAAGCTCTTTGTTCCTAGAGCGTGGTTGAGAAAATGGGACTGATATAGATAGGAAACATGTGCTTCCGAAAATCAGGGAAGGAAAAAAGAACTGTGGGCTATAGTGGCCTGGCAAGGGTTCTAGAACAATCAGAGCTTCACAATGAGTGAGGTGGAAGAAAAAGAAGTGGTGTTGATGAAAAGCAGTATATAAAAAGTACAGATAACCATGGCAGCATGTATATGTACTTCTCTATGTGAATGGAGAGTGAGGGATGATATGGGTAAGCTCGGGCCCTTCATCTGGGGAGGGGCCTGCAACACAGCAATGTTCATCCCCAAGAGAATCACTTTGGGAATATGCACTTTTCCTCCACAGGCTGTTGGGCAGTGAGGACTCCGTCAGGCCCCATTGCCTCTGTGAATGCCAGACATGGCAGCCTGGGGAATGGGAGTCATGTCCTCTCATAAAGTTCAGAGTCCCGTGAGCTCTTGCTGCTTGTAAGCTTCCCCGTGGGAAGGTGATGGCTGAGTGTCAAAACCCTCCAGGTCCATAAAAACCCTGTAGTTACCAACCAAGTGGGAAGTCACTGTGGTGGACAACTGCATCTCTGTCTTGTATAGGCAGAAGTTAGCTTCCCTGGTCTCTGGGAAGCCAGAGCACAGAGAATGATGTTCAGCATAGAGCACACGAGCCTTTCAAAATGCAAAGTAAACTTAAGTAAAAAATACTCTCAGATGTCGGCCCATGGAAGACACATGGCCACACTTTTCAATATTATATTTCAGATATGCTTTCTTCATATTTCTGCTCATATATCTCATAGGCAGGTTTTCCTGAAAATAGTGAAGATGCATTTTAAAACCACGATGTGGTTTCTATGAGTCTTTCTCAATGAACCTTCACTGATTCCTGGAATAGGTCAATTTCCCCCACTTTTACATATTCACAATATACTGTATAGGTCCTCTCCTCTGCAGCATGTAAGGCAACTATATTAAATAGTTTGTGTGCTTATTGAAGGCCCATCTTCCTTCCTGACAGAACTCCAGGGCCTTCATCTGTCTTGTTTATTTCCTAGATTCAAGTACAATTCCTGATACATAATAAGAACCCAAGCAAAATTTGCCAAGCAGAGTCTGGGGCCAACATGGCAGAGAAGTAGGGGAAACTGTATTTCCCATGTCTCTTAAACAAAGAAGGACTGAAGCCAAAGGACTTTGAACCCCAAGAGTCTGGGGGGAAAAGAGACTGAGTCTAAAAGGAAGACACCGGGACATCCTTGATGGGCTATAGGGCTACTTCAAGGAACAAATCAAAGCACACCTGGTGGAGGGTACAAAACATCACTATGAGTAGGGAAATAAATAACCAAAGTCACAACAAGAGAGAACAAGAAACACTCTCCAAAAAACACCTCCTGAAGGGCTAGGCCCTGGACAGTATATGAACTCCCTCCCCCTCTTTAAGGTAGCAGTGCTTGTAGGTGCAGAGCACATAACAAGCTTTTAAAACTCTTAAGGGACAGAAAACTAGCCAAAATGACAAAACAGAAGAATTCTCCTTAAAAGAAATTGCAGGAAGAAGTGACAGCTAAAGAATTGATCAAAACAGATATAAACAACATAACTGAACAAGAGTTTAGAATAATAGTCATAAAATTAATCGCTGGGCTTGAAAAAAGTATAGAAGACAGCAGAGAATCTACTGCTGCAGAGATCAAGGGACTAAAAAATAGTCACGATGAATTAAAAGATGCTATAAATGAGGTGCAAAATAAAATGGAAGTGGCCGCAGTGCAGATTGAAGAGGCAGAGGGGAGAATAGGTGAATTAGAAGAGAAAATTATGGAAAAAGAGGAAGCTGAGAAAAAGAGATTAAAAAAAAAATCCCAGACCATGAGGGGAGAATTAGAGAACTAAGTGATTCAGTCAAATGCAACAGTACCCATATCATGGGAATTCCAGAAGAAGAAGAGACAGAAAGGGGCTGAAGGTGTACTTGAACAAATCATAGCTGAGAACTTCCCCAATCTGGAGAAGAAAACAGGCAGTGAAATCCAAGAGGCACAGAGAATTCCCTTCAGATATAAATTGAATTGATCTTCTGCATGACATATCATAGTGAAACTGGCAAAATACAAGGATAAAGAGAGAATTCTGAAGGCAGCTAGGGATAAATGGGCCTTAACATACAAAGGTAGACACATAAGGGTAGTAGCAGACCTATCTACTGAAACTTGGCAGGCCAGAAAGGAATGGCAGGAAATCTTCAATGTGATGAACAGGAAACATATGCAGCCAAGAATCCTTTCCCAGCAAGTCTGTCATTCAAAACAGAAGGAGAGATAAAGGCTTTCCCAAACAAACAAAAACTGAAGGAATTCACCACCACTAAACCAGCCCTACAAGAGATCCTAATGGGGACTCTGTGAGTGAAGTGTTGCAAGGACCTCAAAGTACCAGAGACATCACTACAAGCATGAAACCTACAGACATCACAATGACTCAACCCATATCTTTCAATAATAACACTGAATGTAAATGGACTAAATGATCCAACCAAAAGACACAGGGTATCAGAATGGATAAAAAAATAAGACCCATCTATTTGCTGTCTATAAGAGACTCATTTGAGACCTGAGGACACCTTCAGATTGAAAGTGAGGGGATGGAGAACTATCTATCATGCTACTGGAAGTCAAAAGAAACCTGGAGTAGCCATACTTATATCAGACAAACTAGACTTTAAGTTAAAGGCTGTAACAAGGGATGAAGAAGGGAATTACATAATAATTACAGGGTCTATCCATCAGGAAGAGCTAACAATTATAAATGTCTATGCAACAAATTCGGAATCACCCAAATATATAAAACAATTAATCACAAACATAGCAACCTTATTGATAAGAATGTGGTAATTGCAGGGGACTTTACTAGTCTCCTTACAACAATGGACAGATCGTCTAGACAGAGAATCAGTAAAGAAACAATGGCCCTGAATTGTACATTGGACCAGATGGACTTGACAGATATATTTAGAACTCTACATCCCAAAGCAGCAGAATATACTTTCTTCTTGAGAGCACATGGAACATTCTCCAAGATAGATCACATACTGGATCACAAAACATCTCTCAATAAGTATAAAATAATTGAGATCATACAATGCACACTTTCAGATCACAATGCTATGAAACTTGAAATTAACCACAGGAAAAGTCTGGAAAACTTCCAAAAGCATGGAGGTTAAAGAACATCTTACTAAAGAATGAACGGGTCAAACAGGCAATTAGAGAAGAAATTAAAAAAATATATGGAAACAAATAAAGATTAAAATACAACAATCCAAACCCTTTGGGATGCAGCAAAGGCAGTCCCAAGAGGAAAATACATTGCAATCTAGGCCCATCTCAAGAAACAAGAAAAATCCCCAGTACAAAATCTAACAGCACATCTAAAGGAACTAGAAGTGGAATAGCAAAGACACCGCAAACCTAGCAGAAGAAGAGAAATAATAAAGATCAGAGCAGAAATAGACAATATAGAATAAAAAAAATAGAACAGATCAATGAAACCAAGAGTTGGTTTTTTGAAAAAGTAAACAAAATTGATAAACCTCTAGCCAGGCTTCTCAAAAAGAAAAGAGAGAGGACCCAAAGAGATAAAATCATGAATGAAAATGGATTTATAACAACCAAGTCCTCAGAAAGAGAAGCAATAATCAGGGAATGCTATGAAAAATTATATGCCAACAAACTGGACAACCCGGAAGAAATTGACAAATTCCTACACCCCCATACACTACCAAAACTCAAACGGGAAGAAACAGAAAGTTCTGAACGGACCCATAACTAGTGAAGAAATGGAATCAGTTATCAAAAATCTCCCAATAAATAGGAGTCCTGGACCAGATGGCTTCCCTGGGGAATTCTACCAGACATTTAAAGCAGAGTTAATACCTCTCCTTCTCAAGTTGTTCTAAAAAATAGAAATGGAAGGAAAACTTCTGGATTTCCTTGAAATCCCATGAATTCCTAGCACACCAGCATTACTTTGATTCCCAAACCAGAGACCCAGCAAAAAAAAGATAACTACAGGCCAATATCCCTGATGAATGTGGATGCAAAAATTCTCAACAAGGTACTAGCAAATCGAATTCAACAGCATATAAAAATTATTATTCACCATGATCAAGTGGGATTCATTCCTGGGATGCATGGCTGGTTCAATATTTGCAAATCAATCAGTGTGATACATCACATTAATAAAAGAAAAGGTAAGAACCAGGAGATCCTGTCAATAGATGCAGAAAAAGCATTTGACAAAATATAGCATCCTTTCTTAATAAAAACCCTCAAGAAAGTAAGGATAGAAGGAACATACTTAAACATCATAAAAGCCATTTATGAAAAGCCCACACCTAAAATCATCCTCAGTGGGGAAGAACTGAGAGCCTTTCCCCTTGAGATCAGGAACACGACAGGGATGTCCACTCTCACCACTGTTGTTTAACATAGTGTTGGAAGTCCTAGCATCAGCAATCAGACAACAAAATGAAATAAAAGGTATCCAAATTGGCAAAGAGGAAGTCAAACTTTCACTTTTCACAGAAGACATGATACTCTACGTGGAAAACCGGACAGACTCTGCCAGAAGTCTGCTAGAACTGATACATGAATTCAGCAAAGTTGCAGGGTACAAAACCAATATACAGAAATTGGTTGCATTTTTATACACCAATAATGAAGCAACAGAAAGAGAAATAAAGAAACTTCTCCCATTAATAATTGCACCAAGAACCATAAAATACCTAGGGATAAACCTAACCAAAGATGTAAAAGATCTGTTTGCTGAAAACTCTAGAAAGCTTATGAATGAAATCGCAGAAGACACAAAGAAATGGAAAAACATTCCATGCTCATGGACTGGAAGAATAAATATTGTTAAAGCATCAATACTACCCAAAGCAATCTACACATTCAATGCAATCCCAACAAAAATTGCATGAGCATTCTTCTCAAAGCTAGAACAAACAATTCTGAAATTTGTATGGAACCACACAAGACCCAGAATAGCCAAAGTAACAGTGAAGAAGAAAACCAAAGCGGGAGGCATCATCATCTCAGATTTTAACCTCTACTACAAAGCTGTAACCAGCAAGGCAGTATGGTATTGGCACAAAAACAGACACGTAGACAAATGGAGTAGAGTAGAGAACCCAGAATTGGACCCACAAATGTATGGTCAAGTAATCTTTGACAAAACAAGAAAGAATATCCAATGGAAAAAAAAGTCTCTTTAACAAATGGTGCTGGGAGAACAGGACTTCTGCAACATGCAGAAGAATGAAACTAGACAACTTTCTTACACCACACACCAAAATAAACTCAAAATAGATAAAGGACCTGAATGTGAGACAGGAAACCATCAAAACGCTGGAGAAGAAAACAGGCAACAACCTCTTTGACCTAAGTCGCAGCAATTTCTTACTTGACCCATCTCCAAAGGTAAGGGAATTAAAAGCAAAAATGAACTATTGGGACCTCATCAAGATAAAAAGTGTCTGCACTGCAAAGGAAACAATCAACAAAACTAAAAGGCAACTGATGTAATGGGAAAAGTTATTTGTAAATGATATATCGGATAAAGGGCTAGTATCCAAAATCTATAAAGAACTCACCAAACTCAGCACCCAAAAAACAAAGAATCCAGTGAAGAAATGGGAAGAAGACATGAATAGACACTTTTCCAAAGACATCCAGGTGGCCAACAGACACATGAAAAGATGCTCAACATCACTCCTCATCAGGGAAATATAAATCAAAACCACACTGAGATACCGCCTCATGTCGGTCAGAGTGGCTAAAATGAACAAATCAGGAGACTATAGATGCTGGTGAGGATGTGTAGAAACGGGAACCCTCTTGCGCTGTTGGTAGGAATGCAAACTGGTGCAGCCATTCTGGAAAACAGTGTGGAAGTTCCTCAAAAAATTAAAAATAGAACTACTCTAAGACCCAGCAATTGCAATGCTAGGAATTTACTCAAGGGATATAGGAGTGCTGATGCATAGGGGCACATGTACCCCAATGTTTACAGCAGCACTTTCAACAATAGCCAAATTATGGAAAGAGCCTAAATATCCATCAACTGATGAATGGATAAAGAAGATGTGGTGTATATATACAATGGAATACTACTTAGCAATGAGAAAGAATGAAATCTGGCCATTTGCAGCAATGTAGTTGGAACAGGAGAGTATTATGCTAAGTGAAATAAGTCAGGCAGAGAAAGACAGATACTGTATGTTTTCACTCATATGTGGATCCTGAGAAACTTAACAGAAGACCATGGGGGAAGAGAAGGGGAAAATAAAGTTACAGAAAGGGAGAGAGGCAAACCATAAGTGACTGTTGGATACTGAGAACAAACTGAGGGTGGATGGGGGGTGCCGGAGAGGGGAAAGTGGGTGATGGGCATTGGGGAAGGCACTTGTTGGGATGAGCACTGGGTGTTGTATGGAAACCAATCTGAAAACCAATTATATAAAAAATTTTCTCTAGTGAATTAATGACTGATTGAGTGAATTCATAGTCTAATCTTTTGGGCTAGAAGGGTCTGGGACACTAGCATTGGAGCAGGATGCCAGGGAAGAGTTACAGGACATTAATATCAAGGTTGGAACTAAGTGAAGGACCAACTCCCTCCTCTGCCAGCTCTTAAATGTTTATTCAAACAAAGAGATCTGGATGAGTGGTCTGGACCACAGGCCACTGTAAGTGTATTCATGGAACAATGAGTCTATTCTCTTTTCCCTCATCCATACAAGATAGTAATACTTAAGTCCTTACAGAACACTTACTTGCTGAACATAAACATGTCCTGAGAATATTTTCCAACATAGCACTTCCAGTAGTCACTGACAACTGATGAAATGACAGGAGATAAGAAACCTATTTATCATCCTGACCACAAGTGACAGGGATGGGCAGGCACAATTTGACATAATAAGTGTAAGTCACGCCATGAAATGGCACTCTTAATATTCCTCTTTTTTTTTTTTATCTTGCTAAAAATACTGGAAAGCAACACATAGAATAACTTACAAATTATAATATCTACAGCTGATTTCACGCATTATCATTTTTCATGTTGTGTCACATTGTCAACAGTTACAATTTTTCATCTCCTGGGATGTCAATACATTACAACTAATTATCGGGGACCTATACCACTTCTCCCACTCCGAGTCTCCTAAAGGATGGTCATCATGTCATCGGAAGAGGAAGATTCTCTGATGGAGATGGCAAGTATAGAGGGAGGGACCCTAGGAGTGCCCTGTAAAACTTTGGCCACCTCTTTTAACCATCTTTAGAATACTCCATATCCCCTGGTGTGTCTTCATTGCTTCAATCTTTCAGAGCTGGCATACATCCTCCCTAGTTCTTTATTCTTCTTCTTTGCTAGGAGTAAGCCCAGGGATCATCCACCATTAGCAAAGGCCTCACCTCCTGGCCTGTAGGACTTGTGTCAGTACACTGGCAGTATAAGTGAGATTCATGTGTGTTATCATTTTATATCTGTATAAATGTTGTCTCATCTGCCCTCCCAACAAACTGTATCATTACTTTCAAATGAAGAAATGAGGATCTGTGAAGGTATGTAACTTGACTAAGGTTTCATAGCCAGTGAATATTACAGTTCAGTGGGGCTCAAATGTTGTCCCTTTATTTCCAAATCTCATTCTTTTTCCACAATGCTATGCAGTGTCTCATGCTTGTTTTCTTTGATCGTGATAACTTGGTCAGTAAGCACTACTGTAAAAAGAAAACAGAACATCCAGCTGCAGTTAAGGTAGAGCTCTATGGCTGGGGCTGGGGCTGGGGCTGGGGCTTAGAGAAATGTCAAGGCCAGAGGGAAATGCACAGATGTAATGTCTGTACCTGGGAAAGACAGAAGCATATTCTATTTTTCTAGAGTGAAATTCTACAATACAGGATGTTTTTTTCTTTTCAAAATGTCTATTATATATGTGTATATACACACAAATATATACACATACACACACACACACATATATCTACATACATAATTTGATCTCTTTTAAGATGCTTTTTCATATTTCATCATCATTGAAATCAGGATGTATCTTACAAACAATGAATCAGTGGCATCTCTCAATGTCAGGCCAGGCTGTAGTCATAGTGCAGTTGTCATGGACAGTGTATACACATCAAAATTTACAAAATGGCTTTTAGCACTTGAACAAAATCCTGGATACAATAATGGGAAACTTTTAAGACATACTGCCCTAGCTATGCTCCAGTGGTACTGAGGATGATACTATGCAGAAAAAGTTGGACTTAGATAGCACTGAGTGATAGATGATAGTTGATTAGAATTTTCAGCCTCTGAATGTGAGGATAACTTGTGGACAGCTCAAGCACTGAATTTTAGCTATATTTTATAGTATTTTATAGTATACATAGGAGTGATAATAGTATTCTGATTTTAAAACTCTTAATACATATAAAATAAACTTTTTTCCAAAGTATCAAGAAAGCATGTGTCATAGGTTAGCTGGCAACATTTTTCCATTTTTAGTGGCACATAAAAATATGGTGCATCTTAAAATTGATGGCACCTTTGCACCAATAAGTAGAGCTCACAAACATATTGTGTGTTAATTCACATGTGTATGTGTGTCTATTCTACAACCCTAAAGAAAAACTGAGTTACAGGTCTGGACTGAACCAGAATTGTGGAGTTATCATTTTGCTTTTCATGCGACCGACCAACCTGCCCCGTCCTCACAGCCAACCTTTGGGGAGACTGGCAGCAAAAATTGTGTCTATTAAGGACTTTGTGCAACCCAAATGCAGAAAAAGATTACTGGGACAGGTGATGAGATGTACAGCACATATGAAAAATATACAGAAATATTTTTTTCCATGTGTCGCTTTTATTTTCCCCCAAAGGAATGTGTTAAATTTAGCTGGGCAAATGTAACTTCCGTTTTAGATCTACATCCCTTGTACTTTACACCATGAATGCTGAACTAAAACTCTGGAATTCAAATCCCTTCTTGCTTAATCATTCTATTCTTTCAATGCATCACAAATTTCTTTGTAGCCAAACCCAAGGCTCTGAGGCATTCTTGAAATAGTTCTTTTAAAGCTGACATTTAAAACTCATCCCTAACTCAAATTATAATGGTTTTGACATGGTGTTCCGAGAAGGTACAGGGCTTAATAGCAAACACTTCTCATGTATTAAGCAGGATTAGTCAACCTAATTTCTAAAAAGATGTCATAATGAGTACACCACAACAGATGTTTTAAAATTTGGATGAAATTTGCTTCTATTTTTCCCTTAATGTCTTGAAACATGAAAGGAAAGGTCCACTTCTAAAAGTGAATAGAAGTCTCTGGTTACTAATTACAAAACAGGATGCAAAGAAAATGGGTGAGGTTCCTAGTAGAAGTGAAATATATTAAAAGTAGTTTCTTCTGGACGGTATAGATTTTTTTTCCACTCTGTGAAGGAAATGTTCTTAAAATAGAACACAGAGAACTTTACCTAGCTGAAAACCATGCATAATTCAGCATAGAGAGTGAACCATAATCTCTTTACACTGTTTGGGTAAATGGTTTGTGCTCTGAAAACAGGAATTTTCCAGATAGCAGTGAAAAGTCAGATTGTATTTCTCTTCAATACAAGTATCTGCCACAACTAGAGGCCCTAGCAATCTATCCTATGGCCCCAAAGGGTCAGGAGAAATGTTGTCTGTCCTCAGATCTGAGACAGGATGCAAATATAGCATTGAGGCTGACACTTGGAAAAGCATCCATGTTTAGCTCTGAGCACATAGATAAGTGTAATGGGTCTGTCCCTCTGAATGCTGGGTGGATTTATGTGAATGCATGTTGATTTCTTTCTTCTGTAATTGGGAAATACCAAATAATCACTCATAAAGGCTTTGATTTGTTTTATATAAATACTTTTGAGACAGTAGAGCCTGGAGTTTAGAAACATAATTTCAAATCCGTGGCTACTTCAATTGTTAACTACACAAACTACACAACAGGCAGCACTGCATAGAGATCTCTGTGAGAAGAGAAAGAAATGAGGTGAAATTTATGCCCCAGCTTACTGTTTGGCAAGAGTTTCTGGGATTTGTCATAGGGAGAGAGTGTCCAGAGAGAGAGCTCAGCAATCCCCCTGAGCTAAGAAGTCAGATTCAGAAGTTTGAGAAGATCAAGGCAGCTAGAATCTGTGGGCAAGAGTATCAGAAAGGAAGGAGATGCAGAGAGAAACAAAGACAAAGAGACACAGAGACAAAGACAGAGGGAAGGAGAACACGCTCTGGAGATAGCAAAGAACTTCCTTGGGTCTTTGATTGAGTACCAATCAGAGCACACGAGTAAGAAAACCACCAAGGCTGGGGAAAGAACTACTAAAGGAACAGGAAGTATAATCCCTGGAGCTCACCTGGTGCGAGGAGTAGTTTGCATTCCCACCATCCAGTGAGGAAAACCTTGTAATACATGAGGCACGGAGTACTGCTTTGGTGTGGGGACAAATTACCCGTAGACTTACGGCTGATCTGGTCCAAACTAACCATACTTAAAAGTAAGTCTTGAACACCTTGAACTGATTCCAAATCACTTAACTGGGTTACAAAATGAAGTCCTCAAATATTTAAAGGTATAATAAAAAATGCTGCAACTCAACGTAATATTCACAATGTCCAGAAACCAGTAAAAATCTACCGGGCATGCAAAGAAACAGGAAAACACATGAAAAGAACAAGCAGTTGTTAAAAACAGACTCAGAAATGACACAGATGATAGAATTAGTAGACAAGGGATTTAAAACAACTACTATAAATATATTTCATATGTTCAAAAAGCACGGGCAGATATAGGAAAGATGGAAAATAAAAAAGATGAATAGATAGGTAGATAAATAACAGATGTAGACACATGACAATGATTTTATACCTATCTATTTATCATAGAACTTCTATAAATGAAAAAAATACATGAGGTTTAAAATATACTGGATGGGAGATAACAGCAGATTAAATACTGTAGCAGAGCAGTGAACTTGAAGGCATAGCAATGAAATTATCCAAAATGAAATAAAGAAGGGAAAAGAATGAAAAATAAAATCAGTACAGCATCAGTGCATCAGTGAGTTATGGGACAATATCAAACAGCCTAACATACTTGTAATTGGAATCCCAGAAAATAGGAGTGGAGATGGAAAAAATGTTTGAAGAAACAATTATTGCAAATTTAACAAATTTGATGAAAACTATAAACTCATAAAAAGCTCAATAAGCCTCAAGGAGAAGAAATAAGAAAACACATAAGGCACAGTATATTAAAGAGTAAAATCTTTAAATTCACCCAGAGAAAAAAAATGCCTATTACACACACAAACAAAGGTAAGATTAAGAACAGACTTTTCATCAGAAAAGTCTGTCTACTAGTCAGAGACAGTAGAGTAACATTTTTATAGTTTGTTTGTTTGTTTTTTTAATATAATAGGAGTTAACTCATAAGGGTGTGTTAAGGTTTAAAAGAGGTAATATTTTTATTTTATAATTCTTAGGCTAGCACAAAGTGGGTGCTATTTTAAGTATTTAGTAAATTAAACAAACAAAAACAAAAACAATTGTAGGCTTCCTTTCCCAAAAGATCCCAGAATTTTAGGTGTGCAAAGAGGCCCTTAGAAATCATCAAATCCAAATCAATGATTTTACAGGATTGATCCCTGAGGCTCAGAATTGGGATCACCCTTGGTCAAGGACAAAAATGAGGTATAGGCAGAGGGAGCTTTGGGACCCCAATAACTCATGGGTCTTCTTGATGACACCATCTGCCATAGTCACTATCCACGGTCAACCATTTGATTTTCTCCAGCCTCATTCCCAAGTATCACTCTTCACTGCAACCTTCTTTTTGTATCTGTGGCTTTTCCCTAGAAATTACTCTCCTAAGAATTTGCTTTGCTCAAGCAATTTATTCTTCTTCATTTTCCTCCTTCTAGCAAATAAAGTGGTCTCATCTATAGTCATCTAGTTCAAAGCAGCGTTTAAATCTTGGATGAAGATAAGTCCCCCTACTCACTGCCAGCTTGTGAAGGCAATGGTCTAGTCACTAGGAGGGTGTTTAGGATCCCTGGGGAGATTCTGGGGCTACCCCTCTGGGCCCCTACCTCTCCCAGTTCCACTGGCAAAACAGATTTGGAGCCTGCTGGCACAGAAAAAACAGACAGCAAGGGCTCCTCACCGGAGCATATTTGAAAAGGTAAGACCAGACCCTCTGTTAGTCACAACAAACTAGAAGATTAATTAAAGCCACTCAGACTAACAGGTGGGTCTCCAGAGGTGCACAGCACTGGACACACCTTAAGCCTTGATTTATCACTTAAAATTGTTATCACCAAGCGTGCATTTAAGTTTCTCCCCAAACACACCACTTCTGCACCCAGCACACTTAAGCTCCCCTTTACCACCACCTTTCTTCTTGGGAGGTTACACGGTAGACCTGCAAAGACTTCAGGGAAAGAAGAGGGTTAAAAATGCTGGTGTGCAACTGTCAGGGCCCCCCTCCCATCTGGCCCTAAGAGGCCAATAACAGGGAGCAGCAATGCACATTAATCAATCCATGTGCCCAGCTATATACAAAGAGTCATGTGTTAAAAACATGGAGGACAAAATGAATATATCTTGAACTTACTACATGCAAGAAACAATTATTATAGTTAATCCTTGCAACAACATGGAGGTATAAATATTATTCCTACTTTGTAGCTGAGGAAGTTGATGCTTAGAGAGGCTAAGTGAGTCATAGAGCGAAATAAAAGCTGAGGAGACAAGTTTCACACACAGGACAGTTGTCTCTCCTGGTGCTGTATGAGCTCAGGCAGGAGGAGAGCACTGTGGGTGGTGGCCACAGTCACAGGTGGCTTCCTGCAGGAAGTGGTGTGCCTGCTGGGCTTTGAGACAGGCAGAGAGGAGGGATGAAAGAAGGCAAGCTTAGGGATACAACATTAATAAAGCAAAAGAACAAGAGTGACCAGGGCAGGGACAAGATGCACTGAGAGTGATAGAAGTGGAATGAGATCAGAGTGGATGAAACGGATGCAATCCTTTTACGATCTTCTCATGTGGGCACTGAGATAGACAGATGATTTCATGTGGAGGAGTAGTATAAAGAAAAGAAGTTTTAGGTATCTGGCTATTCCTAAGCTAAGCTATTCTTTTTTGGGAAGGAACAAACAAATCCAGGAAAGCTTCTTGGAATCTCTTACCATGGTGCTGAGCACACAGCTGAATAAGACCATAACAGCTGGCACTTATTAAACATTTTGAATAAACCAAACACTTTGATAAAATCTTTCCATGCCCCATCTATTCTCCACTATAACTTTGGCAGTATGTCACTTTTACTGAGCACATTTTACAGAGAAGGAAACTGAGACCCAGAGGGTCAAGCACCTTACTTGCTCAAGTATACACCATTGGTAAGGAGCAAGCCTGATTTAGACATGAGACTCCAGAGCCTTTGCTCTATGGCCTTGTAACTCGAAGTATGATCTGCAGAGCAGCAGTGTGGGACTCACCTGGGAGCAGGAGTATTTGTATTTGAAGATCTTTTCCTTAATGAACATGAAAGCTCTTAGAAAAACATAAAGCATTATCAAAGGGAAGGTATTGGAAATGCTTTTCAGCCATGGAAATTGGATTTAAGACTGTGACCCTTTCTTGGTTTATGTCTTGCATATTTGAATCTCAGCACAGAGCTGAATGGGTCCAGATGCTCTTGAGCAAAGCCCTAGAGCAGGTGTCGTCAAACCTTTTATATAAAAGACTCGGGAGGAAATATTTTAGGCTTTGCAGGCCATATGGTCTCTGTCATGATTACTCAACTCTTCCACTGTAGCATGAAAGCAGCCACAAACAATACATAAATGAACAGCGTGGCTGTGTTCCAATAAAACTTTATTTATAAAAACAGGAGGTGAGCTGAATTTGGCTCCCAGGCTATGGTTTGCCATCCCAATGCTAGAACACCAGATATTCCCTCTCAAAGAGGGGCTGTAGAAAGGAGGGCAAGGTAAGAAAATATGCTTTTCTTTGAATGGACATTCTAGTAGTCACCTGGAGGCAGGACATTCCAACCAGTCCAAGAAAGGTTTGGATTCTGAGTATCTAGAATGAATACAAGATGTACTGACAGACTGAAGAACAGTAACAGGCTATTTATAGCAGGGGAAACTTTTTTACTCCTTCATGTCAAACTCTTGTCAGATGGGCTCTGCAGAAGAGAAGGGCATGTCAACTAATTTCCATCAATTCTGTTTTATTCATTCATCCTTACTGACTACTATATGCCAGATATTATAAATAAATACAGGATAAATTATGTAATTCCCCTGTTTTCAAAAAGTTCATAACCCAAAGGGGGAAGAAGGTATAAATACACAGCCCAAGCCAATGTTGTGTGTGCTAGAAAGGTGAAAGCTAAGACGTACTACATGAGCTTGGAGGAGGGCACCGTATACAGACCAGGAGAAGGGAATTAGAAGCAGCTATCAGGGAGAAGGTAAGCCTCTATTGATATCTCAAGTCTTGGAGGATGCAAAGTCAACCAAGTGAAGGAGGGGCAGAGTGAAAAATGTGCAAAGGCTATAGGTGGAAGGAGCATGTGAACTTAAAGCAATGTGACTGCAGAACCAGAAAACTGAGTGTAAGTAGGAAATGCAGGGAAATGGGGTGACGGACAATCTGGGGCCAGACTGTCAAAGACCTTTCAGTCTGAAGAAAGGGGGTCCAATTCTTAGGGGAATGGGAGTACCATGAAGCCTTTTAAACCAAGGAGAAACAACGTCTGAATTTTTTTTTAATCTAAAGACATTTTACTAAGACTTTGGTATAGAAATGAAGGGACTAAGGGGTGACAATATAGTGGAGAGGCCAGTGTTCAAGACACTCTGGAAGTCACCTAGGAAAGAGATGGTGCCCTGACTAAGCTACTAACAGGGGTCAGAGAGAAGGGAATAGTATCAGAAAGAATTAAAAGCTAGGTCTGATAAAGCTTGGTGTGAGAGAGTGTTTAAGAAGACACCCAAGTTTCAGACTAACTGGGTGGGTGCTGATGTCATTTAGTGCAATATTCAATACAGAGGAGGATTGGGTTTGGAAGCGGGGTGATGACTTCAGCTTTGGACTTGTTAACTTTCTGTGGCTGTAAGCCAGACTAGTGAAGATACTGGAACTGGGACTTAGGGGAGAGATCAGGGCAAGAGGCAGGAGTTTAGAACATTGGGACTGTGATAGAAGCCATGGTAGCGATGACATCACACAGAAAGAGTGCATACAGTAAGAAGAACAGAAGGCCTAGGAGGAATTCCTGGGGAGAGATGGACAGAGTAGGGAAACCATGAGGAAAGGAAAGGACACCCAGGAGGAGAGGAGGAGGACCAAGAAAGAGTGACATAACAGTCATTGTCAGGGATGGCACATGGACTAACTCCTATAACGCTTCCAACAGCTGTATGTCTGGATCTGATTATTCTTATTTTACAAATAAGAGAAGGAAGCAAACCATAAGAGACTCTTAAATACAGAGAACAAACTGAGGGTTGATGGGGGGGGGAGAGGGGAAAATGGGTGATGGGCATCGAGGAGGGCACTTGTTGGGATGAGCACTGGGTGTTATGTGTAAGTGACAAATCATGGGAATCTACTCCTGAAACCATGGGGACACTGTATACACTGCATGTTAGCTAACTTGGCAATAAATTATACTAAAACAAACAAATAAGCAAACAAGAAAACAAAAAAAAACAAAAAAATGGAAAATAAAGGGGAAAAAAAGAGAGAGAGAGAGCTGGGAATCAGTGGGAAAAGCAACTTGACTAGGTTTGCAGTGCCAGTAGATTTTGGAGGTGGCATTGAAACATACATCCATGAAATGTTTTGTCTTGTTTTGGTTTTGAAGCCTATGCACTTCTATTCCATAAGCCACATCAGAGATTTCAATAAGAAAATGAATAACATTTATTTAGTAGGTACTGTACTCTACACACCATTATAAACATTTTGAAAATATTTACTTATTTAACTCTCACAACAACCTGGTGATACCCAGTACCAATACTCCAGTACCATTATTATCCTCTGTTAAAAAACAAAACAAAACAAAACAAAACAAATCTCACCCTAGATTACATGGCTTGAAAATGACAGAGCTGGGTTTTAAATATAGGAAGCCTGTGCTCCTCACCACCTCATCATACAACTCAAATCTGAAACCTTTAAGCCTTTAATTCAGCAGAGGCTAATAAGGTGACTATCACGTACCTGGCATTATGCTCCATGTTGCAATTAAAAAATGCACTGAAACGTTACAGTCCCTACCTAAATGGATCTTACAGTTCAGTACCTCTTCAATATTATCTAGAAAAGACAACCAAGGGACAAGAGTTGAGGGATGGAATGTGCAGGACACTTGAATTGGGGACCAGGTAAGAGAAACTCAGGTTCTTATTGAACACCTCTGTGTGGAGTACTGCTCTAGACCTGAGATGAGCTATAATGGGAAAACTAGTTTAAGGGCATAGTGCTGGGTATTTCAGACTTGCCTGACCTGAATTTGTCTCCTCCCCTTGTGTTTTACTGTGGAAGGTATTTTTGTGATGATTAATTCCCTGCTCCTGAGACAGTCTGCATTTTTTTTAAATCATAAAACCTTATTTCAATCTCTTTTTTTGTGTGTGATGGGGATACACTTAGATATTTAAAACTTAGAGGGTTACTATTTATGAAATTGTGGAGTTCATCCAGTGCTGGATGATGGGAAGGATATTAACTCTGGAGCCAGGAAGGGGAGACAGTATATCTACTTCAGGTATGAAGGACTCTTGGGTGACATCCTGACATAGTGGGAACTCCCTTAAAAAAGTCAAGATCCTACTGGTCCCCTTTATCTCTTGATAATATCTCCTTTTCCAATGCTCACCATGGGCTTTGATTGTCATGGGGATGAGAAAGGCCTGAATTAGGGGAGAATCTACATTAAATATTTTACTATGGAGAAATACTTGACTTATAAAATAAATGAGAGAATTATTTCCCTGTTTAAAACCCAAGTTTGAGCTACCTTATTGCCTTCAGGAATTGCCAAGCTGACCTGCTAGTAAAGTCTCCTGAGATCCTACATAAGGTTCTTTGTCTCTAGGGAGACTATAATATTCTGAGGGTGATTTGGGAAGGATTCCCTCTACAGATATCAGTTTGGTATCATATGTAGGGTTTACAGGACATTCAAAGGTGGTTTCTAAAATGGCTGTATTTACTATTTGAGGCATGTTTCAGGGACTGGACTATGTCTACTCATTGAGGATATTACAGGTAGGTCTAAAATACCCATGGTTTTGACATATCCCTTTGCACTTAGGATAGCTGCCTGTTTGACCACACTACATTGCCATGTGGAACCTTTCTAACAAATATATTCGTCTCATGTCACTGCTGTTAGGATATACTGTTACATACATCAAAAATCAATGCCCAAACTACCTCCTGCCCCTGCTCACTGTGGCCTGATAGTCCATCAGTGCTCGCTCCATCCATCCATCCATCCATCCATCCATCCATCCATCCATCCATTCTAGTCATGCAGGAAACACTGGCTAAGCATTTACTTTACCAAGCCCTACCCTAAGGGCAAGGAGATGAATCAGGCACATCCTTCAAAATGCTCACAGACTATTAGAGAAGACAGATCAGAAAGCAATAATTTTAATATAGTGTGATAGATTCTATAATAATTGTATCTCAAAAAAAAAAAACAGTTTGAGCTCCCACCTCACATCTTGTTCAGCGTGACAATCAAGAGAGCACAGTGAGAGAACTAGCCAGCTGAAGACTGTCTATGTCCCCACAGGGTAGAAAGGAATTTATTATTAGAAATTTACATTGCACAGAGCAAGATCTTTATTTGCCTTTGTAAGAGAACATCTTTATAAGGAGAAGCCTGGAGAGCTGAATCCCCAGAAGCCCTGGGGGAATCTGTGAAGAAGAGGATGGGAATAGTATTGGAAGGCTACCAGAGTAAGCATTGTGGCTTCCCCACTTCCCCCTTTACTTACTTAGATACCTACTTTCTTACCTCTCTGAATAATTTCTGGCTCTTCTGAATAACCACCTGAGGAGCATAAATATAGTTTTTGCTTTGTCAAAGACAGATAACTCAGGATGCTAGGGAGCAAGTTGGACTGGAAATCCCCAGACCCTCCTTCTCTCATAAAGATACTGATCCAACAACACGCAAACCAATTCCTTTGTGAGAACACCAGAAACCAGTTAAAAGGACACTGCATCCAAAGTGAATGCAAACCCAGCTGTTATAATTATAAGATGTTTTATGTATGCCCCATGGTAACCACAAAGAAAATGCCTATAGACAATACAAAAAAAAGGAGACAGCAATCAAGTCATGCCCCTACAAAAAAAAAATTAATAAAACACAAAAAAGATAGCAAAAGAGAAAAAGAGGAACAAAACTTCTACAAGACAGGCAGAAAACAATGAACAAAATGTCAATAGTGAACAAAATGTCAATAGTAAGTCCTTTTCTATCAGTAATTACTTTAAAAATTTTTTTAATGTTTATTTATTTTTGAGGAAGAGAGAGAGAGACAGAGTGTGAGTGGGAAAGGGGCAGAGAGAGAGGGAGACAAAGAACCTGAGGCAGGCTCCAGGCTCTGACCTGTTAGCACAGAGCCCGATGTGGGGCTCAAACTCACAGACTACAAGATCATGACCTGAGCCAAAGTCGGACGCTTAACTGACTGAGCCACCCAGGTGGCCCTCTATCAGTAATTACTTTAAATGTAAAAATTTTAAACTCTCTAATCAAAAGATGGCATGTCAGGGTGACTCAGTCAATAAAGCATTCAACTCTTGATTTCAGTTCAGGTCTTGATTTCAGGGTTGTGAGTTCAAGTACCACATTGGGTTCTGCACTGGGCATAAAGCCTACTCAAAATAAATAATAAACTCCCTCATCAAAATACATGGAATGACTGAACAGATTTTTAAAGGGGGCGGGTACTAGGTGGCTCAATCAGTTGAGTGTCTGACTCTTTGTTTTGGCTCAGGTCATGATCCCAGGGTCATTGGATCAAGCCTTGTGTTGGACTCCACACTGAGAGTGGAGCTTGCTTGAGATTCTCTCTCTCCCTCTGGCCCCCCCTTCTCTCTCTCTCTCCCTCTAAAATAAAAAATAAAGAAAACAAGATCCAACTATATGCTATCTTAGAGTTTCACTTTATATGTAAGAACTAATACAGGCTGAAAATGAAAGGATGGAAAACTATATTCCATGTAAATGTCAACCAAAAGACAGCAGAGATGGCCATACTTATGTCAGGCAAAATAGACTTTAAGTCAAAACTGTCACAAAAGATAAAGAAGACATTATGTAACAATAAAAGGGGAAATTCATCAGGAAGGTATAATGGTAAGTATATATGAACCTAATACCACACTATACAAATATATTATGCAAACATTGACCGAATTGAAGGAAGAAATAGCAATATAATAACAGTAGGAAAAAATAATAGTGGGAGATTTCAATACCCCACTTTCAATAATGGATAGAACATCCAGATAGAAGATCAATAAAGAAACAGTGGACTTGAATAACATTATAGACTAAACAGACCCAACAGACAGACCACCTAACAGCAGCAGAATACATATTCTTCAAGTGCACACAGAACATTCTCAGGATAGATTATGTGTTAGATCACAAAAAAGTCTTAACTTTAAGAAAATTGAAATCATACCAAGTATCTTTTCTGACCACAATAAAATAAACTAGAAATCAATGGCAGAAGATTGCAAAATACACAAGTATATGGAAATTAAATAACATACTCTTTTTTTAAAGATTTTTTTTTTCAACGTTTTTTTTTTTTATTTTTGGGACAGAGAGAGACAGAGCATGAACGGGGGAGGGGCAGAGAGAGAGGGAGACACAGAATGGGAAACAGGCTCCAGGCTCCGAGCCATCAGCCCAGAGCCTGATGCGGGGCTCGAACTCACGGACCGCGAGATCGTGAGCTGGCTGAAGTCGGACGCTCAACCGACTGCGCCACCCAGGCGCCCCTGGAAATTAAATAACATACTCTTGAACAACCAATGAGTCAATGGAGAAATCAAAAGGGAAATTAGAAAATGTCCTGATACAAATGAAAATAAAAACATAACACATGAAAAATTATAGGATGCAGTAAAAGCAATACTAACAGTGAAGTTTATAGTGGTAAACATCTACATTAAAAAAATATATATCAAACAACATAAATTTAAGCCTCAATGAACTACAAAAAGAATAATAAACTAAGCCTAAAATTAGGAGAAGGAAATAAATAATAGAAATTAGAGTAGAAATAAATGAAATAGAGAATAGAAAAGAAATTGAAAAAAATCAATGAAATTAAGAGTTGGTTTTTTGAACAGATCAGCAAAATTGACAAACCTTTAGCTAGACTACCTAAGAAAAAAGGAGAAAAAGTTCAAACAAAATTAGAAATGAAAGAAGAGGCATTTCAACTGATGCCACAGAAATAAGAAAAAAAGGGGTACCTGGGTGGTGCAGTTGGTTAAGCATCCGACTCTTGATTTTGGCTCCGGTCATGATCTCACGGTCATGAGATTGAGGCTTGCATTGGGCTCTGCACTGAGTGTGTAGTCTCTTGGGATTCTCCCTCTCTCTCCCTCTCTCTCTCTCTCTCTCTGCCTATCCCCTGCTCATGCTTTTTTTCTCTCTCTCAATCTCTCTCTCAAAATAAATAAATATTTTCTTTAGAAAAGAAATAAGGAATGATGAGTCTTCTGTGAACAATTATATGCCAAACAAATTGGTTAACCTAGAGGAAATGGATAAATTATTAGAAACATACAACCTACCAAGACTGAATCATGAAGAAATAGAAAATATGAACAGATCTATGACTAGTAAGGAGATTGAACCAGTAATCAAAAACTTCTCAACAAAGAAAAGCCCAGGACCAGATGGCTTCACTGGAGAATTCTACCAAACATTTAAAGTAGAATTTACAGCAATCCTTCTCAAACTTTCAAAAAAACTGAAAAGGAGGGAATACTTCCAAACTCATTTTATGAGGCCAGCATTACCCTGATACTAAAGCAAACAATGACACTAATAAATAAATAAATAAGTAAATAAATAAATAAATAAATAAAATAGAAAAAGCTACAGGCCAATATGTCTGACAAATATCGATGCAATAATTTTCAACAATATGTTAGCAAGTTGAATTCAACAACAGTTTGAAAGGATCATTATACCATGACCAAGTAGGATTTATCTCTGAGGTACAAGGATGTTTCAACATATGCAAATCAACCAATGTGATACACCACTTTGAAAAAATGAAGGATAAAAATCACACGATCCTCTCCATAGAAGCAGGAAAAGCATTTGAAAAAATTCAACACCTTTTCATGAAGAAATGCTCAACTATCTAGGAATAGAAGGAAATTACCTCAATATAATATAAGCCATATAAGTCCACAACAAACATCATTATCAAAGGTGAAAAACTGAAAGCTTCTCCTCTACGATCTGGAACAAGGCAAGGAAGCTCACTCTCACTTCTATTTAACATAGTACTGGAAGTCCTAGCCAGGACAGTCAGGCAAGAAAAAGAAATAAAAGGCATTCAAATCAGAAAGGAAGAAGTATAATTGTCCCCATTTACAGATAACATGGTCTTATATGTAGAAAACCCTAAAGATTCTCCCTGAAAAGTTAGAATTAACAAACGAATTTGGTGAAGTCGGAGAACACAAATTCAATATGCAAAAATCAGTTGCACTTCTATACACTAACACTGAACTATGTTAAAAGGATATTAATAAGTGATACCATTTACGGTAACACCAAAAAGAATAAAATCCTTAGGGATCAGCTGATTAGGTGAAAGACTTGTACACTGAAAACTACAAGACACGGATGAGAGAAATTGGAGACAAAAACAAATGGACATCCTATTTTCATGGACTGGAAGACTTAATATTAAAACGTCCACACTATCCAAATCATTCTGTACATTCAATGCAACCTCCTTAGAATTTTAATGTTACTTTTTGCAGAAATAGAAAAACAATCCCAAAATTCATGTGGAACCATAAAAGATCTTGAATAGCCAAAATAATCCTGAGAACAAAGCTTCCTGATTTCAAAGCATATTATAAAGCTACAGTAATCAACACTGGATTGTACTGGCATCAATCAGATTAGATACCTAGAGAGAACAGAGATAGGGAAAAGAACAGATAGATACCTAGATAGAACAGAATAGGGAAAAGACAGTCTCTTCAATAAGTGGTGCTGGGGAAAACTGGATATCCATCTGCAAAGAATAAAATTGGACACTTATACCATAAACAAAAAGAAACCAAAAAGGGATTAAATACTTAAATGTAAGAACAGAAATGTAAGAAACTACAAAACCCTACAAGAAAATGTAGGGCAATTGCTTCATAATTTTGGTTTTGGCAATACTTTCTTGAGTATAACACCAAAGGCAGAGGAAATAAAAGCAAACTTAGACACGTGTGACTAAAACTAAAAAGCTTCTGTGTAGCAAAGGAAGCAATCAGCAGAGTGAAAAGGTAACGTATAGAATGGGAGAAATTATTTGCAAACTTATAGCAGGTAAGGGGTAAGTATCCAAAAACCACAAGGAACTTTTACAAGTCAATAACAAAAAACTAAATACCTGACTTCAAAATAGGCAAACAGATTTGAATAGACATTTCTTCAAAGAAGACAAATGACTAACAAGTGTCTGAAAATTTTCTCAACATCACTAATCATCAGGGACATGAAAACCACCATGAGCTACACTTTACACCTGTTTGGATAGCCGCTATCAAAAAAAACAAACAAACACAAGAAGAAAAACAGAATATAACAAGTGTCCTGTCAGGGCTATTGCTCACATTTCCAGTATATTTTTCCCAATAGCTTACTGTGAAAATTGTGGAACATGGAGAAGAGCGGAAAGAATTGTACAATGAATACCCATACTAATTTGTACAATGCCCAATTGTACAATGGATCAAGTTTTGTTGCATAGCTATACATGTATCTAGTCACTTCTCTGTGTTTTCCAATGTGCTTTTTAGATTACACTTTTATTTTGAGATAATTATAGATCCACACGCAGTTATAAGAAATCATCCTGTGTACCCTTTACTCGTTTTTTCCCAGTAGCAACATCTTGCAAAGCTATAGCACAATATCACAACCACGATATCAACGTGGATGCAGCCAAGATACAGATTCCATCACCACAAGGATCCCTCCCTTTACCCTTTTAGAGCCACACCTACTATCCTCACTTTCCTCCCCCTCTGAAACCTGTGGCAACCACTCAGCTATTCTCCATTTCAATAATTTTGTCTTTCAAAAAATGTTATCTGAATGGAGTTATGCGGGTTGTAGCCTTTGGGGATTGGCTTTTTTCATTCAGTACCATTTTCTAGTGATTCCAGTTGTTGTGTATATCAACAGTTCATTCCCCATGTGTTTTCAAAGGCATTTTCACACCTAGGGGACGTTCTTCATGAGCTTGTGCCAGTAAGTATCACCCCATAAAATCCCCAGCAATGTTAGAAAAGGAAATATACTCTTTAGAGTCTTTTCTTTGAAAAAACCAACAACAAAACAAAACAACTTATGGAGGTTTTGACATTTTGCAGTATTGGCCACAAACATTTTGAAAAGTTTCCAATGTGGATTTTGTATGTGTGAACTT
The DNA here is from genome assembly GCF_028018385.1 of Neofelis nebulosa. NCBI lineage: Eukaryota > Metazoa > Chordata > Mammalia > Carnivora > Felidae > Neofelis > Neofelis nebulosa. The sequence continues at coordinate 35,816,710 of NC_080786.1, read as the reverse complement.
GAGAAGAGAATAAAAATGTCAGTGGCCGTATTCATCTTGCATAAAATATTTGAACTTTATGCTGCACTAAAACAATAAATTGTCTCTGTAATAAGACATGGGCAATTAAACAAGCAAGAGAAACAATTCATGTAGCTTGAGTTGAATGGAAGCCCTGCAATTGAAGTAATGTAATCACACCCCAGGAGTCTGAGGAGGGGGTGTGTGCCCAGGAGAGGTGACTGCTTTATGCTTCTTTATATAATGGATAAGGGAAGTGTAATTTAATTTGCAAACAGCAATCTTTAGAAATCAATTAGGAGTTTATTCCAAAGGGGGCAAACGTTGGTTACAGATTTATGGACCTCTCTGCAGAGGAGGGAAAGTTTAGCACTTAGGGCTCAAGCCCTGCCCTTCCCACCTCTCCAGAAGTAACTCCCAGTGGGGAAGGAATGTAGCGGCCCACAAGGGAAGGAGTCCTGTGCAGGGGCTGCAGGAGAGAGGTCTGCAGTGGGAGACGTGAGCCTGTGCCCCAGAGCTGGGCGTCTGTGGACCAGGATGGTCAGGCTGATGCTCTTCTAGTTGTTGATACTGAATTCACACACAGGCAGATGCACCTGGGACAGACCCTGACAGCAGGCCAGCGCTGGCTACTGGAGAGAGCCTCCTGCCCCTGAGAGCAGGGAAGGCTTTGTTTCGCAGCTCGGTGAAGTACAGACCCAGGTACTCCTCACTCTATCGTGTACTTGCCTGTTCAGTCATCTCTAGCTGAGCACTGCCTTCATGTGCTCCTCTGAGCGTAGACCCGTGGCCGTCAGTCTAACAGGAATTAGCAACGATTTCTTGTGGTCATGTAAGTTCAAGAAACGCAGGTTTAATCAAAGTTAAGCAGGCCTCTTTACTGTAGGATGGCCCAGACCTATTGATCTGAGGCTGTGCATGGGGCATCTACAGATTATTATAAGACTGGAGAGTTATAATTACTGATTGTAAGATTATAATCAGATTTTTTAAAAAAAAGTTATCTGACCAGGGACCCAGACAAAAGTGTTCTGGGTCACACTTGGAGGAAGGCTGCCGCGCTGGGTTTCTGTCTGTGAGGCTTGCATGAATAGGACCGCAATGAACACAGAAAGGTAAGTTCTGTGCTAGAGAACTTCCCGTTGTGTTCCCTGCTGTATCTCTACTGTCTAGGCCAGTACTGTGCCTGGCTCACAGTAAGTGCCCAATGAATGCTGGTTACATGACTAAAAATAATAGCTATTATTTCTTGAGTTCTAGGAATTGTGCTGAGCTTTTTTCAGCCATTATCCCATTTAACTCTCAAAACAATACTGAGAACCAGTTCTCATTGTTATTCCCTTCTACAGGTGAGAAAACTGAGGGTTAAGACGGTTCCATAATTTGCCCATGGTCACAGAGATAGGAAGGGGTCAGGCTGCGGCTTGAATCCAGATTATATAACTCTACAACCCACATGAGTAATTGTTTCTCTGCATTGCTTCTAGGAAGGACCAGGTAAGTAGATAAATGAATCCAAAACCCATCCAGGCATCACTAATCGGAAGGGAACTAGCCCTGAGTGGTCCCACCAAAACACCCCATTCCTCCAAGTGAACTCATCCTCAGAGGTGGCCTTCCAGGGTGCGGAGGACAGCACACATTCCCAAAACCTTCCTGGCTGCAGAGCATGCCACACATGCCTGTGGGAACTGTAGTTTACCAAGAACCAGATTTACCTGCAAAACTTGATCTGGTCTTCATTAAGTTGTGTGCAGGTCTCCTTGAAACAAGAGTCAACACTGAACACCGAAGCATGTAGAATAAAACAGCCACAGGAACAGGGTTTGGGGCAGGGGCTGAAGTTCTTGCCAGGGATCGAGTAATCACTAAGGCTTCCCAATGGGAAGTTAGGAGCATTAATTTCAGCACAGCAGACCGAGGCCCAAGAGAGAGCATCTCGACCTCTTGATGTTGGTAGTGTGTCTACTAGACATTTCTACCCAGCACTGTGGCAGATAGGAAATAAACCCGCCTAGGAAAGTGGATGCTGATATGGCGGAAAGCCAGGTGCAAAAAAGGCGTTCTCAAGATCCCTCTTTGCAAAAAGGAAGTGCATCCCTCAGAAAAGGCCGGTTTATCACCCTAGTATTCAAGGGTCTCCTACAGCTTTGCCCAAAGGCCAGCCACAGGATCCAGGTCCCATTAGGGGCTGGTCCAGGTACTGGGGGCTGGGGGCTTTGCAGAGTGCCTCTCAAACATGACTTAGGCATGGCCCTGTCTTAGGGAAAAGCAGTCTCCACTTTTAAAAATTTTCTTTCTTCTCCCGCCCTTTTTTTTTAATGGATAAGGAATTGTTCAGCTGCCTCAGCAGCATAAATGAAATAAATTATCATTAAGATTAGGGATTGTGTTGTAAGTACACTCTAATTGCTAATTAATGCATTGTCCTGTTGATTTTTCCATGCATCTTATGTTTGACAAAGATGGAGGCTTGTTGCCAGCTCCGGGTAAAACATCATCTCTGGCCCAGGCAGACAAGGTCGCTGGGTGAGTAAGACATTTCTTAGTTAACATTACTCCAATTCAGCATAGAACAGCTGTTTAAAAGGCTGACATTCAAGCAGATTGCCTGGGTTTGATTCTTAACTCTATCGCTTACTGTGTCTACTTTGAGCAAGTTATTTTATTTCTTTGAGCCTCAGTTTTCCCTTCTCTATAACAGGGATAAAAATGATAGCATCCACCTTTTAAGATTTTGGCAAGGATTAAAAGAGAGAATAGAGTGAGGCATTTAGATGTAAGACCCAGTATGAGTGCTAGCTGCCAATCTTACTATTCCAGGTGTATATTTTCTTAATCAAACTATTTGAGGCCAATTGGGTTGCAGAATTCAGGGGTTTTGTTTTGTTTTGTTTTTTTGGTGTTTTTGTGTGTGTGTGTGTGGGGGGGTGCGCTTTGGCATTTAGGAAGCTAATGTGGCACACACAATTTATATTATGTTCCACTCCCTGCAGGATTGAGGGCAATGTCTCACAATCAAACATGCTAATATTTATGTAGTTAAATATAGAAACATTCACATTAAGTGAGATAAATAAATACTATAAATACTTTTCTGTTACTTCAGTCAAATATTCTCACCCAGTGAGTTTTGACATCAAATTTATGAAAAGGCTTTCAGGATTCAGAGCTTTTTAAAATTTTGGATAAGGGATTTTTGACCTGTCTGACAGGTACTCCTGCAATAGGTTGCTGTGTCTACACTGGAACAGGTGCCATCCATACTCAGATCCCTCAGTCTTTTTCCTGACTCACTGCGGAGGTCTGTTTCAGCAGCAGATTCTTGGCTCCTGCCTAGACCTTGTGCAGGAAACTTCAGGGAGCCTCTAGGCTGAGCCTGGGAATGGTCAGTGGTCTACAGGGGTCAGGGCCTCCAGCTGTGAGTACCTGCCTGGTGCCAAGTGCCTGATGCCCAGTGCCTGGCTAGGTTTTCTTGCTGGTCCCTGATGCTGTGTGCACAGTGCCCAGTCCTGCACCTAGCCTGGACTAGTGATGGCTCCTGCTTTACAGCTGGTCTCCTGGACAGAGCTCTTCCTTTAAGTGAGGTGGGCAGCCTGATATAGTCATGGGCCAACTTGGGAAGCATAGTGAAAAAAGGGTCAAGAAGCACCTTCTCTCTCAAGGCTCTGAAATCACAGACTTACGGGCAGCTGAGTGAGGGCTGGGTGGGATTCAAATCTGTCCACTCACTCACTCACTCACTCACTCACTCACAGTAAACATTTACTTGGTCCTACTTTGTGCCAGGACCCTTACCAGGCCCTGCATGGCCAGGAGTCCGCAGAGTCACAATGATATAAAGCTAACAGTGAGGAGTATTTGGAATGTGGGCCAGGCACCGTGCTCTGTAGTTTACCAGATCGGCAGACTGGATTCCTCCTTCCCTCAGGCCTGGGGCCACTGGAGTCTGAACCTCTCACCCAAGCCTTAGAGTTCTAGCTCTTAAATTCTCCCCATGAGATTCTTCATGCTCTACAAAAGAGCATTTATCCTCAGTCTATAAAAGCATTAAGCTAGGTGCCAGCTCTAAAGTTAGCAAGAATGGAAATATCAGCTTATCTGTCAACATCTGCTTCCCCAAACTGCATGAAGATGCCACCAAGATGTGGGAATTTTTGCAGTAGGAGACTGGATGGACCAAGGTCTGCCCTGTTCAGGACCACTTATTAGTCCCCTTGCCTTGCGTAGGTCAGAATTTGTGGTAAATAGAGGCAGGAATTTGGGCCTCTGTACTGGGCCTCTCTGTGAATATTGGTGCTTGGTGCCCACTCAAAGATTTGTCAACCCCTTCTGAGCACAATCCTGTCTTTGCAGAAATTGTCTGAATTCTAACTGCTGAGAAGGAAGTAGAAGGAGGGGAAGCCCAAGGGGACACTGAAGGCTGTCCTTGTGATTAAAATGAACCCATGAATGGCCCCATTTTGGAGCTCAGCCCTGCACCAGTCACTTTCATATGCCATGCCATTTACTCCAAACTTCTGGACTTGATGCTATTTTTCCATGTTATACATCAGGAAAATGAGAAGTAAGAAGTTAAAGCAATTAATGTGGTGGCCTAGGCTATGGTTCAGATCTACTGAAAATCCAAGCTTTCGACATGAGATACAAAAAGGTGCCCTTCCACTCTGGGCCCCACGCTACTGAAGGCAATACATACCGGTGAGAGCCTAGAGGCACAAGAGATACTTTACTAATGAAGTTCTTCCTGAGCTAGACACGCTTATTTGGCTGAAGTCTTTTCTTATGAAAACAAAGAGCCAACCTGAAGACAGAGCCCTGCCCACTCAAGAAACAACCAGGGGAGAGACTGTGCCCCTCCAACACATCCTGCCCAGGGCCTGTGGATGGCCTGCTCTTGGAATGAAGATGGACATGATGCAATTTCAAAGTGAATAAAAAGATTAAAATGTGAGTTGTCTGACGTTTCCTCCTAACTCTGGTCTTGGACATGCGGTGGTCTGGTTATATTCTTGCTTTTATGTCTTGCTGGCCTTCTGGTTTTAACACCAGCCTCAGTGTACTTAGGTACTGTGTGAGACAGCCTCTTGGTGTTGATCAACTCTGGGGAACAAATAAATTCTAGTTTTGGGGGCCACATGCCAGTTATGGCTTCCCAGTCATGGCTGCCCTGTGAGCCTTGTAGACCCTAAATACCTGGGTCTCACAGCAGGCACCAAACAACCTTCTGCGCCGTTCATCCCCAACCACCTGAAGGGTGTAGATGTCCCTGGAAGCCCCAGGGTTTGCTGAAGTTAGAATGAGACCCTCAGGGGCTCCCGATCTAGCCTGTTTTCCTGCCTCCTAGAATTCTGTGTCTTCAGCATTTGCCCCATATTCTAATGAGATGTTCAGTTCTTAGCTGCAGACATGTGGAGAGATAATTGAGAATTAAAGTCAGAGGGAAAACTTGAGACAGCAATCATGGGTTTAAATTTATTATTCTTCTGAGTATCCATCATGTTTCTCCTCCATAAGAGCCCTCAAATGATACTATTAATTCATTCTTTCAATAATATAAAACATTTTTTTCAGCCATTATAGAGGTACAGAGAAGAACAAGGCTTGGTCCATGATTTCTGCTTTGACTGGGTGGTTGTTCATTTTGAAGTCAGACCCAGTAAGGTAATGTGTGTCCAGAGCCTGACTAACTCCTCACCTGTCTTCTGCTCTCCACTCCCCCCGCCCCCGCTCTCAACCTTGTCTCCTCGTAGTCACAAACCCATGGTCCCACAGAGCCAGTGCCTCAGATCACTTTCTGTCCTTTCTGGCCCCAGATAATACTATTAAGCTCACCAGCTAGTTGTGAGGATCTAAGGCCACAGCGTAGGTGACAGTCCTGAGCACGCAGTCCTGGACTCGCAGAGACATCTGTCAATTTCACTTTTCTTCCTTCTCTGGATGGAAACTGCCTTGTCTCTATCATCAATCAGCACAAATGGTATTGGGTTTGTGTTCTTTCTCTGAGTTCTTGGGCCTTGCTTTTGGATTTTCCATTAGAAAGCATTATGGAAGAAGGCTCCAGTTCTGCTCAGGCATGCTCAGTACTGGGCACTGAAGACATTGTTGTTAAAGTGAATGGAAACGGCTCTTGGCAAATCTGCCTCTGAATATACCCCGAATCTTCTCCATGACTTAGAGAGTTAATAGTAATGGACATGGATGGAGTGCTTGCTATGCTGCCCAGGCAAGGAGGCCTGGTTCCAAAGTTAAAGACATCTAGGACAATTTCAGGCTAAAAATGGAAACTGTCCATAAACTAACCATGGGACTCAGGTGGGAAGACAGGAACCAAATTCCACATAATGGTCCACAATTCTATTCTCCCAGGGTACTTGCACTCTCTCCCCAGCCAGTGTTGCAGGCTAGTGACTAAACACATCATAACACTGATGTGTATAGTATCATGAACATATGGGATGGCACCTGGAAGGGGCAACCTCTGCTGGGGGGTGCTGTGGGCAGACTCGTCTGTAGGCCTTTGAGGAGTTCAGCGTCAGGTGACACAGCCCAGTCTGCACCTTAAAGTTGAACTGATGCATTGATTGTTCTCATCTGGATGTTGTTTTCCTGGCTGCAGGGAACCGTGAGAGGAAGAATAGCACAGTAGGTCACAGAACAGCATCCAGAGCCAACTGCCTGGGCCTGAAGCCATTTACAGATGCTGAGAACATAATATAAGCCCTCTCATCCTCTATTCCCCAATCTATAGAATGAGGACAAAAATAGTGCCCAATGGCCCTGAAGGTGGAGTGACCAACTATGGCCAAAGTGTGGAGCAAAGAGAAAGCCCTAGGTGGGTATAGATATGATAATGATGACAGCGCCTTTTGGAGACACTTCTGTATCCCACGACCTGACATAGCACATTCCCAGGGAGGTGCCATGGTCAGCCAGGAAGCTTGGAGGAAGCCAGGCTTCCAAGAGGTGCCTTCTAGAAGTTTCTCTTTACCAAGTGTTTGTGCAGGAGATCCAGCTGCCTCTGACACCAGAGCTGAATCTGCTGGACAGTCTTGAAGGGCTGGGTACCACCTCTCCATCCTGGGACCACAGGTGTCCCTCCAACTGCATTTACCAGCCTCTAGGATACCAAGATAGGGTTTGCTCTGAACAAGGAGGGAGCAGCATCCATAAAGCATTAAAAAACACATCAAGAAAAGGAGTCTGGAAGCAACATTACTCCTAGATAAAAAGCTACCTTGTTTTCTTAAGGAGATTTGAATTCTCTGAATTAAGGAATTGTGGTTTTAAAGGTTACCTGAGGGAAATACGGAGTTTTTAAAGCCCTGGGCTTTAATTAAAACTCACTCACACACAACTAATGTGTGAGCCCAGATGTCCCCTGCATGCTCTCTGGGAACACAGGCCAGAAAAGGTCTCTGATGAGATGAGAAACTCTGAAGTCCTCAGCCCTGCATGCAAGCCCCCTCTTCTATTCCTGTTCCTATTTTTTAGGAAAGGCTGGACACCCTACTCTTCAGACATGAATGTATCCAGGTTCTGGAATGTCCATAATCCCTGCAATTTACACATGGGGCAGAACATGGTTAGAGTTGACATACTGGTGGTGTTAAAATAAATTCCTACTTTACCACCTCTGCTCATGTGGTTCACTGTGATGGTTTGAATGGTTGCACCATTCAATCCTGCCGCACATGGCCATGTTTGTGAAGGCTCTTTGGATGTCCTTGTCCCCGCAGGGACTCCACATAATCCGTTATTAGAAGCAAACTCAAATTATCATTTCCCTCAACAGATCCCACCCCAAACATTAGCTTTGCTCCACATTCCATGGGGCTTTAGTTATTTTATAAAGCAGCCACCTGCCTTGAAAGGTCTCTGGGGAGAAGGTTCCTCTGGGCTGAATTTGGTCCCAACACCAGCTAGGTTGACCTACTCAGTGTTTCAAAAACAGCTAGTTGTTGATCTTTAGAATTCAGGAGTTTTTTTTTTTTTTTTTCCTTTTCAATTCAGGTTCTTCTCAAAACTCAGAATACCTAGCAACATGCGCTGACAATCAAACAAGGCAGCAATTGGCTGGGTCCTGCTTTCAGTGAGAGCAGCCCCCCTGCAGCTCAGCACAATCCCAGTACCCCTGTGTCTTCCACACTCACTTTTACTTTCTGCTTGGCCCTGGGATGGGTCTTTCCAAACCAAGAAGTAAGCATAAAGTAAGGGAGCAAAGACTTGAGTACTGGGTTACTGTGAAAGCACCACCCCAAATCCCTCACAACTTTGCCACTAAGGGGTTGTGTGAGGTTGCATCTTTGCTTAAATGGCATGGAGGTTAATACAGGCAAAACAAGAGCAAATGCAGGGACTCCAGACAATCTTATTCCCAAATGTTGGAATCTCTCAGTTAATAGGGGTAGCCATCTTTTTCTGACAACAGCTAGGGAAATTTTGCGCGTCTTTAAAAATGGTAACTGTTGGGGCATCTGGGTGGCTCATTCAGTTAAGCCTCTGACTTCAGCTCAGGTCATGATCTTGGGGTTCATGAGCTTGAGCCCTGAGTCAGGTTCTGTACTGACAGCTCGGAGCCTGGAGCTCGCTTCAGATTCAGTGTCTCCCTCTCTCTCTCTGTCCCTCCCCTGCTCACACGGTCTCTCCCTCAAAAGTAAACATGAAAAAAAAGGGATAACTATTACATTTTCTTTTTTTTTTTAATTTTTTTTTTCAACGTTTATTTATTTTTGGGACAGAGAGAGACAGAGCATGAACGGGGGAGGGACAGAGAGAGAGGGAGACACAGAATCGGAAACAGGCTCCAGGCTCTGAGCCATCAGCCCAGAGCCTGACGCGGGGCTCGAACCCACGGACTGTGAGATCGTGACCTGGCTGAAGTCGGACACTTAACCGACTGCGCCACCCAGGTGCCCCAACTACTACATTTTCTTAGCAACATTCTAGTTTTGCTTTTACCTCCTGAGTTCCAGCCCCTTGATGACTTTTTGGATGAGGTGCATGTTCCTATTCCTGTCATCCTCCTGTTGGGGCAGCTAGACAACAGATTAGTTTATGTATGCTGAGTCATTGATGAAGGTTTCAGGGAGGGTCTCGTTCATTCCACAGCTAATGTGCTTCTGAGTGGAAGCAGAACATAGTTTGGTTTCTTCCTTCCTTTCTGCTGTAGAGAACTTTAAAAATCTCAAACCGTAATTTCTAAGCTTTCTCTGTACTTGATTTTCTTAAATAGTTTCATTTTCTAGTCCAAAAACAATGCTCTGGCTTTCTAAGGTAAATAAGGCCATTTCTGTTCTAGAAGCAGCTGATGGAGAAAACCGAACGTGAAGGAAGGCTATTAGAAGAAATGGGTCACATTCTACAAATCCTGGAGCCACAACTGTCTCTCAGGACACCAACCATTTCTATTTCTCCTATATCTTGAAAAGGTGCAGAAAATATCAATTATACTGAAGAGAAAGGACTTTATTTGCATGTTCTTATTTCCTATATATGTCACATACAAAGTAATTAATGAACTTGAAATTTAAAAAAAAAATTAAATTTTGGCGGGGGTGGTTGGGTGGCTCAGTTGGTTAAGCCTTTGGCTCTTGATTTCACCTCAGGTCACGATCTCATGGCCCATGAGATTGAGCCCTGCATTGGGCTCTGTGCCGACAGTACACAGCCTGCTTGGGATTCTCTTTCCCTCCCTGTCTCTCTGCCCCTTCCCGGCTCATGTGCGCGCGCTCTCTCTCCCTCTCAAAATAAATACATAAACATTTAAAAAATAATTAAAAAATTAAAAAAAATAAATTTTTTATGTTGACCGTTGAATGATAATCAGTTTCTCCTGGATCTCAGAAAACCACAGAGGATGTGCCACTTTGTGTTGAATGAAGATCTTGGGGCAGTTCTTGGGGCAGGTTATAACTCTGCTCCATGAACAGCCATGATGGGACAAAGTTGCTTAATCATTTTGTCAAATTCCTCTTCATAGGAGAGCACATCCCCAGCCTTGGCAAAAGACTGCTTCTAGAAGCAAGAAATAAGGACCTGGGCTTTTAAAAAGTAACCTCTACTCTGAGGACGTAAAAATCATAGTGGAGGGGCGCCTGGGTGACTCAGTCAGTTAAGCGTCTGACTTCAGCTCAGATCATGATCTTGCAGTCTGTGGGTTCGAGCCCCACATCAGGCTCTGTGCTGACAGCTCAGAGCCTGGAGCCTGCTTCCCATTCTGTGTCTCCCAATCTCTCTGCCCCTCCCGTTCTTGTGCTCAGTCTCTCTCTCAGTCTCTCAAAGATAAATAGACATGAAAAAAATTAAAAAAATAATCATAGTGGAGGATGTAACAGACACTTGGCTACAGTCAGAGCTAGCACCCAGGAAATGTGAAATCAGCCAACCTCAGCCTGTGCATTCCTCCCCACTACAACACACCAGGTAAGAAACCATGTCCCGGAATCAAACTGTTGAGATTCAAATCCTGGCTTGACCATTTACAAGCAGTGTGACCTTGGGCAAGTTACTTAACTTCTCCAGACCAGGATTTCTCACCTGTAAAATGTGTATGATGGTACCTCTTGCATGGGTTTTTTAAGGATTAAATGACTGAGTGCATGTAAAGCTTTTATGATAGAACTTGGCATATGGTAAATTCTTAAATGTGTCAAATTATCCATGGCATGTGACTTCAGTACACTGTCACTTGGTTTCCTAGGTTTTCTTATGCGGTCTTGGATTCATTGTTGGGGCATATTGCTCCTGCTTCCCTCCCGTTATCATCAAAATCTAATACCCGCCTGGAACTCTGAAGTTTACAAAATGCTTTTACACTCTAAATCTCACATAATCTTCACATCAGCCCTGGGTATGCTCCCTACTCTGCCCAATGGGTTTTGGGCAACTTAGTGCCATTTTCTCTCCTCTGTGCTTTCTCCTGTATCACAGTTCTAGAGCCCTGGGAACTAGATTTCCTGGAATTTTAACCAGCAGTTGACAGGTTTGCTGTCTTTGTAAGAATAACAGCAGAGAGGCAAGGTGACGAGGTGCGGAGTCCCTACTCTTCTAAGCAGTGGTGGACAGCCATGCAGGCTCTCCAGCAGAAGGCAGACGGGACGGAGTGATGCCAGGAGCATTTGGACATCCTCTTGCAAGTTACCCCCCTTGGTTCTGCAATTCCTGACTTCCTGAACACTAGCGGTGGCTGATTTTTCATCCCCTTAGTTCCTCTAAAGATCTGCGCCCTCAAATCTCCTCTATGAAATCCCTTTGTGCTGGAAATATCTAGAGTGTTTGCCATTTTCCTGACCAAACCCAGACCTACTTTATATTAGAAAACACACAATGAGTACATACTTTATGCCAGGCACTGTGTTAAGCATTTTAGATGAGTTAACTTATTTAACCCTTATAATGATGCAGTTTGAAAAGCAGCACAATTATCCTGATTTTTCAGATATGGTAACTGGGGCACAGAGAGGAAAAGTTCCTTTTGCATGGCTATCACTAGGCTCTACAGACTCTGTTAAGTTACTGGATGTTTACCATGTGCCTGGCATTGTACTGAGTATTTCAACGAAGGATGAGTTACGGTTTCCCAAAGTAACAGGTAGTTAAAAGCCAAGCAGGGATTCCCATCCCTTCCTAACTCTCCACCCAGTGTTTCTTTTCCCAAACCTCTGATACCTCTTGCATGGAGAGAACTACCACAGATGTAAGGATGTATAAACAGTTCCAGTTAAAGGGTGTCTGTCTAAGAACAAGTTGTCTGCTTCCCGTTCTATGCACTCCTTACATTTTACCAAGGAAACTGTTTTATTCCAAAGAATGAATGGTGGGTCTTGTGACCCAGGGATAATTTGTTATTGTCATACATGGCAGAAGTAGGGGGAAATTAAAAAAAGGAGAGAGGGAATGAGGAAAAGAGGAGAAGGTAGATGGTGCAGGAGGGACAAAGAGAAGAATAAGGAAAAAGGACAAGGCAGGGGAGGAGGAGAGGAAGAAGAAGGAAGGCAGAATGAGAGCTTTTTCTGATCAAACCACCAGCCACATATAAGAGCAAGGCAGAAAAGGGACTTTTCCCACCTCCTATTTCTACCAGGGGATCCAGATCTTTGTCGTAGCAAAGACTAAGTGCTGTTACTCAAATATTCATCCCTCTGCCCCAGATCTACATCATAATGCAAAATCCATAAGTGTTAGCTACTTTGGCTGCTTGATAAAAATTTGATACATTCTGATTAACACACATATAATAAATAGTCTAATTTTATTATGTTGTATAAAGAATTCAAAAATATGTGGTGTCTGGGCTTTCCCAAAGTGTAAGAAAACAGATAAAGCTTCAGACAGTCAAAGAAAGATTGCTTTCATTAAATTATGCTGTTATTGAATTTCTTCCCCTATGATAGTCTCTCCCTGTTCTCAAAGCTGTCTGCCACATGAGCAATCACCTGGGGTGGGATCTTCCCTCGATCTCTGGAAGCGATCCTTGAAGACACGATTTAAATACTTAAGAGATTCTTTACTGAAGGCCTGCAAGCAGTGAGGACGTGTTACAAAGAGGTCAGGAGCTGGTAAATGTAGTGCTGAGTCTATGGGCAGAGGATACAAGTGCTGACTCTAGTCCCCTGGGGCATGCTGGAGTTAAAGAATGTTGATCACCTGCTCCATGCTAGGCACTTCTACAAAAAACCTTCCAAATTGGATGGGCACATTCATCCTTTTTTTTTTTTTTTTTAATAGACAAGGAAACTGAAGCTGGGATAATCTTATCTAAGACAGAGTTAGAATGGTTGCATTGGGGATGCCTTATACTCGCTGCTGTTTAGATTGGAACCATAAACCAGGTAGCCAGGCCAAATGACCTTTCCAGATCACTGAATCTTGAATGGATTGGCTCAAGGATGGGAATTAAACCTGGGCCTTCAAGCTTCCGTGGGGTCTTTGAGTTCCCTCTGCTCACATTACCCTCTAGTAATTCCTCTTCTGCTTCAGCCACCAGGGTCTGTTCCTGTTACTGACAACCAAAGTGTGCTGACTGATGGAGGGTGGGGCTGGATTTGAGCCCTGTTCTGCCTGAAGACACAGATCCTCTGTAAAGGAAGGTGAAACTCATCCCTCCTACTAATCCCACCATGGGGACCTACATTCCCATCACAGGGTCAGACCTTAGAATAAGTGAATGAGGGTAGACTAGGCTTCCTGAAGGACTGAACAGAGAAGAAAGGACACTGGGAACCAAGGGCTACTCCCCAGTGTTCCTACTCTTCAGCCCGGAGACGCTCTGGGCCTGCCTGCACAGGCCTGGGGGGCCAGGTGCTCCTCCTCTACTCTAGTAAGAATCAGCAGGCAGGACTGGGTCCCCAGCTTTCTGAGGACTGGTTTCCTCCAAGAACATGCCAAGTAAAATGGTCATTCTGTTCCCTGTGTTCACTGGCATTTTCCAGGGGAATTCAGAATCCTCTTATTATCTCCATACCCCTGCCCAGACCTACATTCTAGGAGAAGATTCCTCACCCAATGTCATCCCAGTCTGACCCAAATCTACTTGTCCTGCTCCCTCTTTCCCTGGGGACGGAAGCTATGAGGATAATGGGTGACATTAATGGAAGCATAGTGGTTAATTTGAGGGAGATGATAATCCCAAAGAGCCCAGGGCTGGTTAGGCTGTATCTAGTATGCTGCCTTTTCTCCTAAGAGTGACACTTTAAGAGAGTATTTTTCCAAACGGGGTGCGTTCAGAAGGCTGCCTGATGTTTATGGGGTCTAGGAATAAAATCCTAAAGAAATTGGCAAAGGACTAAGAAGAATGATTTGTGGGAGACCGTTCCCATCACACGTCTGGAGGGCAAGGGGAGAGGAGGAGGAAGTGCACTTCGTGGTTGAGGTTCCAGATGAAAGAATCAACAGTGGAGGGTGGCAATTAAAAGGGGGAAGATTTTAGTTTAATGTGGGAATAAATGTTGTAATTAGGGCTGCCTTCTCTGGTATGGAATATTCTGTTCCTTTAAGTATCTAAGCAAGAATGGGAGACATCTGCACAGGGATCCTCCTGGAGGGACTCCAGTCTCTAGAGAAGATCAGATCATATGATCCCTAAAGTCCTCCCCTCTATCAAAGACTCCAGGATTACTCTGTACGTAAATTCTGATGGACAATAGGGGAGTGACTACATACATTGTTCCATCCACAGTCTGAAATCTTGACAGCCTCTAAAAAGAATGAATTAAAGCTAAGGATGCTAACACAGGATCAAATCCATAACAAGCTGTAAATTTGACAAAGCAAGCTGCAAATAGGTATTTCTATATAATACTATACATTTTCTTTGTAGGATATGTGGGTACAGAAATACAAATGTGAAAATGTGCACACACACATACACACACACACAGAGGCTAGGAAAAATAAAAAATGTATAAGGGAGGATTTGGGGTCTGGAAATGGTAGTTAAGAAGAGTTTAGCTTCATTTGCTACGTTTCTTTTCTTTCCTTCTTCTTATGTTTTTTAACAAGAAGAATATTTTCATGTATTACTTATGGTATTGAAAATGAAAGGAAAAATGCTGATGGCTATGAGGCTATTTCTCCCAGATAGAAAGTGGCGAGTTTAATCTTAATTAATGATCAGGTCATTCATTCATCAATAGCCATTGAACACCCCCTATGCACTGACATGGTAAGGATACAAGGCATGGTGGAAGACAGAGCTCTTCCCCTCAAGAAGCTTCTGGCATAGAAACCAGCGATTGCAACCGAGTATAAGCAAGGCTGTGAGGGGCAACAGTGTGGGCTTCCCAGGGCCTGAGGGCTGAGGTCTCGTGGGTCTTAGCGTGGAGGATGAGGGTTCCAGGTGTGACGGACAATATGTAGCAAGGTCTGGAGTGAACAGAAGCATGGCCTACTTGAGAAAATGAAATGTTTGTTAGAGCTGCTGGGAGGTAGGAGGAACAGTGGGGAACAAATCTAAAAATATAAGCAGAATATAGATAATAGAGGCCCTATGGGTCACGTCAAAGAGATGAGACTTTACCCTAAAAACAGTGGGGAACCATTGAAGAATGTCAAGTGGTTGAGAGGTTAATGGTAGTCTTTCAGGCTAGCTAAGGGAGTTTTCTGGGAAGGGTGGCTCTGGGTGGTCCTCAGAACATAGCGTATAAGCTTTCTACTTACATAAGCTGCAGTTTTGCTTTTGAAGAGGTACAAATGAATAATTATCTATATGCAGATTAATTGCTTTGTGGATTTTCTGTGGCAAATGAGAAACGTTAACCCAAAAATGATTTTCCATTCTTGCATAGGACACTGATGGCTGCCTTTCTGTCATTAGTCACCAGGCTCCCCTAGGCCTCAAACTCATTTTAAACACTGGACTGAGCCAAACCAAATCCAGAAGGGAAATCTCTGCTAAAAATGATTAACATAACGCATGAGAAAGCCAAGTGTAAATGACTGTTCATTCAGGGGAATACCCACAGCAAGCACCCAGAACGTTCCTGAGGAACCAAATGTCCATGCAGTTGCTGGGCATGGCTATACATGAAGCAAGAGACTGAGAACAGAGTTGGTCATTTGGTGCAACATTTGAACCCTGGCTCCTCACCACACCTGTGATGGCAGGTTACTTAATCCCTGACACCTGTCGTTTTCATTTCACAGCTACTATGGATGAGGCAGGGGAAATCTATTTGGGTTTAGGGTCAAAAGCCAGCAGGTGTGCTGGGAATTGAAAATCAAGCACATGTTGTGCTTGAAAAATAAAACAACAAAACTTTAAATCCTCTTTAAATTGTGAATGCCAGGCACTTGGAAGCCCCAAAGCTTCCACTGATTATTATTGTTTTTCTTTTCTTACTTTTTTTTTTTTTTTTTGGATTCACTAGAGGTTAAGGTCTAGTTTGAAAGGCTGAGGGAGAGATGGTAAACAGGGTGGGGGCAGGGATGTAAAGAGGAGATAAATGAAGATTTCTCTCTCAATATCCACATCTGGTTTCATTCAAGTAAATCAAATGTGCATGATGATTCAACTCCATTGTACCACTGTAACTATTACAACTACCTAAAGTTTTTTATTGTGGGGGTTAATTGGATATATATGAATTACCCAGCATATATTATGTGGTTTGGGGCCTCTCCTTTTCTGTTTATTGGTCATGGATAATTGAGAACAGATTGCTCATCCCTGCAAAACAACCACTCTAGAATGAATCTTAAGTAACAGAGCTGGAAGTTTCCTTAAAATAATCCAAACCGACCTAAATAGCTCAATTTATGGAGGAGGAAACTGAGGCCAGGAAGGGAATGATCTACCAAAGCCACACTGCCAGTG
The DNA here is from genome assembly GCF_028018385.1 of Neofelis nebulosa. Lineage (NCBI taxonomy): Eukaryota > Metazoa > Chordata > Mammalia > Carnivora > Felidae > Neofelis > Neofelis nebulosa. The sequence continues at coordinate 35,800,395 of NC_080786.1, read as the reverse complement.
CAGGGCAGAGCTGGGATGAGGCCCCAGCCCTCCCAACAGCCAGTCCAGAGCTCTTTTCATTCCATCAAGCTGACCATCTACAGGAGCCTGACTCTGCCTGTCCAGGGAATGAGACACCGCTCCACCCCTAAGTCTGCAGAACCTCTCTTAAAACTCATGCTCATAATAACGTGGTGTTACTGTTCACGGAATAGTTGGGATGGCGATGGGAAAAGCTATGAATTTGGAGACTGGAAACTCCCTAGGAAGTGGAGGGAATGCTGAGCTGTCCTTGGCTTCATGGCTGTCTAAGTATTTGTTACAACTCCCTCCCTGTCCCTAGATTCTACCTCAATAGTTGTAAGTAGGCCTATTCTGTGGGTTTCTGTAACAATCTTCCTCCTTCAAACCCATTGCATGGACAGGGCCCACCAAGATCTACGCAAGATGAAACATCTAGACAAGTGGCACCCTCCCTCAGGAATGGTACAAAGAATGGTTAGGACACAGTGTGGCTTCAAAATGATGAGTTATCCAACCAAAAAAAAGCAGCAGCTTGAGGTTTCCTTGAGCCTTCATGAGTTTAGCTCAGGCTACTGCATGATTTCCCATAGGATTACAAGAGCAAAACTGAAAATTGCTCTCAGACTTTAAGAGTCTATACTCCAGGTGGGAATGCCTCATTCCCGCTGGGTGCATCATCATGTGGGTTGACTGGCTCTTTGTTGCCAAACACCTGCCTAAAAGTGTGTAATGCTTCCAGATGTTTCTCAGCATCCAGATGTACAGCATGCTCCAACTACGGCTGCTTCTATCAAGTTGAACACTGCATCTCTGGTTGCAGAATCACATCCTCACAAACATATTCTGATCATGCATGGCATGTGGGAATTGGTGGATTTGGGAATCATGAGCCAAGGGCTTCAGTGTCAGGCAAACAGTGGGTTGAGTCCTGGCCCTCCAATGACACAAAGCTCTTTGTGTCCCAATCCCTCACTTGTAAAATAAGGACAATGGTGGCAACCTCCCAGAGTCAGTACATGTGCAGCGATGCATATAAGGCTCCTAATAAATGAATACGATATGGTAGGTGTGCAGTGAAGAGTAGATTTTCTCAGAGGAGACAGGGAAGGCTCGGTCTTGTTCACCACTGTATCGCCAGCACTTAGTACATGGCAGGAGCTCAATAAATATAAATAAGGAAGTGAATGAATGAGAATCCGAATGGCCTCTGATTTGCAGCCACGTAGGTGCTTAGAAAAGTCCTTGAAATCTATGCTTGTAGTGAGAATTTAATTAAGCCTCTGACTTACACATAAAAATTTAGCACCTTTTCAAAGCTGAACCACGGTAAAACCCTCTTCCATCACCACGTGAACGAAGAGTTGACTCCCTTTCATTATGCGGGCCTCTTTATGCCATTTGTCTTCTCCGGTGCCAGTCCACAGGAGAGAGTAGTGTGCATTGTTACTGCTACTTTCTCAGTTACTAAATCCCACAGTGCTCTAACTCCCAGCCTGGGCAACGGCAGGTTCAGACAGCAATGCAGATACCATTGGAACTTCAGCAGGGATATATATTCTGGAAGGCTCCCTGGATAGCAGCAGGGGACTCAGTCTCCCTCAGTAAGGACCCCATGGAAGTACGTACCAAGCCACCACAGGGACCACCACTCACAAATGCACTGAAATCTGGCCCTGGAAGTTAACCTATTAACAAAACTTAGAGAAAAAGTCTATCTTCTATCAATGAAATGGAAATGAAAAAAATCCACTAACGGGCACCACAGCTATGTGTTTGAAAGGGAGTGAACCTGTTGACCTGAAAGCATGAGGGACTATAATCCATTCATTCTCCATGGACCCCTGATCTAGAAATGCAAAGTCAATACCTACCCAAACACTGAGCCCTCTCTTTTCTACTGAATGGATCCTGGTTTGATCAGCCAGAATACTGTCCCCCAAGCATTACCCCAACTCTGCATCCCCACCCTGCTGACAACCACCACAGTACACACACCGGACTTTATTCTACAGATAACTGAATCTCTACGTTTCAAAATTCTGAGAGTGAGAAATGAGTGGAATAGATAGAATGGTAATAACATATTTTTCCTAAATAAATGGTTCTCACAGGAAGGTGCTGTGACAGTGGCAAAGCTATGAAGGAATCTGGGGGCACTTCAAACTGGGAACTGTCATTTTCTATCCACTGTGTCTTTTCAAAGTGTAAAGTAAGTGTGGTGAGGGTTAATAATAATGAGATTAATTGTGCCCTTTCTCTGCGCCAGCCATAGCTAGAAGCGCTTTGTTAGTATTGACTCATTTTATTCTCCAATTACCGCTGGGAAGTACAGGGAAGGTCCACAGCTTGCTCAAAGTCACAGGGTCTTTATATGTAAAACTGGGTTAAAAGATAACAAATAATATGAAAACCCAACAGAATTAACTAAAAAAAAGATAAGTGAAATAAAAAGGATTGCAACAGAACCTAAAACCATGGCATCGGAAAGAAAATTTGCATTGGTAGTACTGAAAAAACAAAGTGAACACTGTAAAACTGATGCAAAAAATAAAATAAACTATCTAAGAAGGCAGGAAAATGCCAAAGAAACACACATCAGTGTCAGAACGCATCATACATGGAGAACAGAGATTGTAAGCATTGTCAGTAATTGTGGGGAACGGAATCAATAAACAGAGATATTCTAAATTTCCCTTGACTAAAATAAAACAGACAAAAAACATTAATCATAATTGTAAGATTAAAAGATCTCCTTGCATTTCATAGAAAGAAAGAAAATCCATGAAAAGAAGCCTTCCTGGATAAAGCCAACTAGATTTACTAAATTAAGATTAATGACATTATTTTCAAGGGGATTAGTGAAATATTTTTACTCATAAGAAATTAAGCTAGAGCCTCACCTCCAATCCTGTATCAAAACAAATTTCACAGAGTTTAAAGAGTTAGTTTAAAAATGAGCCATATACAACCTTGGGAAAAAGTGTTAGTATTGTATGGATTTTTGGATGAGGAACCTTTTTCCTTTTGCTTAGAGCAAAAAGTAATGGGAAAAAAATCATAAAAGAAAACATTAATGGATATGACTAATACCGTTTAAAATTTATATCCAAAACCAACTAATCAAAATTTAAAAGCACAAAAGAATAACATTTCCTGCAAAACAAAGATATGTGAATGGGTTACTATTAAAAAGAGGAAGCGAGAGATAGATATTTTTGCATTTTAATAGGGAAGCAATAATCTCTTCAATTATAAGCATATATGAATATAAAATGTACAAAACAAAAAACACATATACCTCATAACGATTTTGGAAATGTTCACACTCCTCAGTAATCAACACGATGCAAACTAAAATGTGGTCACAATTTTGCTCATTAAATTGGCAAAACAGGGGAGAGAGCATTTCCTTTCTTAACTACTGGTAAATCAGTTCCTTTCTGGGAAGACAGTTCTGCTCTGGGTACCAAGAATACTAAAAGAGTATACATTTGACCTGCCAATTCATCTGCTAGGACTTCACCCAGCGCAACAATCCAATAATTGCATCAAGATGTATGTAGGAGGATTTTCACCAGGCAGAGAATGCTCTATCTACCCGGTGCTTGGTTATTTAAAAAACCACCATCAACGTCAGTCCCCACAGGTTTTGACCTTCTGAATTTGTAGAGCATGTGTCATTTTACTTAATTTTGGAAACAAGTTCCTAAGGAAGGCATTATCATCATTATCCCCACTTAAAGACCCTAGAAGACAAAAAGGGTAGGGTAGTCTGAGTTAAAGGTCACAGATAGTTCTCTCTGATGTCTGAAATCATGCCATTAAAGCATAAATAGAATGAGAAGGGTAGGTTACCTGGAACAACTCCTTCCTCTTATAAAGTAGATAATTGGGATTCAGAGAGGGGAAGTTTCTCACGGAGGTGCACATAGTGATTCTGAGACACTTTCTCCTGGACTAACTCACTGTTAAGGCACAGACATTCCCGGAAAGAAGGATCTGTTCTCAAACTCTTCCTTTGCTGTTTTCGTGAGCTTATGTGCTAAAAACACTGGCACCTTAGACACTGGAAACAGGACACGTGATGAGTCGGTTGTGATGGACAAACAGGAGGTTGAGGAAAGTCTGAAGAAAGGTCTGAGAATATCCCAAAGTCCGCTCCTCACCCTGGGGGGCTCTGGTCACTCAGTGGTTGTGGGATGCATGATGAAGTAGGAATAGAGGAGAAGGAGGGAACCAATACCAGCTGTCTAATCTACTGCTCAGGCAGGGCAGGCTCAGCTTCCCTTCTGGGGCTCCGAATTCCTGGCTCGGGCAGCTGTGTCATGGGCCCCACATCTGCCATTTCAGGTCTACCACGTGCTGGTTGGCCTCTGAGCATTCTTGACCCTGGATGCGCTCAGCCAGCATCCGAAGGGAACAATCCATCAGACCCTCCCCAAGTGGAGATTCTAGCAGGGCAGGTACAAATGTCTCCCTCGAAGGTCCAGAGGGTGCTTCCCTGGGAGATTTTAAACCTGGTCTCAGCCGCTCTTCTCAGCTGCACTTGGCAGCACATTTATCAGATACTTCATTATTTAAAAGAAGAAGCCCTGAAGAGTTGGTTTGGGGAGCTAATTCAGGGCTGGAAGGTAAGAGTCATGTTTGGCTTTCACGTGTCAGGTGTCCTCATCCTTGATAAGAGCAGACGGGTATTCACAAAGCCAGAACCCGCCTGGAGCACTTCACGCTCATTTCTGGCTGGCTGGGGCCGTGGTTCCTCAATCTCCTCCTGTAGGGCCACTTTGCCAAATCCCTGCCCTGCTGCTCATCCTTGCCCTCTGCCTTGGCCTCTGTCCCCAAGGTGGGGAGGACGCCCTGAGGGCCTCTGCAGGGTGTCAGGAGAAGGTGTCTCTGTGGGTTCCTTCCTTGCCTCTCTCAACACCCTGGCTCCACTACCAACCAGATCAAGTGCCCTCCTGGCCCCATGAACAGACTAATTTAGAGTTGTTTATAGCTATAGATCTCAGCAGCAGTATTTCCACAGGAGGTAATTTGTTACTAATAAAAGCGAATGTTCTGAAGTTTGTGAATGATTTCCTTTTCATTTTTTTTTAATAGAATGGATTCAAGGTTACATCTATAACAAAATCCCTTACTCGTGTGCATTCTGGTGCATTTTCTTCAGGGACAGAAGATGAAGCTCCCAGGCCCCGGGGGCACAGTGTATGCCCATGGCAAGGTGCTGTCCACATGAGCTGCACCCAGCCCAGGGCTGACTGGTGGGAGTGCAGGTCGGGAGCTTTGTGAGGCATGGATGTTTGTACTGATCAGGGAGTACCAGCCATTTAGGGCAGTAACCTTGCCTTATGGTCCTCTGGGCTCAAGTGTCAGACACAGCGCCTACATACAGTAGGTGCTTAGTCCTCATGGAGTGGCAGAAGATGGCGTTTTGAGTGATCTCACTGACTAACCAAGACCTGCCTTGGGAACATGCAGAGAATGTGGCTGTGTGGGGTCAGGTCCAAGCAGCAACTGCATCCAAACCTGCCTCCTCACCCCTCCTCTCTGGTTTTCTCAACCTTATCTGCTCACCAACCTCAGTTTAATGTCTCTGATAGTCCTGCCTTGTGTGACCCAGGAAGTACTTAGAAACGCTTTTCTCTGAACCTGTTTTATTGTTTGGTCAACCTGATCACTGAATATGTATCACATGGTCAGGCACTCCATGAGCATGTTCTGCCTTCTTGTCTACGCTGACCACTCCTCACAGGTGGGTGTAATGTCTTCTGCCTCCCGACCAGCACTGGGGCCTCAGTGTGAGCTCCATAAACATTTGAATTGAGTTGAGCCACACATAGACATAATGTTAAAGAAATTTTAAGATTTTTTTTAGTTTAATTATTTATTTTGAGAGACAGAGAGAGAGAGAGTGAGTGAGAGTGCAGAAGAGGGGAAGAGAGAGGGAGAGAGAAAAAATTCCTAAGCAGACTCCACACTGTCAGCAAGAAGCCCAACGTGGGGCTTGAACTCACGAACCAGGAGATCATGACCTGAGCCGAAATCAAGAGTCAGACACAGGGCAGCTGGGTGACTCAGTCAGTTAAGCATCCAACTCTTCATTTCAGCTCAGGTCATGATCTCATGGTTTGTGAGTTTAAGACCCACATTGGACTCCATGCTGACAGCTCAGAGACTACTTGAGATTCTCTCCCTCTCTCCTCCCCTCCCCTGCTCATGTGCGTGCTCACTCTCTCTCTCTCTCTCTCAAAAAAAAAAAAAAAAAAAGAGTGAGGCACTTAACCAACTGAGTTACCCAGATACCCTGAAAGTTTTTAAAAAACATAGCATTTCAGTGTCAGAAGAACCTTGGTTCAGATGCCGGCAAATCCCTTTGGATGCTGTATGATCTTGGGTAAGTTACACAACCTCTCTGATTTTCAATTTCCTTAACTTTAAGAGTTACATAATAATGTTGACCTCATCACGGGTAGGACAAAGGCCACATCTTAAAGATAATGCCTGCCTTCTTCTCACATATCTCCTTACTCCCCCACCCCCCACCATATTTAGAACACCTAAAAATCATTAGCAGGCCAATAATGACAGGGGGTCCACCAATGTACTGTCCTTAGGGATCGCTAGTCCCTTCCCAAGGCCTCATAGAGCCAGAATGGGGAACAGGCAGGCCTGACCAATCATAAGGACCACTGCAACCTGGCTGCCTGAAGGGGCAGTAACAGGGTAAGAAGACCTTAGGCAACTTCAAGGAACTTAAGGTGGCTTATGTTACCCCTAAGATGGAGTTCCCCCTCAGCAGATCCAGCTCCTCCAAGAAGGGACATTTGGGCATAGCTGGAATGAGAGATAGGCTGAACATCACACTATTATCCTTAGTTCCAGATCCATCACCCCATCTCCACATTCTGTCCAGGTTCCATGTTAAGTACAAGCAACCAACCAGGAGATGTGCCTTTCTCTAAATTAACACAAAACCACACACACACACACACACACACACACACACACACACACGTGTGCAAATAATTGTAACAGCTAATTCACCAAGAAGTCATTATGTGCCAGACACTAAGTATCTTACATGCTTTCATTTATTAATACTTTCCTCAGATCTGTGAGGTTAGTGTAGTGATTACCTTCACTTTACGGATGAGGAGGCACACAAGGAAAGTTGCAGAAGGCTGGGGAAAAGCACCATATGATAACCCACGACAGCCGGCTTCTCTATCTAGGCCATCACGTCTTCTCGAGTCCCAAACAACAGCAGCCACCACTCGTGGACACCTGCCACAGGCCAGAAACTACTTCAGATATGATCATTTCTATACTCCAGAAGGGGAAATGGATCACATAGGCAGGAAGTGAGGAAGCAAGAACTTAAAGTTGAGTCTTTCTAAGATGTGACACTGCATCCCAAAGGACACCTTTCCTTTGGAAAATGGGAAGAAGGAAAGGGGTGATCCATGGAGATTAACTGCAAAAGGAAATATCCTCCTTGGGTGATCCTAGTTTTTTCCTACTAAGCAAAACTGTAATGAGACACATTTCTTTCATATTTTTGTTCCCTCCCCTGGCATCTGACAATTAAACAGGACCTTGAGGCTTGTTTCCTTCCCATGCTTCAGGTTCCACTTTAAGTAAACTCTCTGCAACATTTACCCCTTCCTCCTCCTCCTCTTCCTCCTCTGTTTCCAGCATAATGCTGTTCATGACCATCCCTGGAATCTCGCCAAGACAAGCACTGCCAAGAGAAGCCATTGTCTTGTCAGAAAAGTCCATTAAGGCTGTCAGGTTCCCTAACAAATCAATCAGGCACCAGGAGGCCTTTCAAAACGATATCATTTGCTATTCAGGCGGAAACAAATAACTGTCCCAGGTGAGCGGCAGAGGCACGGGCCATGTGCCAAATTGCACCATGGTCTCAGGAAAGGAGCTGACATTTTCCACCAACAAATGGCACAGGGTGTGCTTATTTCTCCCATCTTAAAACAAACAAAACAACCCTTTTCTTGACCCCTCCTTCCCCATCAGCTAGCGCCCCATATGTTCCCCTTCACAGTTTCGCTTTTCAAAGGGGGATGGATCTGGACTCACTGTCACCAACTTCTTTTTTCCCATTTTTTTACTGCCCAGAGTTTCAGTCGTCCTCCTCTAAAACTCCCATTTCAAGGTCACTAGTGACCTCCAGGTTGCTACACACAATGATCCTTCCTCAGTCCTCATTTTCCTTCACCTGTCTGAAGTTCTTGATCACCCCCTGTGTTTGTTAGTTGTTACTAACTGCTGTAACAACCAATCCCCAAATCTCAGCGCCTGAAAATAGTAAAGGTTTATTTCTCACCTGTGACACACTCCAAAGTGTGTGTGTGTGTGTGTGTGTGTGTGTGTGTGTGTGTGGCGAGGTGATTGCTACTCCACACAGTCATTAGGAGGTTCCACCATCACTTCCAGCCACATGTTAGTATCCAGAACTCAGTTGTGTGGATGCATCTAATTTCAAGGGAAGGTGGGAAATGTAGTCTAGTTATGTGCCTGGGAAAAAGAGGAACTAGTTTGGGGAGTACCCCCCTGGTATCTCCCATGTCCCACCCACCCCCCCCTTTAGTTCCAGATACTTAATCTCTTGGTTTCCTTCTTAACTCACTGGCCAGTTCTTGTCAGTCTCCTTTGCCTGTCCTACCTCTCCTCCTGAACGTCTTAATAGTCCATGCCCTCAAAGACGAGCTGTAAACTAACAATTCTCAATTTATTTCTCCAGTCAGACTTTTCTCCCAAACTCTAAACGTGGGTGTCCAACTGCTTACTTCACATCTCCACGTGGATGCTAGAAGACACAGCAAACTGAACATTCTAAAGTGAAGGCCAAGTACTCCTTCCCAAACCCACTGCCCCCACTCAGGCAATGGCACCTCCATCATTCGAGTTGTTTGGACCCTGCAGTCACCAGAGACCCCTTTGTATCTCTCACACCTCAAATATCAGGAAATCCTATTAGCTGTACCCTCAAAACATACTTACCCAAAACTCCCACTATTTCTCACCTCCTTAGACAGGCCACCAGCACTCCTAACTGGATTACAGCAGTAGCCTCCTACCTGGCCTTCCTGGTACTGCTCTTGCCCTCCTACAATCTATTCTGCATGCAGTAGTCAGAGAGGTCCTATCCGAATGTAAGCCAATTCATGTCACCCCTCTGCCCCAAGCCCTGCCATGGCTCCCACAGCACTCAAAAGAAAAGTTAAAGCTGTCACCATGGTTCACAAGCTGTGCTTGATCTACCTGTACCCCCGCCCCCACCCCCGCCATGACCATATCCGTTCCCTGAACCCAGCCCCAGCCTTTTGTACTGACAGTTCTCTCTGCCCGAGATACCCTGCGAGCCACCCATCCGGATGACGCACCACACAACCCCACCCTTCCATCAATAGCATCTTCACAGTGACGCCTGACACTCCCAACCACCCACTCCTTGCTCTACCTTTTCAGGATTTTCTCCCTTTTCGTTTTTTATCTGGCCTACTATATAATTTGCTGATTTGCTACATCTATTGTTGATTATCTGTGTCTCACTCTCACCTTGGCTAGGATGTAAGCTTTACGAGGGCCCAGGACTCTCTTGGGTTCACTGATTTGTATACTGAGTTTCCAGAAAAGAGCACATACTGAGTGCTCAATAAATACTTTTTGAGTAAATAATTAGTATTTTGCACCTCCAAAATTTACAGAGTGTTCATAGTTATTCTCACGGTGGCCACAAAATGCCACTTCAATTTCCTATGCCTCCATGTCAGTCCCGTCGCTCAAAACCTTCCTGAGTCCCCACCAAGTGCAAACTCCCAGCCTAGCAGTAAACATGCCACACGTTTTGTCGCTTTGCTCTTTCCCCTCACTGTGGCTCCCACTTCTTCCACACATATGGCCTGTGTGCCAGGCAAAGGGACTGACAGCCACAGCCTTAACTTGGCCACATTTTTCATTCCCTCTGTCTCTGTTCCTGGCTTCCTTTCTCCTTTTGAGTGCAGCTCCTAGGACCCACTCATCTTCCAATGGCCAGTTCAACAATCCTCAGCCACACTGAAGCTCCCCTGATGTTCCCAAGTGAACTGAGACCTCCCCAGTCTCTGAACATCACCGTGGTCTCCAGCCTGTCTCTCGTCTGCTTCCCCCACTGAATAAATATTTTGGAGGCAGGGCCTTTGTTATATTCAAGCAACAGAATGGGGCTTTCTACTCCTTTATCCAGGTCTCATGTAGCAGATATGTTTGCTCTGTGCCAGGATGAGGGACCTAGGGGTAAGTGGGTCACCTTCCCCGACTTCAGGGTGGTCACTGATGGGAGAGAAGACTGCTGGATGAACAAGGGGTTCCCAGGTCGTGATCAAGGTCCTGCAGAAGTGGGTACTGAGTGATGTGTCACTTGGGTGGGGGAGGGGCTGGGAAGGCTTAGCACAGGAGGAGGCACCTGAGCCAGAGTCCAAAGAAGGAGTGAAAAGAAGAGGCAGGTGGGGGGACCAGAGACATCCTAGAACAGAGGCCAACCTGGGACTCAATAATATTTGTTGCATCCAATTCAGTCATTGAGAAATGTTCTGTCTGTGATGCACTTTCAAATGTCTGATTCTACATGATACTGTAATGAGATTAAAGAAAAACTGATGCCTTAGAATAAAAGACACTTTTAAAATAAGCTAGTAACAGGGTCCTGCATGTTGAAACAGACTTTTTAATGCTTTTAGACGCTTTCACATCCATGATACATTCTGCTTTTTGCAAGTATCATGTGGATACAAAGACCATGCTATTAGCACTCCCATTTCACAGATTTAGAAATAAACTTGGAAATTCTGTGTGGCTTGTTGACCACTGATGGGTGAGCTAGCTCTATTTTAAACACAGCCCCTCCTGTCAATCGATGCTGAAAAAGCATTTGACAAAATTCAGAATCCTTTCTTAATAAAAACCCTCGAGAAAGTCAGGATAGAAGGAACATACTTAAACATCATAAAAACCATTTATGAAAAGCCCACAGCTAATATCATCCTCATTGGGGAAAAACTGAGAGCTTTCCCCCTGAGATCAGGACCACAACAGGGATGTCCATTCTCACCGCTGTTGTTTAACATAGTGTTGGAAGTTCTAGCATCAGCAATCAGACAACAAAATGGAATAAAAGCCATCAAAATTGGCAAAGATGAAGTCAAGCTTTCACTTTTTGCAGATGACATGATATTCCATGCAGATGACATGGAAAATCTGACAGGCTCCACCAAAAGTCTGCTAGAACTGATACATGAATTCAGCAGAGTCGCAGGATACAAAATTAATGTACAGAAGTCAGATGTATTCTTATACACTAATAATGAAGCAACAGAAAGGCAAAGAAACTGATCCCATTCACGACTGCACCAAGAATCATAAAATACCTAGGAATAAACCTAACCAAAGATGTAAAAGATCTGTATGCTGAAAACTATAGAAACCTTATGATGGAAATTGAAGAAGATACAAAAATATGGAAAAATATTCTAGGCTCTTCTTCATCTTCTTAACAAAAGATGATGGGGGAGGGGAAGGGGAAAAAAAAGCTAGAGAGGGAGGGAGCCAAACCATAAGAGACTCCTAAAAACTGAGAATAAACTGAGGGTTGATGGAGGGTGGGGGAGACGGGGAAGTGGGTGATGGGCATTGAGGAGGGCAACTGTTTGGATGAGCACTGGGTGTTGCATGGAAACCAATTTGACAATAAATTTCATATTAAAAAAAAAACACAGCCCCTCTCTCTTCCCCTCCTGAGACTTTCTGCTACATTTGGGGGTCACCACCTGGTAAGGATGGAGTGGTTTAGGGGCTCCAGAAATCCCTTGAAATTTATGTGACATTCTCCAGGTATTCTTCAGGGCACTGAAGTTCTGTGTCTTTCATTAGATATCACAGGGACTGTGATTTTAAGATATGTGCAAACCACTGCACCATATCACAACCAAAGCCAATTAGAAAGAACAAAACAAATCTTGGCTTTTATGATGACCTTGACAAAAGAAAAACTTGCAACGAGTATATACTAGTAGATACAGCTCCTGCTTACAGTGAAGCTCCCAGGGAAAGATACACAAGGCTACACGTAGAGCACAGACTCCTCTGACCCGAACCTCCTCTGCGCCTGCACTGAAGGTCTCCTAGGAGGTACCTGGAAACTGCCACCAGCTGCTCCAATCCTAGCATAAATAATTCCCCCCAGCCAGATCCTGAACTATATTTGTCACAGTGTTTGGGTTCAGTGTCACTAGACTTAGAAGACTTTTGCAATGCCTAACACCCAGTGTCTGATTTGGATTAAATGTCATTAAGTTCTAATTAAGTGATTGCTAGAGGCACACTCTACTGAGTCCACCTGATGGCCAGGTGTGCTGACTTAGATTGTGCGTCACAGTGCATGGCAGACTTCGGAGAACCTGAGACACCTGTGGTACTTGTTAGTCATCTCTCTATCCAGAACTCACCCACCAGCCCAATCTCTGAGAAGACAAGCTGTAAGCACGTGTGAGGACTCCAGGCTGGAAGGAGACTGGGAGAAAGCATGTCTGGTGGGTCTCTATCATCCAGCTGATTAGAAGCGCTGATATATTTAGTGGCTTCAAATCTGGTGCTGCATCAGAATTGCCTAGAAAGTTTCAAAACGACTCTGATTCTCGGGTTCGCCCCAGACCTACTGGATTGAAGTTTTAGGGACAAAGTCCATGAATTTGATTTTAGATTTTTAGAAAGCTCCCCAGGGGATTCTGATGTTCAGGTGAGGGTGCAGATGAATAGATGAAGGGTTATCTGATGGATAAACCTGGACATCTACAAAGACTTTCACTCATTTTCTCCCAAGGAGAACCCTAACCTCCTCCCCCAGCCACCAGCCACTAGGGGCCAAGGGGCCAGAGCAAGGCTAAGACAGTGCCCCCACCTACTTCAGAGAACAGGAAACAGGCTACAGACCAAGACTTCACAATTAGCACGTGGTTGAGTGATTTTCCACTTTTCTGGTCCTGTCACCCTTGTGGGGACTTGAGAGAAAGGAAGTTAGCATCTAGAAGGAAGATCAGCAAACGGAGAATCCCTACACATGTGGGTTCTGATCAAGCCTTGCAGAACCAGATCTGGGAACCAGAATCAGACCCACCTGGGTGCTGAGAGAGTCTGGCAAGTAACCTAAAGGGTCTGTGTCTCCATTTACACCTCTCTAAATATGACAGTATTTTAGCCTAATAAGAGTGCCCAGAGCAGGAAGAGAGCAAGCTACCCATCACACAGGCTAATTCAGCCAGTGAATTTTCACAGCCTGCAGGCTAAAGATGGTTATTACATCTGTAAATGATTACATTTGACGTGGTTATATTAAGTACCTACCTAATAACCTTGAAGTTATTGACCTGCAAAGCTTAAAATATTTACTATTGGACGCTTTAAGAAAAAGTTTGCTGACCCCTGGTTTAGAGGGCTAAATGAAATAAGTTGTGTGAAGTGCCTGGCATATACTACATGCCGCATCTTTATAAGAGCTTTTAGGACCTGAAAATGTCTCCTAGCTGGCAGCCATCAAGAAAGGAGGGACTTGAGTCCGACAGGCACAGAAACTGAATTCTGCCAACAACCAGGGATCGTGGAAGAGGACTCAGCTCCTGATGGGAATGTAGCCCTGCCAATGCCTTCATTTCAGACCCTGAGCAGAGGACCCAGCCACACTGTGCTGGGTCTCCTGCCTCCGTGTGAGATTATAAATAGGTGTTGTTTTAAGCCACCGAATCTGTGGTACTTCGTTACACGGCAAGTGAAGATTCATGCAAGCCTTCAGACACCAAAGAGCTGCCGATTCGCACCAGGAAAAGACACTCTTAACCCTCTCCCTGCCCAACATACACTCTGGAAGTCTCCACCTACTTTTCTCTGCCTCATCTTTCAGTTTCCCTGACATCCATGGAGGCTCACCCAACCGTCCCCAGCCCTCAGGGAGTATGCAGTCCTTGGAACACAGCGCCCTTGGGAGTATCACTCACTTGTGCAGGAATTCAACCATTCCTCGGGAATTCTCAGGGCCAGGTGTAGGCAACATGGAGGTGAACAAGTCAGGGCTTCTGCCTTCACAGAGTTCCTAGTCCAGGCAGAGCAGGGTGGAGTGACACCTTCCATGTAGCAGAAATAGAGCTGTGACAGAGAAATGTGCCGGTCTGTCGTACTGAGCAGTGTTCACTGAGGCGTTTGTGTGCCTAACACTGTGCTCAACCTTGATGACGGAGGAACAGCTCGGCCTGCAAAAAGCTCAACAGCCTCAGGACTCTGGCCCAGCCTCACGGCATCTAAGGCTACAGCGGTGTTACTGGCCTCCAACCCAGCTCTGCTGTGCCTTCTCACCAAAAGACTGCCAGGCCCCTCAAGGCAGGAACCGAATCGTGCCCACATCTACATGCTACCCCATGATTCATTTTTAAAAACTTTTTTTATGTTTATTTATTTTTGAGAGAGAGAGACACACAGAGAGACAGAGAGTGAGCAGGGGAAGGGCAAAGAGAAAGGGAAACACAGAATCTGAAGTAGGCTCCAGGCTCTGAGCTGTCAGCACAAAAAGCCCGACGTGGGGCTCAAACCTATGAACTGTGTGATCATGATCCGAACCCAAGTTGGATGCTCAACAGACTGAGCCACCCAGGCGCCCCATCTACCCCATGATTCAGAGAGCTGAGAGTCTAACTCACTAGTTTAATTTACCGGTACTCAAATACCCTCCTGTCTAAAATTCAAGTAAATTCTTACCTTTTTTTTTTTTTCCTCCCCTGATCTTCCCAAGAGCACTAGCTCTGTATCCTCAATATACCAAAGGTCTGTTCTCCACAATTTTATAAAACAATGGATGAAGTTAAATCCTCATAAAGCAAACCCACATAAAGTGGTTGAAAGATTTAATCTGTTACCAAATGTGTAGGAAGTCAAATTTTAACAGGACCATCAACTAAGACCCGAATACAGTATGAAGACTTTTTTTTTCTACTGCTGAATGCATGACGTGTCCGCGTGTATCCTCTCAACAGGATTTATTTATGCCTTCCAAAAACTCTCCTGACTTTTGCTTCAAGCCTCAGTATGATTCATGGGTACTTTCAAGGCCACTTCAAGAGCCACGGATGAAATGCTAAAGTTTCTCAGGATCCATAGGGTATTAGAGCTGGAAATACCTTAGAGATAATCCAATCTAACAGTCTAACCCCTGGTTTAGGCACAAGAAAACTGAGGCTCAAAAAGAGGAAGTAAGTTTTCCAAAGTTATGCTCAGAGTTAGATGCAGAATAGGAACGAAAACTGTGGCCTCCTGTCTTCCAGAGCAGGGTTTTCAGTCTCAACATTACTGACATTTGGAGTCAGATGACTCTTTCGGGGGCTGTCGTGTATCGTCAGATGTTTACCAGCATCCCTGCTCTCTGCCCACTAGATGCCATAGCAACCCCCATCCCATTAGAAAAAAAAAATTTTTTTTTGAACATTGCTGAGCATCCTCTGGGGGCAAAATCACCCCAGTTAAGAGCCAGGGATCTGAGTGAACAATGGTGTCTATGTGAATTCTAGCTCTAACACTTACTAGGTTATGTGATCTCAGCAAGTCACTTACCTCCTGAACCCGAGTCTCCTTATCTTTCAAGTAAAATTAGTGCTAACTGTACAAGCTCCTGTGATTGGTGAGTGTAAATGAAGTTATGTTAAGTGCCAGGCACATAGCAGACTGGCAGTGGCTATTATTTTTATTATTTTTATGAGATGTGATAGTCTGACACCAGTCTATTTCCAGCAAGCTCTTTCTCCTTTCTGCAATTTGCTGTAAATGCCACTGAACAATCATTTTGTAGTGGGGACAGCTACCTTGGCAGCAGTGAGCTGAGACTGTGACCTTCTCACATTTGGAGGAAAGGGGGAGCGTTTGCAAGTCAGGCAGGGTTGTATTTGCTGTACAGGAAAACAAACTACGTGCTATTTGTTTGTTTTTGTCATGTCTTTAAGCTTCCTTATCTTCAGCTGCAGGATTCTGCAAAATAAAATTCAATTAGTATTTATCATCCTTTTCCTGGCTGAGTCAGTCAACTTCTTTTATTGCCGAAACTCATAAAAAATGTGGAATTGCCAAAGACCTCTGAAGATTCCAAGGTTTTGAGATGGAAAAGGCCCAAGTGTAACAGGAGAGAACTAATTTTTTTTCATAACAAAGTAACCATGCTGCTGCTGCTGTGATCATAGAAATGATCAGATAGGAATCTAAACAGAAAGTTCAGTTCTGGGGTTTTCAAACTTTGGCTTCACCATAAAACATGTGTATGCAGAAACCTAAGACTGTGCCACACATGAGAATGAGACAGCTTTTGCTGTCCAGGTGGCCTCGTTCTGTTTCTACCCCACGATGGGTGTTTATACTGGTTGGGATTCCAGGGCACTTAAAGACACATATGCATCTTCATAACCAGGACTGATTATCTCATACCCTGATGACCAAAAAGTTCAAAGGAATTTGTACTGGTGACTTCTTGGGTCCATCCCTGTCCTCTCTCTCTCTGCTGGAAATGGCAAACAGTGCCTATACGTGCCAGCTCCTAGTCTGACCAGGCAAGAAACAGGCTGCGTGAAACCTCTGACCTTCACCTATACCTCCAGGACCTATCCACACAATGATAAAGCGTGTTCCAACCCTATATCCAGATGTCAGCCCTCCTGTTTCCTTGACTTTCATTAGAGTAACTCTGGATTTTCTCCCCTGCCTTTCCTCCACTGTGAGGTTTGGGAAAGCTCTGTGCGTCTGGCCACAGCCAGCTTCCAGGAAAGGATGTAGATAAGGGCACTTGTTCTCTCTCTTCCAGCTGTCACTGGAGCCAATGTGGCTTTCCCCAGGCCATCTTTTTAAATAATGAGAAAGATGACTTTGGATTCCTGAAGAAATTCACTATGAGTAACCAGGAGAAAGATATCCCACCTCAGTAGCTGCCTATAAAGTCACATCTATTTCCAAAAACTTCTCCATCACAATGCCTAGTCTAGTGTGCTTTGTTTGTTCATGTAAGCTCCATGGTGAGAAGTATTTGTCTCATTCACCACTTAGTTCACACACAGTAGATATGTGATAATTTCTTATGAATGAATGAATGAATGAATGAGTAAACGTGGGGTAGGGTTACCACCCTTCTGTGGCAGTGTGCAAACCTCCAAGTGGACCAAAACCATAGCCCCGCATCCTTCATTATCTGGGTAGCTTGAACCAAAGGTCCCAGCAAGTGGTCTGAGAACAAAGTTAGCCATCAGGGTTACTTAACTTGTAGAATGCCTGTCTGTGCACTGCTTTATAGATAAAACTGACTTATTTATGAAAAAAATTGGGGAGTTTCACACAAAAATGTTCTTGATTTCTGACTTCTTTTGGAAAATGACAAGACCTGATAGCCTGGGCCTATGTTTATAGATGAAAAAAATTAGACTTTTACCTATTCTTCCCACCAAGTACAAGTAAAAGCCCCGGACAAGGTACACAAACACAGGAAGACTCTAAGTTGGAGACAAGGTAGACTGGTTTGGGAGCTCAGAATCTGAGAAATGACATGGTGGTGAATCTTAGGTTTCTTTTTGCCTCATAAATCCCAAACTGGGACCTGAAGAATCCTGCAACTTAGAAATGCTGACAGGTACAGCAAAAAACCAACAAGACTCCAAGCAAAAGGTTTGCTCTCTCTAGCCAAAGGACCAGCACCGGAGTAGCCTACTGAAAGGGCGGGCCTACGCTGGCCGACTCCATCTTGTTCTGTGTCCTCCACCTTGAGTGACTATGTCCCCGACATGGCCCCTTTTCCGGGAAAATGGCAGAAACCTCAGACCACTCCTCTTCCCCTTGAGTAACCTCCCGCTCACCCTTTCAAACTTCTGGATCAAAACACGCCCTGCGACCTGCGTAAAAGGACTCCGACCCTTCCCCAGCCAATCGGACGAGGCCACGACCCTTCCCCAGCCAGTAGGCTGAGGCCACAGCCATTACCTCACCAACTGCCCCTAGGCCCCAATAAAACCTTTGTGCTTTTGAAACTTGCTCTCTCTCCCCAGTATCTCACCGCTGCGTCGGTGCAGGTAGGGGATTGAGCTCGAGCTAGCTCGAATAAAGGCTCTTTTGCTTTTGCATCGGACTCAGCTCCCTGGCGGTATTTGGGGATCACAAATTCTGGGCATAACACCTACCAAGACACATAACTTTCAGATAACTGCCACTCTATTCAGACAAGCACTACGTTAAAAAAAAAAATGTGGCCTCACCTCTACCTATGCCACAAAACGTTGAGTTAGGATCCTAGACCTCCACCCTCATGAGGCTGTAATGAGGTATACCCCAATATCTTGGCCAAAGTGGTATCAGGGAAGATCAAGCAGGTAGCTGGGACTTTCATCCCAGTAGCCCATTACAAGGATCCTCCTAAAGTGTCAGTGAAGACCATGTAGGGAGCCTGGCTGTCCACCCTCACCTGACAGTAATGGGGAACCCTTTACCCTCCCTGTGAGGGTGGTGTCAAAAAAGGCCTAGGCGAGAGTCAGGACTTTCATCACTGTCCAGCTGTAATGAGGCCATCTCCACTGCAGTGTCACTGGAGACCATGTGGGAAGCTGAAATTCCCACACCCCAACCATCAGTAATGAGGAGGCCCCCCACTCAGATGTCATTAAAAGCCATGTACAGAACTTGGACTTCCACCTCTGGTTGGCAGTAAAGGGGTAGTACTGCCCCATCCCCTATTGGAACAGTGTCAGAAAAGTCAATTAAAACAAAAGGTTTAAATAAGATCCAGAGTCTCAGAGAATAATACAAAATTTTGCAAGTTTCAGTAGAAAATCACTCATTATACCAAAAGCCAGGAAGATTTTAAACTGAACCAACGGACAATCTATAAATGACACTGATGGGATAACAGACATATGAAAATTATGTGACAAAGATTTTAAAATAGTCATGATAAAAATGCTTGAATGTTCAATTGTGAACATGCTTGATTCAAAATAAAATATAAAGCCTAGCAAGGAATTAAAACACTCAGGAAAGAAACAGAAGATATAAAGAAGAACCAAATGGAAACTTCAGAATGGAAAAACACAATAAATTAAATAAAAAGCTGAGTGGATGGGCTCATCAGCAAAATGGAGGAAAGGATCAGTGCATTAGAAAAGAGAGAAATAGAAATACCCAAGCTGAGCAAGAAAGAGAAAATAGACTAGAAGAAAGGAAGGAAGGAAAGAAGGAAGGAAGGGAGGAAGGAAGGAAGGAAAAGGAAAGGAAAGGAAAGGAAAGGAAAGGAAAGGAAAGGAAAGGAAGGAAGGAAGGAAGGAAGGAAGGAAGGAAGGAAGGAAGGAAGAAAGAAAGAAAGAAAGAAAGAAAGAAAGAAAGAAAGAAAGAAAGAGGCTTCTGGGACCTGCAGAACTCTAACAAAAGATCGAAAGATTAACATTTATGTCATTAGAGTCCTAGAAGGAGAAGAAAAAAAAAGAGCAGTGCTGAAAAAAAAAAAAGTACTCGAAGAAACAATGGCTGAAAACTCCCCTTTTTGACAAGAGACACAAACCGATAGATTCAAGAAGTCTAGTGAATATCAAACAGGATACAGTTAAAGAAGTCCAAGGCAAGGTGACATAATTAAACTTCTGAAAATAAAAGACATAGAAAAAAAAAAACAATGAAAGCAGCTAGAACAACACATCACCTATAAGGGAAAAGCAGTTAGAGTGACAGTAGATTTCTAATCAGAAACCAAGGAAGTTAAAAGGAATTCTTTTTAAGAAAAGAACTGTCAACCCAGAATTGTATATCCAGAAAAAAATATGCTTCAGGAGTGAAGGGGAAGGCAAGACATTCTGAGATGAAAGAAAACTAAGAGAATTTGTCACCAGAAAACCTATTCTCCAGTAATGGTTAAAGGAAGTTTTTGAAATAAAAAAGAAACTGTAAAAGAGGAAACTTTGGAACAGCGGGAAAAAAGAATATGATAAGCAAAAATATGGATAGTTACAATAGTCCTTCCTCCTCCTCTTGAGTTTTCTAAATTACATTTGACAGTTGAAGCAAAAGTTATAACACAGTCTGATATGGCTCTAAATGTATATAAAAGAAATATTTAATACAATCACACACAGGGAGGCTAAAGGGAATAAAAAGAGGTAAGGTTTCTCTACATCATTTGAACTAACAAAATAGTGACAGCAGTGGACTCTGATAAGTTATGTACATACACTAACCAGAACAACCCTTAAAAAAGCTATACAAAAAGATACACTTTAAAACACTATAGATAAATCAAAATGAATTCTGACCAAAGGCAGGGGGGAAAAAGAAAGATAGTTTAAAAGGAGAGACCACAATAGCAACAGAGATTTTTTTTTAAAAAAAGCAGAGAAAACATACAAAAATAAAAAAAAAATAAATGGCAGACTTAAACCCTAACATATCAATAACTACATTAAATGTAAATGATCTAAGTATATCAATTGAAAGACAGAGACTGGTAAAAGTTTAAATCCAATATACCGTTTATAAGAAACTAATTTCAAATAAAATCATAGAGGTAAAGTAAAAGATGGAAAAAGATATATCATGTAAGAATTAATCAAAGGAAAGCAGAGTGGCTATCTTAATATCAGATAAAGTAAACCTAAGAGCAATAAAAAAAATTCCTGGAGACAGAGACTGACATTATATAATAATTAAAAAGTCAACCCACCAAGAAGACATAGCAATCCTAAATGTGTATGCACTAGACAACAGAGCTGCAAGATATGTGGAACTAAAACTAAGAGGAAAAAAGACAAGTTAATAATTATAGTTGAATACTTCAACAGCCTCCTTCAACAATTGATAGAACTGGACAGAAAAGCAGTTAGGATATGAAAAAAAATTAACTAACAACACTATCCACCAGCAGAAACTAATTGACATCTTTAAAACATTTAACCCAACAATAGCAAAATTGAAATTATTTTCAAGTGCCCACAGAATATATACTGACTGAGATAGATCCTGGACCATAAAACAAGCCTCAGAAAAAAAAAAAAAAGTTAAAAGAACTGAAACCATACAAAGTATGCTCTCTGACCACAAAGGAACCAAAATAGAAATCAACAGCAGAAAAAAAACAGGCAAGTCTCCGAACATTTGGAAACTTAGCAACACAGTTCTAAATAACTATGGCTCCAAGCGGAAGTCTCAATGAAAATAAAACTAATACATTGAACTAAATAAAAATACACCACATTAAAATTTGTAGGACACAGTTAAGGCAGTGCTGAGAAGGAGATTTATAGCATTAAATGCCTACATTAGAAAAGAGAAAACATCTCAAATCAATAAGCTAAGTCCCCACCTCAAAAGACTAAAGAATAACAAAGCCAAACAAGTGGAATGAAATAAGTAATAAAAATAGAAACAAAAATCAATGAAATAAGAAATATAAAAACAATAGTGAAAGAAATCAATTAAATGAGTTGGTTCTTCAAAAAGATCAATAAATTTAAAAAACCTTTACCAAGTATGCCAAAAGAAAAAAGAGAGGCGACATAAATTACCAGTATTGTGATTGAACTGTGTATCATCACAGACCCTTATAGACATTGAAAGGATGGTAACAGAATACTAAAAACAACTCTACACACATACATCTGCAACTAATATGAAATGGACCAATTCCTTGAGAAATACAACCACACAACCTACCTCTACTTAACCCTATATGAAACAGATAATTTGAATTGTCTTATAGCTATTAAGGAAATTTCACTTATCATTTTAAACTCACACCAAAAAGTTTTCACTGGATGATTCTACCAAATGTTTATAAAAAAATTAATGACAATACTACAAAGTCTCTTTGAGAAAACAGAAAAGGAGGGAACATTTCCCAATTCATTTTATAAAGCTAGTATCACCCTGATTAAAAAAAAAAAACAGATAATGACAATACAAAGAAAATGACAGACTAATATTGCTCATGAATGTGCATGAAAAAAGCCTGAGTGAATTATTAGCAAGTCAAATGCAGGAACCTATAAATAAAATTATACACTATGACTAAACAGGATTTAAGGATGCAAGGTTGGTTCAATATAGGAAAATCAATCAATCCATCACCATATAAACAAAGAAGAAAAAAGATATATTCATATAAATTGATACTGGAACAAAAGAATTTAAGAAAATCCATACCTATTCTTTTTTTTTAACACCCATTCTTGATTAAAAAAAAAAAAAAAACTCTCAGAAACCTTGAAACAGAAAACTACTTCAACTAGCTAAAACTCTACAGGTTACATTCATTATGCTTATTGGTGAAATACTGAATCCTTTTCCCTAAATCAGGAATAAGGCAAGAAAATCTTCTTTCTATTCAGTGCAGTAAGACAATAAAAGGAAATAAAATGGTTTCTAATTGCAGACTGCACGATTGTCTAAGGAGTCCAGCAAGGTTGGAGGATATACACATAAAAACGTAAACCTAAAAGGGCAACTATATGTCTCTATACCCGAAATGAACACATGAACAACAAAATTAAACACACAATACCACTTACAGTCACCAAAAATGAAATGTTTGGGTCTAAATCTAACAAAGCATGTGCAGGATTTTTATGCTAAAACCAAACAACATTGATGCAGGAAATAAAACTGAAACAAATGAAGAGACACAGCATGTTCACGGATTGGGAGACTCAACATGGTAAAAATGTCAATTCTCCCCACATTTATAAATAAGTTTAATTCAATTCCTGTTGAAATCTCAGGAGGATTTTTTTGTAGATGTAGACAAGATTATTCTAAAATTTATAGGAAACATAAAAGAAACT
The DNA here is from genome assembly GCF_028018385.1 of Neofelis nebulosa. Lineage (NCBI taxonomy): Eukaryota > Metazoa > Chordata > Mammalia > Carnivora > Felidae > Neofelis > Neofelis nebulosa. The sequence goes on along the minus strand of NC_080786.1, from coordinate 35,777,515 downwards.
AGAATGGTTTATACAATTTTGAAAAAAGAAAAGTCATTCATTTATTTAACTGTTAAGACTTAAATACTTGCAATAATCCAGACCGTGTAGTTCTGATGCAGTAGACATATAGATTAATGGAACAGTGAAGAGAACCCAGGAATAGACACATACAAATATGCCCAACTGACTTTTCTTGGCAAAGGTGCAGGAGCAATTCAATAGAGGAAAGATACACTTCATGAATTTGCATGTCATCTAAACAGGTACAAAGAGATCAAGATCACCCCATGCATATTTTCAGATCACAATGAAACTCGAAACCAACCATAAGAAAAAATTTGGAAAGCCTTCAAATATATGGAGATTAAAGAACATCCTAATAAAGAATGAATGGGTTAACCAGGAAATTAAAGAAGAAATTTAAAAAACACATGGAAGCAAATAAAAATAAAAACACAGCAGCCCAAACCCTTTGGGATGCAGCAAAGGCAATCCTAAGAGGAAAGTACATTACAATGGAGGAAAGATACACTTTTAAACAACAAATGGTATGCAACTGAATATCCATTGACAAAAAAAAAAAAAAAAAAAGAGGCAGGAGGAGGAGGAGGAAAAAGAAAGAAATCTCAACCTAATATAATCTTATACAAAAATTAACTCAAAATGGATTATTTACTTAAATATAAATGTAAAACTACAAAACTTTTAGAAAAACACATTAGGGAGACTTTAAAATCTAAGGCAAGGCAAAAAGTTCTGAAACTGTACACCAAAAATTCAATCCATAGAAAGATAAACTAGACTTCACCAAAATTTTAAACTTTTGCCTTGAGAAATACCACGCTAATAGGATGAAAAATTATACAATGGGAGAAAATATTTACAAACCAGGGATCTGACAAGGAACTAGTATTTAGAATATGTAAAGAGCTCCCAAAACTCAATAGTAAAAACACAAACAATCCAATTATAAAGTGGGCAAAAGACATAAGGAAACAATTCATGGGATATGATATACACATGACAAATGGACACATAAAAAGATATCTAACATCATTAGCTACTAGAGAAATTCAAATTAGAACCACAATGAGATAATGCTACATAGTTAATTGAGTGACTATAATAAAATATAGGGAAAGCATCAAATGCTGGTAGGAATGCAGAGAAACTTAATCACTCATACATTGCTGATGGGAAAGTAAAATGGTACAGCCACTCTGGAAAACAACTTAGCAGTTTCTTAAAAAACAAAACATTGCAACCATCATCCTACCCTACAATTTTACTCCTTGACATTTTTTTCCAGGGAAGTGAATACTTATGTTCACCTAAAAAGAAATGGAAAAACATTCCATGCTCATGGATTGATAGAATACATATTGTTAAAGTGTCAATACTACTCAAAGCAATCTACACATTCAATGCAATCCCAATCAAAATTGCACCAGCATTCTTCTCGAAGCTAGAATAAGCAGTCCTAAAATTTGTATGGAATCGCAAAAGGTCCAGAATAGCCAAAGTAATATTGAAGAAGAAAACCAAAGCGGGAGGCATCACCATTGCAGACTTTAGCCTCTACTACAAAGCTGTAATCAGCAAGACATCATGGTATTGACACAAAAACAGACACATAGACCAATGGAAGAGAATAGAGAATCTAGAATTGGACTCACAAAAGTATGGCCAACCAATCTTTGACAAAGCAGGAAGGAATATCCAATGGAAAAAACACAGTCTTTTTAACAAATAGTGCTGGGAGAACTGGACAGCAACATGCAGAAGAATGGAACTAGACCACTTTCTTACACCATTCACAAAAATAAACTCAAAATGGATGAAGGACCTGAATGTGAGACAGGAAACCATCAAAACCCTAGAGGAGAAAGCAGGAAAAAACCTCTTTGACCTCAGCTGCAGCAATTTCTTACTCGACACATCTCCAAAGGTAAGGGAATTAAAAGCAAAAATGAACTATTGGGACCTCATCAAGATAAAAAGTGTCTGCACTGTAAAGGAAACAATCAACAAAACTAAAAGGAAACTGAAGGAATGGGAAAAGATATTTGCAAATGACATATCAGATAAAGGGCTAGTATCCGAAATCTACAAAGAACTCACCAAACTCACCACCCAAAAAACAAATAATCCAGTGAAGAAATGGGAAGAAGACATGAATAGACACTTTTCCAAAGACATCCAGGTGGCCAACAGACACATGAAAAGATGCTCAACATCACTCCTCATCAGGGAAATACAAATCAAAACCACACTGAGATACCACCTCACGCTGGTCAGAGTGGCTAAAATGAACAAATCAGGAGACTATAGATGCTGGTGAAGATGTGTAGAAATGGGAACGCTCTCGCACTGTTGGTGGGAATGCAAACTGGTGCAGCCGCTCTGGGAAACAGTGTGGAGGTTCCTCAAAAAATTAAAAATAGATCTACCCTATGACCCAGCAATAGCACTACTAGGAATTTACCTAAGGGATACAGGAATGCTGATGCATAGAGGCACTTGTACCCCAATGTTTATAGCAGCACTTTCAACAATAGCCAAATTATGGAAAGAGCCTAAATGTCCATCAACTGATGAATGGATAAAGATATGGTTTATATATACAATGGGATACTACTTGGCAATGAGAAAGAATGAAATCTCACCATTTGTAGCAACATGGATAGAACTCGAGGGTATTATGCTAAGTGAAATAAGTCAGGCAGAGAAAGACAGATATAGTATGTTTTCACTCATATGTGGATCCTGAGAAACTTAACAGAAGACCAGGGGGGAGGGGAAGGGGGAAAAAGTTACAGAGAGGGAGGGAGGCAAACCATAAGACTCTTAAATACGGAGAATGAACTGAGGGTTGATGGGGGTTGGGGGAGAGGGGAAAGTGGGTAATGGGCATTGAGGAGGGCACCTGTTGGGATGAGCACTAGGTGTAGTATGGAAACCAATTTGACAATAAGTTATATTTAATATAAAAAAACCTGTCTACAAATAGTTACAGCAGCTTTGTTCATAATAACTAAAAACTGGAAACAACCCAGACATCCTTCAGTGGATGAATGGTTAAACAAATGGTGGTACATTTATACTGTGGAACACTGCTCGGCAATAAAAAGGATAGACAGGTAACAACCTGGATGCATTTCCAGAGAACAGTGCTGAGTGACAAAAGTGCTAATTCTAGAAGGTTGCTTACTGGATGATTCCATTTATATGACATACTGGAAATGACCAGATTATTCAAAGGGGAACAGATTAATGGCTGCCAGGAAGTTAAGGAGGGAGTGGGTAGGAGGAAAGTAGGTAAGACTATAACAGGGTAACAAAAAGGATCCTTGTGGTGATGGAAATGTTCTATATCTTAACTATCAATGTCAATGTCATGGTTGCGATGTACAATGGCTTTTCGTGGTGTTATGACTGGAGGAGACTGGGTAAAGAGTACACAGGGTCTTTCCATGTTATTTCTTATAATGTATGTAAAACACAATGAATTGAAAATAATGTGATTTTTAAACAACTTTTTTAAAATTATTTTTTAATGTTTTTTGTTTTGCTTTGTTTTGTTCTGTTTTTGAGAGACAAACAGAGACAGAGCATGACTGGGGGAGGAGCAGATAGAGAGGGAGACACAGACTCCGAAGCAGGCTCCAGGTTCTGAGCTGTCAGCACAGAGACTGACATGGAGCTCGAACCCACAAACTGTGAGATCATGACCTGAGCCAAAGCCAGATGCAAACCAACTGAGCCACCCAGTCGCCCCCCAAAAAATCAACCTTCTTAAAAGAAATTAGCCAGCACTGACTAGCAGCTGCCTCTTTCCTTAGGTAAGGAAACTTTTCCACTACCACAAAGAATCTCTCTGGATTGCCACAGTCCCCTCGGGTCCAGATCTCTGTACACCAGTCATCTTCCTTCACTGGCTACATTGAATGTGGGAGTAGTGATCTGGGAAACATACTAGCTGGGGTGGCTTTGCTCCCAATTACATCAGAGGGCCACCAGGGGTCAGTTTTAGCCCCCGCAGTGTGCAATGTGGGCACCATGATGAGACTTCCCTGAACACCAGCGTCCTCCTTCCCTACCCCCATGCTGTGAGCAGTAGGTTGGAAGCCCACTCAATCCTTTCAACTCAAATTAGCAAATATTTACTAAGAGCCTCTAAGCTAGGTTGTATGCCAAGACGTAAGTATAAACAAACTCACTCTGGTAGGAGGAACAGATAATTCAATAGATTGATTAAAAGTACTGCAGAACTCAGCTGAGGCCAGGAGCAAATATGTCAAAAGCAGTAAGAGAAGGTGATAGGTTAGCCTAAGCACGTAATATGATATCAATCTGTCTTTCATTCATTGCACCAATTTTTTTTTTTTTTTTTTAAATTTTTTTTTTTCAACGTTTTTTATTTATTTTTGGGACAGAGAGAGACAGAGCATGAACGGGGGGGGGGCGGGGCAGAGAGAGAGGGAGACACAGAATCGGAAACAGGCTCCAGGCTCCCAGCCATCAGCCCAGAGCCTGACGCGGGGCTCAAACTCACAGACCGCGAGATCGTGACCTGGCTGAAGTCGGACGCTTAACCGACTCCGCCACCCAGGCGCCCCTCATTGCACCAATTTTAATTGAACACCTACTCAGTGCTAGGTGCTAGGGACACAAAATGGATTCAGACTCTGCTTGTCAGTTGAAGCCCAGTGTGGCAAGTCCCGTGGCTGAGGAGAGAACTCATCATGGGAACCACGAGGATGCCACTTAGAAGAGTCTCCTTTACATGCTGTCAGTGGAGGAGTCCTGGTGGGGTGGACGTGATCCTGATAAGGGGCATGTGGAATTATAAAGCCCCTCTAGCCACTCCCCTGCTATCTGGCTATTCACTCTGGCTTGCAATTGGCTCAGGCCCCTCTCTGTAAATGAGGTTCATACTCATTTAGAGTGATGTCTGATGGACTGTGTGTGGTGATGACAGGAGAGGTGAATGGAGAGGGCCTGTGAAACCATGTAGCTGGCAGCAATGTCTTTGCTTGTGAGAGGAAATAAAGTGCTACAAAAGAAGGAACTGAGACAAGGGCAGAGTCAGCAGGGGTCACCTAAGTGGAATATCACTTATAGCATAACTCAGTCTGGTATGTGAACCCATCCCTTAGATACCCTGGGAGTACCCATCCATCTCTGGAAAGGGAAGAGTTTATGGTAAAACAGAAATAATTGTAGCATTGGGAGTCCAAACAACATTTCTGTGGGAAGCCCTGAACAAGAGTTGGCCTGAAGAGAAAAAAGGTCATTTTCTCCTGGGCTGGGAGGGAGGTGATGAAGGGGAGTGCCATGTGGGCTGACCCGGTGCCTCTCATTATCATGGTGGACATGGAAGGAAAACATCATAGCAGTAAGCATCTGGAGGTGGGCAGTGATGGAGTGCCCAGTGGCAGAGGCTGAGATAGAAAGCACCCCAAATGGTATGGCCAGCCCACCACCTGTGAGGCAGAGCAGCACAGATGGCCTCAGTGCTAACGTGACAGACAACTGGGAACAGCACCAAGGTGGGTGGTCTAAGGGCAGGCCTCAGTGAGTGTTACATCTGTTATCCCACCTCTTTAGGGACTCTGAGAGAGAGGTACACAAAAAGAGAAAGGGCCAAGGGGTGCTCTTTGTGCAGTGGGCTTAGGGACAAAGAGCATAAAGGTTTACCCTTGCAATCCACAGCCTGATAGAGCCAGGAGAAGGGCTTTTCTAATGTTCCCACACTTCTGAAATCTGTGGGGTTTCTTCCTTGCCCTTCAAATTTTGCTATTAGTATCGTTAATGTGCAGAAAGACCTCCTGCCTCACTGGGATTTACCTTTGCACTAAAGAAAAAGAGGAAGGAAGGAAGGAAGGAAGGAAGGAAGGAAGGAAGGAAGGAAGGAAGGAAGGAAGGAAGGAAGGAAGGAAGGAAGGAAGGAAGGAAGGAAGGAAGGAAGGAAGGAAGGAAGGAAGGAAGGAAGGAACAACGGACAGATAACACAGAATATTGTATTTTAATGAAGTCCATGGCCACCCAAGCCAACCATTACAGACGATGTCATTTACCATGGCACTCAGCTGGAACTTAGATAAATAATAATAATTTTTAAAGTTTGTAGATCATATTGAACTTGGCTTAATAGGCCCTCTCTCCAAACCTCTGAAAGGATGGCTCATAAAAAAGTAATTAGTTTATATAGACTGTCAAGGTTCATGGGGGACAGCTGGCCTTTGATGCCTCATCTGTGATTACAGGCAGCTACAAGATAATAAAATCGAGCTCTGAATTCACGCCAAGGTATTCAGTGATCTCACGCTGGACACGATGCCAAGCAGAACGAACTGTAAATGCCTGCTCTACTCCTATTCTTTGCTTTGGAATCTCTAACAAGTCTAAGACATTTAGGACTTGCATTCATAGGCCCCAAATTCCTATTAAAGTAAAACCATTGACCTTACGAATTCATGTTCATAATTAATATTTGTGATGGGCTCTGATTCCAGGCCTATTCAATATGGCCACTGTTGTAAGCTGCGGAAATGGCTTCTGGAGAAGGGATTTGAATCAGTATTAACTTGTCTAAGCTTGGCTATTAAACAGTCCAATTACTGACAGTTGGAGCTGGTTTTCAATCATCATTGATTTCCCTGTGATGATCACCAGCTACTGCTTTTTTTTTTTAAATGTTTTTTTTTTAATGTTTATTTATTTTTGAGACAGAGAGAGACAGAGCATGAATGGGGGAGGGGCAGAGAGAGAGGGAGACACAGAATCGGAAGCAGGCTCCAGGCTCTGAGCCATCAGCCCAGAGCCTGACGCGGGGCTCGAACTCACGAACCGTGAGATCGTGACCTGAGCTGAAGTCGGACGCTCAACCGACTGAGCCACCCAGGCGCCCCCACCAGCTACTGCTTTTTATGAGGATTTCTTCAATGTTTTCAAATTCCCTGCTCATTCTTCTCTATGCTGCCCACTTACCTGAGCATTCTTGGGTTCATTTTTCTCCCCTAGCTCATACAATGTCCCTTCCCTCAATAGAGAAAACCATATTAACAGGTGGTTTTCATTTGGCCTCTTTGCTTTCCAGGGACAAAGAGGCAGAGTCATCTCAGCAGAGAGTGGAGATACAAGTGCAGCAATGAAAATAATCTCATGGAAATCCAAGATCACCTGGACACCAGAACCACTTAAGAATGGAAGCCATGGTTCCAAGAGCAACTACTTAGACCCTTCCCTCCAGGCACATCTGTTTCTCCCTAGGACCAGCTGCTTCACCTCAGTTGGCTGACCAAGGGCTTGCCTCAGTCTACTGACCAAATCATGATTTGCACATATCACAGAAGCTTCATTCATAATCCTTGCTCTCCCACATGGTCCCTTAGCACTCAAACAGGAAGCCAATTGGCCTGTGTGACCTCTTCTATCCAGGTAGCAATCACAGGCTGTAACTAGTTTATTCATTGGCTGGCCTGAGCTATGTGCCCACTTCAGGTCCAATCATAGTCGGGGAGAGGGTCTGGGTCATGTGGCCTAGAATTTGGCCATGAGGGGCAGTGAGTGAGAAAGCACCATAAACATGTTTGCATCACATTTGCCAATAAGGCTATAGATTGAGAGTCACTGATTCCCCAGGATGTGTTTGGGCTTGGAGCTTTGATACCTATGTCTTATGAGTTGTTTCTCCAATAGAAATAAAGGTGTGTTTTTTGTTTCATTTTTTTCCCTTGATTTATTGTATGCGGAGCCCTGGCTTTGGAGTTAAGTTTGACCCACTGTCTTTTGCTAATGCTGGACAGCATCAGGGACACTAATGGGGAGATGAATGAAGCTAGAAGTGTCCCCAAGGACTGAGGCCAGGACCCTGTGCCCACTCCTGCTGAGTCCACTAGCTTGGGATGGAGCAGAACCAAATGATGATGATAGGGAACAGTGGTTAACAGGGAACTGTAGAGAGGAGTAGCCTGGAAGCCACTCCTAGGGAACAGAATCACCCTCAAAATGGAGGGACTTGGCAACATTTTTCCAGAAGGATACAGGATTGCTAGAGATCAGCCCAGTGATTGCTGTGTGCTTCCCATTCTTCTTCTCTTTGAATGGGAGGTTGTTGAGGTTTCCCTTCCCTGAAAATTGGGGTAGGGGGTGGGGAGATAACTTATCCTTTTAGCTAACAGATCTCTGGACCAAGAGACCTGCATCCAGACCTGAGGAAGATCACAAAATCTTGGCCTCAAAGCCAGATGCCATTATAGGATGCACTTTTGGGGATCCTAAAATAAAGTGAGCACATTTTCTATGAGAAAGGGGTGTGAATATTTGTGGCCTAAGGGCAGACTGTGATGGAAGGACCACACTGATGACCCTACTTGTCACGCCTCTTTGCCATTGGCAGTCTGCTATGACGCTGACTCTGGGCTTGGCCATATGATTTGTTTAGCCGAGGGACAGTAACAAACCTGTCCCAAGTAGCTTGCCAGGTAGTTGCCAAATCTTGCACAACTATGTGCTCTTTATGCTCTATATACTCAGGCTGGTCTGCCATCATGCTTGGGCCAGCATTCCAGAAGAATACATGGGGGAGAACAGTGTCATCCAGTCAAGGCCACTCTAGACAAGCCAGCCTACAGCCTACCTACCAGCCTACAAGTACCTGGACAAGCCCAGCTGGGACCAGCTGAGCCTGGCTCACATTAGCAGAGCTGTCCAACAACTACCCCAAAACTTGGAAGCATCTTTCTTGAGAAAGAATTAATGGCTGATTTTTAATGCTCTTAAGTTTTGGGGTGGTTGTTGCACAGCAATACCTTAGCTGAGACACCTGGTTAAAATTACAATATTATCATCACTACTGTGTTCTGAGCAAATTACAGAATCTGGTTTAGCTTTAGTCTCTCCTTCTGTAAAAAAGAAACAATGATAGTGCTTACTTCAGAGGACTGTTGTAAAAGTTAAATGATACAGTATGTGTGTATCTAGTATGTATGATAAACTACCTAGTACAGTGCCTGGTATGTAGTCAGTGCTTGATAAATGTCAGTTAATTTCCAGTGTTGTTGCCTACAAGTTGTTTTTTGTACAAGGATGTACGACTAAGGGGACAAGTAGGAGCTGAAATCTGCCTCTTTCTCCATTTGCCAAGTCATGTGCTCTAGTGTGGGACAGTGTCCATATGTAATAAAGAGCACCTGTTTCTAATTTTCACAGTTACCATATGGGCTGGCACCAGTCCTGCTATTATTATTGATTTCATTGTCCACTTTTCATCCTGTTTTAGTATAATACTGCCATTAGCTCCAAATCCCAGAAGACTTGAGATTCTTACCTTCAAGGGCTTTTCTCAAGCAACCTAGTGCCAGTACTCAAGCTTTCTATCCTAGAACTCCACATTCTTCCTGTTGGGGTGACCAACTCACTCCAGTTTACCCAGACCTTCTTGGTTATAGCAATGAAAGTCCCATGTCCCAGGAATATGGTTTGAATCCCTAAATGTCCCTCACTTTTCAGCCTAAATTATGGAAAAAGACCCACAAGTAATCACTAATTCTCCCTTAAACATTAGTTTGAACTGGAGTGGGACCCCTGCTGTGAGCATTTATCTGGGACTCCCACACTCTTCTTTTTCCTTGCCTGGCCAGCCCTTGCTCCTGCCTTCCTTCCTCTGTACTTTGGCTCCTAGTTCCTCCTCCAGCCATCCTGACACAGTGTCCCCTCAGCACCTGCCTCTGACCACTAAGCTTGAGAAGAGGTTATGTGACTGCACTCATCAAGGACTCAGGTGCAAAAGAACCCTGAGCAACTAGGCTCCTATGGAGACGCCTGGGACTCCAGGATTAAGCATGGATCATAATGGAGAAGAGGTGAACAGTACAATTTTCCAGATGAGATGGGCCATCCTAAAATGAGTTGCCATGAAGCAAAAATATACACAGCCTTCAGCATGAGAGAAGTGAAAACAACAACAAAAGGCCCAGTGACTGGCGATATACAGACAGAGAGCTTTAGGGACACTGAGATAAAGTCTGAGGTGGGCAAAGAGGATAATTAACAAGAAAGAAAATTCAGGGCAAAGACCCCAAATGCATGGGCAGCAGAGAATCTGGGAAGCTCCTTTTTCTCCCTCCAGCAGAACAGTTCCACCATAGAAAGAGGCTACCAACCTCCTCTGTGGCAGGAGAGATGTTCACTTCTCTACTCCGCAAGGCCAGGGCTTTGTGTCCCAGGCCCTGGGAACCTGAGGGTTATATATGGAAGGCCCTGTCCAGTGATGAGATCTGCTTCCTGAGCTTCTTGGCCATCAGCAGATAGGAGGGAGGGGTAAAAAGTGTGAAAGGGAAACACCAGAGTGAATGCACTGCTCATGGAGGGGTAACCAAGAAAAAGACCCAAATATGCCCCCATCACTGTCAAGGCTGGAAGCTGCCAAACTGGCTGAAAAGAGAGCACCAAGAACAGAGCTAACTCAATACTTTAGTTCCAGGGTGAATGATATACCAGGTCTTCTTCTCTCCCAGTGTGCCTGGTAGACCCCTCCACCACCAACAGGACGGGGCCCACGGGTGTGGTCCAACAGGCCTTGCTGTTCCTGGGGACTACAAATGGATGCTGTCATGGTGATCCTCCCCAGAGCATCCACTTGACCAGGACTTCTGGCTTATTTGCTGGTTGATGTGCCCTCACCCTGCAAATTTTTCCCAGCTTTAAAGCAACTTCTGTACTGTCCTGATGAGTTCTCAAATCACACCTTGCCTAAAACTGGAAACCCTTAGATGACAGTCACTATAGTGAGGGAGAGGGTTCATTACAAGGATTGAGGCTCCGTCACAGGCTGTGGACAGGTGTGGGAGCCAGTCTAGTTTCTACTCCCCTGTTTATCCGGAAACCCACCATATGCTCGAAAATTGGGCGATCACCGATCATATCGGCAAAAACATCTGACAACACAATCTCAATCTGTCACTGAAAATAGAACACATCTGTTTTTTTACCGTCTATGAACTAAACCATAAACATGAAATCCTGACTCCTATGTTTGTATAAGAAAGGTATTTCTACAAAGTTGCCCATGGCAATGTTATTTTTAATTGGAAACACACTGTAAACAACCTAAATGTACAAAAATAAGAGAATGGTTAAACCACGAGAGGGATCTATGAAGTATAATTTTGTACTCTACTCTTCAGTAATATTTTAAAATATATTTTAGTCAGCTTGGAAAAGGTCTACGAAAGATGAAAACACAAAGACTCTGAACAGAGTAAACTATGATCCAAATTAATCAGAACTGTGTATTAATATATGAACAGGAAAAGGTCTGGCAGGGTGTTAGGAGTGTAGGTTAATTTTGTTTTATTCTTTATTCTTTTTAGTAATTGTCACATGTACTCGAATTAACAGACGTTGATCATGTCTTTCTGGTCCTGTCTATTCTTTTTTAAAAATGTTTATTTATTTTTGAGAGAGAGAGAGAGAGAGAGAGTGAGAGTGTGAGCAGGGAAGGGGCAGAGAGAGAGACACACACAGAATCCAAAGCAGGCTTCAGGCTCTGAGCTGTCAGCACAGAGGCCAACACAGGCTTGAACTCACGAACTGTGAGATCATGACCTGAGACAAAGTCAGACGTTTAACTGACTGAGCCACCCAGGCACCCCTGGTACTGTTTATTCTTGATTCCAACTCTGTTAGGTCCAGGGCAGTCACCCAGATTGTGGATTCCAGAGAATCCACAGTTCTCTGCAAGGACTGCCAGACTGGCTTCTGGCTGAGGCCAAGTAAATGCTCAGAGACCAGGGTGGGACACCAGGGGGCACCCTGCCTCTGGCCCACAAGAATGACCCCCACACAAACCACCTAGAACACAATCACCATCTACTGTGAGGCTGATGTAGGTGGCTCCTTGGCTGCCAGGGTCAGCCCTCAGAAACCCTGTGGCAGGGAAGGGCACTGAAGATGGTGGGTAGTCTTGAGGTGGCTGGGTGAGGAATGAAGCTCAGAGGTGGTCATTCCATGGCATCCCATGTGGCACTCAGTCCTGGACCTCTTTCATGGTTTTTTGTTTTTTGGGTTTTTTTTTGCCATTGCCATGAACTACCTACTTATTTATTTACATTTTTCTTTAAATTGGGGTTTAAAAACACCCAAATGACTCTATTTTTAAAAATAAACCCCCAAAACTGAAAAGCCAGCAATACTTGTCTCAAAAAAAAAAAAAAAAGTAAGAAAAAGAAAAAAAGAAAAAGGAACTTAAATAAAACATGACAGAATGCTATTAACATTCTACCTCAACAGTGTGGCCTATGGAATGCTTTGAGAAAGAGCTTGTTCCTTCTTTGTCAGAGAGAGGGATTAGCAAATGCTGGAGAGGTGCTGAGCCTCACCAACTGCCTTTCTCCTTGACATCATCAGAGAGATTGAAAAAGAACTTCAAAGGGAACAGCCTGGAGCGGTAGGCCGCATTCCTTAACGCTATGTCCAGGTACCATGTCAATCTTCGACTGCCAATGAGACATGTATCCCACACTGGACAATGGGGAGAGGGGAAAGAAGGCAGGACTTGGAGTCTGAGCATCTGGGATTGAGTGATAGGGCCGAGCCATCCTCAGCGAGGTAGCCCTGAATAGTTACTTAATGTTTTTTCAAGTTTCAATGTCCTCATTGGCAAGACAGAATCACGACAGCTGACCTTCTTGTTCCACAGAGTTGGTGTGAGGCTTGGATATAATTTTGTGTGTGCTGTGGCTGGCATGTGTGTGTGTGTGTGTGTGTGTGTGTGTGTGCATGTCTCTAATAAAAGAGCATATGGTTTGCAGTAATCCAAACGTGTATCTTGCAACTAATGGATTACTCCACAGGGATAGAATGCAGGTGCAATGCAAGGAAATACATTCCCACCAAAGATTTACAGACTTCTGCACAATTCACAACTACTTTCCGTACATTATTTAACTGAATGTCCCGACACTGCCACATAACCAGTCTAGGAAACCGAGCTGGATGGGTGACTGCATTAAGCCTTTAAAACAAACTCCAAACTCACTTTTCTCCTCCCTTTAACATCATTATCATTGATTATAATTCCATCATTGTAATCAGCCTAAAATAAATAAAACGTTGTGGCTTATTGGTGACACTAAGAGTTATACCTACTTTGATTACTCTCATTATTATCATTGCTGGGATTATCAGAACTGTGACATACTGGACCTCTACTGGCTGCCAGGGAGTGCACTAGGCACAGGACATTAGTATTTTATTTAATCCACATTAACCCAGATGTAGATACTGTGTTTACCCTCATTTTAATTATGAGAAAACTGCCCCTCAGAGGAGTTCAGTAACTTATCTGAGACCACACAGCTAGGAAATGGCAGAACGTAAATATACAGCAATGTGTATCTGTCAAAGCCTGTGGCTGTTCACACTCCGCGTTCCCCTACCACCATAAGAGGAAGGGGCTGCACAAGCCCTCAGGGAGGATCCCTGCCATCAGGGACCTAGGGGGCCCAAAGCACAGAAAGGGCCCTGGGCAGGTCCAAAGATAAGGGGACAAATAGGTGGGCAAATGCTGAACAGCACAAAGAGGGGCAAGTGGAGCTAACCACAGAGAGGAGAGAATCTTCCGCTCCAACCAGCTGATCCAAACAGGCCAAATCGCATCCTGGGCAATTTTCCAGGCAGCCTTCAGAGAGTCACCCAGCCTGAGAAGCCAGCCAATTATGCCTGATCACTCTCTGCTGCTCTGTCCTTACTAAAGACAAGTCCAGACTGGCCCAATGTAGACAAATGAACAGTTCTATTATCTCTGAAAGGCAATCTAATTCCCTTCAAATTTAAAAGTCTCCACAGTTTCCTAACAGGCCTCAGTGGGGCTCATGTAGAAATTAATAAGTTCACAGTGTGCCCAGCTTGCTTTCATTATCATTTTTTTGCCATGCAATGGACAAGATTTTCATTATTACTCAAGGATTTTTCTGGATCTGATTCTCTAAGAAGGTCATGTCCACTGGGCCCAGACACTGGGTTGAGAACTGAGTTAGGTCTAATGGATTTGACTGACGTCTGAGAGAGGATGATTCACTGACTGAGAGTTGATGACACCTCTAGTACTCAGTGGGGGCAGGGATCGAAAGGCAACATCACTGGAAAAAAGAACTCGGATAAAGTGGTGAGAAGTCCTGGGCTCCAGTCCCAGCCCCATGGCTGGCCTGCCCTGAGATGCTTGGGATCTCTCTGAGTTGGGTTATCTTGCTATGAAATGGGCACAGAAGAGGATATGGAAAAAAAAAACCCTCAAATTCATTAAGCTTCTATTATACCTTGAATCACTGTAACATTCATCATAGACATTCTTTAAATTTAATCAAAACAACAACCTTGGAAAGCTTATGTTATTTTACAGACGAAGATGGTGAGGCTACTGTTACTGGTGATTGCACCACATCATCTAAATCACACCATTAGAATAAGCCATAAAGGGGCCAGGGAATGAGACTAGAGTGGTAAGAGTAGGACTGCAGACTCATACGACTATTCTGGAAAGGAATTTAACATGTTTCCAGAACTTTAAAATGTTTGGCCTATTAATTCCAATTCTGGAAATCCATCCAAATGATAGAATCAGAAATGCAGACAATTATAATAAAAAAGAATTATAACACATTATTTGCCTATCACCTCATACCTGTCAGAATGTTTATCTTCAAAAAGATGAGAGATAAAATGTTGGCGAGGAGGCAGAGAAAGGAAACCTTTGTGTACGGTTGGTGGGAATGTAAACTGGTACAGCCACTATGGAAAACAGTATGGAGGATCCTCAAAAAATTACAAACATAAATACCATATGATCCAGCAATCCTACTTCTGTATATACATCCAAAGGAAATAAAATCAGGATTTCAAAGAGATATCTGCATCCCTATGTTCATTGCAGTATAACTCACAATAGCCAAGATATGGAAACAACCTAAGTGTCTGTCAACGGATAAACTGATAAATGTATAAAGAAGAAAATTGATAAGTGTATAAATAATACTCCATTATTAGTATTATTCAGCCATGAGAGAAGAAACTCCTGCATTTGTGACAACATAGATAGACCCTGAGGACATTATGGTCAGTGAAATTAGCCAGACATAGAAGACAAATACTGCATGATCTCACTTATATATAGAATCTGTATGTGGAATCACTTATATCACATATATGATATCACTTATATGTAGATTCCCTTATATGTGGAATCAGCTTTAAAAAGTCAAACTCAGAAACAGGGAGTAAATGGTAGTTACCAGGCACTGGGGGTGGGGAAAATAGGGAGGTGTTGCCAAAGGGTAGAAAATTTCAGTTACAAGACAAATAAGTTTTGGGGATCTAATGTACAGCATGATGATTATAGTTAACAACATTGTTTTATATCCTTGAAAATTGCTAAGAGAATAGATCTTACATGTTCTCACCACAAAAAGGAAATTGTAATTATTTGAGGTGATGGAGATGTTAGATAACACTATGGCAATAATCATTTTTCCAATATAGATGGTTTATCAAATCAATACATTGTATACCTTAAACTTAGACAATGTTGTATGTCAACTGTAACTCAATGAAGCTAGAAAAAAAAAAGAATGGTAAGCTACAGAATATTCATTGAGAAGGACATCACACAGCCATTTAATCAGTTGCAGAATTAATATTTAATGAAATGGTATATTTTCATTAGTTTAGTAAGGGAAAAATAAGTTGTTAGTAATTGTAATACGAGGAGAGATCACAATTTTTGGAGAAAAAAAAGAGTAGAAAAATGACTGGAAGGAAATACACTAAAATGTTAACAGAGGCTCTCTCTGGGGGTAATAAAACATATTTTTCACACCTCTTTGTGTTTTACTATATTTTTCACATTTTCCACAATCAACACTTATTGTAATAATCAGGAAATATGCAGGAAAAGCTATTCTATGTCCCTGAATTTGCATTTATATGCAAAATGCAATGATGACTTCTAGTTAAGTGAGTGATATTTTATGTAGATTTTTCTAAATTTTTTTTTCAAGGAGGGAAATCACAAAAGAAATGAGACAGAGCAAAAATGTTATGGATGGAACCATCTCCCAGCAAGCTTATGGCTCACCTCACAGGCTAAATTGGAAATAAAGACCAGTGGGAAAGGGGTGGAAAACTGACAATGCACAAACAGTTGATAAGGGGGGACTAAAAGCTACAGTTGACTTCAAGAACTGATGGAGCTGGCAGATATGAATTTTTCAATTTTATGAGAATGATAGGGATCTGAAATAAATCTTCAGTATTTTCTTTTTAAGATAAATGTTTTAAAATAAACGTCTGCAGCATGGATGGATGGTGAGTGCCTGTGTCCTGTCTTAGAGCTGATCATAAATAACACTGAGAAAAATAGCTTTGACCATTCCAAAAAGCACCTTTATTTTTTACTCTGAAGAGCTTGGAAGATTATATTTTGATGCATTAAGCTAGATTTTTTTTATGCAGCTGCAAAAATCAAGGAGCAGAGAAATTTTCTTCAGATGGGAATAACTACTCAGGGTTTGGCTTAGAAGCAAATCTTAGTTTCAAGATGTGCCTGAAAACCAGTGGGCATATCAGATGGTCAGAATACAAATTCAAGTTTGACGGATTTATGGTTTATGAAACACTTTGGTGAATCTTCAGGTGAAGTTATTAATTGTCCTGCAGTCCCATAAACCAAGCAAGAGAAGTAATCTTTTGTAAACCCAAACTTCTAAATATCAGATTTGCTTAAACTGTGCCCCCCTCCCCCATTTTGGTCTGTACCTTAAAGAGCTTATAACTTTATGGTAGAACAGTTTATTCAACAACTTCAGTTTCCTAGTTCACTATTAGAGGAGAACAGGGCTTCATTGAGGGTAGACATAATAAAGAATCAGACATATCCCTCATCTTTTAAAATGTTAGATGCACTACACTAAAGTAACTTACTTTTACTTCCTGCTTCATGCGTCACTGGTTTTTTCTGTCATGTTTCAAAGAAGAGTCACACACTTGAAAGGAAAGGCGAATGAGAAGACCTGCTTGGTGGAAAGACCTATGCACACAGGCTGCAGAGAAGGGGCTGAGGGAAGCCAGGAGCACTTGTTCAGCCTAGAGAGGGAAGCCATGACTCAGCTTTGCATTTCCTATCTGGTTCATCAAGATAAACCAGAATCCTGCCTTCTTACACTAAATCTCCCAATTTTTAAATATTGTCTCCATTTTGTTAAGCACACAGTGCATTCCAAACCAAACATTTCCATAACCCAAACATTTTTTGCTAGTGCTTGTTTTAAAATCTCATTTCTAGGAGGTTAAGAATTGCTGATTCACCCCAATATCATCTAATTATATCCAAGAAGGGGATGCTTTGGAATAGTCTCAGGCTGGCAAAGAAGGTCTGGGAAAGACAACTCCTCTTTTGTGGAAAAGACAGCATGGGATTCACACTTCCGAGTGGAATTTGGTTGAGCTGGAAACTTTGAGGATGGCTGGAAGATGTAAGGAAATATCCCCACTCTAAAACACCATGCAAGTCACAGTTAGGTGCCCTTGGTGGTAATCAGTCTAACATGAAATAAAGATAAAGCTTCTTCTGAGAGTCAAGAGTATCTCCCTGATGCTCAGTAAGAATACTTATGGGTTTATCTTCACGTAACGCTGAATTTCCCCCATTGAACCCACCCCCTCACTCCTTATTTTACAATGTTCTGGAATGAAAAAGGGGCCTTCATAGAGCTTATCTCTTAGAAGTGTGAAAGAGCCATTTTTTTCTGCCCAAGTAGCTCATAATGTAGCAGACAAACTGTCAGAAAAAAATAGACTTCATCATGGTGAAAACCTCAGCCTGGCACCCATCTATCATAAAGCAATCTTCTAGAAATCTTGAAAACCTTCGTTAAATTTCTTGTCTTTCTCCTGACAGTGATAAAATGTTAACAATATGACTCATGATGCAGGCATCTTCAGAAATTTTTTGCCCATTCCCTCCTGCCCCTACTATTAGCCATCTCCTTCTCTTTGCCAGAGTCTATGGAAATGTGAGACATAGTCATATTCTTCACACACTGGTCCAGAGAGCTGGTCCTTACAGGAGGTTAGAGAAGGAAGTAGTCATTATCTTGATGATAATGAGAAGACTCTCTACCACAAGCTGCAGAGGGCAAAATGGCACTGTCTTGATTCCTCCACCAAAAGCCACACCCACTGTGAATCTCAAGGGCACAGCCCTCTCCTATCGTTAGCAAATATTTCTTCGTCCTTTTTTTCTTTCCCTCTTCTCTTGCCAAGCTACCAAGCTGCAATTCTTCACCTGTCCATGATATATGGGTAGTGGGGACAATGGGTCACACACTTAATCTGTCGATAGGTCATCTTTCAAGAGGGAAAATTCCCCTATGGACCTTACTAGCCCAGCTTTTCCAACTCCAGAGGCCACTTCAGCAATATACCATCACTCAGAAGAAGAAATAAGGGTCTTGCACTGGAGGCAATACCAAAGGAAAAAACCATAAATCAGAAATCAGAACCACACCAGAAGTCAGAAGAAGCACAGAGCTTTGAAATCACAGACTGATCATGAAGAGATGCACAGAGGGTGACAAGAGCTATAGACAGCCTGAGTCTCAGCTCCATGGAGGCTTCCTGACATGTTTAAAAGAGGGCTAAGTGCAACCATAATAAGCCATCATCTCACCTGCAAAAGGAACTGGTGCATCTTTATCCAGGGCTACAAGTGGTGGGTCCAAAATCACTGTGTCGTTGTTCTCAGTTATGACTCCATGATATGAGGTCTCGATCCATGGCTTGTGCTTGTTGACTAGAACACAATGGAAACAAAGATTGACTTTTAAGATCACCACTTGAATAGCTCATCCATAATGATATTATTAATAGTGCACATTTGTCCAATCATATGCTCTCATCCAACAACCGCATGAGAGACAAAGAGCACAATGGTCCCATTTTACACCTAAGGAACCTTCAGAGAAGCGAGGTTCAGAGAGAAGTTCAATGAGGCACACAGAAAGTTGGGCAGCAGATTTTTGGGCTCCAAGACCAGGGATCTTTCACTTGACCCAAATCCAACTATTTCTATTCCTGGATGCCCAGTGTCGATAGCTACTGTTTAAAAACTGACTGAAAGCTTTAATTCTCAAATGCTACCATCTATTAATAGATGTTTCAGGGTTAATATTCATTATCAATCAATGAACTAGCAGGTCATGGCTGTGTGCTGGAATTTCTGACCTCAACCTAATCATTACAAATTGTTACTGCATTTTATATACATACATATCTGTATACGTACCAACATATGTGTAAAGATACAACAGACATTTGAATGCTTTCTTATCACTTAAAAACTGTGTCTATCTTAATGGTCTAAATTGCCTAAGAAGATTAAGTTGCTCTTTAGTAATTTTACCAGGTGAATAACATATTATTTAATGGAAAATAAACACACGTCAAATACATGCTACTGGTTGAATTATGGCCCTGAAAAAAAAGAGGTTAGAGTCCTAACCTCCAGTATCTTGGAAAGTGACCTTATATGGAGAGAGGGTCTTTATAGGGGTAATCAAGCTAAAGTGAGGTCATTTGGGCAGGACTTAATCCAAAATGAATGGTGCCTTATAAAAAGGGGAAATTTGGACACAGAGACAGACATGCATACATGTGAGTGCAATGTTTCTGTTGCCACCAGCCAAGAAACCACCAGAAGCCAGAAGAGACACTTGGGACAGATCTATCCCTTGTACTTTCAGAGCAAGCCTGGTCCTGCCAACAACTTGATTTCAGACTTCTGGCCTCCAGAACTGTGAGACAGTAAATTTCTGTTGTTCTAAGCCATAAAGTTAGTAGCACTTTCTTAAGGCAGGCCTAGCAAAGGAATACAAGATACTTATGGTCAACAGCCACACATAAAGGGCCGAGAATTTAAATAAGACTTGTGCTAGGGTTGGTGTAATATTCCTGTGTGAATACCCCAAGTCTGTCAATTCCATCTCCTTTTTTGGTTCTGGCCCTGCCATCACCTCTCTGCATGCCTGTAGTGGCCTTCTGACTGGTCTTCCAGTAAGAAGTCCTATCCCACTCCAATTCATCCTCTACTATGGCATTAAGAATAATATCCTGAAACATTAATCTGATTCCTTAACTGTGATCTTCTTGGTTTGTCCTTTATTCCCCTACATACACTAACACAAGTCTGAGGGCAGGGTAGGTGCTTAAGAAGCAAAATAACAGGCTAGAGGGAACCCTAGAATAATCAAAGTTGTCCTGATGCCAATCCTCACACCTTGCTTCACAGTTTGAATGACGCTGTCACATGCGTAACGCTCCCCACAGGGACCTAAGAGGTAGGTGTGATCATTATGAAAATAATGAAGAACTTCTTTCACAAGGTGTGACTTTCCCAGGATGGCCACAGGCTTGAAAACTAACAATTGGGAAGACCAACAATTCTCTCATATGTGGTGAGATCCAAAAACACATACATGTGTACATAAACATATTCATATTGTAATACAAAGTCAGGCACATTATAATATATAACACACATTAAAATATATATACATATCATAGTGTATAATTTTCAGTAGTTACCGCAAAGCAAGAGCTACACTTGATCTTAGCCAAAAGGCCGAGAAGCGATAAAGCAAGAGCTTATAAAATTGAAAACAGCTCTGCTGCAGTGGCTCCTGTCCCCTTTCCACCCCATCATGCTTCAAAAGGTCAGCTAAGAGTTGCTCTAGGATAGCTGGTAGACTCAACCTGGCCACCATTTTGCTCCTTCTCACCCGTTTCACAGCAATCATGAACTAACCAAGAGGCAGTTTAGTGGAGCAGGGACATATGCCTGTTCTTCTCAGGTCTTGGCTCCTGAGAGCTATTTCTGCGGATTGGATCATGCCCAGGTCAGAGAGCGGCTCTGCCCACTGTGGGTCTGAATGGGACAGCAGGCTCCTCCGTGCTAACATGCTGGCATTCGAACCAGTTCTTCATTATGGACCCTGGAAGAATTACAGCCACCCAGGGTTGTCCCCGTGCGCCTTTGCTCTTTTATTAGCCATCAACACAAACGCAATGTAAATAATTTGCAGCTGTTGGGAGAAACAATTAATCTTTTTTCCCCTTTAATTAAACCTAGGGGCTATTCATTAGAAATGTGGATAGAGGATATGCCATAAGCTCATCCAGTGTTTCAGATTCGAGTCACTGTGCCACTTGACTCGATGGCAGACAATGGGATCTAGAGCCAGTTGCTAGATTGCTGGGTTTCAGGCCCGGCTTAGCCACCTCGGGGCCACTTCTATGTGAGTCAGTTGGCCACTCAGAGTGTCAACTCCCTGAACCGTAAAATGGGGAAAACGACTCCACTCACAGGGTTGTCATGTTATTCAGACGCCCTGGGCTGGACACACAGCCCCTGACCTTTGATTACTCAGACTTACCACCCTCATCTCACAGAGCCCCTGACCTTTCATTAGTCAGACTGACCACTACTCTCTGAGCAGTGACAGTGTCAGCAGGGAGGGGATTTATAGACCTTACAGTTGAGGTTTCCCATCATGAGTGGGGAGAGGTTTATTTCCTTTTATCCATAGGCCTGCCGTCCTTTTCTCCTCTCATCACTAGTAGTTGTGTACCCATCACATATTAGGCATTTTACATACATTCATTAATCCTCATCACAACCCCATTATATAAGACTTTATAGCTCATTTTGCAGGTGAGTAAGTGAAGCTCAGAGGCGCTTAAATGTTCCCTTTTTGAAAAATAAGAGTGTTAACATCCCTACAATTTCCACATTTTTCTTCCACCTTCTAACTTCCTTCAAATCTTTCTTGACTTTCTCTTTGTCAAGGTTGACAAACATTTGCATTTTCATGTGTAAGCTAAATTAAATCTTCTTTGCTTTGTCTATAGATCACATCCTCAGGGCTGCACACCAATAACTTAAATTTGCATGATTTTGACTATGAGGCTTTTGTTCATGGCTGAGCTGAGTGTCATGCAAGGATTGCTTTCCCTTCTTAATGGTTCAACTGTCATTCCACGGATGACGTTCCTTGTACCCAGACCGACTGGACTCTTGATAGTTTCATGCCATCAGATGACCAAATCATACTCTATTTTAACTTGCATCATATTTGAAACCATCCTCCTTTGTATATTCTTTGTTTTATGAACATAAAGATTATCTTTTTTCATTCTATTGAATTATGAAACACAGGACCTTTTCCCCACATCCCAACCATATTACAGCTTTTTAATCATTCTATCTATTACTCATCATCCCTCATTTGCAAAATGGAGATACTTACTTCATAAGAATGTTGTAAAAATTGTATGAGATCATTTAGGCAAATCTAGTATCTCTGACATGAATAGGGGTTCAAATATTAAGTTCCCCTAAGCCCATCTCACACTTCTAAGGGGCTAAAGTGTGGCTTTGCACTCACAGAGATATTTAGCCCAACTCCATTCATTCAACAAATATTTATGGGTCACCTAAAAATATGCAAGAACAGCTTAATCACGGGGTGGGGGAGGTAAATTGGGGAAGAGTCCCTGAATGAAACACTTGACAAAATTCAGCATCCATTTATAATCAGAACAATCAGTAAATAAGGAATAGAAGGGAACTTCCTCAATCTGATAAAGAACTTTTGTAGAAAACCAAAGCTAACATCGTGCTTTATGGTTAAAGAGTAAATGCTCCCCTCCCAAGAGCAGAAAGAATACACAAGGATGTCCACTCTTACCTTGTACTGTACTATGCACATTGTACTGGAGGTTCTAATCCATTCAATAAGACAAGGAGAAAAATGAGATTGGAAATTAAAAAGTAAAATTGTCTTTACTTGCAGAGAACATGATCCTCAATGAAGCAAATTCTATGCAATCTATGAAAATGTTACTAGAACTAATAAGTGAGTTTAGGAAAATCACTGTATAATAAGTAAATACATAAAAAAGCAATTATATTTTTATGTACTAGCAGTAAACTATTGAAAATTTAAATAAAAGAGTTCCCATTTCTCCACGTCCTCTCCAGCATCTATAGTGTCCTGATTTGTTCATTTTAGCCACTCTGACTGGCGTGAGGTGGTATCTCAGTGTGGTTTTGATTTGTACTTCCCTGATGTTTATAGCAGCACTTTCAACAATAGCCAAATTATGGAAAGAGCCTAAATGCCCATCAACTGATGAATGGATAAAGAAATTGTGGTTTATATACACAATGGACTACTACTTGGCAATGAGAAAGAATGAAATATTCTCTTTGGAGCAACGTGGATGGAACTGGAGAGTGTTATGCTATGTGAAATAAGTCACACAGAGAAAGACAGATACCGTATGTTTTCACTCTTATGTGGATCCTGAGAAACTTAACAGAAGACCATGGGGGAGGGGAAGGAAAAAAAAAGTTAAAGAGGGAGAGAGTCAAACCATAAGAGACTCTTAAAACCTGAGAATAAAGTGAGGGTTGATGGGAGGTGGGAGGGAGGGGAGGGTGAGTGATGGGCATTGAGGAGGGCACTTGTTGGAATGAGCACAGGGTGCAGTATGGAAACCAATTTGACAATAAATTCCATATAAAATAAAATAAAATAAAATAAAGAAAATTTAAATAAAAAAATACTAATATGATAATATCAACAACCAACAGATACTTAGGAATAACTTTCAAAAAATACATGTAGGATCTGCACACACAAGATGCCAAGATATTGCTTAAAGAATTTAAAGAACACCCAGGGGTGCCTGGGTGGCTCAGTCGGTTGAGCGTCCAATTTTGGCTCAGGTCATGATCTCATGGTCCATGAGTTCGAGCCCCTCATCAGGCTCTGTGCTGACAGTTCAGAGCCTGGAGCTTGCTTTGCATTCTGTGTCTCCCTCTCTCTCTGCCCCTCTCCAGTTTGCGCTCTGTCTCTATCAAAAAATGAATAAATGTTAAAAAAAAAAAAAGAGAATTTAAAGAACACCTGGAGCAGTCTTAATGGAGACAGACAGTGTTCATGGTTCAGTAGACTCAATATAATTAAACATAAATTTTACCCTAATTGATCAATGCACCCCAAATCAAAATAATAGGATTTTTAAGGGATAAGCTAATTCTAAAATTTATATGAAAATTTAAATAACTGATATAGCCAAAACAATTTTGAAAAAGAAGGGCAAAGTTGGAGGACTCACACTACTCAATTTTAAAACTTATTATAAAGCTTCTCTAATCAAGTAGTATGGTATTAACATAAGATAGACCTACAGATCAACATAAAAAAAATTAAGAGTGCAGAAATAGACATACATGTGGTTAATTAATTTCTGACAAATTTTCTTTCCAAGAAAATTCAATGAACAATGGTCTTTCGTTTATGCTTCTGGAAAAACTGGATATCCATATTTTAAAAAAAGAAGAACTTCAATTCTACTGTACATGATACACAGAAATTATCTCTAAATGGATTATGGTCCTAAATGTAGGACTTAAAATTATGAAACTTTTAAAAGAGAGCATAAAAGAAAAGCTCAGTGTCCTTGGGTTAGGCAAAGATTTATTACAAGGGACAAAAAGAGCACTGAGTAAAAATAAAACTGATACATCAAACTTTACAAAAATTATACATTTATATTCTTTACTCTTCAGAAAATATTTTTTTGAAGCCATAGACTGTGAGGTAATATTTGAGAGACATATCTCACAAAGGACTTGTATCCAAAAACATATAAAGAACTCTTATAACTCAATAATGCGAAAAATAATCTGTAAAAAAAAAAAGGCAAAAATTTGAACACACCTGTCACCTGAGGAGATAAGAACATGAACGGATGCTCAATATTAGTAGTTATCCAGGATGTGTAAGTTAAAGCCACAATTGGATGTCACCATACCACCACCTGAATGTTTAAAATAAGAGTGACAATACCAAGTTCTAATGAAGATGTGAAACAGTTGAAACTCTCATACACTGCTGGTATGAATGTAAAATAATACAGTTACTTGGGAAAATAGTTTAGCAATTTCTTATAAAATGACTCAGCAATTCCATTCCTAGGATCTACCCAAGAGAAATGAAAACATAAATTATCCAAAAAGACTTATATGCAAATGTTCAGAGAAACTGTATTCAGAATAGTGCCAAACTGGAAAATAAAATGGCCATCAACTAGTGAATGGATAAACAAATTGCAGTGTATCTATATAATGGACTCAGCAGTAATAAGAAATCAACTACTGATCCATACAAGAAAATGACTGAATATCCAAAGCACTTCTCTGGTGAAATGAAGCGAAAGAAGCCAGACACAAAAGACTACATGCTATTTGATGTCATTCATATGACATTCTAGAAAATGCCAAAATATAAGGACAGATTATGGGTCAGCAGTTGCCAGGGTCTGGGGATGGGGTAGGGTTTGCTTGTACAGGGGACACAAGGGAAGTTCTAAATGATGGTACTGTTCTGTATCTTGATTGTTGTAGTGGTTATATTTCTGCATGCCTTTGGCAAAATTTAGCAATCTGCACATTTTAAAAGGTTGGATTTTATTATATGTATATTATACATGTAATTTATAATGTGGTGTTAAATATGTGGTAAGAACAAACTTCTTACCATCAAGGGACCCTCAGACTGGAGAGAGACCTATGATAACCAGTATGGTAAGAGATAGAGAAGCAAAGGAAAAGCAGAGTGCTATAGAAAAAGAGAGGAGAAGCACTAATTCAGCCATGGTAATCCAGAATTACTTCCTAAAGACAGTAGAATCAAAGTCATAAGTAGTAGGAATTAAGCAGGGATAAAGGATGTGGGAGTCGCAGGCAGAGAAACCTGCCTGGGCAAAGACCAATGGTAAAAGCACCTGGTGCACCATAGGGGAACTGTAAATAGTTAGGTTTAGCTGAGAACAAAGTCTGAGGGGCAAGTCCAGCCAAGAGTCTGGACTGATAGATAGTAACTACATCACTTGGGGTTTACTGGCATGTACAGATTCTTCCAGAAGCCACTTCCAAATGCTGCGTTCATGGGATACCAGAGAACCATCTTCTTTCCAGAAAGAAGCAATAGCTATTGATGCTTGTGCCTTGGCTGTTGTTCTTCACGCAATCTGTTCCCTCCCCTGACAACAGTTCTGCTTTTTTGTTCCAATAGACTGAGGCCAGTCAGCTCACACTTTACTCCCTTTGGATGTAACTTCAGAGGAACTGACTTTTTATCAGTTCTTCATAAGATAACATCCCTGTTTGCAACACAACTCTTTCTGAGGCTGAACTCTGTCATATCACGCCCCCTTAGGACTGCTTCTTGCCTCTGTCTTGCCTCTTTCCCATGCTGTTTCAGCATCTGGAAAAATGCCTGTGTCTTTGCACTCATACAGAGGAAACACCAGTGTGATATTTCTGCTCCATTTACAGAGAAATTAGGTCTTGCCACCCAATGTGTCTTTAACTAGAGTGCAGATGCATTCTCAGGAGCACTCCTTGCCTCCCTCTCCTTGCTTCCACCTCTGAAAAAGTGCATTAACACTCAATCTAAGCAGCGGGACCAAGCAGTTGTTGATTTATCCTTTGAATCTTTCTATTCTCATCCTAAAGTTGACCCTCAGAACTCCAATGCTTCC
Source organism: Neofelis nebulosa (assembly GCF_028018385.1). NCBI lineage: Eukaryota > Metazoa > Chordata > Mammalia > Carnivora > Felidae > Neofelis > Neofelis nebulosa. The sequence goes on along the minus strand of NC_080786.1, from coordinate 35,750,863 downwards.
CTCTGTTAGTAAAATAAAAACACTATACTGATTACAAAGTGCTCTAGAGAAGTTAACTTATATCCCAGGTCATTCTTGTAGTCAGGCTGGTCTTTTGCCTGTGATGTGCAACTTCCCCTTTCTGACTAGGTGCCCTGGTAGAGGTGTTTAGAAAGAGTGGATATCCATCCCAATGGGAAATCAATGAGTGGGGTAGGCTGGGCCAACTGGTTGGACCTTTCAACTTTTATTTAGGAGGCAGGCCCAGAACCTATAATTTATTTGGTGTTAGACACTTGAGATAAAAATTCATGTGGAGTTGGGGCTTGTATTCATGTAATGATCACTCAAAGTTTAGGGGGAGCTGAGAAGCCATTAAAATGAGAGAAAGCTACCAGGAGACAGGATTTGGGAGCCAAGAAGCAGAGAGAAGAGAAGCACCCCAAGCAGCTGTAGGAAGTACAGAGTTTGGTCGCCCACTCTGGTTTTCCAGTAGATGTCCTGTTCAGCCTGCTGTGGAGTGGTTGAGGCTGCCAACTGGACTCATTGGCTTGCTGTGGGGGGTCTGAAGTTGTCAAATGAAACCTTTCAATTTTTCTGCCAAGGCACCAATTTTTTTTTTTTGTATTTGTAATAGTTTGAGCCGGGTATCTATTGTTATAATAAAATGATTCCTAATTATAAAAATTGTAATAGCATTTTAAAAAGTGTTTTTATTCCTAATTCCAAAGTGTGGGTAGGACAGAGCCCCTGTCCAGGTGAGAGGTCAGCCTGGCTACAGGCAAATTGGACCCTGCACTTGCTTGCTTATGATCCATCAGTAGTAATCCTGCCTTCAACTAGCAGATCAGAGGAAGCTCCCCAAAGGTACCAGCTCCCTGATTACCCACATCTTTACCCTCATTGTGCCATCTACTCCTCACCTCTTTCTTTCTCCTGACTCCTGCTTGTGCATCCTTCCAGATTCACCTCCAGCCCCACCTCCTCCAATTGTCCTCCTCTGCACCCACGTCACCCTGTACCACCTGATCTCATGCTACAAGTCCACTGCATCGCCATTAGCTGTTTCCCTACCCCTCTTTACCTGCCCTCTTCAGGGAAGAGTCATGATGATATCCACAGGACCTAACACAGTGCCCAGCACATTGGTAAATGAGGTGAGCACACCTCTGCCTTGTTGGCACCTCCAATGCCTGAAGCAATTAGCAGCACTGTGCTTCCAATGAGCAGGTATTTCTACATCACCCAAATAGAAAGAGGGTGTGCCTCCCAAATCATAAGGTGACATTTGCCATCACTTAATTAGAGGCAATGAATCTTTCTTGCTAGAGGTACCAATTAGAGAGTTTTAAATACAAATCCCATGTGTGTGACTCATACATGCAAATATTCACAGAAGATGAGAATTAAATTTCACTGCTTTAATTGGGTTTAAAAAGCATTTGAAAAGAAGATGACTGAGTTGTTAATCTGTAACTGCTTGATAGGTGTTTCAGTGGGGGCAACATGTTGCTTTCCTTCCCTTCCTATCTCCTTTCCTTATATCCATTGATCAATCCACTTACATACCATTCCTATTTTTTCTTCCCTTCTATCTGCCATTTTCCACTCATGAATACTCATTTGTTTGGAGCGTGGGTTCTCTTAAAGTCTTTACTCCAGCCTGGGTACGAACCACATTCCATTATCCCATTGGGTAGTGGCATGTGAGCCAGGAGCAAAGCTAGGGAGAAATGTGCACTGGACGATTGTGTAATCTTACAAAAGTGAGTTTTAGCTGTCTCTGAATAAGCCATCTGGACAAAGCCAACTGCCCAAAGCTTGCCCTAAGACAAAGTTCAAGATTGGGCACAAGGGGTACTGGGCTTCATGTCATAGTTCTGACACCATGTAACCAACAGGATGTCTTAGGCAAGTCTTTCAATCTTCCCAGACCTCTGCTCCCTCTCCTTTATAAAATGTAGGCAATACCAATTCCGCAGGGTTACTGGGAGGAAGACAAAACGAGACCCAGGGTCAGAGCTGACTCAGTGACCAGCATGTTGTATGTCCACAGTAAAGTCCCTTTAATCCTGAAGCTCAACACCCACGGGCTGGGGTTAGGACCCACATGGGACCCAGTGTACCCCAGCTCGACAGTGTTCAAGTTACCCAATAAACCTATTGGTGGGCTAAAGACCTAAGAGAATTTCCAGGGTATGGGGAAATTGGATTAAGTCTGTGAAGAAGACTGAGAGCCACTCAAAAGGATCCTTTGGAACAGGAAGAAGGGCAGGGGGAGGCAGGGATTGTGATAGTGTAATGTTCCCATTCAGCTGCTAGAGCCAACTCATTTTTCCACACAAAATGTCTTACCTTCCGAACAAAATGATTGCTACAGCTTTAATTTCCCGACAGTGTTATTCCTTCAGTATCTCATACTTCACTACTTTTTAAACATCTTTAACCCCCAAAATCAGCCCTTCACTTACTTTGCAGTTTATGCTACTAAATGTTAATTGTCTAAAACTCTTCCTGTAATTACCATTGCTCAACATAATCAGGAATTGCTACTATGTGACCGGCTCTATTGCTGTAATCTCATTAAATCCTTACAACCATCCCTGTGAGAGGAAAGTACAGACTCCATTTCATGGGTGAGGTTATGGAGGTTCCGAGTGCTTAAATCAGTCAAGTCAAGTGCTTAAATGGTCCCTAATGGAGGAACTGAGACTCCCACCCCAATGGGTTATTCTTCCCCTGCCCAGAGGTCAATGCAACAGCACATTTGTTTCCATTTCCTGTGGGTCCAGCCTTGGATCAAGTGCCCTAGGGGAGCACAAAGGGACAAAATAGCCAAGAATGAAATCGAGGGGACAACAATCAGGGTTCTCCAGAGAAACAGAACCAATAGGGGATAGAAAGAGATAGATAAATACATGTACATATACATAACACACATATGTGTGTATACATGTCTGTATGTGTATATATGCATATATAAAAGGACTAGCTTGCACGATTATGGGGGCTGGCAAATCTGAAATCTATGGGGCAGGTCTGCAGGCTGAAAGCTCAGGCAGGAGTTGAGGCTACAGTCTTGACAAAGAATTTCTTCTTCTCTGGGAAAACTCAGTTTTTGCTCTTAAAGCCTTTTGACTGATTGTATGAGGTGCACCCACATTATTGAGGGTAATCTCCTTTACTTAAAACCAATTGATTGTAGATGTTAGCCACATTTCCAAAATACCTTCATAGCAACACCCAGATTAGTGTTTCATTGAATAACTAGATACTATAACCTAGCCAAATAGACACAGAAAACTAACCATCACACTCACTGAATAATTTTTTAAAATGTTATATTCAAAAATGAGGGAAAGGATTTGATGTGACAGTGTAAATTCCTTTTAACCTCAGATAGAAACACCATATTTTTGTTTCTCTACTGTCAAACTAATAAATAAAACCTTTGTGGCTTATGATATCAACTTTGTTCCAGAGGATAGGAAATGTGTGATACATTTTTATTGCAAATTCCATTTCATGCCTTAGATTCCAAGATGTTCAGAACAATGAATGGCAATTATCTGGTTTAGAGTATATTCACTGCAAAATGCCCATCTGCTTCTCATTGCTTCCAAAAGAAAGCACTGGCAGGCCAATCTCACTTCTTATTTATGTGGACTATCTGGCTCCTTTCTGGCAAGTTGTGGGATATCGATAGTAGAGGACAGGGAAAAAGAAAAAAAAGCCTCCCCTCCACCACTACCAAATACATGATCCTAATAAAGCTGCAAGCTAAATACCCTAGGTCACCCTCATGATCAGCCCTGAGTGGCAGGGTTTCAGACAGGGTTGTTCCATTTGCAATTAAATGTCTACAGTATCACCTGCTCAGCTCAGCTCAGGCACCAGTGACTCAGGTAAGTATTCACTGAGCCTCCCCTTTCCCTCCACCCATGAGGACGCACGCAAGACTGAATTATGTCTTTTTGTGCTCCCATAGCCCCATCCCTATCCTTAGCACAGTAAGTACTATACCGGGCTGTAAATATCCTTTGTGTCTTTCCTCTAGCCGATGGTGGGGAAAGATGCTGGGTTTTCCGTGTCTGTATCTCTAACCCTAGTACAGCAGTTCTCAAAGTACAGCCCAGGAACTCTTGGGTGTCCCTAAGACCCTTGAGGTTTCACAAAGTCAAAACTATATTCATAAAAGTACTGAGATACTATTTGATTCCTTTGCTCTCATTCCCTATGGAATTTTCCAGAGGTTATATAACATGATACCACAACAGATTAAATGCAGAAGCAGATAAGAGAATTCAGCTCTGTTCTATTAAGTCAGACAGTTGCAAAACTATAAAACAATAGCACTCTCTTCACTATTTTTTTACTTTGGATAACATAGTTGTTTTTAAGAGAAAGTATTTTTGTCAATATCATATGGGTTTATTATTATTTTAACTGAATCAATAAAAGCATATTTTAAATTGTATCAGCTGTAATTAATAATGTCATAAACAGCTATAGGCATAATCCACAAAAACATGAACTCTTTGGGATTTTCAATGATATGAGTATGAAAGTGTTTTGAGACCAAACAAATTTGCTCTATGACCTGGCAAAGGACTCACAGCATAATACTCACTCTTTACGTATAAATAAAAAGAACAGATGTGAATGGAGAAGACAGAGGAGAGAGAGAACAAGGATATAGAGGAGAGGGAGAGAAAGAAAAGATATCTAAAGTTGTCAAGGCGAGATTCACATAATCAATTCTTAGATTCAACTCAGTTGGAGGAAAGTTGATCAATATAGTGACAAGATCAGTCCTTTCTCTGGTTCTGGATGTGAAAGAAAAGCAACTGGTTGACTGAACTGCTTGCACACCAATTGTTGCTATACCGGGCAGAGAACAGAGCTTCAGATTCTTTTGGAAAAAGCAAGAGAAGCATCTTCTCTTGCTGTATGAACTTGAGCGCATGCTGTCAAGAGAATAATTGTCTGAAATCACAGTCCTTATATCTCTTGCAACCTGGTTGGAGAAGCCGCCATAAAAAGAAACAAACTTCATAAATCATTCCTGCAAAAGGCATCAAAGGTTAAAAGCATCGTGATGAATTTCTGAAATAAATCTGTACTCTGAATTTTCAGAGTGTTTGAGAGGCAACCAGTGTGTCTCAAAAGAGAAATCATGATCTTAGCGATTTTAAAGGGTAACTCCACTGTTAAAGGTGTCAATTTCTCCTAGCGGTAAATAGAACAGGTATTTGCCAGCTAGAAGAGTCTCCCAATGCTTACTTAAGGCATCCTTCCCAAAAGAGATGGGTGAGATCCCTGGTCTCCTGGGTGCTGTGGAAGTAGGGGAGCATGGCACATGGTGGGTAATCAACACATGTGTGTTAAAAGCTCAATGAATGAATACGCTCTTTCTGCTTGTGTCAATTATCTTATGAAGACCCCATGCACAATGTTGCTTCCCCAAATATAAATTCTCTTAACCATCGTTTCTGGTTTGGACATATTTACTTCTGAATAACGTTTGATCGATCAAGAGAACGCTGGTTTCCACATATACCAACACTACTTCTGGGGATAACTGAACAAGGAAGAAACAAGGAAAAGAAAAACAAAGAGAAAAGATGGACAAGGTCTATAAAGGAAATTGGCAGAAGATAAACAATGGCCTGGAGCAGTGCAGCATGTTATAAGAAGAATTACATGGAATTGAGTAGGTCACAGGAGGAAAAGTAACTCCTATCTTATGGAATCACATTGTCACAGGACATTTGGATGGGAAAGAAGACATGCATATTATCTGCAACAAAATACAAATGCACTACCAATGAACTGATTTAGGGTTGGGAGAGGCTAAAAGATTCTTAGGAACACAGAATGATAAATGGAATTAATTATGCAGAGCTCATTATATTGAATTTAAGATGGGTATCATGCCACTGATAGTGGATTATTTGGTGTCCTGTATATTAGCAAAAATTGAGACATTTATAAAGACAGTTACATGTTAATTCTCAACATCATTTTCTCATTTTTTTTTTATAAGGATTGATTGGATTTCTCAACAGTGATGCTTCCTCCCATTGGACATTTTTCCAGGAACTCACTCTACTTCACAAAGGACATGAGCAAGCCCTCCCTTGCTGCCCAGAGTCCTGGTCTCTTCTGATGTCAGCAGGACATGTCAGCCCAGGCCCTCAAAAAAATGAAAACAAAAAACCAAGATGGGATTAAACATGCAAGGATTTTACAAGGGAAAATACTTGAATGAGGGAAAAGTGGAAAAGGGCAAGAGGAGGCTGGACATGATTTCAGACCTTAATGCAAGCTTAAGTCCCATGCAGGAGAAAAGAGAAGACTGGGTGAAGGAGTCTTATTCTGTCATGAAATCTAAGTGGAACTTGATAAAGCTGAGGCCCTAGGCCATCTTCATCTCAGAGCCAGCAGTCAAACAGATCCCATGTCTCCCAGGAGTAAGTTTGTCCCAGGATCCTCCAGTATCCCCACACTCAGTCATTGGCTGGAAACAGCCTATGGAAGGCATGGCCTCAGAGCCAAGATGTCTCAACACCTAGCAGCTGGGGCCCTCATTAATTGCCCTGTGGCTGGAAGTTTAGGAGACACTTTCTCTTGACTGCCAGGCACACAAGGTGCCTGATCGTGCTTTCAGCCCCCACAGAGTGAACTTTAAAAAAAAAAATTCTCTCATTTATTTATTCACTTAGTCATTCAATAACTTTATTTATTCATTCAATATATACTTACTTAGAACCTATGATGTACAGAGCTCTATTCTAGGCATGAACAATGAAACTGAGGAGAAGTATATTCCTAGAAATATCTGGGGTTTGTTGACATAGGTAAAATGTAATTAGGACATCTTGGAACAAGTGGACAGAACCTCTCTTCTCATGTCCATGAGGGGCATGGGTAATCAATACCACTGAGTCTGGGCATGACCTCAGACTCTTTCCCAACACAGTGTTTTTAGCAAACTCTATAAATCAATAAAAGCAAATCTAATCAATAAGATGAAACTCATTTGCCAACTCTCTGCTAGGAGAAGTAATGGATAAGGAATGGGGGAGCTACAGAATGCAAAGAACATTATATATCCAGCCTATGTATCTATGCTGAGAAGGTAGGACAAGACAAAGGTAAATAAGATTGTCTCCAGGAGGGTTGGTATTAAATCTGTTTTAAGAAAAGAGAAAGAAAAAGCATGGATAAGGATATAAAATCAGCTTCTTACTCTTATATCTCAGGCCTAACAATTTTGGAAATTGTTTTTGAGACAGATCATAATCATAGTACAGTGAGCCTTCATGCCTCTGTCCCAGAATTTTGGAATCCCTTGACTTACTAGTTATTCCATGACTGTGAGAATCATTGATAATGGGCACTCAGCAAATGCATAATGAATTAGATTGAAGGTATGTTTGCATGGTGGTCATTTAGCTATTATCCTCTAGGGTTTTCCAATGCACAATGCAAAGAGAATTCCTAGGCATACTCAGGGTGCCCTAGACCCAGCCTCTGGCTTTGGAAGAAAGCAAGGAATTAAGCTTTTGAATCTGAGTTGCATGCTCTTTTCTTAAAGATGAGTCCCTGACCAGGTATAATTTATCATTCCCATTCAAATGTTCAGGAAACCCTCACCTCTGGCTGCCACTTGGGAATAGGAGGCAACTTCTGATTTCCCTCCCAGGCCTGTTCCTCCCCTCAGAAAATGGTACCATTATTGCTATTCAAGCAAAAACCCCAGGAGGCACTTTGATTCCTGCCTTTCACCAACCAACAGTCCTTCTTTGTCCACACTAACCAATCAGTAGGTTCTGCCATTTCTATACCAACATAAGAGAATGTGGGACTTCTCTTCTCCCACCTGCCAATCTCCCATCCGCAGTCAATACCATATCTTGATTAAATTCACAAAGAACCCTCCAACTTGCCTCCATGCTTTCACCCTTGTCCCCTACAATCCTTTTTCCACAGAGTTTCTAGAGTGATGATTTCAAAATGCAAATCTGATAATAAAGCAGGCCATGGGCATCTCTGCTTAGAGCCTCTCAAGGCTACCCACCACACTTAAGACAAAATTTGAACTTCTTCCTATAGTCTAGAAGATCCATTCCTGATTCATCTCCCACCACTTTTCCTCACCCACTCTGCCCCAGCCACAGTGGTTTCCCTTTTGCTCCTCAGATTTACCAAGCTCAGCCCTAGCTTGAGGTATCTGTACTAGCTGTTCCCTCTGCCTGAACGCTTTTCCCACTATGAGATGACTAGTCCCTCCTCATCATTCAGCCCTCAGCTTAGACCTCAAATAAACCCTCCCAGAAGACCTCAAAATATCTTCTCACTGAAGTATCTTCTCACCGCCCAACTCATCCTATCACACCTTGATTCTTTGCATTATAATGATCACACCTGAAATTACCCTTTGTAACTCTTGACTTTTTCATGGTCTATCAGCCCCCTTTGGAATAGAAACCCTGAGAGTAGAGGCTTTATCTGTTTTGTCCATCACTGTTTCTCCACAGCTGAGACAGTGTTTGGCCCATGGAAGGCACCAGTAAATACGTGCTGGGTCAGTAAATGAACTAGCACCCATCCTAACTATCAGTGGGATCAGAAAAATGTCTTTCTGACACCAGCCCCTTTCTTCTTGTAAATCCCTTCTTTACATGGGAAGCCCCATGTCCACCATGATGTTTCTCTCATCTCCCATGCTGCCATCACTCTCCTCTGTTCCTCCCTCCCTATTGTCCCCAAGGCACCAGTGATGGATCATGCTCAGACACTCTCCATTTCAAGGTTCCCATTTCCTGCAAAGAGAATCTGAGAACTTTCAATGTCTTTTAGCCTCCAAAGGATGAGGCTCTCCAAGAAGGAATTCAGGGGTGAGGTAATGATTTTGAAATTGGTCTATTTGATTTACCTGTGCCTTGATTTGTTAATCTCATCCCTGCCCCACCCTGGCCCCTGGCCCCACAAACACACACAAGTACACTCAGGCCCCATAGCTCTTTCCATAGCATCCATGGTCTGAGCTGGTGGAGACCAGTTAGCAGAGCCTACCTCAGCACTGTAGAGGGGAGCTCTCTGTTTACCACTGCTGGGCAGAATGCTGAAGCTCCAAGCCAGAGCTCTTGACAAATTCCTACCACAGGTAGGTGACTCTAGCCCTAAGGAGTGACACAGTCAAAGGCAGAGCATCCCCATGCTTTTATGTAGGGTGATTTGTTTTTTTTTAACTGCCTGGCAGCACCCTGTATTCACCGTGCCAATGAGTGCACCTGCTCCTCTACCCCCATGTCTTCATGAAACAGCCTCTGCCTACACAGTCTGAGCAACAGGGACCAGAAATGAAGCTGAGAGGAGCATACAGGGGACAAGGTGCCAGGACCTTTTCTCTCAACAGTGTAAGCTGGAACCTCATCTTCTCTTCTACAGGAGTTTAACAAGCCCCACACCGTGTTCTGGCACGTGATTCTAAAATCCTCACAAAGCAAGCTCTCTGAGACACTACATAAACCAGGCAGGCACCCAAGCTCCACAGCCAATGTGGCTCCAGTCACAGGTAGTTCAGGCCTCCTTTGGGAACATTTGAGCTGAAGTTAGTGCATGTGGGGACAAATCTTGGCTTCAGGGCCTGTCCCCAGGGCTTGTGCATAACAGGCTCTCCGGAGGTATCTCTCGGATTCATGAAGCATTTATGTCTTGGAGATGTGGATTATGTCCAACTTGACTGAGTAAGGAATGGGAGAAAATGGGATTTCCTAAAGCATAAGGGAAGGAAATTAGCTGTAAAGCAAACCTGTATGAAATGGGGGCTGCTTACTCAAGGGCGTTGGGGGAGAGGGAGGCAGTAGCTTCATCTCACAGAAAGTAACTTGCAAAATGGCTTCCACCCACAAATAAGACCAGGCTAATGGAATGTGAATTTCCACTGCCCATGTACACAGTGTAGTGCACAAGAAACAATTTCACTTAAGAAATATTTACTTAATGAGTAACTATGATAAGTGGGGAGGGGCTAGGCTAGGTGTTGGAGATACAGCACTACGTAATTACACTAGTTATTTGGGTAAATGCTAAAAAAAAAGTATAAGATGTTATGAGGATATATGTCAGAGGGAAGTGACCTATGTGGGAGTGCTGGGAGGGACCACCATTCAAAAGTGACATGGGGGGGCGCCTGGGTGGCTCAGTCGGTTAAGCATCCGACTTCAGCTCAGGTCGTGATCTCATGGTCTGTGAGTTGGAGCCCTGCCTCAGGCTCTGTGCTGACAGCTCAGAGCCTGGAGTCTGTTTCAGATTCTGTGTCTTTCTCTCTCTCTCTGCCCCTCCTCCACTCATGCTCTGTCTCTGTCTCTTAATAATAAATAAACATTAAAAAAAATTTTTTTTAAGTGACATAGGTAAACTGAGACCTGAAAGCTGAGAGGGATGGAAGGACATTCCAGAAGAGAGAACAGCATGGGAAGAGACTCTGAGAGAGACCCAAGTGTGGTCCACTGGACAAAGAAGTATAGAATTAGTGTGTGTGATGGGGAGACAGGGGATGGCTTCATGCTCGGAGAAGCTCCCAACAATGTAAGAAATTGAAAAGAGGATTCAGAATTCTAACTGTGTAACTGGAGAGCTCAGATACAGTTTTGCAGCAACTTCAGAGGAAGAGGAAGTCAATAATGAACCTACTTTTGCAGGCATTCAGGAGGTGGGGCTGGACCTCAGCCAGGTCTTGCATGATGAGCTAGGTAGGCAAAGAGATGAGGAAAGATCCAAACCTAGATATCCACCTCGACTCCTCCCTCTCCCATCTGTTAATCTGTCCTTTACCTTGTCTACATATCATCCCTCCTATAAATGTCTCTTGGGTTTCTGCTTTCCATGCCCACTGCCCAGGCCAAGCCCCGCCCCCCGTCACTGCCCGTGGAAGTGTTTGTGGCAATTGCCTCCAATCATCTCTCATATTGCACCCTCCAAGGCATCCTCGCTGCTGCAGGCAGAGTAGCCTCTACAACACAATTTGGACCACACCTGTTCCCCTCCTTCCAGCAGGCCCCATCACCCTGGATATAAAGATCACACTCAGCCTGGCACACAGGCTTTTCACTTCATAATTCCACTTGCCTTTGGCCCCCACTTATTGCCTCGTCTCCTCTGACACCTTACGTTTCCTGGGTTTGCCTTGCTCTCTCTCTAGCCCTGCCTTACACTTCTCACCCACCATTTTCTAGGGCCTCTTCCTACACGACCTTATTTTATGGGCCAAGAGTATCCCCAAGCCCTTTATTTTCAGCTGCAGCCACTCACAGGTCTCTTCTGCACACGCTGATAGGCAAATTCTCCTGAATTTGATCTCCATCTGATCTTCTGAGACCAAGCTGGTAAATGTTGCCCAAACACTTATTGAGCATGTGCTGTGTCTCCAGGCCCGTGTCTACCACCAAGAGAGGCACAGGGGCAGACACAGGCCTTGCATTCATCACAATCTTATGTCAGCGACATCACCACCAGGAAGGAGGCCCTTTTTAAGAAGGAGCAGGAGATGCTGTGTAAATAAAACTAGATCAGTATTGTATGCTTGACCCTACTGTTGCCATTCTTTTGTTGTTGTCATTAAAGCTGTCTATGGGTTCAGCCCCTATACTCTATGCTAGGGCTGAATCATACCATGTTGTCACAAGTTGGATTTCCTAGGAAGCAGACTCTAAGACGGTGTAGTATGTAGGATGTTTCTTTAGGAGTGCCCTTGCTATCAACAGCCGTAGAAGAGAAGAGGATGCAGGAAGGGCAGTGGAGGAAGGGAAGCTGTGATGCTCTAGAGTTTGAAAGGCTCTTTCCAAGTTGTCCTCGGTTGGTCTCAGATGGATGAGCCTTTACACCCTTGAATTCATCAGTCCCTGGATGGGGTGCCCTCAGGAAGGGGGTTAACTTTGGGCAACGTGCCCCCCTGCAGCCGCAGCAAGGCTGAAGGAGCTGACAGCTGAAAGCTGTTTCTGCCAAGAATTCTCCCAGCAGCTGGGGCAACTGGTACTTTATTGAAGGGGCGTTTAGGTGGCACATTGCAGGATTGACACACAGCTGCTTTCAAAGTTTCCCTTTGAAAACTTACGAGGACCCAAGATGTAGATATCATCTCCATTTTACAGACGAGAAAATGAGGCATGGAGAGAGTATCATGTGCCCAGAGCTGCACAGCTGGATTTGAACTCAGTTCTGGTTTCACAGCTTCTGCTTGTGTCACTGTTAATGTTCATTCCTTCCAAGTAAGTGGGTAAGGGTTTAACCGTGTGCCCTCACCTACCATAGCCTGAACACACAGTAGACCATGAGTACCTGCTCTTCACGAAAACAACCGGGAGATCAAAAGGTGGAAGCAGTATGCTCAGGTCAGTCTGGGGGTGAAGGAGGGTGCCACCATGTGTACCCACTCGCCTGTACCCACTTTGTTACTGGCACAGTGCCTCATCCTCGGCCACATTAAGGAGATGGCACCAAGGCTAGGTCTCGTGGATGAGGTTTTCTAACTTAACAAATAAAAATACAGGATACCCAGTTAAACTGGATGCTCAAATAGACAATCAATGATTGTTCTAATATTAAGTACGCCCATACAATATTTGGGACGTGCTCCTACTAAAAAGTCATTTATTATTTAGCTGACATTCAAATTAGCCCTGTGCCTGGTATTGTATCTGGCAACCCTACTCAGGGTGAAGTGGAATCCCTATCCTCAGGATGACTTCAGTGACACAAAATTTCCTCGGGCCACTCTTTCTCAGTCTGAAATCCATTTTCCTGCACCCAAAGTTTCTCACTGCACCATTAAAGCTCATGTTTATTGTGCCAGCACCCCAGCGAGAGTGGACCCATGAGCTACACTTATTCACCCTCAGGACATTACTGAGAGCAGGTTTTGGGGAATGTGCACAAGAGAGCAGAGATGGAGTCGAGGGATGGCCAGAAGCGGACACTAAGCAGGTGAAGGGCTCAGGATGAGAAGAAAAGGCTCATGGTGTGTGGGGCAGTCTCAAGAGCTTCTCCATTTATTTCAGTCATGCTCCGGGAGGAGAAGGTTCCAGTATTTTGGGATTGCTCAACAGGCTCCTCTCTCTAGCTTGGAGGGTAACACTCCAGGTGCTCCCCCCCCCCCATGCCTGCAAATAAGCTCCCGCCTACCAGCAACCAGCTATACCCATGACCTGCATATGGGCTACTGAGTGGTGTAGTTCCCCCACATCTGGAAAAGACCCAGGTGTTGCAAACCTCCAGCTTCACACTTGGAGTGTCCTAGTCCTGTCATTGGCCTAGTACCTTCAGCTTCTTAGCTGCTCTGTGATGACGAGAGAGTATGCAGATAATCCAAAAATGTCACCACAAGTGACCCGAACTTCCTTTTCTCCCAGTTTTCGAGATAAGCCATTCCTTTTTATTATGTAGAGATTCATAAAAAAGCATAAGTGAATGCAACAGCTTAAATAGTTTTCTTTTAGGAGTTTGGCACTAAATACATTAAATAAATTCCCTTAGCCCTTGGACAAGAAGCCATTAGATATGGACTATTACTTGCATTATCATTACATTTGTGGGTCATTATGAAAAATAAAAGTTCTAATCAGCATGAACATTTATAAAGTACCATGATGGGAAATATGCCAGGCTGGGCTGTCTCAAATATCCAAACTAAACATAGTGAGTAATGACTGTGAACAAAAAAAGGTTGAACACAAAGAATCACTTGAACAAATCCCACTCAAAGTCATTAGCAACTAAAGGCTTTAGGAAAAAAGCAGAAGGCCACCTCCATCTCACCAGCTAAGTGAACTCCCTGAGCTCTCCTTAGGGCTCTGTGACAACAATCCTGTCTTTACCTTCCTCACCCTGTGACCAGCTGGAAGAGGAGGACTTTCTGTGGTCCTCACAAGGTTCTAGGCAGCCCCAGGTCCCTCAGAGGTAGCCCAGGGGCCACAGTGGGTGGCAAGAAGCAGCTCACAAACAGTGTGATAGACCCTGTACCCCTGCTCTGATCCTGTCCTTTCCCACACAACTGTTTGCTTTTACCATGATCCTCTTAATAAGTGCCAAATGACTCTGGAATGACCTTCATTTGCTTCCCCAGCACAGGATGATTTTAAAGTGACCGGGCTACCTGCTTGCCATGTTGCAGGGACCTTGTCACAGCTATGGGGAGTGTGGGTCAATCGCATGGGTAGACTTTGGAGCTGGCACCAGGGCTGGATCTTTGGCCACAGGCTGGATCAGATGTCACCCTGGAATGGCCAGAATCAGTGGGCAAAGGACAGAGTGTGCAAGCAGTTGGGCCAAGGGTCCAGTAGAAAAGCTGAACCATTCCAGGTATCAAGGATTCCCTCAAGGATGTGCCTATGTTTGGGACTACAGGCAAGGACCAAGGTGGCCACAAGATAGGAAGGTCATCTTGGAAGGCTTGGCCTCAGGATGCCTCCCTCCCTCTATGGGATGTTCTCCTTGGCTTTTTATGGTGAGTGGCCCACTCCCCAGGGGACTACTGGGTCCTGTACAGACTCCTATATGAATACATGGAAGCAGTCTGGTTGTACTTGTTGTTTCCATCTATTAGACTGCGGCCTCTATGAGGGAAGGGTAATAACCAAATAGGCTCACCCATTCACTCAACCTTTCATTCGCTCATTCAATTAATTCACTCAACAGATTGAGAGTCAACAAGTTCCTTTCACAGTGTCAGATGCGTACTTTGTCTCTGTATACCCAGCACCTGCAATAGAGCCTGTCACCCAGAGTACTAAATAACGTTGATGAATAAATGCACAGATGACTGAGGATGTGTTCTGCAAACAGGGCTGCGTTCTCAGGAGGCACTACTGCTGGAGGGCTGGAAGGAGGTGGTGCAGGAGGAAGGAGAGGATGACATCATTGTGGTTGGTCTCAGGTTCTACACCGACTTAAATATTCCAAAGGCCCAGCAAGGTCTCCCTCGTTGTTCCATTCTAGCACATGAAAACTCTGTTCCCAGGGCTGTTACTCTTTTGGATTAAGATCTTTTCTTCTGTGTGTTGCTAGTAATATGTTTACTATATTACTTGTGCTACTTTGTAGGTGCAACACAATTTCTTTCTAGTTATCTTTTCCTTCCATTGAACTTCGTCTGAATTACCTACCTGCTTTATTTAGCAAAACCTCAAGGAGCCTTGGAGGAGGTGAGGTGTTCCCTGTTGGTCTGCACAGCACTGCCTCCTCCGTGAAACCCCTTCAGTTCCCTTCCCCAGGCACTGCTCACTCTCTGGCCTCATCTGAACTAGCCCTCCTGCTTTTCATAGACACCCTAAGAAAGCTTTGCTGAGCTTTTTCTATTTGTATAATATCCTTTTCCTAATAAAAACAACCTGCTTTGCACACTGCATTTTAACTACAGTTAAATTCCTCCTCCCTTATTGTGTGTTCAGCAACTTCAGGGCATCCCAGCTATTGTAACTTATTATATGCTTAGCTGAACTTATTAAATTCCACTTGTCTCCAGTTTTGTTTATTCTCATTTCTGTAATGGATTCTGTGCCCCTTTGTATATATTTATCAACAGACTTTCTAAACCAGTAGGGAGCATGGGGAATATACCTCACCAGGCAGTGACAGGTGGGCTCAGGGGATCCTGGGAAAAGGTCTTCCCAGGTCTGCACTATGGATCCAAACATTTTGGTGCTACATGTCCAAGTGCCTCAAACCAACTCCCAGAACCAAAACAGGCTTCTTATGGAAAAGCATTTTTGAAATGGCAGGCCATCACGAGAGGTGGGCAATCTCAATCACAGGCAATGATTCTCATCAGGCAGAAGGTTCTGTAACACCATCTGCCCCACATGGGTGGAATGTGTCAGAAAGATCTTTCTGCCAGCTCCAGGAATGATAGTCTTTGAACCCAAGAAACCTTCCTGTGCTTAGAAGAAGTGTTGGAAACTTGCCTGGAGCTTGTTAAACTGCAAAGGGTTGATCAGAACATGCAGACAAAGCTGGAAATATGTTAGAATTTGCCACCAGGGCCCTGGGGCTGGGGCAGCCCTGGGCAAGGTGCTGTTTGAGCATAAGCCTAGGTATTAGGAAGCAAAGCTGCATTTCCCAATACATACCAACGTCCTCTCAAACAGTTGGGAGAGATTGCTTCTAAGTAACCCCTTGGGAGCCTATGCACTTATTCCAATGATTCAGCCTTTCTGGAACCATTTGGAGAGCTTCTCTCTGAGAACTGCCTTGAGAAGCTATGATCTTTCCAGCAAATGCTTTACACAGCCCATATGTGCTGCACAGAGCAACTGATTCATGCCATTTATTTCTCTTAGAAACCCTATGTGTTTAGGAATCACTGTCTCCCACATGTGCATCAGGAGGCACAGAGACGGTGAGGTCTCCCCATGGCTCCTCAACTCCTGTGGGCCAGAGAAGGAATCTGAAATCAAGGCTCTGTCCTGTCATAGCCCAAGCACTGTCCACCTACTCATGCTTCCTATTTATAGCTGTCTAAAGTCACTGAATAAACATTTACTGAGGTGACACCACGTGCCAGATGCTCTGCTAGAAGCAGGTTACAGAGGGTTTAGTAAAAATATATCCTCTCATCTAAAAGAAATCACAGTGTAAGGAAATATCCCATAATTCAACTCTTAAGATGACAAAATTGCCAAGGAATGGACAAGGAACATCAGGCATACTGGGGCAGCAAATGGTCTTCCTGGGGGACAACTGGAGGTGGGGACCTTATTCACAGAAGATGTAAGTTGAAATGATTCTTCAAAGATGACAAGGAGCTATCAAGCGCCGAAATAAAGGGATGTAGTTTCCGGCAAAAGAAGAGCTGTGTGCAAAGGCTCAGAGGCAGGAGAATGTGCAGCCTATTGGGTGAAAAAAATAAGATAAAAACAGAGAGGGAGGCAAACCATAAGAGACTCTCAAAGACAGAGAACAAACTGAGGGTTGCTAGAGGGGAGGTGGTTGGGGGATGGGCTAAATGGGTGATGGGCATTAAGGAGGGCACTTGTTGGGATGAGCACTGAGCATTAGGTGTAAGTGATGAATGACTGGGTTCTACTCCTGAAGCCAAGACTACACTGTATGTTAACTAATTTGAGAATAATAATAATAAGAGATGGTTTAGTATGACCTGAATTTCAGGCACAATGTAGCATGGAGCTGGGATGTAAAGTGGAGCCCAGGGCATATATACATCACACCTTCTTTATCCATTATTACTCAACTTTCATAAAGGAAATTCTGCCATTAGGACACCATGGATGAGCTCAGAGGACATTATGCTAAGTGAAAAGCCAGTTACAGAAGGATAAATGTTGCAGGATCCCATTTATATGAGGTGTCGAAACAAATCAAACTCATAGAAAAGAACAGAATGTTGGTTTCCAGGGGCTGTGTGGTGAGGAAAATGGGAATTGTTTTTCAATGGGAATAAAGTTTCTGATACGCGAGATGATTAAGTTCTAGAGATCTCCTGTACAACATGGTATCTATAGTTAACAATACAGTGCACTTTAAAATATGTTGAGGATAGATCTCATGTTAAATGTTCTTACAAAAAAAAAAAAGCCACAAAAGAACAAAGGAAAATTTTGGAAGTAATGAATATACTTAGGACCTTTGGTTATGGTGATGGTATCATGGGTATATGTGTGTGTGTTTATGTATGTGTGTGTGTTTATGTATGTGTGTGTGTTTATATTAAATTATATCTCAATAAAGAAAAAGAGAGTGAGAGAGAGAGAGAGAGAGAGAGGTCCAGCATCACCTAACTTCCAGAAAAAAATGCACGTTGAGCCTACTCTGGCCAACTTAAGCTGCACTACCTTGGTATCTTTGGTTTCATGGGCTCTGAAAACAACTGTTTTTAAAAAAGAAGGAAAAAAAAATGTACGTACTTTCAATGTAATTGGAATTAGAGAGCAGTCGCCTAAGGGGATTGCTTTTAATGTCAGCCCTCATTTGGAGCCCTACTCAACATTAACAAGAATCGTATTTGTCTCTACCACTTATAATTTTTATCTGTCATCAGAAATAACTGTGAAAATATCTATTCCCCAGCAAGTCAGCTAGTAGCCTGTTGACAAACATCCAATCCCCTAATCTTCAATCGGACCAAGTTCCGTGCCTTTCATTCGAGTAGGGGGGCTCTTGCAAGTACCTCATTCTCCCAAGCCTCAGCCTGAAAAAGGATGGTCTTAAAGGCTTCAGTTAATTTTATCTGGCTGGAGCGCTGGGGAGCACGTTCAGCTCAAGAAGACATCTATTAAGTTGTCAGTCATCATATCATTTGCCTTAACAGTGTTTAGTATCTACCAAGCAGAAGCTGACAGACAGCACAAAGGCACTTGGGGAGGGAGACAGCATGCTAATTAGCACAGCACCCTCGGCGTGCCTTCACCGGTTAGCAAAGCTGAACTCCTAACATGTTGTTCTGCACGCTTCCTCCAAAGATTCCAGGCAAAGAAGCATTTGGAAGTTTGCTGTCAGAGGATCCTAAGTTCCTATATTAGTGATTAGGCAGGCTTCCCACCTGGAGCCCAGCCTGCATTAGAGGGAATGGGTTCACCTGGCACACAGGCCCGTCCTTCCCAAACCGCCAGAAGGGGGTGAGATGCAGAGAGTAAACCATGGGCTCTAGGCAATGCTCTTCAACAAGGCCCCGGGAAGGCTTAGCAAGGGGGGTTCTAGGTTTAAAACGAGGCACTGAGAACCACTGCAGTGGAAGAGATGGGAAGGGAACTCCACACAAGAAGTGGGTTTACCTGGCGGAAATATCTATATTCATGTATGTGATCATTATAGTCAGTCTGGTGACTGCATTCAAACAGCAGCCGTTGTTTTAGATTTGTATTCTATATGCCAAGCACCGTATTATATGCTTTACACACATAATCTTAATTCATAGCAGCCCAATGAGGGCCCAGTGTTGTAATGAGGGTATTGTTATCCCCATCAAACAGATAAGAAAATGGGGCTTCGAGAGCTCATTGGTCACAATATTAGCACAAAATTAAGGTGCTTTCAAGTACAGGTTGATCTTCTACTCCTCACATTGTAGAGTTTGAGGTTGCCTGCAACATCCCAATGGCCTCTCAAATGGATCATCACACCTCTAACTTGGGACAAGTATTATTGCCATTTTACAGCTGGGAAACTGAGGCCCGAAGCGATAAGGTGCTTATTACCCTAGATGGCAATGCGCTAAGCCGGGATCAAGAGGCTTCTGTTCCTGCCCCTTGGGACTTCTCTCCAGGTCACACAAGGGCTCAATAGCATTAGACCAGTCATGACTTGAGCAGAAATGCCCAGAGACAAAGACGGAATAAGATTTCCCAGTAAACATAAGTGAATTTGAAAATAAGAAAAATGATCCCAGAAATCCAGGTTTATCTATCTTGGTTGTGTACAACACTTCCTGTAACTTATGGAGATGGAACCCGAGGGGGTCTCTGGCAGCTGGTGCGAGTTTGGCTAGGTGGGCCTGGATTGGCACAATACCCCTGCATTTGCCAACCACATCCTGCTCCCTCCCACCCTGGGGTGCAGCTTTCTCATGGAGAGGCCCTCCACAGCTTGGGTAGCTTGAACAGCCATGTGGTCCTTCATGCTTCACCTCAGGTTGGGGGTCCGCTGTGAGCAGTCTCTGTGCTCTCAGGCACCCCCTCTCTTGGCCATCCCTTGTCCCCAGCAACTATCTCCATGAGCCCTGATGATATTCACGGCAAAACCACGAGCCCAGCTTTCAGTCTCCACACAAAGGAGGTAACACAAGCCAAGGTGAGACTTTGCAAACACACATCTGGATGCTGAGATTTCCTAAAGAATGTGCTCCCCTTCACCTATTTACCCCATTGTACAGATCACAAATGACTGTATTCATCAGACAAATGAGGCAAGTAAATCTGAGGAAAAGGTATGAGATGTCCAAAATGTCAGAGCTCTGAAGTGGGCTTTAGAATCGGGGCCCCCACCTCCTTTTACCTTTCTAGCTTTTGGTTTCTCCAGTGAGCAGGGAAACAAGCCTGGAAACTACTCAGGACAAGACCTCTTCCTAGGATCAGCACAGCTCTGAAGCAATGGAACCCCTTGCCAGGAGTCAAGGAAAGGTCCTTTGTGGCAGTGGAGTTAGGTGAAGCATAGACACTGGCTCTGACTCAGGCGGTGGCGAGGCTGAGGCAAGGGCCATACACACAGGCCCCATCCACTGCATGCAGAGGTGTGCTCTGGAGGTGCCCTGGTCCATCTGAGCAGGACGACAGGATAGGGACCACCCGGCTCCACTTCTGGGACTGGGCACGACTCTAGCCCCGTGACCACAATAGGAACAGACGTAGAACCTAGAATGCCATGTCCTTCAAGTCTCTCTCTACCTCCTTCTCCAAGAGCCTCTCCTCACCTTTGCCGCCCACAGCCCTCTCTGCCCCAGCTGACTCCACCCCACAGGAGGTGCTGGGTGGACAGGAGCCCCTGGGCCCTGGGTCACTGGGTCACTGGCAGTCTCCTATTGCTATTGCTTTGGTGTATGCCTGGGGTGGCTGAGTTTCCTTCCTTGGTGGAGACCACAAAAGGCATTAAGTGAGTTAGGGAGGGGTCTTTTGTCATTTCTCTGGTGCCTGGGACATGCCTGAGATCCTTGCAGGAACCAATGCTGACCTGTGAAGAGGCACAGTGGTTTGTGGAGAGGGACAGATTTGGGACATGGTCCTGAGTTCAGGTACTGACTCTGCCTCTTAAAAGCTGTGCCCTTTAGCAAGTTACTTAGTTCTTGGAGATGAAGGCTGTCATGCCTACTCAAGTAGTTTTGGGAAATCAGAGATAAATAATAAAAGGACCTAGGCTGCCTACACTAGGGGTTCTCAAACTGTGGTCCCTGGACCAGCAGCATCAGCATCACCTGGGAACTTGTTAGAAATGCAAATTCTCCACCCAACCTGCAACCCACTGAATCAAAAACCCGAGGATCCTGCCTAGTGGTCTGTGTTTTAACAAGGCCTCTGGGTGATTCTAATGCACCAAAAGGTTTAAGAATCTTTGTAGACACTCAATAAATGTCAGTCTGTCCCCAGCCAGAGATGAAGGAATGGCCTTCATCTCTACCCAGCTTTCAGATCCAGAGCTGAAGAAGTGGCCAGTGGCCAGACCAGTCATGATAGAACCACGATCATGAGGGACAAGTCACTGGGTGCAGGAGGAGAGTGTGGTTACAATGACTTAAACATGAGCCAAGAAAACGTCCACTTCAATCTAATCCAGTAAGGATGTGAGTGGTTGCTATTACAGAGAGTAATGAACTCGCCTTAAAAGCAGGCACTCAATATGTGCTGATAGAGTCAGAGCCAGTTAAATATGGGCTACCGCCAGGAGCAGTGGGTTTTCAGCCCTGGCCACATGTGACAATCACCTGGGGAATTTTGAAAACTCCAGATACCCACACTGCATGCCAGACCAATAGATCACATCAGCACCTCTGGGAGGGGGTGAGACCCCAACACAAGCACTTGTCAAAGCTCCCCAGGTGATTCCAATGTGCGGCTGTCCCCTGACCCAGGTGGACAGTCCACAGTCAGGCAGGAAGCAGAAGCATGCCCGTGTCTTCTTCATCCCTACCCTCATCCTTTTGGTCCCCTCACCAGGTCACAGATTCAGTCATTCTCAGTAAAGAGGCAGAAAGCCAGCTCATGAGTTGAAATTCACTTAGGCTTTACAAAAACGTTTGGAGAAAGGAAGGGCAAATGTTACTCTTCTACTTTGTGGGAAGAAAAACCCCAAACTGCCCCTGGGAGATTCTGAGATGTGTTCAGTAGATTGCCTGAGTTTTAGGGGGGTCAGAACTGAGCTGAGACATGCCCCCTGGCCGTGGGTTTCTACAAGAGTGTGCATGTTGTGAGTGCTTCTCTGTCCTTTTGCCCAATACTAAGTACCTACTATGTTGCAGGCCCATGACATCATCCCTAATCCTCAGCATCCACACTGCCAGATAAGTATGATTCTTCACATTCTACAAAGAGAAACCCAAGGGCAGAAACATAATTGACTTGCCCAATATCAAACTAATAGTAAATGATGGAGCTGGAATTGGATCTACATCTTTTTTGTTCTAAATATAGCTCCCTTTCCACTATCCCATTCTGCCCTTCTGGGAGAGAGGACATGAGAAAATGCTAACATGGCCTCTCCAAACGGAGCTCTTTGATTTGGAGCTATCATAACAAAGTAACTCAGCACCAGAAAGAAGTACATCTATTACTTCTAATTTTTCATATTCCTCTACTTTTTCTCCAAAGCCTGGCTGAACCGGGAGCAGAGAAGGACCGCAGACGTCCACACTGACCTAGAAGGACCGCAGACAGCCACATTGACCTTGGTAAGAACAGAGGATCACCCACAGATATAATTGGCTCAGAGAGAAAACCACTCAGTACAAGGGTCCATGAGTTTCCAGGGCCCACCAGGTTCAGGATAGGTGTTGATATGTCTCCCAATGCCTCCCTTGGTGAATTTGTCCTTGAGATTTCAGGTTCAAACTGAGGTTCCTATGTCTGCCTGGCTTCATTCAGCCTTGATCACAGTGTATCCCCCAGCCATGCTGTCTCAGGGCATTTGGAAGGTATACCTCAGGTGACTCTGACCCAAGAAGGATTCTCCTCCCTGAGCACTAGCCTGGTGGCTGCATAGGGTTCCCACTTCCCTGGACAGGCCCAGACAGGTGGTCTAACACAGCAAAGGCCCCATGACAAGCAGCACTGTATGGGCAGCAAAGCTTATTTCCTCCTCCCTGTCCCTGTTCCTGTACAAGTTACTGTGTCCTCCCTTCAAGCAACATGGGTCTCAGGAGAAATTTACTATTGCCATTTTGGGTAGATGCAATATTTGTTACCCAAGCTCTATTGTATGATCTCAGACTTTTGTCCCCATGGAGAAATGCCAGGTCTCAGGAAATTAGCCAAGGTAAGTAATTCAGGGGAAGGAGGGCTCTGGACTAGGGGATTCCTTACTGAAGAGCCCCTTGCTTGCTGTGCCGGCCACTGGTCTTTGTGTGTGCACATGTGTGTGTTGTATGTTTGCGCATGTGTCCTTTCCTTAGGACTTCTGTGAAGTAAGGAAATTAACAAACAAATGACGGTAATAGAGAAAGCAAAAGGATTTGGAACCACACGGACCTGGATTTGAATGCCAACTCGGACAGAGCACAGCCCACACAATTAGTCCTCTAGTGATTCCCCATCTGCAGGACAGGGGACAGGGAAACAGAGCCTGCTCTACAGATGTTGTCTGCCTCCTGGGGCAGGGTGAGAATTCTGTGAGGAAAGACTGAAGGAGTGCTCTGTAAACTGCAAAGCTTTATGTAAATGTTAGCACAGTCATGATAACAGCTACCATTATTACATCTCTTTGTGATCTGCAAGTAGGCTAAGCCACACACATTCAAATAACATTGGTATTGTCCCTAACACATTGCAGTCCCTGGACTAGATAGAATCTCCACATCAAGAGCTTTTGGTCTAGGAGGAAGATGTGTCCAGTCAGAGGACACTGAGTAGTGAGTGCTAAACTAGAGGGAAGGAAGTGCAGGAAGGGAATGTGGGTTCCACAGAAGGGACAACTAACCTAGACTGTGGTCTGAGAAGGCTTCATGAAGAGAAGAGGTACCCTTGAGCTTTTCTCAGGAGGATGTATAAGAATGGTGCAGGCTGGGAGGCTGGGGATAGGCTGGGGATGGTGGGAACTATCTAAGCAAGCAGAGAAACAGTATGTACAATGAAACACAGCAAAGAACAAATGTACTGCTTGAAGCTCCACCCAGGTTTGTATCTGCAAAGGTCTTCAGCTCCTTGCCCAAGCGATTTCATAGTACTGGGCTCCTGAGCCTCTGCTGGGGCAGGGACAGGAGGAAGATGGATTTCTTCTTGCCCCTGATTACAGAGCTAGCCCTCCTCAATGGTTTCCTCTTCAGAATAAACCAACGCATCCCTGTAGCTAGCCTAAATCTTGGCACATGTGGTCAAGCCTCCACCTGGGCTGAAGTCAGGGGCGGAGGCCACAGACCAAATAATAACAGTAGCAACAAAACTATTGTATATTGAGTATCATGCATCCCACTGACAAGACAAGGTACTGTCATCTTACTTAATTCCAGAAGCAATTCCCAGAAGATAAATACCATTGCCCTGCTTTTACACATGTGATCCTGAGGTTTGGAAAGGTTGAGTAATTTCTCTAAGGCCCGGCTACTAAGTTGTGGAGTTAAGTCTGACTGATTCCAAAGCCTGTTCCCTTACTGCCACACCACTTCAGTGCCAACTACAAATGCAGCAAGAATCGAAGGGGGCTGGGTAGGGAGATGTGACTGTTTTCAAGAGGAAACCAAGATCCTACGGGAGCTTGAGGACTCAAAGGGATATATATTTTTAATTACTAGAGCTCTGTTATACATCCAAATCATTTCTAGGAAGCTGTGGCTGACAGGCATAGTGAGCCTCACTGTACTTCATAAGCTCTAAAGAAACTGCTCATTAAAAATGACAGTGACCCTCACTCTGCCTTCCTGAATCTAAAACCTTCAAATCTTCTTAAGTCCAAGATAAATAATGACTTACTCATATTAATGCTCCAAGATAGAAACCTAAATCTCCTAAGCATAGGGCTGCGTTCACCAGTGCTCTCAAGGTGAACTGCAGAATATAATTTAGTTTGGGGCTATAAGATTTTAGAGATTTGGGTTTAAGTCACATTCCTAAAATGGAGGCGGTCCTGGACAGGAAGACAGCTGTACAACACAGGTCATTGTTTTATAAGCTGGATTTAGCTATCAAAAACAGGTTGAGACATAGACTCCAACTTCAGTGTCATAGGCAGCACCACCGGATTAACATCTCCTTTTGTCAAAAAGCCAAATGTGTTTGCGCCATGCGTGATCACGTGTTCTGCTATGGTTCTGCTCTCAGTGTATGATAAGGCAATGACACAGGCTGGCCGTATGGTCCCACGATATCTGCTCCCATGTGCCCCCTTCAGATGCTTTTATTCAATATTTCTAGAAGCTTGGGTGTTCATGAGTTTCTCCCAGCCAAACTAGTTCATGTTTAAAGAGCATGAGAATAAAAACACTTCAGAAAGGACACATTGGGTCAACCTCATTCTCCACTCAGCCCAGATCCTACCTTTGAGGCTGGCCACAAGGATCACATGGAGGAAAAGTGTGATGGAAACTGTCCAGAGTTTCCCAAGTGTGTGCCAACAAAGAAGGATGGGATGCAATTAGGGACATCAAACAGCTCTAGAATTAATAAGTTTGGGAAATACTAATGAAACAAAATTAAACAGGCACCTTTACCAAAGGTCTCAGTCTTTTATGTGTAAATAGGAACTGTATAAATCTCAGAAGTGACCATGATACCCAGTATATCCCCAATATAGCTAATCCTTTAAAAGGTATAACCTTGGACTATAGATATTATGCGGAACACCCTCTTGGAAAAGCTGTCTAAACCTTTCTTGAACCCATTTTTCTTTGCAAAACAAACACATCCTGGGGAAAGAAACTCCATGTGTTCTCCATTCTGAAATATTCTTATATGCACTTCTCAACCTTCTTTTTACAACCCAGCTTGGGGAATTCTTCACAAGCCATCACCGAGGGGTTTGCTGCATGTATTTTGGAGCGTTTGATGAATGTGATGTTCCCTGATGGATTACTGGAATGGCAGCACATGAATCTCAGGTACTAAATGACAGCTGCTCCCTATGTCCCACCCAGCCCAGCTCCGCACTGATGATCTGCATTGCACAAGCTGTTGTCTGGTGGCCCTTGTGCTGTACTGGGAGAAATATGTAAAGGCAATACTCAGCAAGGGTCAAACTATCTTCTCCTAAGCTGAAGCCCAAGTGATAATAATTCCCTCTGCCCGAAGAGGCCTGATTAAAACCCCAAGCTTTCCAGTGTTAGCACAGGCCATGTTTCTATGGAAACATTATTTCAAGGAGAGTGTCCAGACCATTTGGATGGCCTCATGAGCCCTCTGCATGGCTGCTCCTCCCAAGAAGCCAGTTGACTGGTGTGGGGGCTAAGGCAGTCCTGTCTCATGGAGAAGAGCTGCCCTGTCTGATATCATCAAGACAGCAGACAGCCATCTGAGCAGGAGACAGACTCAGGCTGCAGAGCACTGTACAATTCCAGTGGAACGACTTCTTCCATGTCCAGATGGGGAATACCCAGTTCAGAGCATAAGCATATAAGCAAGAAGGAAAAATAAAAGCATCTTCAGTGCTTACCAATATTTGATAAATGAAGGAAACAATGACTCAGAGGCAGTGACGTTATCTCCTGGAGACACCATCGGCAAGCCCCTCGGAGATGGGGCTCCAGGCCAGGTGAGATCTTTGATTCCAAGTCAGTTGCTCATGTCACTCTAACTGCAACCAGTTACCCAAAGGTCATGGGTTGGGGGCGGCAGGGATGGGGTGGGGTGGTGGGGAACAGAAATATCCCATCAAAGCTTTGACTTCTCAAGGTCCAAATTGTAGTCAGATGTATACTGCTGCCTCCATGGTGGGCTGTGAATATTCTTGCAAGGACAGACACTATGCTCTCATCTGCCAAGAAATGCCCAAGATTTTCGTTGCCGTGCTGAATGCCCTACATGGGCACCTGTATTCCCACGTCCCAAGCTTGCTCAGTACCGTATAATGTGGTTAGCCTCCTAGTGACAGCATCAAACCTGGTGATGAAGGCAGGCTCCTGGCTGCCACATCCTTGCCACTCTCCAGGCGTCAAGCCGTCAGATGGTGTGGGAGTGACCTGGGCCTTTCTCAGGCATGCTTCTACCCCAGTCCTTGGGTATTGGTTGACCAAGTGTTAGCTGCCTCCAGGTCTGTCTGGAGACACCTTGGCTGTAGATGCAAATAGCCTAGGCATGGATCAGGACTTTGTGATTCCACTGCAGAATCAGGCCTCTGTGTGATTTCAAAGTCAGCAGATAGATGCCTGCCCCACAAAGCAAACATTTTAAAAATGTACCCCATCTTGACATTTAGAAATCCTGTAAAATGACAAAAATATGTCACTTTCCAAAGAACACACCTTTCAATGGAGTATCTTCCCTCTGGGACATCCCTGGGGTGGACTAAAGGGGACGGCTTTGCCACCCACAACAACACAGACACAATTCCAAGGGAGTGACTATTCTCTAACTGTGGATATTAGTTGTGTTGCTCTTATAAGAGTTTTTTAGATGGCTTTTGCTATCAACAATGTTTTTCAACTTTAAGACATATTAAAATATTAAAAAAACTCACTTCTCTGAATCACCTACTTTGCATGACACTGTCACGTGTCATCTGGTATAATCCTCATGATGTCCTACTGTGCTCAACTTCAGCCAGGAAACTGAATTTCAGGAGCCCTAAATAACTTTCCACACCTAGCAAGTGCTAGAACAGGGACCGGAAATTGGGTCCCACAAAGCCCACAGTCCCAGCATTTGCTCCCATCCCATACTTTCTCTCCTCTACATTTCAAAGGCACAGGAGAATTATTTTCTCTTCCTCTATGGGGAGACAAAGTTGGTTTACAAAGTATTTTTAGAAGATTTATGCATTGTAAGTAAGGTTACCTGTATTAGCTTGAAAAAATAAGAAGAAAATATGGATCTATTTATTATTCACCTTCAAACATAGAAAAAAGAATCAATTATTTAAGTGCTGTCGGTAAAAATCATAGAAATCAGAGGAACGCATTTCCCCTCAAAGTGAGGAGTCTTTTACATTCTTTCCTCCTGTTAAACTTCAGCCAACATGATGAGTTATGTGAGCCCGCCATGCAGAATAGCGATATGTATCATAATTGCAGCACTCCATGTGAGCTATCTATCAGAAACCTTAATGTAATTGCCAGACTGAATCCTAATTCATCTCTCAGAGAAGCTTATTACTTTGGGGGTGTTGTATCACCTGCTTTTAAATCACACACAAGTATAGCTGCAATGATCTATTTAGTCCTCAATGTTTTTAACATCGCTGCCTGTGTCTACATTAATTCCCCATTGCCATTCAGTTCAGACAAGACACTGGTCAACTGTAGGGCAATTTTTAGGGCCTTCTCTGTGTTTGTGTTCCTACCCCTGTCTCTTTCCTTCCAGGCTCCCCTCCTAGACACAAATGCCACAGTGAGCTTCCTAAAACATAGAACTGCCTGAGCCATGCCCTGCACAAAAGCCTTGACTGGCTCCCCATCACCAACAAGGCATAAGACCTCTCACCATCCAGCCATTACTTGCCCATCTAACCTCATCCCATCCTTCCACTATCTACAGACAGAAGCAGGATCACACTGGAAGTTGTTAATGTCAGGCTAAAACTGTCTGCTTATTGCCTCTAAGGGGCTATGGACGTTCTAGATGTGAAGCACAAACTTGACAACCTCTCTTCGGGATACAGAAGAAAAGGACAAAAAAGGTAAAAGTCATGATACAGAAAATGATAAATACAAATGACTGCAATCATCAAACATACACATAACTTATATTCCAGAAGAAAATACCAGTACAGAGCATACTCTGTAGAAGCCACAAATAAAGATATAAAAGAAGAAATTTGCTGAGTGGGGGAAAAAATGACCTAAGAGGATCACTGCATTAAAAAACAAAAAACCCTGGAGAAACTCACTCTTAGTAACCTGCAAAAATTTGGATATGAAAGGACAAAACATGGTCTAATAAGTACCCAACCAAAAATGACAAAACAGCTTTGCTGGCAGACAAATAGAGTCAGAGTGCCCTCAGACTTTTCCTCTGGGACACTATCTGCCAGTCACAGATCTATCAAGTTGTGAGGGATACAGTGGTTGTGACTCAAAGCAGGAACAGCAGCCATGACGTCCATCCTTCAAGGCAGGGAAAAGGTTACCTTCAGTCTATAAGGGCCCAGAAAGCTTGTCCCTGATGTGCTCTTCTGGGTGGTGATGGTATCGAAGTACATCCATGGGGGTGAACTCAGGCCATCATATCAAAGAGAAGCAAAACTAAGAGTGGAGAATGGAGAACTGTGGCTTAAAAGACCATCAGTGCTGAACTCAATTAAACCCAGGATGCAAACATGGCTTTGAATTAGGCTGCAAAACTGCAAAGGTCAAAACTTCTTGAAAACAAAGAGACCAAGTATAAAATCTGCATCTCCATATAGAAAAACATCATCCACCCACCCAGTCCTGCTTCCTGGGATAGAGGACCCCGTAGGCTGGGCCAGGCCCCCACCCCACCCAGTCCCTGTACTTCCCTCTATCACTGCACTCATCCTGCTGACACATTTTACAAGAACTCCAGCCCTAAGAGCAGGGGCTATTGTATTCATGTCTTTCCCCCCAGGGTGGCCTATAGTTTGTTCACTGAAAGAATGAATGAAGAAAAGTATGCCTGTTCATGCATTATACCCCAGGCAACCTTCCCTGAGGGCATGATCTCTGATTCCAGGCAGGGCCTCGGTGAGGGTCTCCTGGAATGTGCCTTTAATATGTACTCTGAGCATGACCAAAGCTACCCTCAATGTCTCCCTAAAAAAACCCTGGTGGAGTGCTCATTACCTGGGCACACTGCATAGCAGCCGTATTACAGGGTGACTGCAGAGGCCCCCCAAAAGGGGTTTTCACCGCCACACTGAGAGTCTGGTATTGCCGCTCCCGTGAGGCAGAGATGGAATCTGAGGCTCACAGAGGGTGTGTGGCATTTCCAAGAAGAGCACACTGGAAGGAGTGGATGGGAGCTGGCTGCACCTCTCTAACTGCAAAGCTCCTGCTCTCCTCCATTTTCTCATCCTTGCCCTCATCTGGAAACCTGTGTCAGAGACAATCACACTGTGACATGCAGGAGTTTTATCTCCTGAATGTCAGCAGCCAAACCCAACATCCGCCCCACTGGGCGCCTTGCTTAGGCTGCTCTGTATGCTGCGGAGGGAACTCGTGTTCTCTGTGCATTAGGCAGTTCAGTTTACCAGGAAGACTCGGTGTCCCCTTGATGAATGGGGTTCTGGTTGCATTTACATGAGAGAGGGTCTGGAGAGCGGGCTTCCTATGCGTGATAAGGAGTTGGGCGATGCATCACTCGCTCTGCCGGCACGCAGAAGTCAGGATTGATGAATGGGGCTCCAAGAGAAAGGGCTTGGAATGGCACCGAGTTTCAACACGCCAGGCCCAGCAGATGTGGTGCCTGATTAGGGGTTCAAGAACACCGACCCACTCAAGATCCAGTCCCTCATGCATTCCCCCGCTTGTTAACAACTGACTGAGCACCTGTCCAAGCCGGTGCTCGCTAGATACCGCAGATAGAGAGGAAAGCTATAGTCCCTACCTTTCACCCAATAATGAAAGCATTAATTATTGAACACTTACTATGTATCAGATACTGTACGTGCTTTGTCTCCTTGACGCTTCACCACTTCCCTGTGGGGTAAGGTATAATCTTCACGTAAAGAGTGGGAAAACTAAGACCAAGAAAGATGAACTAACCAAGCCACGACCTCATGGCTAATTAGAAAACGAAACAGAACAGAACAGAACAAAAACCTGGGTTTGAACTCAAGTCCAGTGAGCCCAGAGTCTTTGCCAGTAGTTCTTTGCAGACATGCAGACAATAGTAGCTATGTACAAGTAGTCCCTTAGAATGTATCAGATGTTCTACATGCTTTGTCCATCTTTATTCTCATGACAACCTCATATCACTTTCCCAATTTTTCAAATGAGGAAACCAGGGACCAGAGAGGTTAAGACATTTAACCAAGGACACACAGCTTACTAAAGGGATGAAAACTATGGTATGCTGCATCACCAAGTCTCCCAAGAGCCCCACTGGGCTGCCATGGGAGTGGCAAGGAGAGGTGTTTAGAGGTCTCTGGTCTACAAAGTGGGTGCCTCTGAATAAACCGTCCCCAAATGTGACCCTTACACAATGGCACAAGTTATACTCTAAAAGGTGGCAGGAATCTAATTTTGATAATGCGCTGTCCTCAAATAAGATGTCACCACAGGAGAGGCTGTGCTCTTTTTACAACTTCTTATGAGCCTCTACTTAGTTCAAAATAAAAGTTTTAAAAAAGTGGTAGGAATCAATTTAATTTAACACTAAACACCCAAATTGGAGTCAACTCTTTCTTTGCCACTGTTAAGAGAAACCGAGATGGCTACTCCGATTCTAGGATTACAAGTTTTCAGATAGGAATTCACATCCCCTAAAATGTGAGGACTTCATGCTCTCAAACTTCCTCACTGCGGAAACACTCACCATCGACTCTTCCTGCTGAGAATTTAATTCTGCATCATGTCTGTACTTCTGACGACCTCGTGTGTTAATCTCACACAACCCCCTTCCTTAGGTCTCAGAGTTAGACATCTTCCATGGACCCCTCCAGCTGAACCTTCCCTTTTCTGCTTAGCTCTGTGCCCTAAGGCCACATGGTCCCCATAAATTAGTCCCCTTGCCTGCCCTCTTGTGTTTGGTTTCAGCAGTGGGGACTGAAGGAAGGAGGGGAGAGGCAAAGTGGGGTATTTTACTGCCCCTGGCCTCCCCTCCCAAGGTTGCTACAACATGGCTGCCTCCCTCCACTAAAAGGAAGGCCAGGGCTCCTGTCAGGAGACCTTCCCTGCCCAGCTTTGTCTTCAGTCTCCCTATTGAGTCCCCCTCTTCAGGTCTGGGGGTGGCCGCCATGCCCACCACGTCTAGACTAGGGCACCACACCCTCTCTCTCGTCCTTCACAACATCCTACCCACACTTCTGTAAATAATGCCTTTATTAACCTTTCTTCCAACTACCTAATTTGAAGGTGCAATCTGTTTCCTTCCAGGATTCTGTCTGATACCATCTCTGAGAGCAGAAGCCATATTTCATGTATTGTTTCATTACCTCTGGTATCGACCACAGAGTGAGGCCAGGCCCACAGTGGGTGGGAGCTACCCTGCTGAATATCTTTTCACTTGCCCAAGAGTTGCACTTATGGCAAATGTATTTAAATTGTTTTGTTTTGGTTTTACAAATGGAATCCTATGTAACTGGGAAAGCTCAATGTTTCCTAATCTATTTTGGGGACAAAGATCTCTCAGGAAATTTGATGAAAGCTATAGACCTTCACCCTAGAAAAATATACAAATGCATGTTTTCATAAATATTTGCATAAATTTTCAGGGTGGTTGGTTCATAAACCACAGGTTAAGAACCCCTGCAATGAATCCATTATTTATTAAAGCAGAGAATCCTATTGTAATGTGAGCACTTGCTTCCTAATTTCAAGACACAGTCAATTCTAAATGCTTTATTATTATGAGAATGACGATTTAAATGGGAATGTCACTTGGATTTACAAGTCCAGGCGGTATGGCGAGGATCTGGGATGAAACACAAAGATTCTGTTTATTTATTTTTGAGAGAGAGAGAGACAGAGCATGAGCAGGGAGGGGGAGAGAGAGGGAGACACAGAACCTGAAGCAGCCTCCAGCTCTGAGCTGTCAGCACAGAGCCTGACACAGGGCTTAAGCTCATAGACCAATCTCATAACCCAGATTCTAGTAGCTTATAAAGGACAGAAGAGAGGGGCGCCTGGGTGGCTCAATCCGGTTAAGGGTCCAACTTTGGCTCAGGTCATGATCCTGTGGTTTGTGAGTTCGAGCCCCATGTTGGGCTCAGGGCTGACAGCTCAGAGCTAGAGCCTGCTTCGGATTCTGTGTCTGCCTCTCTCTCTCTGCCCCTCCCCTGCTTGTACTCTCTCTCTCTCAAAAATAAATAAACATTAACATTTTTTAAAAATAAAATAAAATAAAATAAAATAAAATAAAATAAAATAAAATAAAGGACAGAAGAGAAAAACAACAGGAACTCGTATATGGCCCCTACTCTGTGCCCAGCACTGGCCTAACTGCTTTACAAACATTAACTCATTCAGTGCTCACAAACATGCCACAATGTCAGTCCTGTTCTTATTGTACCCTAGTCTCCTCAAGCTTTTGAGATAACTCTGGCTCTTTCTGGCCAAGAGGACCAGGGAAGTCACTTCCTTACTAGGAAATTGGACTCAGGAATGGTCTGAGAGCTATGATTTCTGTCAGTCTGTTCATCCCTACTTCCATAGCACTTGAGGACCATGCCTCCACTTGGCTGTCTGCCTTATAGCCACCTATTTGCGCATATTGTGCATGCCAGCAGACCAGTGGTGTTCATCTTTCCCACTATGACACACTTGGCCCAGAATAGAGACTGTAGCATGCTAATAACAATAATTAAACCCAGAATGTATTGACAACTTCCTATGTACTGGACTAGCCCTGTCCTAAGTATTTCATAAGCATTATACTTATGTTAATCCTCCTGACAATTCTATCATGAAGAGAGTTACTGTTCTCAGGGCATCTGGGTGGCTCTGTCAGTTGAGCATCCGAATTCTGCACAGGTCATGATCTCACAGTTCACGATTTCAAGCCCTGCATCGGGCTCTGTGCTGACAGCTCAGAGCCTGAAGCCTGCTTCAGATTCTTTGTCTCCCTCTCTCTTTCTCTGCCCCTTCTCCACTTATGCTCTCTCTCTCTCTCTCTCTCAAAAAATAAATAAAAACATTAAAAATTTTTAAAAAATAGATTGTTACTATTCCCATTTTATAATGAGGATACAGAGGTTAAGCAATTTACCCTGGGTCAAATGGCTAAGAAGTGGATCTGGGAGCTAAACCCTAACAGGTTGCCCTCAGGTTACTACAGCCTTCCAGGGTTAAGATGATGCTGTAGGACACTTCCACATCCCCCAGCCCACTGGCCCTAGAATCACCCCTTTCTCCCCCACTCGAGAATGCATCCTGGTATGAAAGGGAGGAAGCGAGGAAGACTGACATTATAATGATAACCTTGAATTAGCCTCTAAATTATTTGAAGTCAATAATTTGCTAATTGCATTGTTTCAGCCTTCGATGGGAACACAGTCCTTGCACCTCTTTATGGACACCAGTCCACTTGTGCATCTGCACATGGTATCATGGGCCCACAATGTTGGGCAAGGTCTATGTATGACTATCTCTGTGTCTCCAGCACAGCCTAGGCCCTTAGCGAACATTTAAAATTTTTTTTAACGTTTATTTATTTTTGAGACAGAGAGAGACAGAGCATGAACAGGGGAGGGGCAGAGAGAGGGAGACACAGAATCTGAAACAGACTCCAGGCTCTGAGCTGTCAGCACAGAGCCCGACGCGGGGCTCGAACTCATGGACCGTGAGATCATGACCTGAGCCGAAGTCGGACGCTTAACCGACCAAGCCACCCAGGCGCCCTGGAACATTTAAATGAATGTATGCAAGAATATACAAATGAAGTTTAAAAGAATGACCCGTAAGTTTCAAAGGCCCAGGTAACCAGAAAAGAAAAACTGGCAAAAGGTTTGGAAGGAGAAGCAAGTGATGGAGAGACCACCCTAGCCTGTGCCTCCCCTTATCCTTCCGTGATCTTCAAACCCATCTCCTGGCCCTGTGGAACTTAGAGAAAGTCAAAAGCAAACTCATTTCAATCCCATAGGTGGGGCTCAGCACTGGAAAGTTCCTCCACTTTCTTATTCTAACAGAACCCTAGAAGTCCCTCTGGACACTTAATATAGATCTTTCTAGTAGCAGAGGCAAATTTCTCACAGCCCAGGGTTTGGAGGTGAGCAGGTACCCTGCAGGTCCCCATTGCCACTTCAAACCCTGTCCCTGCCTTCCTCATTAAAACCCCCCAGATTTTCTGAAACACATCATCTGCTGTCATCTTCCAACTTCACAGTCCCTGCCATTCACCGATGCCCTACACTGCTTCCCTGTCTTCTTACGGGAAGATTCCAACATCCATGGAAATGCTTCTTCTATAACCATGGCTTCTCAGTCCCTTGACCTCCTCAACCTAATTTTTTTCTCTTCTCACCTTGAGCACCTACTCCTAAGGCCATATATCATCTGGTACAATCACTGAACCAATAATGAACTTTCAATTCCAATCACCCATTCCTGACCATCACTTCTCACCCTCCTGCTCCTCACTCCAATGTACATGCAATGGCCTCTGACACCACTGGCCTTCAACCATGACCCTGTGTCCCCATATCCATCCTCATTCTGCTTAGAATCCATTGTCTAGACCACCTTCCCTTGTAAACCTGCTTACCAGCCATGTCTCTCTTTCCTTCCTTTTCTCCTGGCTTTACTCCACCCCCAATTTAACCCAAGGGCCCCCCTTTCTCTGGTCTGCACCCATGTACATGTGTCTGGAGATCACCAGGTAGATAGTGCTGACCAGGCTTGGTCTGTATATGGGACCCAGCTCTCCGGCAGGTGTGCTCAGCACTGCAGGCTGCCATTCCTCCAGCAAATGCACTGTCTCACTCTGCATCCGAGCATTTCACACCCTCCTCTCTCTACTGAAAATCTCCAACACTCCCTCCCCCTCCTCACCCTAGCTGGTAACTTTGCCTGTTATTTCATAAAGCAAAGAGATGAAATCAGGAACGACCTCATATCCCCATCCCGAAATTCTCCGACTTACTAGCATTTGTTCTTACATACCCTGCCTTCCCTTCAATCGTAGTAGAACCTCCCTGCTCCTAAGGCCAACCCTGTCGCTGGGCCCTAGATACATCCTGCTTGCCCACCTACGGCCTCGGTTCCTGCAACTGCTCTCTGTCCCTGAAGGCGTCAACTCCATAGTCACACATAAACACGCCCTAACACTGACTCTGAAACATACCTCACCCTACAACTCCACTGCCCCATTTCCACGCTCCTGTTCACTGCACCCTTTCTCAAAAGAGTTGGCAACACCATGGTTCTCACTTCCTCCCCACAATCCTTCCTCAGCCCACTCCAGCTGGGCTCCATTCTCACTCCTCCACTGATGGTGCATCCTTCATGGTCATCAGTCACCTCCATCCTGCTCAACCCAAGGGTCAGTTCTCAGAGCTCACCTCTGACAGGATCACACTGGCTTTCTTGAAACACTGTCTCTCTAAGCCTCTATGTCTCCACACTTCCTTGGGCTTCCTCCTACCCCATGGCCCCTGTCTCTATAGCTAGCTGATTACCCTCTCCTAACTTCAGTGTTGGCTGAGGGTTCAGTCCCCCTGGCCCTCTTCTGTACACACGCTCACTTCCTATACATTCTCATGCTGCAATGAGCTTTAAGTGCCTCCTATATGCTGATGATGGCACCATTTTATCTCTGGGCTTGACCATCTCTACCAACGCCATACCAATGGCCATCTCTACCAACATCTCTGCTTGGGTGTCTCATGAGGACCTCAACATGCTCAATAGACTCCCGATTGCTTCCCTGAACCTGCTTCCAGCCCAGTCTGCCTCATCCTGGTCATTGGCACCACTATGCACTCAGCCAATCAGACCAAACACTGGGGAGTCATCCTCACCTCCTCTTTCCATGCTGTCTGCACATCTCATTCATCAGCAAGGCCTGTGATTCGACCTTGAAATTCTTCCACAAATCCATCTACATCTCACCACCTCCTACGGCTTTTACCCCAGTGCACGTCACTACCAACACGTGCCTGGGCTATTGCAGTGGAGGGCACCTGCTTTCTCTGCCTTCACCACTGCCCTCCACAGCTTGGCCCTCCTGCAGCAGTCTGCTACCACCACGGGTGCCTTTGCACGGTGACGTGAAATAAAAATCAGCTGTTACGAAGCCTTCCCTCCCTGATTTAGCCCTGGCTTTCTTCTCCAGCTCATTGCCTGTCCATCCCCAAATGCTGAGCAGACATTTAGGCTTCTGTTTTATGATACACCGGATGAGTTTCCATCCAGGTCTTTGCAATGTGCTGTTCCCTCTGCCTGGGATGCTATTCCTCTATCTTTTAGAGGTCACATCTTAGCATTCAGCATTCACATTTCAGCCCAAGTGCCATCTCCTTAGAGAGGTTTTTCCTGACCATCGTAGCTAAAAGCAGCCACCCACTTCGGGTGGCTCCCCTCCTCATTTATTTTCTCTACAGCACTATTTTGTTTGACTTATGATGCACTTACCATGC
Organism: Neofelis nebulosa; assembly: GCF_028018385.1. Lineage (NCBI taxonomy): Eukaryota > Metazoa > Chordata > Mammalia > Carnivora > Felidae > Neofelis > Neofelis nebulosa. Next base: position 35,713,825 of record NC_080786.1, on the reverse strand, counting down.
TCTAAGAATTGCTTTCAGTGTGTTACAAATATTAACATATGTCAACCTCATCCTAATCCCATGAGATTAGATTTATTATTATCATCCCCATTTTACGGGTAAAGAAACTGAAGCACAGAGAAACTAAGTCACTCACCCAAGGTCCTACAGCTGGCACATGCCAAGGCGAGGACTAGCGCTCAAGTGAAGGCACTGGAGGAGATGCCTTCTACAGGCCCACTTAATGGTGGGTGAAGCTAAAGAGAAGTTATTGGCATAGGAGTAAAGGGGTATCATGTGCTGGGGCCAGGAGCAGAAGGTGCCCTGAGACTCACTGTGTGACCTTAAGCAAGGCCACCTCTGTAGAAGTTCAGTTTCTTTGATGGTGAAGTGAGGGCTTGGAACATGATGACTTCATCAGCCCTCCAACCACACGTGATGGTGTGGCAGCCTTGACATGAATGGGTGGACGATCTGGGAGCTTAACTCTGGTGTTGTATTACTGGTAACTCTACCATTATGGCTACAAATACTACTGCTAATGTAACAATGATGATACCTGGTACTATTTGTTGAAAGTCACCTACTGGGGCCCTGTACTTCACATGCTCATCTACTTCCACAACTGCCCTTGAAGATTACCCTCCTTTCATGGAAAAGGCAACTGAGACTCGGAGAGATTAACAAAATCATCCAAGATCACACAGCCAAATATCGGTCAAGCTAGACTTTAAACAAGGTAGCCCAGACTCCTCCTTTCCCCATCCACCCTTGTCCAGCAGTTCCTACTGTTCCATTTACACCCTTCTTAGCACTTACCACCCTCCTACATGCTCACTTAGTATGCTTTTTAATTGTTTCCCCCTCCCCACTAGAATGTGAGATTCAGAAGGGCAGAGACCTCTGTTTACTTTGCCCACTGGCCTACCCCACATGTCCTAGAACAGTGGCGGGTGTGCACCAGGCACTCAGTGGAGACATACTGCCTGAGCGAATGATTTCCCAACGGGTCTCCTTCAGGGCCCTGTCCCCCACCTGGGAGGCTCACGGACTGACTGGCTCACCATCCGCCATGACAAAAGTCTGGGCAAACAGCCCGATGGCCACACCCAGTCAGTGGCCTGGCTTTGTACAGCCCATAAGCTAAAAATGGTTTCTGCATTTTTACTTTAAAAAAAAATTAGTTTATTTATTTTGGGATGGAAGGGGCAGTGAGAAAGAGAGAGAGAGACAATCCCAAGCAGGCTCTGCGCTGTCAGCAGAGCCCCACGTGGGGCTTGAACTCACACACCATGAGATCATGGCCTGACCCGAAATCAAGAGTCAGACCCTTAACCGATTGAGCCACCCAGGCACCCGTGGTTTTTGCATTTTTAAAGGGTTGTAAAAGAAGATAAGGAAGAAGAAGAGGAGGAAGAGGAGGAGGAGGAAGCGAAGGAGGAGGAACAATCAATAAGAGTATGTGACAGACTGTATGGCCTGCAAAGCCTAAAATTATCTGACCCTTTACAGAAAAAGCTTACAGAAAAAGCCCAAGGTGAGAGGCGGGCATGCCCGTGCCTCAGCGGCCCTCAGGGGAGCATGTTGTGCCCACTGCTCTGCCACACCTTACGCAGACTCTTTTCCCACGTAACCCAGAGTGGCACACACTCGCCCTGAGCCATTATGTCCACGTTTCCAGCCCATTAGGGGAGCTAATGTGGTACATAGCAGAGTGCTCAAGAGGTTTCTTCATGGGAATTTCCAAAGAATCCATTTCTTGGGAGTGAAGACATTCTTTATGATCTAATAAAATAGTTATATTGTGAATCAGGAGTCCATGATTCAGCTAACGTGATTCCATTAGCAGTTACCGCCACTCCTTGCCGTTTAGTTTCTGTTGTATACCAAATGTTCTTCCCCTTGCATCCATCCGCTGCATTTTGCTGTCTTTGAAGTTAAGAGGGGCCATCCAGGATTGCCTCCTCATAAATGCCAACCCTGCACAGCTAATAGATTCATACTGTTAAAGACGCACTGACAAGCTCATGCAGCCAGGAGAGACGTCCTCCGACTGCAAAGCACGTGCTGCAAGCTGGTGTGCACCCGTGGGAGTGGGAATGGTAGTCAAACCTCTGTGATTTTCCGAGGGCAGCAAGGCACAACCACAGGGCAGAGAACCTGGAGGGGATGCACCACCCTTGGCTTTGCTGTGCTCCTGGTTGGATCAGAAATGTAATTAACGACCCCCGCCCGCCCCACGACAGTTGCTGTCTCGCACTTGCTACAGCTATTACTGCTGTCAACTCCAACCAGCAGGCTTCCGTATTTTACCTCTAGTTCAGACTTGGTGAGAATTGGTTTTCTCAGGAGGGAAGGTAAGAGCAGACCACAGCCTTCGCATGCTTGCCCACCCTTGGAGGCCCCGCCCTGAACACCCAGGCCCCAATCTTCCAGAGTGATCTGCAGAGCTGGGCCCTCCCCTACAGGGGAGACGGTCCAGGTGACAAGCCTTGTGCTAACTGCTCACTGAAGAGTATCTGAGCTGAGCCACATGCCTTTTCTCTCAACCATAGCATGTCCCCGCATCGGCCTTCTATTTGCACTCAAGCAGAGCTGAGAAGGGTACTGAGGATTTCGAGGGGTGGTCCCAGCACCTCATAGATCTCGATCTGAGACTTGAGACCCAACCAGCCTCTTCCTCTTTTTTTTTAAATGTTTATTTTTGAAGGGGGGGGGGGCGGACCGAGGGGGGCTCAAAGGATCTGAAGAGGAGTCTGCGCTGACAGAGCTCTTGAACTCCTGAACCGCAATATCATAACCTGAGCCGAAGTCAGACACTTAACCAACTGAGCCACCCAGGTGCCCCAGCCCAGCTTATTCTTAAATGGAGCCTGCTCTTGTGGCCTCTCTTTTCTTTGAATCCCTGCAAGGTTTTCTGTCCAGAGGGGAGGACTTTGTATTTGTTGAGTCCATATGGTGTGTTGGGTGTTTGTGCTGGTCTGCACCTGGCCCTCTGCCCTTCTCCTCCTGCTCTGGGCCCTGGGAGGCCAGCCTGTGCAGCCTGTATCAGCAGGCTCCCTCGCCTCTGGCTTCTGGTTAGGTTCAGCCATCAGGCACGCTGGGGTATGGCTGCCCTGTCTCTCCCTGCGGGGCACTCTGCACTGGCTGCACCCATCCACTGAAGGCCATACATAACCCCCCTTGAGAGCCCTCTGCCTTGTAAGCTCCCTGTCACCCCTAGTCACTTCTAGCCCAGGGGGAATGCCTTGCTGTTACTAGCCCTCGGGTGCTGCACTATTTCCTGGGGCTTTCCTAGTGCTGCCCACACATTTCAAAATCATCCTTTTATTAAATTCTCCTCAAACTACATCAGTTGAGTATGTTATCTGTTTGCCATGGGAGCCCAGATTGGTACAGTGCTCTATCGCGATTTTCAACTGGTACGTAATCTGCAACACTTCAGGGACATTGACAATGTAGGCATATTTGGCTGCTAGCGTGTTCAGTGGCCAGGGCACAGAGATTCCCAGTGACCTGCAGTGCACGGGACAGTCCTCCATACAGAGGTCCTCCAACCCAGGAGGTAAAGAGCTCTCCACTGGGCACACTTCAAAACCCAGGGAGAAAGTCCTGAATGAACCCATTTCATGGGTGAGGAAATGGAGGCTCAAGGAACGTCCACCCAGCACCCATGTGGCAGCTGAGGACTTGAAAGTCAGCGCTCCCTCTGAGACACAGGATGCCCTGCTGCCCACGCATTCCAGCAATTAACTGTGTTCTAACTCACAGCTTCCATGAACTGAACATTTACCATGCGCTAGGTGGCTTACACCCATTATTTCACTTAATCGTGTCTTGTCTGGACATCTCACCAGCCACGTCCGGGTCACAGGGGGGACCCAGGCCTCTCCCCCCTTCCACTTCTCAGTGTTTAGTGCTAAGCTAAGCACACACAAAGGGTATCATTACCAATTTCTGATTGACCCTGGGTTGATTTGACTCTGGGATTCTGCCGAGTCAGGGACCATGGACTCCTATCCTGTCCTTTCTGTTCTTAAACCAGAAGAAAGCAGTTTGGAGAGGTAGGCAGTGGGCAGAGGAAGAAACATGAGCATGACACCCCCACCCCCAGTTCCTGAGCAAGCATTTCAACCCTTCTGGGCCCCATGACTATGCAGAACTAGGTCCTGTCTCTACCTCTCCCTTGTGCCCCCCTTGGCTCCCACCTGCCTTCTCTGCTGGGTTTTGGCCACTGAGGCTGCTTCTCTGCCTTCAGCCCCTCCACCCCTGTGCTCTCTCTGTCCTGGGAATGCAAGGACAAGACCCAAGGAATTGTTAACAAATGTGGTCATGGCAATGGCGGCCACCACTTGCAGAGCCTCTGGTCTAGTCCAGACACGACACATACATTCCTGCTTTAGGAGAGAACACATTGCCCGTATTCCAAAGATGAAGAAACTGAGCCTTGAAGACATTAAGTAACTTGCCCCATGTCTGTAATTCAAAACCCAAGAGTATCTGAAATGGAAGCATATGTACACCAGTGCAAACTTCCCAGCAGAACTCATTCTGAGGCTCACCACCTGTCCTTGACCTGACCCTGAGTCCCAAGAGAGGGCTCAAACTGTGCTGTGTAGAATCACATTCATTTTTGCCTCTTCTAACCTCATGTTGATTATGAGAGAAAACTTATGGTTTCCTTCCCAAGCCTCAGCATCACCCAGGTCCTCCAGAGTGTTTTGAAATACGTCAGAGAGCCTCTGTTCTGGAACTGAGAAGTTTTCCTCTCATGCCCCTGGCCTACATAACCCCTCCTTTTTTTTTTTGTCTTTTAATATATTATTAGTCAGTTTGTGCTTCCATAATGAAACTTCCATAACACAGACGAGATGGCTTAAACAACAAAAATTTATTTTTTCACAATTCTGGAGGCTAAAAGTCCAGGATAAAGGTGTTGGCAGATCTAGTTTCTTCTGAGGCTTGTCTCCTTAGCTTGCAGATGGCCACCTTTTTGTTGCATCCTCACTTAGTTGTCCTGCCTGTGTCCTAATCTCCTCTTGTGATAAGGACACAAGTTATATTGGATTAGGGTTTACCTGTATGACCTCATTTTACCTTATTTACAATTTAAAGATCCTATTTCTAAATACAGTGAAATTCTGAGGTGCAGGGGGTTAGAACTTCAACATATGAATTTGAGGGGGCATGATTCAGCCCATAATATGCCTAAGAAGGAGGCATTTAGAGCAGGGCATCCCAATAATGAGGTTTCCCAGAGGGAAAGGGACCAAATACAAGGTATATGGAACCCAGTTAGGAGACGTGAATTCCAGGCCTGACTCTGCTCTAAGCCCTCACCTCACTTCCCTGATTTTCCTATTTGTAAAACGGGCACCACTATACCTTTTTGGCCTGTCCCAGAGCTGCTCTGCTAATCCTATAAATCTACGGTTGTGAAGGTTCTTTGAGAAGCTAAAAGCATTGCACCCACACAGTGGGTTATAAAATTTCCATTGAAAGGAGAAGCAGTGATAAGTGTTTACAGAAAATGGAACCTTCCTGCCCCTCCCTATGCTGACCAGAGACCCACCTCTTCTATTAGCTCCCTTCCAGGGGAGCCAGCAGTTCTGGGGGCTGTCATGGGCAGATTCTGGGTCAAGGGATCTGTCCACTCAGCCTGGGGACATCCTTGCCATTACCCAGGTAGTAGTACTGCCAGCTGTGGCTCACAGGTGGGGAAAGCAGGCCTCAGGAGGTTTGGATATGCAGCAAGCATGCACAACCCCAGCTTCTGATTCTAGAGCCTGTGCCCTTGGCCCTGCACTGGACCTAGCCCTGCTGTCCTGGGGGCACTGAGTTGTGTGAGGCACAAGCCCACCTCTGAAGGGATCACAGGCTGCAGAAGCCACCAAATGCAATGCACAATGGAAGACAGAAGAAGCAGACTGAGCAGGGGTTATCTTCATGAAGCACTGGGCAGAGGAATGCTCACGAGGGACTGGGGACATCTGAGCAGGGCTCTGAGGGCTGAGAAGGAAGCAGGCTGAGAAATTTCAGGCTGTACATTTCAGGCACAAAACAGCATGGTGTGCTCAGAGCCATCCTAACAAACTGTTCCCCTGCCTGTGAGGGGAGCTGAAGCAGGCGTAAGAGAAGGAATCAGGAATACAGAAGCGATGCCAGAAGAATGGCCAAAAGCAAACAGTACCCCGGTTTCAAAGGGGGCAAAATGGTAGATTCTGGATGCTGGAGTTGGACTACCTGATAAAAACACTCAGTGCACTTTGCTATTGGGTACTAAATAGGTGGTGAGGGAGTACCTAGAACAGAGTTCAGCCACAGTCAGGAGATACCTGGGCACAAACATGCGAATTCAAACTCGCTCCTGATTGGGCAGGACGCTGGAGGAGGTCAGGGTTTCCCAAGGCTGTGGCTGGCACTCCAGTGACAGATTTAGGTGGGCAGGGGACCTGGTGTGGAATAACACCCATTCAGAGAGGGCTGGAACCAGAGTAAGGCAGGTGAGGAGCCCAGGGAGCTAATTAGGGAGGTGTGCCCTTATAGCACCGATGCCAGGGAATCATGGGCCGGAGGGTGAGTGCCTCCTTAATTTAGCACCTTGACCTCACTCTACTCTTGGCCCTGCTCACAGGGAGAAAGCCAGCCTCTTTCAATTCATGATCAAATCCCCCCGATTTCTGCAAGGATAAGCCTAGTATATTTCCCAACCCGGCCACACTCTCTATGGTTGTGAGCAGGTCTCAAGCTCACAGCCCCCTACAGGCAACAATGTCTGGCTAGAATTTAATAATTGCTCTCATTGCACCATATTTTTTTTCACAGGTTTATAGCAAGCGATATTAGTTTTCCACTCAAGGTCGACATATGCAGTTTCCTCTTAAAATATATTTAACTGGAGAAAAATATTAAGTCAAAAATAGAGCAGAGGATATGCCGATGAGGAAACATACAGGCAGGAGTGTGACAGCCGCTGGGAAATGCTAGGTTTCCCCAGCACAGCTGTTTCTTCAGTGGAACAGGTTAGTCCAGGAGGGGCAAGGAAGCACATGTCCCTGGCAGTAAGCCCAATGCACCAGACACTGGCCACCACACCAGAAGCCACTCTTGCCCCAGGACAGCAGAATGCAGGACTTCTGTTTCAGGCAAAGACACTGGGTTTATATTTCCCATGGAAACAATCTCAGAAGCTTGCTGCTCCCAGAGTTTCTCATCTTTTCAGTCACTTTGGCAAGCTCCTCTGCACAGAGGATTTCTGATCAAACCTAGGAAGCCACTTTTTATTTCCTGAAGCATAAGAGCCTCTGACAAGTGGCTGTTCAGTGAGAACAATAGAATGGGGACAGTTTCTTGGTAAAGACATCCTTACTGTTTCAACCCGTTTCTTGGGACATGACACCTTGGTGACCAATGAAGATATGGCCCTGGTGCTTTCACCTGAAAAGGATCTCAAACACAAAAGCTTCTGGCCCAGGCTGCCCTGCCCAGTGAGGTGCAGAGATCAGAAGGGGACAAGCTGGTTTGGGAAGAAAATCTAATCAGAAGTAGAGATTTTTTTTTTTTCTGTCTGCCCTTTGCAAATGACCTTTTGTTCACATTTCCCTGCTCAGCCCTGTGCCAGTAGGAATGAAGAATGAGGTCTTTTTCTAGCCCTGGTAAGTAGAAGAATGGGTGAGGGTCCAGGAAATATGTGACTCCCCCTGAAAGTAGGAATGAGGCTGCCTAGAATTTTGTGATTTTATCCCTTTGAACACTGTAAATGCAGACAGAAAAAAGCTATGCATGTTTTAAGGAAATGTCATGCACTCGACTACAGTGTCCTGAAATTGGGAAGGCCAAGACAGAATTGCAGAATGAGCATAAATAGGTTTAGAAGCTGAGGAGTGAGGTATGGTTTCCAGACCCACCTCTCACTTGCACACAGCATATGATAATGGAGTAAGTCTTGCAACTTTTGGAACCTCAGTTTCCTTAATGGTAAAATGGGCTGATGTTTCCTCCCTTCAGAGAACAACCAATATATAATCATCAGAAAGCATACTGGAAATGGTAAATTGTTGGCCAAACCAAAGGCCTTGTTACAAAGAAGGAAAACAGATAATATCTGGGCCCAGGAGTGGGTCTGGAAAAGGTAACATGGAAGTCACATCAGGCAGGAGAGGGGAGACCACAGCTACTATGACCGAGAGGGTTCCAGGAATGGCTCCTGGAAAAGCAGACATTGGAGGATGTTAGCCAGGTTAACAAAGGGTTAAGGCCGTTGTCTAGCGGGGATGGTGAAAACAATACCAATTCATTTGTTATTCATTATTTTGGTTCATCCAATACATATCTGAGTGACACACCTCCTGTGTGCCCAGCACCAGGGATAGAAATGATGAAAGTATTACATTCTGCCTCCAAGATCCTTAGAATCCAGTGGCCCACATACCTGGAGTAGGTATAGTGGCCCTTTGAAGGAAAGCACTCACTTGAAATGTACAAGCTCTTCTGGGGAAATCAGATGGATTTTATTGTGAGAGTTATTATCCTTGTGTCTAAGACCATCCCTGCATTCTCCCAAAACAAACGTACTGAGAAACGTGAGCTGGGGTGGGGGTGGGGGGGGTGCAGCATTAGGGACTAGCCTCACGCAAAGCTGTTTCCCCAAGAACTTACAGGCTAGGGATGGGCATGAGCGGGAGACAGACAAAAGACGAGGCTATGTGTGAGGGTCGTGACCACCAGCGGCAGTGGGAGCACCACGGCGTAGACCTAACCCAGCCCGCAGGTGAGGACAGATGTAATGGGGAGCTTCCTGAGCAAAGAAACAACAGATGTGAAGCTGTAAAGGTGAGCAGTTCAGGAAAGCTGGAGCAGGTGCAGGAGGAGAAAGAAGGGAGCACCGCACTGGGATGGGAATCTTAAGGCACCCGAGAGTGACAGGAGCTCTGCCAGGGAGGGGTGTTTGGAGACCTGGTAGATAGAAGCAAGGAATCTGGGCCTTACCCTAAAGGCCAGCAAGGAGACTTAGATGGACCATAACCATCCATGTCTGCTCAGAGGCAGCTGTAGGCTACTGCAGACTGCCATAGACCCCCAGTGCATCCCAGGTTCACTGGCATGACCCACCTCAGTTATGCCATGCAGCCAGCACCTTCCCCACAGCTGCAAGTGACTCCCCACATCTCATGCCGCTGTCTTATATGTGGTGCACACATGTACATCTGTTTCGTTCATTTTATTGTTTAAAATGAATCTTCTTGCTCAATTGAAGAGTCCTCCGCTACCATCAGTTTCACAATTTTGTACAACCTCCCCATCCGAACTGCTCCCCATCTTATCGTGTTTACCTATAAAATAGGAATGATCATGACCAACTTAACTTGGAGGGTGATTCTGATGGTAAATGAGATGCTTCCCAGGAACCTTTGAAAAATGTAACCTGAGGCTAATGGAATCATGTGACTGAGACTCTAAACCCCACATACAGCTCTGTCTCCCACCTATGAAGGTACAGAAACAGGGCAGGAAAACGGGCAGAGAGGAATACGGCTGGGCCGAGAGGAGCACAGGAGAAGGAGAGGCATCTCTCAGGCACTGGGGGTCATGCAGATATGGGAACTCAGGTGCATGCAGTGTGGGAACCCCTGGATATACAGATTTGGGGGCAGCTCCATCCTGCAGCTGTAGCGATCAACCAAGAGCCAGAAGTGCTGAGAAAGAAAGTTGGGGTCTGTGCCTGGTCTGCGGGTACTCTGTGGCTGTAGCCCCAGGGTTCAGAGGGTTACCACAGACCTTTGAGGAAAGCGGCTAGATGGTCTGAATTTGATGTCAGTTGGGCACAGTGACTAGTAAACAGGCCCTCCAGAAGGCCAGCAAAAACCTCAATCGTAGCGCTTGCCCATTTCCATGGTGTAAAAACCCCAACCATGGCCAATTTTAAGCCACTAATGGCTTAAAAGTTGGCTCCAAAAATTCCAGAATTTTTAACAATCAGTTCCCGCAAGCTGGCAGAGCTGGCTCCAGCGGAACACTCAGGCAGCCATCAGAAGGATGCATTTGGCATCTCCAGGCCTCTCCAGAAAATTACCACAAGCAGATTATGAGCCATTTTCAGTAATAAGCATTCATACTTCAGTTTGGTTAAATGGAAATGAGCCGTAGAGGGATTTTTATGATGTGCGCTTCTCTTGTTCTGTCTCCAAAGGCATGTTTACAAAGCAGAGAGATTTTCAAATGTGCCTTTCCATGGTGTCCATAAGCAAGATGTGCCTAGAGCTCTAAAGAGCAGAATGTGCACTCTTTCTCTCCAGTGCCTGCCGAGTCAGACATGTGGTCCTAGCACAACTTCATCTGTCTTTGGTTAAAACCCAACACCTCCCCTGGCTTGAACGCATCCACGAGAAGCCAGAGGTGAGAGTGACTGCAGACTTATATTCATCCGTAGTGGAATAACTCTTTTGCGTGTACCGAGTTTACAAAGGAACTGATCACCTTGTGTGTGATATACAGTGTGTGGCTGCCTGCCTCCCCACCACTCACTCTCTGAGTTTTCCCCACGATGTGCTCCTGTGAATTATAAGCTCCCTCCTTGTTGAAGGTTTTAAAAATGTCTATGTTTTGCCAGGAAATTTAGGGGAAAAGTAATTATTTGGAGTGCAGTGAAAAACACATTTCTAACATTTGTTCCTCATCCTTCTACCTCACTTCTGGGATCGAAAGCAAGCTAAGCTTCAAAAATAAGGGTGTTCCTGGAACCGCTTAGAAGGCAACTTGCTAAAGGATGCTTTCTCTTCTCTTTGCCGCTCCTCACAGAAGGGAAAATTCCATCAAGATGACTCTTTCTCTTCCTCTTAAACAGGAAATGAAAGAAGATTCTATTTGAAGGAATACTTTGGATTCAACAAAATAAAGAAGCCCCTTCATGTCTCTTTTGGGGATTTGGAGCTGAGGTATGCCAATGACACCTGGCATCTTCACCTCCACACCCTGCATACACTTTTGTGTGGAGAGAGGAGTGGAGTGGAGATTCAGAGCACAGGCCTTGGGGTCAGAGTTTGGGTTGAAGCCCAGTTTTGCAGCTCAGGAGGTGTGTGGCCTTGGCCAAGTCCCTTGTACTCCCTCCCCCTCAGTTTTCTCATCTGCAGAGCCAGTTTACTTTCCAGGGATGTTTCAAGGGCCAAAGGGGATGTGCATGCAAAACCCTTAGTACAGTGGCTGATGGTGCAGTAGGCACTCCATAATGGGTGATGATGATGTTCTCTGTGGGGAAATAGGCTCAAGAATTCCTTATATTTACATAAATGGGTTAAAAAAGCTTAAGGCATAAAGCCGCCACCACAGGGCAAAAGCGCCCAAGGTTAGTTAACGAGATATTATGATGGGATCATGAGTAACTTGTTATACCACCTGCAGGAAACTACTTCCCATCTGGCGCCGATACACTTTGATCACAACTTCAAACTTCACTTGTCCCCCAGACCCTTTGATTCTTACACACACAAGTTAATGATTACGATCATATTGTTTTCTCTATGATCACCATGTGTGTAAGATCTTAAGTGCTCAATAAACAAGGAGACAAAACCCCTGTTTGGGCCTCTTGCCTCCTCCCAGACATTAGCCTCTCTTGTATTCAATCCTGGGTCCACTCTCTTGCTGGACAAGAGAGAACTGCAGACTCATAGTCTGCTACAGTTCTCTAGCTGATCCAATGTATGCACCCTGTCTTTCAATTATGCTTTGACCGCTTGATGGATTGAGCCATTTTTCTCCCCTTGGAGGTCCCAGGAACACACAGAGTATAGGTGCTAAGTAAGGGTTTATAAACTGATGTGCTGATGAATCAGCAGGTGGGAACAAGAAGAAAGACAGCTGGGCCCCAGATAAAAAGGAGGCCCTCTTGGGGGGAAGTGGGAGTCTCCTGTGTGAGATGGAGACATCCTGGATCAGACCTAAGCAGGGACTCTGCCCCTCAAACACGTGGCTTCAGAGGTGGTCTCAAAGTAAGAAATCTCCTCAGGTGGCCTGCCCTGGTGACTCACATTTCCACTGGACAGATCACCTCTCTGACTTGGCTAACAAAGATGGGGTCTTTCCAAACCCACAACTATGAGCTCTTGACCATGGACTGAGGGATCTGGCCAGAGAAGAGAAACAATGAAACTCAGAGAGGGCAAGGCAAGAATAATAGACACACAACAGGGCAGGGGCCATGTCTGTGGGGACAGAGGTACATATAAAGCATAAAGAGAGATGTCATCCCTGAGCACAGGACTACTTCAGACTATCCAACAGAGTCACTGTTGTTCCTTGGAATAGTGACTGAAGAATGCAAGCACATGAGGTGGGAAGCATGGAGTGATACACGTTGAACCTTGAATATGTAGCTCTCTCCCCTGAGAATAATAGGAGAAAGGGTTGAGGAACCCAGGATCCTTCTGGAGCACAATCAGAAACTAGACAATGGCCCTGTCCAACTAGCCTGCTTTTTTTCTGGGATCCAACTGCAAGTCTCATCCCCATCTAGGGGCTGCAAGGGGAGCAGGAGGAGAAGCCATTGAGAGGCTTACTGTGGGTGGCTGGGAGGCAGGGCTCCCAGGTAGACAGCTTGGAGTCATCTCAGAGGCAGAGGACCAGTGGGGACAACTCAGGACTAAGAACCAGAAAGCGAAGCCCTTACTCTCTGAGTGACTGAGGTCAGTGAACCTTGAGCAACCTCGGCTTTTCTATATCTACAATAATGATAATAGCAATCCCAACATTTGAGGCAACATATCTACCCTCCAAGGGAATTATTTTAGAACATCTATAATTAGCTTTCTTATCTTTCTCTAATAATAAAGAACAAATAAAATTTTTCTCTAATAATAAAGAACAAATAAAATTAGAAGGAACAGAAAAAAGTCCTGACCTTAGAATTAAAGTTCTATCTTCTCCACAGAAATGTAGAAATTAATTTCTTACCTCAATAACACGATGCCCGTGGTACTTCATGTTTGCATTTCTCTCTTTGCTTACTGCCAAAATATTACCATGCAAATACACTCTGATGTTTGACTTGCAGTGTGGTCCATTCCTCGATCTTTTGAATTTCCTGCATTAACAGTTTGGGAGTGGGCAGCTCTTTAAGGATGATGTTGGTCATCTTAATGACCATTTGGAATTCAAATAAGCACAGAGCCATCTAAGTAGCAAGCTCCTCAAAATAAAAGGATTAAGAGATTCAAGATAAAACCTGAATATTAAGGTGGAATTGTTCCAGTATTTGCAGACTTTAAGATGAGTGGCGATAGTGGCTTGAAATTGCCAGCCCTTTAAAATAAATATTTTAGCAAAATCCGATATAAAATTGGCATACAGGGTGAGGACCATGACTCTGGGAAGGATGCTGAGGGTTAGCATGACAAGAGAGTTGGAGGGAGGTCTGTGATCAAATGGCTGAACTGGGAGGAAATGTGGAGAAGCTTTAACAAGTTCCTTTTGATTATTGCTGAAGAAGATGAGCCCCAGAGAAGAGCATAACTTCCCAAGGTCACTTGGCTGTTGACTGCCAAACCAGAAGTAGAACATGGCCCACTGACTAGGTCACATGAAATTGAAGCTTTCGCCATCACTTTTGCTCTAGGAAGACCCTTTGGTCCTGTCTCTGTGCCACTATGAAATTCTTCTGCTAGAAACCTCTCCACCAACCCTGGGGACTCTCTAGTGCCCACAGAATTCTCCAAGTGCTTCTGAAGAACTGTGCAGAACCCAGGACTTTAATAGAGCACTGACACCATGAGTTTAGGACTTCCCTAAACTCAATAGCCCCGAAAAGACCAAGGAGTAATCTTTTCACAAAAGATTCATGCCCCCCCACATCCATCGCTGGCCTCCAGAGCCAACAGGAAGACACTCTCCACCCACTTCTATCTAAGCCTGATCCAATTATCCAACCCTCAGTCAGGCAGAACTAGCACTGCTTCCAGTTAGAGGCAATCAAGGCTCCTGAGGGCACAGGCTGAGCTAAGGCTTCTCCCAAGCACAAGCCTCAGACTTCCCTGGGGAGCAATCAGAGACACACACTGCCAGGGGGAGGGATCCTCCACAGCAACACATGGATTTATGGGAAATCAGGGAGAGCCATCCTGAGCCAGAAGCCTCAGACTGGGGAAAGAGCAATGGTGCAAGTGGTCTTCTCCTGTTATATTTGAACAAGGAAGAGAAAGGAGGCATTTCTATACATGGCATGCTGAAACCCATGAGAGACCCACATGCCCAGAACAAACTTCCTTAGTTACAAGCTACAGAACCCAGTGACTTCTGTTCAAATATGAGCTTTATGACTTCACAGCTGCTTGGCTGAAGCAAGTTAGCTAACCTTTCTGAGGAACGCTTACCTCACCTTTAAAATGAGTTAATGACACTCAGCTCATCCCCAGGACGAGAAGATAGAAATGGAGTCCTCCCAGTGCCTGGCACCTAGCAGCATTGCAACAAATGCTGATCTCTTCCTTTCCCTTTAGGGAAGAGCTTCCCTCTCTGGGCTCACCTTCTAAAGTGAGTATGTCCAAAGAGGGAACATAGTGCATGTATTTAGATGCATGTTTCTTGAAAGAAGAGATGGGACTCCTAGCTATGGGAACTGCATTGGGTTGACAGGAGAGAGAAGTGCCCGGAAAAGAGTCGGGAGAGAGACAGGGAGGGGTGGACTCAGCCCCACTCGCACTGTGGCAGGCTTCCCAGCTTCCACTGGCTCCAGGAATCTCCGAAGAGCTCTCCCTATGGCTTGGGCAACTATAACAGAGACTTCGATTTCTAAGTAGTTGCACATCAGACAATACTAAGTACTATGGTTTAATACTTTAAAGAGCAACCAAATTTTATCCTGAACCCACTCCAATTTTCCCATGCAAGCTATGAGGGTTTGAAAGGGCTAGTGTCAGCTCCCAGACTTGTTGATATGGTGGTTCTACCTGCATTTGCATAATTACTAGGAGAGTCAACATTAAAATTTCAGAAGAAGATCCTGTCTGAAAAATTAATTTCTGTACTTTTTGCTTACTAGAGAGGGACACTGACTGCCTAGAACACCACAGGCCACTCTTTTGTGAGGGGGGTCCCTCATTAACTCTTCACTGCTCTGGCACACGGTAGCCTAGTAAGAACTATGCACTTGGCTCAGTTAGAGGTCCTATATTGCCACTGTCTGGCTGTGTTGCCTCAGGGAATTCCCTTAACTTTTTTAGTCTTCATTTTCTCAGTTACCAAATTGGGAGATGAATACCCATGTCTCTGTAGGCTTAAGAAAATTAGAAGACTGAGGAGAACAAAATCATGTCATGAATCCAAAGAGAATGGTGAATCCACTCCTCTTGGGGTAACAAGGGGAGCAGCATGAGATCGTACCCAGGCTCCTGAACCTTTCCTTGGGTTCATTTCCAAGGCTGAGGGGTAAGGAACCAAACCTTGCAACTGCCCATGGACTTTAGCAATGCCACCTGAAGGGGGAGCCACTGGCTAGCGAGACAAGCAGGGAAGTTTCCTTGTGCTGGCAGGATGAGATACAGGTTTTCTCAGAATCATACTGTCACCCTGGTGAGATGCATATGTAGATGTCTGATCCAACAGTCCCATCTCACACTCCCACTGGGTGTGAAGGGTGGGAAGGCAGGAAACCTCTCCCCTGAAAACCTGCCCCCTGTAAGACTCCATCCTGAAGCTGATTTTGTATGCAAATAAGGAACAGGGACATTGAGAGCTGCTCCCATAGGAATAAGGACAATTTGGGAAGAGCTGGGGAAGAGGTGAATGGAGCAAAAGAAACACCTCCTTGTGTTAGGAGAAAGCAGTGAGAAAGAACCTGAGAAGTAGGAGAAAAATGTAAAGAACCACAAAGACAGGCTACCCTTGGGGAGCCAGGGCAGGATAGGACATGGGGGCTCCCCAATAGCTGCTATCACCAAGGACCATATCAATGCAGAAATTCCCTGTGGGCACTGCGGAAATGCTGATGTAGGGAGACCTCTAGTCTGTTCTTGTCTGCCCTTTTTCCAGCAGGCTCAGCACTCAGCGAAAGAATTCACAAGGATTCCTAGTCCTCTTAAAGACAATCTTTATCATCAATGCCTGGACTGTGAGGTTGTGTAAAAAAAGAAAAGTTGTCACATCATTAATTGAATGATCATTTAGAAGGTGAGTTCCCACTCAGATGTCCCTCCTGCTGCTTAACAATAGTGTTGGGGGAAAATACTCAACACTCGACTTAGCATGAGTAGCACATAGGTGCAATTATAACACCATTTTTGTTAAATAGAAGATAAAATTAACATGCTTTCATAATTCCTAATTCAATTTTTCATAACAGTGCTTTAAAAATCTACCATGAGATTTTCCTATCTTGCTTTTTATGAAGCTTCATTTCAGAAGGAGCCTTTCTTCCATATGAATTATGTGTAAAGAACAAGGGCCTTGCACACTGTCCTCTGTGGTGTGGTGGTTTGGGGAGACTTAGCTGACCCTCCCACCTCTTTGTGGGCCATCCTGTGAGGGCCCTTAACTTCCGGAAGGAACCAATGCCTAGAATTCCAGGCAGAAACTGGTGCTGTGAGTAGTGCCATTGCGGGGGGACAGAGAGGGACATGACACACTGGGAGAACTGAGGGTGGGATGGCCAGCTCTGGCCCATGTGTCAGGGAGGCTGTCCTCTGTGATGACAGCAAGTGGTCTTCTGATCTACAGGGTCCAGGCTGAGGACTTGGACACAATTCTGGGCTTACTTTGCTAGTGGGAAGAAAGCTCTTTTTTATATTTGGTGCCTTTTTTAAAAGTTTATTTATTTATTTATTTTGAGAGAGAGAGGGAGGGACAGAGAGAGGAGACAGAGAGAATCCCAAGCAGGCTCCACAGTGTCAGTGCCTGATGCAGGGCTTGAACCTCCAAACCATGAGATCATGATCCGAGCTCAAATCAAGAGGTGGATGCTTAACCAACTAAGCCACCCAGGCGCCCCCCTTTTTGATCAAATCTTCCCCTTCCTTGGAGAATTCTGGCAAGCTCCAGGGAAAGTTCCTGGGACTGGCTCTCAGGAAGAAGCACATGTTAAAGACAGTGCTAGGCATCTGGGGGATCCTCTGTCCAGAGCAGAAATGGGCCTGGTCACTTATCACTCAGAGAATCTGTCTGTCTGGAAGGTGTGTTTCTCAGAGTTGGACTGTATATAAAGGAAATAGAACAAATACGGACTTTAAAAACCAAATCTGATACTATGAGGCAACCTCAAATGCCTGCTATATATGTGGCTATTTGAAAAGGAAAAGATGCCCACAAGTTGCCGTGTTCTACAGGTACTCTACAGGTAAGACCAGGCCCACCACTGGGGTCCTCGAAGACTGAGCAGGGTGTGATTTTGCACTGAAGGAGACTAGACCCAAGAATTGTCAATTCTTACATTACTGAACATGACCTCTGCTCAAAGGAAGCCCTATGTGCTGCAAGGGAGCAAACTGACCCACAGCAGCCCTCTCCAAGAGTGGTACACATGCCAGGGAACAAAGGGAAAGAAAGTGCTTGTCCCGGCACACAAAATGTGCACTACCAGGGGTCTGTCTATAAGGCTTGCCACATCTCACAGTCTTCAGCAGGCTCAAGTCCAGGGTGCCTGAGGGTCTGAGGAAACAGCATCCCTCACTGCCTCATCTTCCTGGGTGATATACCTGCATTGCAGAAGGAGCCTGACACAGATTAGGCGCTCAGTAAAGGTTTGTCCAAGAAGACTAAGAAATCAGCCTGATATAGATGCCAGGAGTTGGTCATCAAACCTTCCACTGTGCTGAAGGTGAAAGAAGATACAAAAACCAAGTAGCTTAGGAGAAATGCATGTGTTACCTTTCCATGGGGGACCACATGCCTAGGAGAGGAGGAACAGAGGTTACTGTGCAATTACTAGTTATTACTAAAACTACCAAAATGAGTGTTATGTGCTGGCCCTTTAAATGTTTGGGTTGAGCATTTGGAGCTTAGAATATGATGCCTTCATTCTGGGAACTATGTGTTTTCTTGGGGAATGAGCCATGATGAAAGCCTGCCATTCTGCCAAGGTCTGTCATGGCATAGTTATTAACAGGCACACGAAGGCATTTTGTCAATAACTTCAGTAAAACAGATTAAAGTCAAAGAGAATGGAGTATTTAAATAAACTCTAAATAGATTGAAGACCCAAACATGAAACATGAAACTGTAAAACTCCTAGAAGAAAACATAGGCAGTAATGTCTTCGGCATCAGCCTTAGCAACATTCTTCTAGATATGTCTCCTCAGGCAAGAGAAACAAAAGCAAAAATAAACTATTGTGACTATACCAAAATAAAAAGTTTTTGCAAAAAAAAAAAAAAAAAAAAGGAAACAATCAACAAAATTAAAAGGCAACCTACTGAATGGGAGAAGATATTTGCAAATGATGTATTTGACAGGGGTTAATACCCAAAATATATAAAGAATTTATATAACTCAACACCAAAACAACCCAAATAATCTGACTAAAAATGGGCAGAAGACCTGAATAGACATTTTTCTAAACAAGACATACAGATGGCCAACAGACACATGAAAAGATATTCAACATCACTCATCATCAGGGAAATGTAAATCAAAACCACAGTGAGGTATTAACTTACACCTGTCAGAATGGCTAGCACCAAAAACACAAGAAATAACAAGTGTTGGTGAGGGTGTGGAGGAAAAAAAACCCTCAGGCACTGTTGGTGGAAATATAAATTGGTACAGTATTATGGAAATATTGAAGTTTCTCAAAATATTAAAAATAAAATTATCGTATGATCCAATAATTCCTTTACTGGATATTTACCTAGAGAAAACAAAAACACTAATTCACAAAGATATCTGTACCCCTATGTTTATTGCAGCATTATTTACAACAGCCAAAATATGGAAGCAACCTAAGTGTTCGGTGATAGTGAATGGATAAAGAAGATGTGAGACACATACATACACATACACACACACACATACACACACACGCACACGCGCACGCACGCTAGAATACTACTCAGTCATGAAAAAGAATGAGATCTTGCCATTTGCAACAATGGACCTAGAGGGTATCATGCTAAGTGAAGTGAGCCAAACAGAGAAAGACAAATACCATATAATTTCATTTATATGTGGAATCCAAAAAAACAAAATAAGGAAAGAAAATAAATAAACAAAAAGCATAAACAGACCCATAAATAAGAGAACAAACTGATGGTTACCAGAAGGGAGGGAGGTGAGGGGATGGGCAAAACGGGTGAAGGAGAATAGGAGGTACTGGCTTCCGGTTAAAGAATGAGTAAGTCATGGGATTAAAGGTATAGGAAATATAGTTAAGGGTATTGTAATAATGTCGTATGATGGCAGATGGTAGCTTCGCTTGCGGTAAATATGGCATAATGCATACACTTGTTGAATCACTAAGTTGTGCACCTGAAACTAACATTAAGTGTCAGCTGCACCTCAAAAAACCCCCGGATTATTGAAAGATAATACATCTTAAGAGGAGAAATTTAAAGAAATAAGCCTCTGGATAAACTTAGTACTTATCTCACTAATTCTTAACTGCTATTAGTCACTGCTTAATCTAAACCTGGAAATACCTCAAGACTCTAATAGAACACGTCTTTCTAAGCCACCCCAAGTCATTGTCCTGGAAAAAGATTCCTTCGCCTTTTGTTTTCTGTCACAGCAACAGTTTCTCTTTTATCCTACCTGGATTTGGGGTTTTTGTCAATATGAACAGCTACTCCTTCTGGGGTAAATCAACGGGCATTTGGGGTGAGCTAGAAGTATAATATTTTGCACAGCTGTCAAATGTTAAGTCAGCTAGAAGAACTCTATCACACCTCCTCTCAGCTAGGTGTTACTGACTTGGCAACAAAGAAAAAGAATCCTAGGTATTCTCTAATATTTGGGCTGGGAACAGAAAGAAATTTCTTTTGCTGGCAGCTCTCACTTGGAGAAAAACAATGATCTTCAAGTATGGGGGGTACAGTTCTCTTTCTCCGGTGCCCCTAGCCTACTGCTCTGTGAAGAAGAGGGCAGGTGGGAGGGACTGTCTTTGAAAGAATCCAGATCATCCTTTGAAGTGTCCCGTTTGACCTTTATCACTGTAGGAGTCAGCAGGGGGGAAAGGTATCCTTACTGACCACATGATAGTGAATTGTATGAGTTGGCAATATTCTGATTAAAGCTGTACAATTCCTTCCATTCAGCTAAATTTACCAGCCTTTAATGTGAACAGGTACATCCTTGTTCCCTGATAAGAACAAGGAGAAGATACAGTTCTAAGCAACTTTCAGAGCTCCCTCTACCTTCTCCATCAATCACACCCCAGTTCTCTGGAAATCAGAATCCCACAGTGACAGTGTGAATTCTTTCCTCATGTGCTTATCTTCTCTCTCCAACTAGTCCAAAACCTCCTGGAGAGCTCAACTGGGGCTGAGTACACAGTAGGCGCCTGCCACATTGGGTATGATCCTCTAGAACTCCAGCTAGGCCATGGAAAACAATGGAAAAGAATGTAGCTCTGCTGGAAAATCACTTTGTATTTTATTTTTGAGAATCTGGACATGGTTAAGCATACCATCTGGCTTACACTTAATTTGTTACATTGTGACTAGAGTTCTGAGATCATAGGGCCCTGAAAAAGATGAATGCATAACTCACTTATCCATGCTGCTGATGAAAAGACAAATCCGCAATCTCTAAATGATGCCACACACAGCCTGTGACATGGAATTGTAGGCACTATGGCTGGCACAGAGGTTGAGAAAAAATTGTAGGCGGAGGCTTCCTATCCTCTCTGAAAGCT
Source organism: Neofelis nebulosa (assembly GCF_028018385.1). Classification (NCBI taxonomy): domain Eukaryota; kingdom Metazoa; phylum Chordata; class Mammalia; order Carnivora; family Felidae; genus Neofelis; species Neofelis nebulosa. Next base: position 35,693,016 of record NC_080786.1, on the reverse strand, counting down.
CACTGTGAAGGGTGCAACTGCCTCTTCTTCACTCACAGTAGGCCAGCTGTGCACCCATCATTCAGTTCTACAGTGAAGGGTGTGGAAGACAGCGTGAAGGCACTGCAGAAGTTAGCAATCCCTGGTTTGGCTAAACGTACAGACCAGGATCTTTCCCAAAGGAGGTATCTCCAGGTATCCCATCTAGCTGTTGTAACCCCACAGCCTAAGCTGTAACAGATGTCTGGGCACCATGAGCATAGTCAGGCCCAGAGAGGTCTGCCTTCAAAGGACTATGAAATAATAATGCCAGCTGCAAACTTTAACTGAAAAGCTATTCTCTTCCAGACAATGAGAATGAAATGTTTGAAATATTCACAACAAAAATAGTTGTTAATATCCCTATGTGACAGGTAAGGAAACCAAGGGCCAGAGGGATTGTTTATCACACAGTATGTTTTGGATCTAAGTATTGGACCCCAACTTGACTCCAATGCTCTTTCAACTATTGGACATTATGTAGCTATTCTACGTATTAATTCCTTGTTTATTGCATATGCCATTCTGAATACCACAGAATTCTCTTCCCAAGGCAATTCCATCACACCCAGGTGGCACTAAGGTCACTGTTTCCCAGCTTTTGGTATCAGTATCATTAAGAGCATGAAATAACAAAGGAGTTATTTGGGTCGTGGGAAGACAGTAGCTTTCAGGTGAGTTTTTGTTGTCTATACAAGGGAATTACCTCTTGCTTACAAGAAATCTTGCTAGGCAACCCACAGTAAGATTTTTTAAGTTTTTACTTAGACTCAGAGGCAAAATCAATATGTCTATCTGCCCACTGCTCTGCTTTCCAGGGCCTGAAAAAAGGAGGCTGCTCAGTCACTACAGAGACCAGTCTGGCTTAAAGTGAGGGCCTGCAGAAAAGCAATGACCATGGAAGGTTTGGGTTGCCTGAAATGATGCCTGTACATAATAGGCTTCTTGCTCCCAAATCCTGGACAATTGGTCCTACATGGTCCCTAGGAAGAACAAACTAAGCTCCTTGGTACAACTTCTCTTTGGGAATGCCAGCTCCACCTGTATCTCCTTCTGAGAGAACATGCTCCCAACACAGCATCTGCCAAGGAGGCAGCAGACCATGTGACTGTCACCCTCCTAGTCACAAAGGATTGTCCCAAGGGTGGACAGCTGTTTATAGGAAGCCCACTGACTAGCCAGCAACCTCTGTATGACATGTATGGTCTGGCTTGAAATGAAGAATTGGAAAAGTAGCCTCTCTCATTAAGAATTTGAACTAAGAGGGTCACCTGGGTGGCTCGGTTGGTTAAGTGTCCAATTCTGGGTTTCAGCTCAGGTCATGATCTCACGGTTTGTGGGTTTGAGCCCTGTGTCAGTCTCCATGCTGACAGAGTGGAGCCTGCTTGGAATTCTCTCTCTCTCCCTCTCTCTCTCTCTCTCTCTAACTCTCCCCTGCTCATTTTTTCTCTCTCTGAAAATAAAGAAACTTAAATAAGAATTTGAACTAAGAAGGCCTCAGGGAAAATAACAGGGAGTTGGGGACACTGGGTATGAAGCAGTGTGGCAGAGATCATCCATGTTTACCAAGTATCCATGTGCTCTCCTACATGTCTCAGGCTCCCTCACAACTGGGTTGGAACTGCACTAAAGTAGTTCTGGCCAGTGGACTATGAGAAGAACTGAGTAGTGTCATTTCTGGGCCAATGCAGTTAAAATGCACCTTTTCTACCATTCTGTCACATTCCTTGGCCACATCTTCCAGATAGCACAGCTGTAAGATGGAACAACCCTGAATCCCTGAACTATCTCCTAGGAGAGAGTACACATACATTAGCACATTGCAGTAGCTTAGGCGATGTAGCGATGACCCATATTAACATTAATACGACTACTAGTTGGTGACTGATAAAATGGCAACCAAGGTCAGTCTGTGGCCAGCATGAAGCAATGCAGTCCACTGGGGAAGGCAGGAGACAGAAATTCATGCCTAACTAATGAGTATTTACTGTGTACCAGGAACACTGCCTCATTTGATCCTTATAAAATTCTTTTTTATGTGTGTATTTATTTTTTTCATTAAAAATTTTTTTTAATGTTTATTTTTGAGAGAGAGAGTGAGCGTGAGTAGGCGAGAGGCAGAGAGAGAGGGAGACACAGAATCTGAAGTAGGCTCCAGACTCTGAGCTGTCAGCACAGAGCCTGACATGAGGCTCAAACTCCCCAACCGTGAGATCATGGCCTGAACTGAAGTCAGACACTTAAGTAACTGAGCATCCAGGTGCACCATCCTCATAAAATTCTTAATAAGGAAGTAGATATTAGCCATTTGTAAAACCCATTTTACAAATGAAAACTGACAGAATGGTTAAAGGACATACAACTGATAGTGACCAACATCAGGAGTGAAACCCAGATTTCACCCCAGCACATCTGCTTTCTTTTCCTAACAGGTTCCTATAACCTTGCCTTTCCCTTTGCCATCTACAAAGGCCTGCAGTGATACATCCTGACCACAAGGGGCATCAGAAAACCTCCAGTAAATACTGTCTTGGCATCCTCTCTAGGAGCATCAGGGACACAAGATGAGAGCAGAAGGGAAATCAGAATCACATAGGGGCACAGGTGCCATCAGGAAGCATCACTTTGGGGTGTATGGCAGCTGTGAGACTACTCCCAACTCCACAGCAACCTGGTGGCCAATGATGCTGCTCACATTTTGTTAGATAGAATGTGAGCCTTATAACCCACCTCTGCTGTTCACACATGTGCAATTATTACCTGCCCACAGAGAGGACTGTGTGTGAATCCTCACATTCAGTCTGGACCCTTAGTGGCACACTGGGTTGTGTAGGAGGCTGGGTAATAAGAAGTACATTTAAGAAAGAGAAGAAAGTGAAAACCTTCAGTGACTGCAAATTTGTATTTTCCTATCACAAGGTCATGTTTTAAAGAGAATTTAAGAGAAATAGTTTCCAGTTTTTCCCTCCTATCTTTAGAGTTTAAAAGTGAATATTGAAAGCAACATTTTAAATCATTTTCTTTTGCTTAAGAAAAATGTGTCCACCTTGATCACTGCCCAAAGTGAGTAAGTACAGAATGAGGTGCATTGCCTTGGGGTCACAGATGGTAATTTTAATACCCTGGTACAGTCCACAGAAAGCTAAGGGGCTTGGGCAAGAACCACTTCCACATCATGTGAAAGGAGGAGAGAAATAACAGAAAAAAGCTCCATGTCGAGTCAAGAAGGGAAATGAAAGGATGAGAGGAGACCTCTGGACAAGTAGGAAGAGCTGGGACTTCCCAAAATAGAATTCACAAAAGTTTCACAGTTAAAAAAAATAAATGTAATTTATAGAGGCTGGTGATGTGGGAGTCTGGAGAGAGGTATTGAGCATGTGTATGGGAACATGTGTTTCTGTGGGAGACAGGAAGGAAGACTTTGTGGAACCTTCCAGGAGGAGAAAAAAGGGATGGAGAAAGTCTAACACTGCCAGCCTTTAGACAGATCTCTGCAAGATCTGATTACCAATTCTCAAAGAAATTAGGTAGCAAGAGCAGCGTGCTACTGCCCAGGAGCATCTCTTTACAGGGTGACCCAGAACCTGGCTGACAATAGACCAGACTGACCCAGTCTTCTAAATCCGCCTTTGGCTCCTGTGTTCATCTTGCCCCTTAACCTGCAACAGGCATTTTCTTTAGGTTTGGAAAATAGATTTCATCTGCTTCACCAGCTCTAAATGAACCTGCAGCATTACATTAAGAGGAATTCCACAGGAGAAATGCATCCGGCTAAAAAACGTGCATCTCTCCTTCTCCTTTGTAGACAGGGATGTGCCAGGAATGCCACGGGGCTCAGTTCTTGCCAATGAGATGGAGGAAGCAGTTTGGTCAGTGTAATGGGTTGAGCAGAGTGGCCCTCAAAGATATGTCCCCATCCAGGACCCTGTGAGTGTGACCTTATTTGGAAAAAGGCTCTTTGAAGATGTAATTGAATTAAAGCTCTGGAGATGAGATGATCCTGGATTTTCCAGGTGGGCCCCAAATCCAATAACAAGTGTTGTCATTGAAGATACATCAAGGGCAGAAGAGGAGAAGAGAAGAAGTCCAGGTGAAGATGGAGGCAGAGATTAGAGTGACAGCCACAAGCCAAGGAGTGCCTGGAGCCCCCACACACTGCAAGAGGGAGGCTAGAATTGCTTAGAGCCTTCAGAGGGATCCCAGCCCTACCAACACTTTGATTTCAGATTTCCAGCCTTCAAGCTGTGGGAGAACAAATTCTGTTGTTCTAAGCTACCCAGCCCACAATAATTGGTTACAGCAACCCTAGGAAAATGAATAAAGAGGGACTTCCAGAGAGTTCCTTAAAAGCTGGCAGCCACTCTCTCACCCTTTTTGTTCATTAAAACCTGCCCCAGGAGAAAAAGCTTCTATTGGATAAGATTGGCTGGGTCACATGGGGACCAGCAGATTCTTGGTCCTTTGGATTGTGTGGCATTTAACACACCCCTCACTCAGCTAACTGTCCCAACGTGGGAGTCTTGTCACCTCAGATGTCCACATATGATCTTACCTCTCAGTATGGCTCGAACCTGTGCTTTAGTTCTGGATTTATGATCTGGCCTGGAAAGTTTGCTTTGCTTTTTGTTTGTTTTGCCATGGCAGTCCAGTGAATTCTACCTCTTCCCCTGCTCCTAGGTGGGCCAACTCCTAATGCTTTTGCAGAATATAAAGTAATAATAATAATAATAATAATAATAATAATAGTTTTAGGAACACAGGGTCTATAGCTCAGTAATGCAGAGCCATGGAATAAGATGTTTGGAAGCCAGATGGAAGGAGAACAGGGGAACTTCATGTCTATCGTAAAACAATGAAGTTCATTCAGGGAGGATTGCATATTTTGAGTTATTTGGTAATTGCCTCCAAAGCCAGGGTAATGAATAAAATCTCCAGCAAAATCAAAAATTTACTGCCTTCAAAATAGTAAATATGCAGTGTCTATACATTTCCAAACAAACATATTTTGATTAAGTCATTAATGTCACTTTATAGCTGTTTCTCTCTCTCCCTCAGTCTTGCTGAAGGATTTAACGTCAAGCAATTTAACAATGACAGCTGGCGAGAAATCAGCTTTGAGATTTCTCATTAAAAGTAATGCTGTGTTAGTAGCCAAATACTTGGAAATGTGAAATGTTAAAATTTAATGGTGTGGAAAAGGCTTATTCTAACTTTGCAGATTGTACCATCTTTGCAAAGTTGGTAGAAAATACCAACTTGGATTGTGGAAGGCCCAGTGCAATTGTAAAAACAATGGTAGTTTGCAGAAGTAGGTATCCACCAAGCTGCAAGACTTAATGTGGCTTGCTTTGTGGGGTTCTAGAAACCTCAGATTGGCTCTCACACTTGCACAGAATAAAGATTCTCATTGGTGTCTCCTTTATCTGCACTCTCACAGTTATTGGCCTGTAAGCTGAATAGGCAAATTTATTCCACTTATATTATCTTCCCAATGCTGTTTTCAGGAATATTCTGCCCAATGTCTTATATCATTGCATTGTGCTAAGTGTTTAGGCAATTCATTTCTGTGAGAGGAATAGCAGGAAATAAAGTTTCATTGTATCTTAGATGGAGAACAAAAATACAAGGACTCACATCCAATGTAATCAAAGCTGCCCATTTGCATTTTGGGAAAATAATTACATTCTTTATCTCCTGATCTTAAATCACTTCCTGAAAACTCCCAACACCTGTGACAATGAAAATGTACAAGTACACAAATTATTCAATGGATCTCATCTGTAGACTTTAATACTAGTGCCTTCCAGCCCTGTAACTGCACTGGAACTGAAGATAGTTAGGAGTGGGTACGTGTGGGCTCTCTGCCCCACCCTTTCTATTTCTTTTCTACAATTTGAAAGCACATGTGCAGCTATGTATCTTTTTGGACAATTTGTGTGGTTTTACCTAAACATTTCATATTAGCATGCTTTATCTCCTCAACTTGACTGTAAGCTGCTCAAAGGCACATAGTAAGGACCAAAGAAGATTAGCTGCTTTGATTATTATGATGATGATGGTTATCAAAAGAGAAATGTGGCCCCTAGATAAGGCCAGGAAAAGAAATCCTTAAGCAGAGAAGCAGAAGGTACAAACCAGATGGGTGGTATAACCCTCCAGTTTAAGGATGGGGTGGAGAGAAGAAAGGACCACTGGGCCTGGAGACAGGCAAACCCGAGCCACAGCCCAAAGACTTCCACTTTGTAATCTTGCCTAAGTCATCCAAACCCTCTGATGCTGGGCATCTTCATGTATAAAGCCAAGGTAATAACATAGTTGTTATTATATTAGAAAAATACATGTAAAGCCCTGGCACATTATAGGTACTCAAAGTATCCACCTATTTGAGGTAATAATCCCATAATATTGTTGAGGCTGGAAGGAGTTAGAGAGCTCAGCTGATCCAAACTCCCATCCTACAGATCAAGAAACTAAGACTCAGAGAATGAAGTTGGACTACCCAAATTTAGCTGGGAACTAGTCTACTCAAGGTTAATGGCAGAGCAAGGGATAGAGTTCCAGGCTCCTGCACCCAGATGAGGGCTCTGTTTACCCCTGCCTACTGCCACTATCACTTCATGTCTCCAAACAGAACACCAAGTCCATACAATGAGACCTGTCCCTTCTTCTCTGGTTTTCCCCACAGTATAGCCAACTACTTCCACACTAAGATACCACAGATTTCTTGTTAGATGAAACAAGACCCTCTGAATCAAGAGCCCAGGTCCACTGTCCAGCTTCCAACATAGGCCATGTGTACCTCTGGGTACAAAGGAGGCTTTGGTGGATCTCCACCTGCACTGAATACATGGCCAGCTAAAGATCCTAGGAGATATGGTCTTGGGCCAAGATCTAGAAGATTTCTTCCCACTCATCTCACAAGAAGGAGCCATGGGAATGGGGTCCTGCTATTCAACAAAAGTGTAGAATACCGAGAAAGTACTCCTGCCTAAGACTCTCTCCAGCACCCTACCTCCAGTGCCACAGCCTGCCATCAGAGCTTCAATCCTTCCAGCTATGACATTTATCCTCTGGAGCATCACAAATGCTCTCGGGACATGTTCTTATAGCACTATGACTCATTAGTGTCAATTGGACTATCTGAAACCTTCCACTGGGAAAACATAGAAACTTCTAAGAAGAACATGATTTCCATTAGACAGCACTGGCTTGAGAGGGAAAAAGGCAGGGGTTGGAAGCAGAATTAGTTATGCCCTGAACTGGGGGACTGGAGACATCAAGAAAACCCTGGACACCAGAGGGAAAATGAGATTTTAGGAGCGAGAAGGCAGGAGTAAATATGATGCTGTCAGAGAACTCTGAAACTGGACTTTGAAGTCATTTAGTAAAATCAAATTACTTTCCCTTAGAATCTGTTCTCTGGGAAAGATGCTTTTGTTTTTCCAAGAAGCTGACTAAATTGTCATCCAGGGTCCTTAAATTTCCTCCTCCATCCATTGTGCTTTGTCTCCTAGGAGAGCAGCTCAACACAACTGCACAACCATCAGTAACAAGAGCCCGTCGTAGACATATAAACAGCAGCCTACTCACCAACACTGTGGGTGCCAGCTCGTAGCTCAATTACTTCCAATCCTAAAGCTAATATTACAGGGTTTGGAGTGACTGTCACTGTCCTTGGAAAACACATAGCACTGAAGAGACACAGATGTTTGTCACTGGTCATTGACATTGTCCCAAGCCCCCACGTGTTCTCCTCCAGCCACGCACACTTCCTTCCCCATTTTGTGCAAAAATTTTCATGCAGCATGACCAATACTCATAATCAGGACATCAGACAAAGTCTCTGTACACATTATGAAAAGTGGGAATGTTTTCAGTTGAAGTGGAATAATATTAATAACCATGCCAAAGCCTGATGCTAATTATTGTGTGAGGCAGAAAATGCATGTCGCTTGCTCTCCATTAGCTGACATTATCTGGAATGGAAGAGTTTTAAACAGCCCACTGGATCCACCAGTTTTCTAGTGGCACTGGCCTTCCTGTGTTTAACACCCACATACGTTGTCCCCATTAGCAGGACATGTAAGACCTAAGTGATTTTTCACTTTGACATTTGGGTTGGGAACATCAAGGAATATGGTCAAGCAACCTGGAGTATGAAAATAAGGGGCATGGCCACTTGACAAGACAGTTTCAAAGACCATGCTCTACACATGGTGATAATTCATGGAGAACTTTCAGAGCAAAAGGTGATATTACAGGTTAATTTATTCTATTACTCCATGAATACTCTCTCCACCACTTAACCCCAGATATCCTTAATATATGAGCAGTTATGGCGTGGTGTTGGGAGGGGGACAGAACTGATCAGAAAGGGATAAAGAAATTTAGCCCATAAAATCTTCGTGAAAGTCTCGTAGGGTTGAGGATACCACCTGCCTCCCATAATATGGGGACATCATGCAGTCAATAACATCTCCTTAAATTTCTATAACCAGTCTTGGTCTTAACTGAAGTTATTCCAAGACCTCAGAAAGGCATTGATAATCCCACTGGTTTCAGCAGTGGCTACAAAGTCCTGGCTGCAGGAGAATCACTGACGTGTTAGAGAACATCATTCGTGAGAAGTTAGTTTGCTACAAATGAAACCTGCCACAAGAAGACAGTGTCTTCACCAGACTTCAGAATACTGCCAACTTCCATACCTAAAGGGAGCTTCAAGCCTGACAGTTTAACTTGGGGGCCCAGATATGGGGGGGCATGTTTTCTGCTTTTTTCCAACATGTATCTGTCAATCCTGATGCAGAATGAAGGATATAGCATTAATATTGCACAGCACACTGGCGGCTTAATTTAGGTACTTATGATGTTGCATTTTTAAATTAGAAAGAGTTTTGAGCGTTGAACATTTCATTTGCTAATATGTTTTTCCTTTCTTCCCTACAGAGGCTCCTGCACCATTTGAAATAAAAATTCATTTCCCTGAATACATGGAATTGATGCTAATTAAAATGCCTGTGAGAGTTAAGGCATCAGCCAGCCCCGGGAAAATATAAGGTCAATTTTATTTTTCAAAGGGCATGGAGAGAAATTAAAATACCCGTAATTCAAGTCATAGGTTTCATAGAGTTTGAAGAGACTTTACAGCTCCTCTAGGAAAGTAAGACAAAGGACATGGGTTCTGAAGTCAGACAGATGCAGGTTTGACACTTGGCTCTGCTGCTTTCTGAGTCTGTGACCCTGGACAAGGTCCTCCGCTCTCCCCTCCCCCCCCCCAGCCCCCCCCCCCCCCACCGGTTCTGAAGGTAAGACCCTGGAGAAAGTCCTCCACCCCCTTCCCCATTGGATCCTGAGTCTGTGACCCTGGGCAAGGTCCTCCACTCCCCTCCCCACCGGGTCCTGAAGGTGTGACCCTGGAGAAAGTCCTCCACCCCCTTCCCCATTGGATCCTGAGTCTGTGACCCTGGACAAGGTCCTGTGCCCCACTCCCTACTGGATTTAGAAGCTCTGCTAATGAAAAGGGTTTGAATTTCTCCCACGGAAAAAATGGGCTGGCTTCAGAAACAACTGCACCCTCTGGGCATGAGATCCTTTACCGTGGATCCTCTGGGGCAGTGTTTTCAACACTTGGATGACTCTGACATTCCCTTCTTAGATTTTTGCCATATTGGACACTATGCATACTTTTATTTATCTTTGTTTTTATTACTTACTTGACTTGAATAAACCCACTTTACTGGGTTGCCCTTGCCTTCAGATATTATCACTTATATCTGAGAATAGGGTTGACATGCTACTTGTATGTATTTTAATATGTAATTACAGAACTATAAACCACCCATGTTCACCCTGTGCCATTCAAAATCACTTGGCACACTGCTCATTCAGAAATACTTCTCGAGGGGAGAGTTAGAGTAAAGAGAACCATAGTTTCTTCCCACCTCATCTCTCAAATGGGCACATCTATGCCACCCCTCACACCCTGCAGAGGCTGGGGCAGAACCCACCCCTCACTGTGCCAACCCTCAGTCACTGGTCTTGGGGGATGCTGAAACTCAACACCCAAGAATATGAAATTTGTGCACAATCCAGAGGGGACGTGAGGGCAAGTGGACTCCATTTTTTAAGGATGAGAGTAGAGAGGGGAAAGGATGGGGAAGGCAGTGGAATACGGATTAAAAGAAGAAACTGCGAAGAGGGACGCGCGGGGAGACAGCAAGCACACCTTCAGGCCAAGGTGGGTGGGGCATGCGGTAAGGCCACCTCCTAGTTGGATGGCCTGGTGCCATTATTTACTACCTTGACTTTCACTTACTTGACTTTAAGTAGACTCTGGTTTTTACTTAGCCTTAAGTAATAATAATATCTGTGAAATAATGCTTCAGAGAACAACCACAAGGGGCAGTGCCCCTGCCCCCACTCACCTGGGGAAGCCTGGGCTGTGCTGGGATTGACAGTTAGGTAGCAAAATGGGTTTAAAGCCTGTGACTTTCTCTTTCCTTTCAATCTCTGTACAGCTCTATAGCCCCCACCTAGGGTAATGAAGGGCTTAAATCCTTCCAGGAGCCCAGATGTTGTACACACATCATGGAGAAGGATGGATGGATCTGGTGGCCCCCAGAAGAGCAGAGTGATGCCCACCCACCCCTCATCCCTGTTCCTTGGCCCCCTGGCCAGCTTGCTAAGACAGGAGGACACATGGCTAGGAGGAACATCCATCCCAGGCAGCACCCAGCCCACCCTTCCCTGTGATGGTCAGAGACACAACTGTGGAGGGAACCCTGGGGTGGAAGCTCTCTCAGGATTATCTTCTCTATTGCTCTGTCCCTTCTCCCACGTCCAAGGACAGTAAGCACTGAGTGAGCTCACAGTAAGCAGAATCTCCTTTGTTAGCACATCCCCCGCATGTTGTAATTAACTTGTTTAAGGCTACAGAGGCAGGAATCAGACAGAGGTCGTCTTGATTCCCAGCCCACTGCTCTCTGCAAAGTGATTTCACCTCAGTCTCTCCACTCCGCCAGCCTGGAGCACACTGCAGTGCCTGTGAGCATAGCCCCGGAGTCAGATATCCTCAGTGGGGCACCTGCTCTGCCTCCCAGCTCTGCAACCTTGGGCAAGACCCTCATCCTCTTGATTCCCCAGGATAAAACAATAACACTTGCCTCTAAAGCTCCTGCCAGGAGGAAAGGAACAACATTTGTAAACACTAAGCACATGCTAAGTGAACTGATCACTAGTCCACGTGTGCGGGACACAGAACACAGCCTCACTGTCATCCTTGTCCTCTTACCAAGGTGTACTTTTTCCCAGTAGGATTATCTGGCTTATCCAAAAGCATGTTCCCAGGTGACAATTCTGGAAAGATTCCTTAGCAAATTGAACAGCAAGACCACATCCCAGGTCTAGACATTTCCAGGTAGAGACAGGAGGCTTGAGGGGCACACACTGCATTCCCAGGAGACTCAAAGTCTCATTGATGATGGATATCCTGAATCATTCCCACAGCAATCTCCATGGACAGACTTTGAGGGAGCAGCTGACCCAGAGGGCAGGAAGGAAGCCCAGGATATGCTCTCTTTAAAAGCCCCCTGGTGATTTTGAGGCACAGCCAGACTTGACTAATTTCATCCTTGCTTATTTAATAAACATTTACTGAGCACCTATTATGGACTGGGCATTTTCTTGGGACTAGGAATACCAAGAAGTGAAGCAATCAGATAATGTGAATGGATTTTGCATTATAATGGGGTGGGGCAGTAAAGGTGAATGCAGGGGCTATTGTTCCCATTCCTAATCAAGCTTTAAAACACAATATAGCTTTCATGCACATCATCAACAGAAACCCTAATAGGATATTTTTCCTTTTGTGTTCGTTTCTGAGGCTTTGTGCTTGGCTCAGAGGAGCCACACAAGGCCTGGAGTCATGGTTGGCCCATGCTTGGTACATTTCAACAACAAAAAGTAAAGAAATGTTTCATTCACTGAGTGATTCAGGAAAGTGATTTCATAGAGAAGTGCAGCAAGTTACCATAAACGTTTTCAAAATGTCTTCAAACTGTAAACAGATTTTGGTAATGAAATGTTCTCGGGTTCTCTGACTGTCACATGCCACCCAGGCTCAGATGTTTACTAGAAATTCCTTCTCCCACAAAAATCTGGGGGCTGACACTACCCAGTGGATGAAACATGTGAAACCTGTTCAAAGGCATAGCTCCTTGGAAGCCAACAATCTGAGGAGAATGGCTGGAGTAGATTTCTTTCTGTCTCGGGATCCTGAACCATTTGTTTAAAGCTAAAGAGCTTCTGTTCAAGTCACGTCACCAAGGCGTGTTCTTCAACCTGGCCTTGCAGTATCCTGTCTATCTTGTCCTCCCCTGAGCTTCCCTGCACACAGTCTACCCCATGCCATTGGGACCAAGCTTGTATTAAGCAGTGACTACCTGTTGTGGTACATGCTGTGTTCGGTGTTTGTTCACAGCGATCCCCACAACATCTTCAGGAGGTCACTGTCATCAGCCCAACTTTAAAATCAAAAGACAGGGAGTGGCTCTAGGTAAAAACTTGCCCAAAGTAACACAGCTGGTGACAGAGCCCTACTCCACCCACTCCACACCAGAAGCCCAGTGTTGCTCAAGATTCCTCCATCAGGTTACCTGACCTGCATGCCTTCAAAGCTTCTCACCGTTGTCATGGTCAGATTCACATTTTACAACATGGCATTTGGGGGCCTCCCACTTTCTACCACAAAGCTCTGTTTCACTCTCCTAAACAGCATCCTCCCCACCTCCCATCTCCTTTCCTATCTTTCATATTATGTCCAGCCTGCCTCCGAACCTTAATTTTCTCCTTTAGAAACTTTACCCCTCTCCTAAGGCTAAGCTTGTCCTATCCTTCAAGGATCACATTCAGCTATACCTCCTTCACCTTCACCTGGCTGATCTAGCCATTTCCTCCCATGAGAATTCACTATGCCCTAATTACATTCTGTGTGTTAGTGCTGTGTCTCTACCTAGTCTCTAATTAGACTTAAGTTCCCAGGACAAAGGTGTCATAACTTCATCTCACTATCTCCCCCCCCACCCCCATATCACCTGACATAATGCCAGACACCAGTAAGCACTTGACTTGCATTTGTCCATCCATTAAAAATGCCCTGCTTTTTTCTTAGTTTTCCCCATTGATCCTAGGTGGAGGAGAATGGTCAATTTAAGAAGCTGAAAAGGAAGACCCAAATGGAGTAGACTTGAAAATGTAGGGCTCCAATTCTCTTTGAATGTCCTAGGTACGGACATCCTGCTGAACTACTATTCATTTCTCCACTGGGCACATCCAAAGGGCTCCCTGGGACCAGTCCCCTCCTGGAGAAGCAAAGGTTGGGGTATAGACTTAAAGGCCTGTATTGAAGGGAGCCACCTAAGTATTTAAATGAGGGAACTCAGAGATCACATAATCCAAGGTCAAATTTCAACCTCGGCCAAGAAGGAAAGACAGAGGTCAACCCAAAAATAACAGGACAAAGCTTGATTTCTGCAGGGTGGCACAAAGCCACACATGGGAAAACAAGCCCTGAGTAAGAATGCCAAGAGGTCTGGGCAAATGAAATGTGAGGTGAGAGGGTGGGCACAGTGCAGGGCTCAAATGCTTATGAGCTTGGGCTATGTTGTACATGTGTAGCCTTTAAGCTGACAGGTCTCCAGGAAAACCTAAAGAGATTGAGTGAATAGGAGAACAGAGAAAGAATCAGTGAAATCTCATTTGTAAGTTTTGTCTCAAATATTCTACTGCAAGCTGTGAAGTTCTCTCCCAGAGAGCCCAGGAAGAGACTCAGGGATGATTCATGACATCACCACATCCATTGTGACAGGTCAAGCTATCCTGGTATTGAAAGTCTCTCAGGCATTCAGAAACATTGGGGTAGAAATATTTGGGATGACGGTAGGTGATAGAAGGGGGCCAAGTGACAGCTGCCATGGAGAGCTGGCTTCCTTTGTTTTTCTGTAGTTATAATTCTATGAAGGTCAGCTCAAATGACCTTGAATGTCAGCATAGACTTGGTGGACATAAATGTGAAATGCGGTGGGGTGGAGGATTGTGGCTCAGCTGTATTCTAGATTAAAAATATAAGACTTTCAGAAAAAAATATCTCCCCCAACAAGTTATGGCATGTCCAGGTGTCACATAAAAGTCAATCTTGATATACGTGTTCTGTGCAAGAATAAAGGAGACTCTGGATTATAAACTGTGTCTGGAACTCATTGTCTGGCCATTATCAGAACAAATCCCATTCTCAGATAATGGACATCTGTTAAATCTTCCACTGTTAATAGAAAATGTTGCCTGTGGGATAGAGACTTTTATGATAGCACCATCTCTTCTGTGATAAAAATGTTCTAAATCTTATTTTAAACAAGTGATTGTGTTTGCATCTGGTTTTCTTAGGGGGAAAAATAATGGGCCACAAAAGAATCAAATGTGTCAGAAGTGTCACAGCATAATGATTGGCTGGTGAGATACCAAACTCTCCTGCCTTCACCCTTTCATCCAGCTCACAGAGATGAGAGGCTCCAAACTCCTTAAAATCCAGACTCTTTAACCTGGACCATGAGACTCATAGGGATATGGCTTGAGTCTAGCCCTTGCAATTTATACTCTAACCATGCCAACGTTTTCAAGTTTGCAAATGTTCCAAACATTACCATATCTCCCTGACTTGCCACATGCTGCTTTCTTGAATTCCTTCCCATGCTACAAATGACTTATCGTACCATGTTAACTCAAACCTTTCCTCTTGTGAGAAACTTTCAGTAACATTCCTCTCCCATCTCTGGATGGGTTAGGTGTTCCCTCTGGGGACTCCATAGAACCTAACAATGATCTCTAGATAAGCCTCAACTTACCATGTGAGTGAGTTTAATTTTTTTGTTTTCTCTGATTACCTTTTAAAAGTACATTCCAAAAAAACAGGGATATATCTTATTTACTTCTGTGTCCACAACATGACAGCCCAGTTTAGGGGTGACTGAATGGATGAAGACTTGGGTGGGTAGAGGGATAAACATATACACAGAGAATTAATTCTGGGAGGTAGAAAAATGGACTCTTCCAATGCAGGATGACAGCTCTATAGGCAGTGGCTATTATAAATTTACCTATGACCTTAAAAAATATAAATTCAATAAGAAGCATGGCTGAAATTCATATTTTTAAACTTTTTTTTAAGTTTATTTATTTTGAGAGAGCACATGAGCAGGGGAAGGGCAGAGGGAGAAAGAAAGAATCCCAAGCTTCATGTTCAGCATGCAACCTAATGTAGGGCTTGATATCATGACCAAAAGATCATGACCTGAGCCAAAATCAAGAGGTGAATGCTTAACCAACTGAGCCACCCACATGCCCCTTTAAACTTTGATTGGCTCCTGTGCCTAATCCTTGACCATACCCCTACCTGGACTCTGTCCTAATCTCAATGACCTGTTCCTTGAGATACTGGGAAAACTGAGTCTAATTTCACAATCTTCTTTCTACCTCCTTCCCTTAAACTCAACAAAGGCAATATGGGCACATCACAATTCTTATCTGCTTGGTCTTAAGTGACACTGGCTCCTGATCCAGAACTTTACCCCAGCTCCAAAATCCTGTCTCAGATATCAACTGTGATCCTCTTAAGGTCTCCTCTACAAGACAAAAGGTCTTCAAACTACTTTTCATGTGAGCAATGACTGGGTTCAAATTCACAGTCTGCCATTTCCCAGATAAGCAATCTCAGACAAGACATTTAAGTTCTCCAAATCTTAGAGATATTGGAGTGTTTAAGTGTTCTCAATGATAAAATGAAGATGATCACAGTGCCGACCTGAAAAGACTATTGTGAGGAGTAAATGAGACAATGAATAAGAAGCTCTTAAAACTGTGTGTGATACACAATGGCACTTGATATGTCACTAGGATCTGCAAAGACACCTGTGTACTAACAGAATGAGAGCAATGCCTAGAGATTAGGCAATGGCACAAGTCTTAATTTTCAAGAAATAAGAAAACATGGATCCAAAAATACATGTTGTAAGATACACAATGGTGCCAAGGAAAAATGCAGGAAATATCTTAAAGAGACAGTTTATAAAACTTTAGAAAAAAAAAGTGGTAATCCTGAAGACCCAAAACGGACTTATTTATGTCAAACACACCAGGTTAACCTTAATTCCTTCATTGTATTGAATGTCAAGCATATGCATTAATAATTATAATAACAGCAAATACTTATGTTATACTTAGTATGTGCCAGGAATCATTCTAAGCACTTTACACCTATTAGGCGATTCAAGCCAGGGGGTAGCCCTATGAGGTGGGTACTATCAATATCTTCAATTTATAGATGAAAATACTAAGGTACAGAGGACTTAAGTAATTTGCATAAGATCACACATAACTATAGAAGTATCAGAGCGAGGATTCTAATTGAAGAAATGCAGCTCCAGAGCCTGTGTCCCATGAATGACACTAAATCTAGCACACACACTACCACTCTGCTAGTACACGACCACAGCAGACACTGCTAATCAATCCCAGCCTTCATTGCCACTGACCAGAGATACAGCCTCCATATTCTTCTCAAGATAGCACTTCAGAGGCACCCAACCTAAATTATGGGCATCACTACACCAGAGGAAATCCTTTTGCCATTCCTGCCATTGGCATAACATATTCAAATGACCATAGGGCAGTAAGCAAAATCTGTGATGGTATTCTTATAAATTAGGTAGGTAACAGCCCTATATTTGTAGCTGGTTGAACACATGTAAAAACATCATACATCTCAGGAATGGGTCAATGCCCATCTAAGGAGATCTCTAGGAGTCATTGCAAATGATTTGTACTTTAGCTGGCTCTGTATAGCATGATTGGTCAAGGACCTGCACAAAGGCCTGAATCATAGGATCTGGCAAATACACAACTGAGTAACACAGAAGAACATAGTTCAAAACTTCCTGTGAGTCTGTAAGTCCTAGGGAGTCTTCAGGGGCCAAGTTTTTAGTCTCTAAACATAGTTTTATTGAGCCTGTAACTAGCCAGGCTTCTGTGAGACCGTGGAGGCAGCAATGGAGCAAGAGGCACAAGTGGACGCAGAGCCCTGGCCAGGATGTTGAGAGCCAGTTACATCAAAGTAACACCTGAGGGTCACCAGACAGATCCCAGCACCCAGACACAGACTATTAATTGTGTCAGCTCCCTGGATGGAGTAAGTTGTACTCAGAGGACTCAGATTCTCACAAAAGGTGTCCATAGCCCAACTGCCCCCCACCCCCAGTTCAGGATGAAGGTAGTCCCAGGAGAGTAGGATTGTGAACAATGTCCCCAGATATCAAATATCATCTTAGACAACGGCCCTCCATACATATACATAATGAGGAAAGTAAGTAGATCCAATGCTGGTCAAAAAAACTCCCTGGGAGACAGTGAGCCTTTTGAGCTGCTGGCAGGAAAAGACTCCTTGTGCAACAGAGGGACAAAATACTCCAATCCACCATTTTTCTTTCAGTCAAACAATGCAACAGCAATGACACCCATCTGTTTGTTGATTTCTTTTCTAAGGCAGGAAATGAGGTGTCCACAGAGACCCTGGATGAATAATGCATAACATTTGCAAACAAAATCAACCCTCAATTAACTGTACCAGTAGAAGGAGGCTGCAAGAATCCAAAATACCTGACAATCCTAGAAAAACCCTATTTCTCTTTGGAAATGTTAGAAAGGTAAATGGTAGGAGATTCAGCCATATGCACTGGAAGCAAATGCATGGATTACACACTCACATATTCATACCTACGTACAAATACACATACTTACATACACACACAGTTTACATAACTCCCAATTCAAAAAGTGACTGGGTACTTTTCATCAGAAGGGTACTATATTCCCTGGCACTGAAGGTGGGGAAGGAGGCATAGAAAATGGTTGTTGCAGGGGCACCTGGGTGGCTCAGTCGGTTGGGCGTCCGACTTCGGCTCAGGTCATGATCTTGCGGTTTGAGGGTTCGAGCCCTGCGTCAGACTCTGTGCTGACAGCCCTGAGCCTGGAGCCTGCTTCGGCTTCTGTGTCTCCCTCTCCATGACCCTCCCCTTCTCATGATCTGTGTCTCTCTGTCTCTCAATAATAAATAAACATTAAAAAAAAATTTAAAAAAATGCTTGTTGCAGACACCGGAGAGGGGATTCTGGTATCTGATGGAAGGACTCCCTTCAGGCTTCCCTCAAATGCCCTAGAATTTTTGCTTCTGGATTTTCTCAAGGTTAGCAATAGGTTGTATCCCACATCACTGTGCCTTGTACCATGTAGTATACCAGACAACTCTCAAATATTATCTCCTTGAACCTGTGAGTTGAGTAAAATAACCATAAAACAGCAACACATTCTACTGCAGCTGTCCATGAGCTTGCTTTCTGACAGATGTTGGCAGACTCTCAGCTACTATAGGAAATTAGCTTTTGTCAGGCAGCTGGAATACGTATGAATGTGTATTTATCCACATACACCCCTACTTCTCACATTAGTGACAGCCCACAGACATTAAAGATCTTGCCAAGGCTCACACAGCTGGTTAAGGGCTTCACTGAATAGGAAACCCACCCTCCCATCCCCTGCCCACTACTCCACTCACTTCCTCAGGGAGTAAGAAAGGAGGCTGTATTTATTTATTTACTATGATCATATCCTCACCTTTGGCCCCAGATACATACCTCTCTGTCTTTTAGTCACCAGGACAGGACAGAGAGGCTGCAAGCATGTGTTGGTGCCTCTCAGGAGGGCAGAAGGAAGATGCACATGTACCCAATTTGCCACAAGAAAGGCAGAGAACATACCACATATGCTGACTCATTGGGATTTGACCTCCTCTTCCTCTGGGGATGTACACAACATGAAAAGTCTACATCCCAGGTCAAGAAAACTTATTACTTCTCTTCAGTCAGAGCCTTCTAAAGGCAATGAAGAATATCTCCCACCAATATCTGATTTATGTGTCACATCAAAAATTTAACTATCAAGACTCCATCTTTGATGCTCATTGAATGGAGGCAGAAGATCAAAGTTTACCACTTAAAAAAAAATTTTTTTTTAAGATAGAAGGGAAAAATTCCTCAAAAACGATTGCTGAGCTCAGAACACATGGATACCAATATTCCCATTCTTGTTATTACCCACGGCCGTGTGCTGCACAGATGCCTCTTATGGAAGAACAGACAGGATTACATTCTTGCACTACTTTCCTGTCCTGGGGCACAAAAAGGTGCTCACTGAGCACCCACCTGCTGGGATTCTGGAGCGCACTTGGCCTCCACCTGCTGCTCCTGTTAAGGTGTTTTATTACTGAAGCATTCCTTTTTTTTTTTTTTAATTTTTTTAAACATTTATTTATTTTTGAGACAGAGAGAGAGAGAGCATGAATGGGGGAGGGTCAGAGAGAGGGAGACACAGAATCTGAAACAGGCTCCAGGCTCTGAGCTGTCAGCACAGAGCCCGACGCGGGGCTCGAACTCATGGAGTGCGAGATCATGACCTGAGCCGAAGTCGGCCGCTTAACCGACTGAGCCACCCAGGCGCCCCATTACTGAAGCATTCCTAACAGGCTTGTGGTCTCCAAATGCTTGGGGAGAAACACCTTGCCCAGATGCTAACTATAGACAGGTGGAGGGTGGTGAGCAAGAGAGGGGGTTACAGTGAGTTAAATGAATCAGACAATAGGTGGTTGTATCTGTATTCCATATAAAAAAATAATAATAAACAAGTAAGCTAAATACAGAGGGGTTTAGCAACCTGCTGAAGGCCAAACAACTATTAAGTGATAGAGCTTAACTTAACTCTCTCTGACCTCCAGAGCAGAAAGATGGCTACATCCAGCAGATCGAAATGAACAAAACCCAACTCCCTCCCCCAGACAGATTCTTGTAGTCTCCCCCTCTAAAGATTTCAAAAGTGCTTCTTAAGGAGGTAGTGGTGGCATAGTACTGGGATACAGCTGGGAAGAGGGAAGGGGAGGCGGCCATGAGTGGGGGTGGAGGCAGGGAAGGGGAGTGAGGAATTTGCTGGAGTGACCTACCAGGGCCTGGGGCTGCAGTGCAAGGACCCAGCAATTTCCTCTCCCGATTCCCTACTAAATAAAATAAATGCCTCTGCCTCATGTCACAGTTTGCATTTTCAATCTGATTCATGAGGAAAGCATTGGCAGGTAATCTTTACCCGTTTCAAGTGTTTAACTTTTCACACAGAATACTAACGACAAACGGGCAGAAGGAGAAACATCAACCTTGGCATTCAGAACAGAATCTTTCCAAACAAAGAAACAAATGAAACTTCCCAATGCTTTCAACACTTTCATATTCTCTATATTTTCTTCCTTGTTCATTTTTAGTAGTGTCTTGACAGCCGTGAGGGATTTGCCCTAAGGGGGAGAAAAGCCAAACTGACAAATGCCACTTTAGTACAAAATGTCCCCCATTGAATGTCTCTTTTCTTGCAGAGAGCCATCACTTTCTCACACATCTCCACTGCTTGTCCCATTCTGTCATCAACAGGAGCTTCTTCCTTTCTTTTGGAGGCCCATTTTCCATAAAGAAACTGAATGCTTGTGCCACCCTTACATCACTGTGCATGCTGTGGAGTTGAGGATGTGGGAGGTCAGCCAGCCACCAGCCACCCTTGGGACTCACCTGTACACACAGAACTGCCAGTATTCTCACAGTGTTGGAATCAAAGTGAGCTTTGTAAACTTACTGCCCGATAGAGATCTTTGGCCCTCTTTCTCAGATGAGGATAAAGGGGCTAGGGAGTTAGGTGTCCCACAGATGAAAAGTGGTGAAGTGGGTTGAAATCTTCCCCATCACATGACTGCACTTATCCTGCGGCAAACCTGCACTCATCTTGTTCTTATGGCAGAACAAGGATAGCCTGTGTGGAAGAGCATCGATTTTAGAGTGTCTGGAGTGGTGGCTTCCTGGAGCCTTCATGGTGGGGAATGGGCAGATCCAGCCAAGAAGCTCAAGTGGCAGGTAGGGTTGTGGAAGGCTGTGAAGGAGGTGGCATCTTGGACAGAGTGGAGACATCCAAAAGAAAGATGGGGTTGGGTCATAAGTTGAGGATCGTAGGAGGCCCAAGGAGCCTTGGGCTGGGAGAGCATTAGTCTCGATGAAAAGAGACCCATGGACCAGGGAAGGAAGGTTGAGTTGGGATGAACATGAGCCCAGACAGGACCCTGCACAGATGAAGTGGAGAGCCACCGTGGCTCAAAGGAAAGGGCTGGGAGCTGGACACTGGGTGCTGTCTTCCAACGTTTACTCAATGTTGCCCAGGCACCTAATACCTGCCAGCCACCCCAAGAAGGTCCTGGAGGTCCAGAGATGATAAGCATATAATCTTTGCAATTGTAGAGTTCACTCTAGAGATTAAGACTAGTGAACAGACAAGAACAATACAGTGAGTTAAGTGGGGTGATGGCAGAAGATCCAAACACTGTCAGAGCTTAACAAGGGTGCTGGACAAGGTATCAATATCCCCTCTTCCTTACGGCAGCAAGAAGACCAAGAGACTGGAGTATGAACCTCAGCCTCACTCCAGCTGTGCAACTTGAGTCTACATTAAATATTTCGTTCTTAATCTCATCTGTAAGATGTGCATAACATGCCTCATATCACTGAACTGTAAAAATAATGTACATAAACACATCTGCCACCATAAGGGTATGTTAATTCTTCTCTGCCACATAATCAAGAATACTGAAACTTCTATGCACTGGACCATTTAAAAAGCTACATATGGGGGCATCTGGGTGGCTCAGTTGGTTAAGTATCTGATTCTTTATTTTTCTTTCAATGTTTATTTTTGAGAGAGAGCACGAGCAGGGGAGGGACAGAGAGAGGGAGACAGAGGATTCAAAGCGGGTTCTGTGCTGACAGCAGAAAGCCCATTGTGGCGTTCAAACTCACAAACCACAGATCGTGATCTGGGTGGAAGTCAGGCATCCAACTGACTGAGCCACCCAGGGGCCCCAAACATCTGATTCCTAATAGCCACTCAGGTCATGATGTCAAGGTTGTGAGATAGAGCCCTGTGTCAGGCTCCATGCTAAGCGTGAAGCCTATTTGAGATTTTCTCTCTCTCCCTCTCTTCCTGCCCCTCCCCCATTCCCTCTCTCTCAAAATAAATAAACTTAAAAAGCTAAACATGAATATCCATATCATTTTGCCTCAGATTTTTTCCAGCTTTTAAAAACTATTCTAGGGGCGCCTGGGTGGCTCAGTCAGTTAAGCGTCCGACTTCAGCCAAGGTCATGATCTCACAGTCTGTGAGTTCGAGCCCTGCGTTGGGCTCTGTGTTGACAGCTCAGATTCGGATTCTGTGTCTCTCTTTCTGCCCCTCCCCTACTCATGCTCCGTCTCTCTCTCTGTCTCAGAAATAAATAAACATTAAAAAAATTTTTTTTTAAACTATTCTAACCTCATTTAAAAAGTAATCTGTATGCAAACTCTTACTCCTGCTTTCCATCCACCCTCATAATCTTTTTCTACAGCACTCATGATATATGAATATTCTGCCTCTGCTGAAGTATTTCCAGGGCTTACTGTTACATTTTAGAGGGACTTTTTACATCACTTAGAGATTGCAGCTGACTTCTTAAACTTTAGATATGAATGTGAGTGTTGTTAATAACAGAGTCGAAAGGTCACCTATACCACCCAAGTCTTTCTTGGTCTGTGGCCCAGAGGTCATTAAACTGGTGGCCCACAAGTCATTAAACTCGTGGCCCAGAAGTCATTAAACCAGCATGGTGATGGCACTGGCAAACCATATCCATGGTTTGACGCGTACCCATTGCCTAGTAGGTGCAGGGTTGGATGCCTTCGCAAAAATGCATGATGCTATTTCAGCCTCACAACCAGCCTGGCTAGAGAGATATACTTATCCTGTTACAGAGATGAAGAAACTGGCCAATGTTTATACAGCTAATAAGAAGCAGAACCAGGCTTCAAAAATCAGGTCCTTCTGACAGCAAATATCACACATTCCGTCCGCAGGATTCCTTGAATTCCTCCATCTGCGTATACATTCATTTTTCCGTTCCCCTTTTTAAAGGCTACGAAAATTAGCTTTAATCGACACAACGTGGCTGCTGTGTCTACGAGAAAGTTAGTTTTTTCCCCCAAATTCCCATTCTCTCCAACCTATAAACTAAAAAGAAATATCAAGTTCATAACCAGTTCGATAAAAACCATCCCAGAAATAAATGATTGCATTTATTACCATGACTCTGCTAATACTATTGATTTTCCCCCCGCACCATTTCCCTCTTCTTTGCTCTCTTTATAGACCACTAGCAGTAGGAAAGCTTGCCATTAACCCCACAGACAGCACTAATAGATCACTGCGCTGTCACTCGCCCTCTTCTGTGAGTGAGCATAATAATTCCAGGCTGGGGTGGAGCTTCCCACCTATCAGTCATCAAGGCCCCCTATTGGAGACAATATACTCATTACATGGAGCTCCTGAGACAGGCTGCTGTCAGCTTGCAATCCTGATTGAAAAGTCACCTTTAATTTTCTCGTGCTAACAGCAGTATATTGTATCACACTTTGGGTCCATGTTGGCAAAAATATGGGTCATTTCTGCTCCAACCGTCTCCCCCAAACCACAGTGACAGACACCATGCACTGGATAGCTTCAGATCTGAGTTGCTAATTCTGCAATCAACCAGCAGAAACTAATTCAGTGTCTCTGTGCTTACCGCCTTAGTGAGGAGAGGAGCCAAACACAGGGGGCAAGGTTAAGGGTAAGAGCTGATCACAGGGGGGCTGCTGCAAGCCCCTCCTGACCTTGATCTACAGGAGGATGGGGGGAGGGTGTTCTGTGAGTCCAGAAGACAGAGCTCAAAGGAGTCCCCAGATGCACTAGCATACACAATAATCCCTACTCTCTCTTCCATCGTCCCTCCCTCCCCTCCACCCCTGTTACCCAAAAATTAAAGTTCTCAGTTGATCCTTTGCAGGGGAATGTCTCCACCAATCCTAGCAACTTCTCAGGGTCAGTTCATTGCCCTCCAGCTCCAATCACTTGCCCTGAGATGCAGCTGCAAGCTTGAATAATCACAATCAGACCTGGACTGGATTCCAGGAGGGTCCACATGTAAATCATCAAACACTTTTGTCCCAGCAGAGGAGCAAGTCAGCCTCTCCAAATGCTGGCAGCTACAGCTAGGTGGGCATTTGATATGAAATTAAAGGACACACGAAGAAAGGGCTTTGTGGCAGCGGATGGAAGAGTACCTCAGCGCTGAGTACTTTCAAACCATCAGGACGGAGTGGGCTTCTTTCCTCTTCTCTCAGTGAAGGGGAGGCTGACAAAACCCTTTCCTCTGTAGCACGATGGGCTTTTACAGGAAAGCCTCACCAACCATGCAGGGCAGGCCCTTCTCCTACTCTACCCATGGCTGTCCGAGAGAACTCCGGGCTCACGATCACCAGGGGTGGTGGGTTAGATGCATTTGGTGCTTAAGTTTGGTTCTCCAAAGTTTCTTGTGGTTTCCTTTTCATTGAGGGAATTAGCGCTAGCTGTCCTTGGGAGCTCGAGGGACAACATGCCACTCAAGCATCAAAGGCCGAGGAGCCAGAGCAGAGAAGATGGGTCACCTGTAGTTCCAAAGCACCGTGTGTGGCTGGGTGTGGCCAGGCGTGCGCAGCATCACCTGGTAAGCCAGCTCTGGGTAAGGCAGCGTTTGGAGCCCTGAGCCCACAGATGCAAACACTGTGGTTTCCATTTTCATGGTGTTCTCACCCTTCGAGGTGTCCTTGGTCAAGCTGGGGAGGCCAGAGAGAGCTATAAAAATATAGAAAACATTTCACACTGCATAGGCTAAGTGCCAAATAAATCATGCAGGCATTCACTGCTGTTGAGTTCCCAGGCAGCGCAGTGTGGCCCGTGGGGGTCAGGGGCATTGTCAGAGAGAAGCTGGGCCTTGAAGGGTGGAGAAACCACTACTGTGGGTAGGGCAGTCACTGACCACGCAGGGCATTTCCACTCAAGCTCCACGAGAGCAGGGATGCTCATGGGGGTATCTCTCGTGCCTAGAAGAATGCCCAGCATATAGTCAGCCCTCAGTAAATATTTATGACACAAGTGAACAAAATAATATTTACTGAGCTCCTACAATGTACCAGGCACTAAAATTATAAAGATAAATAAGAATCCTTCATCTCAAGTAGCTTCTAGTCCAGCTGGAGAGACAGAGGAGTAAGCATATGAGCTCAATTTAGTGTTAGGTGCTATCGTGAAGCTGTGCTCAGGACATGCATACCCACCAGCCCTGGGAATAGTCATCCAGTTTGTCTATTGTGTCAGATATTGAGGACAGAGAACATAGAGACTTTTCACATTCTAATGGAATCCTCTTAAGTGTTGCAGATCAAAAGCATTAAAAAGAAGGCTGACGACCTGATCCAACAGTTATTCTAGGGATTTATCCTAAGGTTACAAAGAGTGAAGATGTACATATCTAATTAGCTCTAAGGTTCTTTCTTGCAGCACTGTTTACAGAAGAAAGAAAAAAAAAGAGAGAGGAAGCCCAACAATAAAATACTGGCTAAATAACAGCATATTCATACAATGAAATACAATGCAGCCACTAACATATTATACCAGAATATATATTGACAAAGAAATATGTCTCTATTATATAGTGACTTGAAAATGTAAGATTCAAAAGAAAATGTGCATAGTAAGATCCATTTTGTACAAGTATATTTTTCCTTTAGAAAGGTCTAAAAAATTTACCTACAAAAGTGGTTATCTGCAAATGCTGAAACTGTAGGAGGGTTATCCAGAATTAATATGCATTAACTTTGAGGGGCACCTAGATGGCTCAGTCAGTTGAGCGTCCAACTTCAGCTCAGGTCATGATCTGGCGGTTCGTGAGTTTGAGCCCCGCATTGGGCTCTGTGCTGACAGCTCAGAGCCTGGAGCCTGCTTTGGATTGTGTGTGTGTCTGTGTGTCTGTGTGTGTGTGTGTGTGTGTGTGTGTGTGTGTGTGTGTGTCTCCACCTCCCCAGCTCATGCTTTCTCTTTCTCTCTCTCAAAATAAATAAACAAAAAATATGCATTTCCTTTGTATAAGAAAAATATATATTATTTTAATAAAAAATGAACAGTCCCTCCCACCCCCATACACACTCTGAACAAATACCACAAACTAAACTGCCTGCCTAGCTCACATAAAGCAAGTGAAGGCTCCATGGCATTCAGAATGATCTTCCCTGGGAACAGCCCTGCAGCTGGGATCACCTGCCCCAAGCCTGCCCCAGTCCTTGGCCCCTTGTGGAATCAGCAAACTCCACCAATTTAAAGCCTTTTGAAGAATGGACACCTGGCAGGTTAGATCCCTAACACTCAGGATCTCTGGAGCATCTCTTCTCTCCATTTCTCCTTAAAGAAACTATCCTCTCACTACTTCAAGCTCAAATGACCTCATTATAAAACAGAAGGCTCTAGAAACTCTCAAGTTTATTTATTATTTATTGACGATCTCTGGAAAGGACATGTACAGGAGCAAATTCTCTCTCCAGCTGACTTGAGTAATTTGACAGCAAAGAGATTACCTCCAAGCGGGCAGAGAAAAACATGCTGGGGGACAACACAATAATGAAAACCTGTGTGCCAAATAATGACCAGAGTCCTCATTTTTCTCCTTAATATTTGCTAAGGATGAACCACCCAGATGCACTTGTTTTATGATGGGAATCATAAAGGAGCCACTTGCCGACAGGTCTGCCCATCAAGTGGAGTGTGGGAGGCTGGCTCTGACATCCTTCGGCTGCTCAAATGACATGTCACATCCCAAGGCAGGCCCTTCCTTCAAGCTATTTTTGCATTTTTATATGTCGCTTTTGCTGCTCTGACTGTAGGACATTGCTCCTTGCGGTGGATGGCAGAAACGAAGAAAGCCAGTGACCAGAACCTGAGTTTGTTTTCAAAAAATCCCCCCATGAGTCTGGAGAGGGATCTTTCATTAGTGAAAGCGAGCACAAGCCACAAAGTGAAGGGGTGACTGACTGCAGGGCAGCAGGAGTTGGTGCCCACCGTGCGATGACAGTGCAGACCTTATTTCTCCGCAGACACTAAAACTCTCACTTGTTCACATCCCCAGTGACTGTGGAATGGAGAGAAGGAGAGGGCAGAGCTGAGCCTCAAAACCAGAGGAACTGGGTTTGACTGGACCCCCTTCCTCTCTCCACACCCACGACTCTGGCACACAAGCTAAGGGACATCGGGCAAAGACTTTAACGTCAGTTCCTTTGGAGAAAGAGACACTGCCTGAGGAGGGAGGGTGTAGGGAGCCACAGGTCAGGCGTGGTCACCGGGAGCCTGCTTCTGCTGGATGTAAGTGCATTAGAAACTTCAGGAGATATCAGTCACCAAAAGATAAACCCAAAAAATCCCCCATTTGTCTACAAATCAAGAAACATGCTTCTGAATAATCGATGAGTCAGAAATCATAACATAAGCAGGAAATATTCTGAATTCAATGATATAAAAAATATATGCATCAAAACACGTGGGATGCAGCTGAAGCAGAATTTAAAGGAAAATGTAGAGCCTCACGTGAAGAAAGGACAAACATTAATGAGGTAAAACATCCATCTCTCTAAACTGGAAAAAGAAGAGTAAAATTAACCCAAAGGGGAAAAAAAGGAATAACGATTAAAGTAGCCACTAATAAAATAATAAGCATAATTTAGGGCAGGACTAGAAAGCCAATAGCAGGTTCTTTGAAAAGGCTAATAAAACTGATAAACTTCTTGTGTGGCTGAGCATGACTGGTGTTTCCACAGTTGAAGCCGTGGCCTCTGCTCCAGGGATGAAAATGCAGGGATGCAGGGGAGAGACACGTGTCCATGAAAAGTATCAGAGAGAGATTTGGGGCAAGTGAGTACTTCAGGCAGGAGGTGCAGAGGAGAAAGAGCCCCCAACTAGGAAGCCATGGAAGCTACTCAAGTGGTATCAGACATAAAACCCTGGGGCGCCCGGGTGGCTCAGTCAGTTGAGCTACTGACTCTTGGTTTCGGCTCAGGTCATGATCCCAGGGTCATGGGATCGAGTCCCTCATCGGGCTCTGAGCTCAGCGTGAAGCCTGCTTTGGATTTTCTCTCTCTCTCCCTCTGCCCCTCACCCCCACTTGCATGCTCTCTCTCTGAAAGAAAGGAAAAAGAAAAGGGAAAGGGAAAGGAAAGAAAAAAGGAGAAAGGAAAGAAAAGAAGAAAAAAAGAAAAAAAAAGTAAAATCCTGCTAGCTCCTACAATGAGTGCTTTTACTATCCATAGGGACTCAGATGATCTGAAGGAAGACTGTATCTCATAGTGGCCATAAGTTCAGGGGAGGGGTCAAACGGAATGGAGTTTGCATCCCATCTCTGCAACTAGCTAGCTTTGTGACCATGTACAAATTGCTTAACCTCTCTGAGCCTCTATTTCCTTATCTGTAATATGAAAGTAATAATAGTACCTCCCTTACAAGGTGGTAATGCACATTAGAAGAGATTGGTGCATGCTCAGTTGCCTTCAATATTACTATGAATATGATTATTATTTTTACACCTCTATGAACATAGTTTAATGTATCAATGTGGGCAGGGAGGCAGAATGGCATTTCTGTGAATAGGCCCAGAAAGCCGGGTAATCCCTCACCCCTCCATTCCCTCAGCAGTCCTTTATGAAATGCCTCCTATGTGCCAAGAACACCACCAGTCCCACCCAGGTTGTCTAGGAGCTGCCTAGAAGGGACAGGCATCTTTGGTCAATGCCCAGGCTGACAGACTGGGCCTCCTGTCTAATACCATCATGGCCAAGGGGTAGGCAAGGTAAGGAAATACCTCTCAGATACTCGAGTGTCAAAGAATCAAGACAAAAATGGATAATAATAGCCCTGAGCAAAAGTGGCAGTTTTTTTGAAAATAAACATTTGACCTAAGGAAAATCAGAGATCAAATGACAGATGGAAGAAAACCAATGGCGAGTGGCAGCTTTGACCTCAGTTTTCACACCAAGAGTTCTGGGGCTGGTGTTTCCAGGGTCAGAAATGGAGGAGGACAGCCTGACTGACCCACCACCTCCAGGCAGCAGGACCAGCATCCGGGCTTTCTCTGGCAAAGGCATAGCCCCAATGCCTTCCTGAGCCTCTAGAGGGGGGCTGCTTTCCACAGGGCTAGGGCAGGAGTGGACTGAGTTCAGAGCTTTTCAGGAGCATTCTGCCAGGCCCAAGGACCATAAATCACAGAAATGGAAAACAGGAGTGAGAAATAAAACCCTTGGCTTCCCTCGAAGTGCCAGCCACTTTCTTTGGGCTGTAAATAACCACAGTTAAACCAAGCACCCTTTGCACTTCTCGGCAGGGAAGTGCATGAAAACATCTGATGTAAGGATTTTAAATGCTTAAATGCTCTCTGCCAACATCTACTTAAGCCCCCAGAGCTGTGTCATCCCAATCTTTAAGGAGAGCCCTGGTGCACTTCTCCCTCACCCCTCCACTGCCCTAAGGGACCCTGAGTGGCAGGGTGCTGGGTGTCATCATGAATGAGGAGCTGGAGTCAGTTAGGCCTGGCAGAAGGAGGTGGGTGGCTCTGAGGTGCCCACATAGCCAGCTCTGGAACTCACCATTCTGCAAGCCCCAAATCAGTCAGCTGGTGAGTAGGTGGCTGAGCCCAGCCCCGAACCCATGTTGTCCTGGTTCCACAGCCCAGGCACATTGTCAACAGGCACGCTACAAGCCTACCCAGGAAACCTATCCTGTGACTGGGACTTTGGAGTCGGGAATGCTTTCTCCCTCCACTCTGCACCCCGCCTTCTCTCTTTCAGATTTCACTATATTACAGTGAGCCTGGAAGTCAGCTGATTTTGACTTCGCTGATTCTGAGTTTTCATTTTGATGTTATCTCCAGAGTAAGGGAGTAAAAAGCCATGTTGTAGATCATCCAGAGGATGATTTTAAAAAGCACCACCCCCCGCCCAAAGTTGCTGCACAGCCATCTGTGTTAACCAGGAGAGCCACTGCAAGTAAAGACCTCGCCACATCATGGCAGCCTGCAAAAGAAAGATTTCAGAGTCATTTGAAAGGGGAAAAGTAAAGGAGGGAAACTGAGATCTCCTGGTAGAACAGGAAAAAACAGAGCCCGAATGACAGCCTTCACAGCAGCCTGCGCCTATGCCCAGACAGCGTGCCTCAACTCATTAGCAACAAGCATGGTAATAAATACACCAGAAAGAATGTTTCTGCACTCAGTTCCAGTGATAATTAGATTCAATACTATTTAACACACATTTCAATAGGCCACAATGCTAACTTTATCTTCAAATAAACCGAGTGCCTTCATGGGATTATCAATGACAGCTCATTAAAACTGGCATTTGAGAGTTTTTATTAATCATGGATCTGAGTAGCCTGAACAAGCAAAGTTTACATGTATTAATATAGTTTTTAAAGCCCATTTATGTAAGAATCCTTCCTTTCATTAGGGATTGGACTGAAAGAACAGATTTTATACATAAAATTGAATCCATGTGTACACAACTCCACTGTTGATATCTACACTTTATTTTTTAAGCATTTTTTTTAATGTTTATTCGTTTTTGAGAGACAGAGACAGACCATGAGCTGGGGAGGGGCAGAGAGAGAGGGAGACACAGAATCTGAAGCAGGCTCCAGGCTCCGAGCTGTCAGCACAGAGCCCGATGTGGGGCTTGAACCCAAGAACCGTGAGATCATGGCCTGAGCCAAAGCTAGAGCCTTAACTGACTGAGCCACCCAGGTGCCCTGACAACTACACTTTATTTCAGCAGAATATACCATGCATCTTATAAACAATATTGTTATCTTGAATTTTATTGGTTTCTTATTTGTTCACATATAATTTATACATTCGATTTTGATATACAGAATTATAAGAACTATAAACCTATGAGGCTTGTACTTAGTAATGGTTCCACAATGGTTCCACATTTTGGAGAAATAGCATAAAAAATAATTAAATTCAACAGAAAGAATTTCTGAGAATTTCTTTTTCCCTTAACTGGAATCAATACAGTACTCAGGTTTGAGAAACACTGAGTGTTTCTCAAGGAAACCCTAATGATGGGTATCTAGGTTGTTTCCTGTTATTTTATAAGCAATGTGCAATTAATCTCCTCTTCCAAGCATTTTTGTGCATGTGAGCATACCTATAAGATAACCTTCTAAATATGGCAATGCCAGGCCAAAGTGTAGGTGAATTTACAGTGTTCATAAGTGCAGTCAAATTACCCTCTGACAAGATTGCAATTACTCTTTCCAAACTATGTATGCAAATGTCTATTTCCACACACCCTTGACACTTCTCACATCTTGGCCAATCTGCTAATCTGACAGGTAAATTAAGATATATCAGAGTTGTTTTAATTTGCCCTTCTTTAATCAACAGAAGAATGAGCATTTTTCCATATGTTTATTTGCTATTTTTCATTTCTTTATTGTGTATGTCTGAACTGCCTGTTGATGCTCTTTGCTGATTTTCTATTAGGTTGTTTTATTATTTTCTCATTGATTGGTTGGCTCTCTTTGTATTCAAGTGCTGTCTCCCAAGACAAGGTTACTCTGTCTTGTTTCTCACGTGTCTTTCGGCTTCACTATAGTAAATTTACTGGGTAGGCTTTAAAAAAAGTTTTTCAGTAAAACACATCAACCTTCTTTCCTTTGTAACTTTTACTTCCTTGTAACGTTTTTAGGATTCCATTATCATTTAATATTGCATTCATCTAGAATTTCCTTCATTTAAGCCATGAAGATGGTATTGAGATTTTTTTCCTTTTTCTAGATATCAACATAGATCATTGAAGAGTCCATCTTTTCCTGATTTGAAATGTCATCCGATCATATACTAGATGTAAGTTCCCTCATTATTTGGACTTATTTCTGCACCTTCTGTTGCACTGAACAATTTTCTATTCATATGCCAATACCAAACTAACTGAAATAGTATGTACTTATGAAACTTTGAAATTTGGTAAGGCCAGTCTGCCCATATCAATCTTTTCTTATGTTTTCATAGATATTTCATGTATTTAATTTTCTAGATCGGAAGTCTACAAAATTTTACGTAACAAGACAGTAATCATTTTAGGCTTTTGTGGGCCATACAGCCTCCATAGTAACTACCAAATCTGCCTTTGTAGCTAGAAAGCAGCCACAGGTCATATGTAAACAATTGAGTATTATTGTGTTCCAATAAAACTTTATTTACAAAACGAGCAGTGGGCTGGATTTGGGTGAGCCATAGTTTGCCAGCCTCTGTTCTGAATGAACCCTAGCATGACCAAATGACCCCCACCTAAATGACCAAATCTTTTGTTGAACTATGGGTTAGGATTGCTTGGAAATAAATGATTAATAAAGGGAGAATTTACGTTTTTAAATGTTGACTCCTACCATCCAAGAACCTATTCTTTCTT
This sequence comes from Neofelis nebulosa, assembly GCF_028018385.1. Lineage (NCBI taxonomy): Eukaryota > Metazoa > Chordata > Mammalia > Carnivora > Felidae > Neofelis > Neofelis nebulosa. Next base: position 35,660,485 of record NC_080786.1, on the reverse strand, counting down.
TCCACTTATTCAAAGTTTCACTGTTGCTTCTCAGTAAGATTCTGAAGTTTTCTTCATAACTAGTGCACATTTCTCCTCTTGTGTGAAGTATTTTATTTTTGCATTTATTAATACTGTACATGAAAATGTTCCCATTGACTCCTGTTCAACCCACCAGTTCAACCTACCAATTTAATGCAAAGCTTATAACCAAATCTATAGGCTTTCCTGGGATTGATGGAGAAATCTCATGGGACCTAGATATCCTCTGAAACTGTAGGCAGCATTTGTGAGGAAGTATATTTTCTTAGGAAGAGTATGTAGGTTTCAGCAGAATCTCAAGATCACCACCAGCTCACTCCCCTGCTGCAAGTAGATCTCCTGACTGAAGGTAGGTGAAGGCCAGGACTTTGGCATTGAAACAATCCAGATATAGGTGACCGGGAACATACTGACTGTGGGGCCAGAGAGAGGGAAAGCCACCAACCTGCCCTGGCTGAGAGTAGGAACGAGAGCAAGGTTTATGGAGCACTTGTTCCTGCCATTGTCCATGTGGGCAGTGCTGCTGAGGGCCCAGGCATCCCAGAAGGTCATCAATCTTGCCCTCTTCTAACTTTCCTGGACTTTCAGACTGAGGTATCCTCTTAGCATATACTCTATACCACACCCAATGTCACCTCCTTCCTATGGAGCCTTGATCTACCTAATTGCTTATCAGGATCATGGACCGTCTGCTGTGAACAGCTCTTTCATCTCCTGCTAGAACCCTTTTTACTGCTCCTGAAGTACTATCTTCATGGCAAAAGGCAGTGGGGGTGGGGGGAAGAGCCTAGGCGAAAGGATCCAATAAACCCAAGTTCAAATCTTGCCTTTGCCAACATGTGCCATAAGGCAAAATGTGAACTTCTCTGGCCTCAGCTTTCTTATGGTAAATTTCTTATACCTCCCTAGTATGACTAAAGGGATCAAAAGAAATAATGTACAAAAGCTTAAAGTCATTCTTATGACAAGAAGTTTTTTATTTAGCAATGGATGGTTGTAACTCACTTCTCATACAGCCAAATGGCACCAGTCAAGCTTAGCCTCTACCCATTAAACCTATGAAGACTCTGAACTCTACCCTTTCCCACCAACAGGGTCTGTTTTCTGTGGGGTATCACCAGTCTATACTTAGGTTTGCCATGGCCCTCCCATTAGCCTGCTCTCAGTGTCATGCTGTACCCAGGATGCCCCCCATAGGAATCACTCCTTATGTCCTCACATTGCAAAGACCTGGCCTGAACTGAAAATGAATATGGGAAAATTCTGACATTCAGATTGGATCTCAGGCAAGATTTAAATTTGAATTTTCCTCTTGGAAGAGAAAGACTCCCCTACTGTCACTTCCCAAGCCTTGGTTTCCCTGTCTACAAGATACCGATAAAAATAAGGGCTGCTAAATGCTATTAGACTATGTGGCAGGAAACAATTCCTCCCAAAACCCTATGATAGAGATTCTATTATCATCACAGAGACACACAGTGGTTAAGTCACATATTTGAAGTGGCAACAATGAAATTGTAACCAGGTAATATGACATTAGAAGCCAGGCTATTAACTGCATCCATCTATATGACGGTCTCATGGAATGCTTTAAATCCCATATAATCCACACATTGCCTGTACCAGGTGAAGTCCATGGTAGATATTTAATAAATGATAGTTGCCCTTTCTTGAGGCAGAAATTGGCCCTCCCACCAGGAATTGGCCTCTTAACAACTCGACATCACATTAAGAACTGGACATATCTTCCAATACTGGTCATTCCATCAGGAACCAGACAACCTAATGGAAACTGGTCATCTCATCAGGATGATTCAAAAAGGTCATGCCCCAGCTAATGCCTGCTCAGAAAGCAAATTATCACGACTTAGACTTTGATTCAACAAATATGTATACAGTTCTTCAGTGGAAAAAGAAACAATGCACATGACTATCAAATGCATATAAAATGCAAGTACTCAGAAAAACTTCAAGTCCATCTGGATGGGAAAAAGAAGGTAAAGGCATAAACTAGAGGTAAACAGTCCATAGAGAGCCTCAGAGTAATCTACCAGGTGCCAGACAATTTGCTAAGAACCTCCAGGTATCAGTTTATCTGGACCTTCACTCTGAAAGTGTCCCTTGGGTCTATTTATAAATGAAGATTCAAAGGTCAAGAGCAGTTAAGTGAATTGTCTTGATTCCTGGAGCTCATAAGCTTATAAGTAGGTATGGTATTCAAAGGCAGGTGGCTCCAGGCCCTTACCACCAAACTTTAGCACTACATTTTACCTGGCTGCAACGGGTGCCCACAGAAAGAGTGGCATATGCCCAGGACAGACCCTGCCTCTTGCATAACTGCAGTAAGGCCCTCCTCTTTGCCTCCCTTGAAACCAACTCCCGAGGAGTATCTGAATATGTGTCTGCCACTGCCATGGGTGTGGGAGTCCTAGAATAACAGAGCTATGTCCATAATGTCAGCCCCGAACCTGTAATAGAAGAATAAGTTTTATACAAATAGTGTCAAGACTGTACAGACACAACCTCTGCCAAAAGGGAAGAGCCTTCATGTCAACAACAAAGAGTTATCCTAATGTGTGTTGCTTTTTATTGTTTTTAGGAAGGTAGCCAGATAAAGTGAGGAGACTGGTTATTTCAAGTGTTCAAGTATTTCCACTACCTGAAGCCAGTGAGGCAAAGATACCAACCACAAAAGTGGGCTCATTTCTCCCAGGCAAGTGCCCTTCCTTTAAAGGGTCACCAACAGGGGAGCCCTTGTGATCGGAGGGAGTGCCAGGGCCTGCATTCCAGGCATCCAATCATCAGACACATTCAAATTTATGTTCAAATTTACATCCCTCTTGACAATATGTGATCACTGGGAAATCAGTTAACCTTTCTGAGACTCCATCTTTTCCTTATAAAACAGGTGTAATGTCTACTTTCCTGGACTACCTGGAGGTTTAAATAAGAGCATATATGCAACATGCTTGGTTCACAGTAGGTTCTCAGTATGGCTGTTGCCTCTTGGAGCTGAAAAGGCATTGTTGACAGAGGACAGCAGAGACCAGCTGGGAGTTATTTGTCTAGAACTGGGAAGCAGATGAAGGCTGTGCAATGTCCTATCAATAGAGCAGGATAACTGAACAAGAATGTGCTAGCTCCAGAGAAAAACAATAGAAACTGTTCTAAAAACAAAAATTAAAAGGGGTAAGGAACTCAAAGCTGTTCTGCCCCAACCATGTACCAGTACATGAATGGCCCTCTCAGAAGACATGGTATCCCTGGTGTAAAGAGGAAGAGGCCATGGCTCAGAGAGCCTACGTGACATTACCACATCCCTCTGTGAGACAGTAAGATGCCTTTCCATTACCCTACATTACCTTGTGTCATCCATCATGGAGTCACATAGACTGGGGGGTGCAGGAAGTGTTGGGGGTCAAACCTCTCCTCCCTCAAGATTGATGAAATGCACTCCAGGCATCTCTTGCTCTGATTAAAATACACTGATGATAAATTACCAAACTCCTTGACATGGAAATGTGAGTGATAGGAGGGCCACTGACAACTGGTCCAGGGTGATCGTCACAGACTGGGAAAGAACAGTGCTGTACAGCCTACTTCCTCTCCATCATTTTCTGACTGCTAAGCATCTGTGAGTGTATGTAGGTGAAGGGCAATGAAGGCGGTACAGTAGAAGGTGATCTGGAGGTCACAGCGATCACAGATGAATGGAAGCCAACAACACATTACACCTTTGACTTAACTAAATACCAGGAGCCCAAGTAGAGGGGTTTTTCTCCCAAGGTGGCAGAGTTGTACAATGGGAAGTCTGTTTTGACAATCAGCAGCCTCTTCTGTTTGTTCCTACTCCATTCTGATGGAAATATTCCTTCATAAGAGGTTTGGTGCCTTCAGCCCTAATCACCTTCCTGTCTAGAATTTCTTCCCAGAGACCATCTCCCAGCAATCAGTCATGCTTTTATGTTAATATACAGCCATTTGTCTTCTTTCACAGGGCCTTTCCCTCCCTTAGCCTTTTCTCACATTATGGAACAAGTTTGATGCCTGAAAACAGAATTTCAGGCATCAGAGAAAGATGGGAGAGAGAGTCTTGGAAAAACACCAGGAGAGAGGCCGTGTAGCCTCCCTGTAGAAGTAGAAAGTGAGAGACTTCTTCTCTAGCTCACATCTGTTCCTGAAAACAGACAGGCTGCTTCTGGGCTCCCGGACAGGCGCCATGGAGGACAGGATGGAACATTTCAGAAAATATGCTTTCTGGGTTTGTGCCTATCTGGAAAATTGTAGGATGGTGGAGTGCAAAAATCAAGGGCCTTGGGGCACCTAGGTGGCTCAGTCAGTTAAGCGTCCAACTTTGGCTCAGGTCATGGCTTGTGAGTTCAAGCGCTGTGTCAGAAAGCTCAGAGCCTGGAGCCTGCTTCGGATTCTGTCTCCCTCTCTCCCTGTCCCTATTCCACTCGCTCTCACTCACGCTCTCTCAAAAATAAATAAACATTAAAAAAAAATTTTTTTTAAATCAAGGACTTTAGACTCAAGGTGTAAACCACATTCCTGCCACTTTCCAGCTGAAAGACCATTGGTAAGTTAATTTCTTTCGTTACCCATTCTATTGAATAGGTAGAATAATGACTGCATATCCACTGGCAAAGGTGAACATTATATGGGATAGTGAATGTCAAATGGGTGGCAAATCTCATGAGAACTTGGTAACTATTCCTTTCTCTCTATACCACAGCTGAACAGATCATACAAGATTAATCCTTCCATAGGACCAGAGTTTAACTATTACTTATCAGAGTTCACCACACAATTAAAAATAGCCAACTAAGATAGAATATTCCCACACAGGATTTTTATTTATTTCTTTTTAATATTTATTTTGAAAGAGACAGACAGCACAAGCAGGGGAGAGGCAGAAAGAGAGGGAGACACAGAACCCAAGACAGGCTGCAGGCTCTGAGCTGTCAGCACAGAGCCTGACTCAGGGCTCAAACTCACAAGCCATGAGGTCATGACCTGAGTCAGCCACTTAACCAACTGAGCCACGCTGGCGCCCCTCCCATGCAGCCTTCTATTGCTCATTAGGTCTGGTGCCCGTCACTCCTGAGGCTGCATTTGCTAACAGCATCTTTTTTTATTAAAGCTTTTTTTTTTTAAGTTTATTTATTTATTTTGAAAGAGAGACAGCATGAATGGGTAGGGGCAGAGAGAGAGGGAAAGAAAGAGAATCCCAAGCAGGCTCGGTGCTGTCAGTGCATTGGGCCTCCAACTGGTGAACAGTGAGATCATGACCTGAGCTGAAACCGAGTCAGACGCTCAACTGACTGACCCATGCAGGTGCCCTGCTAACAGCATCTTTTAAATGAATAGTGATACATTTAATGGTCCCTGGGAATTGGGCCTTTAAAATCCCAACATCTTTTGATCTCCTGGTTCCAGGGAGACTCTACGGAGGTCTGAGAGGCCAGTTAAAGCTGGAGAAGATCCAGAAAGAAAAGTGAATTTTCTTCCCAGGGCATCTCCCTCTGTCCCAGCCCTCTTGGCATCCCTCTGAGGTGAACACATTCAAATATACAGGAAGCGCTTGAAGTCTTAGAGTTACCAATACAATAGCTTCGTAGGAATCAATCTAACTACAATGAGGCTAGTTCTTTCCCTTAAATTACTGTTAAAATTGCATTTGTACAAGTACTTAAGTTTTCCAAACCCTTTCCCACTGAAACTCAGGGGTGAGTAGGTAATGAGGGGCTATCAACCCGGATGAACATGAACAGAGAGAGAGAGAGAGAGAGACAGAGACAGGACTCAGATGGCCACAGCTAAGTCTCAAAAGTACACTGGGGATTGATCTCCAGGTACAACATGTCCCAGGCCCTGCTCACAGCTGCCCTCACCTCCCATACACCTGCCCTCGGCCCTGACCACCTGATTCCCCAGTGCCTTCCACCTTGACTGCTTGCTCACTGTCTTGCCTCATCTACTCATCTGCTCCAGTAAAATCCTGCCTAAGACTGTTTGGAGTCTTCTCTCAAACTCATTTTTTTTTTTTATAATTCATTGAACATTATTTTAAATTGATTCCATGGCTGTTAGCCAAGTTAACTTTTTCATTCAAATCCAATAACATACAGTTTCTCTGAATATAGGACATTTCGGAAATTTTCTAATATCTTAGCTTCAGTAGCTTAGCATTGTGTATTATTCTCTTGCAATTTGATTTAATCTATTCCATATCCACAGTTATACTCCTTTCCTCATCTTTAGTATTGTGCTTTCTCTCTTATTTTCTTGATTATACCTAAGAAGAACATGTCCATTTTATTGGTTTCTTCAAAGAATCAGATTTTAGATTCACTTATAAATTCTAATGTTTTTCTATTTTCTAATACATTAATTTCTACCGTATTTGTGGTTTATTGCTTCCTAATTTCCTAAGATTTCTCTTTTTTTTAACTTCTTGTGTTGAATGTTTTATTTATTTTCATTCTTTCTCATTGATCATGAAGCATTTAAGGCTATGGATTTGCTTCTAAGTACAGCTTTGGTCACATTCCATAAGTTTTGGTATATAGTGTTGCTCTATTAATAGCTTGTAATTGTAGTTTTGATTTTCATTTGTACCCAAAAGCCATTTAAGAAAGCTTCATTTCTTCTCTCCATGTGATTAGGTTTTATTTTGCTTTAATTTTCATTGTAAGTGCTACAACACAATTCTCCACAGGCATGGAAGACATTCTTACCCCACTTTTCAGAGAGGAAGAACCTGAAGCATAGCAAAGTTAAGCAACCAGCCTAAAGCTTCAGAGGGCATTACCACTGAAATCAGAAAAGGAAAAATGAGATTCAAAACCTTCTGCATAAGTAGATACTCTCCAAGATGCTTATTCAGCAAAACAGAATGCAAAACCACTGGTGGCCTTGTCTGGGGCTAGGGAGGCAAGTGTAAGGGTTTTAGCAGCTAGGGGTAGGGCCTATAACAAGGCACAAAGGTACCCCGCCAAGTCATGTTGTGAATGCACCCATCAGAGCACCCTGCTCCTTGCTCACGCCCCTTCCCCCCACAAGATGTAAGGTGGCAGATGGTCAGTGCCCCATCTTTCAGAGCAGGTCCAGAGCAGCAGGACAAAAGGCTTTGGAGGGTCTTTGTAACACAAGCTGTCCAGGTGAAAGAAGAGCATCCAGAGGTCACAGATAGATTGTCCAGATGGGGCAGGTGTCCATACCACTTTGGATGAACTACTCCATGACTGTATAGTTTCATCCTATGAAATAGTAACAAGCCCCCATCACAGATAAAGAAACCAAGGCTCAGAGAGATTAAGTAATTTACTCCAGGTCAGGATTGATGGAGTAGGATGGTACCTACAAAAGAGTGGCAAGATACTGCAGAAGGGTCTGGCGGTGATTTAGAAATGCCTATTTCAGAGCAGACTTCTGCAGGAACAGTAAAAGATGGGCATGTAGAGTTATGCCAGGGGTCTGAATCTCTGTTTACATATTTAACTGTTAAATGACAGAGTTATGCCAGGGCTTTGAATCTCTGTTTCCATATTTAACTTTTAAATGACTGATTTCCGGGGCACCTGGCTGCCTCAGTCAGTGAGGCATGCGACTCTTGGTCTGGAGGTTGTGTATCCAAGCCCCATGTTGGGTGCAGAGATCACTTAAAAATAAAATCTTTACATGACTTATTTCCAACACTCTTTTTCTAAGATGAGAGGTGACTTTGCCCAGCCCTGGGGACTATAGGGCATATGAAAAGTTTAAGGTGGTTGCCCAGCATACGGCAGGGGCTCCATATACATGGGGTTGGGAAAGTTCCCTTACTCCTTTCTCCCTTTACCTTGGGGCTCAAGCTGGGAGGTGCTGGCCTACTCCTGCAGAGTCAGATACAGTCAAGTGCCTGGGCTGAAAGAACCCAGAGACACAATCTAGTCCAGCAGTTCACTATTGGCATCCATGGGTAGAACTCAGGGGGTGTCTAAAATTCAGACAGGAAACACTTGTACCTTTATCCTCACTAATCTCACAGCAATTTAGAACTTCCTCCCTTATGCATGCAGGAAACAGACCACAGTAAGCCGTGGACTTAGGACCTGGGACTTTGTGACCAATAGAAATCAGAGGTGTTTGTGTGGCACATCACAGTTATCACAGACATCTCAAAATATCAATTATAAGCATCACTACTTCATAATTTATATGCATCACTCCTTCTACTTACAAACAGATTGTGTCACTTAATGTGTTAATAAATAAATGTATGTATTCCAACATCATATGTAAATATTTTGACAACTATTTTATATACTTAGTTTCATTTATAGTCTAATGTATTTTAGTTTTTATTCTGATAAGGGGTTCAAATGCTTCACCAGACTGCTAAAGAGGCCCATGGTACAAAAACATGTTGAAGAACCCCAGTCAAGGATGAGGAAATAGGGCCAGAAGGGAGAAGTGATCCACACAAGGTCACACAAAAGAGTTAAGACCAGAACCCAAATCTTGCAACCCTACTAGCATGTGATGATCTTACAGAAAGTGGGGGACATGTGGATGCAGGCAGTAAGCACAGAGCTCACTCTTATGTCACAGCTTAGACTTGTGACAGCTCTGGGAAAGGCGGCATGGCTCAGCCAAGGGCAGGGTGAACTAGGGAAATGTAAAGCCAGCCTGCACAGTCTGCAGCCCTGCCTGCTCAGCCAGGAAGGCCCTCTGAGCACCAATTACAAATATTTATTATTTGTTTTCCCGAAGTCTGCTCACGTGGAACCAAGTAATAGATTAAATGATCCTTCAGTGGCCACAGGAGAGGGTGGTGGGGCTTGATTTGTCTTTATAGTTAAAACTCATATCACGTACTTGTGTTCTTTGTAATTGTATTTGAGCCGTTTAGGGAGATCATATAGTGCCTCAGTCTAATACCTCACAAGGGTTCATGCTTGCCCATAGGATAGGAAGCCCCCAACTTGGTCCTTTTCTTTGCTGAGAATTGCAGAGATCAATAACTTGCAAACACAGAATGTGTTTTTCAGAGGAGGATATTCACTTCTTTAGGGAGGACAGACATCATTGCACCCAGCATTTTGTAAACTGGGCTCCTGGGACTTCCAGCACATACCCATCATTCTCCTGGCCTTCCCTGAATGTCACTCATTTCACTCATGCTGAGCCCTCACTTGGAATTCTGTCTCTATACTTCTTCACCACCACCACTAGTTAATAATAAACTATTAATAAATACTAATTAATAAAACTATTACTATTATCATCCTCATCATGATGTAACATTTCCTATAGCTTGGAACTTCTAGCAGGCAGGAACTCTCAGTCTATAAGGGAGGCTGTTACATCAACAACCATTTTAAACACTGTGTGATCAATGTTAGGAGGGGAAAGCAAGCACAGGCTTCTGGGGACTTTGCCAAGTCCTGAGGAAGTACAGAAGCCAAAGGAGAACAGGCTGAGAGAAAAACACATGCAAAAAGTTACCATGGCAAGAAATAGCGTGGCCCACTCAGGCGTTAGCAGTACTTTCCATCTTCCCAGTGCAGAATGCAACTGTGTTCATGTCCCAGCAGGCTGCAACAGTATGGATGGGATTTCTTGGATAGGAAGACTTTCTTCTGGTCTTAGAGCCTGACAGTAGTTCTGACAGGAAAGGAAAAGTAGGGAGAGTGTTCTTGGAGAGGGTTCCAGTCCGGGAAAGTGGTGCAGGGGACTTGGACCTCTAGCCCTAGGAGAATACTTGTTCCAGACCTGAAGAGAAGCTAGGCTGGTGGCAGGAAGTGTAAGCCAGCCTTCTTTTCACAATCCACAACTGTGGACCCTTGAGGGCAATCCGGAGATGCCCCATCTGGAAAGTCAGGAACATCAGATAGGGGATGGACAAATTGAGTTTCTGCAGTGCTGGGCCCTATGAGCTTTTCTTTTCTTTCACATCATTGTAGAGCATGGGGGCTTGAATGGATTTGTGAACCTGTGTTAGCAACTGACTGCTGCTCCAGATAAAGGAAACTGTCCATTCACATGCATGTATCCACCTGCCTCTAATTCCTCTCCTTGAAGGTTTATCTACCACATGGGATGCAAAACAGAATTTTATCCAGGAAAGCTCACTTTGGGAAAATGATCGTTAACTATTTCCATGTGAATTGAGAAGGTTAGTCTTTGTGGAGAACCATGGGGGTATCTTGCTTCTTGGTCCCCAGGCTGAGTAAGGGGTGTCTCCTCCTCTCCCCCTCTGCTCAGGGCTTCCCTCTGCCAGAGCACTGATCTAGTGTCCAGTCACAGTATGTCCACTCCTCTGCCTCTTTCTCCAGGCTAGAAACCCACTGAGGGCAGGGATCAAGATTCCTCTTTTTCCAGGTCCCTTTGGCTTGGCACAGACCTGGTCCCAAGAGATGCTCAGAAAATGTCAAATGGCACAGCCATGAAACTCAGATCTAGAGCTCAGTAGTTATGTCTATGAAGCCCAAATGGTTCCCTATGTTGCCTACCACAGGTTAACACCAGTTACCCAGCTCAGCCACAGGCTTTGTTACTCTGAATCTCACATTCAGAAGCCCCCTGGAGATGCACCCAGATACTGATGGGCTTGCTCTAACAGCCAGACCACAGCATCTCCACTGAGCTAGACATCCATTAGGACCTACTAGATCAGTCATCCCATCTTGTCCTGCCAATACGAGGTTCAGGTCACTCAGCCAGCCAGGGAGGGGCAGAGCTGGGACCCCCTGAGGCCCAGGACTCCCACAGTTCTGGGAAAGCTGAGGCTGCCCTTGCCCTCACAGAGACCATTCATAAGAGGACTTTGGGGAGTGTATTGAGGCAGCTCCTTGTCAATTTTGCAAGTTGGCAGTGGGGCAGCTTTGGTAATAGTTATGGGAGGCCTCCTTCCTCTGACTCCTGCTCTCCCATCCTCGCACACACCCCCAGGGATATTCCACCTGACCTCATGCCAAATTTACTCTCCTGTATCTGGAGGACTAGCCTTACAGCCATCACATTATCCCTTTGGGGCCAGGCTATCAGCACAAACAAGGTATAATAATACAAAATTGAATGATAACAACCCTTTATTGAACTCTTTCTTTATGCCAAGACTCTGAGTTATTTATAAACGTGCTACTTAGTCCTCCCAGCTGCTCACAAAGGGGTCTCATTATCTTCGTTTTGCAGATGAGAAACTGAGACTCAGAGAAATTAAGCAGTTTGTCAAAGACCACAGAGCTGGTCAGTGGCAAGGCTACAATGCCAGTTCCTCCTGAATCTGTCTGAGATGATGTTATTCTTAACCTCGTTATGAAGCAAAGCCATTCTTTCTACGTGAGTTCTTTTTTTTTTTTCAACGTTTTTTTTGTTTTTTTTTTTTTTTTTTTTTTTTTTGGGACAGAGAGAGACAGAGCATGAACGGGGGAGGGGCAGAGAGAGAGGGAGACACAGAATCGGAAACAGGCTCCAGGCTCCGAGCCATCAGCCCAGAGCCTGATGCGGGGCTCGAACTCACAGACCGCGAGATCGTGACCTGGCTGAAGTCGGACGCTTAACCGACTGCGCCACCCAGGCGCCCCTCTACGTGAGTTCTTTATACATTACTGAGAGTCCCTAATTTTTGTTTAAAATGTTGTCTTTGGACATTTTGCTTTCTAATGAATTAATCGCTTCCATTGTAATTTGGGAGATCATAGACTGAGGATCCACGGAAGTAGTATGGGAAGAGGAAGACACAAGGCCAAAGACCAGACCCATCTCAGCGAGAGTAGCGTCAACAGGTCAGCTTCTTCACTGCCCAGAGCTCAGTCTCTCACGTGAAACTAGGATAACCATATCCATCTTGCCATGCTCAAAGGACGCCACCATGAGGATTAGACAAGATGGCAGGTGTGCCAGGGCCCACCACACAGGCCTGCGGAGGCAGCCTGGTCGGGGCCTTGCGGTCCTCTGGGACCTCCATGGGTCCCCAAGTAGCTCTCACTGGTGCCCTGCTCATGAGCACACTTACCTCCCCCAAGAACATGCCTAAGTCCCAGCCCCCTGTCACATTACACTGTATCCTCCATTCAGCACTGAACACACGCCTGTTGTATTCCAAGCACAGTTTCTGGCCCTGTGGAGCCAGCTTTGCACACAGCACCAAAGCCCCGCCTTCATAAAGCTGCCGGTCTTCTGGAAAAAAGACCTGATGTTCCTGGGCACCCATCATGGGCTGTTTTAGATACTTGAAACTTCGCTCACTCGCTCCCCTCCCCCCACCACGAAACTCTGATGGAGGAGCTAGTATTACAGCCAAGGAAACTGAGGCACTGGAAGGCTATATAAATTATCCAGGGTGAACAGGCAGGAAGCAGTGGAGCTGGGTTTGAACCAGTCACCTGGCTCCAGAGTTCACCCCCCATCACACTCTGCTGTCTCTGTTTTTTTCTCTGACATCAAACCCTTTGATCTTTTCCTCCACATCTTTGCTGGCCTACCTTCTACTATCTTCCTTCTGCCTGGTTCAGGCCCTTATCCTGTCCTTCTGGAAGCACAATAGCCTCCCTCGGGCCCTCCTGCCTCTTCTAGCCCCATGCCCAGTTCCTCCCACCTCGCCTCTTAAACCTCTACTCCGTCCTGCACCCCACCGGAGCTGAGCCCCAAATAATATCTAGTTATATAACCCTGGTGTTTAAGGCCCCCCCTGCAGTCTGTCCTAATGTATTTCTACATTTCTCCTTCTGTTCACCAATGCTCAGTTCACAAAAGCTATCCTCCAGGCCAGGGGGTCTAAAATTTTAGTGGAATCAATGGCTTTTTTGAGATGTCAACAAAAGTTAGCCCTTCCCAAGAAAGTAGCATGTATGAGCTCTTCCCAAAGTTAGCACATGCTTTCTGGACCATCCCAGCTCATACTGTCACTGTGAAAACCTCTGCCATAGACACACAAATCTTATTCTCCTTTTTAATTCTGTGAACATGCCATGTGTCTTTCCATCTCCCTCCCAACATCCGCTCGTGCCATGTTGTCTGTCCATGATGCTTCCTCCACTCTCATTCCCATCTAATAAATCCTAGTGATGCCTCAAAACCCCAGTTCCAACGTTACTAAGATAGAGGAGGGTTTTCCCTCAATGCTTTCATCCACAGCTCCCCACATGGGACTCCAGTGCTCCCCTGCTGGGAATTTGAGACCACATCTCATTTCCATCTTCCTGACTAGACCCCTCGTGGCCTTGGCTGGCTTGCAATCTTTCACTTCATCTAGCACAGAGCTCTGTAAACAGTGGGCACACAATGTTCAGGATTTGGAAAAAAAAACAGAAGATCCTGGATGGTAATGAAATGGACTTTTTCATCATCTGGGCCCCACTAATAAGGCCTTGCAGAGGCTGGACTTCTGGAAAATTTCACCAGACCTAAACCTAGGAAAAATTATCTCTTGCCTGTGCCATTTGTTAGAAATATAAACATTTCATACCCACTCATTACTGCAGTTCTGGAATTCCTACTTGAATCTCCATTTTGTTAGTAATGGTAACCTAGTTTACAGGAATCTATGACTTTGAAATAAGGTCATATCCTGATAATTAGCTGTGATCCATATTTTGTACCTAATAATTAGCTTATAGCCGCAGTGATAATTGGGCCCTACATTTTGGGGAGGTGGCTGGCATATTTTAAGAAAACCAGGTACTCTTCATGTGCTCTGATGGTCTCTCTGCTTTGTTAAGAGGTTGTTAAAGTAAGAACCATCACATAGGACAAAAATGAATACATTCGCTCTCGAGGATGCAATTAAAAACAGAATGTAAACATGACTAATGAGGCGATTAACTTTTCTAGAAATATTATGCAGGAAACTCAATTCCTGAATGTAACATTTCCATGCTAAGAAATTCAGTTTGGTGGCATCAGTGACCAAAAGGATCTAAGAAGAAAAGACATTGCTACTGGCAGGGAAAGCCAAGGAGAGCAGAGACGACCATGAAAAGCATCCATTTCTTTCCAGCGTGATCTGCCTAGCTAGGATACATCTGCCATTATAAATGCTCCCAGGAGTGGCTGCTGTACATGTGCTGTTTTGAGTAATTTTTTTCAATGTGGCACTCATAGAACAGCATTAACTCAGAAATCAGGAGTTCTGGGTTCAAATCTCAACTCCATGAGTCACTGCTGAGTGGCCTGGGATGGTAGATGTCATTGCTTGATGTGTCTGTGAAATGGGGATAACGTTTCCTGCCTCATGGACTATGAGAATCACATTTGCTAATGTGCACAGAGGTTGCCTGGTATGGAGAAGAGCAGGCCAGAGTGTCCTGAAGAAATTGCTGTTGCAGCTGCAGAGTAGGGAGGGCATGAGTCATCTCTTATTGCAGGAGGAGACTCTGCCACAAGGCAGGGGTTCTAGCAAGAAGGAGTCAGGAGTCAGGAACCTGGGCCCCACTGCACTCTCTGAGCTTAAGCCAAGTGATCTTGGGCACTGGTGCCATGCTTTCAAAGTCCATAAAGTGACAGCATTCACTAAACAATTTCCAAGGCATAGTTTTAGGAACCCAGCACTGTTCAAGGCTACAAAAGAGTTCACATTTTTTTCCCCAAACAGTTTGTAACTAAACAGTCTCAACTTCTCCAAATGTGATCTGTTCTTGACTTACTGGGTACACAGCTATATAGGTACCCATAATTGCACTGCCATTAAACAGTCCAGTCTGTAGTCCTTGAGGGTCTCTGAGCTTTGCAAACATTCTCCCACCCCTCTTTCTCGGTTCCCATCCAGGAACTGCTCCCTACTCTAACCCATGTCTGTGGGCATTGATCCAACCTTTGGGTTCTATGAGCCAGGCCGAGGATACAGAGCACAGTCCTGTCCCAGGGAAGACAGGAGGCCAGTGGGGATGACGGATCAGAGACAGATAAGGCTAACTCTGTGGGACATAGCCTTTGACACACAGGTGTACCCGGGACCCTGCAGGCAGAGCAGACAGGTTGGCAAGAGAGTCAGAGAAGGCTTCTTGGAGGAGGTGACACTTAAGCTGAGTCTTGGTCATCCAACCAGCCATTCATCCAGCCATCAGTCAGCAATCATTTATCGAATCCTCCTATGTGTACCAGGCACTGTGCTAGTTACTGAGGCTATACTCCTTAATTTTCACATAACTCCTCCAAATTTGAGAGTCCCTGTGGCTCACTCCAGTCACTCACACCAGTGTCCATTCTGCCTCCCTGACATAACTTCCCCAATGTGGCCTTTCTTCTCAAAACACCCCCCCCATTCTAGACTCTCTCTCCCCATCCGAGTTCAGCTCAAAGCCATTGGCACACTCAAGTTCAGCCTCTCCCCAGACCCCACTGTGCACATCTGCTCCTGCTGGGGCCACTCACTCACCTCCTCATTTGTATCCCTATTCGACTCCCTTGAGCCAATCCCACTTTCCTCTCTCTTATACCTTATTGTGCCAAGGACAGCACCAGACACCGAGAAGCCTGGGAGAATGGTTAACTAGGTGCCAGAAATGAATGCTTCTTCCTACTTGTTACCACTGTTCTAAGAGTAGCATGAAACCAGAGCATGTTTTATTTTCTTGTTCGAGGGGATGGAAGAAAAAAGGAATCATTTACTGAGCATCTATTACATGCTAGGTGTTGTGCTGGATGCCTTAGTTTTATCCCTCTTTTAACCTCCACCACAACCCTGAGGGAAGCATTTTTATTTCCTTGGCTGTATGTGCAGAAATCAAGGCTCAAGGAGGTTGGTTAACCTGTTGGGGGGGTCTCACCACTAGTTAAGTGGCAAAGCTGGGATTTAAACATAGCTATGTGATTCAGAAAATTAAGCTCTTCTTCCTCCACCACAGTTTTTCTCAAGAACACATGCCCTTTGCTACCTCCAAAGACCTGCTTAAACACTGCAATCTGGAAAGATAAACAAAACCTGTTTGCCGTGCGATGGTGGCTCGAAATCAGGTGAAAATCCAGGGCCTCCTCAAGGGAGAGGTAGGCCCCTCCGAGCCAGGATTTAAGCAAGTAAGATAAGAGGAATAAGAAAATGGTTTCTGGGGGCGCCTGGGTGGCGCAGTCGGTTAGGCGTCCGACTTCAGCCAGGTCACGATCTCGCGGTCCGTGAGTTCGAGCCCCGCGTCAGGCTCTGGGCTGATGGCTCGGAGCCTGGAGCCTGTTTCCGATTCTGTGTCTCCCTCTCTCTCTGCCCCTCCCCCGTTCATGCTCTGTCTCTCTCTGTCCCAAAAATAAATAAAAAACGTTGAAAAAAAAAAAAAAATTTAAAAAAAAAAAAGAAAATGGTTTCTGGACATTGCCATCCATCTCAGAGAAACCTTAGATAGGAAGCAGCAGGTGATGAAGTGAAATGAAATTCTGAGGGGGGAAAGAAAATGAAAATGGAGGTTTTACACATCACTGAGCTGCCTTCCTATCTGGAGGGAAAACCCAACATTAATAAAACAGAAAACCTTCAACAAAATCAAAGCCACTTTTTCTGTCAAGTTCAGAAACAACAGTACATAAACCTACAGGCGTTTCCCCCGGAATGTTCCAGAAATAGCTGTGTTTCTAAGAACTTGGGTGGAAACCGAACTTGGGATGAACTAGTCCCTACGACCCACATGAGGAAGCTGCCTTTGTCACTGGGGTGGAACAGGAGCGGTGTTTTCTTCCTAAGTGCACTCCTCCTGCCCACCCCTACCAGGGCTGTCCTTCACAGGGAGTTAGCAGTAGCCAACAAAAGCTCAAGTGCACAGGGGCGCCCGCAGGGAGTCAACCTCTCTAATAAATTTGTCTATGAAGAAAACACACACACACGTGCACATGTATACACACAATGTGCATGCACACACATGTATGCACATCCATACACACATCCATGCACGCACACAAGCACATGCACAATGCGGACTCTTGTGCCTTGGCTCTCCTACAGACAGATCTGCCTACACTCGTCAGTCAGTATGTGGGGCTTTTGTCTCCTTGCCTGGTTACCAGGTAAGGACCTCTGGCAGAGACAGGGGGCAGGTGGGGGTGTAAATGGTATGAGAGGTGGTTCCAGCAAAGTCTGTGGGGTCAGACAGATCCAGGTCAGAGAGTTACTCCCACATTTCCCAGGTTAGAAAGTAAGACATGCCCTGGGATTTCCACATCGTATGTTCCTCGCCCAGCCCCTTGGGGTGTAATCACCCACCCTCTCATTATCACCAATGTCTCAGCGCCTGTCAAGGAAGGAAAAGCCTGCCTACTTCTCAGTTGAGGGTAAGGACTAAATAAAATGACAGTGTAAAGTTCTTGGAATAGGGAAGGGTCTGGATACATGCGTGGCCTCCATGCTGTGCTCACCCTCCCCACATCTGGCCCAACTTGAAGGTCCGGCTCACCTTCACCTCCTTCAGGTAGCCTTCCTTGACTATGGATCCCCAAGGATATCTCCCTCCCATGCATTCTGTGGTATGGTTGGTCACCACCAGCCTCTGTCTGTGACCACTCAGACCCTTGTCCTGTGAGAGAGAAGCATCCATGGGGGTTGGGATTTCCCAGCAGACTATAGCTGCCCAAGAATTGGCCATAGTAACCCAGGAGCACTGGGCCCAAGCCTCAGTCACAGGCAATTAGTAGCTATGAATCTTACAGACAAGGCATTCGATCACCGGAGGCAGCAGGGAGTGAGGTGAAGGGGAGTGGGGCTAAGGGAAGGAAAGGTTCTTTGCAGGTACTGCGTCCCTACTACGTGCCAAGCATTTTACAGTAATCATCTCATTCCCTCCCTATGACGGCTCTCTGAGATAGGTATTATTGATTCCCTTTCACAGATGGAGAAACTGAGGCTCAGGCAGGTGAGCTAGTTATTTTCCAGAGCCTCACAGCTCAGAGGGACAGAACTGGAAGCAGACCATAGTGGGAGGAAGGGAAGACAGAGAGGAGGGAGGTGGTGAGTGGCGAAGACAGAACTCCAAGAGTCAAACATGAAAGACAAATCTAGACTCTTCTCTCTGCTGAGCTCCTGCTTTGAACAGCCCCTGCACTGGCCTCTGCCTACGTCCCTCCCCTTAAGGCTCACCATCATGCTGGAGGCACTGGCACTCTTGGGACTTGCTGCACACTTTTGTTTATCATGCCCAGTGAAACCTAGTGAGAGAGTTGCTGTGGCCCTGATCTCTGTCCTCACCCAGCTGACCAGCGAGTTTATCCTCAAATACAATCCAGTAACTCCCGAGAATCAGAATTGGAACTAGATTGCTTTCTTCTAATAAAATTTACAGTGTATACAAATTCAATTACATCATTATGTGTGCCGATGGTGGCTGGAGGGGCCAAGGTCACTTACACACATTCATCACCGGAGTGCAGAGAGCCAGGGGTGTGAAATTACCTCCTGCCCAGAGTTCAGAGGACAGTAGAGGCACTGTGGGAGCACAGCGGGGCTGCAGACTGTGAGGGGCTGGCCTCTTGGGTGGGGAACTGCTTGTGTTCAGGCTCCTGTGTCCTCCCTGCACCCAGGAGTGACAGGGAGCCCCAGGGGATATAATCAAAGTCCTGACTTCCAATCCCACCCAGACGAGGGGTCTGTGCTCACCCCTGTACGTCCATGGTTGGCTATGCTTTCTTGATGGCAGCTGTGTCTGTCCCTACCACATAGCCTGCTTCTGCCCTGCACAGGGGAGGGAGAAATTACATATTGTGCCCACACCCAAGGCATGCTATTTTAATCTTCCTGAAATCCTCATTGTATAGAGTGGGGTTGTCAGGGAAGGAAATTGAGCTCAGAAAGGTTAGGTAACATGCCCACAGCCACACAGCTTATGAATTGAGAACCTGTGCTTAGAAAGAATCCAGGCTTGTTGGGCTACAGAGCCCATGCCAAAGATTTTCCAAGAGGGAGGCAGGAAGGGCTACACTTCTAAAGGGAAGCTCAGAGAGGCAAATGTGTGCCTTATGGGGTGTTTCCAAACCCACTTCATGGTAGTGGGAGATACAGCTAGCTAGAAAGACATATTTTAAGCAAGGGTTTCCTTTCCCCATCCTCCCAGGAAAACTTATGATCTGGCAAACACAGGTCTATAAGAATAAACCAAGAATGGAGTGAGAAGCAGATCTGGGCCCTGTGATAATTTGATACCAGAAACATTTGAAGAAAATATTGGTCCTCTATATAGGCTCAACCAGCCAGGCCTGGAGAGAGATAAAGACTTCATTTCTTCATCCATTGAGGGGCATTTGACCTCCCTGACCCTCAGTTCCCACTAAGCCAATGGTTCTTGAGTGTGGTCCCCAAACAAGCAGCATCAGCACTGCCTGGGAACTTGAGAGAAATGCAAATTCTCAGGCTCCACCCCAGAACCACCAGCAAATCTGGGGGTGCGGCTCAGTCATCTGTGTTTCCAAGCCCGCCAGGGGACTCTGAGGCAATGGCCCTCAAGAATGCGTGCACACTAGAGTCACCCGGGGAGGCTCTACAATAATTGTGAAACCCAGACCACGCTCCAGATCGAAGGCCTCCCCATCTCTGATGTAAATGAGGTGAGATGCAGGCCTCGGTGCTTTTTTGAAGCATTCCAGGTACAGCCACGATGAGAAGCACTGTACTCCAAAGATGATCCCATGGTCCTTGCAGGGAGTGAAGCGCCTGGACTAAGACTGCAGATGGACAAACCCAGGTGTGAACATGTCCTCCTCATGGGTCCTTGTGGCCAGCGGCCAGCCCTATTACTCCTGCTTCTTCCCCCATGTGTGGGGTAGGGCCCAGCAAGTATGCAGGTGGCCGTGGATGAATGACAGGAGAGCTGCTCAGGAAGATGCACAGTGGCTGTGCCAAGGATGGATCCAGAACTGACCAAAGGCAGGAAAAGGGCTTCCAAGTTTGATTTTAATGGGGCTTCAAAAAGGTCTGTGATATTTCATCCAGGTCTGATTGTTTCTCATCCATCAGAAAAAGTCCTGAAGGTCTGCAAACTTGTGCCAATTGCACAGGCCACAAGATTGATGGCTTCTCCTGACAGCCTCTCCCGAGGGCAATTTGCCATTGAAACCCCAGTTCTACCAAAGACCTTGAAGCTGTTCACACCACCAGCCTAGTCTGGGCTTTGAATGGGCATTGGAAGCCAAGTTTCCTGTTTCCTTGGAATTGAAGGAGGCCCAGGGGGAGGGCGGGGGCCAAGGAGTGGGTGCTCATGTCAGGCCCCAGCCTGGGAACTCTGAAGGCTTGTGTGACATCCAGGACAACCTCCAAAATCTCCTTTTGTCTTGCTGTTTCTTTCTTTGATGTCACCGAGCCTTCGCATCCATGTTCACCTCGACTTGGCCTTCCACCCCTAACAGTAAGAACAATGAGGATGAAAAGGAAGCAGCCACCGGCACTAGGCCCAGGGCAGCTGGTGATTTTCTTCTTGTCCTTGCAGACCCATTCCCCACCTCTCTCTTTTGAGGGCAGGAGGCTGACATCTAGGGGCTGCTTCATCCAAGCTCCCTTGCCCTCTTCTCTGGCTGGGTTGGACCAAAGGGAGGCACCTGAAGGAAAGTGAGGGGCAGAAGGAGTGACAGGCTGGGGTGATCCTTGCTCTGTCCCCCTCTCTGTGGGTCCTAGGGTGGTCCCCTGTACTTCCACACAGGGTCACAGCTCCTGCAGCCCAGTTCCTCTCCTGTAGCCCCAGTGACTGCCCCTGCTAACTGTGCTCGCCCCTTCCCCTCAGCCTCATGGTGCTAGTGATTCCTACACTGCCAGCCTGGCTGTTTGGCTATCCCTTCACTGGTGTCCTTACATTGCCCATACTTTTGAACCACGTGAAACTACTGTTTGCAGGTCAAAACCGGCCAAATCACTAGCAATTTTATATGGTTCAGCCTAGTAAATCGTCCCTTCCTTAAACTGTCTTTAGTTAATCCCTCCAAGTGGGTCTCTGTGCCTTGTACAAGCCACATGGCAGGCCTGGTGAGATGTTGTTAGCATCCATTCACAGGCAAGAAACAGACTCAAAGCTGCACAGACGTGTCCAAGGTCATCTAGCATAAGGTTGAGAAAATAATGACAGGCTGAGTGCTTCCTGTGTGCCAGGCACTGCACTAAGAGTTCATACAGAGGATCTCATTTAGTCGTCAAAACTGAGATAAATGACTACCCACTGTACCCACTTTATCAAGGGGGACTTCAGGGACTGGGAAAGTTAAGAATAACCTTCCCCTGGCGCCTAACCCAGGGACTCCCCTTTGGTCAGACTCAGCCAGAAGCAAAAAGGCAAGGAGTCTACACAGGTAGCCTCCCGGGACACAGAGCAGACCACAGACATGGCAGAGAATGAGCCTGGAGGGACAGGAGGGGAATAACAAACTCACATACTTTTGTTGAAGATTTAAAAAGATACCATAAGGGCCCAGCACTGGGCAGGTTGCCTGACTGCAGACCCTTAATCAAAGACCGATTGTATCCCCCGCATCTGCTTGCCTCTTCTGCCCGTGTTCCTTCCCACTGAACTATCTCACCCTGACACTGTGTCAGTCACTGACACTGACAGATTTAGTATAAGATCAGGTACACAAAAAGGCTTTAACAGGTGATGGGGCCACACCGGTGGGGGTCAGTAAGCCTGGATAATGCCAGGCTTTACTGGAGGGAGGTGAAGCAGCTGGGGGAGGAGATGTCACCTTTCAAGGGGTCACCAAAGCCACCATTGTCTCAAGCATGTCCTTCCCATGACTCTAAGTTCCTGCCCATCCCCAGGGACCCCACTGCACTTCTCTTAAAGTGATGCAGTAGACAAAATGCCTGGCACCTGTACCTCCTAACTCTATACCCTAGACCCCTTACCTGGCCCCCTGCACTCAGAGCCCACCCCTGAAGTGTGGTAACAGCCCCCTCAGAGGGGCTAAGATGAAAGAAGATGGCAAAATAAAATCTGTAGCCCCTAATATGCATTTAATAAATGGCTGGTTCTGTTCCCTCATTCTGGAAATAATATTTCTAATCTGGAGATTATAATTACTGGTTTAAGAAGGGAGGGTACAACTGTTTATCATATATTGATTTTACACACCTTGGGTTAGAAAACTTGCCTTAAAAGATGGTTTTCTTGATTTCACTGTTAAATTCCAGGATATCCTTGACAACGGGCTTCAAGAAGACAAAGAAGTCAGTCAAAGGCCTCTCAGAGGGAGTGAGTTGAAGACAATTTATTCCTTTTTATTCCCCCGCAGAACTGGCCTTCTGCAGGGCCTGCTGGTCATTGTGCCCTCCCTAAAGATGCTTTCTGCACATGGGTCAGAATGAACTCCCCATTCCCCACACTGCCAGATCCCTTTGATTATTGCTCTGGCTCAAACTCCAGTTCCCAACTGCAGGTGCCCCCCACCCCCCCACACAAGAGATGGGGCCAGTGTACAAAGACCAACACGGGTGGGGTGGGAGGGTGGGGGGCTTACTAGTACCATCCAGCTAAGCACCACTGGTCCAACTAGGAGGGAATGGAGATGATGAAACAGGCCAGAGACCAGGAAATAAGTCTAGGTGAGCCAGAATCATGAGCAGGATCTGAGTCTGATCTTTCCCACTGAGTGTGGCAGGGCCCCAGGGACCAACTGAGGCAGCAGGAGGGCTTTGGCCTGGGTAGGAGTGGACAGGGAGTCTGCAGGCTCCCCTCTAGTCTGTTCTGAGGACTTTAACCCAGGGACCACCACCAGAGGAGGGGCTCTGCATAGCTCCACCCACTGATGGAGACAGGCCCCAGTGGGGTGGAGGGAAAGATCCGGGAGACTGAAGTCACTATGCCCAAGCTCAAAGCCAGCTCTACTCACTAGTGGTGTGACCCTAGGAAATCTATGTAACCTCTCTGCCTCAGTTTCCTGACATGTAAAATGGGGATGATAAAAAGAGCACTATCTAACAGGGCTATTGTGATAACTAAATTAATATACGTAAAGCACATGAACAGGGCTGGCCCCTGGTAAGTGCTACACTGGGTCAGCTGCCATTACTGCTCGCAGAATGCTGGCCAACTCTGAGGCCACCCTGTGCACAAGCAGGACTTGAGGAAAGCCTTCAGTCTCACCATAGCTCACCATGGGGATGCTGGCACAAGGCCCAAAATTCTACAGCAGAGCATTCAATCTTGCATTCGTTCATTTAACTATGGGCTGGGCTGTATCTTCCAAAGTATGTTCCATGTACAACTGTGCTACACAAGTCGACAGTATGAGTTACACTATTTTAACAGGCATGTATTTTTAAAATTTCCTTATATCAATATTTAAGGCAAGAAAGATCAGCTTTCCATTTAAGTAAATCATGACAATATCTCAGATAAGTTTAAGTCCCCCTTTAGATCACATTCCTTAGCCATATTCCTTCCTCCTCCTTTCGCCTCTCGGTCGCCATGGGAACAATATCCTTCTGGTCAATTTTTTATACTTTGTACTTTAACTTTAATAACCATGCATTTCTTTATTTCTCTGTATCATTATTTAAGGCAAGTAATAATTATTTCTCATTTGTCAGGCTAGCAAAGTTTCCTTAAATTAATTTATATAAGAAGGTAGATTAAAGAAATATTATGTAAATAGAGAGCACAGGTAGAATTTATGCAGCCATTAGAATGAGTGAACTAGGCCTATGTATCAATATGGATATATAGTTAAGACATATAGCTGAATGAAAAGAACACTGCAGAGAAATATATATTTAGTGGCATCATTTATGGAAAACTTAAAATATACCTAAAATACTACTACTAATACTTTTCATGACTACATATTTGCATTTGTAAAGGTATACAAAATGGACTAGAAGAACAGTGTTTGTCATGAACAATAAAGAGGAAAGAGAAAGGCTTGTGACGATGACTGATATTCAAAGAAAACATAAATTATTTAAATTTTTAAATTTCTTTTTTTTTTTTTAAAGAGAGAGGCAGAGACTTGAAAGAAATCTGACACTGTGTTAGCAATCTGGATTGGAAGCAACATGGATGTTTACTTAACATCTTGCCTGTTCCTTTATTTTCTAAATCTTTCACCATAAATAATAACATAGATGGTATGTAAATGTGCAAAACTCACAAGAAGGGACAGCTAAGGTGGGGGGATGGGAGGCAACACCACGCTAGACCAGCTGCCAAGTTGCAGGGATGTAGAAATGATATGTGTGTCCCTGCCCACACAGTGTGATGTCTGAGTGAGAAACAGAGAAAGTGAGCCAGGAAAGCCCTCTTGGAGGAGGTGACACCAGACCTCATTAAGAATCAGGGTTGGCATTCATCAACTGATGAAGGGATAGATAACATATGATGTATCCATGCAATGGCATATGACTTGGTTGAAAAAAAAAAAAAAAAGGAATAGGGTACTGATACATGCTACAACATAGGTGAACCGTAACATTATGCTAAGTAAAAGAAGCCAGTCACAAAAGGTGGTTCCATTTTTATGAAATGACCAGAATAAGCAAATCCATAGAGATGGAAAGTAGATTAGTGACTGCCAGGGGCTTGGAGAGAGGGGGGATGGGGAAAGAGGGGCAGTGATTACTAATGGGTATAGGGTTTCTTTCTGGTTTCAAATACATAATGAATCAAATGAACTTAACTGTGAATTGACTGCTAATGTGTATGGGTTTTAGTGATGTTCTAAATGTTCCAAGAAATTCTAAACTGTTCTAAAATTGATTGTACTAATAGTGGCAGAACTCTGCGAATATATTAAAAATCACTGAATCATGCTCTTTAAAATGGGTTAATTCTATGGCATATGAATTCTATTTCAATAAAGCTGTCATATGAAAAAAAAATAAAGACTCAGGGCTGGGGGGTTGGATAGAGCAGGAAAGAGGGACCATGACTGAGGTCAGCTTAGCCTCCTCACCCCAGCCGAGCAGAGATTTCTCTCATCCCCTTGTGCATACGCTGCAGCTAGGGATACTGTGGACACAGTGGAAATCCAGACAGACAAGGCCTCTGCCTTGGTGCAGGTTCCTTCCTGGTGAACCGAGAGAAGCAATAACACTAATGGCATAAATGATATAGATGTGCCTTTAAAACTTCACAGGAGATGGTCAGGTCCAGAAAGTGGGGAAATGACTTTAGGTAGAAGGAACAACAGGGGCAGGGGACCAAGGCTTTGCCAGGAGTTTGTACAGAATATAAGTGCCAAAGGGAAGGGATCCAGAGAGACAGACAGACAGAGAGACAGACAGAGGCATGGTCCCCTGATGACGGTACATCTGCCAAGGCCCAGATGCCCATCTTTCCTCCCCACTTCTCCCCATAAAGGGAAGACTACATTTCTTCTGGGACTGTCTTCACCAAAGATCTTTCTAACGTGGAAGTGAGTTCTCCTGTTGGCTCCCAACCTTCGGAACATGGAAAGAGCAGAGCCTGCCTAGAAACCTCTCCTGCTGATGTGAACCGAATGGTTGTGCAGAAGAGGTGGCCATCTCAACCGTAAGCTGGCTGTACGTGGCCAAGTGACTCTCACAGACAGTTGGGAAGTGGCTTTAAATCAACGTGGTTCAAGTCAGTCAATTAAAGTCACAATCACAGCTTGCACATCTCAAGATGATAAAAAAGAACAGTTACATCTCCCCAGATCTCTGGATTTAATGTGATAAATGGCAGGGGTAATATACTGAATGGAGAGCTCACAGAAACTCCAGTGGAAGGCATCTCCAAGCTCTATTATGAGACTTCTCCACTCGGGCTGCCTGATTTGGAGGATGCTTATTTCCTGCATTTATCACTGCCACCCATGACAGAAGTTGGATATCAAAGCCCCATTTTCTTCCTCATTCCCCCCCCCAATCATGCGAGACATGAAGGATTCACAGCTGGGCCTGCCCAACAGCAAGATTCAGCACACTCTACCTTGTAATTGTGAAAAATACTCTCTCCCCTTCATTGGGACTGTCACTCGCACTGCATTATCAACAGCCTCCAAGCCAAGACTTTATTCTTTTTCTCTTGCCACTGGGTTCAAACTGAATAGGAGTAAAGGCACATTTCTAAAGAAGTGTTCCATTTTCTTTAATCTCTTCAAATTGCTTGACTACTCAAACTTTCTTTCCACCAGTGGGAAAAGCCACCAGCACTGAATAAAAACATTCAGACCACCGGCAAAATCTGGATACGAGAGGATCAGGTTGCTTGGTGAAGGAATACTAACATGTGCACATGTGGAGACATTAGTCCCTGGTCTTCTTGTTCTACCTCCCAGGCACAGAAAGAGCACACAAGAATCATACTAGGGGTGGAAATCCGCTTCTGAATATATCATACCTTGTAACAGTTCCATTAAATAATTTGACCACATCTCACCTATGCAAATGAGACTTCTGGCTCCTTCAAAAGTTTCCTTTGTTTGCACATTGGTCCCTCAAGAGTGTTGATGAAAACTTTTGTGATGTGTTTCTATGAGAAATGACAAAGGAGCCAAAGAGCACTTGGATTGAGTAGTAGAGTCTGTTTCCGGGGAAGACTATCCCAGCTGTGTGCACAGGGCATTGCGTAAGGAAGACATTGCTCCCCGGATATGGGAAGGAAGGCCCTGCTACAGACAACGGCTGATGCGCAAGACAGAGGAGGCTCAGACTAGATGAATTCAAACACTCTACCATCGGGAGATTAGTAAGCAATACTGTCAGTTATGTAAGTTCATCTAGTACAATGTCTGGATTACAGGAGATGAACAGGGAATTTTACTGTACAAAATAATACTTAATGTTGTAGCTTTTGATTTCTTTATATATTTTTACAAGTTTTCATTTATTATTTTGAGAGAGAAACAGAGCGCGAGTGGGAAGGGGCAGAGAGAGAGACAGAATCCCAACAGGCTCCGCACTGCCAGCACAGAGCCTGTGGGGCTCAAACCCACAAAGCCATGAGATCGTGACCTGAGCCAAGAGTCGGACACTTAACCAACTAAGCCACCCAGGCGCCTCTGTAGCTTTGATTTCTGAAAGCAGCTTAAAATAAGGGAAAGAAAGTTCCAGTTTATCTAACTCGAAATAATCTAGGCATAGTTCAACATTTGTGATCCTTAGTAAGTTGTTGTTGCTATTGTCTTCCAGTTGAGTTGAAATGGTTTAATTCATCTGTTTATACTTGTTTAGTGAGTTACATACTTTACAATGCATATGCATTTACTTTATATATGTGTACACACACACACATACACACACATAAAATATACATCTATACACATCAGACAGAACTTCCTCCTCGAGCTTAAAATCCAGCCTTCAAATTGTCTTCAACCCCACAAACTACCTGTTGGCAGTGGAGAGACATCAGGGCATTGTCGTGAAGAAGGAAATCAACAGTGTTTTTAAGGCAGGCCCTAAATCTGAATTAGCCATGAAAATGTGGTGCATGGGTTTAAAATAAATTAAAAACTAATTTATTTACAAATAGGTCAGCATGTTTTTTAATATTGTTAGTAATAATAACAACGATATTAATATACAAAAGATGGAAGTACAAACTAGAGATATCCATGTGACAAGGAATAGAGAATTAGACCCAAAAACCTAAGCATGCACAGGAATGGAAGCAGGAGAAGAAAGTAATTTGGCAAAATGTACCAAAAGCCTTAAAAGTTCTCTCTACCCCTTGACCCAGAAACTCCATACTTTAGTAATTTATCTTAAGAATATAGTCAGAAATTCACAACTAAGATTCATATTCAAGTATGTTTACCACAGCCACATTTACAGTAAAGGAAAACTAGAATCAAAATATCCAGGAAAAGTAAATGGGTTAAATAAATTGTGGTGTAGGCAAGTGATGGACTCACACCCATGACACAACCAATGAATGAATGAATGAATGAATGAATGAACGAATGAACAAAAACCTGTCAAAGAAAAGCAAGGAGTAGGAACTAGCCTGCCAGATAACTAGGAATAAGTGGGCTCAGATGGTCGGGATTAATGAAGTTAAGTAAGAGCAATCTCATTGGGATAGATCGGTTTGGCACATAATGTGCTTTCTCTTAACAACTGGTTAAACCATGTGAAATTGTCAATATTGGATCACTTTAACCAATAATACAATTTCATATAGTGTAACCAAATACATCTTCCCTATCTTTAATGAAAAGACTAGAAACAATGAAAACCCAGTAGCAATGAGCACCCCTACTATCTAAAAAAATATTTTCCAGGGGCTGCTGGGTGCCTCAGTTAGTTAAGCATCCAACTTCAGCTCAGGTCATGATCTCACGGTTCGTGAGTTTGAGCCCTGTGTTGAGCTCTGTGCTGACAGCTCAGAGCCTGGAGCCTGCTTTGGATTCTGTCTCCCTTTCTCTCTGCCCCTCCCCTGCTCATTCTCTCTCTCTCTCTCTCTCTCTCTCTCTCTCTCTCTCTCTCTCTCTCTCTCTCTCAAAAATAAATAAACATTTAAAAAATTAAAAAAAAACATTTTCTAAAAAAAAAAAAGACTCCTTAGTAAAATAGCTAATTGTAGGTCTGGGACAGAATATGGACAAGATAAGCCTAGAATATATTGTCATAACAGAAACCAAGGATGTCATCAAAGACTATGGAACTGTGTCTCAGAGAACACAGGTGTCATCCTAAGAAGCTTCCACGAACCAAAGATGGGACAATTTGAGCATCAATAATATTAACTGAAATGGATTGAAGCACATCAAATATATTAAATCCATGCATTCGAAGAACACAAAACATGTGTTAGTTTCTTTTGAGGAGAAAAGATTAAGGAACTAATTCTCTATTTTGAAAACTGCTCACCAAATAATTAATGAAGGGAAGTTTATCTTAACAGAGGTATTGCAGCTACTAAGTGCAGAAGGAATGATAAAATTGGAATATCACTATTCCACAGGCACCGATAAAATAATTTATTAGGCAATAAGCATCGCTGACTACCGACATAGCAAAAGTAAAGACAATCAGACATTACATACCGTCATGTAAATATGCTATACCACACATGAGGTCATCTTACCAAAACTTTGTTCCAGACCCTGGCAAACTGCCAGAGCTAGCTATCGATTTACAGGAAATACTGAGCAAAGAGGAATATGTTATGAGGATACCACCGAGACACAATTTCAGATTGTGAGAAACTCTACAGAATAGATTAACATAAACTACAAGAAAGGAAGAGAGAGAGAGAGAGAGAGAGAGAGAGAGAGAGAGAGAGAGTTTGTGTGTCTCAAAAGGGTACTTTTAAATTAAAAGATGCTTAGAGACCTATCAGCCAATTGCAATTTATGGACTTCATTTGGAACCTGATTCGAACAAACTATAAAAATCTTTTATCAGCCAACAGGGCTTATAAACAGTGACTACATGCTTTGTGATCATAAGGAATTATTACTATTAGTGTTTTAGGAGAGATAATGGCATGGTGTGTATGTATTTAATAAACTAACTCCTTATCTTCTAGAGATCCAGGCTCACACATTTATGGAGGAAATGATATGATGGTTGACAGGTATTTCAAAATACCTCCATGGTAGGCAAGAGAGCCGCAGATAACCAATAATGCTGGACCCGGGTAACAGGTACAGAGAGGTTTATAACAGTGTTCTTTTTTTTCTTATTGATGTTTGAAATTCTCTAGGTTCAAAAGTTTTTCTAAAGTTTGAAAATAATAATTAATAATGTTAAATTGTGCCCTTAATGTACTCGTTTTCAGGAAAAAAAGATCCTATAAAATTGCATTTACTGCATGACTTCAGATTAGTATATAAATATAGTTGTGTATGTAACACAAGAGAAAAGACTCAAATTATATACTTCAAAATGCAGGCTGTAATTATCTCAAGGTGTAGGGATTATGTAACTTTTTTATTTTCTGTATACATTTCTGTATTTTGTACTTTATATAATTATATATGTTTTAATAAAAAAAATATTGCTTGCTTTATCTAGCAGCGTTACAGTGTTCAAGAATTAGACTAAATATGCCCCTGTCCTTAAATCAGTATAATATAAGGGGCACCTGGGTGGCTCAGTTGGTTAAGCATCTGATTTCAGCTCAGGTCATGATCTCATGGTTCCTGGGGTCAAGCCTCACATCAGGCTCTGTGCTGACAGTTCAGAGCCTGAAGCCTGCTTCAGGTTCTGTGTCTCCCTCTCTCTCTCTGCCCCTCCTCTGCTCATCTGTGGCTTTCCCTATCTCAAAAATAAATAAGCATTAAATTTTTTTTAAATCAATATAATCTAAAATGTAGGTCAAACTTCATGATAATATGCTAAACATTGGAAACATTCTGATGAGTGACAGAATGTCTTGCATTTCATCTGGTGTGCCACCTCCTATAAAAATAAATTAGCATCCTCACTGATGTGATAAGAGTAATGAGGGTGAGCAGAGCATTTGATGATGTGATGCTGTGATGTGGACATTGACACTGTGTTCACTTCACGCACCATCAGGAAGAAAAGCAGAATCTTGCAATGCAAATCCAAACATTTCCAAATGTCTTGAGTTGTACCCAGATTTCAGGCTTTTTACCTACACATCTGTATTATGAGACAGTGCCTCAGGATATCGTTATTTCCCACTTACTTCAAACAGAAGTATCAACAAGAAAAAGTATAGATGTACAGTACCATCTGATTCTCCAGGATAAACACTTGGTGAGGTCATGGGCTTCCTCTAGGCTTGAGCAAGCTATCTCAGATCTGGTTCTCATTAAAAGCAGCATAAATCACTCTATGGATTTGGGGTGGGTTGTAAATATTTTAAATAACAGAATGGAAACAGTTGTAAAAAGTGCAACAGAACATAAGTATAATGTACATGATTGCTAGTGCTTCAGAAGGTAAGTGTTCAACCACTCATTCACCATATACTACTTGGCATCTAGCCAGGCCAGGCACCAGGCAACAATGATAGGCAAATTAACCCTGCCCCTGCCCTCGCAGAGCTCACAATTTCCTGGGAGAAACAGGTTTTAATCAAATAAAGAAACAAGTATATAATTACAAGTAGTGATAAAAGCCATGAAGAGAAAGAACAAGGTGTAAGCATGACAGGGGGTCTGGCCCCATGCGGATGCTCAGGAAAGACCTCTTCCAGTTGAGATGTGAAAGTCATAAAAGTATCACATGCCATCCGTGCAGCTAGGAAGGCGGGTTGGAAGAAAATGTACCAGGAAGAAAAGAGCTGTTCTAGGGTAGTAATTTCCAGACACAAAAAGACAACAAATGTGACTGGACCCCATGTGAGGAGCTTAGGATGAGGCTAGAGGGAGGCAGAGGGAAGATCTTACTGGGACCTAAAGGCCATATTACAAAGGTCAGTCTTCCAAAAAATACAAAAACAGTAGTTCAAAGGGATACATGTACCCCCATGTTTACTGCAGCATTATTTATAATAGCCAAATTACGGAAGCAGCCCAAGTGTTCACCGATAGACAAATGGAAAAAGAAGTGAGATTTATACACACACACACACACACACACACACACACACACATATATATATACACATACACTCACACATACATACATATACAAATTTATGCATATGTATTAGAATATTCAACCACATTAGAATATATTAGAATATTCAATTTCATGTTCATATTCATAAAAATCAATGCAAATCTTGCCACTTGCAAGAACATGGGTGGATCTAGACAGTATAGTGCTAAGCAAAATAAGTCAGCCAGAGAAAGACAAATGGCATATGATTTCACTTATATGTGGAATTTGAAAAACAAAGAAAAAAAAGGTAAGCCAAAAAACAAACCCTTAACTACAGAGAAGTGATGGTTACCAGAGAGGAGGTGATGGGGGAATGGGTCAAATAGGTGAAGGGAATTAAGAGTACAATTATCATGATGAGCACTGAGTAAGGTATAGAATTGTTGAATCACTATATTGTACACCTGAAACTAATATAACATTGTATGTTAACTACACTAGAATTAAAATAAGAAAAATAAAAATAATTTTTAAAAAGTTCAGTCTTAGGCCAATGAAGCATTGTAGGCAGATGACTGACAACATAGTAATAATTGCCGACATCACCTAGCACTTTGATGAATCAGGTACCCTCCTGAGAATTATAAGGATTCCCTCACTTAATCTGAGTAACAGCCCTATGAGACAGGCACTATTATCAAACTGAGGTGGAGTGATCAGGGCAGAAGGAGATCAGTAAGACTCCAGTGTCAATAAGACATCAGTTCCTACGACTAGTTAGATGTAGAGCTTGGACTCAAACCCTGACTCCAAAGCCCGCCCTCTTGCCATGCTGCTCTGTCACTTCTCCATGTTCAACTGACCAGTGTTGGCAATGGACAGCCGGGGCAGGGTGGAAAAGATCATCTAGGAGACTATTACATCACTCATTTCCTATTGCCCTATGCACTTTACGAAAAGCTTACAGCACCATGGAGAAAAACATTCCAACTTTTGAGCCACTAAGCCATACTTAGTCATTCCCTTGATAAGGTGCCACTAGGATCTCCAAGCTCTCTTCCAGTCTTGAGACTGATCAGAATTCCTAAGGATGCAGAGATTCAGTAAAAGTTCATTAGCTGACACAGTCATGGGGCTGGCACTCTGGCCAGAATTCAAAGCCCCACAAGGAAAATGTTTATTTCAGAAGAGTTCCAATATGTATGATTACGCAGAAACAATGTCCTTTGTGTGTCAGTCATCTCTCAACTGGGTTAAAGGTAGGCTCCTGAGAATTCCTTTGAAGACCCCTAGGGGCAGAAGGTCAAGAATGGGATGGCAACGCCCAGGGAAGCAGCCTTGGGTGCAGATAGATTGCATCTTGCCCAGAACAGGGTAACAGTCTTTCAGTTCTAACTTCTATTCTACACCCTGGGCTTTGCATCAGTAATATGCCTAACAGCCACCCTGAGAGGTAGGCATCACAATCCCCACTTCAAGGATGAAAAAGTGTGTTTGGATCTAGGTTTTATTTGACTTAGAGTCTTCACCTCTAGAATGAATGAATTATTGAGTGAAGAGGTTAGAGGGGAAAAGGTGATTGCTATCAATGGATGTCAAACTCCAACACTGCCCCCCGAACCCGCAGTCCTTCCTCCATGCTCCTCACTCTCTCAGAACACCACATGCTAGATTTCCAGCTGAAGAAGATGCCAATGAAGGAGGGGACAGTAGGGCAACCTCCCCTAAGCCTGCAAGCCCTCTGGGGTCAGACCCAGCAGTTTTAGGCATGCTACATATGCAGTGCATTATGGAAGGATGAGGATCATTTCCCAGGAACAGCACAGGGTACCTCTATGGCAAGGACAAGCCCCATTTCACCCTTTGATTCTGATTTGGCATTTGAGACTCCTATGGCCTCTGGGATTTTCATTCCCACTTTCTCTGACAGAATGATGACATCCCTGTTATAGGTTAATGACTGAAATATGAGAATTCCCATGAGACGCTTCCCCATAGCACCACCCTCTCCCCCACTGCAATAGACACTGTCTATAAAAATCATTTGCTCCTTTTCACACTGCATACACTTGGATTTAAGGATTCATTCAGTTGCCTCAGGCTGTCACTAAGAAAATTACTTATTAATTTCTATGCACCGCAGAGCTATCTCTAAAACAAACAGAGAGTTGACTCGGGATTGCCAGTGTTAACCCCCCTGCTCTGGCGTTGTGCTTTCTGTCAGAGCTGGGAAACGTTTCTAATACAGAGTCATACACATTTTATCACATTTACAAAATGCAAATTTACTCAACATTAATTGAAAACGTTCATCGGTGAAGTCTTGAAAGTTTGCACCCCCTAAAGCTGTTAAGGGGCTAATGAGAGATGTTTTCTTCCATATATTATGATACAGCGGTTTATTTCAATCTCCTCCTGTCTAAAAATAATAATGACTCAGTAGATTAATGTAATCTTTGATCTTCATCCCTTTACGAATATGAAGAGCACTATGGACCTTCTCCCCAGTAAAATCCATCATTTTACTCAGGTATGCGCATTTGCACACAGAAAAGATAATTTTGCACAGACATACAAGACAATTTCACATATTTCCTGGCTCACCTGACAGCCTAGGAGCCCTAAAGAATATTCTGCCTCTCTTTTTTTTTTTTTTTTTTTAGTCCACTAATTTGTTTATTAAACTGATGGCGGCTTGTTTCATTAGTGGCATCTGTACTGAATAAAGGAGGCCTGCGGAATGAGCCGTGTTTGTATTTATTTTCCTGCTCACCAACTAAATTATCAGGTGTTCTGCACACACTTTAAAAATCAGCTAATGGCCTCTAGAGGGGACATTTTGATAAATGCACCATTAGAATGGGAGAAAAGAGAGAGAGAGACAGACAGACAGACAGACAGACATCACGCCTGGCATCCCAGAGAAAGTACAGCAGAAAAGGCAGGCTCTTCTCCACGGCCCAGCCCCTGGCACACAGTACGTGTTCAATAAATAGGTTTTGGCTATCACTGTGGAGCTGTTGTCTTTGCGGACACAGCAACCGATTCCTGCCCGGTCCCTGCTGCGCCTATGTTGACCCCGCCACCAGGCTCTGTCCCTTTGGTCTACATAGGAGGTCTGTGCAACACCAGCATTCTCTCAAGATGTGTCTCAGAACATGTCTCAGTTTTTATATACTACTACTATGTGCCAGGCCTACTTCTTTTTAATACTGAAACAACTCTCTAGAGCAGGCATCATTAATCCGATTTTACAAATAAAAAAACCAAAGCTGAGAGAGGTGAAGAGATTCGTGCTGGCTTACTGGCTAATAACTGGTACGGGCAGCTTCAGCTGCCACCTGACTCCAATGTTCTTGCTCTAACCCAAGGGCCAGGATGCCTCTCCCATCCCTACAGCACTAATACCCAGAGGAATATTTTGTTACTTCAACTTCCATTTCATAAATGGGGAACTAGAGGGGCAGTGAGACCAAGTGACCTGCCCAAGGTCACACAGATGGGAAATGGTGGATGTGGGCCTGGAAGCTGGTTTCCTGGTCCCTGGGCCACTGTACATCCTGCAGCATGCCCAATGCCCCGCTGGGGGTAGGCAGTTATGATACTTACTGGCCCTAGAAACTAGGCTTGATAGGAGCAAAGACAAAGCAGAAGAATAATAAATTTTAGGAAGACTCATAAAAAGGCTACATGTGAAATATATTTTTTAACAAATTAATTTTTCCCTGTGAGTAAATTTATGGGCCTCTTCTCCCCAGCAAGCCTTTTCATTTTGCACAGACATAATTTTCACGACAAGCCCTATGCAATATGTTAAGGGACACCATCTTCCTTTCGTTCTCCTTTTATCTGGGGTGCAGGAGAAGGAGGTCAAAGGGTCCCCCTTGCCTCTCCTTGGGCTTGTCTGGGTACACCGCAGCATGTCGCAGTGTTCCCAGAGCCACAGAGTACTAGGACTATGAGAGGGAATAAATCCTCGAGTCTAACCTCCCCATTTTACAGAGGGGCCTGGACGTCCAGAAAGAGGGACGACTTGCCCAAGATCATCAGTCAGCTGTGCAGTGGCTGAGGGCATAGGGCCAGACTGCCTGGTTTGAATCCCAGCTTTGCTTCTTACTAACCATGCAACTTTGGACAAATTCATTCAGGCTTAGCACAGAGTTACTCAAAGACGTAGGAATCTTCTCTGGCACATCTCAAATCGTGCAAGCTGCAAGCCACCTGCTTTCTTCCCAGGACCAGCTTTGGAGGCACCATCTCATTTAGCTGTCGCAGTGGGGACCCAACTCTAACAAAGATCTTCTGAGTCTGTCTTCGCTCCATTACACCAAATTCCAACTCATGTAAATTGTCCTCATTGTCAAGAAATGCCAGGAAGAGGGAAATTACAAATATCCCTTGATATTCAAACCTATACAATTGGATAGCAAGAACTTGGGTGCTTCTCCCAAATATAGAAAGTCACTTAACTATCTGAATCTATTTAGTTCCTAAAGTTGGAGAGCAAAGCAGTAAGAGTTTGGATAGCAAATGATACCTCCCCTACCACAAAATGTTTATCTAATTTTTTTTATTTTTTTAACCTTTATTTTTGATACAGAGAGACAGAGACAGAGCATGAGTGGGGGAGGAGCAGAGCGAGAGAGAGAGACACAGAATCTGAAGCAGGCTGCAGGCTCTGAGCTGTCAGCACAGAGCTGGACGCGGGGCTTGAGCTAATCAACTGTGAGATCATGACCTGAGCTGAAGTTGGACACTTAACCAACTGAGCCACCCAGGCATCCCTATCTAAATTATCAACCCAAATTTGGATAACTAAAGTTCAGATAACAAGAGATGCTCCCAGGGACCCTTCCAAGTGGCCACCATGACTTAGGGAGCCAATACTTTAGCCACTTCAGGGATACGGAGGCTACTTTCCTCTACCACTTGAGAACTGTATGTTACTCCTCATTAATAAAGAACCAGGAATAACTAAACAAGGCTCTTCATATCTTCATGGTCCAGAATGTCTTCCCCTATTTTACTACATGTAAAATCTAGTTTGATTTACAGCATAACCAAACAGAAGCAAAACATGACTCACATTGGCTTCCTGGGAATGCCAGCCTTTCAACTGGATTTATTTGAGGCCCTTAAAAAACATTCACATGCCTGTTGAGATCTTTGGCAGAAGGGTGTCCTAGCCTTTTGACATGGCATGTTGAGATTTTCCAAGATGAATAAAAGTATGAAGAGGCAGTGTCAAAGTTGACGTCCCCCCACCTCCCCAGCAGAAGACCTGACATGAAAAAAGGAAGAAAACCCATCCATTTGTCTGGGTCTCCTCTCTCCCTCAGCCTAATTTATGCTGCAGGGCTGTTATGCTGTTTCTCTGACTTTAATAATGTGTCCCACTGAAGGGAATTCAAAGCAGAAGATACAATTTATCTGCCATTTGGGGTACTTAGTGAAAATGTTGTTGGGCATGTATTTTTTAATTAACAATTCCAAAAGTGTATTAAGGAATTTTGATTTCAGTTAAATTATCTCCTGTAAGATGACAGGATCCTTTTTCTTTTCTTTTTTTAAGTTTATTTATTTTGAGAGAGAGTGTGTGCTCACGTAAGCAGGGGAGGGGCATAGAGAGAAGGAGAGAGAGAATACCAAGCAGGCTGTCAGCATGGAGCCTGACGTGGGGCTCAAACCCACAAACCATGGATCAAGACCTGAGCCAAAACCAAGAGTTGGATGCCTAACTGACTGAGCCACCCTGGTGCCCTTCCTTTTTCCTGTTAAAAGACTTGAAGAGGGGGGTGGAAAAACAGTGTGTGCCAGGTACCTGACTAGCCCTGTGTATTTCCCATGCTAAGGCTGTTTCCTCCATGGGATCATGTGGGGGACAGGTTCTCCACAGTCCCTTTGGCCCAATGTGCTCTGAGTCTCTCACCTATGTGGTGGGATTCAGCCTTCTGGGCTCCTTAGAAGGAAATGGAGCCTGCAAGAGTGAACCACAACTCCCACCTTCTGTCTCCTTCCTTGCTTCCTGATGATAGAGCTCAGCACATATGCAGTTTTAGAGAGTCGGTGTCAGGGAAAGAAGAAAGAGCAGGGGTTCTGAGGACACCAGAGGTAGAACGTTGGGGCAGTTACCTAACTCTTCATTTCCATCTCTCTGACGGGTATTATATCATCTGTCTCATAAGAGAGGTACGTGACATGAGGTGAGGCAGCTGGTACAGTGCCAACACTTCAGAAGCACTCCAGACAGGGACTGGTGACTTCTTCTCCGTGGTCCTACTGCTGTTCCCAGCTTTGCTGTTTTTGCCAGCACACAACTCCTGACGATTATCGGTGCTGCCGAATGCAGTGTTGGAAATGTGTCTTATCACTGAACAGAAAACAGAAAATGTGGGGCCAAGGTGAAATGCTAAGAGAACCCACTGAAGCTGTGACCTCTCAGAAATAGCTTTGGCTTGTCTGAACTCAGCCTTCAGGGACACCACAGGGTATCTGCTGAAAGTCACTCTGTCTCTAACTTGGGTCTTCAAAGATCTGCATTTTAACTAATCAGGTGATACAAAGGGATCAGATGGGAAGCAGAAACAAGGAAGAATCCTAGAAGGATTGAAGAGTAATGATTCCGACACAAGAAATGAAAATACTCCAAATTCCAGAGCTTTGGAAGAAATTTAATTTTACAATTTATACTATCTCGATATCTGTACTATAGCATTTCTTATCCATTTTGTATTGTGTATTTCTCACATATAGATAGTCCCCAAGCCTAGATTCTCTATCAACTTCTTAATGCATTGAGCTAAATAGTTTTAGGAAGACTGTTCTGAAGCTTCACAGTGTTTTTATGACAACGACTTCAAATTTCAAACAATAAAGTTAAAAACCAACATGTGGGGCACAGGCCTTGCACACATGAGCCAGATATTCTCATCAGTTCTTCTGTTTTCCCAGCATCTTCTACAGATCGAAATCCAACTGTGAATACATACCATATGTATACCAGACTTTTAGTCAAAAAAAAACATTATTTTTGGCATCCTTAAAATGTAAAAATATAAGGAAAAAAACCAACAAAGGAGAGAATTCATTTCCCTTAAAAAAAAATCAATGCTTCCTTCTTCCATTTATTCCAGACCACTCCTATTTTCCCTCCAAACAGACTGAAATAACCTTCTAGAATGCCTGAGAGAATTACTGGATTCTCAGAATGAGAATGTTCTGTATCCTATGAGATTTTTGGGAAGAACCCGCATAAACGAGGAAATGGAAACAATTTTTAAACAAAACACAGCATGAATGTGGAAGCAACCCACAGGATGCATCATACAATTCCAGAAAGAAGGCCTAGGTGTTCTGCATGACCTATCCCACACTAGTCAGCTGTATTTTTTAAATGTATCATAGAAGCTCCACCATTCACTCTACAGGAGTTATGCCCTTATTAACCATAGCTTCTGTGATGGTTCATCTATATGTCAACTTGACTGGGTCATAGAGTGCCAAGATAGCTGGCAAAACATCACTTTGAAATGTGTCTGTGAAGAAATTTCCAGATGAAACTGGCACTGAATCGGTGAACTGAGTAAAGCAGTTTTCCTCCCCAATGCAAGTGGGTACCATCCAGTCTGCTGAGGGTGCAAAGAGCAAAATTCAGAGGAAGGAGGAATTCATTGCTTTCTGTCTGACTTCTTGGGCTGAGACAAGGATCTTCCCTTGCTCTCAGAGCTCCTGGTCCTCAGGCCTTCAGACTCAGACTCAGTAACACCACTGACTCTGCTGGGGCTCCAGCTTGCAAACAGTAGATCGTAGGACTTCTCATTCATCCTCTGTAATTGCATGAGCCAACTCCTCATAACGAATCCTTTCATTTATATAATCCCATTGGTTCTGTTTCCATGAAGAAGCCTAACACAACTTCCAAGACAGAAAACCCAGTTTGGAACATTCTTGTTTTCTCAAACTTTATTCCCTTGGCTGAGCCCCCACACTCCATCTGCCTTCCTCAAGGAGGGAGACCCAGAAGTTGCCCCTCTCTACCTGTTTAGAGTCTGGAGCTGCAGTGACGAATCACCACACAGTGGGTGGCTTAAAATAAGAGAAACATATTCCTTCACAGTTTGGGAGGTCACAAGTCCAAAGCCCAGGTGTCAGCACCATGTTCCCTCTGAAGGCACTAGGCAAGGGTCCGTCTATGCCTCCTCTCACCTCTAGGGGTTCCCAGCATTCCCTGGCTCAGGCCTGACTCTACCTCTACCTGGTCACCTCCCCTGTATCTCTAGGTGCCCTCTCCTCTTCTTATAAACCTACCAGTAGCTAGATTTAGATACCACTTTAATTCAGTGTGACCTCACCTTAGCCAATGACATCTACAAAGACCCTATTTCCAAATAAACCCACCTTCCAAGGTACAGGTGGATATGAATTGAGAGGGACACTAGATGACCCACTACTAAGTCTAAGGCAA
This sequence comes from Neofelis nebulosa, assembly GCF_028018385.1. Lineage (NCBI taxonomy): Eukaryota > Metazoa > Chordata > Mammalia > Carnivora > Felidae > Neofelis > Neofelis nebulosa. The sequence continues at coordinate 35,620,640 of NC_080786.1, read as the reverse complement.
AGCTGACTGTCCCGCCCTCCACCCAGCCTGCTGGTCAGTGTGGCTGTGATGCAGTCCCTCAGCTGACCTCACAAGAACCAACATTCACTTTCAAAGTTCTACTGACATACACAGCTGAAGGCAAGCTTCAGCACCAGCCCCACTGATGCCATCAGCAGTAATCCCTGGTGCTCCATTCAGTGTGGGAAAGGCTATCACCCCATGGTGGTTGGGGGATGAAGTTACTACGGTCACTCTCACGCCTCTGGCTCAGGCATCTGGACTCTCAATCAAGAGCAGGTGGTGTCTCGGGATGGGGAGTGTCAAGTGGGGAGCCCTCTGAGATGGGGAGTCTCACCAGCTGCCTATGAGTCCCTGTACCTATCTGTAAAACAAGGAGCCAGCTCTTGGATCTCAGACATTCCTGACTGGGAACAGTGAGCTAATGGAGAGGAGAGGGCCTCGGGAACGGAGAAGGTCCTACACTTGGCCTATCCAGCCCTGGAGCGTCACCTTGCAGTGAGGAGTTGAGGGACCTGAGGACCCAGAGCTTCTGAGGCATGGACTCCAGCCACCACCCTCCTGTCCCTATGACCAATCCAACAAGAAACGAGTGGCAGTTCCATTCCTCAAATTCCACAGCATTCTGTGACAGAAAGAGGAAGCTGAGAAAAGATGGCCCTTTATGGAAAGGCAAATTTTTTTGTCCGTTTAGTTTTTTCTGCTTTCTGAGCCTTGGGACACATTCAGCACATACACACCCCACACAGTACATAAAGGGCGCGGTGATGTATTTGCAAGCCTTTCCATATACTATTTATTTTACCTACTGAAATATCATTTCTGTCTGGGAAAGATATTGGGCATGGTTGGCTTTTATGCTCTCGGCACTTTCCCCCCTAACAAAACCCTTCCCTATAAATCTGCAGTCCACAGCCTGGCTTCAGAAAACACTTTAATAGTTCCCAACTCCAATATTTTCCATGGCGATATATCCTCATGTCAAGAATACTGAAGTGCTGAGGCTTGAATTCATCCACGAGAACTCATCAATACCCTGCCAGTGGGGTTAGGAACTTAATCTCCTCCCACCCCACAAGGGGTTGCAGGGGGAATAGAGACTGGAGAAGAGGTGCATCTGTAGTCACTCCCACCTACAGGACCAGCAGGACTGGGCACCTGCAAGGAGGGGAGCATCGCCTTTATTACTGGCAGTGAGTGGCAGCCACAGTCCCCAATCTCACCTCCCTGACTCTGTGCTCCATACCTCCTCTGCTCCCCGGAGCGAGCACCCAGCCTGGCCACACATCACTTCTGCTCCTGGCCCCCTGGAGCTGCTCCTGCGCCCAGTCTTATCCCGATAGAGTGAACCCAACTTCGTGTAGTCCACCCAACAAAACAGATATTATGAAAGATTTCAGAGGGGGCTACATCATACATCACACTGGAAACATCTTTCAAAACTTCCTTGGACATCTCTGGCCACCAGCTGTCTCATCTCTCTCTTCTCCTCCTCTTGCTTTTCTCACGAAGAACAAATTAGTGCCTTCCTTGTCATGTATCAACCCCACCAATAAGAACATCCATCAGGAGGCAGTGAGAGATTAGAAACAGCCATAATAGCAATAACGGAAACTCTAAATGGTTGAGCTCTTTGTTTGTTTGGTTTCATCTCAGGCGGGAGCTGAGGCTCAGACAGGATGAGTCACTTGCTGAACGAGCTGCACAAGCAGCAAGTCAGGAGCCTCACACAGAGCCTCCCAACCTCCACTCTTGCAAAGTGAACACCTGGAGGAAAGTGCACCTTTCTGCGTGCCCCTCATTTCTGTGGGTGTGTTTGAAGGCCCACGGCTAGATGCACACATCTCTGGTTTGGGTCAGCATACCCACGAGCGGATTTGGCCGAGCAAATTCCTAATGAACCCAAGACAGTAAGTGGAAACAAAACCACTTGAAAAACAAAACTGCAGTCACTTTCAAAGCCGTGCTGACAAACACACGCTAGGGAGCTTAAGGGAAAGGATCGGAGAACAGCAATGTTCCTGGCCAGAGAGACCCTGGACAAAGTACCAGCCCTCTCTGGGCCTTAATTTCTCCTCTGCCAAATGTCTGCTTCCAGCTCTACAATTCTTAGTCTAATTCAAACAATTGTGTGAGTGATCACTAAGGTTTACTCTAAAGAGGTAAAATCCCTGGCATTGGCTATACTTATTTAACAAAAAGACAAGCAACTACTATTTATTGGAAAGCAAACGCATGCCAGGTGCTTTACATGCGGTGTCTTAAATCTTAAAATAACCCTGTAAGATGAGGGTTACCAATCCCATTTTATGGAAGACAAAACTGAGACTCCGAAAACTCATGTGACTCTCTTCAGGCTACAGAGCTGAGAATTGGGTCTTCACATCTCTATGTCCACAGTGTGTATCTCCCTCACTTACAGGACACCATCAGATTCCAAATGGATTGCTCTGCACTGACAAGCAGCTGTTATACACAGCCAGCTGTATGTCACCCAGACTCAGGTCCAGCCACAGGGTGTTGGCTAGCGACTGGCCCTCTGCTGGAGTCAGGCCAAGGGTGCCCAGCAGGCTTAAAACTCTTATGACACCATCAGTGATATCCAGAGAAAAGAAACCCTCATCTCACAGGACACAGGACACCCAGCTGAGGTGGGCCCTGCCTGAGGCTTAGTCCAGGTCTCCCTGGGGGAGGGCAGCACTGTCCCCAGGCTGCCCACAGTGTGAGGGACAGTCACGGGTGGGCACCGCAGGCAGGAAGCATCCTGTGCCATGGGATACCCACCCTGGGGAGCACTCCTTCCTCCATTCTCAGACTTTACAAGGTCTTATTAGTAATGACCACAAGGCAGCCGTCATTTAATGAGTACAAATGCTGCATGAGGAAGTGTGGTAAGGGCTTCACATACACTCCCTCATTAAATCCCCACCTTCTACAAACTAGGTATCATTATCCCTATTTTGCAGATGAATAAACTGAGACCCAGATTGGCTGCACTATACATTTAGCAGAGCTGGAGTTCAAACCCAGGCAATCTGGTTTGAGGGGCTGAGTGCTTAATATCCAGGAGGAGAGCTGCACTGAGGTTGGAGCAGGCAGGGCCCAGAACCTCAGGTTTCGTGCCAGGCAGAGACCAAGAGCTTCCAGCCGGAGCTCATTTTCCCTGGGACAAGACTCCTGCCAAGAAGCAACAGTGCCTGAAACCAATGGGGCAGGGGAGGTGGCAGGGACACCATGTGTCCTGGAAAAGCCATCTGTAAACAAGGAGTCTGCTCAGAGCTCCCCTGTGGCCCCTGGATGCCACAAAGGCGCCCTGGTGCCCAGTTTGAGCACCTTCTGGGGCTGCAAAATCAGCCCATGATACTGAAAGCTATACAAGCAGGCTCTGTGCCTGCCCCCATTAAGATAGGACCAGGACCCTGAGCACAGGGAAGTTGTCCCCTGCAGGCTGATTGTACAGAGGTGCTGGGGGCCAGAGCAGAGCCCTCCTGAGGGAATGGGGGCATTAGGTGCTCCCACAAAACTGGAGGCAAGTGCCCAGTGTCAGGGACACAGAGCAGCTCCACCCCTGGAGGATCATCTAGTCTGCACTCCTGTTACAAATGGGGCACAGGCTCAGAAAAGCAAGGGCCACTCTAGGACCAAATGGCAATTCTTCTTTAAGATTCAAGGACAACATGGGTGTCTGGGTGGCTCAGTCATTAAGCATCTGACTTAGGCTTTGGTCATGATCTCACAGTTGGTGAGTTCAAGTCACACACTGGGTGAGCATAAGCCCTGCTTTGAGTAAACATGAGCCCCGGGTGAGCCCTACTTCTCTCTGTCTGTCTGTCTGTCTGTCTCTGCCCCTTACTCACTTGTGGCCTCTCTCTCTCTCTTAAAGAAGAAAAAAAAAGATTCAAGGAAAACACCACCAGGTCACTTCCATATGAAAAACTTCCCCCCACTCTCTTCAATGTGTTTGCATTTCAGAAAGCAGTCCAGAGCCAAGATAGTGGGGACAGGAGCCAGTCCAGTTCTCAAGTGGGAAGGCAATGACCTCTTCTGAGCCTTGTTCTGGGGCCTCACTCAGAAGTGTTGGGATTCTCCCCAGTGTTCTCACCACCTTCTGACTCCATTCTTTGGTCATATTTGAGGAAGAAATAGAAGACTCACAAATAATGAGATCCTGGGCTTCACCATCATGACGTGTGCCATGGGGGTAATCAAATCGTTTTTGTGGGGTTCGTTTCCTCATCTCTCCCACTACTCAGTTACCCCAAAAAGGCGAGGGTGGGTAGGGGGTCGGTCATAGTCACTGGTGTATCCCCAATGCCTAGCAGAGCCTCGCACATGGTGGGCATCCAATCATCTTTTTGTTTTTGTTTTAATAAAAGAGACTACATTTTCACAACCATACCAGAAATGCATCTCACAAACCAGTGGGTCTTCAGGGCAGACCCCTTCTGAGATTGTGCATTTCTTCCAGTGACACCTGGCACAGCCTGGAGTTGTTCCTGGGAGTGGATTTCCAGGGCTCCCCTCCCCCACTCATGCCACCAACATCACTTGCCTGGACAGCAGCACCAACAACCTTCTGAAAAGCTTCCCAAAATGTAGCTCCGACCTGCAGGACAGTCTCTCCTCTTGCTGCCCGTGGCCTGGGTCCCTTTCCCTGGGGGTGAGATCTGTGAAACTCCATGTATGCTCCCTGACCCACTTTTCTTGGGTGAGTAGTGGTATCCAGCATCTAGCAGGGCAGGAGGGGGCTCCCCCAGACACACGTCTCCCACTGACAGGCAGAGGTCACTGTGGAAGGCTAACTCCTTCCCCTCCCAATTCTGCATCACTTGCCTCCCACGCTCAGCGCTTCCCTAAACTGCAGGAGTCCTGGTGGGGTTGGGAGGACACCAACCTCAGAGGGACCCAAGCAGGGAGAAGGGAGCACTTCTCATGTCTTTTCAGAAGGTCCACTTCTGGGCCCGGCTGTGGAGGTCAATGATCCAGCTGTCACAGGGCCAGCCAGCCATCACAATGATAACAAAGTCATCTAATATTGTACCAGTCACACCGGCATTTGTCTTATTTTACAGGGGTCTGGAGCACTTTCCAATCCGTTCTGCACACAGCGAGGCCAAGCACCCTTCTGCAGAGCTGTCACTCCTGCTGAAGACCCCTCAGCCTTCCCTGTGACCTCCACGCTGAATGTCAAGTGCAACCCTCACCAAATAGCCCTTGTCTAATTCACCATCAGCCTCCCCTCCTGACACCCCAGGTCTCTCAGTGTCTGCTTCAGCCTTAGGACCTCCAGCTTGCCCATACTGCCATATTGTCCAGGCCTCCCCACATGCAGTTCTCTCTGCTGGGTACCCTCCCTCCCATTTCCCTGCTCAGCTGGCACCTCTCCCGGCTAGCTCACCTCCATCTCTAGGGTCTGCAGAGCCTTCCCTCGCACCATGCACAGACTGGTCCTGCCACTGACCATGACACTGTGATGACTCTTTGCCTGTCTCTCTGTCCCTCCCGCTGTCAGTCCTCAAGAGGTAGAGCTGGAGCCCAGTGCAGCTCTGAAACTACCAGAGGGGCCAGGCCTAGGGACAAACTGACCTTCATAAATGTGTGGGTGCTTATAAAATATACAAGGAGCACAAGAACATCTGTTGCATTTCTTTAATGAGGCCCCTTTATGTGTCCATGTTTAATCACTTGATTTATTAAAAAATTCTTACTTAAAAGCGTCCTTGAGCCCTTTTTGCTGGTAGATCACACACAGACCGTTGCATCAGTCCAGGGAAACAACCCAACGGCCCACAAGGGCTGATGGGCCCACCGAGGTCTGCCCCCTCCTCACTGGGGCCACGTGCAGCAGGAGTGGGGGCCCCTGAAAGGGAGGCTAGGTGCTCAGCAAGCCATGGGGACAGTCGGAGGCTGACCAGAGCCTGCATAGTTAATGCAGGAGGAGTAGTCCTCTCTGCTCCTCTCATCTGCACAAAGGGATGGCTAGGGCTCTGTGTGGCCTGTGCTCCTGCCGCCACCCCCTCCCCATCATCCCCAGAAACTGCCAGGCTCCTTCTAGAGGCATCTGGGAGAGGGAGGGCCCATGAGCAGAGCCCATGGGGCTCCTGTCTTTTCCAGAGCTCCCTCAAGCATCCAGGCTGCTACTCAGCCACAGGCTACTCCGTGTCCCGGTCCCCTCCACCCTGGAAGGGACGCAGAGTTCCCAACAGACCCTTCACTCTCACCCACCAACACAGTCTGGTGCGGGCCCCACAGCCCTTCAGTGACCTCATGTCAGAGGAGCTGTGCCTGGGCCCCTGCTCTGCCCACCGCACAGCTGGGTGAGGAGTACTGCTTCTCTGGTCTTTGTGCCTCTTGCCCCAGAAGTGAGCATGTTGGACAGCACAGCCTCGTGTTTAACATTCCGGGCTCCACATTCTAATCTGAACTAATGTACTAACCAAGGAGAAGGGCTCAAGTGTAGCTTTCTTATCCGGATTTCAATGCGGGGGTCTTTTAGACGTAAACCCCAAAGAAATGCATTTCTTCCAGGTGGAATACCAAGTATAATGGCATGTGGGTAAGTCAAAATTTGGGAGCCCTGAGGAGACTTCATAGTACCCCAAATCACCCCAGAGTGGTCACACATACTTCCTTAGCACTCCTGGAACAGGAATTCAAAGCCAGCCCAACACACAGGGACACACTTATGTACACACAGCCCACCCAGGCCATGTTAGAGTATCAGGCACACCCCATGGCTCTAACCCTGGAAGGGGAATTTTCTAATAGAATGGGGTTTGCTGGTGTCTGAGAGCTACACACAGAATAAAGACAGCCTGGCTCCTGGCAAGGCTGCAGGTAAACCACATCACTGAGTCAACTGTGCTAACCTGTTTTCAGCCCATCAGTGGCACACAGCTGCCATTAGACTCCACTGTCTCCCAGGGCTCCAGGCTGGAATTAAACTCTTCAGAAAGCTTCCCATCCCTTCAGCCCACAGGAGTATTCATGAACACAGGGGCAGTAACTCAGAGTACTTAAGAGTTTGTAATAACATCATGGCACTTAAGGGCCTGGGGATTGTCTGCAGAGCTAACGATAATGCTTCCCCCCAAGGACCGAGACCTGGGGAGACCATGGCTTCAGGAAGCCTGTGGGGCATCGGATGGGAGGAGCATGGAGCCCCACATCATAAAAGTTATTATCTCGCAGGAGAGTAGTTTTTTCTCCGATTTGTATCTGAATACGAGGTGAAAATGAGTGCTGGGTGGAGAAGGGAGCACACGAGCATTTAAGTCATTTATAGTTTACATTTTTACGGCACAGCAGAGATCGGCATCCGTTTTCCATCTGCAATTAGAAGCCGGAGCAGTCTGCCAAGCCTCCGTGTAAATTGTGCCTATTAAAAGAGTCTACGCCATGCGATGATTGATCAACACCAAGGATTTATTCACTGAGCTAACAGCGGTTTTTACTTTTGCCATTACCCAGGGTGATACATAACAATTTAGATAATGCACCCAGACAGATGCATTTATAACCCTGGTGTCAGAGTCCTGCCTTGGAGGCCAGTCAGCCGGGGGGAGGAGGGATGCCATTCCCGGTCACACCAGAGAGCCCAGAGCCTGTCTGGCCTTGAGTAGGCCATCCTGAGATGGGCCCACGGTGCACCCCAAGGGATTTAGGCCCAGAACCGCTGCCTCTGTCCCTTGGAGCACTCTGAGACTGTCTGCAGGCAGGTGGCCCTCATTCTCTTCCTCTGTCAATGCACAATACAGCTGTCACAGGGGACAGGGGAAGAGGTCTGGGAAGCTGAAATGAGATACTGGATGGTAGGTTTATAGAGATTCAATTATTCATAAGTGCACATGCGTACACGCATGAGGGCTCCACCTGAGTAGGCACGAGTGTGGGCACACACACACAGTCAACACGGCTCCCACTCCCTCTAGCACAAGCAGTGCACCTCTTCCCTTCCACGTAGGATCTTCTCAGAATCTTTTTTTTTTTCTTGGCTGGCACCAGATGGTGTTTACCACCTTTGCTGAGTCCCAGTGACAGGTACTGAATGTTCCCTCTTGGCATTATCAGCCTGCTCTTTGTCTTGGGCCCCTGGGTAAAGGCCTGGGCATGCCAGGCAAGGCACGCGGACGGCCGTCCCATGGGAAACGATGCTCTGGTGGAAACAGACAAGCTCTACATACCCCACCCGGACCCCCCAAGTTGGGCATCTCTGAAATCTGTGCCCCTGCCCTGGCACCTCCCTCAGGATGTCCCAGAGGCTAATCCAATTTGATGTAAACCTCAGAACACTCAGCACCCTCCTCACCTACTTCCCCAGCTCAATTCCCTCCTGTGCCCTCGGCATCAGCAACCACAGGGTACCTGAGCCAGGAACCAGGCTCACCCTGACTCTCTCCTTTATCCCTCATGCGACGGGTCCTGATTCCTATTAGGTTCCGATGCCTCAACACCTGCCCACTTCGGCCTCCCTCTCCATCCCCATTTCTGCCATCGAATCCATCATTTCCCACCTGGGTAAGTACACTGGTGCCCCCCCCCAACCAGGCTCCCCACCCACTGCCTGACCCTCCCCAGCATCCTTCCAAAATATAAACCCAATCATGTCCTTTTTCTGCTTTAAACTCTTCAATGCCTCCCACCAAAATCAGGCTGAGGCTACACTGCTTGGCCTGGGAACAAGTCTAACAAACGTTTCTTAAAAAGACCCAATCATGTTGTCTGTATTAGTCAGGGCTTCCCAGAGAAACAAAAACAATTGGTTCCTCTGAAACAGAACCAGAGGAATCAATAGGGGGACAGAAATGTTAAGGAACTGAATCATACAATCATGGAGTTTGGCAAGTCCAAAATCTGGAGGCTAAAGAGCAGAGAAGAACTGATGTTACAGTTACAATACATAGGCTGACTGCTGGTAGAATATTCCCTGCTCAAGGGAGATCAGTCTTTGTTCTAGTCAGGCCGTCAGCTGATTACATGAGGCCCACCTGCATTATGGAGAGCAATCTGCTTTATTCAAAGTCCACAGATTTAAATGTTAATCTTATCTAAAAACATCCTCAGAGAAACATCCAGAATAATGTTTGACCAAATAACTGGGTACTGTGGCCCCAACAAGTTGACATACAACTAACCATCACACTATCTCTTTTCTACAATGACAGAGTTGAGGCTTTAGGAAGCAAGCAGTGCTTACCTCCCTCCTGCATGACCAGTGCAGGGTCCCCTGAGTATCTCTATGCAGAGGAAGCCAGACCTTCAGAGATGGAGAGACCCCCAGGATCATCTGATCAGAGCCTCTCATGCAGCAATGAGAAGAGAGAGGCCCAGATAGGATCAAGGCACAGACATGTAACAATCCATTAATTGAGAAGGTGAGGCACGCTGTAAATCAATTCAGTAAGCATTTAAAAATGAGTAATATGAGGGGTGCCTGCATGGCTCAGTCGGTTGAGTGTCAGACTTCGGCTCAGGTCATGATCTCATGGTTTGTGAGTTCAAGCCCTGCGTCGGGCTCTGTGCTGGCAGCTAGGAGCCTGGAGCCTGCTTCAGATTCTGTGTCTCCTTCTCTCTCTGCCCCTCCCCCACTTGTGCTCTGTCTCTCAAAAATAAATAAATGTAAAAAAAATTTTTTTAAGGAGTAATATGAAAGAACAGAAAAGCTAAGGGTCCCCATATGATGTAAGCAGGGCCCAATACCTACTGAGTGCCAGGCCCTGTGTGCATGGTGGGGGCAGGAATTCCTTCAAGGGCAGCAATCCAGCAAGAAGAGGATGGCTGGGGCTGGCGAGACCTGTCCTGAAGCTGTGTCTCCACGGCCAGCACTTCCCTCTTAGGTGGCCTTATCTGGAGTATATACGACAGACGAATGAGAATGATGAAAGGAACCCGCCCTGAAGACCCCTCCCTAACTTAGAAATGGCACTTTTTACACACTAAGTGGGACTTACTCCACAGACAGAGGAAGAACACCAGGCACAGAAAGAAAGGCCATGCCCAAGACCACGCAGGCAGTGAGCAAGGAGCTCAGCCTTCACCTGAGCCAATCCACAGGCTACCTTCTTTCTTCTACCCACCCCCACATTCTTCCCGGGAAAGCCGGCAAAGCACACTGATTCTCTGGGACCCACAGCTCCTCCTGAAGACCCAAGGCTCCACACTGCCGCACGGAGCAGCCCTAAAAAAGGCACTCCTTCAAAAACCCAGATCAGATACCTCCCCAGCTTCTGTACAAGTTTCTTATTACAGCCAGACCCCAATCCCCTCGCAGGAGAGGTTCTTTGAGCAAAGACAGCCATAAACACGGTGTTCCCCAAGTTAAGGCTAAAGCATCCCACTCAGACCAGAGAATGCATTCAGAGAAGTATCATGTCACAGCTGCTAGTGGATTTTCACCTGGCAATCAGGTAGACATGAAGTGAAGCATGATTAACAGCATCTTCCAGATGCATATTTGCAACAACTACAGCCAGGCGTTCAGCAGATACAATGGAACGGAAGGAAAGAAAGACAGACTTTTTTCTTTAAAAATGTGGAGAAAAGGGGTGTCTTGAAGCTTTATTCATAAGCGTAGACCCATCACTCAGCCTCAAAAAGGCAAGCCACTCTATTCCGTTCTTCCTTAAAAGAAGAAAAACAAAAACCAAAGCAGACTGTACTCTGCGTGGTCTGCAGAGCATCTCCCTCCACAGCCAGAATCCTTTAGGAACACAATCTCTGGCGTAGACCCCATGCTCATAAATATTCCAGGATGAGGCAATAAAGCAGCTCCAGGCCCTGGCACAGACACCCATAGTGGGACACTTGCCCACATCACTTGCAGGTGGAAGGTAAGGCCAGAGTCAGACCTGTGGTGGCCTTGGCTTGTCGCAGGAGGCTCAAAAAAGGAAAAAAATCACATTCCAGGTCTCCTCTCCATTTTGCTGCTTCGGGAACGCCAACTCCTATCCCTCATCCTGGGAAGGAGTCCCTTCACACTAAAGTCCAGGGACTAATGGGTCACCGTTTCCCACTCTTGCCCCCGCTTGGTGCCTCAAGGCAGTATGGGCCTCCACTGTGTGCTCCACCCTATGCATGTGCCTGGGAGCTGTGGGGCAAGTCTCTAGACCCTGTAGCTCTTAAAAGAACAAGCTCCCCTCCAAACCACACCCGCCACTACCTGTCTAGGGAGCCCTCCCCGCTGCTGCACCTAGATAAGAGCTCAAGGCCTCCAGACCCCACACCTCATCAGCACACCTTCACCAGACACCGTGACCTCCTAGGTTGGCATGGTGTCCTGCTCTGCACCTCTGGGCACAGCCCTACAGGTATCAGATGGGGAACTGAAAGGGAAAGTCAACCCAGTGGCATGAGAGGACACGTGGCTGGAAAGGTGGAGAGGTGGCTGAGAGCATCTTCTGCCTGCCTGGCATCCTTCCCTCCTGACCAGAACAAGTGTTGCTACAATCATGACAGTCGCTGCTTTGGGCAGAGAGGTCTGATCAGTGGGCCTTGGCCGCAGTTTCCAAAGCCTTGCTTTCTGAGCCATTTACTAATAGGAAAAAACTGATCATGTCCAGAACTTTGGCTCTCTCCCACCAAACATGTTCCTCCCACCACGTTCCCAAGCTCAGCTGACAGCAGTTCCATCCTTCCATTGCTCAGGCCAAACCCTTGGAGTCCTCACCCCTTTCTTTTCTGACACTCTCATGTCATCTGTCACGAACTCCTGTTGACGTCACCTGCAATGTACAACCAGAATTTGGCTTTTATTTCAGACCCTGGTCTGAGCCCCATCATCTCTTTCTCAGGTCACTGCAACAGTCTCCTGATAGGACCTCCTGCTTTCCTGCCTCGTCCCAGTTTGTAGTCATCCTGGTGCTGGAGGGTAATTCTTCTTGGCACTTCGGTATGTTTTGTAACAAGTTTGTCCTAGACTGCCATTTCAAGGATGTTTATATACAAATGCCCTGGAAGGCAGAGTATCTCCTTCTTGGACAGAGAGCAGATTGATTCCTGAACAGGATCAAAAAGATACTGCCTGAGGGGCACCTGGGTGGCTCAGTTGGTTAAGCATCCAACTTTGGCTCAGGTCATGATCTCATGGTTCGTGGTTCAAGCCCCATGTCAGGCTCTGTGCTGACAGCTCAGAGTCTGCTTTGGATACTCTGTCTCCCTCTCCTTCTGCCGCATTCTGTCTCTCTCTCAAAAATAAACATTAAAGGAAAAAAAAAGTTATTATCTGATTCCAGGGCAAGTTGGGGCAGGTTTGCCAATAGCTCCTTTTAAGACTGGGGGCTCTTCCACTGTGATTCAGGCCCACCCTGTGCAAGGCATCCACCTGGGCTGCTCCTAATCGCCCACGTGGGACTTGGGGAGCAGGGGGATCGACATGAACAATAAGCTCAAGCTGCACTGCCTGCAGTGAGTAATAAAACCATTTATCTCTGACCAGGAGTTTCATGTCTGCCAGCATCTGTGCAACTGTGGCAGGTGAGACTGTTACCTTGGAAGCAGACCCTTACAGTTCTTGACACTGAGCAGCTGGAGTCCTAATTTAATATCTAAGTCAGGTCCTCTACTCAAACTCCTGCAAGGACACTCATCTCAATCAGTGAACTATGAAGTCCCCACAATGGCTACAAGGCCATGCATGAGCCCATCCCCACCCACCATTATGCCTCTGACCACACCTCCTCTCCTCCCCCATCCTTCACCCTCCTCCAGTCATGATGGCCTCCTCACAGTCCCTCAGACACAGGCACACCAGGCACATGCCCTACTGAGGACCTTTGTACTTGCTGTTCCATTAGCTGGGTACTCTTCTCCTCACATCTGCATGGCTCACTCCCTCACCTCCATCATGTCTTTGTTCAACACCACCTTCTGAGACCAAACTGAGCCTCCTATTTAAAACTGCATCCTCCCTGCCACCATATGTCCTCAACACTACCTTCTTACCCCTGGGTCCCCAAAGAGCCTCCAGATCCCCACTGGGTAGGTCCCTCCTCAAGAATGGCCTTCCTGAATCAGTTCACCAGGTGTCACCACTACCCTCACCCCAGGCAAACTGCCCTGGTCACAGCCCCAGTCTTCACAATGACATTATTCAGGAGTGCACTTGAGGCTCTCTTAGCTGTGCAATGGGGAAATGGCATCAGGGAACACAATAGCAGAGAGAGGATGGAGCTTTTTATTCAGCAAAAGGGCAGAGCACTGGCCCGGTCCTCAAGGCTGGTAGGGGGAGCAAGGGGTGACTAGCACTGGACGGTATAAATGTCAGCATTCCCCGGGCTGCTGCAGAAATACTTGCTGAGGGAGATGTGGCACAGCACTGAGTTCTGGCCAGGCAGCTGGAAGGAGGCTCAGACCACAGTGATTTAGGCAACTGCAGGGGCACAAGGATCCTGCCCCCCACCTCTAGCACAGGCTGGCGACATCTGAAAGTCTGCTTATTGTTTTCAACTGGTACATTCTCTACAGCATCTTATACTCTTTCCAGTTACGGTTTTGAGTTTGGCAATCATGACAGGCTTGCTCTGCTATTTATGTTTCCGATTATTTTTAGTGTTTTGCAATTAAATTTTCTTAAATTAAAACTTTAGACCTAAGCTTCAGATTGTCTACAACGTACCATGGTGTGTTCATATATGCAGTTTATATATTTGGGTTGCAAAAGCCTCAGAAAGAAAAGATATTTCAATATTTGGCACCCAAACCATCTTGTTTCCATATCACCCACACGTTTCCATGCACTTCTTTCTATTCCCACACTCCCAGCGATGCCCTCCAGATCCTTGTGAGCCAAAACAAAGAACTGGGAGAGGTAACAAGGAGGGCCCTTCTTCAAAGCCCTTTCCTCACCTCATCACCTCCCATGGGCTGGGCCGTGGACAGCACATCCTGCAGATTCTGCCCTCAGCCCTGCCCCCGACCCCCCACAGAGCTGCACCCCTTCTAAGGCTTTCCTCCACTTGAATGTGATGCCTCAATTCCCAGCTAGGCGCTCTAGCTAGGCGCTCTCTAAAACATTCTGCCCGAACTGATATGGTTTTCCCACTGGCACCCCACTCTCCCCAGTGGTGCACTCCTGGGCTGCTGGCCCCACCCAGCCACAGGAGAGGCTCTCCTGCCTCAGCCTCCACCACCCTGTCCTGCCACGACAGCCTGGGGCCCCTCTCCCTCCAGCTGCCTGGACAAAGGCAGCACTCTTTCTTCCAAGGCCACGCCCACCCTGCAGTCCCCTGGGCCACCTCCACATCTAACCCCTCGCCCCCACCCTGCCCACTGCATTTCCAGTGCCAGCTTTGGTTCTATTTAGATGCACCTGGGAATTTCAGGCTCATCCATTTCCCTGTGAAATCGGTCCTGCTTCCTAATCTCCCTCACGAGGTGAATTCAGCTGCAGCCCCTCAGTCACCCAGGCTTAACCCCATGGGATCAACAGAACCTGTCCCTCACACAGCTTTCTCCAGCCTTCTCCAACCGTTCTGACTCACCTGCCTCCCTGCACAGGCTACAAAAGCTAATGACCCTTCTTTTTTGCAGCTGGTAGTTTGGGCAGGAGACACGGTTCTGTCCAACGTTTGCTGAGGTGCCTGAGAAAGGTTTGCCTTCCTGAAAGTGTGGCCCCCGTGCAGCTGGTCATCCCTCCTGCTCTCAACTGCCTCTCCCCCTTCTTCTCCCAAGACTGATGTGTATGGGCAGCTGCTTCCACACTAAGACCCTACTCTGTAAGAGTGAAGGAGGAAGAAACTGCCGGGCACTTGGGTGGCATTATTATTGCCACTCAAGCTCTGGACAAGCCTGCCTCCAGCCAGCTTATCCTGAAAGATAAAGAGGTATTGTATTTTCTGTGCTGGCAGTGAGAGCATCCTTACTGATACACTGAATTCATTCTTATTTCTCCTCTTTCCACCCCCTCCCATCGCTTACAGACCTTCTTACTCAATTGTTCTCCTGTTCTCTCTCTTCCTCTCTCCCTCCTCTCGCCCTTGCTTTAGTAGGTGCTTGCTTCCTGAGCACCCACCCTGCACAGGCTCTTTACTGCAGGCCGGAGAGAATGCAGGAGCCAGCCACACACTCACTGCGGGAGCGCCCAGGCTAGGTTTCACCTTGTGTATTCATCAGTGCAGAGCCTCAAGTCTCCTGCCTGTTCTCTTTGCCTTCTCGCAGGGTTTCTTGCACACCTCGAGCAAAGTCAGAACCTCAAGTGCTCTCCCTTGAGCTACTGCAATGGCCCTCAGGTTTCCCAGAGGCTGCTCTGGCCTCAGTCTCCTGACCAGGGCAATTCCTCATTCCAGAGCTGGGGTCCTCTCCCTCACAGCCCCTGCTCCCAGGCCACACCCGCTGCCCTGCTCACCCAACCCCAAGCTCAGCCCTTAGATCCTGCTCCCTAGACACCCACCCCTCCTGCGTGACTTAGTGAAACTCTGCCATGAGAGTGGCAGAAGCAAGGGAAAGGGGCCCCCGCAGTCCAGAGGTTGAGAAAGGACCAGCATTATATTCTGGCACATCATCCAGAAACAAACAGCCCTGTGGGGAGTCATCAGAAGGACTAGCCAGGGAGATAATGAGCACTGGGTAAGCTCAACAGTACACACTAAGCCCTGGGCCAGGTGGTATCCATGTATCATCTCATTTTAAAGTGCACAATTGGGATAGTTTTACAGAGAATGGATTCCAAGGTTCAGAGAGATTCAGGAGTGCAAATAGGGAGCAGATCGGTGGTCGGAGGTAAAGAGAAATGGATTGCAGGAGCCGGTGGTCTGCAGGTTAAGGTTGCTAGCAGGCATGTCTTGGAGCAGGGGATAGCCATCTCCGATGTACCCTGCTGCTAGCTCCTTAGCTATGCTAAGCCCCCTTCCTAAAGCCAGGTACCCACCAAAACACCAGAGGAGGAATGGTAAGAGACCCACAGCCACGTCACCAATCAGAGATCATAGATTTCTAGAAACAAGCCTCTAGTTTAGCATGCCACAGTTCAAGCCCAGAGCTACTGGGGTGGGGTCCCTGGCTCTATCCAACAGGTTCTGCTCATGCTCTAACTGCATGCAGGGAGATGTCGCCAGGTGGTGGAGAAGACCTGGCTTTGCCCAAGAGCTCAGACTCCAGCCCTCTAGCTGACACCCATTAATCTCTGGAACACATAGGCCACTCAGCTGTACCTGGGGAATAAAGACAAAAGGATTCCTAAATCTAGAATATGAAGAGACCTTCGTTTTGCAAATTGTGTTATAATTGCCACAGTGCCTTCATATTCATTATCTCATTGGGTCTCCACAATGATAAAGCCAGCATTACTTTTCCAATTTTCTACATGAACACCATCAGCAACAACAAAGCCAGGCTCAGAGAGGTAGGCTAAAGATCTCACAACAATTTTTAAAGTGCTTGGATGGTAGTAACAATCAATTTTGTCTTCTTCTCTTTCCTACTGGTTTCTGGTTCCCAGGAGGAGTTCCCAGAAGACTCCCTAAAACGCACAATAGAAGGTCCAGGGAAGGGCCTGTGATCCTGGTCAGGCCTCTCAGAATCCTCCCTGGGATGTCTGATGGGATTCTCAGGAAAAACCAAGATGCAAGCCCAAAACAACCAAGGTTGACCCTCACCAGAGGAATGCCTGCCAGAGAATGAGATCGGCTTGCAGCAAAGCCAATCCCAGGAATGGAAAGATGAATTTCTGGGAATGTAACTGAGCACACAGATCCAGCCATGCCTGAAGCCAGTCCCACTTCCAGAATTTTCATGTTTGTGAGTCAATATTCTCTCATCTTAGTAACAATAGAAAGAGTCTCTACACCAACACCAACCCAAAGAGTAAAAACCAAGGCTGCCTAATTGGGCAGAGAAATCTGCCAAAGATAAAAGTGAAAATCAAAGAAAAGCATAAGACAACCACAGACAGTTACTTTTTCACTCATTTGACAACTAGTTATAAGCCAAGCAGCACATTAACTGGCTGCATAGACAGTAGTGAGCCCAATACACAAGATCCCCATCTGCAGTGATCTTAATAGGACAGGAGAGGTACAGACACTACTGAGGCTGGGGATGGCAGCAATAATAATACAAATCCAGTCTAATGGAGACTCAGGAAAGACTCTCTCATGTTTAATTTAAACTGAAGAATGATCAAAAGCAAACCTCATGAAGCAGAGTCTGGGCAACAGCATAGGTGAAAACCCATTGCTGAGACAGCAAATTCATTACCAGTGACTCATGAATATTGCTGTATTTTGGGGGGTAGGAGCTATAATTGTATTGGATTCTAACCTTCTTTTATAATTTGGTTATAAATACGTGTGAAAAACCTTCCAAACTAGTCAGATAAGCATGCAAATAAATATTTATAAGGACCTTATAAACCAAGGTTTATAATAACAGAAACCTATAATAATTGAAACTTAAAAATAACAACAAAATATGTTAATATGCCCTTGCAACTAAAAAAACATTTAAAAAGAAAATGTAAACACACATTTATTGATTTGGAAATATGTACACATCTAGAAGAAATAAACTGGTCTCGAAGAATATATATAGGATAATTCCATGTATTGAGCACAAAATAGGAATTCAATAAATATTTGCTGAATGAATGGCAGGTAAATATATCTGAACAGATAAACACCAAACAAAATGTTCGGAGTCATTATTTCTGGGTGATGGGATTATTGGTGATTTTAAATTGTTTTCTATATCTGCTTATCTAAACTATCTGATTTTTTGTACAATACACATGAATTACTTGCACAATAAAAAGGAATAAATAAGAAATCCTTCCAAAGCAAACAATGCCTCACCAAGGTCAGTTTTAAATCTCAAGACTTATAATGAGGAAATAGGACCTTAACAAAGAACAGAAAATAGCATGGCTAGAAAAGTATAATGGATAAGAAAATATTCCTCTCCGAAACAAACCTTCCTTCAATGTCACAGCCAAAAACTATTTAGCACAAGTCCACTCCATATTTCATATTTATTCAGCTATCTGTAACATAGCACATTAAATATTAGTAGAGAAAACCACATTGATGCAAAAATAAAGTCAACAAGGCTTATGTTTGTCTGATGCCAAAAAATTCACATTAAAAAAAGTCTATTTATGCCAAACATCTAAATATTTGGAAAAATCTGCAAGACAAATGCCATTTGGATCAATTTCTGGGGTGACTGATTGCGTGGTCCACATTTCTCCCAGATGTTTCAGCATAATAAAGAATGTGGCCTTCAACAACCAAGGCAGTAGCTGGGCACAATCACAGCAGCTACACTGTCACCATCACTAAAAACAAGTGCTGGGCAAATAAACACTACCAACTCTCTGATGTCCTTTTGCAGCCAAATTGTAATCCTCTGATTGTTCACATCATTAGGACAATTCTGTTAACTTTGAAACTCTGGATGGAGGCAAAGCATTGGCTCTGCTCCTGGCAGATTTGAAGAAGGCAGACAGCAGGTGCTATGGAAAGCTGGCCAAATGGTGGGCTCTGGGCCCTGGAGACCCCCATCAATTGCAAGAACAGCTGCCTGTATCTTACGTAGCCTCCCAGGTCCCACATGAGCATTGCAGCCCCCACCTTCTTGGGGTTGCCCCACCCACCAAGCTGCACCTCCTCAATCAGTACAGCATGGAAAGAGTTCATAGGAGGCTACAGAAATGAGGAGAGGCACAATGCAGGAAGAGGAGGTGAGCTGAGACTTAGGTTACTGGCCAAAGGGAAAAGGATGCCAGAGGCATGGCCATACCAGACACTGCAAGGATCTAGACTATATAGTTCCTGGGGACAGCTGGACACTCAGAGCTGCTACCTTAAAGAAACATGAAACATTTATTTATGGGATAAACTCAAAGACTTAAGAAAGAAGAGAGGCCATCACCCCCAAAGAACCATGTCCCCAACACCTATGCTAGAATCAGCTGTTTAACTATAGTCATTCTCTACTGGAACATGAGCTCCTGAAGCTGGGACCATATCCTACTAGGCTTGGCATCCCTGCAGCTGGCACAGTATTAGACCAAGAGTCCTTAATCAGTACCAACTGGCAGTTAAATAAGTTGATGAATGTATGAAATAACAAAACTGTATCTCATCCAAAGGCTGAGTTCTAAATCCACATCCTGTGAAAATCACGGATTGGCTAAGTTACCTCTAAGAAATTCCTTAAATTGTCCAGAAGGTACATATGGAACCACCCAGCATCTTTCTTCCACTACTGGACAAGGTCATTGGCATTTCTGTTGAAAGCCAGAGGAACTGGCTATCCAGCTCACACAGAGTTAGCAGGTGCACAGTCTCACACATGCACACACAAGTACACAAACATAAGGATGCACTGGGCATCACAAGGTTCTCACACCACAGTGGGTACCTAGGAACTCAGGCCAGGCCAGGCCTCCCACTGCCTCCACACATGCTTACTCTGGGGCCTACCTTTTCAGAGTGGAATGGTGGAGAGAATTCTCAGAACTATTACAACTGTTTCTCTTTCTCTCCTTCTCAAATTGTTGGTAATACAAATAAATGAAGGAATTAAATTCATGAATGATGCAACTCAACTGCACTCCCTGAAATGGATTACCATAAACTCAAAAAGCAACTGGGATGGGATGGGATGGGGGAAGGGAAAAGGCCTCCCGTTTAGAACACAGCCCTGGCCAGCAGCCCCCTTGTCACCACTCGTGCACCACACCAGCTGCCAGCACACCCTCCTCTCCTGCTACCTTGTGTCCTGTTTCTACACCCACCTGATCACACCCCAGCCTGGGCTTATACTCTTCATTCTTCAGTCTCTACTCAGGCCCACATGCTGGTCTTCTGAAAGCTATTTCTTTAGCAAGCCAACAGCTTGGTGAAAACACTCCTGCAAGATGGACAATCCCCCAACCCACTCTACCCAATGTTCAGATCCCTAGTGGGTGAAAAGGAAACAGGACTTCCTGGTGGGCCAGGAATAAAGGGGCAAGAATGGGTACCCACATGTAGTCACACATCACTACCACTGCCATGCCAAGTCATGTTGGAGCCAAAGGAAAAACCAGGAACACTGATCTTATATTTATTTAAAATTTCAACATTTGTCATCATGGAGTTTTTTATTTTTTTAAGTTTATTTATTTATTTTGAGACAGAGACAGCATGAGCAGGGGAGGGGCAGAGAGAGACAGACAGACAGAGAGAATCAAGAAAGCTCTGCACTGTCAGCACAGAGCCTAATGCGAGGCCCAGATTCACAAAACCACAAGATCATGACCTGAGCCAAGATCATGACCTGAGCCAAAATCAAGAGTTGGACACTCAACCAACTGAGCCACCCAGGTGCCCTGACATCATGGATTTTTACATAAATTTTGATTTTCTAAAATACTGCATTAAAATTTTACTTTAGTTATGCGGGGGGGGGGGGGGTAGGGGTGGGTTGTGCCTCTAGTCCCTAGTGATAGAGCTACTGTTTGTTGAGTATAAATAATACACCAGACACTGTACTTATAAAAATTATATATAAGTCTCACAACAGTCTCATCAGTAGTTAGGAATGTGCCTATTTGATAATTGGGAAATGAAGCAGGCATGGAAAGAAAACAGCATAGGGAGTGTCCCACAGCTGATAAGAGGTGGTGGGGACACAAATTCAGCACGGAGTGAACTGGACCACTCTTGATTAGAAAACACCAACCAAGTGTGCATCCTATTTAGGACAGAGATGACACAGGGAAGCGTGGCAAAGCACAGCCAGCCACAGAGATTAAGAGTGGACCCATGGTTCCCACAGAGGTTCAGAGACATTTGTAGGGGGCTGTGCAGACCAACCACTTCTGTGGACATCTGTGGAAGGACTAAGGAAAGGCTTCCCTTGCTAGAGGATTCACATACTGAAGAAAGCCGGGTAGGGATTTTAAAAACCAGGTTTTGAATTTTTCATGAGATTATTTTAGATTTGTGGGAAGAAGATTATTATGAAATATGTGACCAAAAGTATTTTTCTGGCAATTTAAAGTTTTCAGAAAGAATAAAACAAAATATAGGAAAAATGCCTAATGTGATGTCAAGCCATTGGTCAGCATTCTTTATCTGCTCAAGAATACCACAGTCTCGTTAACATCTAGGGATCCATGGAAACCTCAATGAGAAACCATGAAAGCTCAATGTGGATTTAAGCAGAGCCCTTTTTTCAAGAATGTGTATGTTATATTGAAATTCAGTATATCAGCTCTGGCTCCCAAACCATAATTTTGCTAATACTAGCAGCGGCGTTAGATATTAGATATCTAAGAGAATTTAGATACCGTTAATTCTGGACTATATCACACTACTGTTCAAAGTAAGCTGTCAACAGTAGAGACTATGAGTTATCACCATTCTGGTATGTGTCGATGGGCACCTCTAAAATTCTGTTTATCATTTCATTTCTTCTGTCATTGCTGTTTGCCAGACACCTGGCCAGTTGGTAATGACACTGGCCAAAGTCCAGAAGTGTGTCAGAGCACACACACCAGGTCAAGATCTACTTTTCTTCCCACTTAAATATACATGAACTTTCTCTCATCAGATTTTCTCTAGCACTTATCAGCACTACATGGTTTAGCACATAACCCAATATAGCCCCATCTTAAGAACTGAGAAAACTTTGTCTCCACAGGTAGAATGTAGCTGTTCAACAGCAGGAATTTTGTTTCACTTATTCTCACCGCACTCAGCTCAGGGATGAGCACACATTAGGCTATCACTTAGGTTTGCTAGGGCCAAAAGGAGACACAAAGAAAGGTAGTGGGGCTCTGTGTGGGAATCCTGGTGGGCAGAGGGTGAGAAAAATCAAGAAGCCTGGTAGGACTATTTCAGACAACCTGGGGAAATGTAGCCAGAGGCTAGATTAACACCAGTGATAGGGAAGGAGGCCAAGTCCTCACAGAGCAAGCACAGACAGGAAGGGCTATAAACAGGGTAAGCAATAATCACAACACAAGCTGGGAAAATCTGGAGTCAAGGAGGGGGATGCAAATCAACCCATGCATGTAGTTTAGGACCAAGACCATGCTTGACATGAGGGCACTGAAGGTCACCCTGATGGCCAAGAAATCATGGGACATTGTCCTCCTCAGAAACACCCTGCCAAGAAATCCCTGTATCTCCAGGGCAATGTGTGTAGTGCTTAGCTCCTTTGTCCTGGTTCCTGAGACCCAGCTTAAGCCCTACCTTTCCCAGTTGTGGTGATATCCAGGGCTAGCTACTGGTTACCATTCTCTTTTCTAGCCTTCTCCAATGGCCACAGGAGATGGAGACTATGTAATGCAATGGTACTTGTTTATGAATCATAAACTTTGATTCCAATGGACCACTGAACAACAGTGCCTGCTCTAGGATGAAGAGTTTTAGATTCCTGTAACTTGCTCAGCACCCAATAAAATCCATGGAGCCCCCTACAAATAAATCCAGTGCATCTTTTACGAACTGGACAAAGGTTACAACCAAATTAGTACAAGAAGATCTTCACAGTTTTACTGATATTGGTTTAAGGGGTTAGAAACCAGATCTTCCTGACTATAAATTTGTTTGTTTTTCCAATTTGAACATCTTCCCCAAGGATTCACTCCCAGATGAAGAGCGTCATTATGGTAGTGAATTACTGGAAGGCCGTGAAGATAGAAAACTAGGTCCCTGGGAGAGCCCCAGCATCAGAGAAGGTCTCTAAAGAAAAACCTCCTAAATATTTCTAAAGCTCCACCCTTCCAAATGCCCCGGTGTGGGGCTCTTTGTGGTGACTGCTCTATGGAGTTTCCCTGTTTGGATCCAGATGGCCAGAGGTAGATTTACTGTTTTCCCACATCCCACCTCATCAATGTCTGTACCTCCCCACCCCCTCCTGCCACCCAGAGGCTCTCCAGATGGCACCTGTCATAAATGGAAACCAAGGTCAGATTAGTCATCTGCTTACATTAAGAAAGCCACCTTGACTCTCTCTCTTTTGCTTTAATTCTGTGACTAAACAAGAGAATTGCATGTTAATGAAGCTACTTGTTTAATTAACTGGTGTAAAAGAAACTATAACTTCCTCCTTGCAAGGAGGAAGACTGCATGACCACAGAAATCTCAAAGAGGCACTGGACACCAGTTGGTATGTAATGTGTGTGCATGTATGCTTCATTGGGTTGAGGTGACTGTTTTCTCACCCTGTGTACCTAACAGAAAAAAGGGGGAGCCCCATCTGATAGGAAATAATATCAAAGCCTCTACAGTGTTTTGTATGTAACAACCAGCATACAATAAATAATTACTAAACATTAGAAGAACCAAAAAAAAAAAAAAAAAAAAAGACCAATAATCAAGGGAAGAAAGATCGTAGAAACAGACCCATGGATTATCCAGATATTTGAATTAGTAGACAAAGACTTTAAAATAATTATGACTAAGGGGGTACTTTTTGTGATGAGCACTGGATGTTGTATGTAAGTTGATGACTCATTGAATTCTACTCTTGAAACCAATAGTGTACCATACATAACTAAAATTTAAATTAAAAGAAAATAAAGTAATTATGATTAACATGTTGAAAACAGAAGGCAAAATGAGGAAAATGGATGAAAAGAGGAAGAATTGCAACAGAAACTGCAAAGTGTAAGAAAGGTTTTAAAAGGTCATTTTACAATTAAAACACGCAACGTATCAAGTTAAGGATTCATTAGGACAGCAAACTAGGCAAAGTAGATGACAAGACAGGTAAAAACAGCCACACTACTGTGCAGAATGAAGAAAGAATGGGGGAGAAAGAGATATCTCTGAGATAGCATCAGAGATATGTGGGAAACAGCCAAATAGTCTAATACACGTCATTAAACTTGTACTGTGTTTTAACTTCAGACAGACCTGGGTTGAATCTTACCTTCTCTGGGACCACTTGCTGGATGAGTAAATGGTATGCCTGGTAGGTGGCCTTTCTCCTCTGACCTTCAGTTTCTGGATGTAAAATGGCAGTAAATAAGCCAATATTGGAGCCTTTTTTATGTGGGACAAGATATTTTGAAAAATTATCTGTGTGTGTGTATGCTTCTCCAAATGATCTCTGCCCCAGGATCAAGACACATGCCAACAACTGAAGAACCCTGGAATAAAAGCCCCTAATACTGGACTTCCAGGCTCATAAGAACTTGGGTAGTGTAAAAGATGGAAAACTAGGGATGCAGACTCATGGAGTGGGTTTTCCTATCTCCCAAGCAAAACAAGAGATGGAACAGGATGGGAAACTGGAGAAAAGAGAGATAATGTAGGCCTGGGAAGCATAAGACATAAATCCTGGGCTGCTCTATCAGAGCAAGGAGCATCCTTTGCCAGTACCTGGAGATCACATGGGCCCTGACACTCTTAAGCCTCCTATCTGACCCTCTCCATTTGGGCAGTCCATGTTTTATGGATCAACACATGGATAAGACAAGGCAGTAATTCAAATATTCAGTATTATTATTCATGATCATACTAATTACTGATTATGACCTACTGTATATTATTTCATGCATAGCTAATACTTCATGAGAGCATACTATGTGCTAGATCTTAACATCTCACATGTATATTAACTCATCTACCACAACAACCTTCTAAAATACGTACTAATTAAATATCTTCCTCAAGTTCACCCAGTTAACAAGGTTCTTCATCAACAAGAAATGGGTATTATCTGTTAAGTGCCACTATATGTTAAGAACCTCTATACTTGGTCTAATTGAAACTAAATAGTAATGTCTGGTGCTCAGTTTCTCCTCTACAACACAGTCATGTTGTTAACCATCGCTATCCCCACAGTGCTGCTGTGAAGTTTAAAAGAGATAATTATATAAAATGACCACCACAGTAATCAACACATTGTCAACACTCATTAAACATGCTGTCTCTTGCCTGCTTTTGTGTGGCAATGGAGATCTCAGAAAAAAATATATATATATGTATATATAATATATATTATATTTAATATATATAAAATACATATTATATATAATACATATATACCATATAATTATATATAGTACATATATAAATATATAATATATATAACACATACGTATTATATATTATATATAATACATATATAATATATATTTATATATGATACATATATATTTATATATAATATATAATATATGATACATATATATTTATATATATTTATATATATATTCATTATATATAATTTACACAGAAAACGAAACTAAGGAGCATCTACTCCTCTTGTGCCTTTTCATGTATTGAATATAAGTTAAGTAAGTGACAAATGTGTCTGTCTCTGATTTGGTTTAGGGTTGTAAGCTAGAACATCAGAGATTACTTGGATATATCTTAGTGTTAGGGTCCCATTCTTGGCAAGCATATCTAAGATCGATTTGAGGCACCCAGAACAGCTATCTTGCCCTGACCAAGCAGCTAACCACAGGGGCCCCAATCAAGGCTCAGATTCTTCCTTAGAGAGTTGCACAGGTGGAAGAAGGCCCGCCCTGGGGCCTAAGGCAGGTAGGTATGAGATGCAGGATTTATTCCCCAGCCCCAGGGTCCCCTGAATTCTGGATCAGAACACGTCAGGTCACCCGAGGCCATCACCACAGAGACTGCCCCAAGTGCCTGATGCCTGGAGACAGCTCCTCTCCAAAGGGCTGGCACAGTAGTGTATCTGCCCCAGGCAAGCCATGGGGACAGGTAAACATAATGGGGTCATAGGGGGATTCAGAATTAAAAAGAAAAAAAAATCACAAGGTCCAGGCAAAAGAGGAAAGCTGAATCTGAAGCTCCTGCACTTCCCATCAGAGGTAATCTCATTTTAAACTTGGCCTCAAGGTTTCCAGAAACCTTTTTGTGTAGCCTCTGTGTGTGACTAGAATATAAGTCAGAAAGTCAGCTGAGGAAAGAGGGTTGTCAGCTTCTGAGACCACTCTGGGGCAGGCCAGGGCAGGTAGCAGGACCTGAAGGGAAGAACCTGTGCAGCTCCCGAAGCTGACGGGAGATGGTTCATGTCCTGGCCTGGTCTCAATTCAGGGAAGGTAACCACTCTTCTTTTTTTTAAGTTTTTTTTTTTTTAATGTTTATTTATTTTTAAGAGAGAATGTGAGCAGGGGAGGGGCAGAGAGAGAGGGACACCAAGAATCCAAAGCAGGCTTAGCCCTGTCAGAGCAAAGCCCGACATGGGGCTCTAACCCACAGACCGTGAGATCATGACCTGAGCCGAAGTTGGACACTCAATGACAGAACCACTCTTTACTGAGCTCCCATCTTGTACCAAGCACCAAACATTGAACTGCATACTTGACAGAACCTTCCCAGAAGCCCTGTGTTGAACATACTCTTGTCCCCAGTTTAAATAAAGGAACCTGGGGTTTGGGGATGTGCAGTCCCAACTCCAGGCCTCTTGGTTGGTAGGTGCAAGGATATAATAAGGCCAGGTCTGTCTGATTCCTAAGCTCAGGAAGGCTTATTTCCCTGCATCATGTTCTGTTCTGATTACTGAGATATCCCCCTGGACCAGACACTTCCCTAGGCCCTCTATGGACATGATTTCATGTGAATTCTTACAATCTACTTGAGTACAAGGAAGAAAACTTTTTGAACAGCCCAGATGTCTGTTAATGGGGTTTTTTTTTTCCTACTGTAAGACTGTACAAACTTTCAAATGGCAAGAAGGAAGAAGGTGACACTCTCTTCTAAACATATGCTTTGTAATTTCAGGGTCTTAAGAAAACTATAAATTCCAAGCCTCTTCTTCATGGAGAGATGAGAGATATACCACATTCATGGAAAGGAAATTTTAATACTTAGAGAAATGTCACTGTTCTCCAAATGGACCTATAAATTTGACGCAACTCCATTCAAAACAAGCTTTTTCAATCAGGTTGGCAAATTGATTATAAATGTATACTGAAGAGAAACAGACAAAGCATACCCATACTACTTGTGAAAAAAAATAAAGGAACTTATTTTACCAGATGAAAGACTAAATATAGAAGTATAATAATTAAAATAGAATGGTATTGGTATAGGACTAGAAAAAAAATGACCAGCAAAGCAGAATAGAGAGCCCAGGAAGAGATCCTTACCTATCTGGAAATTTAATATATGAAAGACACAGCATGATCACCACAGGGGAAAGTGGAGATAATTCAATCCACAGAACTGGAAAATGTGGTTCTCCATGTGTAAAAATTGAAATTGGATCTCTAACTCATCATTCACAAAAATCAACTTTGTGTGTGTGTGT
The DNA here is from genome assembly GCF_028018385.1 of Neofelis nebulosa. NCBI lineage: Eukaryota > Metazoa > Chordata > Mammalia > Carnivora > Felidae > Neofelis > Neofelis nebulosa. Next base: position 35,593,427 of record NC_080786.1, on the reverse strand, counting down.
GTGGTGTGTGTGTGTTTGTGTGTGTGTGTGTGTGTGTGTGTGTGTGTGTGTGTGTGTATCTTTCTGATCTTGGGATAGGAAAAGATTTTTTAAACAAGATTCAGAAAGTTCTAGCAACAAAAGAAAAAATTTATACATTTGATTTCATTAAAATTAAAAACTTTTATTCATCAAAGAAGGACTCAAAGGAAGATCACACTGCAACACACAGCAGGTATCTGTGAAATAAATGACCAACATGAAGAATCTATAAAAAGTACCTACAAAAACTGAGAAAAATACAAAACCCAGTAGAAATAAGCAACAGACACTACCAGACATTTTCACAGAAGAGGAAATACTTAACAGCCAGTAACATATGAAGAAATGTTATGCCTTAATAGCAGTGAGGAAATAGGAAAATCAAGATCATGAGATTTCACTGTACATTCATTCAATTAGAAAAATACCAAGTCTGATAATACTCAATGTCCAAAAGAATGCCACTTAATGTGGATATCTTATACACTGCCAATAAGAGTGTAAAATGATACAAGTATTTTGAAAAGCAATTTGGCATCATCATCTTGTAAATTTGGACAGTCACCAAACCAAAACCCCATCAATAGCATAATGGACAAATAAAGTGTGGATATTTCACACACTGCAATGTTACACATATACACACAGTAAATCTTAAAGTTGACTGGAAAAACAGAGGCCCTTTTAATCTTAGAAGGTAATCAGTAAGAGCTTTTGTTAAGCTCAATACAAGTAAAACTAAATAATTAAGGTTTAGGTGTTACGTGTGATAAAAAAAAACTTTTTAAAAAATAAACAAGGGAATAATAATCACAACCTTCAGAATCATGATCACCCCTGTGGGGTAAGGAAGGCAGATAGTGGGATGGGGGAAGGAGCACATGGGTAGACCTAAGTTACTGAAAATACACAATTTTTTATTTGAGTTGTGGGTTTACAAGTGTTTATTATATTGTTTAAAAAGTAAAAGAGAACCAATGATAATATGGGTCATAAAAACAACTACAATTAATCCAATTCTGTACACTTGAGGTCCAGTTTTTACAAATCTGGAATACATGCACAATGGAATAGTGGTGATTGTCAGAACACTGTCATCTATGACTAGCACCGACCTACTGTCTATACTGCTGCAGACTGGAAACTTGAGCCAAAGGTTCTCCATGCCCCCGTTACACCTGAACATCGGTAGCAGATGGATATGCAGCCATGTTAACCCTACAACGTTTCCTAGTCATGACTGTGACAGGTATCAGCACTGAACCTGCTATGACTCCCACCTTCCCACACAGCTCTCCCCACAGTCACTTGAGAGGAAGTATGTACAAAAGTGGGTAAATTCTGTACCCAGGAGCCCATTCAGCCTGTCCAGAACTTTAGGCAATGCAGAGAAGGAGAATTCAAGGGACCACAGGCAAGACAGGAGAAAAGTCAGCTGATAGAGTAGGATGCAGAGTCCATAAAACTGCCACGTGGCTCCCTGGTTGACAAAGCCCTGAGCACAGGCCCTTGCCTGCTTGGTTCCTGAGAGGAAGGGAAAATCAGGATAGACAACAGCATATTTAGCTTGACATGTGGCAAATATGCTATGCTGTGAGGTGTGGAGGCTGAAAATGGAAACCAATTTCCCAAAGAAATATCTCTGTTCATGGGTGACTGGATCATTTTGGGTCCCTGAGGGAAAATTGGATGTTCGCAGCTCAGGAAGGAATGTGATTCCTCTAATGCATCCCTAAGCCCTCACCACAAGCAAGAGCTTAGCCCAGAAAGGTGGATGCCACAGAAGACCCAAGGGCATGGCTGATATGACTGGTCCTCAACTCTTCAAATGCCCCCCAAACTCCTCAGAGTCAGAGCCGCAGCTCAGAACAAGCAGCCAGCAAATGTCAGACAGATGAAGGCCAAGACATCAGTTTTGTTCAAAACCAAACTCTTTTGAGCTTGAGAACTGAGTCTTTTAGGAAGAGCATCAACATCTTAAGGAAGAGAAGGGGGAGAGGAAACCCTAACAAAAGAACCATCTCTTCCTTGTAAACCCACAGTGGCAAGGGAAACATCTCTCAATTCTTACATCACCTTCACGGCCCAGCAGTGTATGGAACAGAATACATTCTCACTAACTGCTGCTGATTGCCTAATTAATTTCTACAATCCAAGAGGCACAGGAAATATGCACAGAATTAGTATCACATGCACAGTGTTAGCATCATATAAACACTGAACAGGAGCAGAGACTGGGGGAGGGAGTGGTGAGCAAGGGCAAGGCAGGGCACTAAGGGGATAGTCCTCTCAACATTCTGGAAGGGCTGCTTGCCCTAGGATCTCAACTAGGACAGAATAATAAAAGCAGTAAGAGGTCACAAAAAAATCACTTCCATGTGGGAGTTAAGACCAAATGCCAGATATGGCTCAGAGAAATGGAGTAAGCATGAGATGAGAAATCAGGAAATCTAAAAATAGGACATTATGTCTCAGTTTGCTCATCTCTCAAATGGTACAATGCCTACCAAGGCTGTGTATGGACCAAGTGATATGGACATAAAGGTATAAGGAAAGGAATAGAACATTACAGAAACAGGAGGAAAGGTCACTGGCAGTTTCTAAGCCAACCCAAAGATGGGATTGGGAATAGACAAGCTGAAAGTTCTTAAAGATGAACACATTTCAGTCCAGGGAGACTCAATGCCCAAACCCAAGACCTGGGCTGGTTCAGGCATGGCAGAAAAGTACAGGGTCTGCCTGAGCATCTCTGTGAGCAACTTTGCTCTCTTCCCTTCCAACACTGTTAGGTACAAAGGGCAGATGAGCCATCATCCCTGGGAACTGAGCTAGGCTACATCAGCGCTTCACTGGGAGACCTTCCCTGGATCCCTGTGAAGATCCCACCACAGAAGTCCCGTGGGTTGTGCAACAGCAAGCAATGGGGCCACCCCAGGCGGCCCCCAGCAAGCAGCTCGCAGGGACTGGCCCTGCTTCTTACAGGTTCATTATACCAGTCACAGGACTCACTAATGCAGCAGCCTGCCTTTACCATTTGCTCATCATATACCTTTTTTGATTCCTCCTAACCCTACCAGGTCCATCTTTTATCCCTATTTGACAGATGAGCAAACTGGGCCTTAAGTGGGCCCCCAATCACATACTGGTTTGTGGCAAACTCAGGATTTAAACCAAACACGTGTGTGCCCACTAAGCCTACACTTTTATCCATGGTTTTGGGTATTTGTATTAATAAACTATTGAGCGTTAATTAATGAATTAATATGCAAGAGGATGCAGGCAGAGTTTATGAATTTCTTTTTGAGGCATGGAAGAAGTGGGAACATACCGTTTAGGCAAAAGGACCTCAGGAGAGGGCGAGGGGGCAGAAGGTGAGGCTTTGATGCCTACTTGCTCACTGTCCACAGACCCAGGACTAGCCAGGCTGGCCCTGCTCCCTCCCTCCTCTTCCTTACAGGCTCCAGGTGAAGAAGCAGTGGTAATGGAATACAAAGAGCACTGGGTGTCCCTCAGTACAGAGGCTGTGGTGCAGGCTGAGCTGGGACATGAGGCACAGGCGCCATGGAGCTAGAGCCACATGGATCTGAATCTCAGGACCAGTGTGTTCCAGAACTTCTGCATGCAGAAAGAGAAAGAGAGACCATTGGGCCCAGAAGGAGGGTTGAGCCTAAATCACCCACAAATGGCATGCTTAGAAGAGAAGGAGGGACCAGACTAGATCTCTCTTGGGGGCACAAGACAGAAAGAAGGTCTGTGCCCCAGCCTGTCACCCAGTGCCCTCCACACACACACACCAAGAACTGTGTGGCCCAGTGAAGATCTCAGGCACTGACCCCTCATTCCTCCTCCCTTGCAGGGGAATTGAAAATGGGCTTGGGATGAGAGGCAGAACAGCAAGAAGAGAACCTGAAATGATTAACTCCCTGTCCTCCCCGACAGGATGCAAGAGAGAGCACCTCAGAGGGTACAGGAGCAGGCTGAGAGAGAGCAACAGTGAAGAGTGAGAGGAGGAACACAAGGACTTTTCTAGACCCCATGTGGTCTTGAGCCCTGATGAATGCTAGTGTGGCTCTGAACTTCCTCTCTTAAGGGTAGTCTGGGCTCCTCCACGGGAGCGGAGAGGAGGGAAGCAGAGAAGAGATAAAGCAGTATGGAGGAGAGCAGCCTTCAACTCTCCAACTCTCATACTCCTGAGTTATCTGTCTCCCAAGAGCCTCCTTCTCCTCTCCAGAGCTCCTGGCAGCCCCCATGAATCTCCTTACCCTTGTTTCTCTTGGTTGATTCTCCCATGGCATCTCATGGGCTCCCGGGCACCCAGAGTTGCTCGGTGCATACTTGGTGGTGCAGCAGAAAAGGGGCAGCAAAGCTCTGATTTGATTAGTGAGCCTGGAACATAGTAGGTGCTCAATAAGTACTTGTTGGCTGAGACTCTCTATTTTGCCTACAGAAACAAGAGTATAAGAGACTGGCACTGCTGCAGGAGAGCTTCGGCTCTGGAGAGCCCTCTCCTTTCAGCTTTGTACAGACAGACTCCAAGCCTCCAGTTGAGGCTCTGTGCCCACTATTCTCACACTCTTTCACAGGGTAAGAGTAGGGAGCTGTCCAATAGCAGGATACTCTTTTAATGCCCAGGGGATTCTGTTATGACTACATGGCACCCTTTTCCATCCTTGAGAGTCAGTGTTAGAAATCCCTGATTTCCAGATGCCTCATCCCCATCCATACCTCCATGCTTTTGTGCTTTCTGACCCTCTTCCTAAAATCCCCTCTCCACACTTGCACTTTTGTTAAAAGACTGACTCAAGTGCACCTTCCACCTAGTTGTCAAAGAGTTCCCTGAAGACAGAACAATCTGTTTTCCATTCTCATTCTTCTGGTTGCCAGCACCAGAAGAACCCTACTTCTACCCTCAGTCCACACAAGTGATCCAATCCTCACCCCAGAAACAGAACAGGCAAGCACCCTGGCCAAGAAGTCTCAGTTCTGAGAATTATGTCAAAGTTACTACAGAGTAGAGCTTTCTGTTATACCTGAAACCAGTGGATGCTGGCCTCAAATTGTTGGGGGCTACCACATGAACAGAACCTCAGTGAGTAAAGAAGAAAGCCAAGCTGAGAGATGGAGGAGACTATAAGTTCTGATAATACTGACTGAGCACGTGGATTCACCCATGCCTGAAGTCCACGCCTAGATGTTTCATTGTGTGAACCTATAAATTCTTGGTTTGTCTGAGCCAGTTGGAGTCAGGTTTTCTGTCACTTGCTGGTTCAAACGATCCTGGTTCATATAAACATCACCACCTCCTCAGGGACCTAATAGAGCATGGTACATAGTAGACATTAAGTAAATACCAAATTAAATTCAACAATTCTGAGGCAGCCTATTTAAACACTGGCCCGGAAAAGTACAACCATAACATCAACCTGTGCCTTCTTGGGAAAAAGAAAATCTCTCTGTTCTACTTTGACTTCCAATCTCATTGTGACATCACTTTGGTTCCTTGGGAGCTGCTGTGGGGAGAGGCTTATTGTCTTCCAACTTTTAGAAGAGCACTTCTAATTAAAGCAATATTAAACAGTAATAACTGTCTTATAGTTTTATGGTGATGCCCATGATCACATAAATAAGGATTTTATATCCAATTAGCATTTTATATTTATTCAATCCTAAAACAATCTAGCATTTTTATTAATCAAATAAAATAGCATTTAATAGATATGGTTGTTTTAGCTTCTGAAATTAGCCACATATAAAATAACACTACATCCAATTATGCAATATATTGCCCCAAAAGAACAATATGTGTTTGCCAGGATTTCGGTCAACCTGACACCCATATTTACTTAAATAAAACCAACATTTTCCAGCGTTTCATTATTTCCATAATACACCCATGTTCTGCTATACTATTATTTACTTACAATGTTTCTTTAAATAGGCCCATTTTGTTCATTTAAATAATTTTATTTTAAAAAGAAAACTTTATATCATGAGTTTGATACACTAGCTATGCTTTAAGACAATATTAAAATAAAGATACAGCTATTAACATAAAAAAATGTTTATCTCTACTGATTTAAAGTCTCTTACATACCAACAGTGGTAGCAATGGCACATTTAGGGGAAACTTGTGAGTTAAACCATCCCAGTAGAATTCCAAGGGTGTCCTGTCTGGCACCTTTCTGAGCCTACCTGTGTCACATGTCCTCTACCTGTTTAACAAACCAGATGGGGCCTCCACCTTGGACCTCCCTATAGTGAAATTTCTCCTCTTTATTAAGCACTGACTTACCATTGATAGAGTCTGAACTTGGCAGTAAAAAGTTAGAAACAACCTTTACATGGTAGATGACCTCTTTGATTATGCCGGACAATTGTGTTTTAAGCAAAGGATACAACTTAAAACTAGTACCTTTCCAGACCTAGGGGTAAGTACAAAGTAAAGGGAATGAACCCTACAAGCCCATAAATCTGCAAACACTCTCACGTATTTTATTTTAAAGCTGCTATTTATTTTCTCAGGCTTGGCCCTAATGATCCATGAGTGCCCTTACCTGTATTACCAGGCAGCATATCATGGCGGCGGTGGTCTGGCCTCCTTCATGGTATTTTATCAGGTCTGCCTTCTGGACCTGATAAACTTACTGACATTCAGGTATAATTTTCAGGACTAACAATGCTTCTTAATGAGCACTTGAATGATATTTATACCTCTATAGGGTATAAAAAATGTATTTCAATGATAATAACAGTGCATGTTAAAATAACAACTCGATGGTTACCAAAACGACTCACAGCCTGTCAATGCATGCCAGCAACAAAAGGATTCCCAAGATGTGAACAAAGAATGGGGTATTTCTATTTACCAGCTCAAGGGTGAGTGCAGTTTATAGTTCAGCCATCTGGCTTTGAAATCAGGCGATTTGTAAGAAAAAAGAAATGGGAGGATCAAATCATTTCCAAATTTGTACATAAAGGGACATTGTTAAAACTTTTATATCACATTTTTCAAATCTGCTAATTCAACTGCATATGGATTGCATTGCTGCTGGCAGGGATCTTTCAGAAGGGAGGACACTGGGGAGGACCATGCACCTGCAGGGTGGATGGGAGAAGCCTTGTGGTAGTACTTTGTAGGGGGCTCACTAATTGCAAAGTGGAGAGAAAGAGCTTGCCAGGGGAGACACCTCAGATGCAGTAAGGCTCAGGGCAGAACTGCCGAATATATTATTCCAATTGATTCTCACATCTCCTTTAGAGACGTAAAAAATCGGAGCACTCAGGTAGGTTCCAGACTTTCTCCCCGATGCAGTTTCTGAGAGCCCAGGCCCCAGGAAAAGGCAGCCCCTACTTTAGGCACAGGGAAATGAGGGCAGACAGAGCAAAGACAGGCTCAGAGGGACGGACAGTGGGGGGGCTCTGTGACAGGTCATGTGGATGTAAGGGGCACAAGCTGCATGCAGAGGGCAGCTTTTCTCTGCAGGTGGAGAGCAAAAACCCACACGGGAGTGAAGAGCCTCTAAAAGACAAAGGGAGAGGAACTGCAGGCCCAGAGCAAGGGAGAACAGGGAGTAGAAGAGGAAGTGTCATCTATGATGAGATGCAGACTAGCGACATCCTGGCCCTGCCGTGGCAAGGAGGGGTCCCAGTAGCTGTGAAGGAGCCTGCCAGACCCACGCCAGGCCTAAGGGCAAGATGGCTACAGGAGCAGGGTATCGGTAGGGGTTACAAATCACACCTGAAACCCCAAAAAGGTCCTGGACCCAACCTGCCCATTTTCGCCCAAGTGACCTGGGCTATTATTGTCTCTGCCCTCAAAGGTGAGGAGAGGTGCTGTGAGAGGTGGGCTGAAAAACACAAGAAGTCCAGCGCTCCCCAAATTGTAAGGCAAATGAGAGGAGAGCTTTCCCTGTACCTGCTGAGGCAGGATTATAGCTGGACTACTCTGCACATTATACACACAAGATGACATCTGTCTATCACATTCTGTCCTTAAGCTTACCAGGGGTGAATAAGTAATTACAAAGCAAATCCGTCTGTGTTGCAAGCCCCAGACCGCTGAGAGAATTTACTTATATAAACATTTTCAAATCCAGGCAGGCCCCCACCAAGCAGCTATCGACTTTTATTTGTACAGGGATAGTACTTAGCCCACCAATACTCAAGCCCCACTATGCTCTCTGATAGCCACTTGCAACTTTCTTTGCTTAAAATCCTCCCCACCCCTTACTCCCCAAAGGACTATCTCCCTGCCTTTCCAGGAAGCCTGCCTAACCACGCAGGCCAAGTCAGGTGCCCTCCCCAATGCTCCCATATCCTCCAGATATGTCCGTTTACTTCTTAGCCTCCCCATGAAGACCATGAAATCCTTGGGGGCAAGAACTACCTCTGATTCACTCTCGTATCTCACTATCTACAGAGCAGCCAGTACTTCATAATAGATGCTTCATAAACATGTGATAAGTGGAAATTAATGGTGTGACAATTCTCAACAAACACAGGGGTAAGGACCAAGGAGTCCCCGTATTTGGGGGCTCTCTTCATTATGCTAGTGCTTTGCTCTCAATATAATGCTTCAAAATTCCACCTAGCTGCAGGTTGCCTATCTTCGTGAAGGTAGCATGATTTATCCTTTTTTTTTTCTTGTTTCTTTGTAATTTATTTTCAATGCATGAAATTTAAAGGGACAGTTTAATTGGGCCCAAGAAGGTGAAGGAAATGTTTGCCTGCTAGTGGCTCTAAGTCAGTGCTTCCCTGAAAGGGAAAACGGAGGGCAGTTAGGAGCTACATCAGTTCCATCCCCACTCTGCAAATGTCCTTAAAGTCCCCAAAGTAGCATTTCCAGTAAGATGTCTTTAGAAAAAGATGCCATTTGCACAATGCCAATACAACTAGAAAGGCTGGGTGTATCTAGCACTGGCCTTTCAACACCACATTGGAATCTGGCCCATTCCATGGTTTTGAGAATTCCAAGGGACCATCCTCATTCCTTGGGAGAGCCACTTCCCTCTTCCTCACTGTTCTGGACTTCAGAGGAACACCTGCAGCTGCTATACAGGCCGTGCAGGTTTCCAAGGACAAAATTGAAAGCGACCTATTTAATTTATTCCTCTTCCTGCAGTTCAGAGGCTGAACTCACCAGGGGCTTGGTGACTCACCTGCTGCCCACCAGGTGCACAATTTGATTTTTTGTGTTCCTGACACCTCGATAGGACCACCAGGAGGATCAAGGGCGCTGGAGGCTGGAGGCCTGGAAACCTTCTACCACCCAAGGTGGATAAATCCCACTGCCAGCAACAGTATCCCTGTGCTGTTTCTTGGGCTGCAGAAAAATAGTTTTAAGGAAGCGCTTTTCATTTTCTTCTTCTTCTTCTTCTTCTTTTTTTTTTTTTTTGCTTTTCCTTTTCTATTTAATTTCTCTCTTACCTATAAAATATAAGCTCTAAACAAATGACATAATGCCAGTAACCTTTGGCAAAAGATCCTGAGTGGCAGGAAAGGTGGGAATGTTTGAAATGCAGGCTGAAACCTGGGATGGGTGAACTAAACCAGCTACTGTGTTATCTGTTTTTAGTGGTTCCAATCTCCATCCAGTGTTTCCTATTATAGAAAATGCCATGATTATTATTAAAATATGTTTTTTCCCTTTCTCATATTCTTTCCTTAAATTTCTATGACTTTACTGAATTCAGGGGTATCAACAATTTTTTTAAAAAATTTAATGTTTATTTTATATTTGAGAAAGAGAGAAAGAGAAAGAGAAAGAGAAAGAGAGAGTGCATGAGTGGAGGAGGGACAGAAAGAGGCAGAGACAGATTCTGAAGCAGGCTCCAATCTCCGAGCTGTCAGCACAGAGCCTGACGCAGGGCTTGAACCCACGAGCTGAGAGATTATGACCTGAGCCAAAGTCAGATGCTCAACCGACTGAGCCACCCAGGCGCCCCTGGGGCTATCAACATTTTAAGACCAGCTGATACATCCTGCCAAAGCACCCTGTCACCAGCAGTTTGTAAGGGCTCAGCACTGGGCATGGTCATTGTGTAGCATCTTTTCACATCATATAAGGAAAATGCAGTTATACTTTCAGTGTGCTTTTTTTTTTTAATTTTTTTAACGTTTTATTTATTTTTGAGACAGAGAGAGACAGAGCATGAACGGGGGAGGGGCAGAGAGAGAGGGAGACACAGAATCGGAAGCAGGCTCCAGGCTCTGAGCCATCAGCCCAGAGCCCGACGCGGGGCTCGAACTCACGGACCGCGAGATTGTGACCTGAGCCGAAGTCGGCCGCTCAACCAACTGAGCCACCCAGGCGCCCCACTTTCAGTGTGCTTTAATTGGATTATTAAGAATACCTGACTCTCTAAAAGACAGAGGCACTAAAATCAGTAAGGGTGCCTTCTCTCTTTAGGACTACTATGCCAAGGAGAAATCTTTAAAACAGCATCGAGCTAAACAACAGATGTGTATGATACAAAGAAGGTGCATAAGAACCGTCACTGAGGATTAGATGTATCTTTCCCTGTGGACAACAAGCCCTCATACCAAACCTGTGTCTCAGGCATGTCTGCCAACTTTCAAATATGGCCCAGTAACACCAGGCCACAACCAACCTCAGAGTATACAATAGGTGGTGCTAACACACCTCTCTGGAGCGCCATGTTTTGGTGCCGGACTGCGCTGATCCTGAGAGACATACCTCTCCCGATAGCCCGGAAGGAGCCCATCAACACTGACCTAAGAGCAGAGATGAGCATGATTAAGCAATAAAGGAAGGCACAATCCATGAAGAAAAGTAGGGTTGGTGGAGACCCACCCAGAGCAACAGAGAAAACTCAAGTTAGGCTCTGAACATTCTGGGCTGAAGGGCAGGGGAAACCAGAGAAAGACTCTGCCACTAGACATGACAGAAAGCTGAATGTGGTCCTCTGAGAGGGCCAGCAGAGGTGGACTGACCACACCCCCACCCCACAGTATACTGAACCCTGCATCAAGTAACAGACAGCTGGGACTAGGGGCTGCCGGCAAGAATGCAGACAACGGAAGGATAGATGCCCAACAGTACCACTTACAGTGAACAAGATACTGAGCCTCTCTGGGACCAGATCATATATCCTCAAAGGGCAGGGGGAGAAGTAATGGATAACAGAGCACAATACCCAGGACCACGGAAGCATGCAATGAAGATGTGTAATAAAAGGTAACTGTTATCATTAATAATTACAGGAATGATTCACAACAAAAACCTTTACGCACATGTAATAACTTACTTTAAAATTTACAATACATTCTGGAACTTACAGTACATTCTGAATGAAGAGCAGGGGAATAAGAGTTCTTCTTTGAACTTTGTGATACGCAGCTGGGACCCAAGTAGAAATATCAAGCAGAGACTTGGAGATAGGAAGCTGGGGTGAGACATGTAGCTTTTGGAAACTTTCATGTTGCTATGGTATTTAAGACATCTCATCCCAGGGCTGGATGGGATCCCCTAGGGAGTGATACAGGGAAAGCTGAGAAAAGCACCTTAAACAGAGCCCAAAGAAACCACACGAAATGGTCAGAGGAGGTAGAAAGAGGAAAGGTGACCAGGACAGAGTGATTTGGGAGAGAAGAGGAAGAGAAAGTCTGGTGCCCCAGGAGCAAAGAGAAAGTGGTGTCAGGAAGGAATAGGTGGCCATCTATGTTAAATACTGCTGAGAAACCCAGGAATAGAAGAATGGAGAAGGGTCCACTGGAATAGGCAGTGAGCAGAGAACATAGCCAGTGTTGCATGAGTACAGACACCAAACTGGAATGGGGTGGAGGGAGAAAGGGAACAGATCGAGCACCTAGATGCATCTCTTGCTGGTAGATGATACTTTACTCTCTTGGAACAACATCTTTGATGACACTACCCTTGTTCATGAGGGACACTGACCACCTGTGGCCTCCATGACCATGGATCATCCTGGAGAATAGTTCCTGGAAGAACCCAGGTTCTTGGCTAAGAGTAGAAGTTGTGAATCTCCTCAGTTGCCAAACAATGGGTATCTGTAACCTCTGGTTCCCAATGACTCTTCAAACATGTTTTCTCACAAGTTCCCCCTCTCCCCAGCTCAACTTCCATGAGGGGTGTTTTGACCATGTCATTGTTATAAATAGCCCATTGCTCAGTTCATTAAAGACATGGATTAATTCATGGACGGACTTCACAAAATTTTACTTCAGGTTCTCAGGGACAACCAAGAGGAAAAAAAGAAGTATAATGAAAGGAGAAGATTTGAGGAGCTTGAATCAAATTACAAATGATTAAGGAATAATACTGCTTTATATATTCATTATTTTAGAAGCATCGGACTGCTGGATTTTAATTTCATGTTACTACAAATATACAAAGTTACTAACATGCCATTGATCAGGAAGCTCCCATCTAAAATGTGAAGTGCTTTACACAATAAAAGGTGCATAGTATCTTCTAAATAACCTGGGAGTCGACTTGTAAAATATATTAAATTTTATGTATTAAATAATGATACAGTTTAATACTATAATGCAGTGGAAAAAAGGCGACCTCTTGATTCTCCAAAGAATTTAAATCACGAGTGTTTAAAGATTTAATAAAAATAGGCTCTACACATAAATTCTGTTTTTAGAAATCCAATGGATAACAGTCTTAGTAATATGCAATAATGTCTCCTATCACTGAAGTTCATAATACAGTGGAGTCTCATGGCTGTAAGGTTAAAATCAGGGATTATTTCAAGGCCTTGAAGGGAATATGTGTACCAAGTTATGATAGTGAATTAGGAAAAGAGCTCATTTCTCTCTTAGGAGTGCTTTCAGGCATATTTCTCCAGATGAGACCCACAGCTTAAGATTTCTCTTCTAATTAAGATTTTAATGCAGTTAGATTATATTAAATCAGATAAAAACCATCCTTCCCATCTTTTTTTTTTCTTTCTTTCCAGTCCACCACTCTTTTTGTAAACAGATTTCCACATGAGTGGCTGCTTATGAAAGGTGAGTAAAACACACACAATCAGGTTTCGCCTACGAAAGCACGCAGACAGAATGCACCAACACCAAGCCCAAATCCCACCAGAAACTTTAGGGGAAAAAAAATACTCGATGAGAAGCAGACGTTACATAGGAAAGAGTTAATCTCTGAGGTTTTTATTTGTTGCTTTTGTTTCTAAACTATCAAAAGCTGCTTTGGAGTTTTGTTCATTATGGAACCCGGGTGCACAGACATCAAGATACTTATTTTTCCTTGAGTCAGTATCTGGAATCTGCTCAACATCAACATTAGTCAACTTACCTTAATATTATTTAGTGATATCTAGTTCTTATTAATTTTTATAGTCCTTAATGATTTTTTTCTCTTATGCTCTTGTATACACATTTCTTCTTCCCAGAAGGCAACAAAAGCTGGTTTTAGACTTTATCCATGATGTAAGTAACATCCCAAAAGGATTTTTAGTAGCAGCACTAGGAAACTATGGATGGACCTCTGTTCACCAACGGGTTAGGTTCTGAATCCTGCCACCTAGTGGTGGGGCAGAGTTGGCAAGCCTTTACCCTGGTGCAAGCTTTCTCAGATCTATGGAAGTTTCTAAGTTGCAGATGTCAAATAAAAAAGCACCTCTAAGCACTGTTAAAGACCCAGCATATCTAACCATCAACAATCATCAGCAGAAATTAAGTCTGCAGAGAAGCATTTTAATGCCAAGGGTATAACATTCACTTAGGAACCCATGAGAATTGTGTAATTACAAAAACATTTGGGGTGGTGCCTCTCAGTTGATTGAGAGTCCGACTTTGGCTCTGGTCATGATCTCACTTTTTGTGGGTTCGAGCCCCGCATCGGGTTCTGTGCTGACACCTCAGAGCCTGGAACCTACTTCGGATTCTGTGTTTCCTTTTCTCTCTGCCCCTCCCCCACTTGTGCTCTGTCTTTACCGCTCTCAAAAATAAATAAACATTTTTAAAAAATGAAAAAAAAAAAACATTTAAGGGGCACCTTGGTGGATCAGTCGGTTGAGTATCTGACCCTTGATTTCAGCTCCAGTCATGATCTCACGGTTTTAAGACTGAGCTCTGTATCGGGCTCCGTACTGATCACAGAGACGCTCAAGATTCTCTCTCTCCCCTCCCTCTGCCCCTCTTCCCCATTTGTGTTCTCTCTCTCAAAAAAAATTTAAGACATTTCAATATGACATACTATCATTCACAAGTATAAACATATTAAAAATTAACACTGACTTTTTAAAGTATAACTGAAGCATGTGATACATTCATTTGCTCAGCTGTAATCTAAAAATAAATGAATAATAGTAATACCAGTAATACCTGAAAACACAAAAATTCAGCCAGAAACAAACACACAGACAAGAAATTAGTAGCACGTTTTAATTTTCCGATGAACGCTGAATTTGGTTGTGAAAAGCTGCCCACAGGGCATTTGGCTTCTCCGAAACAGCAGATAAATTATTATTGGGTGAATTATCATGCTCCTCATCTCTTGGGCCTACTCTTCCTTGATCTGCCAATAGAGGGAAGGGAATGCACAAATCATGATGACTCTCCTACCAGCCATGTTTGAGTACTGAGGGTAGATATTGACCAGCAAGACAGGGAAGAGCCAGGGCGGGCAGCCTTGGAAAAAGACAGAATTGCCTCCCCCACTTAAGTGTCCTGGTCTAGAAACCTGCCTTTTCACCCGCCTATCTTACATCACAAGCCCAAAGGAAGCCACTGGATGGCCCAAAGTCAATGTAGTTAGTGGGAAGAACGGAGATTCTCTCAGAAAAGGCAACCATCTTGCTTCACAAGGCAGCCAGAAAGCTTTGTACAACTAATTGAAATTGATTTAGCAATGTAGGGACACAGTTTGGAAGCCTGAACTCTTTTTGTTCTTTTGATTCAGTCTGCCTAACCTCTCTCACCATTTAATTCTAATTAGATAGAGCCAGAAAATTGAGCTGGCAGGAATAGTCATTGACATTTAATTAATGTCTGGTATTCCATTTGTTGAAGAAGAAAGTCCAAGTAATGGAAGCCTGACAGAGCCATATTGAAGCATAGGCAATGATAAAAATTACACGGGAGGCCTATACTTTCAAAGGGCACCAATACCCACAAAGACGTATGCTCTTTTCTGTGGGTCACTCTTGCCCCTGAGAAGAGGCCTGAGCTCCAGGGCTAATGTTCCATCTGTATCTCTATTGCCTAGAACAGAGCTAAGAATACAGCAGATGCTCAAAAATATTTGTTAAATATCACTACATGTTCACAGAGGGCAATCTGGGAGTGGAGGCTGTATCACTCCCCATGCACTCTGCCAAATTTTCTCAAAAAGTCAGTTCAAAGAATGACATTTTCCAAGAGGCTGAGAGAAAGAGATGATACCACTGAGATACATTAGTAAACTCAAATATGTGCAGGTGACCCATAGACAGAGGTCACTTTGATTTGCCCAATCAAACACACTCATAAAGGCTTCCTAACAGCAGGGAATTCTCTGCTCCATTTTCTGCCCCAACCCCCATACCACACACCATTCATTCCAGCCTTCAGGCAAGAGTTATAAGAGGGAACTAAGGAGGCAGTACACTACCTTCACAATTCCTGCTGGAAGTCAGTATGGGCCACTCCCCATGGTCACATAACTCTCCATGGGTGTGACAAATCGAATTCAGAAACCAGTCCAATGCTTCTGTGTAGTGCCTGGAAGCAGAATTCATTCACTAGGACGTTCAACAATGTCTACCAAGTGCCTACAGTGTGATGGCACTGTTCTGGGTCTGTGGATATATCAGGGGACCAAAGGACAAAAGGACTCATGAAGATTATAGTCTAAAGGGGAAGATAAATAAACACGTGTATAATATAGTATAGAAATGTCAAACGCCATGAAGAAATATAAAGCAGAAAGGTATGACAGTAATACGCAGGGGAAGAGAGGTAACCACTTTACCTAAGATAGTCATGGAAGGCTTTTCTGATGACCTCACATTTAAGAGGAGACCTAAATGAAATGAAGGAGCAAGGCATGTGGATATCTGGGAGAAGAGTCCAGCAGGGAACAGCAAGTAAAAGGCCCTGAGGCAGAAGAAGTGATCAAGGAACTTCAAGAAGGGCAATGTGGCCACAGCAGAGAAGCTGGGGACAGAATGATGGGAAATGAGGTCACACAGGTGGGCAGATCATGTAGAACCTTGCGAATCACTGTAAAGACTTTAGATTCTAATCCAGGTGTCCCTGGAAGGTATTAGAGTTTAAGATTTGCTTTTTTCAGACTGCAGAGTCAAGGTGGGAGCAGGGAAACTGCCAGAAGACTACTACAGTCATCCAGGTGAGAGATGACAGTGGCCTGGAGAGGGTAGGGACTGTCTGGGGAGAGAAATGGACAGATTATGGATGCATTTTCAAAGCAGAACTCATAGGGTATCCTGATGGATGAGATGTGGAGTGAGAGAAACAGACAAGAGTCAAAGATGACTAGAAGGTGGCCTGAACAAGTGGGGGAAGGGGAGTCCCCTGACTGAAATAGGGGTCACTGAGGGGGTGGGATGATAAGCTTGAGAGGAGAAGCCAAGAGCTCAGCGTGGGAAATAAATACTGGCCAATGACGACGATGATGAAGGCAATGATGGTGATGATGAAGGCAATGATGGTGATGCAGTAGAAAGCACAGCAAACAGCTCTTCTCCATTTTCAAAAAATAAAAAGTCTTCCTCACAGAGGCAAGCAAGAAGCTCCCTCTGGAGTACTCTATAAGAACCTGGTCTTCAGATACTTGCATGATGCAAAAGAAATGGACTGAAGTTATTTTGAGTTTCATGAGCAAGGAAATGTAAATGGCAAATGACAGCAGATTTGTCCCACATTCACCCTGGACACCCTCAGTGAACAGGTGACAAATCTCAGGGGCTCTGCTATGTTAGGCAGGAGTCACTGCTAATGAAGCCCTCACAGGATGCAGGAGGCTGGAAGTCAGTGCAGACTGGTCTGGAGCCCCAGTCAGTTGTTGTGGACCAGAGGCCACTGCCATTGGGGCCTCAGAGTCAGATGTCAAGGGCTCACAGTGCTCTAGGGTGGGCCTCCAAAGTCAGCATGTACATCCTGGGGCAGGAGCAGGGGATCCACTGGGTACAATATATCCACTCTTTCATGTTTATCCTTTTTTTTTTTTTAATTTGTGATTACTTTTTATCAAAGTTCTGCATACACACAGTTGAAAGAGTCAAATCATTCTACAGGGCTTGTTATTAAAAAAAAAAAAATGGCAGTTATCCTGAACCTTCCATGCCCTATTTCCCACTTCCCAGAGGCAACCACTTTTAACTGTGTTGGATGGTTCTTTCATTATTTACCTCTGTATCTCTAAATACACAGGTTTATGTTGCTACCTCATTTTTCACCAGCATCATCTATTGACTTTCCACTTTGGAAGATGAGGATTTAGCTCTTGTTTTCTCTCTCCTCCATACATCTAAACACATGAACACATGCACACACCTATGCAGACACACACGTACATGCATATACACATATAAACATACACCTTCTCACAGGCATGCATGCATACACACACACACACACACACACACCATCCTCAATCCTCCCAATAGTTAGCTGTGTTACATTCTGATTAGCCTAATATTTTGTGTGGACATGGTTATGATTATGTAAATGTCACTCACAGCTAAGTCACATGAAAGCGTTAGTCACTTTCCTCTTTTCTGTACAATGCTATGTGCTTTCAAAATGTAAGATCTATCTTGATTTCTGTCTTTCTTGTTCCCTGTGTGCTTTCTGTGCAGAAACAATGTAACTAAACAGAACCTAAACCTGTAAACTTTAAGTTTATGCAATCATTCTAACTCCCTCTGCCCTGTGCACTCACATATCAGAGAGTTTTTAGGCAGAAAGGAGATATTATCCCCAGAGCAATATTTCAAAAACAAATTTATAACCATCCCATGAAAAAAAATAGTTATATAACCAGTAGGGTTGAGAAAGGCCTAGCATCATGCCTGACAACAGCAGGTACTTGTTTTGTTGAACTCAAGTGTTTTGAACTACTGAACAGATGAGCTCAAAAGGATCTTTTGCTATTCTCTGCTTCCTAGTTCTGCTAAGACAAAATGTCCCTTCTGGTCATCTCTCAACCTTGCACAAGCCTTTTCTCTGGTGTTTGAACTCCACAAAGGGTTCCCCAGAGGCTGAAGCACTGTTTGGGGGGGTCTTCCTCAGAACCAGCCCCTTTCACTGCCAAAATGAGAAATACCTAAATGCCCTCCCATATCATCAAGTGTCACAGAAACAGGCCAGCAAGAGAAATATTAAGAACATGCTGAGCAGAGAGCATGGGTAAATAACCTCAATCCCAAAGCTATATTTTCTCAGCAGGTGAAGAATAAAAAATAATGTGATTGACCTCTGCCCTGGCCAATACATAGAAGCAAAGGCAGGTCTGTTCCATGCCAGGCAGTGGTTTTTCTTCAGTGCCCAGGCTGCCTGGTCTAGGCACTACCTCCACCCTGCAGGCCAAACAGACCCACTAAAATGTCAATACAAAGAAAGAGGGTCCCTCAAATTCTGCACTGTGTGAATCGGAATGATACAGAAGAAACCCGGTAATACTGACACCAGAATACTTAATCTATCAGGCTCCTCAGAGACTCAGGAGTGAGGGAAGAAAGTATCAAAATCCACACTAGACACTGTTCATGGCCAATGCTGTCATTTCACTCAAGACAAATCTGGGATTGTGGAAGGAACAAGAGAAGAGAGGGCAGGCTAGTGAGACTTAGGAAGTCTTGGGAGGCAGGGTCCATGGGTGTTTACCAAGACCAGCCCCACCTGTAGGGGTCCCCCCACTGTGAGCTGGTATTCTCAGTGGCCCTTCCTACTCCATCTGTATCTTGCCCTGTACAAACCTCCAGCTGGCCTGCCCACGGGGCTCAGAGGCACTGCCCAAGCCTTTCATGAACAGATGTGGTGGGGATGACAGATCAGAAAAGGACCCAGGAAGATCTGAGAAAATAGCAGGAATAACACTGACTCCTATTCTAACCTACAAATCAAATGTTTTCACTGCGTGCTGAGCAGGCTCAGGAAGGTTGGCAGTTTTGTTTTTTCCTACCCACTGATTCATGTTTGCAAGTGGCTGGTGGTCCATCCCAGGGCTGGGACCCAGGTGGCAAGTGGCTGCGGCAGGAAGAGGAAGCAGATGGAGGGGGCAGGCACTTCGTTACTAAAGGTCTCCAAAGGAGCAGACTGAGTATTTTCCTTCTAGGAAGTATGATTGCCAAGAAGGGTTGGAGGTCTGTAACCTGCCAGTGCACATGTGCACATGCACACGCCCACACATGTACATGTACTCACATCAATACACACATAGCAGTGCACAATCCCCCCCAGATGCATCAACCCTCAGCATATTTAGCACCCTTCCATTACAGATGTGGAAGAAGAAGCTTGCAGAAGTGAGATGACTTGTGGAAGGCAGGCTACGTGCTGAGCCAGGAGCCAGGACCATTGTTCTATCTTCTGCCCCAGTCATCTGCCTGGGGTGCATCCATCACATGACTGTGCATGGCATGCTACGGTGAGGGTGGGTGGAAAAGGCAGGACTTTGGGCTCAGGCAGACTCCATTTGAAATTTGAAACCTGGCTCTAACATCATTGGCTGAGTGGCCTTGGACAAGTTGTTTAAGTCCCCTGTGCCTCAGGTTCCCTCATCTGCACACTGAAGACAGCAGTACCTACTCCCTGCATTGTTTTAAGGATTCTTTGACACTCCACATGTGCAGCACCTGGCACAGGTCCTTAAGCACAGCAGCTGCTCCCTTAAGTGGCAGATGCTAGTACTTTTTGCCTTAACATTCAGATTCATGGCAAATTTAGATGGCTCTGTCCATCCAGGCTGAACTATAATCCTTGGGTGGCCCCAGACAAGGGGATCAGGGTCCAGAAACCAAGCGCACAGTTACACGGGAGATTCCTGACCTCAGGGTAGCAGAACAGGCTCTTCCCAAAGTTTCTGGGCTGGTCGGCTGGCCACGACTGTTCTGCAGAAATATTTGGTGACAGGGTCTTGGATAGCTTCTGAAGTGTCAATGATTTATGCACAGGGGTCATAAAAATTTGATTAGTTGTATTCTGCAGACTTTTGATTGGAACTCCCCTCCCCTCCCCTGCCCCACCGTGGAAAAGTCAGCTCAGGGCTACCCCAAACCTCAGTCTCGGTACCTGCCTCCTGACTGTCGTGGAAACCCTCGGTAAGCACCTGGTACACTGTAAGAGCTCAATGTGGCAACTCCTGGGCTGTGGCTGCTGTTGTAATGACTGTGCCCATGATTCAGCTAGATCCCCAGAGACCAGGGAGAAGGGTCTGTGCACATGGCAGTGGGGCCATTCTGATCCATGAGGAAGCATTCCATGTAAAAAGGTGATAGGGAAATGGCCCATTCATTCACCTGCTCATCACACACACACACACACACACACACACACACACACACACACACACCAAGCCCCACTGTGTGTCAGCCTAGGCTGGACGCTAGCACACTCGTATGATCAGTACCTAGTTCCTGGTCTTCATGAAACTGTTTCCAGAAGCCTGTAGCTTTCCCTCCTCAGCACTGTGTCTAAGAGTCAGACACCACAGGTCCTTTCTTAGAAACAAGATCTCCCAAAGCCCATTAGTCCCTTAGTCCTGATTCTAGTTGAGTGATCTCTACCTATGATCTTATTTCATATTTACAATCAACGCTAGAGACAACAGTATCATTCATTCATTCATTCATTCACACTTAAAAAGCATGTACTCCGTGCTCTTGGGAGCCAGTGGGTCCACAACAGATGGTGTCTTCCCTGAAGGAGGGCTCGGTCAAGCATAAACCCAGCAGCCTTCCCATAGCCCCATCCCAGAGCCTGAGGGATCTTTTGCCCAAGGGGCTGCCTTGCAGAGACTCCTTCAGCCTTCCTGCTGCTCCTGTACCTCCTGCTCCAGTTCTTGAAGCTGTGTCCCCCCGTCCCACCCCCAATTAGGAATCCAGGAAGCTACAGCTCTCAAAGCTAGGCCCAGGGGTGAGGATACCACTCTCAGCTCTCCCTCATCAGCTGAGAGGCATTTTGGGAGATACTTCCTCGATCTGAACTTCAGCTTCCAACTCTGAAGACTGACAGTGTTCCAGCAATTGGATGAGATCAAGCATGAGCTGTGCCCTGCCAGTGCTCAAGGCCAGGTAGCACCTCCATCTCTCCTGGGGGCCCCGCTGTGAGGCCACACCATTACCAACCAGCGGAACTCACACAATCAGCATACCCCCTCCTCAACTCATCTCTTTAAGACAAACACCCGAGACCTCTGTATGGGCCAGAGGGTTGCCAGTGTGCAAACACCACTCAGGCCTGGTTTCCTGGAATAAACTACAGTGCAAGACATTAGGCCTCATGAGCAGGTGCCCAGCAATTGATTTTATACATAATTTGGAAAGAGAAGAATATTATTGCATTTTGTTTTCCTGTGGCTATTATCCCCATAAGAGCTCACTTCTGCCTCTTAACAGGGGTTTACTTGGACTGATAAATTGGTTAAAAACCTTCCTGCCCAGTTTCAATTTACTCAGTGCAACATACACTGTAACACATTTAGCATGAATGTAAATTCGGCCAATGCAGCTCCCTAAGGAACTTTGTTGTTTTTCCGTGGACACCCCATCTTCCTTTCACAGGGCTCTTGGGAGATCACATAGCGACCTCTGGGAATGCAGGGGAGGGGCAAGGTCCAAATGAGGCCTGAGGTGTCACTTTCCCCAGAGCAAAATGGCTGACAAAGTAACTGGGGCCGGATCTAGACATGGGCAGAACTGCAGGGGGAGAGTCTCACAGCAGGTTGGGTCCACAGGGCCAGGGATTTTAGTCCTTGCCCCTGGCTCCCATTCCCAAACTGGTTCTCACAGGACAAGTGGAGTTACCCCAAGGCCCTACACCTGCAACTACACCCTCTCATAGCAAGGTTTCTTCAGAATGCTTATGTCAAGTTGCT
Organism: Neofelis nebulosa; assembly: GCF_028018385.1. Taxonomy (NCBI): domain Eukaryota; kingdom Metazoa; phylum Chordata; class Mammalia; order Carnivora; family Felidae; genus Neofelis; species Neofelis nebulosa. The sequence continues at coordinate 35,571,364 of NC_080786.1, read as the reverse complement.
TTCTCCCAGGTCACAGCACCCTGGGCTTGGAAGGTCCACAGAACCAGCCACTTGGGACAGGAACAACAAAGGCAGGGTTGTCATGAATAATTCAGCAGCTTCCACCGCAATCTCAGCATCAGACTTCAAAAATGTCAGGCACAACCACGGGCCCCATCCTTTCCCAGAAACCTGCCTGAGTAGGTCATGTCAGCCTCCTGAAAATGCTCCTCTTGGGGCACCTGGGTGGCTCAGTTGGTTAAGCGGCCGACTTCGGCTCAGGTCATGATCTCGCGGTCCGTGAGTTCGAGCCCCGCGTCGGGCTCTGTGCTGACAGCTAAGAGCCTGGAGCCTGCTTCAGATTCTGTGTCTCCCTCTCTCTGACCCTCCCCCGTTCATGCTCTGTCTCTCTCTGTCTCAAAAATAAATAAACGTTAAAAAAAAATTAAAAAAAAAAAAAAAAAGAAAATGCTCCTCTTGAAAATGCCAGGCAGGTTCAGACCCCAAGTTCCCAGCCTCCCTCTGCCCCACAGCCTAATCTCAGGTGTTCCAGACCCACTGACAGTCCCTTGTTCCTGAGGATAAATCCTTCCCCCTCTGGCCCCATTCTCCTAACGCCATGCCTTTAGGTTAGACACCCCACGTGTGTGTGCACACACACACACACACACTCACACACTCACACACACTCTTGAAGCCATCATCTGATATGAGTCCACCAGTCCTCAGCTGAGTGTCTAAGTCTAGGCCACAAACTTGAGCCAGCTACTAATGAGGCTATGGCTGGAATTCAATGCTTGGGGCCTCAGATACCTGCCTTGCTTCTCAGCCACAGGCTTTCTTCCACACCAGTCACAGAGATGTGGCCTCTCAGTGATGGAGGAAACTTAGCAGAGGTGTGGGGATGGCTCCTGGCAGACCATGCCCAGAGCCTACCTCAGGCCTGCAAACCTCTGGATCAAGCAAGGGTCCCCGGCTTCAAGGCCTCGAATGAGGAAGGCCCCCAGTGCCCAGCTCGCAGTGAGTACCAAACAAGTGCAGGTTCCCTTTCCCACCAGCCTCACCAAGAATCACACTCTCCAGCATCTCACTCCTATATAAAACTCTACAGGAATCCTTTTTACTTTTAAGGTAGACTAAAGGAGCAATTAATTTCTAACAATCAAGACAGATGTGCAGACAAAATTCCTCGCTAAAAATACCAGAGGGGCAGTTCTGTTTTTTTTTTTTCCTAATTAATTCATTCATCCATCCATCCAGTCATTCATTCAACAAGCACTGCTAATGGCTAAGTGTGGGCCAAGGCAGGAGAAAGCAATGGTTCTCCAACGCTCACACTCTTCATCCTGGACTGAGACCGTGCAAGGCACCACAAGTGCTGCTGCCCGCGTTCCTCATCACGCACCCCCCTCACCGTAAGAACTGCCATGGCATCATGGATGTTACTGACCACAATATGCTGAGCGCTGGCAATGGACTGTGGCTTCTGCGAAGGGCTTTCATAGATGATCTCATGGAATCCTCACAAGCCTTTGCTTAATTGTGATCACGCTCATGTTACTGAGGAAAAAGCAAGATTCTGAGGAGGAGCTGGGTGGCGTCATCAGCAGCAGCAGACCTTCCCGTGTGACCTGCTGTGGGGATCCATAGCCCATGCTGTGTCCATTCCTCAAGACTCAGAACTTACAAAGAGTTCAGATCCTCTGAGAGATGCTCACAATAACACCATTACTCCCTTCAGCAATGCAGCCCCTGCCTAAAGCCTGGGGGAAAGGTGGAAAACTGAAATGCTCTTAGGAGGCCTGAAGGAAAATAAAGCCCAGACTGTGAGCTACATGCCCCAGGGCCCCATCAAACCCTTTCCTCCAGGAAGCCTCTGCAGATATAGCCTCCTTGACCCTCTTCGGCACCTATGGTCAGGGATTCAGAGCCTGTCAGAGGCTGCACTGGGCAGATGGTGACACTGGAGTCCAGTGGATCTCAGTGGATGATGTCATACACAGCCATGAAGCAAAGCCGGGGCTAGCTTCTGTGTCTTCTATGCTCCTTGCTCCCTTGCAAGCTCACCAAGAAGGCTGCGTTGTGCCCAGCCCTATAAGCATGGTTTGGGCCTGGTCTGCACTCCACAGCCACGCATGGGCTGAGAATGTAGTGCTGCATCCCTGGGTAAGCCCAGGTCACAGGGACTTAAACCCCTTACCCTACTTCACAACTCTTCCCTCCTGGGTAACCCCTCTGCTTCTTCAAGCCTGAGCTAGCCACACCTCCTCCAGGAAGTCTACACTGCTCTGCACCACCCCCTGCCCCCATCTCTCTCCAGCAGACACAGACCTCTCCATGGACAGTGTCTGCAGCTCATTCCTCTGTGGACCATCAGCCCCCAGCCCAGGGTCTGGCACGGAGACGTACTACATAAATGATTGTTGAATAAATTTTGTTGAATATACCAGAAATGGTACAACAGCCTCAGGCTCAAATAGATATTTCATTATCCGGAGAAGAATTAAAAGATGCCAACTCATCTTTAAAATAATTGACTACTCTTTTATGAGGCCTCTCCTCCCATTTCTCTCCAGCCCTGCAGAGCACTGAAGCTTTTCAATACACTTCATAATCAGAGGTACTATTTATTCCATAAGCATTTCATTTAACAGCACTAAGATCCCAAATCTTCAGTGGTCATTTCTTTTCTCTGGCATCAGGAAGGACTACTAACAGCTATTCAGTCCTGATAAAAACAAATGAATACCAAGAAGAAAGCCTGATAACTCTAAGCCATCATCTTCCCTTTGATTGATTTCCTCAAGGCAAAAATTCATCATTAAAGGCAGCATCTCCTACCCAAGTGTTTACAAAGTCCATCGGCCCTCCATCACGTGGTGCAGAACATCTGACACGGGCAAAGGGCAGGCAGACAATGGGTCTCCTCATTGTTCCTTTAGCTTTTCTGGAAGCTAAATCCTACCATTATGTTTAAGAGCTATTTTTAAAATGTGTGTCCTCTTGTGGCCACTGGCCCATCACGACCTGGAGAAGAAAGAGGCCACTGCTCCCCTTGAAAACAGCAGTGTCAGCACCTAGTCAGCATCTCCCATGTGGGGCTGCAGAAGGATGCCTCAGGTGGCCTGACCGCACGCACCCACGGGTAGCCCGGCCCAGGCCGACCATGGCCAACTGCAGCCACGTTCAGGATGCGCAACACAAAGTGGTTTAGAGACCACTTGCGGTAGCCGTTGTCATCAGAATGGCCCCCAGAGTTACTGACAGGTCACACCCCTGTCACAAAAGCACATATTTTTCTTGTTTCCTATCTGAGAACTAGGCTTCCAGCACCTGCTCTGTTTGGGACCTTAAGTAGGTGCTGTGGAGGCTACAGCATTGGCTCATACTAATAACAACTCCCATTTACGGGCAGCATATGGAGAGCACAGCCTACCAGGTACTTTTCGCATTCCATCTCACATGGTGCCAGGAATTGTGAGAGAGAGTCATTTTATCTGAGAGGAGACTCTGGCCTACTTACTCAAGCAGGTTAAATCTGTGCGTCTCAAACTGAATCAATCAGAATCAATCAAGAAGCTTTTAATATTCTAATGTCCAGACCACACCCCAGACCAAACTACAGCCAAATCTCTGAGAGGGAGATGCATATCATATTTTCAAGGCCCAGAGGTGATCACAGTAATGGGCTAATGACTGGCTGAAGATCCCATGACTGGTAGTAGGGGAACAGGGTGACTTGACCCCAGATGGCTCTGGCTGCAGAACTGGCATCCCAACCTCTATGCCACTCTACCCAGAGGTTCCTGGCTTCAAGTGTCCACAAACTCTAATAAGAGCAACAAAGCCAGTCTACAGTGTCACAGGGCAGAGTCGATCAATGCCATGAAGTGGGTCCAAAGGGCTATAGAGTTCAAGGGAGGAGAGATTCTGGACTTTGGGAAAGTCTCATTTGAAAGGGGCCCAGAGGCACAGATCCATGGTATGGTGGTGGAGGGTGGCTTTTATAGGTGAAGCTTACGACATACACAAAGCAGGTAGGCCCGAGAGCTGGCAGGACCAAGTGGAGAAAGTCGCTCAGTTAGGCTGGGGTTTTGAGGATGCCCAGAGACTAGGAAGAGGCAGTGTAGGAAGACAGGTGGGTGTGGGGAGGAAGTGACAATTTATGTATTTAGCAAAGGGAAGCCCCTGAAGATCCTTCAAGTGGCAGTGATGTGAGTATGGATATGCTCTAGGAAGTCATGAGGCTGTGGCACAGGGGAGGCACTCAAGGACTACTGTAGAACAAGAAAATATTTGAGATGAGGTGGATTGGGTTGGAAGTTCACCTGGGAGGAGGATGGAACCATCCCAAGAATTAATAACTGACCCAGGGTAAGGTAGTAAGACTGAAAGGAGTAAGAGCCATTAGATAGCAGAATGGACTAGACTTGCCAGTGTTTGGCCTTGCTTTTGTCGGCAGCCCTGTCATTTACTAATTAAGTGACCTTGAGCAAGTCACTTAACTCTCCATGCCTTATTATCAGCTCTGATGAACCGGCATAACAAAACCTTCCCTGCCCATCTCACAGGCAGGCTGGGGCCTCAAATGAGAAAATGCAAGTGGAAATGTCCAGAGGGTAAAAAAGCATTATATACAAAGCCCCACACAATTTCATGTTATTAATACTCTGCATGTTCTCTTTACTTTCCCAAGCTCTTAAACTTGAAGGCTATCCTACCATATGAGAAAAAAAATGTTAATAATGATGTCTTTATAGCTCAAAGTTATGAACAAATTAAAAGAGTTTATGTCTTTTGCTGCTGCTGGAGAACAGACTTACCAACATGAATTTGAATTAAAATGTCAATAATTTTTCATTTGAGTTTCTTAAAATATATTTAATTTCTTTTTACATTTTCCCCTTATTTTATGTGGCAATATATTCTATGTACTGAGTTTCTGGAATACTTCAAGATCCAAACTCACCAGCACACAAAGTTGTAAAAAAAAAACAAAGTTACCCTCCCTCTTCATCTTAAGAGGAAAGAAATCAGTTATGGGAGTTCTTAGAAGATGGTGGTCATGAGGGTCATAATATTTATACAGAGAGTCTTCAATCTATTGTAGTTCTTGAAACTTAAAACACACAAAGGGTCTATAAAAGAGAACAGATTTGAAGAGTAATTCTCAATTATCCCTGGGATTCCATTAACGAGCATTCCAGAGTTCCCAGGGACCCAGTCCCTGTGGCTCCCATGTGCTAAATTCTCTAAGGACTTCACAAGTTCAAGAAGGCATACCTGCCATTCAAGTGGAGAGGCCATTTTGGAGTTCTCAACCTATTCTTAACCAAATAACCAATTATTAAGTATTTTTATTAGGCCAAATATTTTAATTGTTTGCTGCTACACACACACATACATATGTATATATGTAAATGTGTGTATATATGTATTTTATGTATACACACACATCCGTATTTTATCTTCATAACAAACCAGAATCATTGTCTGTTACTGCATGCATGTTATCATGAGTAAATCTCCATAAGAGATGTGTAAAAAACATGGAGTTGGAGTTATGTCACCATTTTTAAATAACAATTTGCTCATAATTTCAAAACATCTAAAACAATTGGAATATTTTATTCTCAGGAAACTGAGAGTTATATTTCATGGAAAAAAATAATAAATTGGCACTCCAGTTTTGATAACAAAACAGCCCTTCCTAAAGCAAAGGGGAAGACAGAAAGGCATTCATAGTCTTGGAAACAAAATCATACAGAGAAAGTACAGTTAGGCTCCCAGGGAATGTATGGGACTTTTTTCTATAGTCACCTTGAGCCCCACATGCCAAATCCCCTTGGCTTGTTCCTGAAGGGCAAACATGAACGACGGCCATGACCATTCTCTGGCAGTCCTCCTCGGAAGCCTAGTGTTGTTGAGGTGCAGATGCCAGCACCCACTGCTGGCAACTTCTTATCTGACCTCAATGCCCAGGTCAGGTGGAGGCATCAATAACTGAATTAATCACATCCTAATGAGCACAATTTAAAAGACAAGGTTACCTTGCAAGTTGATGTTGGGCTGATGGTGGAAGAAGGCAGAGAAATGGCAGGAGGCCTTTTACTCACAAGATCTCTCAAAAGTAGCCCTTATCCCACTGCTCCTGAAATGCACCCTATTCATCCATCATCCCTGTGGCTTCCAAGTCAGTCCCTGGCTTCTTCCATCATCAAGGGCAGGTGCTCAGCAGCACTGGTGTGGAGGCCAGCCCCACCAAGGTCTTTTACCAGGGATGGTGGCAATTTTTCATGCAGAGCCTTAATAAGATGCAGGCTTCCTCCACCCTCAACATTCTGACACACGTCTATGCCCATACACAGCTTCCTCTCCTGATTTACACTCTGGTTTCCCAGTGGTGACAGCCTGGGATCCCGGCTGCAGGATGAGGTGCTGACCCCTGCCTCACTCTTATTAGGGACCCTGCTTCTCAATCCCCCAGCCTCTGGCTTAGGGCCTGCCACTTCACACAAACAGACCCAAAAATGATTCAGCCACAGCCCTGCTTCTAAGCATCTTCCCTTCATTCACTCAGTCTGTCAACAAACACATATGTACCTATGAGGATTGCAATGACTGACTTCAACTATCCCATGCTCTAGTGAGGGAGACAAGTTAATATATAAACCATGAGATCTCAGGGTGGTGCATACTCCAAGGAATAGCACAGCGCTATGCAAGCTCACAGAGGTGGCTCCAACCCCAACTAGCAGCACCCTGGGAGGGCTTCCTGGAGAGGGGGAAGCCTGGCCTGATGAGTCTGAAAAGATGAATAGGAATTAGCAGGCAATTTGGATGGGAGACAGGGAGGAAAAGAATGGCCATCTCAGGCAGAGGAAACAGCATAAGCAAGAGCAGGGATAATAGCCATATGGTGTATGCATGGGAACAACCAACCACCACAGGGCCTACTGTTAACTGGGGCTTGATCATAAAGGAGCATAGACACAGGTTAAAGAGATTTGACTTTATCCTTAATACAAGTGGAGTGACTGAAAGGATTTAAGCAAAAGAGTGGCTCAGTGAGATCTGGGATAGAGGATGATGTCTATGGCTGCAAAGTGGATGATGGTGTGTAGACTGTGGAAGACCGCAGAAGCTATTGAACTGGGTATTGGGCTGATGCCTCACTCCAGGTGGGGTACTGAGACTAGAATTCAGTGTCACCTCCACCCTCAGCTAAGACCTACTTGGATGGCAACACTGGTCTTGCAGAGCCCACGTATTCCTCTGTCATTTATCAGTAAGTCAGAGCCCAGGGCACCTCTTCAACTATCTGGTCCATTTTCTTGGCCCCCATTACTCCAGAACCTTCCTGTCCTCCACAGATCAGTGTTGATGAAGTTCCCACAAATTCCAGGGGTAAACAGACAATGCTACCTCAATGGGACAGTCATCAAAACATTGCCCAACAGGTTGTCAGGGCAGATGATCTTGGAAAAGAGAGGCATGAGAGAGAAGGGCATGGGATTTATAGGTAGTGTGTGAATGAGCATGCCTCAGAATATGGCTGGGACATACTGGAGCTTCATGAGAATGTAGAAGGATGCAAGAGACTGTTGGAGAACACAGGAGAATATGTGAGGGCTCTGGGCTCCTGCAAGAGAAAGGGATGGGTCCCCAAATGGAAGGAAGCTGGGCTCTGGTGCCTTCTCAAGAGGGCTGGGCCAGACCTGAGGTTGGTACTCTGAGAAAGAAATGGGTTTGCTTCTCTGTCTCTTGATACCATTTAACAGAGGGGGTCCCCCTGCCTTGCATCTAGGTGGAGCATGGCCATTTACCTGCCCACCTTCTCCCTTAGTGCTCACCAGAGCAGAGGCTTCAACACCACAACTCAGAAGCCCAAGTTTCAGGCATGGAGGAGGTCTTTCCCACTCCACACCAGGGAGGGCTTAAGAGTAGAGACAGAGAAGCCTCGCTCTGCCCCAGAGCTGCAAATGGCTTGCTCAGAAGTCCAAATTCCCCCTTCCTATTTCTCTGCCTCCCTTCCAGGCCACTGCAAAATTTGTGAGAGACAGCATCCAAAGCACAAAAGTGGAGAAGTCGGTTCGGACAGTTCTGTTGTCAAAGGATCAATCAATGCCAATCCCTCACCTGTAGAACCATTGCCCACAACCAGGCTTGGGCTAATGATAGAGACTTTCATTAATTCTTTAAATAGCCTTTGAATGGAATTGCAGAAAAGTGTTTTCTTCACCAAAAGATATCACGTAAACTTTCTGGGGACCAAGAGAAGGTGGCACTAAAAATCATGAACACATGAAATGAAATCACTGAAGAAAACTCCCAAAGTATAAGATCTCAATGTGGTGATGGTGTCTCAAGCCTGTCATCAAGATGAATGGGGGTGCCTGGGAGCGACATCAGATGGTATTTATCAATTCCTTGTTCTGAAGGACAAAGCAGGTTGTTCCCCAATTGGAGAGAAAGAGGCACCTGCAATGGGCCAAAGACACGTGGTTGGGAGATGGAAATACACCTCGTGGAAGGCAGTTTACAGCACTGGCAAAATACATTTCACTTTTGTCAGAATAAAAATGAAGAAAGAGTTTATCACAGGAAAGGTTTGGGGCTATATTGCTGCCAGGTTCTGGGAAGACACTGGACTCAGCCCTTCAGGGCATAAGCCTGACTCACTCCCTATTCAGAAGGCAGCTCAGACCCCAACTGCAGATTCCATCCACTCCAAGCCTCCTCTGGCTCCTCCTGGGTGGCCTGACCACATACTGGCTGGTACAGAAGCACATTCATCCCTGAACACTGTCTCCGCTCCTCCTCCAGTTCACACTGTGACAATAAACTCCAGTGTTGCCCCCACCAGAAGCATCCTCTGGTTCTCAGGTTGGATTAGAACATGTGCTGGCCACATATCCCACACATACCTTATCCCACAGCACACTCTCTTAGATGGAATGAGCTCTTTACATGTCTTGCATAACACCTGCCCTGATCTCCAGCATGGCCAAGACTGGATTATAATGTAGTTGTTATCCCCCTAGACTAGGAGACCCGTGCAAGCACTTTCTGCAGGGTTCTAGCCCTGACACAGAGGACACTGTCAGCACCAGACAATCACTCATGTGAGCTGAGGGAGGACAGTGACATGAGGGCCATCATTCCCAAACTGCAAGCTGATGCAGCATGGGGAGCCCCAGCAAATTCACAGAGTTGCCACTAGAAATTTTAGATTTTCAAGGGAAATATGGTAACATCTGTCAGACACCATGCAAACGACTGGTTCCAGGTAGTTCAGTTTCAACATTAGATTGCCGCATTCTTTCCATGATGCCACATCTTGGTGACCCTTGGATTTCAGGGTTGCTATGATAAAAGGCAAGTACTCTGTGAAAACCAGTGTAGAACAAGACATGAGTATGGCAATGTCCACTGTGATTCCATTGTCTGGGACACTGTTCAGTGTCCTATAGGTACAAGTTGTTAGAACATAAATACATATTAAATGTTGAGGACTGATCTATTTAATAAACACAACCATTAGGTATATTCTTTTTTTTGCCTACGGATACTGTAAAAAAAACTTACCAAGACCCAAAGGATGCAGTGAGCTGAGAAAGTGGGGGAATCTGTGCCCTGAGGTTAGTGTGGAGAGTACAGGAGACAGCTCCCAGGCCTACACTGGTGTTGGTATGCACACCAGCCTTCAAGGCTATTCACTCCTGTGTCTGCTGAGTGCCAGACCCTGTGCTCAGCACTGGGCCATGCAGATGGGCTTCTCAAGGGCAAGGCCCTGCTCCAGCACCCTTCCCAGTACTGTGTAAGACACTGTCTAGGAACACTTCTTCATCAAGCTAAGACATACACAGACCACGACCACTGTCCTTCCCACAGGCCAGAACATGAAGCCAGGAAGCAAAGGCCTTCTGGTTAGGGTTGCAGTTCCCAAACAAAGAAACAAACATAAAACAGTTCACAGAACTCACAAAAAAGAGCTTATCAGATACATCAGAGACTCGTCTCTAGGATCAGTGTGTTGAGTGACTCCGAGAAGACACAAAAAAGAATAAAGAAAGACTGGCACAGGAACAATACCATTCTCTGTCTTCCCAGCTCCTAAATAACCCCAGAGATGCTGGGATGCAGGGCCCCAGTGTAGGCCATGTGGGAGCCGGACACTCTCTGGCTACTTCAGTGGCCAGATGGAGCAGTCCCACCTCACATCCTACCACAGAATGTGCTCCCAGGAGGAAGAGCAAAAAAAGGAGGTAAAGGCCCTTTCAGCCATGGCACGTTCCTCTGCAGAGCACAGGGGTTCATGTTCCCAGGACCAATGGAAAAAGACCAATGTTCTCACACCACTTAGAGGGCAAAAATGATCTCACCCTTTTTCTTGCCATTTCAAGGCCTACCCCGGTCCTTCAAAGAGGGTGTGTACTCTGTCAGCTCACTCCCTATTAGCTGGGACATTGGGCAGATTTCCCAAGCCCTCTGAGTCTCATTACCTCATCAGAAAAATGGAGATGATAATCTAGTCCACGTGTTTATTATGACCATGCAATGTTATGGTGTACAGAAAGTTTCCTGAAGAAGAAATGCAGTTCCCTTCCTCTGCTACTGTTCCCTGAACCACACAATCTAAGGTTCTGTGTTGCAGCTTGTATTGCTTCAGGAGCCCTTCTCCAAGTGCCCAAGGGAGGTAGGTTTGATCACTCCCTCCTCTGACGGCTGATGATGCTTAGTTTTTCCCTTATGAGGGAAGGTCTAGGTCACTTCATCACAAAGTACTGTAAAGAGAAAGAAAGTTGAACCCAAGTAGAATACCTCAATCAGAGACCAGAGGACTTGAGTCTGTTCTTCTGAGGAAAATAGGGAGGGGTCTAGAGGTATCATGAGCAGGGCCAGGGCTACAGACCCACTGTGGGGAGCACTAGGTTGTAGAAAGTGTGCACAGACCATTGCCCTTGGTCACCTAAAGTGAGGCAGGAAAGGGGTCTCTGTGCCCCTCCTCACTTCCACTCCTCCCTCACCTCATCTTTGATCAGGGAACCAGTGCACTGTCCAATAAGCCAGCTAAAATAATTTAAAAATAATAATTATTATTATCATTATAATGCATTTATGTTTTATCCTAAGAAGTAATTACTACTAACAAAAGATGCTAGTTCGTTAAACATACAAGTACCATATGACTCATCCATTCCATTCCTAGGTATTTTCCCAAGAGAAATTAAAGCATATGTTCACTAAAGGCTTGTAAATGAATGTTCATAGCAGCTTTATTTGCAAACAACCCAGATGTCCATGAGCTGAATGGATAAACTAATTGTGGCTCATCCACACAACGGAATACTACTCAGTAATAAAAAGGAATGAATGATTAATATATGCTATGACAGATGAATCTGAGTTATGCTGAGTAAAGCAGCCAGACAAAAAGAAGAATACATATAGTATAATGCTATTTATATATATTCTAGAAAATATCAATGAACCTGCAGTGACAGAAAGCAGAACACTGGTTTTCTACAGGGAGGGAGTACAAAGAGGCACAAGGAAAAGTTGGGAGGTGACAGATTTGCTCATTATCTTTGTGGTGACACTGGCTTCATGGTATATATATATATATGTATCGTGATTTATCAAATTGTATACTAGAAATATGTGAAGCTTATTGTATATCAATTATACCTGTTAAAAAATGATAAGAGAGGATAGAGAAATAGAGAGATACATAGGAATATAAACCAACAGATCCCTTTTAGAGAGCAGTTTGGCAAAACATATCTGGAACTTAAAAGTCCTTATCCTTTGAAACCTCTTCTAGAACTGTATCCTGTATCCCAAGACATAAAAAGCACAAAGTTTTCACTGCAAGATTATTTATAACAAAATAAAATGGAAACCACTAATATATCTGACAAAATGATTGCTCAAATAAATTAGTGTATACTCACATGTTGAAATATTTTGTAGCCATTAAAGGCAATGCATATAAGGACTATAACTTGGAAAAATACTTACGTGATAATGTTAAGTGAAAAAAAGCAAGATATAAATTGTATATATGGTATGAACTAAATTATGTAAAAATATGCATAGAAAAATCTCTGAAATATTTTTAGGATTATCTCTGAGTGATGGGGGATATGGGTAATTTTTAATCTTTTCATGCAAATTTTTAACCATTGTTACTATGTTTTCATATATTTCCTTAAGTTTCTACAAGGAGAATGTATTTTTTAAATTACAAAATAAATATAATAAACAATATTCGAAGAAACCCTCTAGTCTTTCTTGTTCCTTATAAAAGCAAACCCTGCTGTAGGGATAAGAACCAGATTGCATTTCTCTAATCCTTGCATCTGTGAAAATGTAGAAATGTCTTCACTGCAAGTTACCACTCTGTAACTTGAATCCATTTCCCTTTCTCTACTTTTAGACCACCTAGAGAACCAACTGGTGCACACCATATGTTGTCACCTAATTTTACTCTACAATTTGTTGAAACTCCATTTCTATCCATATTTTGAGTGTAAGCCCCTTGAAAGGCAGAGGTGGGATCTTTTCCTGCATTTACACCTCCCATCACCCCCACCCCACAATGCCATAATATCTAGGAAAGAGGTAAGAACACGCACACATGCTCGCTCACACAATGATGACACAAATGAATAATTCTGTATTCTTATACACAGTCAGCTTTTCAGAGTCATCTCCTATTTTAATCAAAACCATAACAAAACAAGAACCCTGGGAGGTGGGCGGTAGGGTTGATGGGACTTTTGCTGCATGCATAAAGGGGAAAATGAGGCAAAAGTGCTAATTGGCTGAAACTGATTTCAGAAGTCTTTCCCTGACTTTCCTATATGAACAAGAGACAGAAGTACTGGGACCATGGAGTCATGGTCACTCACCAGCCTGTGAGCTTCAGCCATGTCCTGCTCATCTCTGTATCTCCAGTGCCCAACCCAAGCAGGCATTTGGCAAATTCTTGTTATTTCTAGAAGAATGGGTTAGCAATTAGGTAAAGGCATGGCTATGCATCTGAATCTGTTTTCTCGAACTGTAACACATATCCAAGAGAATCTTCAGTTTTTCATGACCTATTGCATAATTTCCCAAAGATTAATAATTTCCCTCTAAACTATAATTTGTTTCATGAGTCTTTGCAGCCACCCAAAATGATTGACATATTCAAAATATCCACCCCCTTATCATAAGAATCCCCTGGCCGCATTGCCAGCCCCAAGGTGCAAAGCTGAATCATCCCCAGACTTCTTACATGGTCATGAATGCATAGCCCACAAGCAAATATATGATTGCACAGTCAAAACAGCTAAAGTGATGACAGACAGAGAAGGAAAAGAAAAGCAAAACATCAAGAGAATCAGCTCCTTAGTGACTCGAGCCCAGTGTTAGGTCTGGGAGAATAGGCATGGCCACATCCTCCAGGATCAAGTCCAAGAAGACTCTACCTCTGGGATTCTCCTAAGTAATGGGGAACTCCTAAAGCTTCTTGGTTAGGGGCTGATATGCTCAGTTCTGGTGAAGAATGCTTGGAAGGGAGAGACTGAAAAGGCAGCAAGGAGGCATCTCAAAAGGGGCCTGGACAAGGCTGAGACAGAAGATGGGATGTAAGGATGGCAATAGTACAGTGGTATGTGGAGCAGGCGTTTACCAGCTCATAAGAACTGACTGGGCACATCCCTTCCCAAGTGCATGTTCAGTGATGTCACACTGGTATCTCAAAATCACAGCCATGATGGGAGTATCTGCCACTAAAAAAATTGGTAAGTGCCATGAATCAGAGAGAGCTGATTGTTAAATATTTATATACAGCATTGGGTATACAGTTTGGAAACCAGCTGGATTGGGGAGGTAGAGAGAAGAGTCTTACAGGACCTCTGATGTTTCTAGTCTGGATCTCAGGATGGATGAGGTTCTGTTCCTTGAGATACTGAATACAGGAGAATGAGCTGATATACAGTCAGGAATGGAGAAAGGGAGTTCATCCAAGAACATTTTGAATTTTGGAGATCTGTAAGACAACCCAAGGATAGTGGAATTCTGTGTCTGAAGCTTGGGATAGAGTTCCAGGGTGCAGAAAGGTTGTATTTAAAGCTGTGGGTGTGGGCAGGTGGAGTGAAAAAAACGGCAGAGGAATCCTGGGAGTCTGTAAAACCCAACATTTAAGGGAGTTGCAGAAGAAGTGTCTGGGCAAAGGAGATTGAGGAAATTTAAGAAGCAAAGGGGAAGAAGGGGAGATACCCCAGGAAACAGGGAAAAGGGAAATTCAACAAAAGGGGATAGCTACACTGTCGAGTGCCACAGACCTCAAAGAATCTTCTGAGATTGGCATCAAAGGGACTGTTGGTAACCTCAACATAACCAGATTCAGTAGAATATAAGGATCTGGGGAAGAGAAGTAATGGTTCTTCAGTGTTTAATCTTGTGATGATATGTCAATGTATTAGTCAGGATCTAACAAGGAAAACAGTAACTGCTGTAGGTGTTTCAAAGAAAGGAAGTTTAATGCAAAGAATTGGTTACCCAAGTAATGGAGTATAGGGAAGTTAAACAGCAAATGGCAAGGCAGGAAGCCACTACCATCCAGGGCTGGAGGGACAAGTGGGGAAGGAAGGCTCAACACAGCCCAACCTGAAAGCCTGCCAGGCCTCCCCTGCAGAAGGGGAATTAGCAAGGGCAGATATATGGCAGCAATGAGATCACCCCAGGCAGAGGGAGAGAGGGGGGAATACCTTGGCTTCTCCCTTTTCCACTCTCCCCAGTCTTCCACCAGTACCCCCCACTGGTTGTACCTAACCAGAAGCCATTGGCAAGGCAGCTGGCAAACAGAGTTCCCTGCCATACAGAGTGAAGCAACAGAAAAGCAGGAACAGATCTGACAGCAAACAGGCAGATGAATGATGCTACCTGCCATTTATCACATTTCATGACATTTATGACATTATTATAAGACTCATCCTGATTCTAGAGATGTTAACATTTGAAAGAAAAATTGTCTTAGAATTGATGAATATGGTATACCTATGGAGACATGACACACAATGCTTCACAGAGTACCTCCTTTCCCAGACATGCTGGGTTTTCTTTGCATGAGACTGTGGTCCAATCTTGACTCTACAGAGATACACATCAATCCCTTGGAAGGGGCATGGACTGCCAGGTGTATTTGTGCAGAGGTTCCTAATGCATCTTCCTCCCCCAGGGCTTATTGCCTCAGCCCACCAAGTACATCTTGGCCAGCAGCATCTTCCAGGTTCATCATGCCTCCCTGGGCAAAAATCAAATTTATTATTTTATTCATTTTCCCCCAACACGTGCTACAATGCATTTCCGTCTTTTGTACAGAAATGCATGCTGTGCCAAACGACAAAAGTTACTACTGAGGCAGAGGAAAGAGAAATATGAACAGCAGAAAGATAAAGCTCAGAAAAAAAAGAGCATGCATCACTCACTCCCATACCTCTTGGACAAGTGCTGGAGGTGGGACACCTACACCATGTGACCAGTAAGCCCTCCCCAAAGTGGGTCAGCTGTATTCTTGGCCTCATTGACAGTATCACACCCCCAATATCCTAGAAGACATTACCATGGGGTAAGGGTTCTGGTGGCCATAATCTGTCCCAGGACAACAATGTCTACAATCAGCCAGGAACAGTATGTGCTCTGGCCAGCTTTCTGAGTTAGAGTTGGTCCCAGGTTCCCTTTGGGAAGGAGACCAAGCAGCCTTGGTACCCTCACTAGGCCCTGTCTCTGTATGGCCCTGGCCTCATCTGCAGAGTGGATCAACATCAAACACACAGGGTCCCCCACTGATGGGAAGTAACTCACAGGCAGTAACTCAGCAGGAAAAAAGAACCAGAAAAACAAGGGAAAGTGGTTGCCTTTGATGAGTCTGACATGTGAGCTTCTGTGGTATTCCTGAGACCATTTGTGCCTGAGAACATTTCCTATGCTAGCCCAGCCCCGCTAGCTCAGGACCCTAGAGCCCAACATTAGAAAGGGGGTGCCGTTCTTCCCAGGCCTCATATGGAAGCCTGTGGCAAACAGGCCGGTATTAGCATGTACCCTACACAGCACATGTTCTCTCCTGACTTTGGGACTTTCACTGACACCATTTCCTTTCTCCAGAACCCTCAGAGTCCCACATACTCCAAGGCATCTGTTTGAATCAACATCCATTCATCCCTTTGTGCCCTCACCCAGTTGACAACTGGTTACCAGGCTGGGAAACATCGATGAATTCAGACATGAGCTCTGCCTCTTTACAGACCTCACCACTATCTGGTAGGCAAACTCAGTTTTTCAAATTAAAAAAAAAAAAAAAGGATTGCCCGAAGTCTTTTTGAGGTACATACAGGTTAGAGTGAGGGCAGGCACAATTGTGGGAGGAGAAAGGTAAAGCTTCACAGAAAAATCCCAGATGAGCAGACGAGGAGACTTGATCTCTCTCCACCAGTGCAGATCTGGGATGGAGGTTGTGGGTAGAGAGCAGAGGAGGACACCCAGTCCTACAGCCAGAGGAGGTGGGGCTGACCTTGAGGGCAAAACAACTGTCTGCCCCAGCTGTAAGAGTCAGCTGTGGCTGGCAGTCATCCCCCTACTCCCGCTCAGAGCAGGCATCCTCTCCCTCCTCACCTTTCCTCAACTCTACCAGCCCTGACACTCCAGCCTCACTTAATGCTTGTATTGCCCTCCTGTCCAGAATCACCATTTAATATTTTAATCTGTCAGCTCATTAGTTTCTCCACTAAAACGTACGTCTTCTTGAGGGCAGAGAGTTGTCTTTCCAATCATTCCGGTAGCCTCCTATGCTCTAGGCAGCCTGCCAAACCCAGGAAGAGGAAGTGGGGGTGAGGAGTCAAGGAGGAAGGATCCAGCCTTGGTGAAGTTCAATTTGGGGAGAGCAAGAGTCTAGTCTGAGAAGTTCCTCAGGCAAAGGGACACTTATCAGCAAATATAAATTATGTGGTCTTTTTTTTTTTTAATTAAGATTTTTAGTTTTTCAGGGAATGCTATTACTGGTGAATGACAATCAGCATTGTGCTCAGGTTTTTGTCATGTAAATTCCACATTTATCCAGCAGCTTTAACCTGTCAGAGCCATTCACGATATTCTTTAGAGGGTTTTCATTCTGTTTGCTTCCTGGTTATTGCTTTTAACCTGAAAACGGGGAAAAAAGAGAGCCCATTCCAAATAGGACATCCCTTTAGTAGACCTTCTGTGTTTCAATTTCAAAACCCATACTTCAACAATAAACTAGAACAAAATTTCCTTTGGAGACTAGTATATAAGCAACAATGCCTTCTCTACTCTCAACCCACCCGAGCCCAGCTTGTGTGGCTAACAAGACCATCATTTCGCTGGGCCCCTGAAAAGAGATGGTGGCCTCTTTGCCAAGCCGTGTTATTTTCTGAGGGCCTCC
Source organism: Neofelis nebulosa (assembly GCF_028018385.1). Classification (NCBI taxonomy): domain Eukaryota; kingdom Metazoa; phylum Chordata; class Mammalia; order Carnivora; family Felidae; genus Neofelis; species Neofelis nebulosa. The sequence goes on along the minus strand of NC_080786.1, from coordinate 35,553,933 downwards.
CATGTGCACAGGAGGGGAATAGAAGAGGAAAAGACATACTCTTGCCCTCAGTGAGTACAGAAGAGGAGTCAGGGAAAATGATTAATGCACAGTAGAGAATAAAATAGGAAAATGTGTCACCCAGTGGGATGCTGCATACCACAGTGATGTTAAGGGCACAGGCTCTGAAGTCAGACAGATCTGGCTTCAAGTCCCAAGGCCAGTGCTGACAGACTTACTAAAGCTTAGTCATAGACTCAGCTTCTTCCTACAAAATGGGGAAGTTATGAGAGTCACATCACAGGGCTCCTGTGAGGGTGATGTGAGCTGATGTGTATAAAGTCTCTAGGACAAGGACAACTAACCCCCAAGTCTTACCACTGTTACCACAACCCCCTTTGGCCTTCAGGTCCAACCTCCTACAGGGACCTGTCTGTCCTCCAGAGTTTTTGCCAGGCATGCTGCACCTGCCCTCGTCCCCACACAGGGTGCCTAGGAAACAGGCATCCCCCATCCTTTCCTGTTTGGGCCATGGGAAAGCCATGACCTCTCTGGCAAAGACCAAAGTCAGAGACAAACAGAACCAGGGAAGAATCATCTAGTGAGAGTCACCCTTGAGGTGAGAAGGACCGGTTCCTAGATGACTCAGGAGAGGGGTCCAGCTGGGTCCCTGAGAGCCATGCAGCTTCTACTCTGTGCACTGGAGCCCTGAGCTACCAGGTGAGAAGTATGACCATCCCAAGGTCTTCACACAGGCAGGAAGCTGAACCACAGTGGAGGCCATGTTCAGGTTCTGGTCTGTAGCCCCAGCTGAGCTCAGACCTTGAGCCTTACCTGCCCAGGCGCACGAATAAAGAAACCTCCAGGTGATCCCAACCAATTCCCTGTCATTCAAAACCACCGACATCAGGGAACAGGGGCAGGCTATCCTCCCTCCCTCCCCTTTATCTAAATTCCTGAGCCAGGGGATCTATGAGCATAGTAAAATGATTGCCTTGTATCAGTAAGCTGTGAGGTAGTTTGCTGGGCAGCAGAAGATAACCAGAACACCAGACTCTTGTATACCAAATGTTTTATGTCCTTGGGCACACTTTATAACAGCGTCTTGAGATAGGACTTAATATACCCATTTTAGAGATGAGAAATCTGATTCTCAGAGAAGTTAAGCAACTTTTCCAAGACCACATAGCTTCTAAGTGGCGTAATCAGGACCAATACACCAATCCATACACCAGGATCCATATGCTATTTATACACTGCACATCAGTCAGCCACTCAGAATTAAGAGAAATTTTTAAATAAATCAGATGTTGTGTTCAGCACCTGAAATGGCCTATTTACATACATTTTATATCCTGATAACACTCACCACTGAAATAAAGTCATTCGATTGTCAAAAAAATTAAAAAATGCTAAATCCCGTGCACTTGAGCCAGGCCATGTGACCGAAGCTAAGCTGAGGGACTAATTCACATCAAACCGCTCAGCTGACAATGGCTCAGCACATTAACTCTCTCAGAGAAAGGGCAGAATTTGTATCAGTCAGGTTTTGCAGGGCCTCACCTGAAGTAACAGAATGACAGCAGGAATTCAGACCAGTGGGCAAGCGAGGTGAGTGTAGGGGGGAGGTTTTTCACTTCTGCCAGCTGTTCCACATCAGTGAAGGAAGTGCCACAGACAGAGGTACCTGCTTTGCAAATTCACTTATAGGTGCTCTGGGAGAATGCTGAAAATAGACGCTCGAGAAATCTGGCTGCGAGCAGAGGCCAGATGTTCCCCCAGACACGTGAATGATTGTGTGCTGCAGGCACTCAGCCTAATTCAACTTCTGTCACCTCAAGAGGGCAGGGATGTACCTTTGCCCAGATCTTGGGGAAGGAGCTGGGGGCCACCCTGCCCTCAAGGAGCCTTGAGAGTCCTGGGCCCAGAATAAAAGCTGCCACCACTGCAGGGCCCGGTGCCTGCCCCAGCTGCAGAGCACTGCACGGGTCATTTGTTGCAGGAAGACCTCCTAACCCCAGTGGGTATGAAGGGGTGTGTAAGCACTACACGTGAGTGCTCACCATTCACTGAAGGGAGACACAAGGTGGGAGTGAGCAGCATCCTCCAAATGTCCCTCGAGAATGCAGAGCTGCCAAGCAAGTCTGCCTGGATGTGCCAAGGACCCCCCCAGCATTCAGATCCTGAAATCTAAGACTTACCCCTGGGGATGGTGTAGAGGAAGAGTCCAGAAAGAGCACAGCACACATCCCCTACAAAATACGTTCTCTTGTTCACTCCCACTTTCAGTTTGAGGTCTCTCAGAAGCAGGCCCTGCCTGAGTCCAGGATTTTGGGTGCAGGTGGTTTATCTGGGAGGTTATATCAGGAAAGACCAGTAGGGGAGAGGAGCAGTGACTCAGGAACAAAGGAAGGAAGAAAGTCACCACCATGGGCAAGTGGAGCCCAGGCTTCCAGGGACCTGAGGGAACTGTGTGAAAGGCTGCAGATGTTCTCTCACCAGTGGGGCGAGGGTGCCAGGGTACTTACTGATCCACCAACTCCCGTCAGTCATTGGTGGAGGACCATTCCTATGGGTGTTAATTCCTGGTCTTCAGACCTGGCACACATACAGAAAGAGAAGGGTCTCGTAGCCAGAAAAAGCCATAGACAAAGGGCCACTGGTGCTGGAAGTAGGGACTGAAAGCATGAAAATGGCAGGTGCAGAGGGAATGTGGGCAGGGCACTGATGGTGTCTATTACAATCCTCCACGGCCACATAAATCCCCTCCCCACACACATCCCCGGCTACTGTTTAGTCTCTCTATCCAACCTGCATCTTATTGAGTCTGATGACAACACGTGCTAAAGAGGGGGTCAAGGCCTGCCATAACCTCCAGCCTGGAGTGCCATCCCCTCAGGGGAGGGAGCCCCTAATTCCAAGCCAATGGTTGTAGGTTCACCTAACTCAATAGCTGTTCTATTCCTCTAGTCCTGCTGAATGGGGTAGATAGGGAAAAGAGCTGGCCCTTCTTCATCCTGGGCTGGTCATAACAGGCATGGTTCTGAAACCACCCACTGGTGCATAGAGGTCTGCTTCTGAGCCTTTTGGCAAAGAAAAAAAAATTACAGTACTCCACAAAACCCCTGCATCCTAGGACTGCCTAAGGGTAACCCCTGACCTTAACTGCTGCCAAAGACTACAACTCCTGGAACCTGATATAATCCTTTTAGGGCACTTTTTTAACTTGGAGAGTGAGATGATGCTGAAATGGGAAACAAGTAAGCAGAGAAAGTCTGAACTCATCCTGAAATGCCAAAGAGATAACAGAACACCATGCCCTAGACACTTGTTTTAATCCCCAAGTTTCCTGTTAGAAATACTTTTGTCTAGCTGTCAGAGGTATTTTATACAACCTCAGGCTTTTGCTGCCATGATTTTACCTTTCCCAAGTTCAACCATTTCAGGCAAATCAGGATGCAAATTCCCCCATGAAGTTAGAAAAGATGCCACTTTCAAGAAAATCCCCAAGGAACCAATATGTGGTGGGGGTGGGGTGGAACCAAAGCCGGCTCAGAGAAGGAAGCATTTTAGTAAGTTAAGTTAGAAGAGTGGGTGTGAGAACTCTCCCTCCCACCCAGGCTCTTTATTCCACACAAGCTGGGTCTGTGCGGGAACTTGCTGGGAAGCTGCTTTTAAATTCACAGCTTATAGTCCATTATAATTGAAAATATGGTGACGCATAAGAGATGATGTTGATTTTAGAATCAGAATGTCAACCAGGTCTTCTCATTTCAGAAATACATACATCCCTTAGTGCCCTGAAGTTACTGTTGGGCTGAAATTTTTATAAACTCCACTCCAAGTCAAATATTACAGAACTACCAAATGTCACTGAACTACTTATTAAGGGAATATACCACTTCCTATGAAATCTAACTATTAAAATGCATTTTCATCTCAAAGTTACAGAAACTCTCTTTGGCAATTCAGCCTCTCTCTTAGTAACACCTCAAGCTTATGTGAAGGGAGGGTGAAAAATAAGACACTTAGGGATTAAAAACAACGCAATAAAGAATGCTCATCCTCTACATTATCATGAGAACACTAAGGAAGAATTTTCCATCCACGAACACGGGGTTTTAACTCTGAAATATCCATACTGACCATAATAAGTACTCTATCCTGTTTGTTGGAGTTTAACCCATTGGGTTATAAACACAAAATGATGGTATTTTTGCCCCCTCACCCCCAACTATGCTATGTGCAACCTCCTCTTTCCCACTGGGTAGGAACTGCCTCAAGGATATTCAGCCCATTCCACAGCTTTTCACTCTCTTTCAGTTCCCAAGGCTCAATCTAGGTCATTTTTAACAGCAATCTCCTATGTGATCCAAAAATCTATTCTCCCCACCTCCCTACAAAGGCAAGGCATTACCAAGTCTCTGATGGAGGGGCCCAGTGTGTCCTGCCCCCTCCCTTCCCCTCCCCTCCCCTCCCTTCCCCTCCCCTCCCCTCTCCTCCCACCTGCTCTTGTGATTATGGAGTAGAGTAGCAGAAGAGGGGAAGGACCAGCAGATATCTCTATACTTAACACAAGGCAAAGCAGCAGCCCTCTCTTCCACTGGTCTAAATAATGTTCCAGTACATGGTTGATGGGCTTAATGCGGTCTTCCAACATGCCTCGCTGGGAAGCCTTATTCTTGTAAAGATCTTCTTGTGAAACATGACAACTTCTTTCAGTTGTCCAGGTGGCATTTTCCCTTTTTCCCCCAAAAGGTACCCAGAAAGACTATAGTTCCAGAAATTGTCTACCCTTTAAGGCAATGTCAACCTGTAAGTACATATGGGATCCATCTTTGGTGTCTCCTAGATCTGGGAATTTCTGAGTGAGTGAGTGAGTGAGTGAGTGGGTGAGTGAATGAACTGCAGGTGTCCAGGTATCTCTTGGGCTGAATATCCCCCAACACATCATCTAGAGCTCCCTAGTCTCTTCCTTATGCCAGTAGCCCTGGAATGAGTCAGCTAAATATTGTTTGTATAGCTTTAATAAACCCCGAGTTTTCCAGGAATACAGCCACCCTATAAATTGAAGCCAGAGCATACTTTTCTTGTTCAGGACTTCACCAGAAATATCTCACTATATCTAAACAACACATCACTCCAATACTGCCCATGACATTTGAACTGCCAATACAACACACATGGATTCATGTGCATTTATAGCTGTGGGATTCACAGCAAGCATCTAATTCATTACTCTCTCCAGTAGAGTTGGGCCCAGGGCATTACATACTATTTTAATATACGTTTTCCTTTGAGTTCCTTTATATTTCAGTTAAGGCATTACATTGATTTGTTCAATTATGTATACAAGCAGGTAATAGTATCAGTAAATTTCATTGCAGGATAACAATGGGTGCACTACAAAATATTTGTTGTAAAAAGGGGCCGTTGGTTCTGACAGGGATGAAAAGCAGTGTCTGGATTCATAATCCTTTTGCTTTACTTCCCTGTTATGGACCCTGAGACTTTAGTAAAACTCTGTTGGGTCCAAGCTCTATTCTTGGTGTGGGAATACAGGGAAATGTTCTCACTTGAGCCAGAGCTCCAGGATGAGGGTATCTCCATTTGGTCTGGGTCCCCAGAACATACAGTGAGTGGCAGCATTATCCACAGAAAAACCCCTACCCCTTAAACGGAGACATCAGGATCAGAGTCAGAGCTGTTAGCCACCAGCCCCACACCCCACATCCCTGTGGTGGTGGTGGGGGGGGGGGGGCGGCAGGAGCTCTCCTTCCCAATGCTAGCCTCAGAAGTTCTAGGTTCTGGTCTGGCTGGGGAAGGTGGGGTTTCCCTGTGCACAGTATCAAAGCTTTAATGCTCAGTACTGAACCAGTAGATCCTTAGATCCAGAAGTAAATGTTTTGACTTTGGAGAGATTCCCAATTGCTCATTTTTTTTGTGGACTACACACACGGCCTAGAAATCTCAGCATAGCTGGAAGTCAATACCTCTTCCTGCCTGCCTGCTTCCCTAGCTGTGGTGGGAGAACTCCATGGGCCTCGTCCCATGTGGTAGTCCCATTTTAACTGATGACAAAGCTTTTCTACTTAAAACTTCATCCTTGCCTCTACATACCCATGCATCTGACATCATAAACTGCAAAATGCCTTTAATGATCTGTTTGGAAAAGAAAGCATGTTTTACATTATGTAGGATTTCTACAATCTAGAGTTTAATACAATGTGAATGGGAACACGCAGAATCCCCAGGATGACACAGAAGAGTGTGGTGGGGAGAGTGTTAGACCCACAGCAGGCTATAGCTACAACTAAATTCTCATCAGTGCAGTGACAGAAAAAAATGTTCTCCCAAATGTTCAATGCTACAAAGATGGAACTTATGACTAAGTCATTTCATTGATGGGAAAGTTAATTTACATTACTTATCCCAGAAGAAGATACACTCTGGCAATAGACCCCAGCATCATCAGCTTCAGAGGTATAAGACCCTGAACCATCTGGCTTCCCCCTTACCTGCCTCACACCCAGAAGGTCACCCATCTCCATCCTGGCTCCACCCCCCATCCTGGAATGCACCAGCACATGCCAGGGGTAGCCAGTAGCCAGCATGTGATGCTGGCCTTTCCTAAGCAAATCATCCTGCCCCACCAGCCCTACTCTGCACTGGGTGTGTCTGTACTGGAAGAAGGGCACTGGGGACCCGGGAGGATGAAGGAGAAGGATTTAACAAGGAAAATTCCATCCTAAGCCTGCATCCCACATAAGGCAAAGAGGTGGCTTCCAGGGAGCTCTAGCCAACACTCATCCACCCTCCCTACACCCTAAACATCTGGGAACACAGGAATGGGGATGTCATAGACCCTGACTTTGAGTTCTGCACAGTTTAGTGAGGGGCGGGCAAGCAAATAACAATACAATCTGATAAGTGCCACTGCGGAAGTCTGTACAGCAGCTACGTAATGGGGCAAGAAGAATACCTCTCTTGGCCGGGGGGAAACGGATGGATTCCCAGAAAAGGTGCCCACACTGAGGGGTGCTGCCAGACTGCCAGGCAGGGCAAAAGTGGAGCAGCAGATAAGGCATGGTGTGAAGCAACCAACACAGAGGCACAAGGAAGGCCCACAAGGCATGGAACTGGGGTTACCCATAGCCACAGAAGCTATTCATACTAAATATCAGGTTGTCTCACACGAGGACCCAAGACTGAGAAGGCACTCAAGACCCACCACCACTGGCAGTCAGCATGGGGAGGAGCCCAGTTTCCAAAGATCTGTGGATGCTTTTAGATCTTTTAGATGCCAGAAGGTACGACTCATAGACTCATCCCTGGAGGGTCCACACAATTTGGGCACAGGAACCGATATCACACCATGACAGAGACCTGCTTCACACATTGTCTACACCCTCCAGGCTGTCTTAAATGCCACCAACTGTGACTGTCTAACCCTATGGGTGGAGTTGCACTGTCTCTTTCTATAAATGCAAACATCACCAAACGAGACCAGGCATCATGTCTCATTACCTTACTTTCCTGGCAAGTCACATGTGCTTCCTCTCTGATAAGATGATGTAAGTAGCTCTAGGCACCAGTGTCTTGTAGATTTGGGGCAGGAGTCATGGTGGCTCCAAACTCCTATATAGGAGCCCATTTAGTTGGAAGTGTGAACCAGGTTACTTGTTTTGAAGCTGTGGCTACATAGCAAGTCTTCAGTCTTTAGTAAGAGTGGGTAGTTCCAGGCAACAGAAGCAGCAAAGTTTTCCAAAGATACTTTCTCACATTTTCCATTGGGTCAAGAAAACAAACTGTAAGATGAAAATGATGATGATTCTACTATTATTCATAGTACTTTAAAGAGTGGCTCCCGAGAATTGTCAAACTCTACCTCCAAAAGCAGAACTTAGTGCCACTAAGGTCTTGATAAGAGACACCCCAGAGGGGTGGGGTTAAGCAGAAAGAGCAATCACAGGATGGGGAAAAGGTGGAATGACAGAGGTACTGAAGGCTGACTGGACAATTTTGTCATCTCTTCCCTTCCCCCGCCCCCCCCCCCACGCTGGGCTCCAGAACAAAGAGGTGGTAGGACATGTCTGGAAGCAAAACTCCAGAAAAAGCGAAAGTTTCAAGCAAAGATCCTTGGCTGGTCTCTGACCAGAGTTCCTCTAGGTAGGAGGGCTGGTATTTAACTACTGGAAAATTAGGGTGGGAAGGAGGCAGGGGGTTGTTCAAAGAGGAAAAAATAAAATAAAAAAAATGCTGTATTCATGATATCCAATTAGAAGAACAAAATCACTAAAAAGTCTCAAAATTAATAATCAATCAAGATATAACCATCTTGATATCTCTGATGATGGTGCAATAAAGCAGAGAGCATTGATTTCCCTTTAGAAAAACTACCAACAAAAAAGCCAGAAAGGTAAAATCTAGGTCTTGGATTTGAAATTCTACTCCTATTATGAATAATTTCAGCCTCCTCTCCTACTCCAAATGACCATCCATCTCCCACAAACAAAAACAAGCAAAATAAAAACAACACCAAAAAGTGAAAGAAAGGAGGGAGGGAGGGAAACAGGTAGTGAAGGAAGGAAGGAAGGAACTAAGGGGAAGGGAGGGGAGGGAAGGGAAGAAGGAGGGAAGCAAGGAGGGAAGGAGTGAAGGCAGGAGGGAAGGGAAGAAGGAGGGAAGGAAGGAGGGAAGGAAGGAGGGAAGGACGGAGGGAAGGAAGGAGGGAAGGAAGGAGGGAAGGAGAGAGGGAAAGAGAGAGGGAAGTCTCTTAAAATACAAAGTCAAAACTTCTTTCATTGCCCAGAGTTTTGTGTATTTCTGAGTGGGGGCTTGTCTTTTAGCTCTTGGCTCTTAGTCCTGATTCTTCACCCCTCCCAGACAGGGTCTGGAGGGAAGAAGCTGGGGCACTTTGCAGTAAAGAGCTATGTGCCAAGAAGTGCTGGCAGAGAACAATGAGCTGAGATTCTAGGACTGTGTGGGCTTAATTTTCCCTTGCATGTGAGCCTGAAGGACCAGAGTAAGTGATTTTCCAACTCCAGTGGCAAGAAAAAGAATCTCCCATACTCCAAACTTGTTCTCCACTCTATTTCACGTCTAACCGTTAGTGATTCATCCCTTCAGGTTAACGTTGCCCATGGTAGATTTGGAACCACTAGCTACAGAGCAGGCTGTTACCTGACATAAGCTGCATTTCAAAAGGGTCTGGTGTGTGGAATATAGGGAGAATCTGCCCCTAAGAGAGCACCTGTGATTTGAGAACTTGAAGCAGAAAGAGCTGGAAAAGTAAACGTTCAGCACCTCAAACAACCATTCAATCAAGCTAAGCAAATGCTTAGAGTCTCCATCCCTCATGCTCTGTAAGCTTGCCTAATGCAAGCCCCCTTCCCTGTCCTCTCTCCTGTGTGCCTGCCTTCAGGACTGGAGCAAAGACAGTAAGTGTTGCACATAGGCATGGCCCCCATGTTGATGGGACATTCCTGGTGACAAGCTGCAGCAGAAGACCCAGATCCTCACTCAGGAAACTTTCATCTTTCAGCTAGACAGGGAACAAATCTTTCCTCTCTCAGGGCCTCGAGCTCTCTCCCAGCAAGTGAGGGGACATCCGTCTCTACCACCTACCCAGGCAGTCCTGAAGAGAGACCCCAGATGAAAGGGTAAACTCAATTTCCAGGTCACTCATTGTTTCTTCTCCCATTCACATCCCAAGGTCTTGTTCTCTGCCCCATCCTCAGTGTCTAGGTCAAGGGTGGGGGTTGTGGGACAACCCAGCCCAGAGGAAGATGACCCAATGGATGCCTCAGTGGAGTACTAAGTTCTCATCACCCACACCTACTTGGAGATGCCCTGTTCGCAGCCAAACCCAGGGTCACTGGGGTACCTTTGATGAAATACATAGAAGTTTCCTTTGAGCATGTGGCCTGAGCATCAGGGAGAAGTGTCTCTGGCTTCAGGGACAGAGCAACATGCTAAGTGTTTTGTGGCAGCCCAGAGAGTGAGCCTGTATACTCACCCACGTTCTCAAGCTCCATAAGTCCAGGATAAACTGTACTTCTGCAGAGGAAATCATAAATAATGCATCCTAAGACCAGGATTTCAATATCTTTGAAGGGTTTCATTTCTCCTCCCTTCCAACTTTGATATATGTACTTACTTAACAAGGGTCTGGGGAGGGTTAATTGAATTAATATATGTAAAGTGCTTTGGGTTTGAAGAGAATACGCAATATAAATGGAAGTGTCACTAAAAAGGTTAATCTAATTTACATCTAACACTTTCAGTTCATGGTGTTAATGAACTATATCCTTTTAGAGAGTGATTAATTTATAGAAATGTGATTATTTTTCCTAATGCTATATATGGGTCAGCTTCTCCTATTACTATATCTAACTTTATAGGAGAATTCAGCATTTTATAAATTAAAATCATAAATCAAACACCCCTGTAATGGCTATATTTCATTAATTACAAGGAGACATGCATTAGATTAACATTTATCTGTTTTAATTAATTTGCTGCAATGCAGTTATCCATGCAAATTGGAAAATGACACATCAGCTTGACATAATATTAACAGTTTTGACTGGTTCTTCCCTGAAAATTTATGCACCTGCAGCTGCTGCATTCCTGGGTAACCATGGTGACCACCAGCTGTGTGACATATGCAGGCTGTACATCAAAGAGCTGGGAAGGGACTTAACACTAAATTCAAACTTCTCCTGAAAATATACTTAACTAAAGAGGTAAGGCAGTGTAAAAAGAGAAAGACGCAGGGTTTTGTTTGGGAGAGTCCCCAAGTCTCAAAACAAATTTCTTAGATCCAATCACCTTCTTTTGTGATCCACTTCCATGTGGATACTCAGAACTTTCTTGGGCAGAGGAGGGCCTACTCAAGCAGACCCCAAAGGGGTGAGTGATTTGCCCCCCAGCCTCGCACTCATCAGTGGGTCCAGGTCACAAAGCTTTCCTTCATTCTCTACAGTGACCCCTGTCAGACTTGTTAGAAGACCGCAGATTTAACTATATACTACAAGAGACATCATGGGAAAGCAAAGCAGAAGTCACAAAAATGATGTGTGTCTTTTTTTTAATCAGCAAAATTTAAGTCAAATTTCAGCCAATTAGGCATTTTTAGAAGCAATGAGAATGGCGTTTATAGCCTTTCTCAGTGAGAATTCCAATGGCATCTGCAGGACTTGACACCCTCATACGTTTTGCTGTGGTTAATGTTCTCCCGACTCATCTATAGAGCTGAGTGTTTTCAACTTTTACAAAGTGAGTGCTGTTAATTGGTTTGGAAAGATAGATAACTAAAGGGGAGAGGCCTGATGAGCAGTTCCTACCAGTGACCTAGAGCAGGAAGGGGCACTCAGCAGGAGAAATTTGCAAGGGCAGAGCCCTCAGGGCCTCGCAGCCAGCATGGGTGGCATCACCCTGGCACACACTCCCGGCTCCCTCCACACTCAGCATTCACTATGGACCTTGGACAGTGCTGGCCACTGGGCACAAAGACATGGCCAGGACGCTTGCCCCTTGAGGGGCTCCCAGTCTGCCTAGGGATGTAGGAAGCCAACAGGCACTTTGATGGGGGAAACTAAAAGTGGTAAAATATGGAGGAACAAGGCCTCCACCTGGAAGCAGCCTTGCAACCCATGTAAAGAAACAAAGCGTTCCTTGGGGAAACTGTTAGCAGCCAATGGGAGTGTTTCTCAGCTTTGGCTGAGCATCAGAAATACCTGAGAACTTTAAAGGAAATCCCAGATCCTAGCCTAATCTCTGGAGGTGGGTTCCAGGCATCGGTGTTATTTAACAATTGTCCTAAGTGGTTCTCAACCCACACAACACTGGGTGCTGAGAATCACTGACACAAGAAAGGAGAGGGCAGACTCTGAAACTAGACGTGGTGGATTCAATTCCCAGTTTTACTGTTTTACTAGTTGGGTGAACTGGATAAGTAGCTTAACCTTCCTGGCCTTGGTTTTCTCACCTTTAAAGTGTGGATAATAAAAGCACACATCTGATTGAGTGGCTAGAGGGCTGAAGGAGTATTAATACCTATAAAGCACCCAGATCTCTGCCTGAAACACAGTAAGCTCTTGTTAGATGTTTGTATTTGATGGCTGGAAGTTTCTGGAAAGTTCCTGAGAGGAGGCCAGATGAGAAGTGAGGGGAAAAACCATCAACTTTGATGCTAGACTGGAGAGCTTAGAACTATCTTGAGAGCAACCATCATCAGGAGTGAGGCTCCCTGTTCTCAGAAGGCAACTGGGCCCTCATGAATCCTCACTTGAGAGGCGGCTTGGGTTGCAAGAGTGTAGGCATAAGTTTTCCACAGACACTTCCTGTCCTAGCTTTTGTTCTAAGAATATCTGAGCTGCTAGAAGGGGGTATGGTAGAGATGGAAGAGGCAGACCTGGGAAAAGGACTGGTTTCCTCCAGAATAGGAACTGGTCTCCTACTCCCTCTCCTATCCCTACAGCACCCTCTCTCACCCCAGTTCAATGGCTGCAAATAGTGTTATAGGAATTGGATTTCCAGTGCTGGAGCCCCAGTGGTAGCAAAGATTCTGCTACCTGTGGAAGTAGAGAGCTGGAGACATCAAGGGGCCATGCTGTCCAGACAGTGGACATCACAAGTGGTAGCCTGCAAGAGACAAAAACTTGAAGCAATTCCAAGAGTGTGAAGCTATTCTCAAAACCTACCAGGGACCCTACCAGCCCCTAGCATGGATAGTGAAGGATGGATTCATGATGACTGGGATGGAATTTCTTGAAGGCTTGGTGGGACTGGAGTTGGCATCACCCATCCTGACAGCAGTGTGAGGGAAGGGGTGAGGAGGGGGCCAAATTAAAATTTAGCACTTCCATATGCAAAACTTGTTGAATAAGGCAGTAGCAATGGGCATGGGGAGATGTGGAAGGTTCTAGATCTTTATGAGAAGAATCAACTGGACACGATGAAGGATGGGGTGTGGTGGAGGAGGAGAGCGAAGCATGCTGGAGGATTCCTGGGGCTCTGACTTGGGTGAGTGCACAGAGGTATCCTTTACCCAAATGGAGGCCACTGAGTAAGCAGCAGATTCCTGGAGGGAAAGTTTGGGCATACATGGGGCTGGTGGTACCCCAGAACATCCTAGAGCGGGGGCAGACAATGAGTGAGTCTCAGAGTGGGGCTCAAGATGAGAGCTACAAGGAAAATTGGTCAGGGCCAGAGATACCCCTGGAGGACTGATGTAAGCAGAAGGCACTGAGCTGGAGACAGGCAAGGTCCTAAGAATGCCTAAGAACAAGTGCCTGTTCCAAGGATTAGAAAACCACTAGGAAGAGGCAGAAGTGGGCTCTGAGTGACATCACCTGGCTCTCTGGTGCTGGATCATAGCCAATCACAAGCTGGAAGTCCCCTTGGTCTGCTTTCTGGTGGCTCTGTTGCTGCATGCCCCGTGGGGTTCCTTTATTAACCTTATAAAATGGGTATTTATGAAAAGAACAATTGACACGTATAATCATCCCATGACATTAGAAGAAAAGGAGGCCTTATGAGTAGTCAGGTACCTGCTACTCCATCTATACCATCTCCTCCCACCCTTGCCACACCCACTCTTCAGCATCCTCCCTCCTTCTCCCCAGTGTCCAGCCTTCAAGTATATCTAATATACTTCAAAGTGTTTGTGGTATCCTTTATTCACCCTGCATGCTTACAAAAGGATTCAGAAGAGGGCCATGCTTAACCCAAATGAAAGACCAGCCAGGGAGCTCTTCCTAAGGCAGGAGACCCTGACAAGCACATCTCAGACCATGCAATGCAGACAGCTATCTTCTCTGCTTGAGGTCAAGCATGACAGGAGGTGAGGAAGGCTTCAAGCTGCCTGGACCAGAAGACAGAAGCTATGCTTACTCCTCATGGAGAAGTGAATCAGAGAATGAGGCTTCCAGAGAAACTGACTCTTTCAGCAATTTGTAGTGATACCCAAATGTTCTCAGACACTGAGGAGATGCCTTTTCAGGGAATCAAGAGCCTCCCTGACCTCACTCAGACCCTTCCCCAGAGCAGACATATCATGCTGGTAGGTAAGCCTGGGTGATATGGGAAATCCATGTCAATGACACTGTTCTGGGCTCAAATCTCAGTTCCACAGACTCCAAGCTGTGAGACCTTGGGCAAGTTACTTCACTTCTCTGGGCCTCAATTTTCTCCTCTGATAAGATGGGACAGTAATTCTACCTGCATCATAGGATTAGGGTTAAGAACAAACCAACGGACATGTGAAATGCTAAAAATAGTGCCTGGCACATAGTGTGCATTCAATAAACATTCACTCTTTTATTAGCTCTGTAACATTATGCAGAAATGTATTTGGCCATGGCTGAGCTCCGTCTTCACTCCTGCCTGTGTACCAATCATGTGCATTCTTACCACCCTGCATTCACTGCCCTGCCCTTTCCTATCTGCTTACCCAGTGCCTACTCACCCATCAAAACTCCTTTCATTTGCTCCATAAATCTTTCCTGACTTCTCCCATCCTTGCCAATTTCTTCCTTTACTCCAAGATTTTCCTGATGTCTGTAGTGCACAATCTACCCTTTTCCTGTCAGCTATGAAGTTCTCCAATAGTTCATGTCATGTGTGATGTTTGCCCTAAACAGAGTGTGAACCCTTTGATATCTGGAACTTGCTTTATCTTTTTGTTCCCCTCACAGAGAATAACAGAAGACTGAGGAGTAGCTACTGGCTGGTAAGGCTAAAGAACAGGGCCCATGCATATTTACAGTGGCCTCTCAACCGAGGCATCCTTCTCAGACCAGTGTCCCCCCTGCCTTCTGCCTGATGCTCCCACAAAGCTCATAGCACAACTGTTACAGATGCATGTTTGCCCCCACCCCCACCAAGATTCATGTATTGAAACGCAACCCCAAACGTATTGGCATTAGGAAGTGGGGCCTTTGGGAGATGAAAGGGGTTAGATGAGGTCATGCGGGTGGAGCTCGAAAGAATAGGAATAGTGCTCTTGTAAAAGTCAGGAGAAAGCTTGCTTCCTCTCTCTGCCATCTACCCTGTGGAGTACAATGAGAAGTCCACCATCTGCAACCTGGAAGGGCTCTCACCAGAACCTGACCCTGAGGGCACCCTGAGAGCAACTTCCAGGCTCCAGACCGTGAGAGATAAATTGCTGTTGCTTATAAACCACCCAGTCTACAGGATTTTTGTTATGGCAGCCCCAACTGGTTAAGATGGTGACCCTCTGTTCTCCTACTTTGTACGTGTCTTGGAGCTCAGCAGCCTTCTCCCAATCCAGTCCTCTCTTGGTCCATCTCAAATTTATCACACCAACGGAAACATTTCCACAGGGTCCAGTTAGTGGTGGGCCAGACAACAAATAATACAAATAATCTGCTTCAAGCTGCCATTTGGTTATCATACTTTTGGTTACCTCCTTCCATGTAAATATGCATCATCAGAGAGTTTGCCTTAGGCAAAACAAGAACGCTTCTCTGCTTCCTGGAACAGCACACCTGGGAAGAAAGTGCTGACAGGGCAGGGAACTCTCCTAACAGTCCAAATCAACCACAGAAGCTCTTACTCCACAGACCAGAACCCCCACACCTTCAGAGCCGACCCATGGAGACATGTTTATTTATTTATAAAGCACACATTGCTGAGTCCTTACTCTGGGCTGGCCCTGCATTAAGTGTCAGAGCTTTTGAGATGAATGAGAAGGGGTCCCTGGCCTCGAAGGCATCCAGAGACTAGTGAAAGTGGTAAATGTTCTCACAATTGAAGCCAAATATGTATGAATGTGCTCTTATATTTATATACAGTATTTCCACACACACAATTCACACACACACATACACACACACACACACACACAGAACAAAGTTGAGCTGAGAGAAGATATGAACAAAGCTAATGAATTGCCAAGAGGTCAAAAAGGGGATTTCACCAAACCTCAGACGTCAGAACCTAGTGTTTAAGTGACAAATAATTAGTCACTGTGTATTTAGTGCCGTTTACATGCCATGAACTAAATGATTTCCAAGCCCTCTCCTGACAACCACTGTGCAAGGTAGATTTTTGTATCCCTATTTTATAGATAAGGAAAATTTACCCTGAATTATCTAGCTAGGAAGCAGTAGGACCAGGATTGGAACCCAGGTTTCTCTAAGCCCAACTTTCACTTTATATAGGAGAGGAGAAAACATCTAAAACATCTCAATCAAGAAACGATAGCACTTTAATTGCAAACAGGTATAGTCACTAACCCATCCCTGCTGACGGCTCACTTATACCTGGAGACCAGGCAGCAGCATGGCCCTAGAGATACAGGGAGAGTCAGGAGGAGATTCCAGCCCTCAGGGCTCACAGAGCAGAGCTGGGGCCAGACAAGGAGCCAAGGCCTGCTAGAGGGACAGCCACGGTTTTCTGGGGGTGACCAGCCTGGGAGACCAGTCGGGAAAGGTTCCTAGAGGAGGCCATGTCTAAGCCTGTGTGATGAGTAACAGAAGGAATTAGGCTAAGGAAAGTGATCTTCTAGTCGGAAGACATAATCCAGAGGCTCCATGAGTATATCCCAGTCCAGTAACCATAGCCAATTCAGGATGAATGGAATCTGGCCTTTTCAAGGAATCTAAGAAGTGTTCATCTTTTTTGAATAGCCAAGATATAGAAAGGTAAAGGGAACCAGTTATAATAACTGCCTGGCCACTGGATTAATTCAGAAATCAGGAATACGTTTGCACTGAAAGTTGAGTGATTTGGTGAAAAACCCAAATAGTTGTAGAGAATTAGCTCCTCGATTCTCTGCAGCAAGAAGCAAGGAACGCAAAGGCAAAATGAGCTGTGCACACAGACACGACATCTTACAGGAGCCCAAAGCTGGGAAGGCGTGCTTCCAGACAGTTGTCCAGAGGGCGCGTTCAACTCTGCCAGGCAGCGTGATGCCATGCTCCCAATTTTCTTCTACACATGAATACAGAATTGTATTCAGGAAGAAAGCTATTTTTTGTTCCATCTTCTTCACATCTTCCTGACTTTTCTCTTTTTCAATGATGGGAGTAATAATGATAAGAACCTTAAAAACAGCAACATCACTGGCAGTAGGAAGCATACCTTTATTGTCTCACATGTTCTTCAGAGAATCTGTGAGATTTGGAAACATAAAATACAAGTGCATTGTAATAAGGAAAGTCAGTCCTGTAAATAACAACTAACGTGTCATAATAAATGTCTCTGTTTTGATCAACTATTACACATTTGTCTTTAAAAAAAAAAAAAAAAAAGGCAGCTAACAGCGCTCTTTGCAGCCCCCCAGTGGCTGGAACAGGAAAGAAGGAAGAAGGGGGATTCGCACAGCAACCCTGACCCCTCCAGGGCCAATCAACTTTTTACAGCGGAAAGACAAATGGCTTGTTTTCACCGCCAAATGAATATGTTCTAAGTGAGGAAGATGAAAAGTATTGGTTCAAATGCACATAATTATACACATACACGTGAATCACTGGGAGTCTGGATTTTTTTTTTCCTTTTCATCTTTCTCTCTTATCTCTGCAAAGCTTTCTATTCTGACCTGAGAACTCCACAATGCAAGAGCACACCTCGTCCTCTACCAAAACAAGCTTTTCCCTTTTCCTTACTTGCTGCGAGCTCCCCCGTTTGCAGACATGTGCTTATAAATATACCATTTGCTCTGCTACAAAATGATGAAAAATCTTCAAAAACATGTCATTTGCCTGTTTAAAACAAAGTGCCTATATGAGGGAAGGAGGGCAAAAGGTTTGGAAGCTCCTTGTTTTTACCAAAACAACAGTCTGTCAGAATGATTCCTATCAGCGACTCCTTTACCACACTTTGAGAAATTTTCATAATGAGTTTTTCCTTGTCTTCCCCAAAAAGAAACTGCTTCTCAAGGATACACGAGGGGGCTGAAAACAAACAAACAAACAAACAAACAACCCAGCATGTCTGATTATAGTTTCAAAACCATGTCACCAAAAATGTAAGGTTAGAGAATAAGCAGAAACTCTATTCTCAAATATATCGCTCACAAGTTGTGGGAGAAGCATCCCCGAGGTCCAGAGGCGGCAAACCGTCTACCTCTCACTCTCTTCACCCTCCAAGAGTAATTAAACCTGATATACATTCCCTCCCTGAGCCACTGGTAAGCTCTAGTTCAAAGCCAGCTTGCAAATCAGGTTGCCTCTAATAGCCTGTTTATCTACAGGTGCAAACCCTTCCGCCCCCTGACGATGGTCAGACAAGATTCCAGGGACCACGTTGCCCCCCTCCTCGTTACCTGACAAATTTGACCACAGCCCCCAAGCCAAGCGCACACCCTCCTCGTCAACAGCGCTAAGAATCAACAAGTTATCATTAAGCTGGGCGCTCCAGCCCAGATCTCCCACCACCTCCCCAGAGCCCACCGCCACCCAGCTCCCTCTCCGCTCTCCCCTCGCCCCTCCCCTCACGGTCCTGCCCGCACGTGACCTTCTCTTTCAGATCCGCCCTCTGGTCGCCCCCAACCCAGCGCTGTCTCCACGCACCAAGACAGCTGTCAAAGTACGCCCTGCTCGCCAGCCTACAGTCTTCTAACAGCGCCGGGCGTTTACCCGGACCCTGCTTCCGTCTGGGAGGGAGCAGCGGGGAGGTCAGGATCTCCCACTGCACCGGGTGGACACCTCGGCCGGCTCCAGCCGGAGCGGAGTCGAGTCGGAGAGGCTGTGGGGGGCGTCACATCCTGCACTTCTTCCGGACTCCACGGCCCACCCGGAGGGCGCGCGTTTCCAGGAGAGTCACAGCCGCCCTGGGGGAATCTGGGGCGAGCCGGGGGGCCTTCCCTGGAGCCTACAAGTTTCCACCCACCTCCGAGCTGGAGAGACACTCCGCTCCCTCCTTTGAAGGCACCCCCGCCGATGCCCTCCCTCAGGGCGAGAGCAGGCAACTGCCTCTTCTCCCGGCGCCCGCGCCCTGCTCAAGCTGTCCGTGGGCTAGGGCCCGCGACGCCCGCACTACGCGCCCACCCCGCCACAGACAGTCCCCAAAGTTGTCCCGACCTCGCAGACCTCCCCTTCTTCTCGGCCCCTGGACCCCGCCCAGGGCTGGGCCGGCGTCTGCAGGTGGAGCCTCTCGGGGTGCAGGGAGCTCACTTCGGGGATCCCGGGAGCAAGAAGCCGGGGTTAGCTGCAGCAAGGGAGGGCGTGCAAATCTAGCATGAGCCCGGGTCCCCGCGCTAGCACCCGTCAGACCGCCCTGCCTCCCTCCTCCGAGAGGAGGAAACTTCCCCAGCACCCACCTTTAGCCGCGAGGAGGCGGCGCCGCCGGCTGCCCCCTCCGCCGCCGCTGCCGCTCCCCACGCCCAGCGCCAGCAGGAGCGGTACCCAGCACAGCCTCCCGGTCAACATCCTCGCCGCCGCCGCCGAGCTGCCGCTGCCGCCTGCTGCCCGCACCGGCTCTCGCCTTCCGGCGCCCGCCGGGCCGCGGCCGCCTCGCTTTGCCTGCTGGGTGCGCTTCGGACGCCGCCGCGCTCGGCCTCAGCTGCCCGCCGCCGCGCCGCTCGCTCGCTCACCGCCAGCAGCCGCGCTCACTGGCGCGGACCCGGAGCGGCTCCGGCGCTCACCCCGGGACGGCCCGTGACGTCACGGAGGGAGGGAGGTGGCTCCTGCATATTCATGAGACGCGGACACCGGCCCGGCTTCCGCGCTCCCGGCTCCGCGGCTCCGACCCCCAACTTTCCTCCAGCGTCCTCACCCTCCTGGGCGCTGGTGCTCCAGGCAGGACTCGGCTCCCGGAGGACCGCGGCGGGCGGGTGCTTGGAGCCGGGCCGCCTGCGCCCCCGTTCCGTCTCCCCAAATAACTGTCTCAGGGGATGGCAGGCCCCCTCAGAAAGTGGTCACTGGAGCCTGCGAGTCGTCTGTTGGGGCGCAGGGGATTCTGCCCTGCCACGCCCTTGGAATTGACATACGTGTGGCGGGGCTGGCGCGTGTGCTGCGGGTCCTGCCCTTGGCCAGGCATCTGGACGCTTCGTGCTGCCTGGTCTGGGGAGGGCGCCAGGCACACGCAAGAGCTGGAGAGCGTGAGCGCTGCTCTGGACCTGCCAGGCAGGGTAAATCTCAGTGGACCTGGAAGGCAATGGCCAGACTCCGCACCATCTTGGAGACGCAGGTGCAGCTGTGGCTCTCCGAGGCTGATGGACCAGATCCGAAAAGCAAACTTGGGGTTCTGGGCCTGCAGAGGCAGCAGTGGGGACATAAACTTCCCTGCAGTATGGTACCTAAGCAAGAAGTTACCACCTTTCTGTTGTCACTCCCATATATCCGAGACCATGCCACCTGACGTCATGTCTTGCAACATTTCATGCTATTGAGTAATTATCAGTTCCCTGAGAGCAGGGGCTGTGCATGTCTTGATGATCCCCCACCACCCCAAGGCCACTCAAGGTTCATAAAAGTACTCGATTAACATTAACTAATGGCTCAGAATAAATCTTGGCCATATTTGCATATATGTAGTGCAAACTTCACACACAATTGCAGGTTCATACGGGATAGATAACAAGTGAGCCTGGATGGCTCCTCTGTGGGTTAAGCATCTGACTTTGACTCAGGTCATGATCTGGTGGTTTGTGCATTGGAACCCCAACATGGGACTCTCTGCCATCAGCCCAGAATCAGCTTGGGATCCTCTGTCCCTCTCCCCCTCTGCCCCTCCCCCACTCACTTTCTGTCACTCTCCCTCAAAAATAAACATTTAAAAAAGAATAAAGAAATAAGATAGAGAAATAGAGAAACAAAAGTTACTTATTCATTGATTCAACACATTTACTGAGCACCTAGACAGGGTGTATTACCCTGCCACTGAGCACTTCATTAGATACTGGGGTCCAATGGCCAAAAAGAGTTGTCTGTCCTCTTCTTACAGCCTTTGTTTCCTATCCGAGAAGCAAGAGAGTGCAGTAAAAGGCAATTACAATGCTTTGTAAATGTTATGGTCCTGCACATTCTTTATGTTGCTAGATATGAGCCTATACAAATCAATTAACAAAATGTATATATTGCAACAGTGTCTAAACAGCATCCTATAATTAATAACTGTTGTTTAGGGTGCTCAACAAAGCCATAAAATGTATTAACAGCCCTCACACTGCTCAGCCTTTTTGCACCACCCTGGCAGCTCACCCAGAGCCAATGCAGTGGTGAAGGCCAACTCTTCTGCATTTCCAGGCACAAAGAGGTGCTTAGGAGTGGTTGGGGGAGGGGGCAGCAGTGAACTGTGGTGGCTGCAGTAGGGCCCAGGCCAGGCAGGTCATTCACCTGCAGGTTTCCTCTAACCTACACAACCAACATCTGTGCTATTATTATCATTTCACACATAAGGAAAGAAGGCAAGTTAGGTAACTTCCTTGCCCAAGATCAAAGGGCTAATAAATGCCTACGCCAACACCAGAATCTTGCCTTTTTTAGATTTGGGATCCAATTGAGAAAGGATGGCACGGAGAAAGGGAAGCTGACCCAGGCAAAGTCAAGGAAACCGGCATATACAGGAGAAATATAAATTTGTCTCATTTTCTTCCATTTGCACTCCATCCAACTACATATCTGCCTCTCTTTCATTTTCTCTAATCATTAGACTTACCTTAGTAACTTACCTGCACTGTCCCTTGATATCATTCTACAGAGTTTCATTAGGACCAATTGGTTAGTCCTGAAAATTTTACATGAAATTTCAAACACAGACTAAATAATGATAAAGAAGAGGAAATACAGCTGATTGGAAAACATCCCCACCCCATACAGTAGATCACCAAGAAAGAACACAACAGAGATGTACCAGGGAGCAGTCCAGTGACCAAGTGACATAGTACTGCTAGCCTCCATCTCCTCCCCTACAAATAGGTGTATAATGATGCCTTTTGCAGGAGATGAAGTGCACTGATGGCACTCATTTGTTCATGTCTCCCTCAGTCCATTCCCTTTGGATATACTCTCCCACCCCAACTTAGGGTTTGGCCATATGACTTGCTTTGGCCAATAAGACCGTAACATGCATGTTTCCTTTTTCTTTCCTGGACCCCTGCCACTGCCATAAGAACAAGCCCAGCATTACCCGCAGGAGGTTGAGAGACTGCAAGGAGCAGAGCTGAGCTGTTCAGGCACCCAAGGCCAGCCAAGGCTGGTTAATAGCAATTGACCCACCTGCTGACCACAAGATGCATGAATGAGCCCAGCAAGATCAGCCAAGCCTGGCCCACACCCAGATGACTCATGAGAAATAATAAATGGTTGTTGTATTAAGCCACTATGTTTTGGGGAGGGGTTGATTAAAAAGCATTACACCTGGGGCGCCTGGGTGGCGCAGTCGGTTAAGCGTCCGACTTCAGCCAGGTCACGATCTTGCGGTCCGTGAGTTCGAGCCCCGCGTCAGGCTCTGGGCTGATGGCTCGGAGCCTGGAGCCTGTTTCCGATTCTGTGTCTCCCTCTCTCTCTGCCCCTCCCGTTCATGTCTCTCTCTGTCCCAAAAATAAATAAATAAATTTAAAAAGCATTACACCTGCTTCACAAGGTCATTCCAAAAAGTAAATGAGAAAATGTATGTGAGATATTCAGTATGTTGCCTGCCACATAGTCAACATCCAATAAATATAAAAATGTCTCCCTCTTAAACCTATTTCCCAAGTCTCTGAAATGCCACTCATAACTGTTTCCTTTGGGAGAAAGTTACCAACCTTGCTGAGGGGATGAAGATGAGTAAGTTCAGCCTTGGACGTACTCAGACCACAAGAGTTTCAAGTCCACGTCATCTGTGTGGAGCACTGCTGTGCCCTCTGCTTCTTCTGGGCCATTGCAGATGCAGAAAGCAGGTAAAGCAACCCACTAGCTAATGTGTCACTCGGTGCCAGGCTTTGCAATGGGGCTTTTACATTCCACATTTCATTTAATCCTTGCAACAGCAGGTATTTTTTTTTCCAGTTTTATTATAACCAGATTACTGGCTTAGAAAGTTTGAGTAACTTATCTACATTCACATAATTATGCAGAATATGAATTAGTGTCTGCCTAATTCCAAATCCCATCTTTCTCCCACACACCATTGTTTTGTAGGAAAAGTAAGCAATGAAAAATAGTTTCATATGAGAAAAGGCAGCTTTGGTGATTTGATTTTTTTTAAAGCTTTATTCACCATCACCTCTGAGTAATAAATAACCAATTGTCACCAAAGTAGTAATACAAATCTCC
The DNA here is from genome assembly GCF_028018385.1 of Neofelis nebulosa. Taxonomy (NCBI): domain Eukaryota; kingdom Metazoa; phylum Chordata; class Mammalia; order Carnivora; family Felidae; genus Neofelis; species Neofelis nebulosa. Next base: position 35,530,723 of record NC_080786.1, on the reverse strand, counting down.
GAATTTGTTCAGGCTGTACGCTTTATTTTTGACTTGTTATTGGCACATGTTCCTTTAAGACCAGGCTCAAAAACTTGTGAGTGGGATGATGTAAGGCCTTGGTCACGTTATGCCCCAAGCCCAGGGTCCCACCTGGTGGTGCAGTAATGAATCTCAGACAATTTATTTGGGTCAATAGTTTTTAATAAATAAATAACTCTCCTGTTTCAGAAAATAGAATCTAACAGGAACAGGCCTGACACCAGCCCAGCCAAACCCTCTCATTTTCACCAGGGTCATTAATGCTTTGCCCAATTAAGCACCAAAACACAGCCCCTGAATAATTTAAGCTAGATAAGTAAAGAAAATAAATAAATTATAGCGGCTTTTGGAAACTTATTTTTAAAAGGAAAATTAAGCAGAGGCTTTCTACAGGACCCAGACTTAATTCCATTAAAAGTATTTAACCTTAAAAGAAAGGTTGAAAATCCGATCCTTAAAGAGCTGGAGCTGTTTACTGTTCCCCTCCCCCCATCTTGGCAGGTAAAGCCAGGTCTTTATGACCCACAAGCAATTGGAGAGGTTACAGAATTTTCAACATCTCTCAGATGTTTTGATGCTAGTGCAGACACTGCCAAAGAAGATTTTTAAAGTTCAAGCATTTCTCTTCAGGAAAAAGCAAGACAAGCTTGTTCGTGACCAAATCCGGTTCATGTTCAACACTGTTTAGACATGAGTGTTTTATGCTTGGCAAGTCAGAGTGCCCCGACTAAAAACAAATATGTCATTGATTATAGCAAGGAATTATTCCAGTATGCTCTCTTGTACTTCCCTTGGACCTGTGTACCCTGTGGTGGTGGTTTAAGAAACAAAACACAAAAAACAGAGCCATAAAATCCAGTGACACTTCTCCCATTGAGGGATGGAATCTATTGCTCCTGTCCTTGAATCTGAGCCGACTTGTGACTGCCTCTTCCCACAGAATTCAGCAGGAGTGAGGCTACGTGACTTCCCAGACTAGATCATAAAGGCAATGCAGCGTCTGCCTTTCTCACTAGGATGCTCACTTTTGGAGCCTGGGGCTGCCAGGTACAAGGTCTGACTTATCCTGAAGCTGCCATATTACGAAGATCTCAGGCCATGTAAGAAGACCGCATACAGGTGTGCTGACAACCCCAGCTAATTCCAACATTTGAGTCATCCCAGAGCCTCCAGATAATTCCATTTCTTAGCTGCGGACTCACTTCCAGCTGTTTGGATCCCCTCAGCTGAGGCCTCAGACATCATGGAACAGGATGAAGCCATTTCCACTATGCCCTGCCTAAATTTGTGACCCACAAAATCCATAAGTGCAATAAAATGGTTGTGTATGCCACTAAGTTTTGGGGTGGTTTATAATGCATCATGAGTAACCGGAACATATTTTCATTTGTTCCCTGCAACGAAGACCAGGGAAAGAAAAGTATGCTGAGGTAAGTCATGTGTGATTAGTTCCATTTTGTAGCTCAAATATGAGGACTTGGAGAGGCAAAAAAGAGGTACTAACAGAGCTTAGTAGAAAGAGAATGACTTCCAGAATCAGACAAACCTAGATTCCAAACCCAGCTCTATCATTTTCTAACCATCTTTGACTCCAGAAAGCTACTTATTCTGTTTAGACCTTAGTTTCCTCATCTACAAACTGGAACTAACCTAATAAGGTTGTGGGGTTGTTTTTTTTTTTATTGTTTTGTTGTTTTTAATTTTTTTAGTGTTTATTTATTTTTGAGAGAGAGAGACAAAGCGCAAGCAGACCTGGGGCAGAGAGAGTGAGACACAGAATCCAAAGCAAGCTCCAGGCTCTGAGCTGTCAGCACAGAGCCCATGGGACTCATACCCATGAACCAAGAGATCATGACCTGAGCCAAAGTCACACACTTAACTGACTGAGCCACCCAGACGTACCAATAAGGTTGTTTTTAAGATTAAATGAATTGTATAAAGAGCTGAATCTTTTCCCTGCCAGATGGTAGAGATACAGTAAATAGAGCCATCAATAGTGACAGTGGGAACTCCTCCAGGGCCACACAGGTTGCTGGTGGCCTTTTTCCTGATCTTTACTCCAGGGTTTGGTGTTTCCTATGCAGGCAAAATGTGGTTCCACACGTGGCACCACACCAGCTCAAGCCCTACCAGCACCTTTGCCAACACTCTAAGGAAAGCATCAATCCACATGCACTGCCAGAGCAGTTCAGTACATGTATCTGTCCTGTCATTTCTGGGCTTTGTTCCACTAAAGGGGATAAGAAGGAACCTACCACTTATTGAGCACCTACTATAAGTCAGACAATATATACATTACCTCTGTCATCCTACAGCTCAGAAAGGTGATTTATTACTCCTATCAAACACCCATGGAAACTAAGGCTCAAAGACATTAAGTTATACTGTGTGTTAGTGAGGGTTCACCAGAGAAATGGTATCAGTGGGAAAGGGTGGGTGGGGGGAGAGAGAGAGAGAGAGAGAGAAAGAGAGAGAGAGATGGATATACATATCTATATATCTATATCTGATACAGATGATAGATAGATAAATAGATAATAAATATGGAGAGAGAAGAAATTGATTTATAATAAGGAATTGGCTCATGCAATTGTGGAGGCTGATAAGTCCAAAGATCTAGGTCTTGGACACCCAGGAGAGTCAATGGTATAGTTTCAGTCCAAAGGCTGACAGCCTTGAGACCCAGGAAGAGCCGGTATTTTAGTTCAAGTTCAAAAGCAGGAAAAAACCAATGCCCCAGTTGAAAGGTAATCAGGCAAGAGGAATCCTCTCTTACTCTGGGAGGGTCAGCCTTTTGTTTTATTCAGGCTTTAAATTGACTGGACCAGGGCCACCCACATTAGGGAAGGCCATCTGCCTTACTCAGTCCACCGATTTGAATGTGAATCTCATCCAGAAACACCCTCACAGGAACACCCAGAATACCCCATGGCCCAGTCAAGTTGACACTTAAAACTAACCATCACATACTGCTACAAATGAAGGAGCTGGGATTTGAACTGAGGTCTGGTTGCCTCTGAAGTTGTATTTTTTTCCAGCCAAATAAGACAATGGGTCCAGCTTCCATTATGACTTTAGGTGCTGGGTTTGGATAGAGACCAGGTGAGCTGTCCTGCTGAGTCAATCCTGACCATAACACCCATGCAAGTTTTACACAGCAGACTTTGCCTTTCAGTAAGCTTTCACAGTTTCCCACAATAAAGTCCTATCTCCTTGCTGCTTAAATCACCACTGGCAGGTCTTCCCTGGAATGTTCCTTCCTACTTTCTTTCCTTTCTGTTTTTAAGGGTCTGACTTGAGTCCAATGCCCCAAGTTTTCCCCTGTCCCTATCTGCCTACTACCCAATGTTCACACAATCAGCTTAACTATGGATACTCAACCCTTTGCCACTGCTCAGGTATCCCCCAAGGTTCCGCATGACCTGTAACAGAAGATCAAAGTTTCTTACCTACATTCAAGAGTCTTACCAGCCTGGCTTTCACTTTATTGATAACCTGACTTCCATTATGTGTAAAGTATGCTTCTGGATGCTGTCTAAACTGTCAGTCAAAAATCTCTATGCCAATCCTGCCTCTACACATTAGCTCACACTATATCCTCTACTACTGTGGGTTGAATTGAATCCCACCCCTCAAATTCATATGTGGAAATCCTAACTCCCAGCACCTCAGAATATGACTGTATTTGTAGAGAGGGTCTTTAAAGAGGTAATTAAGGTAAAATGAGGTCAGTAGGATAGGCCTTAATCCAGTATAACCAGTGCCCTTATAAGAAAAGGGAATTTTGACACACATACTTAACAGAGTGAAGACCATGTAAAGACACAGGGAGAAGACAGCCACCTACAAGCCAAGAAGAGAGGCCTCAGAAGAAACCAATATTGCCAACATCTTGATCTCAGATCCTGGCCTCCAGAATTGTAAGACATAGGTTGTTTAAGCCATCCAGTCAATGGCACATTGTTGTGGCAGTCCCAAGAAATGAATACACCTATTGCAGTCTCTCCTTCTTCCTCCCCACATAGCCCACTCACTCCTACCTTCAACACATGTCTCTCCTAACTCTCCAGCACGTATTTATCTTAAAGTCTTCTAGAAGCTCTCCATCAAAGCTGAAGTCAAACAAAAACATTTTAGGCTAACTCACAAAGCCCTACTTGATCTGCTCCTGCTTGCTTCTCAGACTCCTCACTCCTGTCCACTGGTCTTTGGTCTTATGAACGTGACAAGCTCTTCTCTGCCTTAACGTTGAACATCTTCCTGGGATTGTACTTCCCTCTGACCATCACATGGCATTCAGATCTCATCTTAAATGCCATCTCTCCAGATATTTCCTTATGAATTTACTTGCTCATGTTTTCTTGTCTCTTCTCAATATAATACAGATTTTAGAAGAGGAGAGACTCATGTGCCTGGTACCTGAGTGCTAGATAGTTATTGAATGAATAAATGGTTTACCTTCCCTAAACAGAGTATTTTTTTCTGCATCGCTCCATTTCACCAAACACTGTGTTGCAAAACCACTTAAAAGTACACTCTTCTTATAAAAAACATAGAGCTGATATTTTCATGAGGCTTGAGCATTTTGCTGGAAAATTCAAAATATCCATGATGGTGGGTGGTGGTAGAGAGTAAGAGGATATCTTGAGGGGTTTGTAGTGCAGGTACTGTTTTCATTTTATATACAAAGAAATGGAAGTGAAGACAGGTTACGCCCTGGCTTAGGGTCACATACCCTGGACTAGGTTCTCATTGTCTGGAGTTCTGGTTCAGAGCTCTTTCTCTACACCATGCCCACTTACATAAGGAGGGATAATAAGTATACAAACGCCAGTGCTTAAAATGCCTGGAGCAGACTGAACTAGGAGTCAGGAAATGCCTTCCACACAAAACATCTCAATGGAGAAGTCCCTGTGAAAGTGACAGGATAGCATTTTGTTGCTCTCACAATTCAGAGAAAAAGGCTACCCATGTCTGCTCCACTTTCAGAGCCTTCTAGACTAAGGGTAACAGCTGACTTCCTAGACTGCTCCAAGGAAATTGGTCCACCTAAGTATTTTAAAGTTTTATGCCTTTCAGTTTCTCAATATTTAAGAAATTTTTTCCAAGTTGGCATGGTTATGTGTAGTGAATCATGTGTCTAAAGGGGACAAGATATATTATATCACCTTCATACAATGTTCTACAACACCTGGGAATGTCAGAAACCAGTTTTGAGTGGATGGCACATGATAAACGGTATGTATTCGCCAGTGGAGGAATTGAAGGACATTAAAAACCCAAGCCTTGCCGAAATAGCAAATTGTGGCTCCATTCCTGCTTTAGTCCATGAGCAACTGAATACTGGAAACTGACTTTATTGTAAAAAATATTAAGCTATTTTTTGGATTTAGAGTTTGAGGATGAATACTCTTAAATCAGACTACTAAAATCCAAACTAAATACATTTCCCTAAAATTGTTCTAAAGATTGATTTAATACTGCATCTACTTAGAAGAGAGAGAGAGGGGACAAAGGGTTTTCAGAGAGCAGCTACGCAAACAATGATGAAGGATTCTGTGGATTTATATAACACGATTCATATACATGAATATGAAATTTTGTACTTTACAGAGATCAGGGCTTCTTTTAAACTCTTCATAGAAACTGATCAGATGCCTGTATCTCCAAAATGCTTAAGACATGTCTATAATTAATAAATTCTTTAAATGCCTGAGCTGTTATTCAGGGGTGGATATGAAATGAGGACACTTTAAGACACCCAGAGTTAGTTTACTAGCAGACCCTCATGGAAGGAAACTCTCAGATAAAAGAAAAAGTAGAGAACAATAAAGAACATCTGAGAGATCTAAACAATATTCAAAGGAAATAAAAAACAGTAGTTAAGATAATGAGTAATTTGGGGCACTTGGGTGGCTCAGGCGGTTAAACTGTTGACTCTTGGTTTCAGCTCAAATCGTGATCTCACAGTTCATGAGTTTGAGTCCCACACTGGGATCTGTGCTGACAGCGTGGAGCCTGCTCAGGATTCTCTCTCTCTGCCCCCACCCCCGACTCTCTCACAAAATAAATAAATAAACTTAAAAAATGAGTAATTTGAGTGGCATACAAACAAAATTGCAAGAAAATCCTGGGAAAAAATAACATGAAAACTAGAGTGGAAAGATCAGAATTAAAATATTTCAGGCTCCATGTATTCCAAAGTAGAATAGAGATACGAATTACATTTAGACTGCTAACCAAATGTTTTTGTTCAAACTTTAAGGGTAAGCAATTAAAGATTAAATACAGAATAACTTTAAAATTATTAGAGAAAAGGGGGATAGTAGAAAATTTTATCAATTCAATAAATGCCAGTAAAGGAACAAAAAATATGCATAGAAAATACATATTTATTAGAACAAAATAAATTGATATAATAAACCCAAGTATATCACTACTAAATATGAAAGGTATAAACTTACCTACTAACAATAGAGATTCAAAATTAGATATTTTTAAATGCTGCCATAAGTTGTTTACAAGTGAAACACCTAAAATATAAGTACACAGAAAAGTTGAAAATTACAGTGTGTTTTTACATTCACATATCAGTATAAAAAAGCATTACTAAAAACAATGAGGGTCATTGCATTAAGATAAAATGTTAAATTTGCCAGGAAGATATAACATTTCTAATCTTCTGCATACTTAATAACATAATCCCAAAATATATAAAGCAAAAATTTACAGAATTACAGGAAGATTCATGAATTCACAATCATAATAAAAGGTGCTTAATTTTAATACAAATCAAAACCACGATGAGACACCACATCATACCTGCCAGAATGGCTAAAATTAATGACACAAGAAACAACAAATGTTGGTGAGGATGTGGAGAAAGGGGAACCCTTTTGCACTGTTGGTGGGAATGCAAATGGTACAGCCACTCTGGAAAACAGTATGGAGGTTCCTCAAAATGTTAAAAATAGGGGTGCCTGGGTGGCTCAGTCAGTTGAAGGACCGACTTTGGCTCAGGTCATGATCCCATGGTCTGTGAGTTCAAGCCCTACATTGGGCTCTGTGCTGACAACTCAGAGCCTGGAGCCTGCTTTGGATTCTGTGTCTCCCTCTCTCTCTGCCCCTCTCCCGCTTGTACACATGCTCTCTCTCTCTCTCAAAAATAAACATTTAAAAAAAAATTTTTTTAAGTTAAAAATAGCACTACCCTACTACCCAGCAATTGCACTACTGGGTATTTACCCAAAGGATACAAAAATACAGATTCAAAAGGGTACATGCACCCTAGTGTTTATAGCAGCATTATCAACAATAGGAAAACTACGGAGAGAGTCCAAATGTCTCCTAGTGTTTATAGCAGCATTATCAACAATAGGAAAACTATGGAGAGAGTCCAAATGTCCACTGACTGATGAATGGGTAAAACTGTGGTATATATATACAATTGAATATTACTCAACCATCAAAAAGAGTGAAGTCTTGTCATTTGCAATGATGTGAACGGAACTAGAGTTTATTATGCTAAGCAAAATAAGTCACAGAAAGTCACAAATACCATATGATTTCACTATTCAGAATTTAAGAAACAAAACAGGTGAACATATGGGAGGGGAAAAAAGAGGGAAACAAACCATAGGAGACTCTTAAAGATAGAGAACAAACTGAGGGTTGATGGAGGGCTGGGGTGGGGGATGGGCTCGATGGGGGATGGGCATTAAGGAAGGCACTTGCTAGGATGAGCTCTGGGTGTTGTATGTAAGTGATGAATCACTGAATTCTGTTGAAACCAATATTGCACTATATATTAACTAACTAGAATTTAAATAAAATTTTGAAAGAAAAGAGTCTTCATTTTATAATTTGTAGGTCAAACTTGTAAAATTCAGTAAGAATAGAGAATTTTTGAACAACAAGCAATTCTGCTTAATGGGCCAATTTAAACCTAGCAATGAACAATTAAATTATATAATTTAATATTCAAACACAATTGTATATTCACAAAGCAAGTGGCAACAAATATTAAGGTATCTACATCACATAGACATTTTTTATCACCATTATGCTAAAATACAATTAATAACAAAAATGTTTTAAAAATGCTCACATACTTGGAAATTGAGCAGAAAACTTCTAAGTGGTTAATAGCTCCGAGAGAAAATAAAAACCTAAATTAAAAAGCATTTAGAACTAAACAATAGTGAAAATACTACATAATAGTATTTATAGAATGTAGCTAACATGGCATTTTTAAATAATAGTATTTAATAGTGATTTGGGAAGAGAAAAAATTCTGAAGAGTTTTCAGTGGAGCATGAAACACAAAAAGTTAGAAAATGGACAATGATAGTGCTTAGGATTGTGTGATATTGCTGAAGCAACAGATAAACAAAGAAATAGGATAGAATAGAGAGCCCGGAAATAGATCAATACATGTATAAAAACAGAATATGTGCTTAGAAGTCAATGAAGGAAAGGATGGATTACTTTGTCAATGGTAATAAAAGAATTCCTGATAGAACTAGGGCTTCATCTGAAAAATGCAAGATTACAAATTTTAGAAGAAATTTTAGAATAATTTTACAACTTAAAAGTAAGGGAAAATCTCTTAAATGCAAAACAAAAAGCACAAATCATAAAGAAAAGTATTGATACATTTAGTACATTAAAATTAAGAAATTTGGTTCATTAAAAGACACCACAAATAAAGTGAAATGTGAAACCATGACAGGAAAATTGATAATCTCAACTCTATGACTAACGAAGGACTGGTACCAGAATATATGAAGAATTCCTACCAATCAATAAGAATAAACTAAGCAATGAAGAAACTAGGGGAAATCTGTAAACTGGCAATTCATAGAAAACTAAATCTGAAAGGCAAATAAACACAAAAAGATGCTCAATATCACAGGTCATCAGGGAAACAGAAATTTAAAATGATAAGAAAATACTGCTCTGGTCTAAATATTTGTGTCTCTTCAATGTTTGTATGTGGAAACATAACCCTTGAGGTGATGGTATTTGGAGGTGGGGATTTGGGGAAGAGACTGAGTCCTAAGGGCTGGGATTAGCACCCTTATTAAAGAGCCTCCTTCCTCCATGGAGCTCCCAAGCCCCTTCCACCAGGTGAAAATGCAAGGATTAGACAGCAGCCCAGGAGACCCTCAGCTGAGGGCACTGGAGCCCTGATCTCAGACTGTCAGCCTCCAGAACTGTGGGAAATAAATTTCTGTTGTTTGTAAACTGCCCCGTTTGTGGTCTTTTATTATAGCAGCCTGAACGGGCCCAAACAGGTACCATTTCACACGTATCAAAATCTAAAAAGTTTAAAAAGTACACAATACCATACACTGATGAGAATGGAGAGCAATGGGAATGTTCCTACTGAAAGTGGGAATATAATTGGTACAATGACTTTAGAAAGCATTAGGTAGAAGCTATGAAAACTGAATATATGCATATTTTCTACAATCTAGTGTAGTTTCCGGGGGCTGCCATAACAAAGTGCCACAGACTGGCTACCTTCAAACAACAGAAATTTATTCTCTCACAATTCTGGAAGCTAGGCGTCAGAAATCGAGATGTTAATCTGGCCATGCTCTCTCTCTCTCTCTCTGAAGCCTCTAGGGGAAGATCCTCTCTTGCACCTCTGGGTTTCTGGTAGCCCTAAGTGCTCCTTGGCTTGTGGCAGCAAACTCTAATGTTGCCACTGTCTTCACATGGACTTCTCCCTCCGTTTCTGTGTCTTCTCATGGCCATCTTCATGTGCTCTTGGATTACGATCCCAGTCTACTCCAGAATGACCTCACCATAGCTAATCGTTCCTACAAGCACTCTATTTCTTAATAAGGTCACATTCTGAGTACGGGGAGTTAGGGAGACTTCTTAGGAAGGTATCTGTTAGTTACAAATTCTAAAATATACACATGAAAACATGCATATAAATGTTCACTGCAGCATCTTTCATAATTTTGAAAATAGGAAAATATAAATATCTTCAACAGAAAATGAGTTCATCAGTTATGATATATTCACGCAATGGGATATTACATAGCAGTTAAATAAAATTAAGTAAAACTCACAGGGCTCCCTGGGTGGCTCAGTCAGTTAAGCCTCTGACTCTTGGTTTCGGCTCAGATCATGATCTCACAGTTTGTGAGATTGAGCCCTGCATTGGGCTCCGTGCTGACAGCATGGAGACTGCTTGGGATTCTCTCTCCCTTTCTCTCTCTGTGCCTCCCCTGCTCATGCTCTCTCTCTTTCTCTCCCTCTCAAAATAAATAAAAGGAGGAAAAAATAAAAAAGATTCATATCAAATGGGAAAACCAAAATCCATGATGATAATCATAAAATAAAAATCGAAAGTTTCCATCTTCAACAGTATAATAGATTACGTATTTCAGTAATGGACAAAACAGAAGAGTTTTCAATACATTGTAGGACTGATGCAAAAATAACGATTCTATAAAATCCAAAATGAAGTAAAACCAGAACCCCTGGAAAAGGTATGAGCAACAGAGTTGGTTTGGCCCTAAATGATTTACTTCATGTCTGTCTAGCACGTGCTGCTCAGAACCTAACATCTGTGCCAGTCTAGGAGGTCACACCTTTACTATGAGAGAGAATGGGGAATAAAAGTGACCATGCAGAAAGGAACAGCAAGGACTTTTGGTATCTAAATCTATCCCTGCATACATTAAATATGTTAACTGTGCATTCCAAAAAAAAAAAAAAATCAAGCAAAAAATTGAAATGAAAGTCCTATGGTGGGAGCATCTGTAGGTGGCAGAAACAAATTTATACACTGAGGTGTCACACTTAACATAGGCCTCAAAGAATCACCACAGGTGAAGTTTTGTTTTGTGTTTTTAAGTTTCTTTAATTTGAGAGAGACAGAGCATGAGCAGGGGAGGGGCAGAGAGAGAGGGATACAGAGCATCCCAAGCAGGCTCCATGCTGTCAGCATGCAGAGAAGGACATGGGGCTTAAACACTTGAAACCAGAAGATCATGACCTGAGCCAAAATCAAGAGTCGGATGCTCAGCCGACTGAGTCCCCCAGGGACCCCCACAGGTAAAGTCTGGAGTGAGACAAACAACACAAACTCAACTTTCACCTAAGTATGATTACAAACTAACAGAAACAAATGACAGATGGCAGATAGCAGGTTAACAGGCACACGCAAACATGAGACATTGGAATTTAGAGACACAAAAATCTGAATAAGTATGTGTAATATGCCTAAAGAAATAAAAAAGAGGCTTGGCAATATCAACAGAATAGAAAATATAGAATACACCTGTAGATATAGAAGACAAAAGTGGACATATTAATGGAAAAATTAATCAACAAATACACGTAGCTGAAGAGAGAAATTTCAAACTGCAAATTGGATCCCAGTAATTACTAAAAATTCAGGCCAGAGAGATGATGAAATTAAAAAATATAAAAGAGAAGTGAAAATAAAGGAAAGATATAGGGAAAATCCAATATAATTAGAATTCCAGAAGAAGACAAAAGAGGGAAAAAAAGGAAGAAATAATGTAAACATAGATAATTTCTGAAAATACTCCAGAATTGTTGAGAGTCGCCTAGTCTCCAGCAGAGAAATTTTAATAAATTTGAAAATAGGTAAATATTTTTAGAAGTCCACGTCAAAATACATCAAAGTGATATGTGAGAACACTGTAGAAAAAGAGGACTCAAAAGCAAGCAGACAAGGAACGGTTTGATGACTTTTCTATAGCAACAGTGGGAGCCAAATGCTGAAAGAAAAGAAATGCCAAACTATAGTTCTATGTCCAGCAAAGTTGTCTTTCAAGAATGAGAATGAAATAAAACCATTTTCAGACCCAAAAAAGAAGAAAAAGAAAAAGCTTACCACCAAAAATACTCTCATTAACAGAAATTATAAAGGAATAGGGAAATAATCCCAGATGGAAACTCGTTACAAGAAGAAATGGTGTGGTGGGTAGAATAATGCCCCTAAAGATGCCCACATCCTGATCCTGGGATATGTGAATATATTACCTAACATGGCAAAGGAGAATTACGGTAGCAGATGGAATTCAGGTTGCCATTCAGCTGACCTTAAAATAAGGAGAACGTCCCGGATTATTGGAGTGGACCCAGTGTAATTACAGCGGTCCGTAAATGTGGAACAGAAGAGAAGACTGGAGAGACGGAAGCAAGAGAAAGATTTGGCCCAACATGCTGACTGTGAAGACAGAGGAAGACAGTCAGGAGCCAAGGAATGTGGGCACCTTCTAGAAGCTGGCAAGGGCAAAGAAATGGATTCTCCCTAGAGCTTCCAGAAAGAATGCAGGTCTGCTGACACCTTGATCGGGGTCCCAGTGAGACACATACAACTGAACCATAGAACTGCAAGACAATAACTTCGTGTTGTTAAAGCCACTGAGTTTGCAGCAAATTGTTACAGCAGCAATAGGAAACTAATACAAATAAGGAGCAAAGGTATTGATAAATATGTGTAAACAAATGTTCCCAGTGTAAAATAATAAGAGCATTGTCAATTTTGAAGGAAATGGGATTGAATTTAAATATTGGACAATAATAGCATACATACTGTAGAGAATATATTAGTCAGAGTCCTGACAGGAGATTAGAAACATCACAGTGATTTGAACACAGAAAATTTGGCATAAAGAATTATTAATGGCTACTGAAGTAATATGGAATTAGCTAGTGAGAGTGAAAAAGAGTTATAAATAATACAGGAATGGCAGATATAAGAAACAACCTCTGTCTCTTGGGTGGGCTAGATTGCCAAGGAAGAGTCCTCCATGTTTTCCCCAGAACTGAGATCCAGACACCACTGGAAAAGGCAAAGCCTGGCTCACTGGACAGCAGAGAATTCACTGAGATGCAGTGCTGATAGGACCTGCTAGCATCTGCCTCTGGGGTGCCACTAAAGGTTGCAGTCAGGTGGGCATAAGCCTCAGAATTTGGGAGGTGCTAGAGGAAGTTGCTGCTGCTTCCTGCAAAACAGGAAGTGGAAAGGCCACTGTTGGTGGGAGTCTAGACACTTCTGTAGGCAGCTTCGGTCAGTGGTTCTAGGACAGCTGTGTGGGACAAAGGGCATGTAGAAGAGTCACTAGAAACTCTTATAATTTGCTAAGCACACATGCTGAAATAGCAGTGTAACCACCAAAACAGTAAACACAGAAGACATAACTGCCAAACAGCTACACTGATGAAAATAAAATTATAAGAATAAATAATATTAGCAACAGCAACTCAGTCAATCCAAAGAAGTCAAGAAAAGAGTAAGGGAGAATAGAAACAGAAACAGTGGGACAAATAGAAAGTACATACTTAGAGCTTAGACATAAACACAACTTTTTAAAAACATAAGCTCTTCAGTTACTAATTCTTCAGTGAAAAGACAAGGATTGCCTGATTAGAAAATAAATCCTACTATATATTGATTTCAGGAGATGTAATTAAACATATTGTCTAAAACATAAGGACTTGGTAAGATGAAATTCAAAGATAGCTGAAGCAAATGTTAACCAAAAGAACACAAGTAGTTCTATTAACATCTGCCAAAGTAGGCTTTCAGATAAAAAGGTTCACTACATCAATATCAAACATTCAATTCACAAAGAAGACAAAACAGTTCTAAACTTCTAGTTTCTTTTTTTTTTTTAATGTTTATTTATTTTTGAGAGACAGAGAGAGACAGAGCGAGGGTCAGGGAGGGGCAGACAGAGAGGGAGACACAGAATCTGAAGCAGGCTCCAGGCTCTGACTGGTCAGCACAGAGCCCGACGCGGGGCTCGAACTCACCAACTGTGAGATCATGACACGAGCCAAAGTCAGATGCTTAACCAACTGAGCCACCCAAGTGCCCCTAAACTTCTAGTTTCTTAATAACAGAGCCTCAAAGTACCCCAAGGTAAAATGTTGAAGGAGCTAAGAGAAAACAAGAAATATTTACCATTCACAGTAGGGAACTTAACCAGACTTCTTTTAGTAACTTCTTGTAGGCATTAAGTAGGTAAAAAATGAGTAAATGTATAGAAGATATAAATCGCAACTTACTAAGGTGAATAAAAAGGATGTTATAGCACATCACACCCAGCAATCAAAGAATATGCATTCCTTTCAAACACACAGGAACCTTGTGCATTAGTCAGGACTGCCAGTCTCCAGTCAATGAAAAGACTGACATATGACTGTTTTCTCTGTATTTAACACAATTAAGTTATAAAACAAAAGCAAAAATACAAGAAGACAAATAGCTTTAAATTTTTATGTTTGGAACCTGGAAGTCACAACAAAAACACTCATAAATCGAAGAAGAAAACATACCAAAATTATAAGACAGAACAAAAATATTAAATAGCAAACATTTGGGCACAGCCAAAGCAGCACTGAGAGGAAAGTTATATCCTTAGTGGTTATATTTGAAAATAAAATTATTCACATTTAATGAGCCAAGCAAAGAACATTAAAATAGCTTCCAAATCAAGCAAAATAAAAGGAACAATAAAGATAAAACGAGAAAACAATTAAATAGAAAGCACACAACGAAAAGAGGAACAATGAAGCCAGAATCATGCTTTGAAAACTATTATTGAACAAGGCAAAACTCTGAAATAACTAATCCAGAAAAAAAGAGAGAATACATAAGCAATATTAAACATAAGCAATATTAAGAATGAAAAGGAAGACAAAATTACATGTGCTACAGACATTAAAAGGATAAGAGGATATTACAAACAATTTATGCTGATAAATTTTAAAACTGATGAAATAAATTCCTAAAAAGCTGAAAATCATCCTCAAAATGTCAATATTATGACAGATATTTTTAACAGGCTTGGGAATCATTCTAGTGAGAAGGAAACTAAAGAAAAATAAAAACTGCAACATGTGATTATTTTCTTGGAGACTAGATCAATTTAAAAAATTTTAAGGGGTGCCTGGGTGGCTTAGTCAGTTAAACATACAACTTTGGCTCAGGTCATGATCTCGTGGTCCAGTCGGTGAGTTTGAGCCCCGCATCAGGCTCTGTGCTGACAGCTCAGAGCCTGGAGCCTGCTTTGGATTCTGTGTCTCCCTCTCCCTCTGCCCCTCCCCCCCACTCTCAAAAATAAATAAACATTAAAACTTTTTTTAAACCTATAAATGCTATTACTGTAACATTAGGGGAAATGTGAATACTATTGAATATTAGAGAATAGAGTAATATCAATACCAAATTACCTGTGACCTAATAGGAAAACACTACATGGTGAAGGATTCATGGGTGATATAGTATATCTACAGCTAGCTCTTAAGTGACACACATACAAAATGTATATGTATATATAGTCATGCATGTTTCTGTGTATCTGAGAGTGATAGAGGAAGAGGGGGAGGAGGAGGGAGTTCATGAAAACAGAACACAAATGTGGCAAAATGCTAACAATCAGTGGATCTAGGTGAAGGGTATATGAATGTTCATTGAGATATTCTTGAAACTTCTAGATAGTTTGAAAATTTTCAAAATAATTTAAATGTAAATGAACAATGTAAACATTACATACAATAGAATTATAATAAAAACACAATTAACAATATTAACTCAAACAATATAGGAAGTCATCCAGTAATTTAAATCTTCTGTGAACAAAAAGCTCGGCTAATGTTTTAATAAACTTTTAAGGAATTGATCATTCCAATCTTACATAAAATTTTCTAAATTATAAAAAAGCAAGCAAATGATTCCAAATTCATTTTGTTAGTATACATAATCTTGATGACCAAATCCAGTAAGGACAGTACAGAACAACGAAAATTACAAGACAAACTCACTTGTAAACTTAGATGCAAATATTCCCCTTCTCCAGAAAAAAAATAATCAAGCTGACCTAACAGAGTATTAAAAATTGGTGCTTATTTCAGAAATGCAAGGTTCATTTATTTTTAGAAAGTAGAGTAATGTAATTTACTACATTAACATATTTAAAGAAATAAGTGGAATGCTAATTTAAAAGATGCAGAAGGTATTTTTAAAATTCAATATATATTCATGATTTTTACAAAGTCTCAGAAAACTGTGAGTATAAAAACTATGGTGGAAACTTCCACATCCTCATCAAATGAACATATGTAATCTGTATACATATCTATATATGTAATATATATCAAACATGATATTTTAATACATGCATTAATCTTATGTTAAACATCATATTTAATTATGAAGCTGCAAGCTTTCCCTTCTGTGACCAACAATAAGGCAAAAAGATGCTGTCCTCACTTCTTTTGTTCATTTTTGCGCTGGAGGACTTAACATGATTTTAAAAAATAAAGAAAGAAGAAGAAGGTATAAAGATTGGAGGTAAAAAAGGAAACAAACAATTATTGTTTGCAGATCATATGACTGAATGTGGGAGTAAAATAATCCATAGAAAAATCATTAGAGTCAATAAGAGCCTTTAGCAAGATTATTGGATACAAAACAAATGCAAAAATCATTTGTCTTTCTGTATACAAGCCACAATAATTAAAAATATTTCTTTAAAAACCATCAAAAAATAACTAGGAGTAATTATAATAAGAGACCTCTATAGAGAATGTTATAAAACATCAAGAGACATTAAATAGACTGAAATAAATGCTTAGGGATACCAAGTTATGAGATTTAAAGTATTTTTCTATATTAAAGATGTCATTTCTCTCTAAAAACTGTCATATCAATTCAATGCAATCCCAGTAAAAATCTGAAAAGGTTATTTATTTGTTTATGTAGTGGGACTTTATAACCTTATCTAAAATATATTTATTAAGTATAAAGGGCCAATAAAAACTAAGACATTCTTGCACAACAAGGTGGTAGATGTTAAATGCTTGTTTCAAGAATTAGATGTTAAATCCTTGTTTCAAGAATTATTATAATGCCAGGCTCCTGGATGGTTCAGTCAGTTAAGTGTCCCACTTAAGCTCAGGTCATGATCTCACAGTTTGTGGGTTTGAGCTCCCACAAATAGTGTCGGGCTCTGTGCTAACAACTCAGAGCCTGGACCCTGCTTCAGATCCTGTGTCTCCTTCTCTCTCTGCACCTCCCCCACTCACACTCTGTCTCTCTCTCTCTCTCTCAAAAATATATAATAAACATTAAAAAAAATTTTGAGAAGAATTATTATAATGCTATAGTAATTAAGATAGAGTGCTATTTGCTCAGAGACAAACAGCCCCGTGTACTAGAATAGAGTATAAGGAAACATACCCATGCATATATGGATAAAAAGATATATGGATAAAGAGATATGCCAATGAGGACTTGATACCTTTTCAATAAATTGTGCTGAGACAATGAGATATGCATAAGGAAAGACCAATGAAATTCTATCCCTACCTTACACCAATTCCAAGTGCATAAAAAACCTACATGAAAGGCAAAACTATAAAGTTTTTAGAAGATAATACAGGAGAATATCTTCATGACTTAAGGGTAGAGGAGTTTTAAAAATACATATGTATGTGAAATGCTAACCATAAAATAAAAATTAGTAAATATGATTACATTAGCTTAAACATATGTTTTCATCTAGTATCATAAAAAGGGTGAAAATAGGAGCCACAACTGGAGAAGATGTTTGTGGTACATCTAACCGAACTAAGGTCTAGTATCCCAAATATATGTAGACTCTTCCTAATTTATAATGAGAATTATAACCAGCAGATTGTCCAAATGAAAAGTTTGCTCTTATCAAACATTAACGACAACCTGAAGTAATGATACTACCTTATCCTACTGATGGGGGTGGAAGGCGCTGCAATTCTTTGACAAACCGTTACAGAGTAAAATTGAAGATACATGCCCAGTGACCCAAAAGCACTACTCTATAGATATTTGCCCTGGAGAAACTCTTGCACACACGGACCAGGAGACATGTACAAGAGCACTTATTGCCACACACCATTTGTGACAGTTGCCAACTGCAAACAGCCCAAATGTCAATCCACATCAACAGGGATAAGCAAATTGTAACATCCTCACTCAATGGAATAAAATAAAGCCATGAAAATGAACAAAGTACGGCTACACACTCAAAAGCAAAACCGTGGATAAATCCCCAAAACACAATGTTGAGCAACAGAAGCCCAACACAACAGACTGGTGAGTTAGGGTAGTATGCCATTTGCATAAAATCTCAAACCTTGGCAAAAGGAAATTGTATTTCTTCTGGATGGATTCATATATGGTACAAGTGTAAAGCAAAGCACGGAAATGATTATGACAAAATCCTGCAGAGCTGCAAGCCCCTGGAGGGTAGGAACCAAGTATCTTCCTCTTTATCTGCAGCATCTAGCAAAGACTAGACACACAAGAAGTTTTTATTAATTAGATGCTATAGTGTCTACAATATAAATTATTAAAATTTAATTGTTAGACACTTTGTGGCCTAACCTCATCTCCATTCCAGGCCACACGTTCCAGTAGGACAATCACAAAACATCGTCTACTAGTCATGACTTTTCATGTAGTGTCTGCAGAGAGCTCTTATAGGCAACATTTGTATTTTAGGCAATGGATGAAAGGAAGGGAAGGGAAGGGAAGGGAAGGGAAGGGAAGGGAAGGGAAGGGAAGGGAAGGGAAGGGAAGGGGAGGGGAGGGGAGGGGAAGGAAGGAGGGAAAGAAGGGAGGAAGGAAGGAAAGAGGGGAGAAGAGAAGAGAAGAGAAGAGAAGAGAAGAGAAGAGAAGAGAAGAGAAGAGAAGAGAAGAGAAGAGAAGAGAGAGGAAGGGAGGAAGGGAGGGAGGGAGGAAGGGAAAAGAACAGCACAGAACCCCAGAACTTCCCCACAAAGGTCTCATATCATGAAGGGGAGGCAGGAAAAGAGACAATGACACAAGAGGATAGGGCATTAAAGCATTGCTAATGATTACCAATGTTACATCTCTTACAAAAATGAGTTGCTTTTAACAGGACCTTCAGTCTTCTACCAGCACACACCAAAGAAGGTCTGGGTGAAAAAGTCTGGTCAGTGAGGAGGGAAGGGAGGAGAAATTGAAGGTAACCCAAACCTTACCACTTCTACTTACCCCTACTGGTTGCCAGTTACTTCTTCTAGAAGGAAACATTCTGAGCTCACCTGCCCTTCATCCCTGCTCCCACCACTGCTCCTCAGTGGACACAAGAGAGGCTGGGAAACTCGTGCTGGATTTTAATAATGAGAGTGGGGGCCAGGAAACCTGAGAAAGGCAGCGAGGGGCATCGCTCATGGAAGCAGATGGTCATCTGACAAGAGGTTGTATCTTGGACGGAGGCTGGAGGAGCCTGGAGTCGAGAGATTTGGATGTGCTGGCCAGAGTGCTAGGCAGAGATGGCCTCTGGTGAAGGGAGGTGGTCCAGGAGGCCTCCCAGAGGCCGCAGATGGACTGAGCTGCCAGTTACTGTGTGTTTATTTCCCTAGTGTTATCCAGGCACTTATAGTGGAGTCTCACTTAAATTATTCCTGCCTGTTGCCAGCTGCTGCCCACAGGGAAATAAGCGAAGAGCCGCGAGTCACTGGATTCAGAAGGGCAGTGACACTGCCTGAGGCCGCCGTGGTGATGCAGCCTTGACTTGCCAGGAGTCTCCAAGGAAAAGCTGAACATGGGAAGATGGGAATCAGGGCTGCTGAGCCCAGTCTCATCTCCTCTCCTCGCCTCCCCTCCTGAGCATCTCTGCCCACTGCCATGTGACAACCCCCCCCCCAACATACACTGCCCACATGACAAGCCCCTTCAGCTCCATTAATGGAATCAGCAGGTCCTGCTCTGCCCGGGCAGCTGACTTCAGGGTAGCAGGAGTGGCAGAAGTGACCAGGGTGGCAGAGGGACTATGTTTCTCACTAGGAGACTGCATTTCCCAAGGAAGCTGGGGGACGTTGGAGTAAGTTGCACAGTGGATAACCACAAAGCGGGACAGATGGGGCTTGTAAAATCTCTTTTCCAAATATATCTCAGAGGGTTTTGGAGACAACTGTCAGTGCCTCCACAGGACGCAGGGTGCCTGGTGGAGACACGGGGTGAGAACGGCCTAAAAAGCCAACATTTCTCTGCGGCCTAATTTGTCACTCTTAGGTCGGTAGGGGAGCAAGCATGGTCATGTTCCAGATTTAGTCTCTGCCTTGTCACTTTCTGAAGGAGACTTATCCCACATCCAGCAGATCTGTCACTCTGTTTTCACAGCTGTGCACTGGTTGCTGTTACCAGCTCAAGGGAGAGATACTTCCAGCATAGACAGGACTCCCAGAAGAACAGAGAGGGAGCAGAGTCCCTGAACGAGGTTTTACAGACAACAATCAAATAGCTCAGATTTGAAAACTGGGGCCAGGGTCTTTCATAGCAGAGGCTGACTCAAAAGAACAACTTCACTTCCAGACTCCAAGATTCCAGACTCCAGAGGCTAACTGTCCTGGAATCAGGCTCCATGTGTAATCAAGGCTATGAAAAAAGGAGATCATCGTTGCCTGCCGGTTTTAATTACATCGTGGGGAACTAATGAGTAACTAGAGCCCAAGACAGGTTCTTAAAATACCAAGGAGAGCAGCCACATGCCATTTGAAGGTAGATTGCTGCCATCACAGCAGAAACAAAGGCACATGAGATGTCGCTCCCCGTCTATAGATCCTAGATCTCCAGTCAGGTTTCCCGTCGAAGAAATAACAGCAAGGCACTAAGATTCCAGCTCCAAATTGTTCCTAC
The DNA here is from genome assembly GCF_028018385.1 of Neofelis nebulosa. NCBI lineage: Eukaryota > Metazoa > Chordata > Mammalia > Carnivora > Felidae > Neofelis > Neofelis nebulosa. The sequence continues at coordinate 35,509,995 of NC_080786.1, read as the reverse complement.
AAGCACTGCATCTCCAACTACATCCCATCCAATTACAAAGTGGGGTTTTAGGAGAATATATGGTCTCATGAGCCTGGTAATATCCAAAGTGGCACATTGTTTTGAGACGTGTCATGGCAGTTCTGCTTAAATCTCTGCATGGGACATTTGCACAGGCAAGATCAAGTCAGTCGGGGGAAGGTGGAAGCCTCTCCTGGCTGTGTTGAGCAGATACGAGTGGAGTAGAATGGGGCGTATGTTGAGAAAGCCCAGGAGGCAGCTTGATTTAATTGATGCCAAGACCCTTCCTTCCAGATCACCTCTACTCTTGGTAGAGTGGACATGGCCCCAGCTGGAGAGAAACCTCCAAATCTCATGCCTATCCAAAGACTAGAGAGGAAAATAAGCCTCCGTGGATGAGAAATGCACTAGAAAGAGTTGCAGAATTTTCCTATTTAATAAAAATAAAATTGGACCACCATTGAGGGAGATGAACACGGACTTCTGAAAAGGGATGAATTTGGTAGTTCTGACCCGTGGAATGTGGTCTGACAGCTCTCAAAGAAGAGAGCACATATCCTGAAACACTGGTAACAAAAAAAAGATAAGGCAGTTATGGACAAGCTGTGCTCTTATGGATTGGACAGAGATGTCCAAATTAAACTGGTTAGATGTTGGCCATGCGTGAGGAAGTGTCTGATTTGGCCATTTCCACGCAAGCCCTTGGTGGTAGGCAGTCTGGAATCCACTCTGTGCCTCTGTCCTCAGACTGTGATGTGCTTTGCGGGCCATTGATGCCTCCTAGCCTGGTCTGACAAAATAGTCTTCACAGAGCTCCAGGTTCTCCGCCCTCCCAACTGTGGAGCCCAGCCTGGCCTCGTGACTAGAGCTTTCTCTGTGCCATTTGGCAGCTTAGAAACAAATGGAAGTATACACGTTGGCAGTGTGGGCAGCTGGCCTCTTCCTCTTCCTAACAAAGAGGTTATGGCAAACGCAGGTCACTCCAAATGAAGCTGAAGATGATATGTAAATCTTTCCTCTTGTTGGAAGGTTGTTGTTTTTCAAAAGAAATTTAAAAATTTTTTTTAACATTTATATTATTTTTGAGACAGAGAGAGACAGAGCATGAATGGGGGAGGGTCAGAGAGAGGGAGACACAGAATCTGAAACAGGCTCTAGGCTCTGGGCTGTCAGCACAGAGCCCGACGCGGGGCTTGAACTCACGGACCGCGAGATCATGACCTGAGCCAAAGTCGGTCGCTCAACCGACTGAGCCACCCAGGCGCCCCTCAAAAGAAATTTAAAATGAATTATTCTGCATTACAAATGTGTTACAGAAAGTAGTAAGATGACCATGGAGTGGATATCAAATAAATAATTATATCTCAAATATTGGAGAGCCTCAGACGTATATACACAAAACCCCCCAATTTTGAGCTCTCAAAAAAACTAATCCCTTTAGCCTTAAAATACTCACCATGCACACATGCACACACACAAACTTTTTTTCCCCAGGATATGCAAACCTTATAAAAAAAAAACAAACTGAGATTTGATTCGCTGATGTGGAAATAAACATGACTCAATCCTGATTCTTAACAGAGTCCCACATGTGAAAATGACTTCAGTAGGAACAATAAAGGTATTATGATGATTTTCCTTGGAGGTTAATCTTCTGGGTCTCATGGGGAGTTTACCTTACCTAGATGCTGGGAGGCTGAGCCAGTGTACATCTTACACAAAACCCCCTTCTGGGAATGGCTGGAACATCCCTCAGCAGGCCAGGCAGCAAATCACAGGTCTCTGCTTGCAGGATAGTTTTCAATTGAATTCAGCAAGTATTTATCGAGCTCCTTGCTGTGCCCAAAGCCTGAGCTAGACTAAGCAGTACACAGGATAAAAGATAGAAATGGGATGGACTGATAGCTCTAGCCAGAGAGGAAGATGAACTAGGCTGCGGGTAGATCCCAACCCCGGCCTCAGCTGGGTTGGGATTTGGGAACATGTCAGCCTTTAGAGTGCGTTTCCAGCCTATTCACCCAGATTCTGCCTGTGTCTAGTTACATCAGAAGCCCTTCAAAGGAGGCAACATGGAGGGAGAGGGCAATTCAAAAACCCCATCCAGAGGCAGAGGGAGGAGAAGAGGTGAGTCATGGCTGGACATGAACTGAGGAGTAAGGCTGGTGGCCCAGAAGGAAGGGGAGTGGGGAGCCACAAATGCAATCAGTTATGTGATATTGAAGGCCAAGGAGGGGAGCCCCTGAGCCTGTCCTCTCACCCGTGTTTTATTTCCAGAGGGCAGTTTCTCTGCAGTGATAATGGCCTTGGAATCCCAGCCTTCCTGATTGTGGTAGGGAAGGACTTCATTTCTGACAAAGAATGCAAGCTCCAGAGCAGATATGGTCGGGCTACATTCTGGCCCTGAGGGGTGCCTGGGTGGCTCCGTCAGTTAAGTGTCTGACTTCAGCTCAGGTCATGATCTCACAGTTCTTGAGTTCGAGCCCTGTGTTGGACTGTGTGCTGCCAGCTCAGAGCCTGGAGCCTGCTTCGGATTCTGTGTCTCCCTCTCTCTTGCCCCTTCCCCACTTGTGCTCGGTCTCTCTCTGCCTCTCAAAAACAAATGTAATTAAAAACATTTTTAGGGGCGCCTGGGTGGCTCAGTCGGTTGAGCGGCCGACTTCGGCTCGGGTCATGATCTCATGGTCCGTGAGTTCGAGCCTCGCGTCGGGCTCTGTGCTGACTGCTCAGAGCCTGGAGCCTGTTTCAGATTCTGTGTCTCCCTCTCTCTGACCCTCCCCTGTTCATGCTCTGTCTCTCCCTGTCTCAAAAATAAATAAAAGGTTAAAAAAAAATTAAAAAAAATTTTTTTTTAATTCTGGCTCTGACACTTAAATTTCTAAACCTCCATTTCCTCACCTATAAAGGGGGTAATAGTAATAATACCTCCATGACAGGGATGACATGGGGCTGATGAGATCATCTCAGCACAAGGACAGGCAGACAAGAAGCTTTCAGTACACGTTGCCTGTCATTTCATTCATTTCTCCAACGAATATATATTAAGTGTTTAGTAAAACTGTGTCGAGCCTGTGCTCTGGGCCTCACAGGAATAAACCCAACAGAATTACCATCCTGCAGGGACGTACAAAGCAATGAGTGAAGAGAAAGCAGTTATAGCACAGGTGGCAGATGCTATGAGAAAGGGAGCCAGGAGGCTGTTGGATCATGAAGGAAGGTCCCCTGACCCAGCCTGGGGGATGTGCAAGGCTTCTCAGAGAGTTTGATTCCTGATCTGCCTTAAAAGGGGAACAGCAACAACTTGGTGTAGAGAGATATGGAGAATCAGAAGGGCATCTCAAAAAGGAGACCCAGCATGAGCAAAGTAAGAAGATTGTAAGCAAGCAAGGCAGTGTTTAGAAACAAAAGACAATTCGCCCAAAGCTACAGGAACATTCTGCACAGAGCAGGGGGTATAATAGCTGGGCAGGAGCTGGAGCTTTACAGGAGACGCTGAACAGCTTGGATGGTCTCCTGACGAGGAAGTGGAGAGTCAGGAGAAGGGTCCCTCTGGCATTATTGACTAGCTCCCAATAGAGAGAGTGAGCCTAGGAAGGCCAAATAACTAGGAATCCTTGGCAGTAATCCAGGCCAGGGATAACGGGGGCTAGACTGAGGGCAGCGGAGTCTAGAAATGTTCAGGAAGTAAAATTGGCAGAACTCAGAGGTTGGTTGGATGTAAACCATGGAGGGAGAAATCCAGGCCAGGCTTCTAACTCGGGAAGCTGAGTGATGGCCATGCCAGTGTCCAAAACAGAGCAAGCAGGAGAAGGGCAGATTGGGACAGGAGGGTAAGGAGCTTAGGTCTGAGGCAAGGTAGACTGGGCTGGCTCAAAGAACCAGCAGTGGGGCAGTCAGGAAGAAGCACTGGTGACCAAGGTGATAGGGCAGGACCACATACACGACACCACTTCCTTCTTTCATCTTCCAGCGTTCTCCACTGCCTTCACAGTTCAAGCAAATCTCTTCATTGTGGCGGCTTGATAACTTTCTGTTCATACAGTATCTACATGGTTTTCAAACAACTAAATAGGAAAAGGAGAAAGTGTAACCAACTATCTGGATACTTTAGAACAGGTAGATATGGTCTCAGAATCTTACAGTATCTTCAGCCTACCCTTCTATCAGGTAGTACCTTGGCCCCAAATACTGCCAAGTACTAGCTTGTCCTAGAATTTTAGAAACTGGAGGACTCTTAACACCAGAGAATTCCCTATTTCCTACAAGGTCTTCATGTTTGGCTCCCTAATGTCACTTCTCGACCCTCCTCCCTTTCCATACCTACCGCCTTTCCTCAGAGAAATGCATATTAATGCAGGTCTCTGATGCTATCTTTTCTTATATCAGACTTCTTCTATACATGCTTTCCCTCTTTTCCTCTATCTTTAATGCCCTTTTATCACCCCCTCGCTTTTATTTTTGCCAGACTAATTACACAGAGGCCCAGCATGGAGTGGGCATCCAGAATAGATAAGTTAATTTCTCTGAAAGCCCATGACTAAGTTTGTTTCTCCATCATGAGCTTCGTCTAGATGCCAGACAACTGCTCAACCCTAGCCTCCTCCAAAGAGTCAGCGAGGCCTGTGGTAGCATCAGTTTCTAAGCATGAAAACTCGTTAACACACCAAGGGAGAAGCCACTGTAGGAAGGATCATTTGCTATCGTGTGGCAGGAACACGATTATAAACTGGAGCAAGTGGCCTTTGGGGAGCGGCACCATTTAATTGTTCTATCTGGCCTTCTCCATTATTCTAAGAAGCTAAGGTAGAAAATGAATATGAAACAGTATGTCATTCCCCAAAGTAAATAGTTTAATAACTTTATTTTTCGACAATGTCCACATGGTTTCTAAACAACTGGATGGAAAAGTAGAAAGTAAGTCCATTGCTCATCCATTTTAGACCAGGTAGGGATGGTCTCAGAATTCCCCAGCATCCTCAGCCCTTTTATTCTGGTGGGTGACACCCTGGCCCCATCACCAGGCCCAACTCACCATGGAGTCCTTACTGGCGTTTTAGGACTACAAAAGAACCCCAGAGACCATATAATCCCACAGCCTCATTACAAATATCGAAAGAATGAATTCCCAGGCACACGTATCAGTCTTTGTGTAGTACACTCAATTAACTCACCAAACTCCATACCCGAAAAACAAATAATCCAGTGAAGAAATGGGCAGAAAACATGAATAGACACTTCTCTAAAGAAGACATCCAGATGGCCAACAGACACATGAAAAGATGCTCAACATCATTTCTCATCAGGGAAATACAAATCAAAACCACACTGAGATATCACCTCACGCCAGTCAGAGTGGCTAAAATGAACAAATCAGGAGACTATAGATGCTGGCGAGGAAGTGGAGAAATGGGAACCCTCTTGCACTGTTGGTGGGAATGCAAACTGGTGCAGCCACTCTGGAAAACAGTGTGGAGGTTCCTCAAAAAATTAAAACTAGACCTACCCTATGACCCAGCAATAGCACTGCTAGGAATTTACCCAAGGGATACAGAAGTGCTGATGCATAAGAGCACTTGTACCCCAATGTTTATAGCAGCAATTTCAACAATAGCCAAATTATGGAAAGAGCTTAAATGTCCATCAACTGATGAATGGATAAAGAAATTGTGGTTTATATACACAATGGAATACTACTTGGCAATGAGAAAGAATGAAATATGGCCTTTTGTAGCAACGTGGATGGAACCAGAGAGTTATACTAAGTGAAGTAAGTCATACAGAGAAAGGCAGATACCATATGTTTTCACTCCTATGTGGATCCTGAGAAACTTAGCAGAAGACCATAGGGGAGGGGAAGGGGGGAAAAAAGTTACAGAGAGGGAAGGAGGTAAACCATAAGAGACTTAAAAACTGAGAATAAACTGAGGGTTGATGGGGGGTGGGCAGGAGGGGAAAGTGGGTATGGGGATTGAGGAGGACACCTGTTGGGATGTGCACTCGGTGTTGTATGGAAACCAATTTGACAATAAATTTCATATTAAAATAAATAAATAAAATAAAATATCACAAAACTGGAAAATCTTCTAATAAGGTGAAAGGACTAAAAATGTGCATCCTTCCAGGAGTTTTGAGCATGAGGTCTCTCCCTCTAGGAGTTCAAGTTCTGGTGAGGAAACAGATAATTTAAATGGTAATAAACAGATAACTAAATGGGAAATCATAAGCAAAGTACTGGAATCTGTATAAGCACTGGTGGGAGGGGGCAGTTAACCCAGAGCAGGGAAAGCAATGCCAGCCTCTTATAAATGGAAATATCTGGACTGAGGTCTCAGACATGAGTTAGCCAGGTAAAGTGAGGGGTGGAAGTATAGTGTAGACAAAAGAAACTATATGTATAAAAGCCTTGAGGTGAGAACTCAGGGCAAATTTGGGGGATGGCAAAGGGTTCCGAAAAACTGAACCCTGAATTTGGAGATCGAATGGGGAACAATGGGAGGGGAAGCTGGACAAGAAGGTCAAGGCCAAATTCTGACAAGCCTTGTGTTGTAACAGTAATGCATAGTAAGACTGAGCAATTTAGATCTTCTCCTGAGGTCAAAGGGGAGACATTGAAGAGGAGTGACATGGGAAAATATGAATTTTAAAGTTTATTGATTTATTTTGAGAGAGACAGAGAGACTGAGTGGGGGAGGAGCAGAGAGAGAGAGAGAGACAGAGAGAGAGACAGAGACAGAGACAGAGAGAGACAGAGAGAGGATCCCAAGCAGACTCTGTGCTGTCAGCAGTGAAGCCCAATGCAGGGCTCAAACTCATGAGCCATGAGATCATGACCTGAGCTGAAACCAAGAGCTGGATGCTTACCTGACTGAGAAACCCAGGTGCCCCAAGATATGCATTTTAAAGTGATCACTTCACTCTGGTTGCTGGATGAGGGAAGGCCTGGATAACCAATAGAGAGCTACAGCCAGACAAGATGCAAAATGCAGCATGGGCAATAAGAACGGAAAACAGGGGAGGGGGGAGAAAAATTGTAAAGGTATACTTGAGAGTCCTTGATTATCAATTGTTGTGGGAGGTTAGGGAGAACTAAAGAATCAAGGGTGATAGTAGGTTCTGACTCAGGTGACTGAGTGATAGCTGTCACTGAATGAAGAACACTCAAGAGAAGGCACCAGTATGGAGCAGAGAACATAAGAAAAACTGTCTTGCTTATTACTTATTGTTACTTATTTATTACTATATGCCAGCATTAAGATCAATGCTTTTCATGTTATTACATCATTTAATCCTCACTACAATGTTATGTTAGGTAATATTATTATGCCTAATTTACAAATAAGATACTGAGGCACAGAGACATTAAGCACTTTTTCTCACTACGTCATAACTCCTGAGTGGCTGAGCCAAGATTCAGACATAAGATTGGGTAGAAATTAACAATATTGCTAAGCGTGGAATGCTAATTAGACACAAGAATGGAGCGATTGAAGAGGTAGCCAGAATCTAGATTTCAGGACAAAAAGTCCACCTGGTGTCTTGGAGGTCAAGTGAAGAGAGGATTTCAAGAAAGGAGTGATTGACAACACAGATGTTGCTGACAGAGGAACCCAAAGACTGAGACTAGATTATTGGATTCAGCAACATGTAGGTGATTGAGGTCGACACGAGTGGAGTCAGTAAAGTGGTGAGGACAGCAGCTATTTGGAGTGGGCTCAGAAAAGTGGGAGGTGAGGTGTGGAGACTGTGAGTGTATACTCTCTCAAAGATCTTTGCTTTACAACAGGGAGCAGAGGACTAGGGCAGTAGAGAGGAATACGGGGTCAGGGAAGGTTTTGCTGTTAAGACTGCAGCAGGCTTGTATACCCATGGGAATGAGTCAGTAGAGGAGGGCATTTTCATATTACAAAAAGGAAAGGGAGGAAACCCCTAGGAGAAAATTCTGTCTGTAGGCAGAACGGTTGGCTTCCAACAGAAGCAGGAGGAGTGAGCCCACTGTCAGAGAGAAAGGCAGAGCACTTGGACACGTAAGGTTAATGGGCATTCTGGTAGAAGAGCAAAGCAGTTCTCTTCTCCTTCTCTTTTCTTGGTGAAAACCAGTGCATGATTACAAACTGGGAGTGAGGAGAGGCTGGAAGCTTGAGAAAAGAGGGAACATGGCAAATACTGTCTAAATCTGGGGACCCACTCGGGATCCTCAATGATAAATTTGAAGTGAGACCTGATGTGTCTCTCCAGCCATGTTTGTCTGTTTAGTTGCATGTGTAGAATGGATGGAAAGCTGGCTTCGACCAACAGGATTTGGGTTTCCTCCAGGGAAGTACAATGAAAGGAAAGAAAAGCAAGGGTGTGTTCAAGAGTAAATAGTAATAAAACATATGTTTGAAAATAAGCAAAGTAGGGCTGATGAGTAGGGAAGATGTGGCAGGACGCAATGTTAGAATCCCAGGGAGTCTAAGAATTGGTGGACTGAAGGCAGCACAGGAAACTGATTGGAAAGCTGGCAGTGGTCAGTTTGCTATGCTCTGAGTTACGACTTTGAGTGCACAGTGATTACTAATGAGAAAGTCTTTGGTGTGCCCGTGGGAGGGGTGACTGAGGTGGAATGGATGAAAATAGCACTGGAGGTGAGGCAGTTAAGCAACTAAGAGGTCGAAAAGTTGGGTGCCTCCTTCCATGAATGTCCAAGCCACCAAAAATGATGGTAGTAATGGTGGAGGAGATACAGGGAGCCAGGGACAAAAATCTTCGATGACTGAAACCCGAAAACAACTAAGAGGATAGTATATAATTGCAACAAACAAGATAGATGGCATATAATCTGAGGATATGCAAGTCAAACAGGGTGGTGGCCTGTCCAGGAAGAAGGAAAAAATGATCATCAGGAAATGGAATAAGGACAAAGAGGACATCAAGCTTGAGTCTTGGTTGTGAAGGGCAAAAGACGGCCTTCACTTGAGAAGGCTGCTTAGGAATCCGTGTCTTTGGAGGAAAATTGGGTGTCAACAAGAGCAAGAAGGTGGAGGGATCATTCAGAGAAGAGGTCTCTGCTTTTGAGGGAGCACAAGGGAGATCTAAAGGGGGCAAGTCAGTGGGGAGCCTCGGCCACACAGAGCTCACAGAGATGAAGAAAGAGATCCAGTGACTGAGGTCCACAGTGATGGAGGGTCTGATCACCCCTTAGGACTGCTGTGTCACAACTTCTCTTTGGGTTGTCCCTCAGGTGACCACAGGGCAGCTGAGACATTGATGTCCAGTGGGTGGTGGGAGCTTCAGGTCTGAGACAGAAAAGAGAGACCTCTCTGGGGACACAGACTTGGGAGCTGGAAGCTTGTAGATGGAATGTGTGAGACCACCCAAGGACGGGGACACTGTGGGATGAGCAGAAGACCTAGCACAGAATTCCCAGCAACACCAACATTAAGAGGCAGCAGAAATTAGAAAAGTCACTCGGGAGACAGGAAAAGATGGAGAAAACCAACAGTCTTGGGGCCATGGAGGCTGAGGGAAGATGCCCTTGGCAAATGCTGCAGAGAGGTCCTCCAAGGTAAGGAGCACTTTCCATTGGATTTAGCAATATTCACTGGTGCCTACAGGGAGAGCCACCGTAGTGGCCCCATGGAAGACGAAGCTGGGCTGCCATGTGGTGAAGTGTGAGTGGGAAGAGGTGGAGAAACTCCTCCCCCCACAGTGCAACTTCCTAGCTGCAGCACCTTGACCAAACTTCTTGACCTCTTTGAACCTCCATTTTTTTAAAACCTAGAAATAAGGGTATTACCAATCTTACGGGGTTGTTGTGATTAAGTGAAATTAGGTAAAACAATATGTTTGACAAATAGTAGGTGTGGAATAAATGCTAGCTGTGGTAAACAGGACACATATCATTGCTGCTGCTTGGCCATAAAGGATTTGAAATATAAGACTGGAGCGAGCATGGGATGTGGGGTTAATGGAATTATGTTTCATTTTGTTTTTTTTTTTTAACATGGAATAGATTCATTGGAGCATGTTCAGAGATGGAAAATATAGCTGTAGAAAGTGAAGAAAACTGTCCCCTGTTGAAATGAACCTGCGACCTTGGCTGTATCAGCTCTGGTTATAAGGAAACAGAGCTGACTTGAAAATCCTCAAATGTATTTGGAAAAGCCACTAGGGTTCCCAGAAAGCATAGCTGTTCAGAAACCTCAGGAAATGCCATCCGCAGTTTCAATAGGCCTTATCACTCCAGCTATAATATGCTTTCTGGAATGAAATGTTGTTGATTATACAGCCAGGCTATGATTTTCTGATTTGTGCAACAATATCTCTCTGGAAGGAAGATAGATTGTCATGCATTGAATTCCTAATCTAATGCCTAATTTTGCCCAAGGTACTGTAAATCTTGATGTGTTACCTGAAGGGAAACCTTCGATTTCCAAAAAATGAGTATTATAGAGTTTTCTATGACCCAAAGAGACTTGTGCTGCAGGCAGCAACCGCATGGCATGGATTTTTGCCAGCCGCATTAAGATGCTGAATATAGAAAACAGCAGATTCTGATCCTGACCAACTGTCACCCTGTGCCCGGCGGCCCCTCACCTTCAGCAAACTCAATTTCTGAAAGTCTGAATTAGCACCAGAAATAAATGAGAAGACAGTGCTGCTCTTTATGCTGCACTTTAGCAGCATAATGCTGGACTTTAGCAAATAAAGTCCAGAAAGGCTAAGTGTGCGTGTACATGTCACTGGGCAATTTTGGTCTACCTAAGGGGTCTGCAGGAGAACCACCCACACTTCAGTCACCTCTCCAGGCCTGGTAGGAGAGAGACAGTGGGGTCAGAAGACCACAAAGGCAGGTTTTAAAATGAGTTGCCAGGAAACAAACTTGCCCATAATTTTCTAGCTTAATTCAGTTGGCTTCTTCCAGGAAGTCCTCCCTGGTATCCTTAGGTGTAGTGTCTCATCTCTGTGTTCCCACAGTTTCAAGTGCTTAAACTCTTAAAGTTCTTATTTACTGAAGACTCCAGAATGCCTGTACAGGAATGGGTTAATGGGCTTCAATCTGGTGTGTAAAGGCCCCTGGAAGCTGTAGTTTTCTATCCTTTTACGAAGGATTGTGGAAATATCAATTGTCCACATCAATAATCGTTGGGAAGGGGCCCCTGGAAGATTAAGGAAAACCTTAGCAAATCGACACAGTGTCTGCATATGGTAAGGACTCCAGAAGAGTTCATGGGAATTATTTCATTGATGGAATGTGATATTTGTAGTCTGGATCACTGCTTGCCCTTCAGTGCTTTGAGCTCACTGCCCTGGGTGTGTATTCTCCTCCCTACTGTGGTCCTCTGCCTGCTGCTTTGAGAAGTTCTGGAGGAAGAGGGAGCTGGTTGAATTGTTGGCAATCAAAAAACGCCTCATGAAGAGATGGGAGATAAAGATGAGGGGTCATTGTAAGTAGTAAAACAAGACTGAGCAAGATGGCAAGAGGAGGGCTACGGTGAGAGCCATGGTACCTGGAGGATGAGGCAAGAGAGAGAATGGAAAGGAACCCAAGACCATACGCTGGGGGTGGGGGGTGTCTTGAATTCAGCTCCAGGACTGTGAATGTAGTTTAGTAGTCACTAGAAGCCACTGAAGTTTCTGGAGAATGGGATTCTGACAAAATTGTTACTTATAAGGCATGGTTTCCCAAGTTTGCATTAAAATGATAACTTTCTTAAGTATCCAAGTGTCAATACTAAGCATGTTTTAATAATTTTTTTCATGTCTATTTATTTTGAGAGACAGAGAATGCACACACATGTGTGTGAGTGGGGGAGGGATAGAGAGACAGAGAAAGAATCCCAAGCAGGTTCTGCCCTGTCATCACAGAGCCTGATGCAGGGCTCAACCTCACAAACTGTGAGATCATAATCTGAGCTGAAAGTGAGAGTCAGACGCTTAACTGACTGAGCCAGGCACCCCAATACTAAACATTTTTAATACTAACCACTGTTTCTTGAAAAATGTTATTTATGTATGTGCTTCTCTGTAAGAGACAAAATAAGGTTGCCTGTATATATTTTCTACTATGAAAAGTCCATTTATTTGGCAAATTTGTAACTGAATCCCTACTACCTGTATCACACTGGACTAGGCACCCTGAGGATACAAGGATGTATGGAATCAGGTTCCTGCCCTCTGGGACCTTAACACGCAGAGGAAAGATGAGGTAACTATAAAACACTATGTGAAAATCCAAGTGAGTCAGAGGTGTGTGGTCATCAGTAGCAGAAGCCTGTTCAAATTAGTTTAGAAGTGGTTACAGATGTAAGCCATGACAGTGTTTGTGGTCAGGATTCAGATGTGACGGGGGCCCAGGAAAAGGCAGAGCAGCTGGGCCTCCCCGAGGGCTGGTTCAAGAGACCAGAAGCAGCTCCCCCTTGCCTTTCCTTCCACCTCATTTTCCTCTGTGGGTGAACACTCCCTGCAGCACAGGCCACATGTGGCTGTCCCACATGCTTAGCTCCAGCCACACCCAAAACACTGTCCGAAATCAATGACTTCCAGGCCCTAAGTAGGAGTCCCATTTTGGGTCAGCTGTCCAGCCTGGTCCAATCAGCGGTGGAGCAGATATGTAGAGATGGGTCACATGGTATAACCAGCTCCCAACGCCACCCCTGTGGCAATAGGGCATCACTCTGTCCAAATAGGAGGAAATTGTGACGTAGACAGACATACATACGTAGGAGACAAAACATACCCCCTTGCCAGTGTGATTGCAAGAGCTTAGAAGGTAAGTGGTTTGGGGGTTCAGAGGAGGTAAGATCCCTAACAGCTGAGGAATGTGTGGAACCTTCCAGCCATCAAGGATCAAGGACTTCCAGACACATGGGAGGGCATTGTAAGTAGTAAACACAGACACACACAGACACACACACACACACACACACACACAGACATGCACTTGCATGCACACATACAAAGTAAAAAGACCAGTAAAGGTAAATATAGATAAGGGCTGCAAAGAAAGCCATCGAAATTTCAGCTATAAAAGAAAGGTCTACTTCAGATGGCCTTGCACTAAGTTGTCTCTCCATTCTCCCTGAGGAGGTGACATTTAAAGGAGAACTACATGATAAAAAGTTAGCCATAGGAAGTACCATTCCAGGCAGAGTTCAGCATGTGCAAAGGCCCTGAGGTTAATGTGAATTTATGTGTTGAGGTGGAGTCCAGTGACTGAGGGAGGGCCACCTGAGGTAAGAACAGAGAGGGGCAGGAGCAGGTCATGTTGGCCTAGCAAGCCATGGTAGGAGCTGGGTTTTGTGCAAAGTGAGATGGGAAGCTATTAAAAGATTGTAAGCAGGGGCATATTATCAGAAAATTTAAATGTTAAAAGGCAACTTCTGGCAGCTGTGTGAAGAATGGGGGGCAAAAATGAAAGGAGGAAGCCCAGTTTAGAGGCTCCTATGGTAATCGAGGTAAGAGATGATGATGGCTAGATCCTCACCTCCAGGAGATGGACAAATGAGGATGGATCAGACACAACTAATGGGACAAAATGCTGGTTGGCAGCAGGGGCTGAGGGAAAGGGAAGAATCAAAGGTGGCTCCTAAGTGTCTGGTTCTGGAGGGAACAATCAAGAGTTCTGATCTGGAAGGGTTAGGTTTTTCATGTCTTTCGGGGCGCCTGGGTGGCTCAGTCGGTTAAACGGCCAACTTCGGCTCAGGTCATGATCTCACGGTCCGTGAGTTTGAGCCCCGCGTCAGGCTCTGTGCTGACAGCTCAGAGCCTGGAGCCTGTTTCAGATTCTGTGTCTCCCTCTCTCTGACCCTCCCCCGTTCATGCTCTGTCTCTCTCTGTCTCAAAAATAAACGTTAAAAAAAAAATTTAAAAAAAAAAAAAAAGGTTTTTCATGTCTTTGAACCTTCTAGTACAGTCATGTTTGTGCAAAACTGCAGTGTGGAGGGGACCTGTGGGCTGAACTGTGCATTGAATGTTAGGGAGAAGCCCCTCAGGTGAGCTTAAGTAAAGCGGGGTTTGTTATGAGGACTCAGAGGAATGTCACCAAACCTGAGGGCACAGGTAAGCCTGGCAAGCCTTGTGCACTCCGGGAGCCAAAGCAGCCTTCCCATCTTTGTACACGCGACGAACTCCTACAGCCCCCACTGAGTCTGCGACTCCAATGTGTCCGTCTCTCTTTCTCTGCGTCTGCTGTGTCTGTCTCTGGATTTTTCTCCGTGTCTATTAGTATTTGGGTTTTTGCGTCTCTTTCTCATTCTGAACGTGTGGCCACGTGTGTGGGCGTGTGCCTCTCCCTGTGTCTCGCACTCCATGATCATTTCTCTGCTTTTTCTCTCTTCATGCATTAGGAGTGTCTGTGCTTTTATCTGTCTCTGTCCATCTGTCTGTCTGTCTCTTTCTCTGGCTGCACTGTCTCTTGCACTGTTTTCTTTAACATGCTTATTTCTTTCTCTCCTTGCAAATGATGAAATGCGGCTGCTCCTATCCGACTTTGACCACACCTTCCAACTCACCTGCCTAGCAGAGACTGACCACCAACTCAAAATTCCAATTTCAGATTCCTGGGGGAGAGGATCTGATTGGCCCAGCTTGGGTCAGGCACTAATTTCTAGTTCAATTCAGCTGTGGCCAGGAAGGCATGAAGCAGGGGCAGGGAAATGTCAGGTGCCATAAAAATGATTGTACGCTACTCATCAACAGAGCACTAAGGTCCTGGCCAGTGGCAAAGAAGATAAGAGACTTTGAAAAACAGATAAAATGCTCACTAGTAGGAAATATTATAAACATCTAACTAGAAACACCAGCAGAATCAAACAGTATAAAAGAGCTTGCCAAAATTGCTCGATTTAAGGGCAATCTCGGAAAATCACTATTGTTTCTTTACACCAGTAATAACCAATTAGCAGATATAATTTTTAAAAAGATATAATTCACAGGAGAAACAAAACCTGTAAAATATGTAAGAATAAATAAAACCTAGAGGAAGTAAAATTTTAAATTCTAATAAATACAAATACATGCATATATGACTTGAGTAAATGAATAAATTCCAAGGTCATGAATGGGACAACTTAATATTACAAGAATATCAATTTTTACCCTCAGCCTATAAATTCAAGACAATTACAATCAATTTTCCAGGTAGGGTTTAAAAAAAAACTTTATACTTTCCATGGAAATAAAAAACTTGAAAGAATTTACTCTGAGGAGCTCTGGGCCTTCACAAGCAGTGTGTGCCATGTGCTGAGGACAGGGCGGAAAAGCTAAAACCTGTTGAAGTACCCTGGGCCTCAGCAGGTGCACCACGGCAGCCCTCTGAAAACTGGAGCAGGACAGGAGGACAGAAAAAGGTCTCCTCTGACACAAAGACAGGGAGAGGATGGAGACCAATGCTAACTCCCCATAGCAGAGAGTTCCCTCGGCACACAAAACTGGCAATTGAGCTGTAAAGTACAGGGATATTCAGGGCCCTGGGTCCCCAGATCCCCATTCCTCCTAAAGGGGAAGTCCTGATCCAACCCTTTGAAACCAGTGGTAACTGAATCAAATTACAGGTACAAGGAAACCCTGGACTCAGTTCTATTAGAGGTGAGATTTATTCAGCCTTTCCCACCCACTAGTGGCCTGACAGAAGGTCCATGCCTGCCCTGGGAGATAGATAGATTTACCCCAGACTCTCTTGCTCTTTTTCATACCACATCTGCAATAAAATTATTTTTTGAAGAATCTATATGTAAAAGAATATGGACTAACTCCATTTATGCGAGGTTCTAAAACAATCATGGCAGGGGATGGAATTGGCACAGGGCACAAGAAAAATTTCTGGTGTGGTAAACTATTCTATATCTTAAGGGTGCCTTAGCTTAATTCTGGACTTTTATTCTTTGTGTATATTTTTGAGATATAATTTTACACATAACAAACATGGAAAGATCATAAGTATTCAGCTAAATAAATTTTGAAAATTACATGTAACTTTTGATTTATGCCTCAATAATTTCTATGGAAGGATAAAAAAACTATAGTTAATTAGGACAACCTTAAAAAAAGAAAAGAATCTTGCTTTCTCTGATAATATAGTATACTATGAAGCCCTGGTAATAAAAACAGTCTGGTATTGTTCTACAAGCAGATAACGGCCAATAGAACAGAATAGAGAGCCAATGAAGTCCTATTATCATACCTCTTACATGGTAAAATAACACCATAAATCAAAGAAAATACTGGTTAGTAACAGTGTTGAGAAATTGGGACACAAGAAAAGCAAAGTTGGATTCCTACCTAATATCACTTTATTCCAAATAGTTAAAAGATCTAAATGTGTAAGACTAACATCTAAAATGAATAAGATGTAGACTATTGTTTTGACATAGAAGGAAGAAAGCAATTCCTAAACCATACCTCAAAAGCACAAACCACATGGCAAAAGTCAGATGGATTTGATCAGATCAAAATTATGTATTTTCCAACTCAATGAAAGAGATTGTGGCGTTAACAGATGGCAGAATGAAAGGACATACTTGTGGCATTTAATATCGACAGAGAATTCATTATTTAGAATATGCAAGAAACTCCTGTAAATTTAAGGGAATATAGACAGCAACCCCAAATTAAAAATGTTCAAAGGATATGATTTAGCAATTTACAGAAAGAAAAATTGAAAAGGCTAATAAGCATGTAAAGAGATGTTCAAACTCATTAGTAATCAGGGAAATTCTAATTAACAAAGTGTCATCTCTTTATACTTATTAGACTGGCAAAATTGGAAAACTGGATAATGCCAAGTGCTGGAGGGGTTGTGGGGTATGCAAATTTCCATGTATAGCTGCTGGGAGTGGTGTAGCCATTCTCGAAAGGTTGGGTGAGTACTTAGTCGAATTAGATATGCAAATACCTATGACCCAGCCACCCTGTTCCTTGGGTCTATATCCCAAGAAATTCTCACAGAGTCCAAGAGACCCAAATATGAGGCGGCTGAGTTATTCCAGGGTGCAAGGGGGTGGAAGCGTGGCTAGGTAAGTTGTGGTGGACGTGCACATCATGGCATAGGTACCAGTCAGCAGTGAGGAGCAATGAACCAAATAGGTACATGGCAGCAAGGATGGATCTGGAAAACACAGAGTTCGGCAAAACAAGAGAGAACATGAAATATATGATACAACACTATGTAGGTTCATTTAAAACACATGTACACAGAACACCTCTAGGGCTTTGCAAGAGGACACACATTGAACACTCAGATGATTGGCTGGGGTAAAAGGAAAGGAGAGTGGGAGAAAGGAACGGAGAAGAAGTAAATAAAACAAGGGGGTGGGGAGGACCTTGCACGCACCATGACGGTTATGGGCCACGCACGCTGATGACCAGTATGAACTCAACCCTCTGCACCCAAGGCTTAACACTGTTATAAGGGTTCCTTCTCAGGGGGAGAAGGACAATATCCAGGAGGGGGGTGGGGGGCTGTCAAGTCACTAGGTCCCTGAGGGCCTGCAGTGCCCCAAGTGACTGTAAAAAAGGAAGCGACTTCATCCTTGATTTTCTTAGAAGAAATTTAAGTTCAGAGAAGCTAAAGAACTTGCCCAAGGTCACAGTTTGTAAGAAGCAGTGCCAGAATTCAGACTCAGTATCAAAGTGAGTCATCATTCTCCCGCCGTTGCCCTGGCCCAAGCACACATGGTGGCTCATCTGCACTGCGGCCACCACCTTCTCGCTGGCCTCTCCATCCCCCTCCACATACACACACGCAGAACAGCCAGAGCCGCTCTGTGGAAATGTGAGTCAGATCTCGTCACTTCCCAGCTCAAAACCCTTCAAAGTGGTCTCAGTCCCACATCATTCCACATCATTTTGGAACAAAATCCAAAATTCTTACCTGCCCCCAGATGGCCCAGCACCCCCGTCCGAGCTCTCCAGTCTGCTTTTCCAGCTCAGCCACATCAACCTCCTTGCTGTTTCCTCAACACTCCCAGGACATTCTAACCACAGGACCTGGCACTAGCTTCCTCACATTTCCACTAGGCCTCTGCATCACTTCACTCAGGTCTCTGCTCATGTGACCTGCCAAAGAAAGCCTTTCTGACCATCTTATCTGTAATGCACCATTTTCTACTTACCATTTTTGATGCTTCCCTCTGCTTCGTTTCTACCACTTATCCTTACCTGGCAGCAGATTACCTCTATTTTCGCTCGTTGGTTTATTTTTGTCTTCCACATTAGAATGAGGGCAAGATACTGCTCTGAATCATGTGCTGTGTACAATCCCTGGCCCATGGCAAGCCCTCATGCAATGTATGTGGGTGACTGGAGGTCTGAGCCCAGAACCCATTCTGTCCACGGTGGCACCATTCATGGCTCCCAAACTCAACTTGGGGAACAGATTGTGGTGCAAATGGAAGCAACAGCAAAGGTCAAAAGTGGCCCTTTACTAGGAAGCAGGTGTGCAGGTCAGAGAGAAGGAATCCCAGAACCTAATGGAGCTGAACAAAGTGGGGACCGGGAAGAAGAAACAGCAGGCATGGAGATTTTAGGGTGTCAGTTTCTCCAATCTTTCTGTTTCTGCTTCCGGAAAAGATGACAATCAAGCTGACCAACCAGTTCCTCCACCCCCAGAGCCGCCAAAGGCTGACCCTGTTCTTATGAGCCTCGTGGGGGAGAAATTTCACAACTGCCCTACAAAATCCCCTTCCCAAGTCTGATGATCATAACAATATGAAATCAATTCTTATTAGTAGCATAAATGTCTCTCGCTGCAATTTTATCCCATTTCCTCCAAGAAATGTACTATGTAATTGAGAAATAAATAAGGGGGTAAAGTGCCATAGAAATCTAACATCATGTGCACAACTCAAATAAGAGATTTCCCCCCTGGATTGTAATTATGTCTCTTGTTAATCCCAGCTAGCTCTCAGAATCTAGCTCGTAGGGCTGAACTTTGCAATCAGCTTCCCTAAAAATACCACTTACTGTAGGTCTCTCCTAAGAGACACCATCGACACGACCATTAAGAGGAGAGACTCCTTGGTGGGAAGAGAGAAAGATCTTTTCTCAATTTATTGCCCTTCTGCTAAAAGCACATCCACTATTCATTTTTACCCCCACTAAATGATGTTCTTAGGATCCCTGGAAGAACGCTGGCCTGGCCACAAAACCCAATTTGGCCTGCAAAAGGAGACCGGGCTACTCTCCCTCCAGCACCATGTGAAATGCCATCTTCATGGATTCATCCCTTGGAGTTAAGTGTTTCCCTCCTTCAGGTTCTGCATCCAAAATGTCAATAGCTGAAGATGAGCCGCAAGGCCTTAATGTATCAGCATAATGGGCATTTATTGCTTTTGCTACATGTGTTCAGCCATCCTTCTTCTGGTGTCCCCGCCCCTGCATACACACATCCCAATTCACTTGCAACAGTCACCTTCAGTAACAGTTTTTAACACGCTGCATAACAAACAATCACAAAACCTTAATGCTCACAGAAATAAGCATTCATTGCTCACATACCTGGGATCAGGTATGTGTTTCTCTTTCTGGGCTTCTTTACACTTCTGGGGGCCACCTGGCTGTTTGCTCCTCCAGACTGGCCTCTGCTAGACAGCTGGAATGATCTGACTCTCTTCCGTGTGTCTGTCACACTCCTGGATATTTGCTCATAATGATGGCAGAGGTGCAAGAGAGCAACAAATACACCTACGTTCAGAAATGACACAATCTCAGCAGCTGTGGAATAAATGCAAACTTAAATGCAGGTCACTGGAAAGATAAATGTTGAGGTACAGGGTTGGTGAAATGATGTTGGATGTTCTCACATTTGGTGGAGAGAGAACCAACTGGTAAATCTCCTCATATGGTGATTTGACAAATGTGCAGTCCCTTTGGCCTGGACATAATACTTCTGGGGATTTACCCTTAGCAAACCAAGAAGTATTCAGAGATAGGTGACTAAGTACACCTAACACAACAGTTAAAAATGGAGACAAGTTAAATGTCCAGCATCAGGAGATGGGTGAAACAAAATATAATATTTCCATGCAATGGAATATTATATATATATATATATATATATATATATATATATATATATATATACATGGTATTATACATATACGCAAGAAATATTTACTCTACAGTTAGGTGAATATAACATGTTGTGTGAGACTACTTTTCTTGAGAAACCACACATAATTTATAGAGATATATATTCATTGAAAAGAAAAAGTTTAAATGAAAATATCAAAATGTTAATTGCAATTATCTATCTCTGGGTGAAAAATTATAAGATATTTTATTCCTTTTGCTTGTCCATATTTTCATATTTTTCCACAGTGGACCTCTATTATCCATTTAATTTTAAACCTTATTAAAATGGGCCTGATTTTCCAATCCGATTACGGTCTAACACATCTTTTTTAGGAATGTTTCACACACAGTGGACTCTAAACCCCCCATCCCCTTGGCCTGGTACTTTTTGCTAAGGCTGGCATCATAACCATAACCCTCTCCAGTTTCATTACTGTGTGGGCTTATAACCTGTAACCAATTAATTCAGGGATGGGAACTTTGGAACACCAGTGGCCCCTGCCTCCCTAGCACCACCTAGAGTATGCAGCCTGATGACAATGCCTGCCCTAGGGCTGTGGTTTCTATTCCCAATGGCAGGAAACTAACTCAGCTTCTTTCTGCAAAAATCTAACTGTACACAATTAAAGGTGCCTTCCTCTGGAGGATTCCGGGTCCCAGAGCTGCTGCTGGCTGCACCTTGGGAACAGGAGCCCTGTGCAGAAAGCACTAAGGAGCTCATTACTCAAAGGTGCCCTGTGGCAAACCATTTGCAAAGCGAGCAAGCTGTTTGTAGAGTGAGTAATCACTCTAGCGTTTGAGTTTCACTCACAAGGAATGTTAACAGCACATTGTAAACATCATTCATGTTAATACTATTTTTTTCAATCCTTCATTTGCAGAGTGAAACATTCCTTCATCTGTCCCTGATCCAAAACTTATATATACTTGAAAGAACGTATCAGGTTGGCAAATAATGTTTTTCAATTTGTTTTCCAATATCTGGATTGGCTGGGATTTGGCCTTAAAGACTTGGCTGACCTTCCTAGACGACCGGGTGACAGATTCTTCCAGAAATGCAACTAGAATGAGCACAGAGCAAAGGTAAAATGTGATGCTCATATGACCTTCACTGAGGTGTCCTGGGGGCGACTGGAAATAGGCTTCACAGACCCCAAATCTCTCTCTTCCCTACCCACTCCCATTTATGTCTTAGTCCGTTCAGCAGGCTGCGATGACAAAAATACCATGGACAGGGCAGCTCAAACACCACACATTTATTTCTCACATTTCCCAAGACTGAGAAGTGGAGCAGATTGTGTCCTCAAGTGGGAGAGCTCTCTGGTCTCCTGTAAAGGCACTAATCCTACTCAGGAGAGCTTTACCCTCATGACCTAATCACCTCCCAAAGGCCCCGCCCCCAAAGACTGCCACACCAGGGACTAGGTTTCAACATACGAATTGGAGGGGGACACAAACCTTCAGTCTATGGCAGTGTGCCTCTGTGCACAGGACCCATGAGCCTGAGAGCCCTGGACTGATTTTTGTCTGCTTTATCCAGCAGTGTATAATAGCTCCTTATTAAAACTTCCTACTAAGACTGGGGATTGTCCATTTCTCCTTCTAATCCTGTTTTTTAGGCCATGTTATTAGGAGTGTAAGGTCATAATTATATCTTGATGAAGGACACCATTAATCATGCAGCATCTAATGCTTTTCACCTTAAAATCTATTTTGTCTCAAAGAGCAGCTTTCTTTGGGCTAGCATCTGCCTGACAGACTGTTTCCACTCTTTATTTTTTTATAATTTTTTAATGTTTATTTATTTTGGAGAGAGAGAGAGAGAGAGAGAGAGAGAGAGAACGAACATGAGTGGGTGAGGAACAGAGAGAGGGAGACACAGAATCCGAAGCAGGCTCCAGGCTCTGAGCTGTCAGCACAGAGCCCGATGTGGGACTCAAACTCATGAGCCATGAGATCATGACCTGAGCTGAAGTCGGATGCTTAACCTATGGAGCTACCCATGTGCCCCTCCATGCTTTATTTTTAACTTTTCTATATTTTTGTCTCTTATGAGCAGCAAACAAATGGATTTTATGACTTTGATTTTTAGTCAACATGATAGTCCCTGTATTTAATGGGTTAGTTGAAAAACTTTACACCTAGATTAGTAATATATATTTTTTATTGCTTATCTTGTTTTTCCTGTCAATAATGTCTCTCTTCTGAGCTTCTCTGTATCCACTGATTTGATTACATTTGACTTCTCTTCACCCCCTCCCTTTTTTGTCCTTCGTTTGATGGTTGTAATATCTGTTTCTATTACTTAAGTGGTTGCTCAAAAAATTTTAATAGTACCTATCTTTCATTGAGTATATTTTCTAACAAAGTCCAATGTTTGGGTGTGCCATACTTTCTTCCTTCTAAACCACATGGGATCATCTTCAGTGTTGATACTGGTGATCTACTCTGTTGAGGAGGTGGGAGACAGGAAAGGAACAGGATGGAGGGTAAGCCTCTGACACTAGGAATATCAAGAACACTCGCTTACATTTGTTTTCTTTTTTCTCTTTTTTTTAACGTTTATTTATTTTTGAGACAGAGAGACAGAGCATGAACGGGGGAGGGCCAGAGAGAGAGAGGGAGACACAGAATCTGAAGCAGGCTTCAGGCTCTGAGCTGTGAGCACAGAGCCCAACGCAGGGCTTGAACTCACAGAGCAGGAGATCATGACCTGAGCTGAAGTCGGACGCTCAACTGACTGAGCCACCCAGGCGTCCCATATTTGTTTTCTTTACCACAATTAAAATCCCTTTACTGTATCTGTCAGGATTTTTCACAATATATGTGTAGTGTAAACCATTTTCAAACAATACATAAAAGTGTAAGAGAAATGAAAGTCACCCAAAATACTTTCTACCCTGAGATAACTAGATTTAAGTGACCATCCATTCATTCATGTGTCTCTATATGCAGATATAAAGATATATGCACATATCTTTATATTTTCATACATAAAATTTTCATAAGTGGACTTATGCATTTGCTTTTTAAATCCAATGACTGCTTCTATTGAACTTGAGTTTTGCCTGCTTCTCCCCTACTCCAATGCACACATCTTATATAACCTATATATTAACAGCTTACCTTAACATCCTATCTTAGCTTTTTCCAGGTTCACTTAATTGTAGGTAGGTGAGAGAGAGACAGAGAGAGAAGACAAATCTACATAATTTTAGTCATTATTTTATAAAACTAGGATTATGTTATACTCCTCTGAAGTTTGCTTTTGCCACTTTATAATTTATTACGTAAATCCTCTGTAGTCAGCTGTAATATACCTAACGTATTCTTTGTACGTGTTTTATTAAGAAAATATTCATACATACACAAAAGAAGTGAGAAAAGTGTAATGAACTCTCACGTATCCATCACCCAGCTTCAACAGTTATCAATATTTACATTTTGCCAATCTTGTTTCATTAATCCTTCCCGTGCTAGGCATCATAATAGCCCCCAAAAGGTGTTCACATTGTATCCTCTAAGAATATGTTACTTTACATGGCAAAAAAAGATGTTGCAGATGTGATTATGTTAAATACACTGAGATGAGGAGATTATCTTGGATTATCTAGGGGGGGCCCACCTCATCATGCGAATCCTTAAAATTGGAGAATCTTTCTTGACTGTAGTTAGAGAAGATGTAACCGTGGAAGAATGACCAGAGAAATGCAACCTTGATGGCACTGAAGATAAAAATGGCAGTGAACCAGGGCCTCTAGGAGCTGGAAACAATAAGGAAATGGATTCTTCCCTAGAGCCTCCGGAAGGGAGCACAGCGCTGACAACACTGTGAGGTTAGCCCCTGGAGAACCAGGTCACCCTACTAACCTACAGGACTGCAAGGTAGTAAGTGAATGGAGTTTTTAGGCTACTAACTTATGTTAATTTATTACAACAACAGTGAAAAACTAATACCCGATTAAAAAAAATGAATATACCTCCCTTTCCTTTTATTCCTTTCCCCTTTCTTCCCTTCCTTCCTTCCTTTTCTTTCTTTCTTTCCCTTTTTCTTCTTTTTCTCTCTCTTTTTCTTTCTCCCTGTCTTTCTCCCTCTCCTTTCCTTCTTTCCCTCTTTCCTTACTTTCTGGTTGGTGCTGCAGATGGTGCTGCTTATATTACCTATAAATATTTTACTTACCATAGATTTTTAGCATGAGGATTTTTAAAACAATCACAATACCTGTTATACTTTACAAAATGAATAATTGTTTAACATCACCTAATAGTCTGTGTTCAGATTCTCCTTGGTGTCTAAAAAAAAAAAAAAAAAAAAAAAAAAGCCTCTCTTGATACTTGTTTTACTTAATCAGGTTCTTTTTTTAAATATAATTTGTTGTCAAATTTACTTACATAAAACACCCAGTGCTCACCCCAACAAGTGCCCTCCTCAATGCCCATCAACCACTTTCCCCTCTCCCTCATCAACCCTCAGTCTGTTCTCTGTGTTTAAGAGTCTCTTATGGTTTGCCTCCCTCCCTCTCTGTTTGTAACTACTTTTTCCCCTTCCCCTCCCCCTCCCCCATGGTCTTCTGTTAAGTTTCTCATGTGAGTGAAAGCATGATACCTGTCTTTCTCTGACTTTTAATCAGGTTCTAAAGAAAGTCTTCAAGTTACATTTTATTGATACTTCTCTTAAGTCACTTTTAATTCATAAGTTTTCTCTTATCTCCTTCTAAACAGGCTTTTTTTTTTTTTGGTGGAAAAACCTAGTCATTTGCTCAGAATTTGCCACATTCTGAACTAAGGTGACCACAGCCTCAAGGTAGCAATTAACATGTTGTTCTCTTGAATATTTCCTATAAAATGGAACTTAGATCTAGAGGCTTGATGAGATTTATATTCAATTCTCTTGGCTTCCTGTTGCATTACGCGTGATTGTTTTGCTTTGAGTGATAATGAAATGGATTGGTGGCTCATGTGTTGCCAGCCTACCTATCCTTCATAAAGTTTCCCAAAAGCCTTTCACCCTGTGATATGGGGAGTCCACTGCCTAAATCTATCACTTCATTAACATTCTTTTAGCATCATTAAAACTCATTTGCATATATTTGATGCATTTTTACCTTTTGCAATTTTTAAAAATTACTCAAGCTTTCCCAACGTTAGCCAATGGGAGTCCCTATGATTGGCTCCTGCATTCGCTTGACATGCACCATTAATGCTCGATAGCTGCCACTTAGTATGAAATGCCATTTGAAGAACACAACCTAAGTGGTCAGGGTTAGCTCACTCTTTTAAAGCCTGAACGATAGTTCATGCTATGAACATCAGAAATTGCAGGTGAGTCCACTCAACTGTATTCTAATCCTCTCAGTGTGTCTTACATGACACATGCCAACAACTACATCTTCTCCCTCATAACTATACTAAATTCCTCATTTGACTGAGTTTCTACCAAACAGGCCCGTGAGAGAGATTTGGAAGCCAAAAGCATGGAAAAATTTTGCTCTGGCCTCTTCTCTTAGCACAGTCGTGGAGGCTGAGACACGGGACCTGTCCTAGAAATCCCAGTGACTGGTGCCTAGCTTCACAGATTGCAAGGGTCAGGGCACAGGGCAGTTATTTTGCTGTGTTATACAACTGCTGCAGTGTATATTGAATCTAGCAGCTGGAGCTGGAGCTTCCTGAACGTCTAGCTTTATTAGCTTTTACTAGGTTATGATGCTTTAAAAAAATTCTTAGTAGTTTAAGACAAAGGGTGATTTCTCCCTGATATCGTGCACTGGCTGTGGGTTTGATTTGACTCTACCCCTGTGTCTTCATTATTCTAGGGTCCAGGCTGACCAAGGAGCACCTATCTAGGACGTGCCATTGTGACAGATTAAAAAGAGAGATGGTGGAACCATACGAAGGCACTTAGAGCTTTTATTTGGACCTGGCACACATCCCTCCCACTGACATTTCATTGGTCAAAGCAAGTCATGTGGCCAAGCTTAATGCTAATGGAGTGGAGAAGCAGAATCCTCTAACAAAGAAGGGGAGCAAATAATTGAGAATAATGCAATCCACCACTGTTGCTATGTTCGTGCACGGAGAGCAACAATTGTGGGCAAGTTATAGGCTGATGTCCTAAGAGTCACTCCTGGAGACTCAACCTAGACCCCACTCCTCCAGCCCTCCCAAGGACTGGGCACCTGCCCAGTCCTCCATATCAACTCCCTTTCTCCCCTAATCAACTGGAACTGAACTCAGCAGCCACAGAATGTAGCATTACAGTTTATTCATTCCACATTGGTAGACAATCATTTTGTTTCTAGGTTTCGTTTTTTAATTTTGCTGCTAAATATAATGCTGCAACAAAACCCTTTAAAATATAGACTTAGATGCTGTATCTTTTTTTATACCTATGAATTTTGAGTTCTAGGTATAGGATTACAGAGCCAGAGAATATAGATGTTTTTCATTATAATCATGATTTCCATATTTATTTTTTAAAAAGCTAAAACAATTATTCTTTCTCCTTGCATGTTTACCAGTAATATTTAACTCTTTTTTTTTGCCATCTGATAGGGGACAAATGTTATTTCTTTGATCCTCTAATTTGTAAGTCTCTGTCCACTGGTGAAGCTAGACATCTTTTTATTACAGATTTGAGGTATAATGTACATACTATAAAATTGATCCATTGCAACTGTACAGTTGAATGACTTTGTAGTAAATTTATATTGTTGTGCAACCATCACCATAATCCAATTCTAGAACTTTTTCCTCACCCCAAAAAGTTTCACCATGCTTGTTTGTAATCAATTCTTGCCCCACCTCCAGGCAACCACTAATCTGCTTTGTGCTTCAGGTTTTCCTTTTAGGACATTTTATATAAATGGAATCATGTAATATGCAGTCTTTTGTGTCTGGCTGCTTTCACTTAGACTGCCATCAGTGTTCATCCCTATCCATGTTGCAGAGTCTACCAGTAGTTTGATCCTTTTCATTGCCAAATACTATTCCATTTATGGATATACCACATTTTGTTTATCCATTCACCGGTTGATGTACATTTAGATGGTTTCTACCTTCGGCTGTTATAAATAATGCTACTATGAAAATTTGTGTACAAGTCTTTGTGTGGGCATGTATTTTTATTTCTTTTGGGTAGATACCTAGGAGTGGAATTGCAAAGTCATAAGGTATTTATGTTTAACTTTTTAAGTGTCAAACTTTTCCAAAGTGGTTATACCAGTCTATTTTCCACCAGCAACATACAGGGTTTCTGTTTCTCTGTATCATTGTCAGTACCTGACTTTGTCATTTTGACTAGAGCCATCCTAGTGGGGTTAATGATATCCCATTTTGGTTTGAAATTGCATTTCCTTAATAATTAATGATATCTAGCACCTTTTCATGTGCTTAAAAGCCATTCCCATATCTCCTTGGTGAAATGTCTACTCAGATCTTTTACCTGTTTTTAAATTGAGATGATATTTTACTATTGAGTTGTAAAACTTCTTTATATATTTTGAATATGAAACTTTTACATATCTATAATTTACAAATATTTCCTCCCAGGCATGATTAAGCTCCTGATGTTCAGGCTACACCCCACCCTGGTTGAACCACCTGGACACCCAATCTTAAAATGAGGGAAATGAGGAACAAGAATAGTCCCAGGCAACAGTGCTACAGACTCCCACAGTGCTTACCTCGGGAATGTTTGCATGAATAAGCACTTCTCAATATGTTGTTTGCCTCTGGTCAATTTCCAGACTTCTGAAATGGTTGTTTTGACAGTTTTTTCCCATTTCTTAGTTGTGTTTTGAAGAAAGGATTTACAGATCTCTTTGCTCCTCCATGCTGGAAATTGCTAGGCAATTTTTTGACGTCACTTTTTATGTTTATGACGGGTTGGAGCTGGGCTTCTTCCTCAATAGCTCCAGAAGCACCAGGTTGTGGTTTTTTGTCTAGGACTGGGATTGGGTGGTGTGCCTATCCCTGAATCACTCACAGTGGCCATGGAACACACAAGCCTGAGTTCAGGGATGGCTGGGCCTCCAGAAGTGAACTGTACCCCAATTCATGGTGCTAGGACATAATGCTAGGTAGCAAAAACAGTCAATATTCACCACAGCCTCCCTTTAGAGTTGTGATTCCGCATGTGAAGCCCTTACATCACGGGCCAGTGACCAACACCTACAATGTCCATCAGCTTCAGAGGGACCCCACCTGAGTATGCGGCCCTGCTGAGTTCTTAATGACACTAGGCAAAGACTCCTAAGATTCAGGTACAGAAACCCGATTTGGAAGGGAAAAGATTTCAGCCCCTCGCCCCCCAGGTCTCTTCCAGCTGTAAGCCTAAGAACTTATCATTTGAGTTTTCTCTTTTGTTTTACATTTTACTTTTTCTTTTTTGTTTTGTTTTGTTTATTTATTTGAGAGAGGGAGAGGGAGACAGAGTGTGATCAGGGGAAGGACAGGGAGAGAGGAAATCCCAAGCAGGCTCCATGCTGTCAACACAGAGCCCAATGAGAGGCTCAAACTCACGAAGGCATGACCTGAGCTGAAATCAGGAGTACAAGGCTTAACCAACAGAGCCACCCAGGCGCTCCTATATTTTACTTTTTCTTATGTTTCCTTTTAGTCTCTTGTCCCTTCTTCTCAGCAATGTTCTATTTTAACATTCCTTTACCTTCTCATCTGAAAGACTTCCCTGTTCTGTTTCTGTCATTCTCTGCCTCTGTCTTGCTCTCTATTATCAGCATCTATTTATTGAACACCCACAACAGTCAGGCACTGTGCCCAGCTACACGTTGCAAAAACAAAGATGTATTAACTATAATCCCTTCCCTCAAGTTCACAGTATCTTTGCCAGAAAGAGCCTATCGTTCATGGTGAAGCTTATAGCACAAGTGTAACATGTAAGTGCAAAGTGAGTGATGCTGACAATGCAGGCTGTGCCTTCTCCCCAGGCTGGCCTTGTGCACAGACAGCTTAGCTGAAGGCTTCCATAACATTAAGAAGGCCTCCAAGCCCCGAGAATATCTTACTCTTCCCAGGGCTTGAAATTCCTCACTTCACCTCTTCCCACTCATGAAAAATTCCTATAACGTGACAACCACTAGGGTGCTCGATGCCAGGCATGTGACATAGGTAAGTTCCGAAAGGTTGCTTCCTTCTGAAGATGAGTGGTATCAACCAAAAGGCAAGGCAGCCGCTTTGATGTGGTGGAGGATGGCTTCTCTAGTAGATATTCGTGTTAGAGAAGTGGGCCTGCATGGGGAATCCCTAAAGGGTATCCTGTGCCTGTGATGCAAGATAACATGGGTACAGAAGAAGGATGAAGACCCGGAGGGGGACAGAACCTCCAAATGCTGATTCCATATACTTCATTTCTGGACCAGGGGCCACTCGGAATTCTGCCCATCCATTATTCCCTGTTTAATTTTCTTCTTTTGTTCTCTCACTTAACTGCCAGGTGATGGGCAATAGTTTATATGTGATTTAGAGCTCACTGACCTAGACAAGGCACTTGAACTTCTGTTGAAGTTTAAAAATTGTTGCAATTCATGTGATTGAGCACTGCTAATGTCACAGGCTGGTGAATAACTGTAAAGAAAAGCAAAATCTTCCATTCTATCATGGGCTCCTTGCCCACATAGTGAGTTATCACAAGGGCAAGCCAAGCGCAGAAACACCCCATTGGGGAGGGGACAATGGAGAGACTTATTCATGCTATGGAAATTTTGAGAAACTGAAAAAAAAAAAAAAGACCCTAGACAAGGTGGGGCGGGGGGGGGGGGGAATCACACTGTGAGAGAGAAAAAACTTCACCTTTGAGTGTGAGATTCGTTTACCTTTGTTAAGACACCCATCCCATGAACACTATAAATATAGCATCCTGATTATTTAAGAGAAAAACTCTAATTTTCAAGTTTGTGCTATTTCTAGCGATTCCAATCTGCTATGCAGGAAGCGTGAGAGTGCTGATAATTAAGGAACACTATGTTAGGCGATGATAACACACCGCCTCTGGATCCCGGCTCACAGTACCTTGTAAATGTGACAAAATCAGATCTGATACTGCTAAAATGTCAGGAACACACGTTAGCAATCCTCTGATTCCAATACAATTCAGTGATGCTTAAGTTCGCACTGCAATCCTTGTGTCACTGTTCCGTGTCATAGATAATATGAATTGAAGATAATTATTACAAGGAAATATCAAAAAGCCACAAGCTGAAATAATTTACAAATCACTTCCCCCCCGCTCCACTTTTTGTCACTGACCTGCATAAATTGCACAACCGACAGTCATGAAAA
This sequence comes from Neofelis nebulosa, assembly GCF_028018385.1. Taxonomy (NCBI): domain Eukaryota; kingdom Metazoa; phylum Chordata; class Mammalia; order Carnivora; family Felidae; genus Neofelis; species Neofelis nebulosa. Next base: position 35,479,650 of record NC_080786.1, on the reverse strand, counting down.
TGAGGGCGTTTGACTGAACTCCTCATAACCTTCAGGACTGTAAAGCAACAGAAAATGAATTAATGATTTTCTCTCCCCATCCACCCACGTACTGATAGCAATCAGCCAAGCCCCAACCTGGTTGTATTTCCAGATTCCTCCTCTCCTCATGCCAATCACACTAAATCCTATCAAGTTTACCTACTTCTCCAACCAGCCCCAGGTTCGGTTTCAGATCTTCCACAACTCTCAAAGTCATCTCCGGTTTCTGGTCCAAGCCCTCCATCTGGCTGCCTGAACGAGGTATCTAAACCGCAAGTCTGACAGTGCCCCTGCCCTGCTTAATAACCCTGCAGAAGCCCCTTTTACCCCTAGGTTCAAGGTCCAGTTCTTTGGCATGCCTATGTGATCTTTGGCGATCTGCCTCTGCCCATCTCTCTGGCTAGATCCCCCAATCCCTGCTACCTACACCTTGCATTTTATACCCAAACCAGAGGGACCAAACCATGTAGGTACATGTACCTACATTCCCCATGCTGCTCTGGGGCATGCTTTCATGCCAGCCTCCCTCACTACCTTCACATAGAGAGCTATACTCATCCTTTAAGACTGTGCAGGAGGGGCACCTGGGTGGCTCAGTCAGTTAGGTGTCTGACTTTGGCTCAGGTCATGATCTCGCGGTCCGTGAGTTCAGGCCCCGCGTCGGGCTCTGTGCTGACAGCTCAGAGCCTGGAGCCTGTTTCAGATTCTGTGTCTCCCTCTCTCTCTGACCCTCCCCCATTCATGCTCTGTCTCTCTCTGTCTCAAAAGTAAATAAACGTTAAAAAAATTTTTTTTAAATAAATAAAATTAAAAAAAATAAAAAAGACTGTGCAGGAGGCATCTCAAGAAAGCCTTCCCGGAGTTCACAGAGACAAATAGATGTGCTTTCTTGGACTTCTCCCATTCTCCTCTCTGTCATATCGTCTTGCCTACCTTTCCTTCAGCCCCGATGGTTGGGAGGCCCTCAGGGCAGCGGCTGGATCTCATTCACCTTCCCTATGCCCAGCACAGACCAGCAGACCAGGGAAGTTGTAGGCATTCTGGAATTTGAATCAGAGTAGAAATTTAATTAAGTTATTGGTGAAAATTGTAGACTGTAGATTGTAGATTCGGTGGTTGGCAGGGGACCATTTTCTTCAATCCCTGAAATTCCTGTATTAAGGGAGCAGTGACTTGATGCAAGCCTTTATTCAAATATGTCATAAAATTATAAAGTCATGGACCATATGTTTATTTATATACAATATACATTGTTCCATGTTCTAGAACTGATATAAAAGTGTCATTCTTTATATTTTTAGATATGTCTTGCTTTTTCACTCAATGCATTTTTTAGATTTATCAATGTTGATACATTTTCATTGCTATGATGTATTCCATTATATGAATGCATCATGACTTATATGTTCATGACTGTTTTATTACTGGAATATGTGATCAATATGTAGGACTTTTTATTCCTAATAATATTCCTGCCATTAAATTCTGTTTTCTTATATTGAAAATGCCATATAGATTTCTTTCTTTTGATTTATACTGGTGGGTTTACCTGGCCCATTTCATTATTTGCAAATATTTGTGTTATGAATGTCTTTAATGAACAACAAAACTTGATTTTTATTATTTGTACTAAATCAATTATCTCTACTTTTGGTAGGTGATTTTAAACTTTTAAATGCTGATATATTTAGACTTATTACCAGGAAATTTTTAATTTGCTTGCTTCTTTGCTTCTTTTAGTTTCATTTTTTGACTTTCTTGTCTTCTGTTAAATTACTCAGGCTTTGTTTATTCTTTCCTGTTTCCCCTTATGTGATTTATAAGTTATGGACTAATCTTCTTTACTCTATTTACCTTTAAATTCTTATAATAAAAATATTTATTGAGATATAATTCTTACATAATTTACCCATTCAGGGTGTACAATTCAATGATTTATAATATATTCACAGAATTGTGCAGCCATCAGCCCAATCGATTTTAGAACATTTCATCACCACAAAAACAAACCACATGCCCAGTAGCAGTCACTCACCATTCTCCCTGGACTCCTACCTCTCAGCCCTGGGCAACCCTAATCTACTGCCTATCTCTATGGATTTGCCTAAACTTGGCGTTTCTTATAAATGGAATCGCATGTTGTGTGGTCTTTTGCAACTGGCTTCTTCTTTCGCTAAGCATAATGTTTTCAAGTTGCATTGATGCTATAGCATGTACTAATACTTCATTCCTTTTTGTTGCTAAATAATATTCCATCGTGTGGATATACGACATTTTATCTATCCAGTGATCAATTGATGAACACTGAGATTGTTTCCACTTTGGGGTCATTATGAGTAATGCTTTTATAAACATCCAGTTACAAGTTATTGCGGGAACATATACCTTTCTCTTGGGTATTCTAAGGAACAGAATTTAGATATTTAACTTGTTGAGGAACTGCTGGACTGTTTTCCAAATGGCTGCACATTTTACATTCCAGCTAACAGGGTGGGAGAGTGCCAATTTCTCCACAGCCTCACATTTGCTACCTGGCTTTTTGCTTCTAGCCAGCCTACGGGGTATGAACTGCTATCTCATAGTGGTTTTGATTCATACCTCCCTGATGGCTCATGTTGTTAAGCATCTTTTTAGGTGCTTTTGGCCACTTATGTATCCTCTTTGAACACAAGTCTATTCACATCCTTTGCCCATTTAAATTTTTTTAGAACTTTTTATTACTGAGTTATAGAAATTCTTCATATATTCTAGATAAAGTCACTTACCTGATCTATAATTGGCAAAAATTTTCCCCACTTGTTAAATTTTTCACCTTCCTCACATGTCCTTTGCAACACAAAGTTTTTTTAAGTTTAATTATTTTCAATTTATCTACTTTTTCTTTTGTTGCTTTGTGCTTTTGGTGCCATATAAGAAATTATTGCCTAATCCAAGGTCAGGAAGATTTACACCTATGTTTTCTTCTTCTTTTTTTTTTTTTTAAGATGCATACTTAATTGTGCCAACATTTCCTTTATTCTCTTTTTTCTGAAAAATCTAACACATTTCAAAGCCTCTCCATGTCTCAACTGACTTTTTATTTTATTCCTTTTATGCTGTGTTTCAAGTGAATTCAAGTCGACTACCTTCCAGTTTCTTCAACTTTCAATCTGACGTTCACTCCATTAATAGTTTTAATGTTCTATTTGTTTGTATTAACAGGATTTCAAATATATTTTTTCATATCCACTGGCCCTGTTTCATTTTGCCTATTTAATTTCATAAACTTCTATTTTATTAATAGATGCCATTTCTTCATCTCTTTGAGGATCCTAAATATACTTTTTTTAAACTAATTTTCACACTGTCATCTTTGTTTCATCTGTCGTGGATTTCACTCACAATTGTCAATATTTCTTAGCATTAGATTTTCTCTTGGATTTTGGAATTTTTATTTATAGGTTCAGCTTGAGTAGGAAGGTTTACTTTTTTAACCTCTGTCTCTGAACTCAACTCCTATCTGGAACAAGGACGCATACTGGTTGCTCACAGTCCCTGTCTGTAGTGATGTTTTGGATATTTCCAAACAGTCAGGAAGCACTCCCTGTGCCTGCATCCATGCACCTGTCTTCCAATGCAAAGGAGCTTCACATCAGACACTGCTCCAAGCAGCAGGACCTTATGTATCAAATTTCCTTATTTCTTTTTTTAAAAATTTAATGTTATTTATTTTTGACGGGGGGGGGGGGGACAGAGAATCTGAAGCAGGCACCAGGCTCTGAGCTGTCAGCACAGAGCCTGACATGGGGCTCGAACTCACTGACGGCAAGATCATGACCTGAATTGAAGTTGGAAGCTCAACTGACTGAGCTACCCAGATGCCCCTCAAATTTCTATTTCTAACTGAGAAGACCAAGGTTCAGAGACATTAGGAAGCTAACTCAAGATCACACAGCTGATAAATTGTGAGACTTGGGTTTGAACTTACTTCTGGGACTCCGAAACCCAGGCTCTTCCCAGAGCGCTGCACTGTTCTAAACAATGGTAGCAGCAGGTGATCTTTACATGGGCCCTATGGCCCCAATCAGAGACAACAACCACAGCCACAGGAAACAGAGGACTACGCTGAGGATAGTTGTAATTAAATATCCCTCTGTTTGAATGTATCAAGTGCAAACTGGTTACCACTCCCTGGAACAGCTTGATGTGCCCAGGAAGAGCTTTCTAGTTAGAGTGACTTTACAGCAACACAAGTTCTAGCCCAAATCTGCCACTTATTTTCAGGGTAAGTTGGAGATATTATATTGTCGCAGACTATGAGTCTGAAGTTCTCTCTTGTCCAGCAAGAGAGCGGATATAGAATTGAATACGAGAGGCTAATATCCAGGAGGAGACAAGAGACCCAAACGGGTTTAATCTCCGTATTTACTGAGTTCACAAGGTATTACCCATGTGATGAATGAGAAGAAAACAAGATCTTACACAGGTGAACATGGAGCAAACAATGAGACAGTAATCATTAACTTGTGTAAGAAGCAAAGGGTCTGGGGGGCAAGTGGAGGTTGTGATCAAGGTACATTGGCACCAGATGGAAAGTAATTTCCTGCAGGTGATATAACAAGTTTCTCGGGATCCCATTACAATATCTCACTAACTAACCTTGGGTGCTTTCACCCCATGGTGGCGGCTTTTTGCCCTGAGCTTTTTTCTAACCCATTTTTAAAAGTTGAACCTATTTCCCCACATTATACCACATCTCTGAGGCTATGTACTGGCTGTGTAGTAGGGACAATAATGTTTATCTTCACAGGTCATGGCAAGGATTCTATTAGCTGACTCACCGAGTAGATGTTCAGTGATGGTGGTTCCCTTTTCCCTTTCGATGGACATGGTCACTTTTGCATAGGGACCTGCGCAGTGCTGGGAGCACACTTTTCCCCTCCTCCTGTCCCTTAAATCTCAAGAAAGCACATGCCAGGAAATCCTGGGCACAGCACATCAGACTTTAACATACCCCCTTCTATAAGATCTATTTCCCTACTGATTGGGGGTATGGGCATGAGAACGAGTGGGTAGCAGAGGAAGGCAAGGATCAGTGCTCATGGAGGCTCCCATTCTAGTCCTCATGAGAGGACATTTTCTCTTGATAACCTGGAATATAACAGAGCCTCTGGGAGGCAATAATTCTGGGTGACAGCTCCAAAGGCTGATCCAGACTATGAAGCAAGTCTCAAGAGAATGCAACTATTTCAAAGAAAATAGGAATAAATCAGAGACTTGGGATTTTTCCTGAATAATGTACTTGAGTTCTAATTTTGGACAGGCTTGTACACCAAAACTCCTTAAAGTAATTCTTGTGCCTTGGGCTAGGCAAATATTTCTTAGAAATGACATCAAAACCATAGACCATTCAAGAAAAAAGTTAACAGTTTGGGGTTCATCAAGATTAAAATCTTCAGATGACAGAGTTAAGAGAATGAAAAGACAAGCCAAAGATTAGGAGAAAATATTTGCTAACTATATATTTGATTTTTAAAAAACCATGTATCTATAATATGTAAAGAATTTTCAAAATTCAGTAAGAAAATAAAAACACAATCTTAAGGGCGGACAAAAGATTTTAGCAGGCACTTCACCAAAGAAGATATATAAATGGCTACAAAACACATAAAGAGGAACTCAGGATCATTTGTTATTGAAGAGATACACATTAAAAACACAATGGGGCACCTGGGTGGCTTAGTTGGTTGAGTGTCTGACTTCTACTCAGGTAATGATCTCCTGGTTTGTGAGTTCCAGCTCCGAGTTGGGCTCTGTGCTGACAGCTCAGAGCCCGGAGCCTGCTTCAGGTTCTGTGTCTCCCTCTCTGTCCCTCCCCTGCTCACACTCTGTCTCCCTATCTCTCTCAAAAATAAGCATTAAAAAATAGTTTTAAAAACACAATGAAATACTGCTGCACACCCATTAACATAACGAAAATGAAAAATATTCACTATGGCAAGAGTTGGCAAAGATATAGAATTTTCACACACCACTGATAGTAATATAAAATAGGAGAACCACCTAGAAAACAGTTTGGCCGTTTTTTAAAAGACAAACAACACTTATCATGTGATCCAGTTGGACTCCTAGGTATTTACTCGAGAGAAGAAAACATGTGTTTATACAAAGACTTGTACTTGAATGTTCATTGTACCTTTACTTGTAATATCCCCAAACTAGAAATGAGCCAAATGCCCCTTCACAGGTGAATGGATAACAAAATGTGGTATATCCATACAATGGAGTATTACTCAGCAATAAAACAGAATTACTATTGATACATACAACATAGAAGAATCTCAAAATGGTTTTGCTGAAAGAAGCCAGACCAAAAAAGAGCACATACTGTGTGAGTGCACTTATATAAAACTTTAGTAGAAGTAAACTAACACATTAAGAGAGAAAATTGACAGTGTTTGCCTGGAGATTGGTGGGAGAGAGGGAAAGATTGCAAAAGAGCATGATGAAATTTTTGAGGTTGATGGTGGTGCTGCTTAAATGAGTGTGTGCACGTGGTGAGACTCATCAAATTTCACACCTTCAATATATGCAGTTTATAGTATGCAAATTATATTTCAGTAAAGCCATTAGGAAGAGGAGGAAGAAGAGGAAGAGGAGAAGACCTAGGTTAACAAGTGCCTCCAGGACACTAGCAAAAATTCCAAAAGGGGAGAATATTTTCTCAAATTTGAAAATTGTTATTGGAAACTCAAGAATATTTAGGGTCTTTCAGGCAGTTTTTATAAGCTTAAGGCGTTTTTAAAAATTGACCCTTGAGAAGTGTGTATTACATAGGACTCATTCCATCCTTTGGAGTCTTGGATGGAACTACCATTCAACTCAAGCCTCTCTTTGTGGTCCCAGTCATTTTCCTATGACCTTAATGCATACACAACAATGTGCCTTAACACTATCATGACAGTTGCCATTGCAAACACTCCTTCCACTTCTCCAACCTGCTCCCCTTCAAGTCCTTGGCCCTGAAATCGTGTCTCTACCTGCAATTCTTGGCCTGCTTCTGCCCTCTAAGCTTCTGGGTGTGCTCAGCTTTTTATGCTCTATTCTTTGTCCTTTGGCTCACCATTCCTGGTCACCTGTGTAGGTGCATGGCCCCAGCCACAGGCTTCTAGGATCCAAACACTGACCAGACCTACCTGGTGCCTCTGCATAGGGGCTGAGAGTAAAACTGTGGGGAGGTAGTTCAGATTCTCTTGAGCTGGATTATTTTCTTACCTGTGCATAATATCACAGGTTTCTTCAGCCCAAAGGTGCACAGTTGGCTTTCCCAGTGGAAATCTTCCTGATCCCCACTGAGTTGGGTCTCCTATCCTCTAAGATCCCATGCTTCCCTTTATTATCCCACTTTTTTTTTATTTTCTTGCTTTTCCCCAATCCATACCCTGTCCCAATATGGGAAATTCTGGATACAGGAATCTCATCTTACACATCTCAGTATCCTCAGCATGTAGCACACATCCAGGCACACAGGAGACAGACAGCTAAACAGCCGATGTAGTTAGAATACTGATACCAGCAGAGCCTGAGTTGGTAGGTCTTGGGGATTATCTGTGTTTACTTCAGCTTCTATTACAAATGTGGTTCCTTGACTTTTGATTTTTATCAGTGTAGTTTGGAAAGAAGCATTAGCCTTCTTCTTCTCTGATAAACTGTATAGATTGTCTAAGCCTTAAAGACATATAAACACTAAAGAAGAATCAATTTATTCTTCCCAGATGAACTTTAACCTGCTTTCCAAATATATTACATTTCTCAATCGTATTCAGCAGTCAGAAAGCTTTGTTGCATTTCTTAAGATAGATGGCCAATATTTGCATCCCAAATCTCTGGCCAATCTACTTCCCACATGTTTCTGCTAAATCCTACAAGCAGAATAGAATGACAACTCTAGGAAAATTCACTTCAGAAAAATACTGCTTCCCAACTACTCCCCTACCTGGGGAGTGGGATAGAAAGTGAGAAACATCTAGGACCCCTCCTGTCCCTCTGATTTGAGTCCTGTACCAGAGGCCCAAGCAACTGTCCTGTTCTTGCCCCAGTTTGCCTCTCTGGTTGCTGCTGGGATAATGCCCATTGAGCAGGTCTCACACCTGTCTGACCACAGCACCCCTGAGAGGAAGACAACAGATGTTGCCCATCTTTCCTCCTTCCATTTATGGCCCTAACTCTTAATCCCACTCACATCCCTGTGGAACAAGGTGATGGTTCATTAGAGTCCTTGTTCTTGACCAGTTCTTGGCCCAGACCTGAAGGGAATGGAGTTAGGAACATGATTACAAGTACATGCTGGACAAGGACCAAGAGGGAAATCTGAGAAGATAGCAGACTGACCCCACATTTCTATCCCATATTTGCCCTCTATCACCAAATTCCCTGCAGCAGTAACACAACAAGTGAGCAAAACTGACCATGAAGATGGGGTAGCCCTATTGCTGAATCCCAAAGAGCTGTGACACTTGTCTGAGGTGTCAGGTTCCAAGGGGACTGGAAAGGGGTGGGCAGTGGGATGTGCTTCTATCACCTGCAGAATGTGGGCCCCAGTGATCAGACAGGAGGGACCCTTTCTGGCAAAGTTTGAGGTGAAGACATCTGACCACCCAGCAGCACGAGCAGGCACAAGACACTGAGCTGCGAGCTCCCCAAGGCACACAGAGAACTGAGCTGCCACCCACTCACTGCTGGCAGCACCAAGAGAAAAACACAGCCCTTCATTTCTTCCTGCTTCTTGCCCTCCAGTCCTCCAACCCTCTGCTGTCTGAGACCCTCAGCCTGATCTGAACAGGTGTTAGAGGAAGCTATACCCACTGGCATGGGCATGGAATGAATATTTCAAGTCAAGAGATGGAATGGGAAGAGAGACCAAGCAAAGAGCCAGACCACTTCCTAATGAGGAAGCTTTACTAAAAGAAACAGAAAAAAAAAATTAAATAAAAATCATAGAACTGCATAAAACTACATAGAGAATTTTATTTTTTAAAGTATTTATATATTTATATTCTTTAATATACAAGATAATTATGCACATAAATGCACGTACTAAGTCTATAATATAATATACATGTGTATGCAGTTTTGATATTTGTGAGGGTTTTTTGTTTGTTTAATATAAAAACATACAGTGTTTGCAGTGTGCTCTTGGTTTTGGGGGTAGATTCCTGTGGTTCATCGCTTACATAAAACACCCAGTGTTCATCCCAACAAGTGCCCTCCTCAATGTCCATCACCCATTTTCCCCTCTCCCCCACCTCTCCATCAACCCTCAGTTTGTTCTCTGTATTTAAGGGTCTCTTATGGTTTGCCTCCCTCCCTCTTTGTAACTATTCCTTTCCCTTCCCTTCCCCCATGGTCTTCTGTTAAGTTTCTCAAGATCCACATATGAGTGAAAACATAGGATATCTTTCTCGGACGCATTTCACTTAGCATAATACCTCCCAGTCCCATCCACATTAATGCAAATGAAAGGATTTCATTCTTTCTCATTGCCAAGTAATATTTCATTGTATATATAAACTACATCTTCTTTATCCATTCGTCAGTTGATGGACATTTTGGCTCTTTCCGTAATTTGGCTATTGTTGAAAGTGCTGCTATAAACATTGGGGTACATGTGCCCCTCTGAATCAGCACTCCTGTATCCTTTGGAAAATTCTTAGTGGTGCTATTGCTGGGTTGTAGGATAGTTCTATTTTTAATTTTTTGAGGAACCTCTACACTGTTTTCCAGAGTGGCTGCACCAGTTTGCATTCCCACCAACAGTGCAAGAGGGTTCCCACTTCTCCACATCCTCGCCAGCATCTGTAGTTTCCTGAGTTGTTAATTTTAGCCACTCTAACCAATATGAGGTGGTATCTTAGTGTGGTTTTGATTTGTATTTCCCTGATGAGGAGTGATGTTGAGCATCTTTTCATGTGTCTGTTGGCCATCTGGATGTCTTCTTTGGAAAAGTGTCTATTCATGTCTTCTGCCTATTTCAAAGCTTCAGTAAATTTTTTGAAAACACACACTGAGGGGCGCCTGGGTGGCGCAGTTGGTTAAGCGTCCGACTTCAGCCAGGTCACGATCTCGCGGTCTGTGAGTTCGAGCCCCGCGTCAGGCTCTGGGCTGATGGCTCGGAGCCTGGAGCCTGTTTCCGATTCTGTGTCTCCCTCTCTCTCTGCCCCTCCCCCGTTCATGCTCTGTCTCTCTCTGTCCCAAAAATAAATAAAAAACGTTGAAAAAAAAAAAAAAAAAGAAAAAAAAGAAAGAAAACACACACTGAAAAATGCAGTTGCAGGAGCTCCTGGGTGGCTAGGTTGGTTAAGTATACAACTCTGGCTCAGGTCATGAACTCACAGTTCGTGAGTTCGAGCCCCACGTCCAGCTCTGTGCTGACAGCTCAGAGCCTGGAGCCTGTTTCAGATTCTGTGTCTCCCTCTCTCTCTGCCTCTCCCCCACTCATGCTCTGTTTCTCGCTCTCAAAAATAAACATAAAAAAAGAAAAATGCAGTCGCAGAACTAAAAAATAGAATTCAATTGGACATGGAATTCATAATCAAGTCAAAGAACTATCTTACTATGGAAGAGCAAATAAATAAATAAATAAATAAATAAATAAATAAATAAATAAAAAGGTAAAAGGAACAGAAGACATGGAGAGTAGATCCAGGAGAATGAAGACACAAAATGCAGAGTTGCAGGAAGTGGTAATCAACAGACCTGGGAGAAGCATGAATGTAAAAAAAGGAGGGGAGGATTCTTTTGAGTTGAAAAAGATATACATTTTTATACTGAAAAGGCACATATAGTGCCAGGCAGAAATAATGAAAAATCAGATACACACATGATAAAATTCCTGAACTCAGGATAAAGAGATTTGCTTACAGGCTTCCAAACACAGTGAGAAGGTGCATTTCAGAGACAGAAGAATTAGAGAAGCAACAAATTTCTCATCTGCAACTTTGGACACCAGAAGATAGTGGCATAATATACAGTTTTCAAAAAAAAAAAAAAAGCATGTGATCCAAGAATCTTATATAATCCAATAAAACATTCATATGGGCAGAGAAAGGTTTTTTTAATCCATCGAGACTTAAAGGTATGCCACACAAGCGTATATCTAAGTAAATTACTTTAGGGAGAATTCTAATTTTAAAAAAAAATCAGAATAAAAAAATCTCAAGGTAGGATGAAATATTCAAAAAGTAGGAGTCAGTCAAAAAAAAATTTTTATTAAGTCCACAGTTTGTTCTAGGGTAGAGTGGTGACAAGACCGAGCCCTCCAGAAGCTCCTATTCAGAAACTCAGTATTGTGAAGATTTAGTGTGGTAACAAGCAAGAGAGGGACAGGTACACTGGTGCTGTTTTGGCAGAGTTGGAGACAACGTTTGATTTGAGAACAGACTATAAGGAGGAGGCAACTTTGCCTATTTAGAGAAGAGCTCTCTGAGCAGAAGATACATAGTCTCTGAGAAGGACACATAGTCATGTGTCCCTTCATGCAGAGAGAAAACCACTGTGGCTGTGTGTGGGGAACTTGGGTGGGAGGAGACACTGTGGCAGAGACTGCCATCAGCTCACTAAAATCTGGTTCTTCCTCTTATTCCCGGACGTGTGGTTAGACCACCTTCCTAGCCTGCCTAGAAATGGGGTATGGCCATGAGAGTTCCAGCCAGAGCAATGTGAACAGAAGTGACATTCAATTCTACCCCCCTAAAAACCAGTGATATGCACTCTTCTTTGTTTTCCCCATCCAGCTAGTTAGAATGGAAATGGCCCCAAGAGTAACTTTGAAAGAGCGCCGCATGTTGAAGATGAGGACAACCTATATCTCTGAATGGTTGTGTGTAGAAAAACTTCACCAACCTGGTCACTACCTCAGTGCTGCTATGTGAGCAAGAAACCAAAAAATGCACTGTTTGAGCCATTGTTGAGTATTAGGTAGACAAATCTATTACAGCAGGTAGCAAACCCTGACAACCACAGGTAGGCAGGATCATGAAGGACCATAGTATAGAGTTTGAACTTCTCTGCCAGTGTAAAAGAAAGGGCTAGGGTGTAATGGGAATGTGTGGGGGAGGTTGGGGGGGGGGGTAGATCAGGAAGGAAATGTCATAATCAGATTTACATTCTAGAATCTAGAGGCAGGCCTCCTGATCAGTCAGGGGGCCACTGCCATAGTCTTAGAAAACATCACTGTGGCTCAGAGCAGAACTCTAGAGAATGGGAAGCTATGAAGTAATTGCATTGGGGGAATTCTGGAAGTAGAGATGTTTTAGAAACATCAGATGTAAGAAAGGGGAAGAAAGAATGACTCATGAATTTGAGGTAATTTACTAAAGTGCAGACAACTGCAATAGGGAAATTAAGATTTGTTTGTTCCTGTTAAATCTGAGATATTTCTTAGGCATCCAAAGGAAATGAAGGAGTACCACTGAGGTAGGAGAAAAGCCTGGCTAGTGCATGCTCCCAGGAGCTTAGTGGGATTTTTCCAGTAATGTTTGGTTGTTGGCGTGTAAGTGAGGAGTAAGTAAGTAGTTGGTTTAAATAGTTCAAGGCTTTTCCAGGCAGGTGCTTAAGCAGGTATGTATTATTTTCCCAGGGCTGCTGTAACACATTGGTGGCTTAAAACAACAGAGATTTGGGGGCACCTGGGTGGCTCAGTGGTTGAGCATCTGACTTCGGTTCGGGTCATGATCTCACGATTCGTGAGTTCAAGCCCTGCGTCGGGCTCTGTGCTGACAGCTGGGAGCCTGAAGCCTGCTTCGGATTCTGTGTTTCCCTCTCTCTCTGCCCCTCCCCTGCTCACACACACTCTCTCTCAAAAATAAATAAACATAAAAAAATATTTTTTAAAAACCAGATTTGTTCTCTTACAGTTCCAGTGGTCAGAAGTCTGAAATCAACATGTCAGCAGAGTTTGGTCTTTCTTGGACACTCTAGAGGAGAATTCACACTATGCCCCTCTCCTAGTTGCAGGCGGCCATCAGCAATCTTTGGCAATCCTTGGTTTATAAACACATCACTCCAATCTCTGCCTCCATCTTCTCTTCTTTGGGTTTCTGTGTCTTTTTCCCCTTGTCTTCTCTTCTAAGCACTTGTCATTGGATTTAGGGCCCATCCTAATCCAGAATGATCTCATCTCAAGATCCTCAACTTAATCACATCCGCAGATTTGTTTTTCCAAATTAGTTCAAATTTACAGACTCCACGTGGGCATACCTTTGGGGAGGAGTCACTCTTCAACTCACTACAAGGAGCAGGGATTAGGGGTGTGGGGGAGCAAGTAAGTTAAAAGGATTTGCAAGGAAGATATAGGGCTGGATCATGGAATCCAAGCTGGAAGAGTAGGGAGAAGAAGACATGGGAAGGTCATGGAGAAGAAAGAGTAGTGATATCCCACTGGAGAGTGGTTGAGCAGGAGAACCAGAGCAAGGGGCTGAAAGGAGAGATGACATCACAATGGCTGACGGAGCTTACTTACGGATGACGACAGTCTAGGCATGGGCACCTGAGTCAGTAACTGAAAGGACATCTAGAAAACTCCACTGGAGGAGAAGAGGGCATGAACTCAGAGAGTGTTGGCAGGGTCACCAGCACAGGTGATGAAGCCCTCAGAAAGAAGACCACAATGGGGAAGATGGAATGGCAAGTCCAGTGCCTAAAGCATCAATAAGCAAGGGAACAGGACAAAGGCATGAAGACAGCAACTGGGAGGACTGAGCAAGTGACAGTGACAGCTAAATCAGAATAGATGAGTGTAAGGGCATTGCCAGCTGCAATATAAGGATACAAAAATAAAGAGTAAAAGAGGAGTCCTACAACACTCAGGAGTTAGAGGGAGAAGAAGGACAGAGGGAGTGGAGAGGTAACCTAACAGCTTCATTCTCATGTGGGGTATGTGGCTGGAACTGAATTGAATAAAAACTATACTAAAAGTCTCCTCTTGAGAAATTGAGACGTTTAATATATTGATAGAGAAATGCAGACGTGAATATACTCTTCAAAACATACATACCCCCTAAAAATACAAACACCTAGAAAAGCTTCCAAATCACCAGAGGCCAAGATAGTAACTAAAAATAAAAACTCTATCAATGCAGTAAAAATTGGTTTAAGGAAAAAAGAAAGGAACAAATAATATGTAGTAGTGCTAAAAATACAAAATAGGATAAAATAAGGCCAAACATGTCCTTTATTTCAATTATGGCCACTGTATTTAATTGTCCCTATTAAAAATGATAAAAATCATTAGGAGGTCTCTAAAAAAATCATCGTTGTGATTACTTCATGGGTCTACAATTGTGTACTTTAAATATGTACAGTTTATTGTACATCAGTTATTCTTCAATAAAGCTGTTTTTAAAAACAGCAAAGACTAAGATTGGGTGAAAAAGCACACTCCAATTTTATGCTCTGTATAAATACCTAAAAATGGTGGAGAGAGGTTGAAAAGGGGTGGTAAGAGCAAACAAATGGAAAGCTGGGATGGCAGTATTATGTCATATAAAGTGGATTTTAAAACTATATATATGTATATATATATATATATATATATATACACACATATATGCATATATATACATACATATATGCATACATGTATATATCCTGTAATGATAGATAAAAGGTAAAATCCATAATGATATTCTGACAGGAAATGAGGAAAATTAGGAAATGAGGGGGGAAAAAAGCTTTAATGAACCAGTAACGTAACTTTAAAATATATAAAGCAATAACTTCCAAAAATACAAACAGGCAAATCCACAATCCTATTAAGAAACTAATACACCTTAAAACACTCATCTCAGAACTTATAAAATTTAGTAGATAAATATGAAATAAAATTATAGAGGGCTTGAATAATAATTAATAAACTTAATACATACACACACACACAACATTTCATACTCAAATAGAAAATGTTCATTCTTTTCAAACATCCTTAGAACTCTGATTATATATTTGGGCACAAGTAAAAAATCAGCTATTTTTTTCAAATAAATAGATATCATACAAAAAAACTAGAAAATAACAAGAAAAATTTAATCTGTAAAAAGTAAAGTAAAAAAAATCCATTAGGAAATTTTGAAACCTCTTTTGTAAATCACCTGTGAATTTAAAAAATCAAAACCAGAATTCTAATTAGAAAATATTAAGACGATTGCATATTAACATCTTATGGGAATCAGCCAAATAGTGAAATCTAGTAGAAAATGTATAACCTTCACATTATGTGTTAGGAAATAAGAAAAATTTTATTTTATTTTTTTTTCAACGTTTTTTATTTATTTTTGGGACAGAGAGAGACAGAGCATGAACGGGGGAGGGGCAGAGAGAGAGGGAGACACAGAATCGGAAACAGGCTCCAGGCTCCGAGCCATCGGCCCAGAGCCCGACGCGGGGCTCGAACTCACGGACCGCGAGATCGTGACCTGGCTGAAGTCGGACGCTTAACCGACTGCGCCACCCAGGCGCCCCAGGAAATAAGAAAAATTTTAAATGATGAACTAAACCTCTAATCCAAGAAAATGGAGGGAGTACAGGGCAAAGTGAAAAGAGACAGAATTAAAAAAAAAAGAAAAGAAAGAAAAATTATTGGAATACAGAACAAAAACAAAATCACGGTCATAAACTTTTTCTCCAGAACAAACCTCATTATTTAAGACAATGGAGCCTTTCACGAGAGTAAAGACAGTAAATGTCTTGAGAACAAGAGAAAAAAATTACAAACACTACAAAGAGTTTAGAATTAAGGCAATGCACTATGATAACTACCTTGAGAATCTAAATGAATGGTGGATTTTCTAAGAAAACATACATTACCAAAATTGACTCAAAAAGTAGAAAACCTAAACAGACCACAAAAACAGGGAAAAAGTTAAGCTGTCAAAGATGCCCACCCCCAAAGAAAACCACTTGGCACATTTTAAATTCTGAGTGTGATAGCTGAGACCAAAGATTTGATTTTAATCCTTGCTCTGCCACTCACTAATTGCTGCACTTGAGTATGGTGGCCAGATTTAGTAAATAAAAATACAGTACACCCAGTGAAATTGGAAGTTTAGATAAACAAATATTCTTTAGTATAAATATTCCCATGCAATATTTTAGACACAACTTACTAAAAAAAAATTGCTCACTGTTGGTGTGAAATTCCACCTTAATTGGACATCCTATATTTTACTGGCAATCCCAGAGTTTAGACAAATTGCTCAACTTTCCTGTACTTGTTTTCTCATTTTTAAAAAGGGGATGACAGGGGCGCCTGGGTGGCTCAGTCAGCTAAGCATCCGACATCAGCTCAGGTCATGATCTCGTGGTTCAAGATCTCGTGGTTCTGTGCTGACAGCTCAGAGCCTGGAGCGTGCTTGGGATTCTGTGTCTCCCTGTCTCCCTGCCCCTCCCCGACTCGTGCTCTGTCTCTGTCTCTCTCAAAAATAAATACAAACATTAAACATTTTTTAAAAAATAAAATAAAATTGGGGCGCCTGGGTGGCGCAGTCGGTTAAGCCTCCGACTTCAGCCAGGTCACGATCTCGCGGTCCGTGAGTTCGAGCCCCGCGTCAGGCTCTGGGCTGATGGCTCGGAGCCTGGAGCCTGTTTCCGATTCTGTGTCTCCCTCTCTCTCTGCCCCTCCCCCGTTCATGCTCTGTCTCTCTCTGTCCCAAAAATAAAAAAATTAAAAACGTTGGAAAAAAAAGATTAAAAAAATAAAATAAAATAAAATAAAATAAAATGGGGATGATCATCATCATCCTACCTCACAAAGATGATGGGAGAGGTAGATTAGAGTGAATATCTGGAAATCTCTTAGTGGCACATAATAAGCACTCTGTCAATGTCAGTTATTTTAGTGATAGCTCCTTATTCCTGCCCTTGCACAGCCCATCCACCTTCATTCTTCAACAAGCAAGTACTAACCACCTAGCAAGGGCCTGGCCCTAGGCTAGATACTAGGGCAGACACACGAGTAGTAACATGAAAAGCATTCTCCCCATTTTTCCCTTCGCTCACCACCCCCACAAGCTCATAGTAGAAGTGGTGCTGGCTAATCACAGCTCTAGGTGTCCTTCCCGTTTGGACAGCAGGACAGGAACACCACACTGACACACCGTCACCATAATCCCACAACAGCCCATGGAGGCGCATCGTCGGGGCCTTACATTCTCAACCTGGGGTTGTCTCACTGGAGACCCGACAACCTGGGGCCTTACTCAAGGTGACTTTATCCCTTAAAGAAGACACTTAAGATAACAAACGTACCTTAGAGTCTCTCATACTAGTAGCTTTCTCTTACACTGAAAACACTGTGACAGTCAACCCTTGTGTGGTTTTACCAGCATAGGTTTTACCTGTAGGTTAATGTTTATGTTCGCCCTTCTCTGCTGAGAAATGCTGATTAAGACAGAGACTCTGCCCAGTCTCTGTCCCACGCCTCCTTAGGGAGCCTCTGTCTCCCTTGGATGGAGCATTTTGCTTGGAGGTCAGGTGTTAGAAACCACGCAAAGACCACTGCCTGCTCTCCCAGATCGTGCCCCTCTCCTGACGGACCCTTTCCAGCTTCAGCCCAATTCAACTCCTCAACCAGGCCTTTCTCCATCAGCTGCCCAAGGTGCTGACACCTGGCTCACCTCAGCTCACTCCACTCACTTCCAGGGATACCTACCCTGTGGTATTTCAGCAGGAGTATAAGAGAGGCTCCTTGCATGACCGCTCTGGGCTGTTGTGATGATGAAGTCCACCTCCCTGGTGCCCCAGGACTTCTCTTCCCTCCTCAATGCTCACCTGCCTGCTGTGCCCAGCGGCCTCCACTTGCACTCACTCTGGTATTCCGTCCTGGTGCGCCACAGCTTTGCTCGGGGATCTTTCATTTGCACTTTAACGTGGTGCAGGAGAGGGAGAATTCTTCCTCTCCCCTTCAGGGCCCTCCACCTGGACATAAAATTAAATTCACATGAGACAGGTTAACAAGAGGAAGAACACCAAAGTCTTATGACACGTGCACAGAGGCCCAATAAGGAAATTGAGACCCAAAGAAATGACCACAGCAGGCCGTTTTTATACCTTTTAGAAAACGAGATGATAAATTTGTGAGGAATTTACAGGATAAGAAGATAGTTGGGAGCCTTAGTAAGGAATTCTGAGTGGAATTTAGGCTAAGGTGGTAGATTAGTAGAACAGTGACAAGGTTTGTTTCCGTAGTTTTCTCAGCTTTGAAGTTCCTCTTTGGTGATAAGGACGTCTTTTCCCTTCTTAGCACAGGGAGGGCATTTTTCACATGGGAGGTTGGTTTTCTGCTTCCAGGGGGGACACAGGAGGGTCTGAGTGTCCTTGAACTGGCTGTTTCCCAAATAGCTTCAATTCAAAATAATCAGTATGCCACTGTGTCACACTGTGGGTGCCAGCCCAGGGCCCCGCAGCAGCTGCTGCACAGTAAGGACTGCATTTTGCTAGTGGAAGGAAAGGCTTTGTTTCTGCTCTAAGAAGAAAAGTCCTTATTGGCTAAGTTCCTACTATGTGCCAGATGCTGGGCTAAGCCCTTTTCCACACATTTTTTCTCATTTAATCCTCTAGAATGTGTGAAACAGGCATCAGTACCTCCAGTTTACAAATTCAGAAACACATGTTCAGAGAGGTTAAGCACTCACCCAAGGTTTACACGAGTCAGTCTCAGCGCTGGAATTTAAATTCAAGTCTCCTTGACGCTAAGACCAATGTTTTTCCCACTACCCCCCACTGATGGGCACATTATGGGAGACTTGCTTATGTGTGTGTGTGTGCTATTATTTTTAAAATGTGCTTATTTTTAAAATGTGAGTTATCACATCACACCTGTCAGAATGGGTTGTATTTAAAAAATGTGAAATAACAAGAGTTGGTGAGGATGTGGAGAAAAAGGAAACCCATGTGCACTGTTGCTGGGAATGTAAATTGGTTCAGTCACTGTGGAAAACAGCATAAAGATCACTCAAAAAAGTAAAAAATAAATAGCATGTGACCCAGTAATACCAATACTATTTACCCAAAGGGGAAAAAAACACCATTTTGAAAAGATACGTACACCCCTTTGTTTATTGTAGCACTATTCACAATAGCCAGATTATGGAAGCAGCCCAAGTGCCCACTGATAGATGCATGGATAAACTGAGGTGATATGGAAGCAGATCACTCAGCCATTAAACAAGGATGAGATCTTGCCATTTGCAAGACGGATAGACATAGAAGGTTTTATGCTAAGTGAAGTTGGAAAGAGACAAATAACATGATCTCACTTATATGTGGAATCTAAAAAACAAAACAAACAGACTCTTACATACAGAGAACAAGGTGGTGGTTGCCTGGGAGGGGGGTAAGCAGGATGGGTGAAATATATATATAAAAAAAAAAAAGATTTTAAAAATGGCACCTAGATCTGGGTCAAGTCCGTTTCCTCTAGCTTCTTGGCCTCTCCCTGCTCCTTCCTGCTCTTGGTCGTAAGTTTATGCCTTTTCCCTCCTGTCTATTCAATCCCATGGTCAGGCAGGCCCAGAAGGGAGACAGGGGCCAAGGTGCAGCAAGGTTGCCCGTAACTTCTTGCTGCTGCTGTGTAACAGATCCCAGAATAACAGCCTGAATATGAAAGCAGTGTCTTGTCTTCTCTGAAAGCACAGACCCTTACTGATGGGGAGCAGCGAGACTGGGATGCACCCTCAGCCTTGAACTCTGTCTGCTGCACCCATCAGCCACCACGACCATGTCCTTTTTCATTTTACTTCCCTCTCTCTCTCCCCTTTCTCATCTTTCTCTTCATTGCTGGGGCTGCCATCACAAAATACCACTGACTGCCTGGCTTAAACAACAGAAATTAATTTTCTCACAGTTCTGGAGGCCAGAAGCCCAAGGTCAAGATGTTAGCAAGGTTGTCTCTTTGGAGGCCTCTCTCTTTGGCTTGTAGATGGCTGCACCCTCCTTGTGCCTTTACACAGTCTTTCCTCCGTGTATGTCTATGTCCCAATCTCTTCTTATAAGGTCATAGATGCTTATAAACTCTTAAACTAGGCATACCGGGTTAGGACCCACTCTAATGACCTCATTTTAACTTAATTACCTCTTTAAAGGCCCTATCTTCAAATACAGTCATACATAGCCTGAGCTACTGAGGGCTTAGGGCTTCAACATAGAATTGTGAAGAACAGAATTCAGCCCATCACACTCTTTCTCTCCTTCTCTCACACACAATACACACCTAACAGTGCCTAACACAAACACACACCTATTAAAAGAAGACAGATAATAGCTTGAGACAGAAGCTACACCGGTCTCACTGGGGATTCCTGTCTCCCAGGCTCTCAGGAAGAGAAACTCAGTGCCTCGGCCACCTGCTCCTTATTAATGAGGAAGAGCAAATGGTACTGGCCAAGGACTGGGTATGGGGAGGGTTTCCTTGGGTACAGATTGGTTCAAGGGATCCTGGGATCTCAAGAAGGGGTTCTTGGGCCTGGTGCATTCCTTATCTGTGGGTTTGAAAGGCTGAGATCAGGGTAGGAGATTTGGGGCCCACGGTTGAGCGGTTTCAATAATTGGAGTCCACTATCGTATTCACAGAGTCTTCAATGCCTCAATAAGGATAATTTTTTAAATTTGTGTTAATTTCACTGATCATCTAAGAACATTAACATGAGGACATCTTGAAATATCAAGATGACCACCAATATGCAAGGACGGCCTTGCCATTTCAGAGCCTACGTTTGTGTTCATTTCCATAATTGTTGGTGCCAAAAAAACACTATTGTAAGTGCTCAGAGCCAGAAAGTAACATATTTGAGTCTATGCATAAATGTAATGTTTATGCAAAGTTAAGGCCAAATAATGTCACAGCACATGGTATAAATTGGAGTTTAAGTTATTTAGTTGCTGGAATAGAGCAAAAAGATAGGAGAATTGAAGTATCACAAAGCACAATTAAAAAATCTGATATATTAGGACACAGTCACACATCATAATCCATCATTTGTCATATTAAATCAACAATAATTTTAACTAATGATTTTTAAATTGATTAAATTTGTTAATCAAACTTGTTAAATTGGCTTAAATTTATTTGTTTTGGTTTTTGTTTCTATAAGCCTATCAATATAATAACCTTGATCTAGTTTATGATTATACACATTTAAGAAATATATTAAATTTAAGTACAGACTTACACTCCCAGATAAGATGGAGTAGAATGTATCAAACTAACTCTATGGCTAAGAAAAAACTAGAAGAGATGGACCATAAACCAAAAACATCAGAGAATAACCAAAGTATCCAAGACTTGAGGGGCCAAAATCTCTGAAAAAAGCAATATATAAAAATATACACCATTTTGCGAGAGAATTATAATGTAAAAGGATCTCTGAAAAGAGGAAATGCTTTGTGGTAAACACTGCATTCATCATAGTCTTTTTCCCCTTGAGTCAATTATCAATTCCTGGCAAAGAATATAGACTGGTGGGGGCGGGGTGGGGTGGGGAGGGAAGCAGTGGTCTGGAGCTGACAGCAGTTTCACTGGGCTTGATAGGCAAAAAAGGAGTTCAAGTTACAAAGAAACCAAGACGTGAGGTCCAAGATCCTAAAGAAAAAGGAACCACAGACAGGTGAAGCTGACATTAGGTCTGAATTCACTGGAGTCATTTTATGAGTTCCAAGCTTCCTGTTGGTAAGACTGAGAAGCCAAGTGGAAGAAGCTGCCAAGACAATAAAAATCTAAGCATGGCATGTTGTAGCCTCCCAGTGCTAGAAAGCCAGGAATTGGAGTTCGGTGCCTACCATGAGGAAGGCCGTGGTAAACACCCAGGGGTTCACATGAGACCCCAGGAAAGCTATTTCTTAGGAGTAAGGGCAAATCAGAAATAGAAGAGTCTCTACCAAGTCGAGGTGATTTTGCCATAGCTCATCTGCTTGCAAGAAGACTTATTCCCTTTCCAGTTCCAGCCTGGAGAGAGCAAATTGCCACAATCTGCTGAGCTCCCATGTGTGGGAGGTGGAGCTATGGTTTCCCCCTGCACCTCCAGGCCACTGAGGTCTGCATCAACCCTGGGGAGTTCAACTCCAACTTTAAAGCATGTGTGATACCCAAGGTGGAGTGGGAGGCACTTTGAGAGGAGCCCAAATAGTCAGTCTATAGGTATGAGCATGATGAAAAATTTCTGCGGAAGATACACCACACACTGTAGGAGGTAGATACGTCGGAGGGAATTCTGCAATGTCCAGAGTCTGTTTCCATCACCGGTGGGATCTCTAACATGCCGCTGAGCAATGGGGAGACTGACACTTAACCATGCCAGGCACGAGCTTTTCATTCTGTGACATGTGTATCTTTGCTTATATACTTCCTGTTTTGCTGGCTCTATCATATGCAGACTTGACCTGTGACCCAATGACACATCAAACACACATTTTCTTGAACTTGACACAGATAGGTATATTTTTCTCATTAAAGTTTCAGAACAAAACAAAAGAAGAAGAAAAAAAGACATTTCTCTCTGGATAGAGAAAACATCATCCCAAGTCTCAAAAACTGTTTAAACACAATGTCCAGAATTCAATACTTAGTTTACCAGGCATACCAGGAAATAAGACCAATTATGAAACCCAAAATAAAAGAGTCAATATATTGGCCCATAAGTGATCCAGATATTGGAGTTATCAGACGTGTACATTAAAATAAATTACTATGATCAAGAAAATATATATATATAAATATACAGATCATTTCACCAGAGAATTACAATCTAAACAAAATAAAAACAAAACAAAACCAAAATAGGAATCTTGTACCACTGACCTCTCAGTAACTCAGTTTAGAAACCTAGGTCTGATTTTTGATTCCTATATCTTCCTCAGCCTATCAATACACTTATGCTTCACTATCCATTACTCACTGTCATTTCCCTAGTTAGGGCCAACATCACCTCTAGCCTGCATCCATACTCCACACCATGGAATGAACTTTCTCTGTTATAAATTCCATCATCACCTGACCTTTGCTTTCCTCTACACTTGCTACTTCACCACTCCAAACCCCAGGGAGCACTTGTCCTTCAACTACAGTAAGTTAATTTTAATTATTCAAATGCACCATGTTTTCACCACCTCCTGAAATGTGCATATGCTGTTTCCCTTTTATGACACCTTTACTCTCTTGCACTTAGCATATTCTCACCCAGTCTTCAGAAAACTTGTCTTTCAATAGGTTCTCTCCGGATCTCTCAGGACCTCTTTAGATCCCTCTCCTAACATAACATGCCCCTTATCGAGCATTATCATGCTGTGTGGTGATTATATATTTACATACATACCTCCCACACCAACTTAGAAATTCTTTGATGGCAGGGACCACATTCCCCTGGCACTTTGCACAACAGCTAACACATTACAGGTACATTTGAGGATTGGTGGCTGAGACATGGCGTTGCAAGCAGCATCCTGAGAACAGAAGCTCAGCATTTTTTTTTAAAGATGCAGTCATCCCAGAACTCAAGCAAGGACTCTGGGACTATAGTTGTTTGCCTGCACCCACATGGGTCCCCAGGGAGAGGCCAGTCTCCATGGAGTGCTGATAATTGCACTCAACCCCAAAGCCTCTGGAGCCCCACACCCCTTTGCACCAACTCAAGACCAGCATAAAACCCCAGGGTTCCGTTTCCAAACCCTGTGAAGGTTGTGAGTATAAGGAACACACTCCCCGAGGCCCTTCTTCAAACTGCAGGCAAAGGGTAAAGCTAGCTGTTATCTGGCTGCAAGTGCTTTCCAAATGATCTATAAAAGTGTGTGCTTCTCCCCAAAGTGATCTCTTCCCTTAAAGCCTATGTGGGTAATCAGTTCTGTCCTACCCACAGGACTGGAGTGAGGAATGTGCGTGTAGAAAGTTCATTCGGAATGATCGTACAAACATAAGGAGCAGCTAATACTCTTTTGTGGTTGTTGCACAGACTGGAACAGATGAGGCTGTTCTCCTCAATAACGAATCTTTGATGGTCTCCGTGCCCCCTGCTCTCACAGCCCCTGCACACGCTGATCCCTGCAGCACGCTGGGAGTCTCCTCAGAGGTGGCAGCTGATAGAGTAACAACAGTAGCAAATAACCGCTGCTGAAATGTGTATGTGGCAGCGAGCCTCTAAGCTGAACATTATTATCTCTACTTCGGAGGGGAGGAAAATGAAACTGAGAGGCTGAGTAACTTGTCACACAGCTGGATGCTGCCAGGACTCAAACTCAGGTGAATCTGGCGATTATCTCCCCCTTACACAGAAATACATTTTTTAGGGGTACCTGGGTGGCTCAGTCGGTTAAGCGTCAGACTTCAGCTCAGGTCATGATCTCATGGTTCATGGGTTTGAGCCCCGTATCAGGCTCTGTGCTGACAGCTCAGAGCCTGGGGCCTGCTTCCAATTCTCTGTCTCCCTCTCTCTCTCTCTGCCCCCTCCTGCTCATGCTCTGTTACTCTCAAAAATAAATAAAACATTAAAAAAATAAAAAACAAAAGGAATAAATTGTGCAGAGCATCCGTTCCTCTGTTCCTCTGATGATGCGCTGCACTCCATCTGCAAACAAGGTGCCTGGGAAGAGACTAACACAACCTTGAATTCTAAGCTCATAAACCTAAGCTGTAACATTGGAATAGGGCAACGCCAAAGCCATTTCAGCTCTAGGACGACGTTGCCAAACAGGAATCTACTTCTGCTCTTTGAAAGGTCTCTCTTTTCAAGAACATCTCTGCTGTCTGCATAACATTTGTGCCACGCAAACTCCGTTGTATGAGGAGCCCCAAGGCCCCACCGAGACCAGTAAACCAAATGTTTGTGTGCCTGCAATCTTCTTCCAAGGAGCACAGCCCCTCCTAATCCTCTGATTACACTTGATGGTACAAGATAAAGCAAAAAAGAAAGCTTCCTAATGATGCACTGCTTCCTGCCGAAACTGTAGGAATGAAAAACTCATGGCCTAATTTGCAAGACAGCCAGCAACAGCCCAAGTTCATTCCAAGGTACAGGCATTATTAACTTGTGACCCAGCCTAAGAACCAGGCAGCTGTGAAATAATGTTTCAGTTAAAAAACAAAAAAGTAAAAGGGGAGGAAAAAAAAAAAAAAAGCTTCCAGAACATATTGCTGATAAAATGTTTACACTTGGTTTAACAAATTTTATAATAATGATGCTTTAAAAATGTGTTTCTCATGACTGGCTTTTCGATACCGAATGCAAATAAAGAAATAATGACTTTAGAATTGCAAACAGATTACCCCTGCCCCAAAGTTGATGCTATCAGCACAATACTTACCCCAAACTCACGTGCATGGGTTTGCCACGTGACTCCTGGCAGATCCTATAAATTGCATTGAGCCACTTAGTCAAGTCACGTGGTTACTCACCACTGGAAGGTTCTCTATGCCTTAGGCCCATGGCAACAGATCAGACTCCCTTTACTCCTGGAAAAGAACCAAACAGCCTAGGGATTTCCTAGTTGGCCATATGAGTACCATGGAAACAGGAGAAACTGAGGAAAGTGTTAGGACTCCAGACCAACCTCAGAATGTTTGGCCTGGAATAAATCTGAAACAGGGAGAAATGCCAGTTTTGCAAAGCAGCAGCAGAGACGCTATTTTAACCCAGGGAAACACAGCAAAACTTCTACCTTCTGATCGGGTTCCTAAGGGGGCTGCATGCTAAAGTAAAACCCTAGGCAAGGCTCTATCAGACTTGCAGCGGGACCCTGAAGACTATATAGCAACACCTGTGTCTGGGAGGCTTTCTGTCTCTGTAAGACGCTGGAAACACAAAAAGGAAGCCGCTCAGGTGACTCATCCATGATAACTCAAACTCACATTCACTATTCCTAGGCAGGCGTGCTATGCAGTGTGCTCAGGCTTCAGCTGCTAGCCGCTTGGGGAAGGCGAGATGGGGATGGGGGGTGGGTGTTAGCAAGCAGGGAATTCACATCAGGGTGCAGAGGACCCAGATGCTGGAATGAAGGGAGAATCTGGGTAATCGGTAGGGTGACCACCATGCGCCGGTCTGCCCGGAACTTGACCGGAAGAACTATCCCGGAAGCCTCTCAGTCCCTGGCAGCCCCAGCAGCCGGCCACTCGGGTTAGACACAAGCGCAAGCCGCAGCCTCAGCGGCCTTTCCCGCATTAAACCTACAGCAGATCGTGCGAAGCTCAAGGGAGGACCGCGGAGCCTCCTCAGAGGCTGTGCTTCTAAGGAGCGTTGAAGACTTGCAGAAACAAAGACCATGGACTTGGCACTGAACGCCTGGAGGGAAAAGGTGGAATTCCCAGCGCAGGCAGCTCTGGAGGTTCCCCAAAGTCGTGAACAGGAGAGGCTGGAGGAGGAGGAGGAGTTCCTGCCAGCACCCAGGTTCGCCCGAGTTCCCGCGGGACGTGGAAATGGGACTCAGCACTCACGACGAAGCTTGTAGTTTATGTATAGAACTCTGACAAGAGTATTTATTTCTTCTCTCTGTGTGGGCCGGGCTCAGTCACGTTCAATACAGTTCTGTGTCCACCTCACCAAGTCCTTAATTAAAGAACCCTCCCGGATCCTGTCATACATGAGCGGACGTGGCCTGACTCTTGGAGTAACATTCTGGTTAAAATGCCACTTTAATTACCCCTGGTCTTCCCCCACTTCTGCATCTCCTTTATAAAGTTCTGTCTTAATGAGGCTCAGTGTGTTCCCTATGATACAAATAGGATTTTGCAGCCCAGGCGGTGATAGGGCTCAGGGAGAGGCAAAAGTGATTCTCCTAGTGGATCCAAGTGTAGGTTTATACATCATTCATTCCTGACAGAAGCCACATATAAAACTACCTTTAAAAAAAAAAAAAAAAACAGGCTGAACATCACAAGACCCCGTCGTTGATACTACACAAGGGACAAATATTGTTAGTTATTATTGTTGCTGGGGATTAGAGGAAAGTATGGTCTCTTCTTCTCGTCCCTCCTGCCCTTTTGGAGTCTGGCAGATGGAGAACATCACAAGAGATGGAGCTAGGAAGGGACATGCAGATATTTTACTCATGTGTCAGGCACAAGAGCCCCTGGATGAGCTGGGCCAGAGACAATGCCATTCTTCCCTGTCCTCCTGTGACTGGAAGTCCACAGCCTCTGAGAAGCTGAACAGAGAGGAGTGCACTGAGCTGGGCCTCCAAAGGCAATGATCCCTCCAGAATGGAGACTTTCAAATGTAAATGCCCCTGGTGACTGGGGGTTGGCCAGTGCAAGGACAGGAAAGGGTACTTAGGGCAGCTGTGTATGGCTGTGCAGGTTGTGCACTGCACAAATGCATTTCCTGAGGGGGCAAGTGGGAGTGCAGTCTAGCCCCAGCTCCATTCACCAAGCATCCTATGGAAGCAAAAGGGCACATTTGTCCTTGCACAAATACGTCATCTACACACCAACCCCTGTTCTTGTCAAACCTTGCCCACCCAGATGGGGCATCATTTTTGAATGCACACAGAGGCACCTTGTTGTCTGTGAGCAGTATCTTCAACATTCCTATTCTTGGTCAACACATGGCCTTCTGAATATTAGCAGCTCTGTCGTCCTTGAGACAACTGAGTTAGCAGATGGCAGGGAGGAAGCCTCTTCTCTGTGGAAATAGGAGATAGGCAGGATAGTGTTGTGCCCTAACTCCCCCCAGAGTCTGCCCACTGCTCCAAATGGGCTGAACAGCCAAGCCTGTGGTCAGCTCAGGAACACCTGTCCTCTCAGGGAGGAGAAGGCCAGCAGACGAGCTGTGCCCTCACAACTTCCGGCCACACTGCTCATCACTACCCAGGGTCTTGGGATGGGCAGCTCAGCTGTTACCCCCAGAAGCCCCTGAAATGGTCAGAACAGAGTATTAAGTAAAATCATTTCAAGTCCCCACTGCACTCTAGGCCAAAAATTCACCCCGATTATATTTTCCATCTCAAATTTCAAGCCACACTGTCCAATATAGCTCAGCAGAGGAAGCCATACCACAAACACCACATGATAGCGTAAAAATACCCCAAGGAGCACCATACCAGCAACTTAAAAATACCCTAAACTTGAGCTCTGTGGAGCCTGCTCCATTATTAAATTCTAAGAGAGAAATCAAAATTCAAGACTGCCATTCCCTTTCTTTTGCACATTAAAATCCCAAGAAATAAAAGCCCCTCCCCCATCTGGATTTGAATCTTCCCGGGTATCAGCCAGTGAAACTCCCCCAGCTAGAGTCTGAGTGTCTCCTCTAGGAGCAGCTGCTCTCTGCCTGGTCTACCCGGAATGGGTGTGGCTCCCAGAAGGACAGGGAGGTCAGATTTATCCAATCTCAAATCACTCATGTGTCCTGCTTTTCAAAAAGTTTGAAAGTCAATAGGGCACCCAAGAATATCTCAGCGCCAGCCCCACACCCACCAAATTTAGACAGTAACGTGATGTTCTCAGAACCCATGTTTCTGCTGCCAGCCATTGGGATGTAGCAGATGCTTTGTGACATCTGGGGGAAAGGAGATGGAGAAAACAAATGTGAGACAGAGAAAGAAAATATTCTGGCTTTCAGACTCACTAGAATTTCCAGTAAGACTGCCATTGGCCAAGGTGCAACCCCTTACCTCCATGTCTTACTGGAGTTTCCATCTCAGCCGCATCCAACCCATACAGTATTTATAAAACCTCCTAATTCCCACTGATCCCTTAGAGCCTTATGTTCCTGGTACCTTTGGGGCAGCTTTGTGTGATGGTCTTGCCTGTCCCTTCCTCCCTGAGAGCAGGAACCAGCCCAAGCCAAATGTGTGTGGCTCTGCTTCTCACCTCCCCCCCTTCTCTACCACTGTCCCTGCATCCTGATTATTTTCTCCCTTTGCCCCGCATTCACTGCTGTTTCTGACTCCTGCGCAGGCCTTCAGGGCCCTGTATATCAGGGCATTTTCCTTTTCCCTAGTTTTTGACTCAGCTGCAAGAACACCAGAAACCAAAGCTGCTGCTGAAGCTTCTGGAGAAGACCATCTTTTCGTGCCATGGGCTCCTTCCCAAACCTCACCTCTCCTCATCTGGTTCCTTCCCACCGCCCCCTCTCCTGCAACAGTGGGATAGCCCTCTGGCGTTCCATCTTCTCTGGCATTCCCTGACTCCTTTCAGGCTAAGTTTGAAAATGTCTACTTGCCTCTTCGGTTCGCCTCTTTCCTTCTCTCCCCTGTGTAGGGCTAGCGCTGTTTGCTAGGTCCTAGGGCTTTCTTTTGCTTTCCTGTTTCTTTGTTTTCAGCCCCAGACATTTATGGTCCTAGCCTTCCCTTGAGTGGTTATGTGTGGCCCCACATAGTAAGAGAGAAGGTCAAGTTAGAGGCAAAAGTATCCATTATGCAAACATAGCCTGCCTATTTTTGTCACTTCCTCTTTGAGAAGCAAAAGAGGCCAGGACGCACCTTCTCAACAGTGATTCATCCAGCGAATATCTATGGAGGACTCACTATGTTCTAGGAAGCATCCCGGATGCAGGAAGACAGCAGCCAACAGGATCAAGTCCCTGCCCTCCTGGGCTTCACGCTCAGGAGGGGACCAATCTGATCTCTAACCTAGACTTGGCTCAGCCGTGACTCTGCTACCTGGACCCCCTGGCTTCCCTGCCAATCCTAATTCCAAGTGTTTTCTGAAACATCTCTTCAAAACTTGTGCCAGGCTCCCTTTCCTGTTGGTGGTATCCTGTCTTGAAGTTTGCTTGACTATGCTCCACTCATCCTCCCAGGGCTGTTCTCCTCTTCCCCTTTCCAATCTATGCAAACATTCTTTAGCCTACCCGAGTCTTCAAGCAGGGCTTCCCCAATAACTTTTAGCACAAAATCTATCTAGCTAAAGCTTTTACTTCTTTTCTTAGGCATAGAGTTCATAATAATTCCATTTATTAATGTTTGGCACCTTAATCCAGGAAAATGGCATGTGCCTTGTATAACCAGAATCCTCATGCGTCTTTATCCATGCCTGGATTAAAATCCTCTACTTCTCTGAGGAAAACTCCACATTTCAGGTCCCTGAATCCACCAGGATATTCAGACCTCATGCAAAGAATAATCAAAAGCCAGCTTGAGAGCATCAGAGAGGAGGTGGCTCCAGGAACCTGTGAATCACACACATGGATGTGAGATCGACTCACAAGTATCTTTCTTGGTCCTGGATGCAGTTTAACACAAGACTCCAAATAACACTACGTGAGACAAGAAAGCCTTCCTCTTCCATTAATGCCTGGCCCTGACAATTGGAAAATCCTAAGGCCTACCTCACTCTCTAGTTCTCACTTCCCATAGGGAACATGGACGTTTCTGGTAAGTCAGAGTCCCAGGCATCTCATTAGGACTTCAGATTGCAATGCCTGCGGTGGCTTCAGTCTGTGTTGCTGTATCCCACATCTCTCAAATGCCAAGGATTCCCACACAACTTACATCCTGCATTGCTCAGGGTAGCCTAGGTTATGTTGTAGTAACAACCTCAAAATCTCAGTAGCCAAACAGTAAGTGCTTATTCATGTATGTCACAGGACATCTGGGAACAAAGTGTATGTTGCTGTATATTTCCTTTGTCTGGGGACCTTGACTGAGGGAAAGTCTATCTTGGTACTTCTGGCAATCATAAAATTATTATTTTTGTTTTCATCATTATTATCTATGCCTATAGTAGGAAAATGAACTGTAGGTGGAGTCAGAAGAGTTTACCTTGGTTCTGGCTCCCCCACTTAATAACTGTGTGATTTGGGGGGGGCACCTGGGTGGCTCAGTCTGTTTAAGCATCTGACTCTTGATTTTGGCTCAGGTCATGATCCCAGGGTTGTGGGATCAAGCCCTATGTCAGGCTCTGCACTGAGCATGGAGCTTGCATGAGATTCTCTCTCTCTTTCTCTCTCTTACTCTTTCTCCCTCTCTCTCTGCCTCTCTCCCCACTTGTGCTCTCTCTCTAAAAATTAAAAAAAAAAACTATAATTTTGTACCAGTCAATTTTCCTCTATGGACCTCTGTTTCCTCATCTGTAAAACAAGGGATGAGGTAACATAATCTTTAAGGCCACTTTCATCTCAGTAAGTCCATGTCTCTTCTACCTGGGAAGAGAAGAGGAATTCACATCAATGAGCATCTGTTCTCACAAGTACTCTGGAAAGCATAATTATTCTCACTCTGCAGATTGGAAAACTAAGGCTCAGAGAAGCTAACAACTTATTCAAGATCACACATATAATGAGTGATAGATGAGGGATTTGAACCCCTGACTCTCATACTCCAAAAATTTTTCCCTTTTCATTGTCTCTCATTCAATACACAATATGACATTGCAAATACAGAGAGGGAGTGTGGAAAGAAACAGAGGCAATGAGATGAGCAAAAAGACACACCTCATGGAGCAGCCTTGAAGAGTAAAATGACCCATGGTGTTTTCATTTCTTCTTATGACTCAATTTAACTTAGTGACAACAATATTTAATATTTAAGTGCCAGGTACTGGACTAGGTGCTGGATATGTGAAGGCCAATTTCACTTGAAAAAAGTAGGGAACACTCATATCAGGGAAATGGAAACCATTCTCCATATTTCAAGAGGCAGGGATTTATTGCAAAAGATTCAATGCTTGTCAAACTGATGGGAGATCTGGGGAAGTAATGACAATGGAAAACCAATGCTGCCTTTCAGGAAAATAAGGCAGTGAAAGCACTACAAAAATCTGCCATCTGCCCATGCAACTCTCTGCCATTCCTGGAAGTAAATGATGATTTATCCTTTTCTTTTGACTTCCACATCTCACGCTCAAGCCTGTCATTTGAAGAATTTAAACTGGAACTCTCCTGGCAAGGGAATCTGGGTAATGTAGTTTCCAGACTTTCAGCCTCTGTGATAGAAGGATAAGCTTAGAAAACCAGGGAGGGGATTGAATATCAGCAGACAGTTGGTAACATAGCACACAGTTCTAACTAGAAGGATCAGGACAAGTCTCCGCCGGGGTGACATCAGCTGAGTCTTGAAACAAGAGATAAAATGAGGGTTCTTCAGAGTGAGTGGTGTGAGTAAAAAGAGCTTGGCAAAACCTCCCAAGGAATGTCAAGTTACTGAGTCCAATCAGAGCACTGAGCAGAGGAAATGGGGCTGGATTGAGGCCAGATGGATAACCAGACAAGATTCTGGAGGGCACAGTATGCCATTCTGACTTTGGACTTAATCCAATCAATAATGGAAAACCATTGGAGGTCTTTGAAGGAAGTGACAGAATCAAGTGAGTATGTTTAAAAGATCACTTTGTTGGTGTTGAAGAGGGTTCATGGAGGACCTAAGGAGGCCCTTGCTGTCATCCAAAGGCCAGATGATGATGGATTAGACTCAAGCAGTGGTCATGTGGATGAGAGCAAGGCTGATTTAGGAAGCAGAGTAGAGAGGTAAGGCTGAGTGATGCATAGGCTGTGGGCGTGAGTGGAAGAAGACCAGCCAGGCGTCCGGTTTGGCTCATTAGAGGATGGTGACCATTCACTGGAGTGGGAACTTTGGAGAAGGAGCTCATTTAGGGGTCAAGGAGATGGGGATTGCTGAGTTTGGTTTTGTAACAAGCTGAGTTTGAAGTGCCCGGGTGATGGAAAGAATAAGACCAATAAGGTATGGACTAACATCCTGCCAGAGGCCAGACCCTCTGCTCAGCACCAGAAGCCCTCAGCTGAACATGGCAATCCCTCTCTTGGAGGAGCTCTGAAGTCAATCCACCCCTGAATGTATGTGACTCCACAGGAGCCTTGACAATGGGAATCTTTGGGGAGCATTCAAACTTCACTGGAGGCAAATGTTTTCAGTTCCACAATGTCTGCAAGTAAAATTTCCCTGGAGACTTACAAAAGCGCACTGGAAATGGGCGCTTCTTTCCTCTTTCTGTGGGCCCCAAGGTAAGCTAAAAAATCACAGGGGGAGAGGAGAAAGCTCTTCTGCTGTTTGATCTTGATGAAATCTTGAACCAGCTTATCCATCAAAAGAAATGATTGGGCTTAAGACAAGAAATATTTGTAACAATGCACTAGGGAATTTTAAAGATGAATAAGACAAGGCTGGAATCTTAGACAGCCAGTCTACTTTGTGTGGCTAGGCTGATGGTTCAACAGGGCTGGGTTAGAAGTAAGATTCTACTGAGGCACTAGTGTGGGGATAGGACGACCATTTGCCCCCATTGCCTGGGACTTTCTAGGTTTTAGCTCTGAATCTCCCATGTCCTGGGAACCCCTCCATCCCAAACAACCCAAGACCGGTGGTCACCCTATGTGGGGAGGATGCACTTCTCCAACCCTCCCCAGCAAGGTTGCCATGACACTGGGGAAGATGTCTCAAGACCACCCAGACTTACCTACTAAACATCTGTCAACCAGGACAGTGAAAAGTACCTTAACCACAATCTATGTCAAATCCACTTTCTCATTGGAAACCTGACTGCCTTACTTATTGTGCAATATCTTCCCCTTACCCTGAACCCCTGATTTCTTTCTCCCTGCTTTATTTTTTAATTTCTTCCATGACATTTTCCTGCTTCTTTCTACTAGGTATTGCATGCAATTATTGTGTTTATTATTTATTGTCTATCTCACCCTACTAGAATGTAAGCTCCTTGAAGGCAAGAATCTTTAATTATGTTTGATTCTTGATGTATCACATTGTCTGGAACAAAATAAGCCCTTAACGTACATTTGTGGAATGAATGGATGAGTTAAAACACATCCTCAAACCATAGCATTTTAGGCAGAACATGAACTGATCTTGACGTTTTTTAATTCAAATGAGACTAAGAAGATATTTGCATTATTTCATATTCAAAGCCGACTGTTGACACATTTAATCTTGCTAAACTCACCAAGTGTGGCGGCTTTCTCCTGCCAGCGGGTTACATAATCTTCCAGGCACACATTTGAAGCACCAAGCTAACCTTCGCGCATGGCAGCTGTGGAGTGGTAATTGTGAGGGGGCGTCTCTGAGGGGCTGGAGAAGGCAGGCCATCTGCCACTGCATTGGGGACAGCCAGGGGCCAGGACGCTGGGCCTCCTGCAATGCCTCAGTGCCAATTAGCTGTCCCCATGCCGGCTGTGCGGGGGCTCCAGGCTAGCCGCATAGAACAGCTGATAGAACAGAAAAGTCACCAGCAGAGTGACCCATCAACCCACCTGTGCGGGAGGCAGCATGGGACTAGATGGGTGTCTGAATCTCCTATCAGAAGTGGGGCAGGAAGCTGTTTCCACACTTCAGTTCCATAAGCCCGAGGGGAAGGACTGAAATGTCCATGAGGTGGTTGGCCAGGCCACAGTGCTGCTGCCTGGCTCCTGGAAGACACCAATGCCCTTCTCCCTGATGACGGCCTGGTGAACGTCTTTTCACCCTTCAAATCTCTGCAAAGACCTCACCTCTTCTGTGCAATCTTTTCTGACCATCTACCAAGAGAATTTGTCCTCCTTAATCTGAATTTACTTCAATAGTAGTAATAATAATTAATAATAATAACGACAGCCACAGCAGCAGCAACTAAATGTGTCATTCACTCACAGCGTACAATAAAATGTGTAAAAATCCTCAGGCTGTGAGTCCATTGGGATGTTTGAGTCAGCTAATACACATTATACCTGCTCCCATACTGCTCACGACGGTGCTATGGCAGGGGTGTCATTAGTTCTCATCTACAGGTGTGGCC
Source organism: Neofelis nebulosa (assembly GCF_028018385.1). Taxonomy (NCBI): domain Eukaryota; kingdom Metazoa; phylum Chordata; class Mammalia; order Carnivora; family Felidae; genus Neofelis; species Neofelis nebulosa. Next base: position 35,444,939 of record NC_080786.1, on the reverse strand, counting down.
TGGAGAGCTTGGACTGGACTCTCAGTTGGCAACAGCCCAAGGTTCACACACTGGTCACCGTGCTAAGCCTTGCACGTGGCGCTGTCCTTCCCACCTGTCACTTCTCTGTCTCCACAGAGACCTCCACAGAGGTCTCCCCACTGGGCCTCACTCCTCTAGGTCTCAGGGGATGGGATCTTTGCCTCTCTGATTCCTCTGTATCCCAGGCCCTAGCAGAGCTTGGCATGTAGTGGGTACTCAGGAAGCGTTTCCTGAATTGAATAATAATACAGGTAAAGAGCTGGCACTGTGGTGGGTTGACCCACTGGATCTTACTAATTAGGTTATTTAGGAGCATCTGGAAATTGTGACAGGTTTGAATGACCCCGCATTTTTAGTTTCCTGATATGGTATGGGTCTGTGAGAATAGCTCCACCTCCCCAGAGGAGGGGTGCTGATGCCTACTGCAGCCCCAGCCTCCCTAGGGTCATCTGTGCCCTGTGATGTTCAGGGCTATGTGCACAGTGGGAGTCAGATGCTCAACGGCTACCCCCAGAAGCTGGCATTTGGGTTGTAGATGTGCATGAATGCAGGGCTGCCAAGAGAGTATTCCAGAAGGGCCAGACTTATGTGGGAGCCCAGCTCAAGCAGCAGGGACCCATACCCGCTGAACTGTGGACCCCAACAGTGAGGGGGATGGGAGACCATGATACTATACCAAGAGCAGATTCTCCTTTCCCCACATTTCTTCATTGCATGCCCTGTCCACAGGTACCAAACCATGCAACCAAGAATGCAAGGGTGAGAGGAGACAGGACTCAGACACAGAAGAGATGATACCTGACAGCTCTGTGAATGACCTGATCTTCCCCCCCTCAGATGTAAGGAATACCAAAGAGTCCTCTTCCCTTCTTGCTATAGGAAATAACATCCAGCATGACCCAGCATGTGTGCCCCAAGGGGCTGAGTCCCCGGATGAGGAACACCGGAAGTGGCCTGGTGGGGAGGTGCCTTCTCGCACTGTTTGGCCAGAGCTCCTGGGTTGCTCCCTCTGGCCACCAAGATCAGCTTGCCTAGGGGAGGCAGGGCAGGGGAGTGTGGACGGGAGCTACCACTGTCCTCCCTGCCTGCTCCCCTGTAGGAGGATGGCCCTCAGATGTGGCAAGAGATGAAAGCCACTGCCCTGACCATAGTGACTGTGATAATGATCATATTCCCACAGCACCTACCCTGTCCCAGCTCTGTTATAAGCGTTTCACACATAGTAACTCCTGTAAACTTCACCACAATGCCTGAAATCTGTACATATTACTGTTCCTATTTTATCGAGGAGGAAACTAGGTACAGACAGGCTAAATACCCATGATGTTATTTAAGGGGCTTGGGAAAGTAGTTCATGAACTCAAGATACCTCTTCCACGAATAGCTAATTCTACCATTAGTGTATCTCTTTGGACAAAAGCGAAGAGCAAAAGCAATGAAATGTCCCCAGTAGGAAACACCTGGAGTAACCAGTAACTACATGGATAAGAGAAGTGGTTAATACTTTAGACTCATGAACTCACTCCCTTCCCCACCATGCATCAGCTGTGTGACCCGGGGCAAATTGCTGAACTTCTCTGAGCCTCAAGTTCCCTTCATGTAAAATGGAGGTAGAATTGACTTGTCCGGAGGACTAAACGAGAAAATCTTTGTGAAGTGTTTAGCACACTGTGAACATTCAGTAAATGCTGGCGGCTGTCGTTATTATTGTTACTTATTCCCTTATGGAGAACTTGTTTCTCCATACTTTTTCTCGATGTCCCTAGCAGAGAGCAGGGCCTCAACAGGGGCAGAAGGGTGGGCCAGTTTTAATGAGAGAAGAGCAGGCAGAAACAATTTTGCGACTGGGTTTCTGTCCTGGGAGCCTGTTATGAAACAGGGGATGGGAGAGAGGTCCCATCAGGACAATGGTCAGCCACAGCAGAAGTGCCAGAGAGAGCAGGACTCCACAGAACATGGAGGATGATCCAGACAGAGAAGCTTGGCCAGCCTCAGAGGAGTGCGGTCATGTCTGGGCTTCCTAAGGAGTAGCAGGCCGGTGGCAGCCCCCAGTGCTGCTAACTTTTTGCTCCCAAACAAGCACCCGGCCCCCAATTCGGCAGCCCCGGGGGCCCTGAACCAGCAGCCCCAGGCACAGAGCTCTTCTCTGCCCCTACTTCCCAGGCCCAGGGGTATTTTTCTTTCCTCTGGGAGGGCTGCTCTTCCGAGAGCTGGCTGGGCCATCAGGCCAGAATGGAGGTGGATGTGACCAGATGGCACTGTCTCTTGTGTTACCCACTGGCTCTTATATAAGGTCTCCATGACACGTTTCCTCCTAGAATGATGAGCCAGGAACAGGAAGAGTGCCTACCAGGCACCCTGTTTACAATAATTGCCTTTTTTTTTTTTTTTTTTACAGATAAGGAACCTCCTGCTCAAAGAAGTTACTGCCTCCTCCAATGTCACACCTGCATCTTAGACCTCTGTGTGTCTCGAACGCACTTTCCCCGCCAGTAGGGCACATTGCTTCCCCAGATGTTTATTTGTGTGTTGCCTCACCTTGTTCTGGCACAGCGAACTAAATAAACAAGCGGGCCTCCCTTTCTCCTAGGGATGCCATGAGCTTTAAGCTAAATTTAGAGATCTCTACTTCTTATTCTGATTTCCTGATGCAGTTTCCTCTTTCCTTTTTTTTTTTTTTATGTACTTTCGGCAAGCTCTTTTAAAGATCTTTGTCTTAACTGCCCTAATTCATGCATAAGCTGCCTGAGATCCCTTTTGGGAATAGGTACAAATAAATAACAATTTTTAAATATTTACGTTTCAACCTAACGTCTACACAGCCCTCCTGATACAGAAAACGTGTGTTTGGGAAGTGAAATGTTCCGATTAATAGACTGTTCCGACGGGGAAAGAGATGAGCAGGCCTACCCACACGTGGAGCCGGAGGCTGGCAGCTCACATGGTGTGATCTGAGGGGTGTGGACGAGCGCCATGTGTGGGGGATAATACTTTCCCTGCTGCTGGCTGACACCTGATATACCACAGTTAGAGTTTGATCTTCTAGCTTTCCATTTTCGTTACCGGTTAAACTTGAAATCCCTCAGGAAATGTAGAAGGTGGGAAGGAGGAAGTGTCACACGCAAGCTGGTTTCAGACGTGGCCACCTTGGTGTACCTCTGCTCAGCAGATCCCTTCCCCAGGAGGCATGGTCTACGGGGGGGGGGGGGGGGGGGGGAGAATGGGGCCACTCGAGTGGCTGCACCCTGCCCTCAGCTAGCACCATGCCAAGAGTGTACCTTGCCTCGCCAACGGTCCCGGTGTTAGTTCTCAGCTCTTGGTGCCACTGTGGCTCCCGCCACCTCCAGCCTGCTCCCCACCCTCTCAGTTTATGACCATGCTGCCACCAGCCAGTTGGTGCCATTTGCTCTTCCCCTTCCCACTTTCCTGGTTCTGGGCCCCTCTTTTCCATCCCTGCAGCTTTCCTGTTCCCGAAAGGCCCCAGTGCCTGCCCTCAACTTTCCCCAGAAGTGTCCCGGCAACCCCACCCCCATCCCACACGCTGCTTCCCAGAGCTGTACCAGGCTCAGAATTCTCCCTCCCTTCACCCTCCATCCAACACCATCTTGGGTTTTCCACACTCCACTTTCAGGGAGCTGACAGAAGGGAAAACTGTGTGATGGTCCGATGTACACTAGGAAGTGGATGGTGGCTGATGTCTTCCAGTGTTGCCAGGGGTGGGAAGAAATAGGATGGGCGAGGGGGGATTGCTCTGCATCCCCACTCTTGCCCCCTCCCACACACGGCCAAATTCTCACCCTCATCAGACACGCCACCCCCATTTCCTCCTTCAAATCACAGTGTGTATCTAACCATCATCCAACCCGGCTCTGCCCCCAAACTCTCTCTGTCCACCTCTTCTGGGCATCTGCACGGCATCCATCCTGCTCCAGGGCCTTGCTTTCTCTCACCTGGACACTCACTATAGCCTCCTAACCATCCTCTGGCTCCCCACTTGGCCTGGTGTAATCAGTTCTCTATAGGAGACTGTGAATAATTGTTTAAAACACCTATTAGAGCACATTACACCCCACCTCCAATGCTGTCTTTCTCAAGGCCTCAAAGAAAATGCAAGATCTTTATCCCACTCATAAGGCCTTGCTTGATCTGAACTTTGGCTCCTTCAATCCACTCTCAACCCACTTTATCCCAATACCACTGTTGTTTTTTTTTTTCTCTTCTAACTTGTGAAGTTTATTTCTACTTCAGGGCCTTTGCACATCCCACTTTCCTTGCCTGGACTGTGCCCATGGCTGGCTCCTTCTTGACACCATTTAGGTGTCTCTCCTCAGAGAAGTCTTTGCTGAGAGCCACTCTTCCTAGGTCCCTGTCACATGACCCTGGCATGTTGTTGTCAGAGCACTTATACCCTCCTAGTATCGTCCTGTGTATTCATTGCTTGTCCCCGCCACAGAATGTAAGGTCCATGTTATGGAACCTTTTCCTTTGTCGTATCCCTAGAGCCAGAAGTCACTCCTATATAATGGGTGTAATAAAAGTAAATGGACTTTAGGTCGGATAGACCTGGGCTTGAACCTTAGTGTGTCCTGTACAATCTCAGATGACTTTTCACTCCTGTACTTTTCCCTTTAGGAAGATGAGGGAAATATCCTGTGGAGGCTGCTAGGAGTATTAAATAAAGTAAGGGCTGTACAGAGCCTGGTGGGGCCCTGGACACATGTAGACCCCTAAGAAGCAATCACCAGTCTCCTTCTCCTCCTGCTCCTTTGCAAGCATGGGGGGCTATCACTCACAAACCTGACTCTCACTAGAAGTACGCGCCTGGATGAACAGGAATAGAGAACCAAATCTGGGTAATAGAATTACAACTTTACAGTGGATTGAATGGTGCCCCCGAAAATCCACATCCACCTGGAACTGTAGAATGTGACCTTACTTGAAAATAAGAACTTTGCGGGTGTAATTAGAGTAAGGATTGAGAAGATAAGAGCATACTGGATTAGGGCAGCACTAAATCCAATAAGAGCGCCTTCATAAGAGACAGAAAATGACAACAGAGAGGCAGAAAAGAAGTTGATGTAAAGACAGGCAGAGGTTGTAGTGATGCATCTAGAAGCCAAGGAATGCCAGAGCTTGCCAGCAACCAGCAGAGACCAGGAGAGGCAAGGACGGACTATCCCTCAAAGTCTCTGGAAGGAAGCAGTTCCCCTGACACCTAGCCTTCAGACTTCCAGCCTCCTGAATCGTGAGAGAATAAACGTCTGTTGCTTAAGTCACCTTATCTGTGGTACTTGTAATGGCAGCCCCAGGACACTACCATGAGAGCCATGCACGTTTGTAAAAGGAAGAGCGCACCGATACCAGGGAAGATGACACTCCTGGAACTCTGTGCTGCCTGCTCCCGCTGGGCCCTTGCAGCATCCACGACTCCTCCCATTTTGCAGAAGAAGCCTTGAGAGGCTACTTGGCTTACTTGAGGGCACACAATTGTCAGGGGAGGGGTGGGGAGAGGTAGAGTGGCTCTGTTTCATCTTCCAGCCCCCTATTTTGACTGAGCAGTTGAGGGAGTGATGTTCATGTACTCACTCAACAAACACCCATGGACTTCTGGCTGTTCACTAGTCTGCATGCTGGGTGTTCCAGGAAAGAAGGCAAGATACCCCTGCTCTCATGGTACCGTGGTGATGCAGATGGAAACACAAAGTTGCAATAGTTTGGGCAACGACAGGCAGTTAGGGCTGCTTTGTGATCAGAGGGGTGGAAAGGGCTTCATGCCTAGAGGGTGGTGTGTGGAGGTAACACTGGCTGCCTATGGGACCACAGGCCTGCCACTGCCCCTCATGGGGCCCCAGCAATACAAGAATTAAGTTGGACTTAGCACCTCTGAAACCCTCCCAGCTTAGACATTCTCTGGTTTTCTCAAGTTTTTATTTAGGGGTGTGGGTCGGCTTGAAACACCCTAATGGCACCCATTTCATTGCCCAGACTATGTACCACTGCACCCCACCCCCACCCCCAGGCCCACTTCCCTGTAGCTAATTAATTCCTCCCTGGGGCTGAAGAGCTAGATAGACTGAGGTTCTGGACCCGTTAGTGCAGCTCCCAGGAAGGCCCTTGCAGCAGACAGCCAGCAGCTTCATCCCCTGATGACACCTTATAGGACAGAGTGGTAGGGTGAGTGGCTGGTCTGAGGAGGGGAGGAAGGGGCTGTGTCTGGTCCTGCTGTTCTAAGCTAGCCCTCCACCTGCATCTCTGGAGCAGCCCTGGGCTGAGTTTCACACCTTCACCTAGCGGATAGCTACTGAATATCCTTCATGCGCCAGGCCCTTTGCCAGGCTGTGGGGGTGGTGGACACATACAGAGGAGGAATCGCCATTGATTCAGTCAGTCTCTACCCTCAAAAGATTACTTGTAAACAGATGATTGTTTTCTCTCTGACTTCACCAAGTGGGAGGCATGGAGCAGACTTCTTCTAGGCCCCCTTGCCAAGGGTTGGGTTGCTGCAGATCATAGCGGCTTTTCTTTCTAGGTCATCGCCACTGGTCTTCTGTCCTCTCTGGGAGCTTAGGAGTGCCCTAGCCCATGAAAAGCAAAGTGTTGGCATGGGGAGGGGAGGGTGGAGATGTAGCAAAGCCTCAGGGCCCAGGAGGACATCATTCCTGTTAGCTCATTAACATTGACCTACTGACTAACACCAAGGAGTGATCTTCTTTGGCTGTATCTTTTTTTTTTTAATGTGCATCTATTTATTTTGAGAAAATTAGAGGGGAAAAGGCAGAGAGAGAGGGAGAGAGAGAATCCCAAGTAGGCTCTTTGCTGTCACCACAGAACCTGATGCAGGGCTTGAACTCACGAACTGTGAGATCATGACTTGAGCTGAAATCAAGAATCAGACACTCAACTGACTGAGCCACCCAGATGCCCTGGCTGCATCTTAAAGGGCAACAAACACAGCTCCTCAGCTGGCGCAGTGTCCTCTGCTCATGCACAGAAAGAATAACATCTTCCCTGGGGTCACCAATGGCACTGCTCTGACAGAGCTACAGGCACCAGGCTCTTTCTGCTGACTTCTGTGCAGCTTCACTGTCCCTCCCTTCCCTCTTCTTAGAATGTTGTTCTAGTCTTAGGGAGTGTGTGTGTGTGTGTGTGTGTGTGTGTGTGTGTGTGTGTTGGACTGAGTAGGAAGGGAAATTAAATTCCATTGAACCACAAAGCTTGCCTTTTTCTCTGGGCCTGAATTTTTAATTTCAAAGCTAAGAATTTGACATCTTTTTTCTCTGTTGTACTCTGAGGCCCTCCCACTCCAGGGCAATGTGATTCCAATTTAGTGCCTGAACTGGGGGAAAAGCTTCAGGATACAAGGAAATCAAGTCAGGATATGGTCGGTTTAAACAAAATGTTATTTTAACACACAATCTAATCTTATTTTAATATGCATAATTCACTACACTACAAGGCATGCCTAACTATTATAGAAACATTTATTGATCATATACTATACACTTTATGCCAAGTAATATGCTAGGGTCTTGGGGGAATGGGGAGAGATAGTATAAAGATAAATAAGACAATTTCTACTCTCAGACAATCTACTATAGGCAATAAAATACACAGACATTACTACAATTCAAGACAGGATATAAAGGCAATAAGATAAATTATAGAGCACATGTGGGGGAATTAAGGCATAAAAGGAAGAACAGCTTAAATGTGGTAGGAGAAACTATCTGATTCCTTACCTAGAAAACCCAGGATAGTGCACTAAAGAGCCATTAAAACCAAGTGAGTTTGGGGAGGTGATTGGATACAAAAGTATACAATAAACAGAAGCTTTCTCTACATCAGCCATGGCCAATTACAAAATGTCATGGGAAGAAATACCTTATTCATGTCCCCAACCAAAACTGTAATAAGTCCAGGAATAAATCTAACAAGAAATGTGCAAGACTTGCTTGAATAAAGCCATAAAACCTCACCAAGGGATATAAGAAAGAATTGAATAAATGGAGAGGTAGCCCATATTGTTACATAGAAAGATTCACTATTGCAAGGATGACAATTCTCCTCAAATTAATTTGCTATTCAATATACTCCAATCAAAATTCCAATAGATTTCATTTTGGAATTTGATGAGCAGATTCCAAGTTTATCCTGGAAAAGAAAATATGCAAGAAGAATGAAGAAAAATGTTAAGAAAAAGAGGAAGGGAAAGGAGAAGGGAGAGGGGACATTCTCTGCCATATATTATACTCCAAAATGAAAGTAATTAAAACAGCATGATATTCATGCAGGATTAGATAAATAGATTAAATTGGGGAGAATAAAATATTGCAGAAAGAGACTATATATATGAATTTAATACGTGATAAAGGAGGCACTTCACTAGCAGAAAGAATGAACTACTCCAATAAATGTCATTGTCTTTGAACCCAATCTTCTTCCCTTGAAAAAAGCATCATTTGAAATGGGGACATTCCCAGCTTGGGAATGGAGAAACCGGGATATGAATCCCAGCTCTACCAGTTAAAGCTATATGACACTGAACACTTTTCTTCACCCCACCGAGCTTTCTTTGAAAAAAGGGAAATCAATCCCTGTCTATCTACCTCACAGGATTGTAATGACAAATGAAGTAATCTGTATATACAAACAGAGCTTGGAGGAACATAGGAATGGGGAGAGATAGTGTAAAGATGTTGTAATTCTCAGCATTCTAGGATTAAAAACCAAACCAAACTGGGAGAGCCTGGGTGGCTCAGTCAGTTGAGTATCTGACTCTTGATTTTGGCTCAGGTCATGATCTCACAGTTCGTGGGAATGAGTCCCACATGGGGCTCTGCACTGACAGAATTGAGCCTGCTTGGGGTTCTCTCTCTCCCTCTCTCTCTGCCTCTCTCTCTCTCTCAAAATAAATAAATAAACTTAAAAAGAAAGAACCCAAATAATGCTCTCATGCACTTAAAGCCTGAAATGTCACCATTAGACCATCTTCCCTTGCCTCATGGTCTATAGCATGCTCATGCTATAGTGGAAATTCCCTATAGGCAGCTCTGTAAACCACTGCCAGCCATTGACTCCTAAAAAAGAAGAAATGCCCTGAAAGTAGACTTAAATGAGCAAGACAAACATGAAATAACAGTAGAGGACAAGCCAAAAGGCAGAAAGGCTGGGGAGACTAAAGACCATCTCTATCACCTTCCAAAGATTACAGTGGGTCACCACTCCAGGCTTTGTAAGTAATGCAGGTCATTGGCTTGTTTGCTCCCATATTCTTTCCCTTCTCTTTTTCTGTTCTTCTCTGTATGATACTGAGCTGCACTCCACAGGCTCCCTTGCCTACTTACTCCCAGGTAGGTTCAGGTGATATGAACACTAACAGAAGACTGGAAGGTGGAAAGAAAGAAGAAATCATAGTATTCCTTCTTGTCTTGCATTAACCCTGGTGGTGTCTCAGCAAGGAAGAGCAACAAGGGCTACTTTTCTCCTATGACACTAACTCTGGAGAGACGGAGGGATAAATCTAACAGGAAGGTTTTATGGCTTTCTTCAAGCAGGACTTGTGCTTTTCTTGTTAAATCTATCCCTTTATTGTTCACCTCCCACTGGCCAGGCCCCACCATGTTTCTCAATCCAGCCTAATGGCCTTGGCTTCTGGGCTAGCCTCGTTTTTCCACCTCCATCACTGAAACTGATAGCAACTTCCTGTTGTTGCTAAACTCTGGGGTTCCTTACCATTCCATGGTTTGGCTTCTCTGCTCTTCCATGATTTGCATGACCAATTCCCTATCAAATTCCTCTATTTGAAAGATCTAGAATGTTTTCTGTTCTTCTGAGTGATAGGCAGTGTCCTGGGGAAAATATTAAATACTTAGAGTAACAGTAATACTAACAATATCTAAAATTTATTGAGCACGTATATGTGCCAAGCATGTGCTAAGTCTTTAGGTGTTTTCATTTATTTTTCACATCACATCAACTTCATAATATAGGCACATGATGACCTTGATATGACAGATGACAGAAACTGAGACCTGCATTCAAAATTGAAATCCTGTTTTCTCAGGAAATAGTTCTTATCTGGGAGTGGCTGATTCTGAAAGAGGAGAGATCTAAGCTCCATACCTTGCCTGCTCAAACAACAAAACCCTGGACCCCATAACACTGTCTTTCATTCTCCAGGGGGCTCTGTGGGGGCATGCCCTTCCAAGCTCCCACGTGGTTAGGCCCAGACTAAATTACAACCCCTTGGAATCTCTGTGTATGGCTACAGGCACTCTCTGGGCACCTCATCAGCTGAAGTAGACTGGTCTGGCCAGTGACCACCACCCCCCCACCCTTGTCCAGGTCCTCTCTAAGTAGGAGAGTGTGTGACCATGACCAGCAGATGGTTATCTATCCTCTTCTAATGAACATCTGTGTAGTGGCTTTGATGAAGAAGACTTGGGCTGACACCTCAGTCATTTCCAACCATGGAAAGTTTTATCATCAGCCAGAACTCTTGCTGAAGATTAGGCTGGTTGAGGCTTTTCCCTCCTGAATCTTGTCTTTGATCATTTTGCACAGAAAATACGAGCTGTGCTTTAGACTCTATAGAAAAGCCTGAAAATTGCTCTTCGCTCTCCTAATGCTTTTCAAAAACATCTTCCCCATAACTCTCCCTACCCCCCTACCCCCATTACCACCACCTATTTTCTTAATATCCTTCCAAGATAACTACATTGAAAACTCATGAAGGCTGACTTCTGGGAGGTCTTCTGTCTTCCTCAGCTCTCTCTTTCCAATTCAAAGAAGGCAATTACTATTTTCTCCTACATTCCTAGACCCATCTTTCCACTTTATCACATCCTGAGATCAAGAGTCCTGGACTGAGCACACAAAACTTCATCAGACTCTTTTCCTAATTTGCCTGCCTATCCCCTTCTAAAGAGTTTACCTTACCTGCTTAATGCAACTACATACTTAATTCACTTCAGTTTATTAAACATTAAAAAGATAGACAGATGATGGAGATAGATACATAGATGATAGATAGATAGATAGATAGATAGACAGACAGATGATAGGGCAAACACATTCATGAGAACCAGTTTCCCCCAGATTCCAGCTCCATAGGAATATAAAGAAACAACAGAACAATGTCAGAGTGGGCAAATCACAAACAAAATTTTGTTTTGTTTTGTTTTCTGAGGGAGGGAGATCCACAGTTTGATTTAATAACAAGAGACTAAACAATCAAACATTGTTTTGTTCAGAACAGATACCTCCCTTTTTCATTACCCTTGGGACCTAATGGAAACTAGACGTGGCTCTAGTTAATTCACCCAGCTTCTTACAAACTAGAAATCACTCATGTTTGCTTGTAAGAGGATCCAGCTGGAGAACAGACTCAGCCTTTACAGCTCTTCTCTTCTTGAGTTCTATTCACTTTTAGAAGCAATTAAGCAGAGCAATTTGAATAGTGTAAGCAATTACTTTAAACTAATATAACTTCCGATCATGCCAAGGGATCTATTTTGTAAAGGAAGGCAGTTGCTAGTGAGAAATCAGAAATGTAACACGGCCTCTACATCATCAATCAATCAGTTGGTTCTCTCTAGATTCAGCTGTAGGCATTGACTCCATGCTGGGCCCTAGGAGGAGGCAGGAAGTGGGTGACTCAACACCTGGATTTACCATAAATTTGAGGAGACGTGGTTAGTAAGGGCCACACCCTGATCCTAAAATATGCCCCTTTTAACATTGTCAAGAGGACAGTTGGCTGTGTTTTGTAGGGGCACTTAAACATGAGAGGCTTGGAAGCCTCCTAGAAAATAAGTCAAACCACACAGGTTTGATTGTAAGACAATGAGCCAGTTTAATGCTGGGGAGAGCATGGGGTATGGTGAATAATTCTGAACATAGACTGGCTCCAGAGCCTACTTCTTTTAGCAGAAATAACTCACTCAGAAGCCTAGACAAAAAGGATTAAGAAAAAAAATGGAAAGAAAGAAAAGAAAAGAAAACAAGATATAAACTAAAGGAGGAGTTTCACCATGTTTGTTAGGACTCTGATTACAAGTAACAAAACTGGCTGAGGCTACATTAAACAGAAAAAGAGGATTTGTGGGACACCTGCCTGTCTCTGTCAGTAGGATGTGTGACAATCTCTGGTTTGTAAATTTGACCACCATGTTGGGTGTAGATATTACTTAAAAAAAATAAAATCTTAGAAGTGTCTGGATGGCTCAGTTAGTTGAGCATCTGACTCTTGGTTTCAGCCCAGGTCATGATCTCATAGTTTGTGAGATTGAGCCCTAGTCAGGCTCAGCGCTGATGGTGTGGAACCTATTTGAGATTCTCTCTTTCCCTCTCTCTGCCCCCCCTCCACTTGTGCTTGCTCGCGCTCGCTCTCTCTCGCTCTCTCTCTCTCTCTCTCAAAAATAAATAAACATTTAATAAAAATAAAATAACATCTTAAGAAAAAATAATTTATTTTAAGGGTGTGTGTTGGCTCTCAGCACTTAAGGATAAGAATGCAGCTGGAGACCACAAGGTCTATAACCAGGAATGGAAAGCTAGCAAGAGTCCAAGAGGACTGTTTCTCCATTTCTTTTCTCTGTTTCCCTCAGCACATGGGAGACACTGTTTCTCAGGTAACCGTTATTTTGCTACTTGATGGTAACCTGGAAGATAGTGAAGCCATCCCTCAGCGAATGGCAGGATAGAAGAATATAAAGAAATACCAAGTCAGGGTCCTGATGAACTACACCTACCACTGGACATTTCTACTTAAGGAATCCAGGAAATCCCCATTATTTTCTAAGACAGTTTATGTTGAATTTTCTATTAACTGCAACACAAAACATCCTAGCTAATCCATACCCCCTGCCATCCAGGGTATTATATTAAATCATATCATATGTTAGTATATATTATATTATTTCCTTCTATTTAGATGGTATTTGATACTTAAAGAACTTATAGAGAGCTCATCTCATGTATTTTCCCAGTAAGCATTTAGAAGCAGCTTGGCAACTCTGCCTTTATTCTCTCTTCTATTGAGGAGGGAAGACAATTGAATGTATTGCTTTTTCTTATTGTGGTAAAATATACATAACATGAAATTGACAATTTGACTATTTTGAAGTGGCATTAAGTACATTCATATTGTACAGCCTTACCACCATCCGTCTTCAGGATGTTTTCATCTTCCCCAACTGAAACTCTTCCCACTAAACACCAACTCCCCATTAGCCCTGCCCCCCAGTGCCCAGCAACCATTCTACTTCCTGTCTCTATGAATTTGACTGCTCTAAGTGCCGCACATAAGTGGAATCATCCAGTATTCATCATTTTGTAACTGACTACTTCTACTTAGGATAACGTCTTTAAAAAGTTTCATCCGTGTTGTAGCACATGTCAGAATTTCCTTCCTTTAAAGAGCTGAATAATATTTCATTGTCTGCCACATTTTTGCATTCATCAGTTGATTATGGGTAGCTTCCACCTTTTGGCTATTGTGAAAAGACCGCTGTGAACATGGGTACACAAATACCTCTTCAAGTCCCTGCATTCAATTCTTTTGGATGTATCCCCAGAAGGGAATTCCTGGATCATATGCTAACTGTATGTTTAATTTTCTGAGGGCCTGTCATACCATGGTTCACAGCAGCTGCACCAGAAATGCAGAAAGGGTCCTAATTTCTCGAATGTCCACCAATGGATATTTTATTCTACTTTGTTTCACTTTATAATAGCCATCCTAATGGGTTAATTATTAATAGCCTACCTATCAGCCAGGCAAGTGTATCCAGGAGAGGTGTGTTACTCCTTAGCTATGACTTGATGATGCTCTGAGAGCACAAAGATGGGACTTCTAATGGAGCATGGTTCAAACAAATAGAAGGATTGCTCAATAAATGTTTGGGCAACAGCTTATTGGAAGTAAACCCCTCCCCCGCAAAATCCAGAAAACTTTGTTGAAGAGCTGGGAAGGCAGAGTGGATGGGAGACTAATGGCAGGAGGTGGAATGTGGGGAGCTAACGCGAGGGATGAGAGTAAGACAGGAGGTGAGACCAAGATCCCTGGAGAACTTCCTAAGGATACTTGGTCCTGGTGCCCAAATGCCCTCTGTACCCCTTTCCTTAATGGGCTAGTGTTGTCTATGTCTAGCACACTGGTTGATTTTTTAAAAGCCCCTGCCTTCTGGAGCAGTAAACTGTAATCAGAACATCAGAGATGGCCACACCTTACACCAGCAGTATGTGTTGCCGTGAGTACTCAAGTAGGGCGTCCCTTCACAATCCATGTCCTGTCAAGCTTTAGCTGGTGAAGTACTTTCCAGGGCCTGAATATCAGCAAACTTACCTGAGAGAAGCCACAGAGATTTGTCCTTAAGACACGAGCCCAGGGATATTCAAATCAATACTGTCCCCATTGGGAAGACCCCAGGGTGCTAAATACTGAGAATTTTTAGTAGCATCAGGAATACTTCAAAGCATCTGGAAGTTTTGCTTCACCAAGCCCATAAAAGCAATCAGATATTTATCTAAAGCTCATCCGAACCACTTTCATCTGGACACGAGGCTGGAAATCTCCTGAGAAGGAGCTTCTTTCTGAAGCTTGCTTTTTTCTCTTTCTAGGGAAGATGGAAATAGCAAACAAACAACAATGTGACCTTGATGATGTGATTCTCTCCTAAATAAACAGGCCATGAGGAGGTGTGAAGCCTGTTGTTTTGCTGTCTCCTGCGTTCTGCTCTGAAACCCGTGGCTGCCATTTCTCTGACATTTCACTCTTGCCACCAGTTTCTTCCCTTCTCTCCTGTCCCCACCCTGCACATTATGATCTGCAACCCACCCAGCAGCAAGTAGGAGGCCCTCGGGGGATATATGGACACTCCAGCCTCCCTGGGGAAGGAAGAAAGGGCATGATGATCCCTGCACCCAATGTCCAAGTGTCTAAAATAGCCAATGAATTCCCGATCCTCAAAACATACCTTTCTGGCTCAGATGGCTTCACAGGAGAATTCTACCAAACATTTTAGGAAGAAATGATGCCAACTGCATAATCTCATCTGGAAAATAGAAGAGGCAGCAGTAAAAAGGAACAAACTACGGATACATGCAACAACATGGATGAATCTAAAAAGCATTATGCTAAGTGAAGGAAGTCAGACATAAAAGTCTCCATACTGTGTGATTCAATTTATGTGGCATTCTGAAAAAGACAAAATGATAGAGAAAAATATAAGATCAATGGTTTCCAGAAGATGGAGGTAGGAGAAGATTGGATGTAAAGAGACACACAGGACCTTTTGGAGGTGATGGAGTTTTCTATATATTGATTGTAGAGGTAGTTATGACTGCATACATTTGTTGAAATTCACTGAGCTATACATTTAAAAAAGGTGGATTTTCTGTATTAAATTATACCATGATCATGCTTGCTTTAGAAAAAAAAAAAGACAGTACTGTCTTTCAAAGCATTAAATTTCAATTACCTAAAACGAGCTTTAAGAAAACATGTTTGCATATATTATTAAATATGTGTATGTGTGTGTGTGTACACAACATATACACACACAAACACATTTTTCCCTTTCTTCTCATGTTGTCATTCCCAATGCCAGGAATATGAACACCTTCTCAATAGATATCATTTTCCCCAGTTGCCCCTGATCTCATCTATCTTCTTTGTCTCAGGCAAATGGATCTTCCATAAGGTCAGCTTTGTGCGTAGACATAGTAGAGACTCAGCCAAGCCTAGAGTCAGGTCTTGCCCTCAAGAAACTCATAGCTTGTCAGGACTTGAGGGTATCTGTGCTATGAATAGATGGTGGACTCATGAATTATGTTGTCCCTCTAAAATAATAGGGATACTAAGAGCATTCAAGTGAGAAAATGCATGTGAAGTGTTAAATACATAATAAAACCCCAAAATATATACTAGCCTTGGTATTTTTTGTCAATACTTCTACTAATTTGATATCATCAGGTTCCATTTGGCTTTCCTATGTTGTTAAGCACTATTTGCTGGAAATAAATTAACCCTGTCCTAGACACCTCCTCACCTTGCAGACATGAGCAAGGGGTGGGAGAGGATCTTACACTGCATATTGAAGCATGAAGATCCTTGGGTGATAGTCAATTAATTCTCCTGACGTGGGTTCTGACATCATCTCCATTGTGTCTGGGTCCAGGAAGTGGAAGCATTAGTCTTTCATATTTCAATTATTTAACAAATATTTCTTGAACACCTAGGAAACACCCAGTAGTCTTCAATGTACTGGGGAAATATGAGTGAACAAAGAAGACAAATCTCCCTGCTCCTAAAGATCCTGTTTTTTAAAAATATTTATTTATTTACTTGGAGAGAGAAAGAAACAGGGGGGCGGGGAGCAGGAGAGATAGGGAGAGAGAATCCCAAGCAGGCTCCTGAGTTGTAAGTGCAGAGCCTGATGTGGGGCTCCATCCTGTGAACCATGAGATCATGACTTGACCTGAAATCAAGAGTCAGATGCTTAACCAACTGAGCCACGCAGGTGTCCCAATCCTGCCTTTTAATTCCAACTCAAAGTAACCTATATAAAAGAAATACTGGCTTCATACCAACAGTCACTATGCTAAAAGAAGCAAAGGGCCATGGGATATCTCCTTACCTTTGAATTTAAAAGTTTTCCAGTATGAGACAGAGAAGGATCCTAAAAGCATAGAGGAGAAAACCTAGAGGCAATGCTAAACTGGAGCAATGGGATGAAACTAAAAAATACTTCAACAAGCTAAGAACAATAAGTGTGAGATGCTTATACATACACAACTTTCAAAATCCAACTCCAGGTTTTAGGAAGGAAATAGACAAACTTTTTGTGTGCAGGAGCTAATAGCAGATAGGTGAAGGGACTCAAAATAATGTCCCATGAGGAAGAGATGGGGTTTAGCCCATACATGAGGAATGTGATGCCTCTCCTCAATTACTTGAAGGTCCAGTTGTGGAATAGGAGTGACACCAGTTTCTATATAACCCTAGAAAGTAGCAGCTGCAGAGAGATGAGTTTGGGCTAAATATGAAGAGGAAGACATTTACTATCACAAGAATTTTAATATGGAAAAGGATACCTCAGTTTGGTGCGATTTCCCTATCTCTGGAGATGTGGATGCAGAGGCTGTGAAATTATTTCTTGAAAATGCTGTAGATGAATTCCCGCTTTGCCTTGAGTGGGAGGCTCATTAAACATCAGCCTATTAGTATTCTTTTTATACCTACCATGTTCCAGGCACATAATCTTGGCTCTCAAAAACCTCTAGGTCCAGTAAAAGAGACACACAGTTACCCAACAGAGTGATCAGTGTAATGGTAATAGGGAGTACAGGGCTGGGAGAGCACAGCCTCTAACTCTCAATAAAAATCAGGGAAAGCTTCCTACAGGAGGTACTCTAAGCTTAGTTTCAAATGAAAAAAATCAAACAAGCAGTCAAAATCAAGGAAAAGATTGAACTGAAATTACTTGTTTTCAGGCTTGCACCATCAATCTATTGGGTATCCACATAAACTCTTGAGGAGCTTCCTGGGGGTATGACTATGTAGCTGCAGCTTCAGACACTTCCCCTACTTCAAAAAAAGCAGGGAATTATAATTTATTTTACATCTTGAGAATCTATTTAAGATTTTCAATAAACTATTCTGCATCTAAAAACAAATTGGAAAACATTAAACCAGCATCCATATGCCAGAGTCTGTGTCTTCTAACCTGGGTTATACTTCCTGGAGCTTGTGACTCCCTATTGGAAGTATGGAAGTATTGGAAGTATTTATGGAGGGGAGATGTACCATGGAGCCCCAGACTCAACAAAAGCCTCCTGGTTTCAGACATTCAGGTGTCGATAGTGTTGGAATAATGCAATCAGATCAGGAAAACTGAGCTAATTTCTGTTTCCAGAGAGAGCCTATGACTTTATAAGAGAAGTAAAACCCAACTTTTCCAAGGTCCTAGCTCTTGACCTGGTTTTCTGTGCCCTGCCTCATCATTGTGGAAAAAGTTTTTCAGCACCAAGGACAGCACTTAACTCTGGGCTGCTCATCCCAAAGAGAGACCCAGCAGGAGAATGCAGCTTCACTTCCTCCACCCCTCCGCCCATGTGAGTGCTATGCCTTCATCTCCCCCAGTTGATAGAAATCTCAGCTCTACATTAGGTTTCTTTGGAGCCTCATCTTACTAGAAAATCAGACTCTGCTGCACTTAATCATTTCCCATTTAGTTTGAACGATCTCCTTTGATTCGGAGGTATAATTAGCCTTAATAGCATGCTAAATATAAAGGTATACCACTCACCTCCAAGACATGACAAATGAAAAGAGAGCTGAAGGAAGGGCTCTAATATTTTCTGAATTCTCCACTAAATGCCAATAAAGCATCCAATAAACCACAGTTGGTGTTGATGATTTTTTTGATGGTGAAGTGGGAGATTTATAGAAGGAATCACCTCATACATCAAGGGAGAGTTCACCCACATATGCACAAAGTATAGGAGGGTAAAGGCCAAAATATCCTCTGTCATAAGGAGATAGGAGGGGGGGTGACAAATTGGAGTCTAGGCCCTGGCTTTCCAAGATATGGAATGGTTGTTCAGGTGCACCTGATCTACATCTCGAGGAAAGTGTGAATCAGAGGCTTTTCTTTGACTACCTCCACTTCCCTATCTTACAAAAAGACACCATAAGACAGTGTGATAGGGACTTGGATCTGCCCTCAAACATTCCTCAGAGTCCCAGCCACACCTTTGGCCAATCACTTTCATTTTCTAAACCATAATTTTTTCACAAATAAAATGAATACATTATCTTCCTACTGCCATAGGATCATTAAGAGAATTAAATGAGATAACTTGTCTGAAAGCATCTAGCAGAGTGCTAGGTACATAGTAGGTATTAGAAATACTACATTCTGTCCTAAACTACTTAGAACAAATTGGTTCTCTGCAGAGTGAATTGATATGGTTTCTAAATGGCTTATTAATGACTGTCCAGAAAGCATAAACCTCTCCCTCCATCTGCTCACTTTCTGCAAAGGTAGACAGACATGTTTGTGCCAGGTCTTATCTAAACCAGTCTTATCTAAACTGGCCCTTGGCAACGTCAGCTCCACATGCTCCAGTGAAGTCAGAAACAGGTCAGTAAGTTTTGTGTAGAGGTCCAAGATGGCTCTTCCAAATCGCCGATTTCTCAATTACAAAGGAAATGAGCCTGAAAAATGTCTATAGCTTAATCATTAAAGGTGCTTTTGCTGAGAACCAAAATCTATAGTTTTTCCCCATTAACTGGAAAGTGATGGTTAAGCATTTACTACAAGTATTGTGCTCAGTCCATTCTGGAATGATTTGTATTAATTATACCCTCTGTGCTGAATACAGCCCCTGTAAACCTTGGGCCCTTGTTTAGTGCAATACTCTTTTCTTTGGAGATTCATCTCAAGTGTCCCCTCTTCCAGGAAGCCTTCACTACCTCGGGATGGCCTTGAAACCCCTTCTCTGTGTTCTTCCCTCTTGCCTCCCTCACCCAGCTGACCTCCCTAGGAACAGGGTTTGAGCCTGAAGTTTTTGTGGCCCCCGTGAGTGGCATAAGGCCTGAGATAGAACTAGCTACAGTAGTCTGTTGCATGCTTAATGATTATGCCTGCTATCTCTTAGAGTACAATTTTCCAAAGTCTATTCCACAGAATCTTGGTTCCATGGGTTATTACTAGCTAATTGTATGAAAAAAAGTGTTTTTTTGTGTGGTCAGTTACATTTGGGGAACCTTAGGAGAGGAATGTTAAAGAAGTTTCCTTGTTATGGAATTCAGAACTATGTAACACACTAATGTACTCTGTGAGTCTCTAAGGGCAAAGTAGCAGACAGTGCCTCCCAAACTTGTTTACACTTGGAATACTTAAGGGTAGGGGGAGGTTAATAATGGAAAGGGGGAACATCCTAAGTCTAGAGTTTCATTGAACACATTAGAAAACAGTCCTAGACCAGCTTACAAAAGGTTGCATCTCATAAACTTAAGGATCTGAAAGAGGATGCAAAGCAATGACAAAAATACTGCCTCTGTCAAAGGCACGCTGCCCCAGGAATGATGATACTCAAGGAGCTTGAGGAGTTGGGCCATCCATCCCAATCAACCCCACTCTAGTGGAATAATAAGACACAGGCCCTTCTGTCACAGGGGTCTGTAATCAGGAAACTAGATTTCATCTGCTGGGAAGTCTGGAGTTTCACCTGTACTAGCTTCCTGGAAATGAAAGTTGGAGTGGCTGGCCAGTCTCTATTGGCTGCATGGGCAGCCCCTTTGCCTTACAGCATCCTATCAGAATAGTGCCTCCTGAGGCATTTTCAGCCTTCTGAGAAACCTCATTATCAGACAAATGCATTGCTGTTCACATGGAATGTACGGAAAGGGAAACTCCAGCCTGGAAGTATGGCCTGCTGTCTTGCTCATCTTCCTCACTATACTCTGTGTGTCTGCCCTGTTGGCCTCTTGCTAGTTATGGGCCAGTTGCATTTGTTATGCAAATGCTAGTTATGGGCCAGCCAAAGCCCTACAGGGAAATGGCTATGAGCTTAGCTCAGGATCATACCCCTTGATGGGCCATCCCTTCATTGCTGGCCACTTCTTGGCTCTTGACACCCCATTAACAGATCCCTCCTGGATCAAATGTTGATCCCTGTTCTAATCAGCAGCATCCCCTGCAGGAGGCTCAATGCCATATTGCTTCTTTCAGCAGGGAGTAGGGCAGGGCACCCCAGGCTGGGCTGGAGAAAGACTGGCTGCAGAAGCAAACATCAAGATAGGCATATCCAGGATAAATCCCTTCTGGCTGCATTACTGGTGGTCTGATGGAGGTGATGAGGGCAAAGTCACTTCACAGCAATACAAAGTGAAATGTACTCATGACATCCCATTATCTGAAGAATGCTGTATCACTCACAGATGTAGAGTAGGGCTTAAGTGCATGGACTTTGAACTAGGCTGCTTGGGTTCAGTTACCAGTGCTGACAACTTCTATACATACCAGCCAGAGCAAGTTATTAGCTTCTCTGTACCTCAGTCTTCTCATTGCAAAATGGGGATAACAGCCTGATTAAATCAGTCAACTATATGTTAGGCATTTAGAACAATGCCAAGCATTTAATGAACTAACAGCTATCACTACTCTCCTGGACAAGTAGAGAATCTCTGGTGTGTGTCCCCATACCTGTGTAAAGTGTTTGGCAACCACTTGGTTAACACCAAATTCAGAAGATAAATGTTAACCTGTAGACACTGAACCAGCATGTACTGAGGTTTGTGGGTGCATGGGGCAAAAGTGCTCCTCTCAGGAAAGAGGAGTCATCTACAGCACTTGAGAAATAAAGAGCAAATTATCATCCTCCACCCGGATCCAGTCTAACCAGGGATTTTGCTGCCAGCAGCAGCAAGCAATTCTTAGCTTATCTCAAGCAGTAATATTTAATGGAAATAGAGTAATCACTGTGTTCAATTTGCTGTAACTCCAAATATATATTCTGACTACTTCTATTCCTCTCCATGTCCCCACCCTAGTCCTGTCCTCTGTCCTCTCTCATGTGGGCCACTGTCATTATCTCCCCTTCGTTCACTCTTGTTTCCTCCACACTCAGCATCACGGTGCCTGTTGAGGCGTGTAGATCAGGTCTCTCCCTGCTGAAATTCTGCCTCATCCCACAAGGCACAGGAGAGCCAGTTCAGCCATTTTCTCTTTTTCTCTTTCCCCATGCTCCCCAGCATCTGAGATATCACTAGTTCTTCAAATTCCTCAGACCCACACAGCCCTGGACAGGCTGATTCCCACCCAGCCCAGAAGGTTCTCCTTGTTCATCACCTGGCTTTCCTCAGGCTTTCTCTGGTCATTTTCCCCAGGTTAAATTTAATCCTCATTACACTCTTCTCTCATGCCTTCTGCTTTTCATTCCTAGCATGTGCCACTTAATTATATTTATTAATGTGATTAGTTGCCTGTTGTACATGCCTCCTGGTACACTCTGTGTTCCTAAAAGCATGTTTGTCATATTTGTCTTATTTACCATTGTATCTTTAATGCTGAGCTCAGCTCAGTAAATATTGGTTGAATAAGTAAATTGAATATGGCCTCTGAAATCAGACACAGCATCAGAGGCAACCCCTGAGGCTCCCAGCCACCCAAAAACTCCCCTGAGTCAGCAAAGCTAATTTGGGGGAAATCTAATTTTATTGAAGGCTATTGAACTGCTTGGCACAAAATGGCACAAAAGACCAAAGGGGGTCTTTGTGGAGGTTACAAAATAGGTGGTCCAAGGGCTCAGTTAGGTCTACAGACATGTTTTCTTTTGCCTATAGTGTTAATAAATTTTTAAAATAATTTATTACCTTAATATCCAGATTTCTAGATATTCCTGTAAGACTGCAAGATCCAGCAACATCAAGTCCACATGCCCACATGGTGTAGCCCACACAATGCTCAGAGGGAAGTTACTCAACATGGGTGTTCATATATCTGGAGAAGGATCTGAAAGGAAAGTGCATCTTATCACACTCCCTCTGGTGGTTCTCTCTCTGTATTCCCATGGCCTGGGTTCCCTTTCTGGTCTTGACCATTGCTGTCATCTCTCCACTACACACATAGCATCCAGAGAGGTGTTGTTTCTAACTCTCATTGGCCCAGAACTGAGAGTGTTCCTGATCATGAAAACAGAACCACTGTAGTCTAGGTGGACTGATCTCTTCCCTTTACCTCTCCTGTTCCCCAGTCCTAAGTACCCTTGCACTTACATCTGCCCTATACCCTCTTAACTCCCCAACCTATACCTGCAGTGTCCCCAACTTCCTCCAGCTTCTGATGTTCCTCTGTGTTCTTCCCATGTCTACCTGGATGTCTTTCAGACCCTGTAAACTCAACCTACCTCTAACCAAGCTCAAATAATATTTTCTCCTGGGTTCCTATTTCTGCTTCAATCAGACCACCTCTTGCCTCAAAGAAACATGTCTTCTGAATTCTGTGTTTATAACTCATATTATTCTCACTTTGGAAAGTCTCTTGTGTCCATCTGTTTCCTCCATTCACACACTCTAGTTTAGGACCTCACCCTTCCTGTCTAGAGAATGGTGTTGTCTTGGCCATGGTGCTCCTGCCCCCAGACCTGCTCCCTCTGCCCGCCCTGGGTTGTCTTTTCCGAAATAAAGTGAGGTTATCATTGCTCTGTGCAAAATGCTTTGGTGGATCCCCATGACCTATGAAGCACATCCTCAGGTACAAAATAGGATTATTATTACCTATTTTTCAGGTTTGTTTGATAGAAGCTCCATGATGATGATGACATCATAAAATGAAAGTATGCCAAAGTATCTAACACTGTGCCTGGCACACTGAAAATAGTTAATGAAAGGTCACTTTTTACTATTCTTATCATTCATTCATTCATTCATTCATTTACTCAAAGATCCATTAAGTACCTAGACCCTGGATATAAGCAATGAACCAAAGTCCTTGCTCTCACAGAGCTTGGAGACCAATAGAAAGAAACAAGAGTAATGACACAAATAAACATTAGGTGATAACAATCAATGAAGAAAAATTAAGCAATGTGAGGAAATAGTAACAAAGGAGTGCTATTTTATTCAGAGTAAAGGGGGGTGGTGACATTTGAGCAGACACCTGAATGAAGGAAGGAGGAAGTAAGGTGGATAGTGGAAGGAGAAACATTCCAGGCAGAGGGAAAAGTGCATTAAACTTGAATTCTTGGGGCACCTGGGTGGCTCAGTTGGTTAGGCGTCCAACTTCGGCTCAGGTCATGATCTCGCGGTTCGTGAGTTCGAGCCCCGCGTCGGGCTCTGTGCTGACAGCTCGGAGCCTGGAGCCTGTTTCGGATTCTGTGTCTCCCTCTCTCTCTGACCCTCCCCCGTTCATGCTCTGTCTCTCTCTGTCTCAAAAATGAATAAACGTTAAAAAAAAAATTAAAAAAAAAAACATGAATTCTTGGTGTGCCTGAGGAAGAACAGAGACCTATGTAGTTGGAACAGAGTAAGCAAAGGATGAACTGACTGATGAGAGCAGAGAGGTAGCAGAGACAATTTCACGTAGGATGTTGTAAGCCAATGTAAGGAGCTTTATTCTAAGTAAGAGTCACGTATATTGGAGAATTATGAGCCAAACATAAACATATCTGACTCTTGTTCTAGAAAAGTTGTATTGACTGCTCCATGGAGGATAGGGCAAGAAGCAGAAGAACAACCAGGAATCCATAATGATAGTCCAGGCAAAAAACTCACTAGTGCTTGGACTTCAACCACAGAAGTAAAGGTCATTAAAGCTTATAGACCTCTGGGCTATATTTTAAAGGTAGAGCTGAAAATATTTGCGAATGAATTAGATATAGTGTGTAGGTAGGAGAGGCCAAGGTTGGCTCTTAGATTTTTGACCTGAGAAACTGGAAGAATAGAGTTGGACTTTACTGAGATCAAGAAGACAGTAGGAAGAACATTTTTAGGGTAAAAAGAGTTTAATTGGAGGCATGTTAATTTTGAGATGCTTTTTAAATATCCAAGTAGAGACATCCATTGGGCAGTTGGGTAGATGAGCCAAAACTTCAGGGTAGAGGTCTTGGTTGGAGATAAATACTTGAAGGTGATCAGCATGTAGTTACATCATGGGACTGGATGAGATCTATTAGGCTGTGAGTGTAGATAGATAAGAAAAGAGGATCAGGAGCTGGACCTTGGGGATCATTAAGGTGATGAGGAGAAATCAGCAGAGGAATGAGAAGGAAGAATCTGGGAGGAGGAACAAATCCAGGAGAGTGTGTTGTCTGAGTGGATAAAGAGTTCCAGGAAGGAGCCATACACTGTGTGAAATGCGGCTGATGGGCTGATGGGTCACGTTAGATGAGAATTATCCAGTAGACCTGGCAACATGGAAGTCATTGGTAGCCTGGATAAGAGCAGTCTGGTGGAATTGTGGGAAGACAGACTGAGTGCGGAGAGTTCTGGAAAGAATGAGAGAAATTATAACTAACTGTAAAATACTGACCTGGCACTTAGGGACCACAGTAATCATCCTAGCCCATCTTTCCAGGTCCATCTCTCATTGCCACTACCCTAAAGCCCAAGACCCCTGCACATCCTCAATGAAAAAGATATGTACTTCTCTCTATGTTGATGGCATCTTTCTTTCCCTACAGCCCAGCCCTTTTGAAAATCCTCACCCCTTGATCCCAATCTTTGTCCTTTAAAATCCAGTCCATTCTTTGTGGCTGTGCTTGGATACTCTATCCTCCCAAGAGCTGAAGTTCCTAAACAGACCTCTCTGTATGTGAAACAGTTTGCATGACACATGTTATATGCATATGTTGTAACAATCAGTGTTATACCCAGATTTTCCAGGAAAACCTGTATGTGTTTCCTCTTACAGTTATAACAAATTACTACAAACTTAGTGGGTCAAACAATTCCATTTTTTTCCCTTACACTTCTGGAAGTCAGAAGTCCTGAAATCAAAGTGGTTACATTCCTTCTGGAGAATCTGGGGGAGAATCTGTTTCCTGGCTTTTACTAGCTTCTAGAGGCCTCATACATTCTTTGGCTGGTGGCCCCTTCCTCTGTCTTCAAAGTCAGCAGCAAAGCATCCCCAGTCTCTTTCCCTCTGCCACTGGCAACACATCACTTTTTCTGACTATGACTGTCATGCCTCCCTCTTAGCACCATTGTGATTACATTAACCAACCACTCCCCCCCCACCAGATAATTTAAGATTATTTCCTCATGTCACTTTCCTCAACTTAATCACATCTCTGAAGTTCCTTTGGCTAAAATGAAAACATTCACAGATTCCAGGGATTAAGACATGGGCAGTTTGACATTTTTCCGACTACCACACAGCCCTAATTCAAAATCTTCTTTTTTCAAAAGACATGCATCCCAATTATTTTGGGGGAGGAAAAAAATGACTCTTTGTAATCCAGGGTCACTTTTCTTTTAGAGTCTTGCATTGTAGGCAACTTCTTGGGTATGCGTCATCCCAATCCCTGCAGAAACAGATGCCACTTCCACTCACACACCTGGGGGACACATACAATCCAGCCACAGCTGAGCACTCATTTTGCATTGGTGTATTTATTCAACATTTCCAGACTGCTCTGTGTGGGACCCTGTGACCCTGGGATACAGAGATGAATAAGATAGAGTACCTTCTCTTGACAGGCTTATGGCCTCCTTACTTTTTTAAATTTAAAAAAAATAGTTTTTACGTATTTTAGAGAGACAGACAGAATGCAAGCAGAGGAGGAGCAGAGAGAGAGGGAGACACAGAAGCTAAAGCAGGGTCCAGGCTCTGAGCCATCAGCACAGAGCCCAATGCGGAGCTTGAACTCCCGAACCATGAAATCATGACCAGAGCTGAAGTTGGCAGCCCAACCGACTGAGCCACCCAGGTGCCCCTGGCCTCCTAATTATCCCTGTGTCTTGTTCATATCTTTTCCCGATTTTCAGCCCCTGCCTGGCACATGGCACCACTCAGTGAAGAGTTGGTTGAGCTAAAGTGGTCTGAGATGTTGCTCACCACCATGAATTCCCTCTGCCATTCTCTTCCTGTTCTCATCATCCTTTGTGCCATTTGTGGCTCAGCAGAAGAAATGCTTCCCATTAGACTGGGCCCTGACTGAGGGCAGGAGATGTTGGCACATGTGTGTGTGTCTGCTCTGCTCAAAGCCAGGTGTCTGATAACTGGAGATGGCCCTCCCATAGGATGTTATCGGTGAAATGTCTGGGCCACTGCACTGGGATCAGATCAATAAATACTTGTTGCATACAGCAAGTGCCTGTTAGACTGCAGACACAGGAGAGACTCAAATGCACTAAAGGAATGTGCTCCTGCAGCTAAAGACACATTAAATATGTATGCCTGAGAAACTATATGTTTTCTCCCACAGAGAAAGAAGTTAGGAGATATCTCTAGAATAGCTCTGTCATGAGTGAAAAACAACAATGTGGCACCAACAGCATCTACAGCCATGTTCTTGTAATGAAAGTGTTCAGAGAACTGCTCATTTAGTCATCAAATACTGGCTGAAGGCCTGCAGCGTGCAGGGCACTGTTGTAGGAACTGGGGAATTGGCAGTGAGCAGGACAGTCAAAATCTCTGCTCTTCCAGAATTTGTTTTCTGGTGAGGGAGGAGTGGAAATGACTGACATTTATTGGATACTAACTATGTGCCAGGCATTGTTCTAAGTACTTTACCTGTGCTAACTTCTTCTGGTCATCTAGGGGCCTTATTTTTATTTCTACTTCACAAGGAGGGAAATTGAGCATAAAACAGTCAAGTCACCTGCTCAAAATCATAGGGCTTCAGGGCAGGTGAGTTGGGATTTGGCTCCAGGCATCCCTGTGCTGTGAAACCTACACTGAACTGCTTTTGTCTCCTTCTTCTCATGTTGGAGGTGGGGTGATTTCTAGAAAGGCTTAGCCTCCCAAGAATTCGAGGAGAGAGAGACAAAAACTGGTCTCTGGAATTTGGGAACTGGGAGCAAAGGAAGAGACATTAAAAATAAGAATAAAGAGGGAAAGGTATTAGGCCTCCTACTGGCCTCCATCATATCTGAAGTCCCATCATCAAAGGCTACCTTCCTCTGGACAAAACACTGCGATAGTCTTTGCCAGTGAGCCTTAGTATGAACGAAGATACCTCTTCAGAACTTGTTCTAGAGATCAGGAGTGCAGTAGACACTTGGTACAAGATATTTAACTTTTCTATCAACTCTTTAAAATCAATATAACACCATTTACCAAAGGATAAAATCAGGCAATTGGCTGAGGCAGCTTTCAAACCCAGGCATGTGCAAAGCCCTGTCTAATGCTCTTTCCGAGAGCTGACACCCACCTTGTTCTGGTCTGCACCTATCAGTATTATTTAAAACATTCAAACCTGTTGGCCCAGAAAATCTACCTCCAAAAAGTTATTCTTAGAAAACAGTCAGACGGGAACCAGAATGTTTATTGCAGTCTTATTTACAATAGGACATTTTACAAGTGTGGAGAGGGAGTAGCAAATGTCCACTAAAAGGAAACTAATTAAATTATGATATTCATTTAACAAAATCCAGGAAAAACTTTTATCAAATGTATCTTTAAACATAGAGAATTTTTTTAGACATATTAGGCAAAAATAATCAAGTTTTGAAATAAATATAGAGCTTTGTATGCATGTATCTGTATTAGGTGGAATCGTATAAAACTGCCATTCTGTAGACCAAACATGATTGAATATTGGCAATTTCATGTAGGGGGAATAACAGGGGGAAAAAAAAGCCTGATGGGTGTCCTCCAAAATGCTAACTGTGGATATGTTATTAGTGATTTCAATCAGTTTGTGCTTTTTAATAGTTAACTTTTTTCCACAATGTGCATGCTTTGTTCTTGACCAGAAAAACTTTTTAAAATAAATGCAAATAATTAGAAACATTAAAAGACTATTTTGACATTTGTTTTTAAGGAGTACGCCTGGCCTCTCAGATGTTATGATTTGAGAATAGATTTTTTTTAATGATCCAGTTCCAGTGGGTAAATTGAGAACTCATGACAAAAAAATTGAACAGTTGGGGAAATTGATTTGTGAAATGGCTTTTTTTTTCCCTTTTGGAAACATTTGAGCTGTGAATTATCAATTGAATAGTGTGCAACCTTTAAGCAAAATCATTGGGCCATCTTAAAACTGCATGAAATAGATATGGCATCAGATTCATAGTTAAGCCCTTGACTATGAAGAATTTGTAACTGCTGAATTAACTGCAAACCAGCTAATCTGGTGTTCCATAAGGATCTAATAGTCAAGGCTGGTATGAGGAGCCAATGTATGTCTCCAGCAGGAATGCTCATAATACTTGGAAGTCAAGATTTTGTTTATACGTCCCTTAGGAAGGTCAGACATTTATTAGCTTAAGTGAGACTTCAAACTTCGAGCCACAGGAACATGCAGTTGAACTAGAATCTTTGCAAGGAAAGACAAGTGCATTATCACATATACATTGGCAATATTCTTCTAATATAAAGGAGGCAAATGAGTCCCCTTGACAATGGGATGTCAAGGAAACCCCCATAAACGGTTTTGGTTATTGTACCTCCACATTGCAAACATGGAGATGGAAGCCACCATCTTTTTTGACTCTTAACCCCAAGCTCCATTCCATGCTGGAGATTCTATGCCACAGAGAAGCAAGAGCTCTGCTCTCCTCCCTGATTAGAATGGTTAGCTCTTGCTGTTGGCTTTCCTTACATGTTTGCTGTCTTTTTTTAAATTTTTTAAGTTAAAGTTCTTTCTTCCTTTCTTCCTAAATGTGAGTTCCTCAAGGAAAGAAAGTATCATTGACACAACTCTATGTAAAGCACACAACCATACATACTCATAGATAAAATTTAAAAAACAGGGTTAATGTTTAGAAAATGTTACATTGATGTGCTTTTTACCCTCCTCTGCATTAATGGTGTTCCACAGCATCCAGCCAACCATTGTGGTGGGAGAAAAGGAGGAGCAGAAATGGTATAAGGGGAAAGCCCTTTAAATAGGAATGAGCAGGGGCACCTGGGTGGCTCAGTCGGTTAAGTGTCCAACTTCGGCTCAGGTTATAATCTCACGGTTCGTGAGTTTGAGCCCTGTGTACAGCTCTGTGCTGACAAGCTCAGAGCCTGGAGCCTGCTTCAGATTCTGTGTCTCTCCCTACCCCCCCCCCCGCCCCTCCCCCACTCACAGTCTGTCTCTCTCAAAAATAAATAAACATTAAAAATTAAATAAATACATACATAGGAACCAGCAGGAGAAATTCCATCTTTAGTGAATAAAAGAAACAGAAAGAGGAACAAATAGAAACAGATGGGAAGGTCTACTTGGAGCCCCACTTCCAGATGGGGCAGAATTATACAGAGGCCAAGGGGAAACTAAGGCAGAGGGACTTGCATCCTACTTCCTGCTTAGGGCTCAAGAGGTCACACAGCAAATCTGGGGAGACCACAATAGATTCCAAGTAGCAGCTCCATACAGCCAAGAAGGAGAGAGCCTGAATTACCATTCCCAACCATATCAGCTGCTGTGTGCAGTGAAGAGACCCAGTGTGGCTGAGGGAGTCAAATTCTATCTTCTGGGGTATGCAGGGACTGTTGTGCCCACCAACTTCTCCCAACTGGCCTTGGCTTTCAAGCCACACCCATCTCACTTCTGGTTCTACTCATTTTTCCTCAGGCTCAACCCACTCCAGAGTACCAAACAGAAACCCATGGCCATCCTGGCTTTCCTGATGATCTCAT
Organism: Neofelis nebulosa; assembly: GCF_028018385.1. NCBI lineage: Eukaryota > Metazoa > Chordata > Mammalia > Carnivora > Felidae > Neofelis > Neofelis nebulosa. Next base: position 35,414,616 of record NC_080786.1, on the reverse strand, counting down.
CTACCTATCTCATTCTTCCCTGACAGCCATTGCTGGCAGAGGTCCCAGGGCCAACAGCTGGTATCTCCATCCCAGGAGCCGGATGGCCAGAGATCAAGCCCCACCTCCTGGGAGTCTTCAGTCTACCCCAGGTGATCAAAGTACAGCCATCGCCCTGCTGGGAAGACAAGCAAAGATCTTGCATTCCAGCACATGTCCTCTTGATTGGGCCAGAATAAAAATCTAACATCCCTCTTACCAGCCCTCCACAACTGCTGCAGGAATTGATTTTTCTCCCCCCACCCCACAAATATTTATGACTTATGGAATGTAAGACAGCTTCAAACATGGTTCTGAGAGACTCAGCCATGTTTTGTCTCATAACCTATTACCAGGAAAGGAGGCTGCTCCGTCAAAGACAGGAACAGAAACAGAACTAACACCATCTTCCTTCTAGCCGCTGATGCCTCCTAAGATTCATGGCTCCTCTGGATGTGCAACTCATCCATCCTTTCTACAAGTGTCACACGATACTCCCTGAATGCCAGGCCTTGTGCTCACTCACGGAGAGCATGATAAAATGCAGACCACTCTGGTAGATAATAACGTGTAGTGGGTTGAATGGTGGACCCCAAACGATATGCGCGTGTTGTAATCCCCAAAACCCATTAATATTACCTTATTTGGCAAAAGGTGTAATTAAGTTAAGGATCTTAAGAGACAGGATTATCCTGGATTATCTGGGTAGATCCCAAATTCAACCATACGCATTCTTACAAAAGAGACACAGAGGAGGAGGCAGAGATTGAAGTATATGGCCATAAGATGAGGAATATCCGGAGACACCAAAGGCCAGGAGAGGCAAAGAATTCTCAGGCCTTTGAAGAAAGTATGGCCCTGCAGCTTGATTTCAGACATTTGGCCCCCAGCACTGTGAGAGGATAAATTCTGGTTGTCTTAAGCCACCAGTTTGTGTCAATTTATTACAGCAGTTTTAGGAATCAAATATAGCACCTAAGAAGGGCAATGTCCCAGGTGGCTTTTCTGGGAACAAGATGGGGACAGGGACAAGGGCCTCTTCTCAGTCCTCTTTCCCTGGGAGTGGACCCACGAGGCATTCCTGAGGGCAGACACAGATTTTAAGGCCAATGCTGGTGGATCAATGTGCAGGATTTGGGTGGGCAGAGGAGAAGAATCCTCTCCCAGATCTTATGTTCTAAGCAGGGGTGCATGGTTTCCTCAAAAACATGACTGTCAAGAGAACAATCCCAGTCCTGAATGCCATTTATACCCTCTCCCCAAAGACTGTTTTCCAATCCTAGAAGCTCTGGCAGAGGAAATGAGTCCTTGTTTGTGTGAATGGACACTCTTCAGCACACTAGATGCCTCTCCTACATGTTGTCCTAATCCAAGTCTTCCTGTCTCTGGGTGGGCAGCTTCCATGATCACCAGGGTCCCAGGCAGCCACAGCCATCCAGGGCCAGGAGAAAAGCAGAGCGCTGCAGCCCCAGGCTTTGTGACCTCTGAATGGACGCCGTCCTCACCCTGGGGTCCACTTGAAGATTGTGCTTTCTAGTTTCATTTAGATTTTGTTGATGGATAGATACTAAAGGGTTGCAGCCAGCCAGGGCAAGAGCTCCACCACTGGAGTAGATTTCAATATTGTGCATAATAGTCAGGAGGTGATGGGCACCTGGGTGGCTCAGTGGGTTGAGTGTCTGACTTCAGCTCAGGTCATGACCTCATGGTTCATGGGTTCAAGTCCCATGTAAGGCTCTGTGCTAACAGCTCAGAGCCTGGAGCCTGCTTCAGATTCTGTCTCCCTCTCTCTCTACCCCTCCCCTGCTCTCACACACACACACACACACACACACACACACACTCTCTCTCTCTCTCTCTCAAAAATAAATAAACATTAAAAAAATTAAATTTAAAAATTGTTTATAACATTCAAGAGGTCAGGTGCTCTACCTCAAGGGCCAGGGCTACCTCACTGCATAAGCCACAGTGCACGTGGCTTTTCCCCCATTTTTTTCTCCTCCCAACACTGTATTCTATGTGAATGGAATCCCCTGAAGTTGTGCAAGGTGAAGGTCCTGTCGCTGACAAGCCAACTCATCAGGGACAGCCGGGGCATCTCAGCAAACTGATAGAAAACCACAGAATGATCACTCTGGACAAGACCCACAGCACGGGGATTGGCCACAGGGAGTGACAGCGCAAGAAGCCCAGGGGACCACTCCCCATCAGCAAAGAAGGCAGGGAAGGATTCCTGGGGAAAGGAGGACCTAAGCTGGACCTGGACACTGCACCATTTGAGAGGAGGTGCTACGGGACATCCAGGCTCACCGTCTTTCTCACCAGCTTTTGCCTTGTGTTGTTTGTAACTGTCTACAATTAGTAAGAATGAAGTCCTTGCTGCTACCCAGCCGGGAGCACGCTGTGTGAAGCTACCTGGTGGCAGGGGTGGTGGGGCTCACTCACAAGTCAATTTGTGTACCTGGGAAGACCTGCACTTGGCATGTTTGGTTTAGGGGTGCATGTGGGGGAAACTATGTTTGTTTTCTGGACCCACAGTGCATCAATACATGCTGTGTGTCCTCAGCTGGCCATTCCCAGGCCTCTCTTTATTCTTTCTTTCAGCTGCTATTAAGCAGTTTGTATACTGCTCTGAGGTGCCCCCTGTCACCCCCTTTTTACAGAGGACACGTGGCCTGTACTTTAAGGCAGCCCATCCCAAACATACTCCCTAAGCAAGCTGAAAACCAAACCTACCACTTCTGTTATGCAATAACAGATAAGCACTGAAAAACTTGGTTTAATTTATATAAATTGCAGTTCCATTTCTGTCTGTGCAGCTGGAGGCCCCTGAGGACCAAGAGGTTCTCAACACCAGGACCGGCGTCTTTATCTAAGGCCGTTAGAGACCATGTGGTCAGCTCTAAGAGCTAGGTCCGCTCTCCCAAAGACCCACCTTCAAGGCCAGGGAAGGAAAGGACAGAAAAACAAGAATGAGCCGCCAGGTCACAGCCAAGGGTACGGGGAGGCAGAACACAGCAGGTGGGAGAAATAGGTCAGGGCAAAATGTTCCAAAGTAAAGCTGTGAGTGCTGAGAACATGACTCAAGATGCCAGATGGCTCCACAAAAATACCTGAAATGCCTAATACAAAATGTGTCACTTTCAAAATATATGTATACCTGATTTGGATGTTTATCGACAATTAACATTACCCACTTTTACTCTGCACTGCCTCTGATGGCACCCACCCCTTCTTTTTTCTCCCATTTAACTTAGAAAATGTGAATCCCAAGGAAAATAAAGCCAACAGTGTTAGCAAGACTCATATACCCTCATCTATAATCAAGGTACATTTTGGCCACATAATTTCTTCATGCTTACTCACTCTCTCAAATAGTTTGGCCAAGCTATTTTTTTAAATGTTTTTTTAATTTTATTTTTGAGACAGAGACAGAGCATAAACGGGGGAGGGGGCAAAGAGAGAGGGAGACACAGAATCCAAAGCAGGCTCCAGGCTCTGAGCTGTCAGCACAGAGCCCAACATCAGGCTTGAACTCACAAACTGTGAGATCGTGACCTGAGCCGAAGTTGACGCTTAACCGACTGAACCACCCAGGCACCCCCAGTTTGGCCAAGCTATTTTAAAGAAGATTCAGACAACAGGACACTTCACCAACAAATATATACCTATTGTTTTAATTTTTGAATAGTTATATTTTATTACCAAAAGCATATTTTCAGGAAGCACAAAGTTCACTGATAAAGACTTCATGCCTGATGTGTTGTGTTCATTAGTCCACAGATTATCGCCACACAGTTTCTCACATGACACAACTTAGAACGCTGATCTTTTCAGACACACTGGAATAGTGCACTCTCTGCAGAAAGAATATATCCAAATATGAAAACTATCATGTCTCTCAGGGATGGCATGGGTGTCAGGAAGAATCATGTGAGCCCCTCCAAGGGGTGAGGAGGCGGGGACTCTGGGTGTAGTGGGGGTGCAGTCAGAACAGTAGACACAGGAGCAGGGAGTGGGTCAGACCCTCAGCCACCTGCTGGTGCCCTCTGCGTCAGTGACATGATGATGACAAGGGTGTAGTAAGTCAATTTGGGAAGAACTGGTGCCATGGCGGGTCACAAAGACCAGAGAGAGGAGAAAACAGGGAAGGGCTGGATGGACAGTGTCACTGAGGGTGCTGTGGCATCACTAATGATCATGGCTGGAAGCGTTATAGCTCCTTGAGTGATTACTATGTGGGTCCAGGGACCAACTACAGACTGCACACACGGCAACTTGCTTAATCCCCACCACATCTCCTGAGGTACATTGTATTAGCCTCACTTTGAGGACAAGACAAAGGTAAGAAAGAGCCCAAATTCACAGGATTTGTCAGGATGTTATCTGATAGAAACTATTCTCAAACCATGTTGTGTTGGCTCGCATCACCGGATCAACCAGGAGATTGCACCGTGCCGCACTACAGGTCAAAGCCAGGGTGTTGAATCTCGTGTTCACCACCCCCCCAGCCCCCACAGCAGAGGAGGAGACTTGGCTGTGGGTGTAGAGAGAGGTCAGACAGCCAGTCTCAGGCAGGCCCACAGTGGCTAAACCCAAGGTCAAGGAAGGAGTTGCTGAGGACCCTGGAGCGGTGGGGAGTCCAGGTCAGGTACTCAGGCCACAAATATCCTACTGCCTCAGGACTGCTCATTTTAGGAAGCTTCTGCCTGGGGGGGATGGGCAGGGTCTCCCTGACTAGTGTTGCAGCCACCAGGCAAATACCACTGGATATGACAAGCCTCCTGGTAGCCCAAGGAAATATGTGAAACACCCCCTCCAACAATCTCTGCGTTAGTAAGAAATAGCCATGGCTAGGACCCATGACCTGTGTCCCACCCCAGGCATCCACCGCTCCCAAAGGTTCCTGAGGAATGGAGCAGAGGGTCTACCTCAACCCCATAACACCATCACTGAAAGCCCCAGTCCTTTGCATGCAGCCCCACAGAGCAGAAAGTTTCCTTCTGCTCAGATCACAGACCGGATTAAGCCACACTAATATACAAAAGCCACAGCAGCTCCAGAACCCATTTGTTAGGCCCATGGCCCAGTATTGTCCTCCAGGGCCTTCCTACTCCTCCATCGGCCCAAGACCACTGGCCTAAGCCAGACACCCCAGGCCTCCCTGCATGAGTGACACCTGAGTGGGTTCCTCTCTGGCCTCTCACAGGCAAGCAAGGAGAGGTATGTCCCCCTGAGCCGAGCAGACCCTGGGCTCTTCTGCGAGCCAAACCAGAGAAGAATGCCCAACAAAGGCAGTTCCCAAAAGAGGACGTACTGCAGGTGAAGGAAAGCCTAAGAGAAGGAGCCACACCTCACGCAAACCAGAGAGCCTCAAAGCCTATGCCCATCCCAGCAAAATCCCCACCCCTAAGACCTAAGCCTTTACCACCCACCTGTGGATAGAGTGAGGGGGTCTCACTGGACTTGGCCTCTGAGGCCTGCCCGACCCTCTAAGCCTTGCACTTCTCCCCTGCTTCCTGCTCTGATCTCGGGATGGTTCCTGTATCTGTCAGCTCCTGTCACCATAACAAAATAACCACAGACGGCAGTGGGGGTGGGGGTGGGGAGCTTCAACAGCCGAAATTTATTTTCTCACGGTTCTGGAAGCTGGCAAGTCCAAGATCAGGGTGCCAGCAGGTTCGGTGTCTCCTGAGGCCTCTCTCCTTGGCTGGCAGATGGCAGAATTCTCTGTGTCCTACACCCACCCTGACTTCTCCTCCTCTTCTTAAAATGACACCAGTCCTAGGAAATTAGGGCCCCACCCTTGTGAGCTCGTGTAACCTTAATTACCTGGTTAAAGGCCCAGTCTCCAAATACGGTCACGCCGTGGGTTAGGACCTCAGCATGAATGGTGAGAGGACACAATCCAGCACAGAGCAGTTGCATCTTCAGGCCGTTCCTGCCCACCCCGCCACCATCTTGCCCCCGCCTCGTGATTGCAGCCATGCAATCGCACAGGACCCCGGTGTCTGAATCCACCTGCCTGCTCACCCCCGTGCCAGCCACACCTGTGAGAGAAGCAGCGGCCACACCACATCTGAGTCTCCTCCTCCCTTGCAGGCATTTCTGCTCAGAGCCTGGGGCTTCCCAAAGCCGGGTTTTTGTTTCTCTCTTCCATTTAATTAAGGAGTGAGGCAGAAGGGTGCTTTCTCAAGTTTAATGACTGTTCTTAGTTAGCACTATCCAGCAAATGACTTCTTAAATTGAGGACCAGAAAGCACTCAATTTTCTGGATATTTACTGTCACATCTACAGAAACACAGCTGCCACTGAGCGTGCGATTCCCAAGGCTCATGCTGAGACGGGAGGCGACGCCAGTCTGACAGCACCGAGACCTCCAAACAAAAATAACAACTGCCGGTAGGTCTCGGGCTGGCAAGACAATGGCCATTGGCCCAGGCCCTCCTGCTTGCATTCCAGGCCACCCTGATCCAGCAGACACCGCCAGGCACAGCTGCCTGTGAGGGGAGGTGGGAGGAAAGCATCTGATCCAGGCGCGGAGCCCATGCTCACCTCCTTCCCCTAACTGCCCCAGCTCCATCCCTGTCCTGGCAAGAAGTAAATACTTCTTTGCGAGAGAACCCAGAGCGTTGTGCATTGCAGACTCAGCGTCAGTGTTTCTTCTTAGCAGAGAGGCTCTGGGTAGAGAAGAAAGGCTTAGTTAAGACATTAAACCGTATGCCTGCATGGAAACCCATGACCTGCTTCTGGATTTCTGGAGAGCTGATGGAAGAGACAGGGAGAGGTCTGCCTGTATCCCTGCTGCTAGAGTGAGGAGCCAGCATCACCTCCTCTAGATTTCCTTGATGCATCTCTTCCCTCCTGTATGTGGCACAGAGTAGAAACACTTTCTCCAGCAATCGAGAAAGGTCTGAAGACCCAGAATGCTTTGGCTGTAGCCACAGCTCTGAGAAGAGGGACCATCCATGGGGTGCTCCAAGAACCCTGACAGGTAGCAGTGCAGTCTCCAGCTGTCTGCGGTCTTGTCCCGCCCGGTGGGCTCCACGGAGCTGATAGCTGATGTCTCAGGAAAAGCAGACCAGCACCATGCTGGCCTTGCACCAACAGCAAAGACCAAGCTGCCTGCCTTCAACCACCATCCACTCCCCCCAGTCATTCCCCCACCCAGAACTCTTGCAGCTTCTGTGTGGCTGTGAAGGCCATAGGAGACATGAAGACCAGTTAGCTGTATTCCCAGTACCAAGTTTTCCCCCATTAAAGTGTTCACCAGACAGAATCCTCAAGCCTCTTCAGGCCTGTGGACCTTACTATAAGCTCTTTCTTTTGCCTAGAAGTCTTTCCTAATGCTCTCATGTCCTGCAGACAGGCAAACTCTTGCTCTGCAAACTGCTATTTCAGGAGCTCACTAGGAGCCCCTGACGATAGTCACTATGTCTTATGTGTCTACTCCTGGCAATGCAACCAACATTGTGCTAGTTGATGTCCACTTCATAACCATTTGTCCACTGAGTGAGTATGAATGTGTTAGGTTGTTGTTGCCGCATTAACAAATTACTACTTGAGTAACTTGAAACGACAAACATTTATTACCTCGTGGTTTCTGTGGTCAGGAGTCTGGGCACAGCTTCAAAGGATGCCCTGCTCAGGGTCTTACAAAACTGCAATCAAGGCGTCAGGCACACTGTGTTCCTGCCTAGAGCTGGGGTCCTCTAGCAAGATCACATGGTTGTGCAGAATTCCTGTGGTTGTAGGACTGAGGGCCTCAGATCCTAGGGACAGCTGGCTTAAGTGTCCCTGCCATGTTAGATACTAAGGTCATAGCTGCTCTTATTTCATGGCCAGCAGGAGAACCCCCCCACCTCTCATCTGCTAAGGAGTCTCACATAACATTGATATGACCACAGGAGTTAATCCCATCACGTTTGCTGAGATAATGTAACCTAATCAAAGAAAAGATATCTTATCACCTTTGCCATATTCTGCTGGGTGGAAACAAGGCACAAATTCCACCAGCACCCAAGAGGAGGGGATTATACAAGGGAACGACTCACTAGGGATCACCTTACAGTAGTCTGCCACAATCAGCAACTCAAAATGACAAGTAATGTTTTATTTTTTATTTATTTTTTTTTCGTTTTTATTTTATTTTTGAGACAGAGAGAGACAGAGCATGAACGGGGGAGGGGCAGAGAGAGAGGGAGACACAGAATCTGAAACAGGCTCCAGGCTCTGAGCTGTCAGCCCAGAGCCCGACGCGGGGCTCGAACTCACATACTGCGAGATCGTGACCTGAGCCGAAGTCGGACGCTTAACCGACTGAGCCACCCAGGCGCCCCTATTTTTTTAAGTTTATTTATTTTGAGGGAGACAGAGGCAGTGCAAGTGAGGGAGGGGCAGAGAGAGAGAGAGAGAGAAAGACAGAATCCCAAGCAGGCTTCGCACTGTCAATGCAGAACCTGATGTGGGGCTTGAACTCCCAAACCATGAGGTCAGGACCTGAGCTGAAACCAAGAGTCAGACACTTAACTTACTGAGTCACCCACGTGCCCCCAAATAATTTTTTCAAAAGCTAACACTTACTGAGCTCTTACTATGTGCCAAGTACTATTCTAAGCTCTCTCTAAGCATTAGCCAATGAATGAATGAAGTAGAGAGAGAGCCAGGATGCCATGATGTGGGAGAGAAGAACAATAGAAGAAGTCAAAAAGCAATGGACCGCCCCCCAGAAGACACTCCATAACCACCACCCACATCTAGGTCATTCAGCAACTCAGCTTCAAATCAGCTAACCACCTATTTTTTGTGCATGTTCTAGAAACTGGCTCCCACCATGTGACCAAGCCCCAGGTGCCCTCTAGACCTGACACAGACTTTCCAGACCCCAAGTGCTAGCCTGTCTGCTGAGCAGAATAATGCTACTTAAGCCAGGCCCCATACCCCCTTTCTCTGTGGTCATGGACACCAGAGGCCACTCACTCTTTGGCCTTTGGCCCCCACTCCTGATTCCTTCCCCATCCCCTCTCTGGCTCATCTTTGTCCAGAGCTCGGCTCTTGCTAGTGCCCAAATCTGCTTCCATTCCAGTGGTGCCCTCCATCCCCCATCCTCTACCCCATGAACATAGCTGACTCCTGGCTTCAACGTCCACAGCCTGACAATGACTCACGCATTTGTCTCTCCACCCCCCCCCCCCACAGAGCTTCTGGTCCATAGTTCCAGCCACCAGTGTGGGATATCCCACAACATCTCAGCCCAACATGGTGAAATGGAATTTGTCCGCTATCTTCCAAACCTCCTCCTCCTCCTTCATTCCCTCCTTATTAACAAGCACTGGACTCCAGCTCAGCTCTCACTCCCATACCTAGTCCTGCTGATTCTACCTGTGTAACATTTCTCAATCCTTCTTCCCATCTCTGCCCCACACTGTCCTTCACCATCTATCCCAGTCTACTCCTAAGTAGCCTAAGGCATGGCTCCTCCCCCCAAAAACCTGCCTTCCTGCTACATGGAGCCATTTTCAATGTCTTGAAGGAAAATTTGTCACTCCTCTATAGGACATTGCCCTCCATACCTCCTACACCTGGTAAGTTTCCCTCTGCACACTCTTCTTCGTCTGGATAACTCCTATTTCTCTTTCAGGCCTCTACTTGATGCTACCTCATCCAGGAAGCCTTCTCAGACTTCTACAGGCAGATTGGACAGCCCTCCTTGGGGATCCCAAGCTCCTTATGCTGTCCCTGCCACAGCCAGACATGTCATCACATGGTGCCCACACCTCCAGAGTCCTCACACAGTGTTGACATCTGTTCACTCACTTGGTCTGTGAATTCCTCGAAGACAGGGTCTCTGTGTCCCCAGAGCCCAGCCAGGGCCTTGCTTATAGTAAACAGTGACAAATGTGGGCTTGGAGTGGTAACAAATGAATCACCTGCCACCTGCCTGCACCTCCAGCTGTCACCTGTCCATTTTACCTACACATCCACCCCCACCAGATTTGTTTTAAGACTGTGCCCTACTATTTCGGGACCAAGGCTATGACTCCTGCATGCTTCGTTTCAAAGATATAGATTTCATTCGGCTCCAAAAATGCTGGACACAGGGAGTTTTCAGTAAGGGGCTGAATAAACACAGCTCTCCTTGGCTACCCCCAGTCAGACAGACTCACATACTCATTTATTTTGCCTGGAATGTGCCCTCCTCTTTTCCAGCTTCCTAACTGCTGTCATCCTCTAAGTCTCAAGTAAGCTGTCACCTCTTCCAGGAAGTCTTTCTTGATGCCCAAGCTGCACAGGGCATCCAGCCACTGAGCTCAAACAGCTGCCATGCTTCCCTCTAAGGCACACTCAGCCCCCTGTATTTCAATTTCCTGTTTACTCTTTGTCTACCCCACTGGAAGGGAGCTGCTCTGGGACCAGAAAAGATCATGCAAACCCCAGAGCACTGGCCAGAACAGTCTGGGCTTGCCGAGAAGGGACCCATTGTAAGAGCTGGAGCCATGGGGTAGCAAAATGAAAGAGAAATAGGTCTCCATTCAAGCTACTTTTAACAGCTCGCTTTAATGGCTAAAAGGAAGATTCACTTGATGAACTCTGGACCTGAAGATGCTTAAAAGATAAATATTTTTGAAACAGAGAAGCTACCCTTTCTACCCTGGATTTGGAAAAATCAAAGCCTTTCTTTCATGTCAGTTTAAAAGATTTATGAGCCCTGCGCCTTGCTGTGTCTCTGGGTAGATGTTCCCTACGAATGCATTAACGAGTGGTAAAGAAACCTCACAGCAGCGTGGTAAGTATGTGCCACCAGAGCGCTGTCTCGTTGTGACCCTTGCCAGGGGCGGGAGCGGATTCCTGGGGCCATCACCAACAAAGTCGACCCCTTCAAAGCTTTTTCACAAGCCTTTATGAACAGCATCTTGCTGTAAATAAGCCCTGAGCTTGCAACCCGAGGTATGTCACGATCCATTTGGATACAAGTGTTAGGAACCCAACTCAGCTGGCTGCAGTACAAAAAGGATTTTACGGGTTCACAAAACTGTAAAGTGCAGTGGTACATCTGCTTGCAAGCCTGACCAGTCTCAGGAGTCACCTGAGGCCTACAGGACACGGGCTGTCTCTCAGCTCTGCATTCCTCCGTGTGCCCACTTTCGCTTGGCCTCCCTGCACGTGTGCTCCCCCAACAACTCCAGGCTTCCATCCTACCAGTTCAGCAAGGACTCTGGAAGAAAAGAGGGGCCTCACTCCCAAGATTGTCAGCACAAATTCCAGCATTAACTCCGACTGGTCAGCTTGGGGCCATGTGATAACCCCCAAAGCAGGAAGATAGGGTTAGCTCAAGCCTACCACCTGACATGGGAATTTGGTTCCCCCAAGAAAGTGGCTCCTCAAGGAAAATAACAGCAATGCTACCTTATATAAGGGGAATGGGAAGGCCAGCAAAAGTGCTGGATGTCTACCATGTTGAAAACCCACTGTGCCTCCTCCTTGGGACTCTGTTTCCTCATCTATAACACAGGTGATTGGCCTCATCTAAGCAATCTCCAAAATCCTTTAAAATATCCATAGAATAATAGAAGCCAAAAGTTGTAACATATTTTTTAAAAAGTTTTAGGACTCAGACCTGATGTTTTACCTGGATGTGTTTAGGTATAAGTGAAGAGGTAGAGATGTCAGGAAGGACAACTGTACCCCCAACAAAGCCCCCACCGAACCAAACCCTGCCTGAATGGTGATGTCTAGGGCAAAGTGCTATGTGACCCCCTCCTCACCTGCCACCCATGCCTCCCAGGAGCTCTGCTCCACTCAATGCCTCTGGGTCTGTTGGGGATCATGTGCACCCCCACCCCATGCCAAGACGTTCAGCAACGTCTGGAGACATTTTTGATTATCATGATATGCAAGGGAGAGAATGGGGAATGCTAGTGTCCTTTAGAAGTTAGAGGCAAAATATCTAGATATTTAGATGCTGCTAAATATCTTAAAGTGCATAGGACAACCTGCCATGACAAAGAATTATCTGGCACAACACGTCAATAGTGCTGAGACAAAGAAACAGGGTCTAGAGGGAACGGTTCTGGAGTACCTGCCATGTTCACCCAGGCCTTCACTCCTTAGAGGTATGAATCAGTGCACCGACTTCCATGAAAGTACAGTCAGGGACTGTCACTGTGGCTACAGTGTGGAGAATGGTTTGAAGACAGGGCAAGAGAGGGGAGGCAGGAAGATCAGTCAGCAGACAGTTGTCATTGTCCAGGGCAGGGCTGGCTTCATCGGTGTGGAGCTTGTGTGACTGCACAGGACCCAAGCTTAGAAAGGACCACCTTTGGTTTAATGCTCTACTGTCATTGTCTAGAAATTCCTACTAATTGTTGAACAAGAAGAGCTGCATTTTCACTTTGCACTGGGTCTTGAAAATTACACAGCCAGTCCTGGGTGAGAGATAATAGAGTCTGAATGAGGGCAGTGGCAATGAGGAGAGAAGGACCCTTCTCACTGGGAAAGCACCACCCATTTTTCCAGCCTCCCAAAGTGGGAGCTCAGGGTCTGGGGTTGTAGAGGATTGTTGTAGGTCTACCACAAAACAAGGTTGACTGAGTGAAGGGGTCCAAAGACAGAAGAAATACACTGCCTTCCTCTAGCCAGGCTGGAATGATACTCCCAATGAGGAGGGAATGGGTCTTGTCCCCTTGGCATGCTATGGGAGACAGAGAGATGGAACCTGTGTGGCACCTGTAGACAATGAGAAGGCATTTGGGGGTTTAACATCCAGCAATCAGAACACATTTCTCCCCCAGAGGCCGTGCACAGGCTGAATGTGGGCTGCAGCATTATAGCTGAAGGCAGCCTGGAGGCCAGGACATGGGAGAGGTCAACAATCTCAGGTTTTCCAGGGGAGTTTCCAGCTGGTTATTATGTGTACAGACCCCAGAATCAAAGGCCCCTGGGTACTATTCACTCCATCACTATTAGCCCTGTGACTCAGCGGTTGACTATAACCTTTCTGAGCCCCCATTTTTATCAAATGGAAAACCAGTAGCACGAACTGCATGGTGGGCTGGGTAAGTCCAATGAGACGTTGTCCTTGTAAAGTCCTTACCTGTGTGTCTGACCTGGTGCAAAGTTGTTTCCATCCATGAACCTTAGTGTGCTCAGCCATGAAGTAAGGGTAAATGTAGCCCCTATGTCACTGTGCTGTGGTAAGGATTAAAACAGGTGATTCACAGGGTATCTGGTGTGTTTATTTTCATTGGTCTTACTATTGCCTGGGCTCCCCCAACTTAGAGTCATGTGCCCTAAGACTGATCTCTGGGAGGAAGCTGCTCTCATGGAGAAAATACCACCTCCAGCCCAGATGCCAAAGGAAGCCATGTCCCATCTACATTTCACCATGAGGACACATATGGTTTCCTCAGTACTTTCCTTGGTGATACTCAAAGGAACCCTCAGTCTATATTCGTAACCCTCTTCTCAATAGTGAGACCAGGAGTGCCAACTCCTGTTATGTTATGTTGGAAGTTTGGAACTGTTATGTTTGTGTGTGTGTGTGTGTGTGCATGTGCGTGTGTGTGTGAGTACATGCACGCATACACTTGGGTACAAAGAGATCTTCTCTTAATCACTAAGGGGGGTGATCACACAGATCCCTGGGAAGCTTCTGTCACCAACAATGACCACCAAGGACTGACTGTTCCCTCTTCCTCTCCTACTCCACAGTGACCAGCAGGACTATTGACCATTTCTTTTCTTTGGAGAATGGATCATCTTGAACGTGTGTTTATGAAACTTTGGGATAAATGGTGTAAAATGACAAACTGCCCTCAGGCAGCTGCAGTGGTCATTATTCCACTGAGAAAGCATTTCTCAGTGTTCTCGCCAGGGAAATAGGTAAAGGTAGGACCTGCTGGCAGAAGGGAGGCAGAGCTGGGGGGGTGTGGTGGAGGGCAGCCTGGGAGACTTCCTCCCAAGTTCTTCCAGAGGTGCTCACACCCATCCGCCAAGGAGGCCTAGAAAACCGGCTGGTGATGTTATCATTGACAATCATTTCAGTAGCCACTGGTTTTGAGCACCTACCATGTGCCGGGCAATGTGCCACATTATGTGATCCCTGTAACAGTGTCATAGGAGAGTGAAGCAGAAGGAATGCACACTGACAGCCTTGGTCACAGTCACTGGTTGGGGGAGTTCAGGCAAGTCACAGAACCCTCTGAGACTCAGTCTCTCACCCACAGAACAGGGATGATGGCATGTCCCTCCATCCTTCCGGAGGTATGCTGGATACCGGCTCTCATGGTTTGTGGGGTCAGTCATGTACCCCTTTCCCAGATCTGGAATCAGTGACGTCAAGTCGGCAGGTCGAAATTAACCATGTTGAAAATATTTACACTCCAGACATTGGCAAACTACGCATCAAGGTTTGCTCTTTAGAGAGTCAGTTGTTAAACACCTACTAGCACACCACTGCCTACTTCGTATGCACAAAGACTTAGGGAAATAATGACTTTACAGCACTTTGCACCATGCCTGGCACATAATAAGGGCTCAAGAGTTGATAACTATAATTATGATTCACATTTTTGTATAAAAAAACTGATGCTCAGAGCAGTTCCATAACCTGCCCTTGGCCACAGAATGGATATGTGGCAGATGGTCTGGGTCTGTTTGGTACCCCTGCTTGTCCCACTACCCTGCACCGCCTCTCACGCAGAAGTATAGTTTGAGTGGCAGAGACAGGAGGAAACCATGTGGACCCACTTGGTGACCCCTGGCTGGAGAGGCAGGGGTAGGAGCAGCAAAAGCAGGTCTGGAAGGATGAAGGGACTCAGAGAGGACAAGAAGCCACTCCAGGCTGAGCATAATGTGAGCAGAGACACATGATGGAAACGTGGCCCATGAACAGAATGAGGGACATAGCGTCTGCTTCCGTCCTGCAGCAAGGACCCAACACAAGGCAAACTCAGACCCTTTCATAGGTCCTTCGATCTTGGCAGAGCTTTGGGGCCTGCTGCAGTCTGCCTTTGGGTTTACACTGCCTGCCCCCCCCCCCAACTTAGCAGTGCTGTCCTCCCCAAAGCCACTGCAATGTGCTCGTCCTCCCCACAGTCTCCCGGAGAGATGGCTCCAACTGATCTAAACTGTGCCTCTGTGTTCCACATTGCACCTTTCGCTTACATGTTTAGAATTAAACCAAATATTACCCAATTATATTTCAGAGTAAGTACCAAAGTTGTTTTTTTTTTTTGTTTTAATAAAGTCATCACAGTCATTAGTCGCGGTACGACATTCATGGAGCATCCTTACCTTATTGCTTAATTCTCTCTGTGAGGTTGGAATCATCATGCCCATTTGACAAATAAGGAAAATTGAGGCTCAGAAAGACTCAGTGACTTGATCAAGGAACCTCAGCTGGGAGGCGGCTGTGGCAGAGCTCAGACCCAAGTCTGTCTACCACCAAAGTTCCTATTCTTCACACCAAGTCACCCACTCTTTTTCTGTGGGCTGTTTTACAACACATTCAGCTTCCTGGCAACCGCCTTTCCCTCTGCTTTCCCCAGAAAACCTTGCAAAAGGAAAAAAAAAATCCAGAATGCACATTCTGATCAAGTGTTGCTCAAACAAATAGCTGCTTTTGGAAGGCACCCCAGGGCCTACCGAGTCACGCCCGGCATAAGACACTGCTGATGGAAACACACCTTGCCTGTTCTGTGCTCACGCATTGGGGGTGATTTAGTCTCAGCGAACCTGGGAGTCGTGTGTTCCTGAAGGCTGCCAGCTCCACCAGGGGCCCCCGGGATGCCAAGCGGCTGGTACTGAGACATACGGGGAGCTGCACGTGAGCAACGCAGCCTGGCCAGGGGCAGGCGTCCCAGGCTGGCTTCTGCCGAGTCACTCCAGATAAACAATCAGAGGCTGAGGGCTGAGAGATGACAGCAGCTGCCCGTGGGCTCCTCCTGTCACCAGGCAGCTGGGCCTAATGAAAAACTCACGTGCCTGGAATGGGGAGGTGGGGTAGCATCTTGACTACTAATGCTGGTGAGTGACCTTGAGCAAGCATTACCCATGGGACTCGGGCTCCATAGCTGCCAAGTGGGAACGCTAAGACCCACCTGGCCTACCTCATGGGGAGCACCAGTCATTTTACATAGAGCCTTTTTCAACTCTGAGCTCCTTCAGGAGCATCTGCCAATAACTCTGGGCCAGCATTCTCTCCCATCTCTGAACTGCTAAAGGATTTGTTCAAATATTCTGGTTATAAACATAATATATAATCATTGTAGAAAACCTAGGAAATATGGGGCGCCTGGGTGGCTCAGTCGATTAAGCGTCCAACTTCGGCTCAGGTCATGATCTCACAGTTTGTGAGTTTGAGCCCCACAT
This sequence comes from Neofelis nebulosa, assembly GCF_028018385.1. Lineage (NCBI taxonomy): Eukaryota > Metazoa > Chordata > Mammalia > Carnivora > Felidae > Neofelis > Neofelis nebulosa. The sequence goes on along the minus strand of NC_080786.1, from coordinate 35,398,227 downwards.
TGGGCTCTGTGCTGACAGCTCAGAGCCTGGAGCCTGCTTCAGATTCTGTGTGTCTCTCTCTCTCTGCCCCTCCCCCAGTGGTGCTGTCTTTCTCTCTCAAAAATAAACAAACATTTTTTAAAAAGGAAGAAAACCTAGAAAATGCATTAAGAATTTGAAAATTACTCATGGTCCTGCCATTCATAAATACATATTTTTAATGTTTCATTAGCTTCCATGTTATACCTATATAAGTTGGTTAAGATAATTCTCTACAGTTTTGCACTTTTCATTTAATGCTATATCAGTGCAAATTCAGGTCCTTAAAAACATCTTTGTAGCCATCATTTTACAGTCTGTAAAATATTCCGTAGCATGCGAGGGTCAACCTACTTAATCCTCCCCCTATTATTGGACATTTAGAAGACTTCCAATATTTCCATGTTATAAACTGTATTACATGTACATCTTTGTTCATAAAGCTTTTTCTTCTCCTTTTCTGATCATACCCTCAGACAGATTTCTAGAAATGAAACCATCTGGTCAAAAGGTAGCAACATTTTGAAGGCTCTTGCTGTGCAGAGAAATGTGGCAACAGTGTTCCTTCCCATCAGCAGTGTGGGACAGGGCCAAGCTTCTGCAGCCTTTCTAACATTTATTTTCTTTCTAAAAGTCTTGCTATTCCGATCCAGATAAAATGGAATCTCATTGCTGATTTTATTCAGCTTTTTAAAATTACTTGTCCTGCTCATTTTCTCAGTGGGTTTAATTCCACTTTGCAGATTTGCTTGTTTTCCATTGCATAACCTGTATCTTATATCTAATCTCCAGAGACACAGGGCTTGAACCTACAGTGGTGAACTGAACCAAAATTCCTTCTCTGGCCCTTGTTTAAAGGTTGCAAAATGTCGTCACTTTCCTGCCTTGACTGTCTATCATGTGGCTCTGTCTGGTTTCTCCTTTGCTGACTCACGATCTTAAAAGACTTCTGGGACAGCATCACGCATCAGGGTCTGGCAGCCAGAACAGTGTTGTATTGCGTTACCAGTCTTCCTCCCCACCCAGACAGTCCATTCCTTGAAGTACTCTCTGTATCCTTGGTCCCAAATAGGAATGTCCAGCCCCAAACTCCAGCCAGAACTACCCTTTAGAGGTGTGTCTCCTTCCTCCAGTTCCTAGTCACTCCTGCCAACATCTGAGATGGGGGAGATTGGCAAGAAGGGCTGGGCACATGCACAGCCCATGCCACCCTCTAGCACTCTCTCCAGTGGGGCTGCCTGCCTTCAAGACACCATGCTTCTCCATGGAGAGTGGAGGGGCAGGAAGACCCAAAGTGACCTCAGATGCAAAGACCTCTCTCAGCCATCCTACCTCACCATCCACAATGCTGGTGTTGAGGCCCCTCCCTAATTCCCTGAAGTCATCAAGAGAAAGAACTCTTGGCATCCCAGACTCTGCAATATCCACAAAAGTGGTTTTGGGTAGGGAAAGACTGTACTAGTAGTCTTTCCACCCTCTTCCAGAACTAGGTGAGAGTACCAGAAGGTTAACAAATAATATCTAAAACCCCCCAAATCAACTTTTTCTCTTAAACCGTTGTTTCCCAAATCTGTTTCTAAATTTTGTGGGCTATGTTTGGAGTATACTTGTTTAAAAAAACATTTTGTGGGGCGCCTGGGTGGCTCAGTCGGTTAAGCATCCAGCTTCGGCTCAGGTCATGATCTCGCGGTCCGTGAGTTTGAGCCCCACGTCAGGCTCTGTGCTGACAGCCCAGAGCTCGGAGCCTGCTTCAGATTCTGTGTCTCCCTCTCTCTCTGACACTCCCCCATTCATGTTCTGTCTCTCTCTGTCTCAAAAATAAATAAACATTAAAAAAATTAAAAAAAAACATTTTGTGATCAGCTGTCCATTAAAAAAACATTGTTATACATAGTAAATAGGTTTGTTACCCACAGGACTTCTCAGAGCCTTTAGTATACTAACATATGTTGTGACCCTTCAAGAGGAAGTTAAACAATGTGTTTCTTGAACATCTTTGATTTTGAAACCCTCTATCTGGAGGCACCTTATAGGACTAGGGGGCTACAGAACTTGCCTTGGACAGCCTGCATTATGCAGCCTAAGATATTCCTCTGCCAGATGTTTATTATGCTTCCCAGGAGAGGAAGCTTCTTGTCATAAAGGAAGCTGTGACCCAATCTCATCCCCTCTTTATCCCAGGGTATGATTTGGTACTAAGCCTGCCTAAATGATATAGTGAAGAGGTAGGCAAACTTTTTCTGTAAAGAGCTGGATTGTAAATATTTTAGGTTTTGCAGCCATATGGTATCTGTTGCAACTACTCTGCTCTGCTGTCATAGCATAAAAGCAGCTACAGACAAGATGTAAACAAATGGGCATGGCAATACTCTAATAAAACTTTATTTACAAAAATGGGTGGTGGGCCATATTTGGCCTGTGAGCTAAGTTTTCGACCCTTAGTGAGGGGCATCTCAGACCATGGAGAAGGGCCTCCAAGAACTAAGGGTGAACTAGGCTGGAGCGGGCAAAGTCATGACAATCTTCCAGAGGGTGACCCACTCTCAGATGAGGAAGCTTCACCCACAGACTGCCATAGTTCAGCTGATGGGGAAATGTGTGCCCTTCCAGCTTTGGGGCTCTGAGGACAGAGCCACCCCCAATAACTAGTGCTGCCAGCCTATGATCATAGAAAGTCTCTAAACCTCAAAACCCCAAGGAAAGCCATGTGAGATCTCTGTGAAGGCCCCAGCATTCCTGAGGAAGTGGATTTACTTGGGTGAACTGAGGGTCAGCGGCCTTGTCCAAACCAAATGCTTAATTGGAGAGCAGCTGCTGCAGGCCTCAGGGCAGGAGAGTGAAGCTAAATTCTGCCCACATTCTGCCATGGTGTTCTTCTCCTGGGCCGACTCCAGGGAAATGCTCAGGGAATCTCAAGACTATCAGCAATGCAAACCCCACAGCATTGGGCCACACGGGCTGAACCGACTTCAGAGAATCAAAACAAGCACCTTTCTCTGTAAGTTGGGGCCTCATCCTCCAGCCCACAATGGAGAAAACCTTGTAGCCTTGTTCAAGCACTTTGTCAGCAGTGTGAGGGGCCAGACTGGGAGGGGCGTGGCTGCAGACAAAACCAGCCTAGAAAGGTTGACCCATAAATAGAGCCCCAGTTGTATCTGTCAAGAACTTATGATACCTCAGGCATCTTATATACAACAGATTGGATTCTGGTATTCAGAGTAGATATTACCCTATCTCATGATAGAAAAAATTGAAAATTTATTTGAGTTGTCAAAGTTGATGTAGCTAGTAAGGGACAGAGCTGGGATTTGGGCCCAGATCTGTGTGACCCCATTGGTTTCCTACATGGCCCAAGCTGCCAATCTTCTCTCTTTCACTAGCCCTCTCCACCTTCTGGCATGGCTTCCAGACCCGTTGTCCTGAGTTGAGTTACAGGCTCTCCACAGTTGTCCACTCCTGCTTGTACCTTCTGAGCCATCCCAGGCCTTGGAAAGACTGGTGCGGGTAGTCTAATTATTAGGATGTGAGGTTTTCCCAGATCCTGAGGTTTCCATGTATAGACCTCACATCACAGCATGATAAGAAGTGGGTGACAAAACTTTGAAAGCCCTCTCCCAAGATGTAGCCTCTCCTGATACTTGCCCTGTTCCAGGTCCCTGGTTGCCCTGACCTGCAGAGCCTACCCACGCATAGTAGGCACCATATCAGATGGCTGTGGGTAGCAAGGTTCTCCAGGCCTTTGGATCTCAAACTTGTCCCCAACCTCCCACATATCCTCCTAGGTGGAGGGATTCCACCTCTGATAATCTTTCTTTTGTGGTACCTTTAAACTGGTCAACAATCAGTCTACCTTTGGACTGGCTTCCTGATGGGGACCTGGGCTTTTATAGTAATTAAGACTGTCACGTGTGTCTTGTTGGAGGACACCCTGAGTCAGTCGGTCAGTCTGCCTGACACCATCCTGGCAAGGTGGTCCAGTTTCCTCCAGCTCCTCCCATCTTCAGGAGGAATAGGCACATTTGTGCAGGTTAGAGCTTGGAATAAGCTAGATGCCTCCAACTCCTAACAACCATTCCCATGACCATGCTTTTCCCACCACTACCTGTAACTGTCCCTGGCTAACATGACCTGTGCTGCCTGCCAACGTGCGGTATGCACATGTCATCTGGCAGCCTGGGCCCTAAAGGCCTGTGAAACTCAGTCTGTCCCCAACCACCTGTATAGCCTTCTGGGCTGAGGGAGTCCAGCCCCAAAAATCTTTCTGAGGATACAGCTTAAAAGTGGTGACCATCAGTCCACATTTGGACTGGCTGCCTGAAGGGGTCCTCAGCTTCTCCAACCATCGGGATTCCTGGGTTTCTCTTAACGGAGAATACCCCAACCAGCCTTCCCAGCCAGCCCTGGCAAGAAGCCTCTGCCTTCATGGGGAATGTGCGCATTTGTGTAGTTTAAGGCTTGAAACTAGGCAGATGCCATGGGCTTCCAATACCCTGCTCTTGAGGTCTGGATTCTTTCAACGTTGTCCAGTCTAGGTCCCTGGCTTCCCTGACCTCCTCAGCCCATGCATGTGCAGTATACACCCCATCAATAGGCCTCAGGCAGCCAGGGAATCTCTAGGGCTGTAAAGCTTGGACAGGTCAGCAACCACCTGCATAGCCTCCTGGGCAGAGGGATTCCACACCCCCACAATTTTTCTGGTACTGCAGCTTTAAACTGGGGACATGTTCTGCTCTATTTTTACCACGAGTCCCAATTTGTAACTCAGAAAATGCACACAGTGACCATATTTAGGGAAATAACTATGGTAACCTAAGGTTGACAAAGACTTTGGTTACTAATTCTAAATGGAGGAGGCTGCCTGGAAGGGTCAGGCTGGAACAAGTAGAAATATTGAACTTCTTTGTCATCTCCAGAATTAAGGGAGACTCTGGTATAAAATGTCTCAAATGAGAATTTGCTAGAAAGGTGCATATGTAGGTTGACGAGGCCTTCTTTCTCATTAAATTTTCCACAGATCCTAGCCCAGAACTAGCAACACAGGAGGCTGAATAGATCCTTTTTTTTCCCTCTCTCTCTCTGATGGATGAAATTAAGAGTCAAATGAATCTAAAATGAAAACAATGTCTTAGAGCATGCTCCCTAGAAAAACAGCTGGAGTTGGGTCTTCACTGGGGTTGTGCCCTCAGGGAAAGGGGAGTGAGGGAAGCACAAGGAACAGGGGAAGATCTGAGCACACTGTGGTCTCAGCCTCATCCCATGGGGACCTTTGAAGTGCAGACTGAACCAGAAAGTCAGTTCCTCCTTGAGTCAAGGGGCCCACCCATTTGTATATGCGTCCCCCAAATCAGAGTCAGTCTTTGGTAGACAGTTTCTGATATAGCCTCCTGAACAAAGCGGTCCCCTTTCAGCTGAGGGCAATTCTTTGGGAAACAGCAGCTGTGAACCATGAGAATTCAATACACACAGCACTTGGGGTGCATACACCTGGTGAAGGGGATCTCAGCAGGGCACCACAGCAACCATCATCATTGTAAAAATTATAAATTAAATTTGCAAGCAATTGGGTGCCAAGTGCTTCACAATTAACCACAGTCAGATAAAACTGAGTCAAATCCGAAAGGCCTTCCCACATCCTTGTCAGCAGACCTGTATTAAAGACCATCTGCGTAGGAAGCCATCTAGGGGATGTAGGGCAACCAGAGAACTTACCCCCCAGGGAGCTATAATGTACTGAAGGAGTCCAATGGTTAAATAAGAAAATTACACAATCATGGACGTGTCCAATCATACATCCAAATAGAATTATAACTATCACTAGGCAATACTTTGTACTTGCCAATGGGCCTGAATAAGAAAAACAAGCAAACAAACTTCATGAGCTCAAGGAAAGGGACAAAGAATGTGTTTTGGCCAAGTCAAGGAAAGTTTCATAGAAGTTCTTCGTTGGCCTGAGCTGGAAGAACCACCTAACTAAGAAAATAATTATTAGAAAGGAGCCTCTCCTTCAGCCATGGCAGCACCTCTAATCAACCATGGGACTCTTTTCAGCTAAGCCCAGAAATGTGCTGCTCCAAAGAGAGCACAGCCAATCAACCCAAAATGTCACTCAAAATGAAAACTGCCATTCACTGGCCATCAATAAAAGAGGAAATAGGCACAGCACATCTGGCCACCAACGTCTCACCCAGGGGCACAACAAAAGACCAAGACTGAACCCCAAAGCCCTGCCTCCCAATCCTGGTCTTTCCCTGGCCTTGGGTGAAAGCACCGGGGCCTCCCCAGTGTGTATCACATGTGTGGAACCCCAGATCTGCCTGGAAGAATCTCTTTTCTGGTGGCAGGTGGAGTTCTTCCCCAGGCGAAACCCAGATCCTGGCAAGTCCCAGGGAAGTTCTCAGAAACCAAGAAGGAGTCTCGCTGAGGGATGACAGCTCCATCCTAGTACTACCCTGAGTGATGGGTGTGGTTTCACGGGGAAGGGAGGTAGGGGTTGGAGGGGGAGGGTGTGAGCTTTTTCTGAGGAGATAGGGGTATGGTGTAGGAAAGGTACAACAACCTTATCTGGATCTGTCAAATTGAGTTGAGGGACGCTGGTGTGGCTCAGTTGGTTGAGCATCTGGCTCTTGGTTTCAGCGCAGGTCATGATCTCCTGGGTTGGAGAGATCGAGCTCTGTGCGTCAGGCTCTGTGCTGGCAGCATGGAGCCTGCTTGGGATTCTCTCTCTCTCTCTCTCTCTCTCTCTCTCTCTCTCTCCCACTTAAGCTCTCTCTCTCTCTCTCTCTCTCTCTCTCTCTCAAAATAAATAAATTAATATTTCTTTTTAAAAATGGGGTTGAATTAGCTCCAGGAGGCGGGAGGCTGAGCCCATCCCCCGCTGCAGTGAGTGTGGGTTGCTAATGGCTCTTGCTGCCCCATTCTCTCCAGAATTGCCCTGGGCTCTGCCCCAGAGCTTATGAGCCCCCACCTACCAGGAGACAGTGTCCCACGATTCTTTGGTAGTCCCTTGGTAGAGCCTAAGTAGAATTAACTAGGCTCAGTTAGCAATTTATTTATTAAGTAAATGGTTCCAAAACTTGGGAATACATGAGAATTACCTGGGGACAGGGGGCTTTTTACAAATTGACTCTCAGGCCTCCTGCATGAAGGAGAGTAAGGGATTGTAGTGACAGCAAAGAGTCTAGTCCTACACAGAACACCTGCAGTAACAGAACTGGCTGAGAGTGGTTTCTGTGATAAAGACCAAACTCCTAGTCTATGGCCTTCAAGATCACTGAAGATTATAGTCCCCATCTTCCAACTACATCTCACCCCACTCTCTCCTCCACCGTCTGTGCTCCAGCCACAAGGAAATGAAGGGAGCCATGCTTCTTCCTACCTTAGGGTACTCACAGAAGCTGTTCCCTCTACAGGGAGAACTGTCACCCCACTCTCAACCCAGTTAATCCTCACTTCGTATTTCACTTCCAAGGTCATGTCCTCAGGGCCTTTTCTTAATCCCCATCCCCAAACCAGACTAGACACCCACCCTGAAAACTGCACTTGTGTGATGATCTGCCCACTGCCCTCCTTCCCCTCCAAGCTGTAAGCTGCCTGAAGGTGTGGATGTGATATGTTTTTGTTCACTGCTTTAGCCCAGTGCCTGGCACAAGTCAGGCACCAAGTACAATTGTTTGACCAAATGGCCTCGCCATTATGCTATTGTCGATACATGGCTAGAGCACCCACCACCATCCTTCACAAATGTTCAATTAGTATCTACCATGTGCCAGGCCCTAGCCTGAGTTCTGGGCACACCTGGATGAGTCAGACATCCGGTGCCCACTTTCTAGCTCATGTGTGGATGTTTGGTTTGTGCGCACCAAGGCCTTTAGATGTGACCTCTTTGGAAGGTCAAAGGTGGGAACACGTCCAACGTTTGAGCCTCACTAAGAAATGAGCAGAAACTTTCAGTCTAAGGCAAGGTAATGTATCCAGCTCCCTATGACCTTCCTCCCTCTATACCACTGTCATAACAGAGGGAGGTTTGGGCAGATTGGTAGTGATGCTGGGACAATGGTGAGTGAGAGAGAACCAGCAAATTTATCGCAGAATAACTTGGTGAAATGCTCTCTCTGTGCCAGATTCAGATGAGGGCTTGACTCCTGTGGCATATCCAACTGCCAGTGCTGAAGTTTTTCCCCAAGCTTCTTGGTTAACAATGATCAGTTCTCATTTTAAGCCTCCCTAGACCAACTCCACCCACAAGGTACTTGCGACTTCCCACAATGCTGGCCTAATCCAAGTCATCTTCCTGTCGGGGGATATCTAAAACACTGTCCTCCTGCATGTCACTCTGGCTTTGGATCACCTGGCCTAAAGTAACTCCACTCTTCTAAAACCAATCAGAAATGAAGCATCGTGGCTAAGTCTGCAAGGGAGAAACAAAGGGAGCAGTGCCTGTCTCCCCAGCACACAGTGAGGATGGGCAGAGGAGGGAAGAGGAGACTTGGCTTGGCCACAGAATGCCAGCAGATGTAGGTGTGTGAGGACCTCCTGCCCTCTGGATCAGAAGGCATGCAAGGCTGCTGCTGAGGCAGCAATCTGTGGCAGCTAGAAAATATGAGCGAAGTTAGGGGGTCAGGCATCAGCCCGGCCTCACATGCCTAAACCAAGCCTGGCCTTCTGAGAAGGCAGAGGAGGCCACTGCCTTTGAGGTTGAGGTGGGGGTACAGAGGGCCCCCTCTTACCAAATACCCATCTCTCTGGCTTGCCTCAGAGCCCAAAACCACCCTCACATGCTCCTCTGGGCTGAGATTCCCTGGGTCCTAATTCAGACATCATGGAGCACATCAAGGGAGGTCATTCTTTATTCTGGCAGACCAGTGATGCTTCACGTTGACTGCACAGTAAAAACACCTAGGGAGATTTTAAAAATCCAGGACAGGCCACAGCAGGCCAGTTACATCAGAACCTGCGGGACAGGAATCAGGCATGAGCATTTTAACTCCTTAGGTGTTTCCACCATGCAGTCATGTGAACACATCTGCACCCAAACCTTGGTGAGGGTAAGCCCAGTCTGAGAACAGGAGGACAGCACACAGGTATGGAGGAAACTGCAAGGGGCCAGGTGTACCACTGATGTAGCCGAACCTCATCCTTCCCCCTACAACAGACACGTGAGGGGGCTTTAGTCTCCTCAGGTCTGAAGTGAGAGGTCCAGAGCTCGGGGGAGTAAAGAAGCAGGGTGGGGGCCTATGCCAGTGGGGCCCCGGAGCCCTCATCATTTTCAAGATACCACCCACCACAGGGGATGGCTGACAAGGAACAAGTACCTGGGGACACCTGAGGACACTGTAGCAGTCTTGTCATCGAAGTGCTGCCGAGGGCCTCTGGCCAGCCTGGACTTAGCACGGCCACAGCCTCGTGAACAAGGTGAGCAGCTACATGTTTTCCGTCTCAGAAAAGTCATGATTTATCTGGAACCTCCTCTCTAAACACATTGTGCATTTGTTTGAGGTAACTCTGACCACCAACGCCAGCTTTTTACACAGGCAGCACAGTTGACCTCCTAAACATTGTAATCGGGGAGGCAGCAGAAAGGCAGCTAAATGCCTTCCACATCCTCCTTCCCCACCATCTGAAATGCCACCACTAAGGTGCCTAACACATTAAACCACTGGCTCCCAAGCTTGGTTGCACATTAGAATCACTTGGGGAGTTTTAAAACTCCCATTGCTCAGGACACGCCCCATATCAATTAAATCAGAATGTCTGGAGGTGGGAGTCAGGCATCAGTAGTTTTAAAGGTCCCCAGGTGACTCCCACATGTGGCAAAGCTTGAGACCCACTGGGTTAGGCATGGATGGCTCTTCGCAGGCCCTCTTACAGTGAAGAGGCCAAGGGACCCTCTACTGCCCCACTCTGTCACTGCACCCCACCTGGTGACACAGCACGGATCAGTGTGTCAAATCTTAACCCCCACCCCACCTAAATAGGTCATGGCTGCTCACGGAACTTTTTTCTCCATCACTCAGCTGAGTCCAGCTCTGAAAATGCTCGTTGGGCTGACATACATGTCTCTTTCCCCCTCTTTTCTGGAGCATTGGTTTTCAAACCTGAGCAAACATCAGGAAGCCCCTGGAGGACTTGTTAAACACAGATCGCCGTGGGCCCCAGTCCCCAGAGGTTCTGATTCAGTGTGTCTGGGCTGGGGCCCTGAGTGTTTGCATTTTGAAGAGTTCCCAGGTAAGGCTGATGCTGGCAGAGGCACCACACGCTGAGAACTACTACTCAGAAGAAAGGAAGGGAAATGGGTTCACAGCGCAGTAGCTGGCAGGGGCCTGACACAGGAGACCCATGGGGTACTCAGATAAATGCAAAATAATTCTTAATAAAACCTCCTATCTCTAGATCCTTCAAAGTCCTTGACGGGAAGGCTGAAAAGAGCCACTGGGTGAGGGATGGCTGGTGCAGGACCGGTCTGTGTGGCCATGGCTCTATGTGGTGTGACTTGACACAGGGCGGGGGCCCCTGCCAGGGTGTGGGGACTGGCTTTTAAATCCCTTTCATCTAGAGCAAACCCTCAGTGTAGATCTGGTGTTCCAGGGAAAGGACATGCACTAAGCAAGCGGTTCTTTAATTTCCTCTCTGAAGGCAGAGTCTTCCCTTGTACCATCAGCTTTGTTTTCTGTCACTTGGAGAGGCAGCGATGAAATAGTGCTCAGAAAAATTACATTCCCAGCAATTTCAGAGCGTGCCTGGCTCGTGAAGCATGCACATAATTGCTACTTCATAAAAGTTTGATAAATGAGATGCAAAATATACAGCCACTTCCTCTGAACAGTGTAGGGGGCCTTATTCCAGGGGTCATTTTAGATAATAAAAAATACAACTAATGAGTTTGATTAAAGGATTCATTAATGGCAGAAAATGTTTAGAAACCAGAAACAAGCATCTTTTCCTGGGAGTGTCAAGCAAGTCACATCAGCTCAAAGCTTGACTGGCCAAGCTTTGGGGGGAGCCAGCTTCTAGACTGTGCTCAGCCACCTGTGACCTCCCTGGATGACTTTGGGCAAGTCCCAGGCCCCCTTCTATCTCACTTTCCCCAGGTGGGGAGCAGAGAGTATGCCCCCTTGATTCCCAGACATTGCTTCTGGGGCTGGAGTTCGCTGTAAAAGCCAGTCCTTTGGGTTTACCATAGAGATAGAGAGTATGTTGCTGAATAGGACAAAGATGAGGGCTCAGGTGTTATCCCTTGGAGCCAGAGTGTTGAGTTGTCTCGCACCAGTGGTCTGGAATACATATATGATGGCTCTGTCCAGTAATTCTTACCTGGTGCTTCCTTGGATGTTATCTATTCTAAAGAAATCATGAACTTCTTGTCCCTTACAAAGAAGACATACAATACTTGCATTATGAGGCACACGTAAAATGGGATACAGGTCCTAGCAAAAATAGAATTTAGAAAAGGAGGAAAAAGTAGATTTTTATGGAGTCCTTCAGTTTTCTTATCTCAGTACTATGCCTAACCCATTTATATTCTATTGAAAAAAAAAGTTGGTTCTGCAGAGGACGAGGCAACTGTGGCCCAGGACTGAAGACCCTGCCAGCTGTGAGAAAACAGAGAAGAGTTTATATTTAGAAAAGGGCCAATTATTTCATCCCACAAACAACTACATTATTAATGCTTAAGCAATAAAAGTTTCATTTAAAAAAAAGCCTAAGTACTTTATGAAGACCTGAATCTATTTGACCTAAGTTCATTCTAGATTTAACTATGAGAAATAAACAGATGCTTTCAGCAGGATGAACTGAAGGCACATGACTAAAGGCATCCAATATTCTCCTTTACATCTGAACAAGTTTTTGCAGACATGAGCCAGTCCTCACCCCCTGCCTGGGTTTCAACGTGTGCTTAAGGAAGGAGAAATCAGCATCTGGGACCAAGAATGGACATGTCATATAGGAACATTCCAGGAAAATGAGGACAGATGCTCATGTACTCACAGGAGGAAAGGAAACTTCCAATTTCCAACATGGCATCTAGATGTAGTATATGCACACACATACACACACACACACACACACACACAACTGTTTTATAAATTGTGAACATGTGAATGGATGAATTGATCAATCAGTCAATGTTAAGGAAGAAAAACAATGGGCCTCTTCCTGGTTTACAGAACAACCTCATTAGGATGAATCCTGCCAAATGCTGTTTTTTACCCTTAAGCCTGCATGATCCCCAGATATGGCAGGTTTTCCAAAAGAAATTCTAATAGAAAAATAATGATTTTTCAGACACCAATGTCTCTGTCAGCCAAAGGGACCAAATGCCATGGATAAATCTAACATGAATGTAGTGGCTTTTATTGTCACAGTGACTGTTCTGATCATTGCAAAATGGTCTGAAACATTTTGAAGCAATTTGATTCAACTAATTTTTACTGAGCAATAAACGTACCAGAGGTACATTTCCAATACCTAGCAGAAAGATGAGACCAATTCCTTACTATAGAGTTCCATGAGTCCTTGCTCAGAATCTGTTAACTCTTATTTAACACACAATCCTCATAAGCTAGGAGATCTACACTCCAAGGGACAAAGACTCAACACTTTAATGCAGAAGATAGATTGCTAGAGACAGGCATAGGGATACTGACTGATAAGATGTGGGATCATATATAAAAAGGAAGGAAAAATAAATCCATACACTACTAGGGAGAAATCTCTGGGATACATAAAGTATAAAATGCAAGGCAAAGAAAATGTACGCTATTCTTCCAGTTATCTACAAGAGGAAGATATATATATGTAAAACATATTTGCTTATATTAAAAGCAAATCAGGGCTAGATTTCTTTAAACATACCTTGCTTTATAGATTTAATTTTGGAACCATGTGAATAGTTTACATAAGTAGAAAACAAAATTAAATTTTAGAAAAGTAATTCCCTTAAAATCAAAAGCAAAATGAAATAAGTGAACCTAGCTCTATACTTAGTTGGTAGCATAACTACACAGAGAGGGATTAATCCGTGAAATTTTAAGAGGGTAATTTGACTCCACATCCACCCCTAGTGACAAAAAGAACCGCAAAAAATGCTTAAACCCATGTTTAAATCCTAACGTTTGTGGTGGTGTTTTATTGTTATTCTTAGGTTGTTGTGCGTATGTTGTACAATAAAGCACAGAAGTGACATTAAAAAATGTTTTTTTCACAATAGGAAAAAGCATATAGACATAAGACCAATGAGCTTAAGTATAATTTCATCATCCTATATCTGAATTAACTCATTAACTCACAGTATATTTCATCATATATATATATATATATATATATATATGTGTGTGTGTGTGTGTGTGTGAGTGAGTGTGTATGTGTGTATACACACACATACACACTCACTCACACACACTCTTATTGTCCACTAAAAAACCCTGGAAACAAAGACTAAATCAGCAACATGGAGCAGTCCTCATGCCCATTTCCCACTAAAAGAAGCCAAGAATTCTTGTAGAAATGTTTGATTAAAGGTTCAGGCGGGAATTGCATAGAGTAGGTCATACTTAAGCAAGGAAACTGTCAAAGTCTTCTAGGGTCATGTAGAAAGGACTCTGAAGCAAACCTGAAACGGGGTCCATTGGCCAGTAGGGAGGCAATACGAATTTCAATAATGATAAAAATTGGAATAGATTAATAGATATAAAATAGGTTTCAATGCATGCGTTCCTAAAAATCAAAAATAAGCGATCTAGTCATCATTGGAAGGCACAAATGAGCCAACTAATTATCTTAAAAATTGGTGAAGAGAAGAGGAAACAATCAAGCATTTATCTTGCTTTTCCTAAATGAACTATCCCTCAGGGTAACAGCAGAGTTGATGAAGAGAAGGATCTATTTATAGATGTTTCCAGCTAATGAACAAAGACGGCATGACAGAATTGGTGTAGCAACATTTTGCCATCGCCAATGAATTAACAGATCTAGGCAACGAACATCACTGTCTGCTACCATGACAGAGACAGCCAGACACTGTGACTCCTGATGGAAGCATACAGCACCACCTATGACAGGTCGTATAAACTGAACCTGAATATAATCAAGCCTCTAGATCTAACTACCACTTTACAAGAAATACAGGCAACAAAGGAACTTATTAAACTATGCATATGAACATAATCCACAAAGTTCAAAGCTTGATAAACTTTCCAGGGAAGATGACCCAGACCAGTGTCTCCAATAAGTAAACTGTAAGGGACAAAAATACAGGAGAACCTGTAGACAAAAAGAAACTTAAAGGTTCTATCAACCCATGGTGTGCCTGAGTGGTTCAGCCAATTGAGTGTCTGACTTTGACTCAGGTCATGATCTCATGGTTCATGAGTTCGAGCCCCACATTGGGCTATCTGCTATCAGTGTGGAGCCTGCTTCAGATCCTCTGTCCCCCTCTCTCTGCACCTCCCCTGCTTGTACTCCCTCAAAAAATAAAAAATAAAAACATTAAAAACAAAAGCGTTCTATCAACCCATCACAATGGTTGGACCTTATTTATATCACAATTCAAACTATTTAAAAATGAATGAACCACTCAGAGAAATTGGCCACAGGTTTGTTATTTGATGAAATTAAGGAATTATTGCTATTTTTTATAATGTGATAATGGTATTGTGGCTATGATTTTTTAAGTCTTTATCTTAACAGGGGTATAACCTGAAATATTTAGTGTTGAAATGATACAATAGCTGGAATTCACTCTCAAATACCCTGGAGGGGAGGGAAAGGAAGTGGGTAGAGAGTATAGAGGAAAAAAGACTAGCTATGAATTGATCAGTATCGAAGCTGGATTAGGGACAAATGGGAGTTCATTATGCCATGTTCTCTACTTTTGTATATGTTTGACATTTTCCATAATGAAAAATAAAAGAAAAAAAAATCACAGCTGACAGCCTCATAGTGAAGAGAAGCAAAAGACCAGAAGAGCAATGAGCAATAGACAGTGCCTAAGAAGGCAGAGGCGTGGAAGAGATTCCCTTAAAATTTCTTCCACAAGAGATTGTGAAAAGAGCTTTCTCAATAAAAGAATAAATCACAAAACCCACATAAGTGCCATCTAACTGAAGATTTTCATTTCTGGGAGACTTTGGCCCCTAACACCACCAAAAATGAAGCGTCACCAAATTTTTATTACAAAAAATGGCATTTATATGGTGCCCTCTAGGTCTCGGGCAAATTCTATACACGCTCTCTAATTTCATGCTCCTGACATCTCTGTGATGATGCCATTATTACTCTTATTTTACAGATAAGAATGTTGAGTCTCAGAGATAAGTGACTTACTTACCCAAAGCCACATAGCTAGTTTGTGCTGGAGCTGGGACCACAGCCTGGGTCTCTCACCTCCCTTGCGGGGAAGTTGGTTTTCCAACTACCCATGTTGGCTCCTCTTTGGGAAAGGCACCAATGGATGGCCTTTGATGGACACACGTGGACTCTCCCTTGGAGAAATGACACCACCCTCTCTAAAATAGCACTCCCCACATGAAGCAAGCAAGCTTTCTGCACGTAATCCATTGGCTCTAACATTCCCAGGCACCTACTTTTTCATTGGCATGCCATTGCTGCCCAATTTATTCTAATCTTATTATTAATGTTGAAGAATGTTTTCATTAGTGTTTTAAGCTTCATTGTGCTCGTGAGATAAGAATACTTAGTTGCAGGTGGCAGCTTTCAGCTCCTAAGGGGTTTTGTTGCAGCTTAACACAATGTAGTGCCATGAGGCCTCACTTCTGCAGTGGCAGGTGTGGGATGTCCCCAGTGTGGACTAAGTTAGAATCATTCTTCTGGCCTTCACTTCTTAGAAAGGAAGGTCTCCCTTAGTTCAGTGGATGTTGCAGCTGCAGAATTTGCACAAAAGGCAGCCAAACTGACTTACTTCCTCGATGCAAAGCAAAACACAAAGCCATCAGCTGAGAAAGTTTGCCACCCTGTGTCACCCTACATGCCCAATGATGTGACACAGGATTCCCATCAGGCCAGGCATTTGGGGGCTTGTGTGGCACTGAGTCACTCCCTTCATCCCCTAGACTTCACAGTCCCCAGGGGGCTGTGGGTAATAATCCCCATTGAGGGCAATAATCCCCACCAAACCAAGCATTCTGAGAGCAGAGAAAGTCATCTTTGTGGGTGTTCTTGGATCCCTGGTGTTACTACATCGCAACAGAAACCAGCTCTCAGGGCAAGGACTCTTAGGCAAGTGCTGGCTACATGCTGGGCATGGGTTTTCCCACAGCTCATCCTCACAGAGACCTGTAATGCAGCTAGCATTATGGTCTCCATTTACAGTTGAGGACATTGAGACAGGCAGAAGGCAAGTAATTTTTTCAGTTACCCAGCCAGAGGGGGGCAGAGCTCGGATTAGAGGTCTTGCTGATGCAAAGTCATGTCCTTAACTGCTTGCTTCACTGCCTTTGTATCTTTGAATCCTAGAACAGGGGTAACACGTGCTGAACACCCAATCAATATTTTAAGTGAATAAATGAATACATGAAAGAAAGAAAGAATGATCAGAAGTGCCCTAGCCCCAGATAGAACAGTATAGTGTTCATGCTGGTGGTGAAGTGATTGAACTTGAGTCTAGTGTACTGTTGTGTTGGGAGATGCCCAGGGTTTTGTAAATAACATTTTTTTTCTTCTAATGGTGATAATACATGTTCGCAGTAGAAAATTAGGGAAGTGCAGAGAAGTATAAAGAAGAAAATAAATATCATCCATAATCCACCCCTCAGAAGGTAGGTACTGCTGGCATTTGGGCATGTTTCAGCACAGGAAAAGAGAAAATCTTAACTAGTCCAAAGCCGAGGTGGCCTTTGTTGTCACCATGTGTCCTGGCACAGAGATTATGCCTCAAGCCAAGGAGTTCAGCGTAATCCCACACACACCAATAATGATAATAATAAGACTTTCTGTGGTGCTTAACATGTTGCAGACATTATTCTAAACACTTCACGTATTAACTCATTTAGTAGAAGAAGAAAGAGACATTATACATTGTAAGTTTCAAGATTTTACAGAACCATAAAATTCAGCCCAATAACCTTAAAGTCTTCTCTCTTCCCTGCCCCTGCCACTCACAGGGTAAAAAAAAGAAACCTTTCCTGGGTACTATATGAACAATGACTTATTAAGCACCTGTTTTTACCAGAAGAGCTCTAGATAAGTGCCTTCTTGATAGTTAGGATCCCCTGGGCCCACGGGCTCTTACAGGGTCATTAAGGAAATGGCAAGAGCCCACCGAGCAGTAATTATCACTTTAGACCATCAGCAGCAACAGCACTGGGCAAATTTGTTAGAAATGCAAGTTCTCCAGCCCCATTTTGGACCTACTGAATCAGAGACCCTAGGGTGGGACCCAGAAGCCTGTGGTTCAACAAAGCCTCCCAGTGATGTGATGCACACTGAGTTTGGGAAACTCTGCCTTAAGATAGCCTAATCCTGGCATTAAAGGGTTGATGCTGATCACACCTACTGTCAGACTTCAGCGAGGAGAAGATGCCACTGTGGGCTAGAGCAGTCAAAGAAGCCATTCTGGAGGAGGTGATGGTGTCCTTACCTGGACACCAAAGAGGACCTCTTTAGGAAAAGAAATGGGAATTGAGCACAAGAATTGGACAAGATGTGGACGAGAGATAAGCACCTCACTTTGTTGCATCTGGGGCAGCACAACCAGAACACAAGGAAATTGCCCACTCCTGCACCTTTAGTTTTCAGGCAGTCACCACCAGTCGATAGCTGTCAATGGTGATTACTATGAAGAGGCAGGGAAATGCTGACTGGGCAAAAAGGGAGTGAGAGGTGTAGGCAGTAAGGAGCCCAGAGGTGGTGGGAAGGTGAGGCCTGGAGCTCACAGACAGGTCTTATTGATCATTATGTCCTGGGGGGGGGTCACCCCCCCATGTCTTCTGTTACCACCAGGCTGCTGAGCCTGCACCCCAGGACCCCACAGCCCCCAAGGATGGCATACAAAGACCAGAGCGCAAGAGTCAGGATATCCATCAGGGTGTCTGTGGAGGGTTCTGCCATATGGACAGCCTTGGATTGGGGGTGGGGCTTATGCTGGCTCTTCCCCTACTCTGCTCTGTAGGACAGAACATTGGGCTGCATTTCCCAAGTTTCTGGCTCAGCTGTCTTCTGACTGGCTCAGCCAGTGGGGAAAACAGGAGGAAGAGAGAAGCCAGGGTGTGTATCTCCCGCACTCTCTCTGTTTCAGCTGGTATCTCCAGCCACAACTGCATAAACTTGTGGCTCCAGCACCCAGGAAGCAGCTTCGAACGTGGGCTGACAGGCTCCTCCCCTTTGTCCTGCACCCCACCTCCCCAGTGCTTGCAGCTGCCACGACTTCTAAAGCCGTTAGCACATTCAGTTTGCTCCACCTACCTGTGTGGTGTGGCCTTTCTTTCCCCTCCAGACTGTCAGACCCAGTGCCCCACTGCTGCCCTCTGCCAACCCACCCTCCCACAACACCCTCGAGTGTTCAGAACCCTTCTGAGCCTCTCAGTTTCCACACGATGATGACTCCTCAGCAGGCCCCAGACCCCTCACCAGCTTTGTCACCTTCTGCTCTCCTCTAGCCAAAGAGAAAACCTTGCCAATTTCAGCCATATCTGACACCCCAGGCCTCCCCCCTTTCCTGTGTTATCCTGGCCAGCTTCGTCTTACCCGTGTTGGCCTGTCAGGGCCTCCTCCATCCTCCAGTGCTCAGCGTGAATGCCCCTCCTTTGGGAAGCCTCCCTGCTCACTCTCCTCTGATCCTAAAGGTGTTTTCCACCCTCTCCCCTGGCCTATCTCACCTGCAATATGAGAATATCTGTTAGGGATTTGCACAGGTCTGCTCCCCAGGCTGTGAGGACAAGACCAAGATATTCCAAGCCTGTTTCCCCACAGTACCTGGCGTAGACCCTCCACAGAACAGTACCGTGGTGGATCTCATAGCCTCTCGCCCTGCCAGCTCTCCCATCCCATGGGCCTCCTAAAACTATCACATTCACTGCCTGCCCCTCCTGAAAACCCTTCAACAGGTCTTCTTCTTCTTTTTTTTATGGAAGTTTATTTATTGATTTTAAGAGAGAAGGAGAGAGAGAGAATCCCAAGCAGGCTCCACACTAGTAGCACAAAGACTGATACAGGGCTCAAACTCTCGAACCACTAGATCATGACCTGAGCTGAAACAAAGAGTTGGACACTTAATCGACTGAGCCACCCAGGCGCCCCTCAACAGGCCCACTGCCCTCAGGATAGTCTGCATGCCTCAGCATGGCCCACCGGCCCTCCCTCATGTGACTGGGCCTGTGGCAGGTGGCCCAGATGGCTTGGTTGGACCGCCTTCTCCTTCTGACCTGGTTCCCACCCCACCTGCCCCTCCATTCATCGATGGAGGCATTAGTATAATAAATGGAGCCATTAGGTGGCAAAAGTATAATAAACAGAATATGATTCTTTACTGGATTTGCTAACCTAACCAAGTCCCATGGCTTCTATTAATGCCTAAAGTCCCCTCTGACTTGCTGCTGGTCTTCAAGAGACTGAGGCAGAACCAGACTGCATCCCAGCTCCACCACTCACGGGTCCTGTCGCTTCTCCAAGTTGAGCTTCCTTTCCACAGTATATAGACACCTCCCTGGAAAGATAGCAAGATAATCCCAGCATGTTGCTGGTGCCCTAGAAGCCCTGGGTACTGCATTATAGTGACTGAGATACCCCTCCCTCCTGACTCTATTTGCCCTTGGGGTGTTTGGGTATATCATTCTCTTAGGAAAACGCGTCCTTACCCATGCACGCTGCCGTGAGGGGGCTGAGTCTCTGCTGCTCTGTCAGACATCCTGTTTTAAACCTTCCTGCTTCCTGCTTCCTCAAATAGCATGAAGACATTCAGCAAACCACCCCCCTCCAGTGCCCCAGCCCATCAAGAGTCTCATACCCTGCAGATAAGGGCATGAAGAATAAAAAATGTAGCCCTGATGGAGTACTCAGGCATTCTTGAAGCCTCTGTGCATTGGGAAAATTCCCCACAGCTCAACTCTCTGAGGTTCTGGTGCCCTTGCTCCATCTCCCCACTGGCCACTCATCCCCAAAGCCAGAAGACCCCAGAGCATGGAGTAGAAGCCCAGTGTTTTCTGTGAGCCGAGTGATGGTAGAAATGAAGAGGCATCAAGGATTCATCCTGAGAGAGTCAGAAGTTTCTCCTCAGCAGAAACTTCAAACCAACTTAACAAATATTTAGGGAGTGGCTATGATACGCCAGGAACCAGAGGAGCGAAGACTGTACAGTTTGGGGGACAATTTTTTCAAATCTGTAACCTCTGATCCTTGCATAGTGTCTGTGTTCAGCAAGTCTTAGGGAATCAAAAGGAAAAGAGGGAAGGAGGAAGCAGAGTTCCTCGTGTGTGCTGGGATCTGGAAGCGAGAGATGGACAAGAAGTGGTCCATGCTCCTGCAAGACCTGAGGAATGCGTATCACACAGATGTACAGCCCTTGAGATGATCTGTCTCCCACCTCATCACTCAGCTCTCTGAGGGCAGACCCTCCCGCCAGTTCTTCTCACACATGGTCTCTGGGTGCACCACTGGAGTCAGAAAGCCATCTAAGAGAGACCCAGGGAAATATGAACTTAGCCAAGTGAGAGGCCTTAACAGCCAGGGCTATTGCACCCCCCAGTCAGAAGAGAAGGTACTCACACAGCAGATAGAGAGAGCAACAGTGGCTTCCAGGTGGCTTCCTGGAGGAAGTAGGCCCAGAGCAGAGGCTTGGAGAATAGGCTGGGTTTATCTGAATGGAGACAGGGAGCAGGGCATGTGAACAAAAGGACAGGACAGAAATACACATGGATGCATCAGGGAACATAGAGCAGTGAGGTCACTGTAGCCAATGAGTATGCCAAGTGAAGGTTCCATATAGAGAAATATCAGAAACTTCCAACATAACACTTAGCAAAAACTGACAGCACCGTTGCCCTTGCCTGTTTATCCCTTGCTTTCATCCATGCAGCTTCCTTCAATTGTCCCAGTGATTCTCTTGGCCACCATTTGGCCATCCCTGTTTGAGTGCTTCTCATATTCTCCTCATCAACCATTTCACACCCTTCTCATATTCCTTAAGATTCTACCACCCCTCACACCTCTTGCCCTCCGCTGTTGTATCCTGCTTCACACAGAAATGGACACCCTCCGGGAAGCTTCTTTTGTGGCCTCTTAAGCTGGGTTAGACGCCTGCTGTGGGCTGCCATGAAGCCCTGAGCACGAACACCTATTTGGGGGGCTGCCTTTCCTTCTAGACTGGGAGTTTCTTGTGGGCCTATCTTATTTATCCCCCATTTCTTGGGCCCAGTATATGGTCTGAACCAGAGTAAGTGCTTAGGAAATATTTGCTGAGAGAATGAGTGACTCACTTGTGTGTGTGTTGGGGGGGGGGGGGGGGCGGATTATTATCTCCATTTACAGTTAAGGGAAATCGGTCAGAAAGGTCCATCGAATGGTCTGAGGTTACCCTTCCAGTGAGAGGCAGAACTAACTCCTAAACCCAGCATTTCTGATTGTGGGGAATGGGCTCGCGTGACCAAAGTGAAGGGCCCACAAATTCCCCCAAGATGGGTCATCCTACCCACCTGGGCAAGAGGCTGCCATGTGCACTATTGCCCACGGTGGCATAGACAGCAGAGACAGGGTCACGGTGACAGCAGCCGCTGTAGAGTTGATATGTCTGCTCATTTCTGATCCGTATGTATGCTTCCCTGCCGGTCATCCTCAGATGGCACTGGATGAACGGCCAGCTTCTGGGGAAGTTATGTGGGTGGAGAGCGGCCAACATATGGCTCCTATGCCTTCCTGTTTATGCATGTTGATATTTCCCCACGCCGTTTGCAGAGCCCATATCTTCTGTTTGTTTTGAAGTTGGTATATTTAGTGAACTGGGCCTGACTTCTCTCTGTGTGCCAGCTCTTGGCTCCCTTCTAAATGGCTCCACTAGAGGCTTTTCCCGGTGTATATAGCAATGCTGTGACACCATCTGCCCTTCCGGGGACGTGCCGACCAACTGCCTCATACACCCACAACGTGGGCATGGCAAGTCAACAATGGTGGGGAGGACGGACGCCGTGCTTGCCTTCATTTCAGCCTCTCTCTACAACTGCAGCCGCCAGAAAACAGGGCCCCAGACGGAGCGCTTTTCAGGACCATTCAGCATCCATAGCTAGCGCTGCTTCACGCGACGTGCCATTCCTTTGCTTAAAAACCCTCAAAGAACCATTCTGGCAGGTGCCAGATGACATCTCACTGTGGTTTTGATTTGCATTTCCCTGACGATTGGTGATGTGGAGCATCTTTTTGTGTGCCAGTTGACCGCCTGTGTCTCTTCTTTGGAGATATATCCATTCAGGTCCTCTGTTAGAATGGCTAAAGCCAAAAACACAAGAAATAACAAGTGTTGGCAAGGATGTGAGAAAAAGGAACCCTCACGCACTGTTGGTGGGAATGTATATGGGTGCAGGCACTGTGGAAAATGGTATGAAGATTCCTTCAAAAATAAAAAATACAATTACCATATGATCTAGTAATTCCCCTACTAAGTATTTACCCAAAGAATATAAAAACACTACCTCAAGAAGATATATGCACCTGGGGGCACCTGGGTGGCTCAGTCAATTAGGCATCCAATTTTTGCTCTCAGGATTATGAGATCAGCCCCGTGTTAGGCTTCACACCCAGTGTAAAAAAGAAAAAAAAAAAGGACATATGTACTTTCATGTCTTTGTAGCATTATTTACAATAGCCAAGATATGGCAGCAACACAAGTGTCCATTAACAGATGAAGGATAAAGAAGATGCCATATATGTACATATATATGTATATATTTTTTAATGACTGAGTATATATATATATATATATACACACACATATATATATGTATATATATACACACACATATATATATGTGTGTGTATATATATACGTGTATATGTATATATATATATATATATATATATATATATACATATACACACTCAGTCATAAAAAGAATAGAATCTTGCAGTTTCTATTGCAACAACGAGAATGAACCTACAGTGTAATTCTAAGTGAAAGAAGTCAGAGAAAGACAAATACCATATGACTTCGGTCATATGTGGAATTTAAGAAATAAAACATGAACAAAGGAAAAAAAGAGACAAACAAAAAAACAGATTCTTAAATACAGAGAACTGGTGGCTACCAGAGGGGAAGTGGGTGGGGATGGGTGAGGTAGATGAAGGGTTAAGAGTACTTTTACCATGATGAGTGCTGAGCAATGTACAGAATTGTTGAATCATTATAGTGTCCACGTAGAACCAATAGGACACTGTTATTGATACATCAATAAAAAGAGAAAAAGAAACCCTCAAAGACCCCCAACCCCACCCGCCATCCCACAGAGCCCTTCAGAAACACTCTCCATCTGGCTTCATTACCTTCTGCCCCTACTCTACCCTCATCTCTACACCCAGCCCTCCAGCTGCCGCTGGCCTCTGCCCTATGCTCACCCGCGCTCTGGCTGTTCCCACAGCTGCGGTGCCTTTTCTGCTCCCTCCACATCTGAGTCATCATGTGAGCTACCATGTAAGGAGAACTATTACTCTATGACTGCAAAGTGTGGTTTATTGTATCCATTCTACAGAAGAGGAGCTCGACCTTTAGAGATGTTGAGTAGCCTGTCTGGGGCCACACAGCTAAGTGGCAGAGCTAGGATTCTGGCCTGAGATCTCTTTCACCACGAACTCTCTGCTCTTAAAATTTGAATGTTTCAAGGCTAGGCTCTCCTCACTCCAGACTCAGTTCTTGCTTCCTCTCTTTTCCAAGATTTCTCCTGACTCCTGTTGACCCTGCCAGTAGCTTCTCCTCTCCCTCGCCACAGCCCCCCAGGCAGACTTGGAACAGAGTGTCCCAAACGGCGTGCATCACCCCTTCTCTATCCCCGTTCCCCATCTCTGTCTCTATGTCTATCTCTATCTCCACCGGACTGAGCTCCAAAGGCAGGGAAGAGCTCACAGCTCAGCAGCATCCCCACACATCTGAGGGTCACTGTCACACCTGTTGGTGGCCACTACATTGTTTTTTAAATGAGCTAATTAACGGGTGACAAAGATAGCCAAAGCCTTAGTGTAGGCAAAGGGTGGCAGAAACTAAAACAGATCCTTCCCAGAGTGACACATCCCTCTCTCATCACCATAAAACCTGATGTGCTTTTTGAGGTTCCCAGCTTTCTATCAAAAGGCTCCCAACTCTCCCTTGGGTGGATGACCTGTGCTACAGTGGTGGTAACCTCATGTGACATGTGCTACCCCTGGCAGAGGCTGGCCGATGGTTGCTCTGAGCACACGCTAGACAGTGTGTGTCTCCCCCTCCTGCAGTTAGGTGTGGCCATGTGACTGAGCAGCGTGTGGCTGTCATGGGCCCCTTTCCAGGCAACAAACACCATATTTACATACTAACTCTTGGGGCACATGGGTGGCTCAGTCGGTTAAGCATCTGACTTCTGCTCAGGTCATGATCTCATGGTCCAAGAGTTTGAACCCCGCATCGGGCTCTGTGCTGACAGGTCAGAGCCTGGATCCTGCTTAAGATTCTGTTTCTCCCTCTCTCTCTGCCCTTCCCCCAACTCACACTCTGTCTCTCTCTCTCAAAAATAAATAAACATTAAAAAATTTTAATATAAATAAATAACTACCCTCACGGAGTGACTTTCCTAGAACAGAGTCTGGGGCAGAGTTCTGCCTCTCTCATCGGTGCCCACCTGAATGCCTTCTACTCCCACCTGACACGAGGTCTACAACACTTCTCTGTCTGGGCCTCACACAGTGCCCTCACCCAGAAGCCAAGCTCCCTGGACTTTCTTCTACTGGGGCCATCCATTATCCTTAACTTTGCTTGTTACTCTTCTAACACATCCCAGGAAAGTAACTTCCTGATGGTGTTCTTTCTCATCCTTCATCGGATCACCAGCAAAAGCAAGAGAAACTGTGAAGTGGTTAGACCACCAGGGCCATGAAGGCCTGATTGAGCGCACCTGGTCCAAGGAAGTGCTTTCCCACTTCTCTAAAGATAATTCACATACAGAGAAACCCTCCCTCCCCCATAAAATCTGTCATTCCAGCAGAAGGAAGGAGAGGAGGATGGCAGACGATGGGCTGACTAATCACTTCATGCTTCCTTGCACCTCGCTATTAGAGTGTCACTGTCTTATAGCCTAGTTGTCTGTGTCCCCACCCCTCCCCACTGTAGTATGAGCTTCTGGAGGAGGGGTTTTCTATCATCTCCATATCCCCTGTTCTTAAATCTCATCCCTGGTCAATGACAGTTTGTTGAATGAGTAAATGAATATATGAATGAGAAAACGAGCCAAAGTCCATTGTCCCATAGGACTTCACTTACAAAACACCAATTCAAACATAGATTATTACAAATTTCAAGACAGCAGTCATAGATCATTAAACCCCTAGTGTGGGGCCTTCTAAACGGAGGACCCTATGTGACTATACCCACAAGGCTGGCCCTGGGCTGGATAGAGGTTCACTAACCATAGGATCTCTGCAGGGTCAAGAAAAGAAGAGCAGGTGAAACAGGTTATGAGAGTAAACACAAGGAGGAGATGAAATCTAGGAAGCCATGAACGGGCAAGAGGAGGAGAAAGTCTATGATAGCCTACCCAGAGGTAGATACAAGAGAGAACAAGCCTGGCCTTTGCTCTATACCCATAGTTCTCAAGGTAAGAACCCCAGACAGGCAGCATCAGCATTACCTGGGAACTTCTTAGAAATGGACATTCTCAGGTCTCACCCCAAACCCACTGGATCAGAAACTCTAGGGTGGGGCAGCAATCTGTATTACAAGCCCTCCAGGTAATACTGGTGCATGTTCAAGTCTAGACCCAGCAGTTCTTATAGATCACTGATACTCAGTGATCCCAGAAGCAGCAAACCTAACACAGAGGCAGCACAGAGCAGTGGTTCGGAGCAGAGGCTCTGGACCCCAACTGCTTGGGTCTGAGCCCCAGCTCTGCCACTTGCCTAGTTGTGTGATCTTGAGCCACTCTGTTAACTACTCTGTACCTTCGCCTCTGTCTGTAACATGATAAAGATCCCATTTCATAGGCTTGTTCTAATGACCAAATGATTTAAGACTTGTAAAGTGCTTGGAAGTGTCCCCAACACATAATAAATACTCAATAAGTTTATTTATTTTGAGAGAGAGAGAAAGTATGTGTGCACACTTACACACAGCAGGGAGGGGCAGAGAGAGAGAGAGAGAGAGAGAGAGAGAGAGAGAGAATCCCAAGCAGGCTCCACACTGTCAGTGCAGAGTCCTGTGCAGGGCTTGAACACATGAACCACGAGAACACGACCTAAGCTGAAATCAAGAGTTGGCCACTTAAGAATCTGAGCCACCCTTGGGGCGCCTGGGTGGCGCAGTCGGTTAAGCGTCCGACTTCAGCCAGGTCACGATCTCACGATCCGTGAGTTCGAGCCCCGCGTCAGGCTCTGGGCTGATGGCTCGGAGCCTGGAGCCTGCTTCCGGTTCTGTGTCTCCCTCTCTCTCTGCCCCTCCCCCGTTCATGCTCTGTCTCTCTCTGTCCCAAAAATAAATTAAAAAAAAAAAAAAAAAACGTTGAAAAAAAAAGAATCTGAGCCACCCTGGCACCACAATAAGTGTTTTTAATAAAAGATAATAATACCATAATGATGGGAGTTAACACTGGTCAAATGTATTCTATGTGCCTGGCACTGAGCTCTGCCTAGGTGATGAGTTAAGACATATTCGGGGAGGCGAGGCATGTTACTTGCAGGATGATGTTTCTCTGCCACAATCTCAGCACACAGATGCCAGAGAGCTCTTAAAAGCCACATCTCTCCCCCAGCCTCACTAATAAGAGAGAAAGCTCCCTCCTGTCCTTCCCAAAGCTTTCCCTTTGAAGCAGCTAGGGATGGCAGCCTGGGCTTTCCCCTTGGCTTGGCCATTTCTGCTGTTTTTCTCCTTAGAGAAGGTATATAAATATTCAAAGAACACTGGCATTTAGATGCCCTACAATTTAAGGATCTATTTAAAATTAAGCATGCTAAATAAAAGTCCTTTATGAGGTGTTCTAAACCCCTATAAAATACCATCGCCGACACCTCAGTAAGCGGGTTATTTGCAGCTTCATAAACAAGGCCAGTTGTGGGTATCTCAGCCACACTTGGCTCTTCCTTGGTTCCTTCTCATAAATGTGGCTCGGGCTCTTGGAACAGTATGTTTATGAGCCTAGCAGAAGGCACCAAGCCCAGCCTAGGATTGGGGGTCCATTGAAGAATTATATCCTGGGACACGGTTAATCTCTGAGCTGAGAGAAAAGCAAACTGAGACAAGGTTTGGACAAACAAGCACACAAATCTAAGGTCTGATATGTCCTTCTTCCTCCATACCCACATTTCTGCCTTTCTGATGGTGGAGAGCCTGGACAGTCTTCAAGCTCCTTAATAGGTCTCCTGCAGGGCCTCTAGAGGATGTGG
The DNA here is from genome assembly GCF_028018385.1 of Neofelis nebulosa. NCBI lineage: Eukaryota > Metazoa > Chordata > Mammalia > Carnivora > Felidae > Neofelis > Neofelis nebulosa. Next base: position 35,370,657 of record NC_080786.1, on the reverse strand, counting down.
GGTGCTGAGACACCCCCACTCCAGTGCCTCATAGGCCAGTGCCTACTCAGAGGCCTGTGTGCTGTTTCCACTGAAGCTTTCCCTCCTGCTTTCTTGGTTAAAACAAGGCCACAGTTCCGAAAGAGAACTACACTTAATATATTGTACCAACGTAATTTGCTTCGTTTTCATATTGTACCAGTGTGACGTAAAACATGTAACCACTGGGGGAAACTGAGTGAGGGGACATGGGACATCTCTGCACTGTCTTTGAAACTTTCTGTGAATTGGTCATTATTTTAAAACAAAAGGATTCAAAGAAATCAAAGAGAGACACCAGGAATTTCTATGCTGCTCAGTGAATGGCACATAATATGATGGAGCTATCACCATTTGCCACATGGGACTATTCCCTGAAAGAGTTTGGGTGACTCAGATGTTTTTTTTTTCTTTTTCTTTTTTTTTTTTCAACGTTTATTTATTTTTGGGACAGAGAGAGACAGAGCATGAACGGGGGAGGGGCAGAGAGAGAGGGAGACACAGAATCGGAAACAGGCTCCAGGCTCCGAGCCATCAGCCCAGAGCCTGACGCAGGGCTCGAACTCACGGACCGCGAGATCGTGACCTGGCTGAAGTTGGACGCCCAACCGACTGCGCCACCCAGGCGCCCCTGATGTTTTTTTTTTTTTTTTCAATAAGTGGATCCTTTTAGTTTAACTCAAAGAAAAATTTAATTCACTAGACATTTGTTTAAACGTCTATGAAGTATCCCCTTCTGTTCTGAATTTGGTCCTTAAAAAAATTTACTACTTATAATTATAGTAAACACCAGAATTATATGACAGAGAGTACTACATTTTATACTATACTAAGGCCTACAAGTCTTCACAGTCTAATTCCTTGGTCAGCACTTAACAAAACTTTCATTGACTGGTTGGCTGATTCAATACTATTTTCCTGTATAAGTCTTGATTAATTTAAATTCAATAAACAATTCAACAAATGCCTCTTGAGCATCTATTATGTAAAGTGAAACTCAACAAATACATTCTTAAATCAATGATGTGCTCAGTGCAGTGGACTCACATAAGTAGTTCTATTAGTGGCCAAAGTGTGCCAATCATAATAGCAGTGGTCACAGGGTGCTGGTATGTGTTGTTCACAGCAATACCTCTGTATGATTGGTGGTATGATCATCACCGTCATCATCGTCATCATCTCCATTTCATAAATAAAGTCAAGACGTGAAATAACTCACCCAGAGTCTCAAGGCTAGCGTGCGGTAGAATTGGGATTCAAACCCAGAAGCGCAGTCGCAGAATCCAAGTTTTTGACCCTACCCTACACTGCCTTTTTCTGAAAGATGAACCCAAAAGTGTTATGGGATCACCCAGGAAGGAACAACTCACTCTGAGCTGAAGGATGAGAGACAACTTCCCAGAAGAGATGATAATCAAGCTGAGTTTTGAAGAGTTAGAGTTTGGTCAGCATTGCTGGAGGACAGAGAAAGTGAACATGGATTGCTAAGCAGTTCCTCCTATGTCCTCCTTGGCCCTGCCTACCAAGCATGGCTTCCCTTAGCCTTGCATGGTGATGCCCCTAGTTCAAAGCCCTGGGGACTCAGGCCCCATGGGACCAGATAGGCTTACCACCAGTGCATCCTGGCCCTGCGGTTCTTCTCTTCAAGAGAACTTGCTCTCATCATCGGGAAGTGCAAGGCTGTCTTCTACAGCTAGCATAGTCTCCTGTCTAGGTTCTCTGGGTTGCAATGGCTTTTTGGTGCCCAAATATGGCAAGGATACCTATAAATACTCAGGTAAGAATTTCTTTATTGTGCTAAAAAACAAAACAAAAAAAAGCACACGAGATCTATTTTCTTAATCAACGTTTAAGTGTGCAGTACAATTGTGTTAACTACAGGCACATGGTTGTGCAACAGACCTCTAGAACTTTTTCATCTTCCATGACTGAAATTTGGGTAAGAATTTGCATGCAAGGACTTGAGTCCCATACAGTCCCTAAAATACTGATATCAGGGCAGTAATTTCTCTGGTTAGTCACCAGAAAATGCTAAAACAGAAAGAGAACCTTAGCCACTATTTTATTCAACTATCTTACCAGTGCTGAAAATGAGATAGAAATCAAGAAATAAAGCAGAAAGTGAAAATTTTTCCTCAAATAAAATAAACTAGAAAAACACACACTGCAGTGTTACAAAGGTGAGTTGTTTTTCAAAGACAACACTGTGGCCCCAGTCTAATGAGCACTGGACTGGAGTCCACTGAACTCAAGTCCAAATCCCAGTTCTGCTCCTCAGATAGTAATACCTGCCATGCCAACTGCACAAAGATCAACAATAAAAATGAGATACTGCATGAGAAAGCACTTTTGTATCATGAAAGCATTAACACATAAGATATTATTGCTAGTAAAGTAATAAATACTGCAGTAAGCATTGCCAGGTTAGACAGATTTATTCCTACCAAATAAAAATCTCTTAGGGTTCTGATTTTCTTACAAATACAATAGAGTAAGGCTCTAAGTCCTCTTTTCATGGAATCAGCCAAGCCTGTTAATAAAAAAGAGGCCAGTTCCCTTTTGAAGAACACTCATCCCTGACATACCCTGAATGATAAGGCAGGACATTGGACAATGACCTAATGACAGGACAGGAAATTCACCTTCTCTGGAACAGATAGTGAGGTATCAGAACATGCAGAAAGGTCTCAGGTCAGACCCTGTTAATCTGAACAAGACCCTGAGATGATGCTAGGTGGGAGGTTATGTTATTCACCTCCAAGCTAAAAACACACTCATATCACAGCCAGTAGAATGGAAATATGTTTATTCATTCAACAAACACTATGAAGTCCCTGTGTTCCATGGTATCTGCCATCCAAGTAATGTGATGGGAAAGACGACAAGAGTGAGATTATGAGCTTTCACCTGAGGACTTTAAATATCATCCCTAAAATTTGCCTGAAATGTTTAAATGGAAGAATGGAAAGATCAGCCTTGGTTTTCAGGAAGATAGTGGGACTCCCATTGAGACAGGAAGAGCAGTCAAGGGCGAGTATGTCAGCAGGAGAGAAGGAATTCTAAACTAATAGTAAAGAGAGATGGAGAGATAGGTGCCGGTTTCACAAGTAGTTTGATGGGAGACTCTGTTGGGTTTGTGTCTGGTCGAATTGGGAAAGGAAAAAGAATTCTATGTTACCTACATTCCTGGATTGGCATCTTGAATTTACATGGTGCCAGTGGTCAGGCTGCAGAATAAAGAAGGAGAAGGCTTGGGTAGATGAGGTAGTGAGGATGATGAATTCTATTTTGCATATGGTAAGTTTGGAGGTCCTGGGAGCAGGAGCAGTCCTGGTGAAGATAGATCTGGGTGCAGGCAGAGTCCTCAGCTGGACTGAGAGTTTTCAGCAAGTGAGTGGTAGCTAAAGCCATGGGCTAGGAACTTGACTAGGTAGCAGATAGACAGTGAAGAGACCACAGATCCAAAGCCAAAATCCTTGGGGATGCCAGGCCATACGGAAGCAGGAAAGGTGTCATGGGAGACCAAGAAGGATAAACCAAAGAAATGGGAGGAAACCCAGGAGAGTGTGATATCAGGTTGTACCCGACAGAGCCAGAATGCACAGAAATAGGGGTTCAGTCAAATTCGCCCAGAACGACAGCACCAACTCTTCAAGTTGATGTTGTGAAATTCTGAAAGACATAAATAATAGAGTGTTTGCTGAGTACTGCCCTTTTCTAAATGTCTGCTGGGAAACCAGAGAATTACAAGACATAACTCCTGCCCTTAAAACATCTCAGTCTATTGATAAAAATTAGATTATTACCAAAAGGAGGGTGTGGACGCTAGGAGCTATGAGGAGTCTGAGAAGGGGCTAGGAACATGGGAGTACTTAGAAGACTTGGTGGACAGGAGACTTGATATTTGAAAGGTGGCAAAGTATTGGAAGGTAGAGGGGGTGGGGCAGAAAACAGAAACAAAGACCAGAATGGAAAGGAATGAGGACACTGTGGGGTGCACCTTGCCTGGAATGCATACTGTGTTCTTACCTATACTCTGCCTTGCAGTCAGCCTAACAGATATGCAATTCCTCTAAAACTCCAGGTCTGTCATGCCTCAGGCTTTTGCACATGCTGTGCCCACTATCTGGGCTGTCTTACACCCCTTCTGTCATGCACGTGCTTGCTCCAGACTGATCAATAGACTGTGACTTCCCTGAGGGGAGAAACTGTATCTTCTCTACATATCTCTAACTCCAAACTTAAATGCTATTAAATTCACAATGTCACATTTGTCAAATAAATAAATGAATGCTAAGAAACAGCATGAAATGGGGGCGCCTGGGTGGCTCAGTTGATTGAGCATGCAACTTCGACTCAGGTCATGATCTCGTGGTACATGAGTTCGAACCCAGTGTCGGGCTCTGTGCTGACAGCTCAGAGCCTGGAGCCTGCTTCAGATTCTGTGTCTCCCTTTGTCTCTGTCCCTCCCCTGTTCATGCTCTGTCTCTCTCTCTCTCAAAAATAAATAAACATTAAAAAAATTTAAAAAAAAAGAAAGAAACAGCTTGAAATGGGCTGGAAGAGGCAGGGAGGGTACTCTGGGAAGCAATGTGCTTTTTAATTGATTTACCAGGTGTTTGAGTTTATAAATTTACTTTACATTATTTCAATGTGAGATGAACTGACAGATCAATAGATTTTATAGAGGCAGTGTGAGGCCTGAATTAGATTTGGGGAGAAGCAAACATGATCTCCTGATTTAGAATATTTTTTTTTTGGCCTATCAACTTTTTAACCACAAAATGCATTTTAATCCAAAGCAAGCTAGGTAATCACTTCTGAAATATTGCAACTTATCGGTAACAAATATTCTGAAGACTGAGAGCCTAGCTTTATGAAAAAATAAATGTTTCTCTCTTTGATTCCTTAATGCTCAGAGTTACCAGCTTGAGAGAATTCTAGTTGATCAGTTGTCTCTTCCTTACGTGCTTGGCTGTGTTGTCCTGCTACTTAGCACCATTTCAAGTGCACCGACAGGGAATGGTTTTTGGAAGGCAGCAGGCTCAGCCGCCACTTCCGACATGCTAGCTGGAATCATTTCTATTTCCCCCATTTATACAACCTCAATGTGTTAAAGACACAGGCTTCATAGCCAGACTGCTAAGGTTCAAAATCTGCTTTATATATAAAATGGAATACTACTTGGCAATGAGAAAGAATGAAATATGGCCTTTTGTAGCAACGTGGATGGAACTGGAGAGTGTTATGCTAAGTGAAATAAGTCATACAGAGAAAGACAGACACCGTATGTTTTCACTCCTATGTGGATCCTGAGAAACTTAATACAAGACCATGGGGGAGGGGAAAGGGGAAAAAAAAGGTTAGAGACGGAGGGAGCCAAAACATGAGACTGTTAAAAACTGAGAACAAACTGAGGGTTGATGGGGGGTGGGAGGGAGGGGAGGGTGGGTGATGGGTATTGAGGAGGGAACCTGTTGGGATGAGCACTGGGTGTTGTATGGAAACCAATTTGACAATAAATTTCATACTAAAATAAATAAATAAATAAATAAATAGTAGTAAGACATTTTCTCAAAAAAAACTGAGAATAAACTGAGGGTTGATTGGGGGTGGGAGGGAGGGGAAAGTGGGTGATGGGCATTGAGGAGGGCACCTGTTGGGATGAGCACTGGGTGTTATATGGAAACCAACTTGACAATAAATTCCATATTAAAAAAAATCTGTTTGCCATGCTTCCTAGCTAAGGGGTCCTGGGGAAGTCACTTGACTTCCCTGAGACTCAACTTACTCAGTTGCAAAGTGGGGATTATAACACACCTACCTCAAAGGGCAAAGGTCTCAACTGGGAGTGATGTTTACCCTCAGGAGACATTTGACAGTGTCTGGAGCCACTTTGGATTGTCACAATTGTGGGGAATACTATTGGCATCTAGTAGGTAGAGCCTAGGGATGCTGCTAAATATCCTACACGGTACAGGACAGCTTCCACAACAAAGAATTATCCAGCCCTAACTGTCAGCAGTGCCGAGCATGAGAAACCCTGCTCACAGGGTTATCAGGAAGCATTCAATAACTAATTCAATAACTAATAACATTAGCCTCCCACCTCATCATCAAAGTCCTATCACCCCCCTAACCTCTACCCCCTTGTTCAAAAGTCTTCCCTCATCTGTCCTCCTTTCCATCACCACCTACAAAAGCCCACATCTTTTCACACCTGCAACTTTCTTCCTAATTAATCTTCCTTGGCTCCCACTTTGCACCAAAACTCCCTCGTGACATTGTAAGCTCCTATTGGCCATGGCCTTGGCATTTTCCTGTATGTGTCTTCAGTACCATCCTCAATGCCTGGCACATGGAGCATGCTGTGTGAATGTTTCCTGGACCAGATCCAAGATGAATGACCCGATTATCTGTTTCCATACCCCACCACGTGCTAGCCCCTAAAAGATCACACACAGATAAAATGCAAACATAGACCCATCTCCCCCAAAGTCTTAACCTCCACTTATAACTTCATTTCCTATCACCCCACATGAACCTGTTTTTAAAGCCAAACTGTCATGTTCATCGTCTACACACACATCTTACCTGGCCTTGTTTCTGCACAATTGCTCTATCAGTGTCCCCCACCTCGGTATCTTCTCCTTGCCCTTCATGTGACCAAATTCTATCCATTCTTCACATCAAAACCCAAGCCCGTCTCCTCCCAAAAAGCTTCCCTGATGACCCCAACCCATCAGCCACTCTCTCTTTCCTTCTTACAGTTCAAGCTCTTCCTCTGGACATGGTCACTTTTGGAGACTCAGTTTGCTCATCTGTGAATGAGGCACTGATCAAGTCTTTTATGGAGCCAAAAATTCACAACCTTTCTCCAGTTAAGTATTAAAACAATTGAGGAATAAGGCAAAGTCTGAGAAATAACTCTGAAATCTATATCCTCAGGTATTAGTAACATTATTTGAGTAGATCTCCTAGCTTATTCTTGATTTTTTCTCATTTAAATTGTCCAATCCTCCCTCATAAGTTAAGAAGGAGACCTCTTTTTATTTAATTATTTGGCGAAAAGAGGATCAGGAAAAGCCAAATTATTAAAATCCCAGCCTCTCGCCTCCCTGTGCTCCTCAGCCCCAGGCTCTCAGAATGGAAGGTTGACCATATGTTCCAATAAGCTTCACCCTCAGAAGCTTTTAGCTTCCATTAATAAGTGTAATTGAGAGCAATGAGACATTTGGACCTCACTTTAATAAGTCGACAAAATGTAAATGAAGACTGTGATTGGCAGGCACCTTTTGTCCTAGAAGAGGAGGTATCTCCTTCTCCTGCAGCCTACAATTTAGGGAGGTGCTCAGGATGGAGGGTGAGACCTGCTGGGCCTTTGTATGGACAGCCATCTGTAAATGAGGTCTGAGGGGCACTGAGAAGCCCCCACACCCCATGTATCTCTGCCACTTGTCTGATACAGTGCCTGAGATCCCACCACTACTGGCTCAATTCATTCTTACCCACAGGCGGCTTATCTCTCAGGGCTCACTCCTATCTTTGAGACTAATCCTGTTCCTAATTTGGGAGAATTTAAGAAGGTTGAGTGGAGAGTAGAAAAGGCACCAGGAACTTCTGCATTCTTCCAAGAGCCTGATAAAGTTGTCTTTTCTAGTGGTGTTTTTCCTACCTAACCTGGGAGACAACCCCACAAGGGCAAAGCATCAGAGAGAAGTGAAGTAATAGCCATGGTGCTGGGGGAGCTGGTAGCAGCTACAGCAACCCCTCCTGATGCCTGGCCAAGGGGAGTGGTTCTTTCACTCACACATTCAACAAACACCATGTGCCAACCCTGCAGATTGATTGATGGTGTGTATTTCAATTCTCTGAGATCCAATGTCTCCTAGAGTATCTGGGGTTGAGCCATGGGTTTTGCTTAATGGAGGGCAGGTTGGAAATATTTAGAACATCAGATGTGTACATCCTTGACCCAGAAATCCGACTTCCAGATATTTTTCATACAGATACACTTGCACGTGTGCAAGGTGGTACAGATGCAGGGATATTTGAGGCAGCATTGTTTATAATAGTAAATAATTGGAAACAACCTAAATGTCCATCAAAAGAGGAAGATTAAATTATAGTACAGCTGTGAAAAAGATGTCATTGTGTCTACCTAAATGAAAAGCTATCCAGTGTGTTTTGTTAAATTAAGAAAACAAGATGCAGGACAACGTGGGGAAAAACAACGTTCTGAATATCTGCCTATGTTTATAAATGCACGATCTCTGGAAAGACACCCAAGGATCAGTTAATGCTGGTTTGCTCTAGGAGAGAAGAACGGGATGGGAATAGGAGGTAGAAGGATGGCTTACTCTTTCTTTTTGTTTTCTATTTGTATCCTTTCCAATCTGTGCCAAATGCATATTTTCAAAGAATAAGTGACGTGACAAAAGGAAAGAAAAGCAAGAGTTTTGTATGAGGGTATGAATTTCAGCCCTTCTACCTACTGACTACCTGAGTTGGGCTGTCTAACCTTGCTGAGCTTTGGCTTCCTCAGTTTTTAAGCAAGAACAATGTTATCCCCCACATCAAATTATCGTGAGGACTGGAGGAGATAGTGGCCCAATGCTAGGGGCTGAGTTAGCGGTACCCATAGCCGCCAGCGTCCCAGACACCAACATCACAGTGAATGAAGAGCACCAAGTATCAGCAAAAAGACTGGTTCAGTGCCTGGATCAGAAGACAGACTTGCTCTCTCCTTGGCCACAGACTGATCCCTAGCACTGACCAGGACTGACCCCCACCTGGAGCTCACTGTGCTCCGAAGTTCATTCAGATAGCTCCCTATCCATGATCCTAGTCACGACTAGAGTAAGGTCTTGACCTAGGTGGAGCCTGCAGGAGAGCCAGAAAAACAGTGGAGAGTCAGATTAGAGGTATGGCCATGACAATCTTCGTTTAAATGCTCTCCAGTATAATTCCCCTCACTGCTGGCGGGAGTGTAAATTGGTTCAACACTTTACAAAACTGTTAGGCAATATTGACTAAAACTAAGCATAAACCTACCCTATAACTAGCAATTCCATTTTTCAACATATACCCAACAGAAATGATTGCATATGTCCACACAATGACTTGTACAAGAATGTGTGTTCATAGCAGCTTTATTCACAGTAGTCACAACTGATAACAACCAGAGTGTCCATCATTGGAAGAATGGATAAACAAATTGCAATGGAATGCTACCTGGCATTGGAAAGAATGAATTACTGGTGCCCAACACAACATGGGCAAATCACACTGATGTCATATTGGGCTAAAAAAAAAATCTAGACACAAAAGCAAACACAATGTATGCATGCAACAGCTAGCAGAATTTATCAACAGTGATGAAGTCAATATAGTCATTATCTTTGGAGGGTAGGTACTAATGGGAAATGGTACAAAGGAAAGTTTTTGGGTGCCAGAAATGTTGAATATCTTGATCTGGATGGTGTCACTTGGGCATCCACAAAGGTAAAAACTCATCAAGCTGTGCACTCAAGTTTGGTGCGTTCTATGCATTTATGATATTTGTATCTCAAATAAAAAGGAAAAAAGTAATAATAGAATGTAGCTGCATCAAAGTTTTCCCAAGCTTCTCCTTGCACCCACCCACCCCAGCTGAGCCAAAGGTGCTTCCAGACATCCAAGGTGTCATCCCTCCCTCGAGGGGCTGAGTCTTTCCCACCCTGCTCACCCTGCTCTGTTCATATTGGTTCTGGAAAACGTGCCTACCAGAATGGCCTCCTTCTTGAGAGGCCACCCTGTCCCTCAGGGATCCAGTCTTGGCAGCACGCCCTTCTCTCCATCTCTCCACCGTGGGGACAGCTCCCCCAACCCCCCACCCACCACCTGGCTACTTATGCCCCGCCCCCCACGCCCAGCATCAGGCGGTGGGGCGGGGCTTGGCTTGGCAGCATACCCGACACTGCATGGTCAAGACTGCCGTCCTCCGCGAGAAGCCTGCCGCCCAGCGGGACCAGCGCCTCCCGTCAGCTGCATACTGCAAACCCACCTCCAACTTCGAGGAGGGGTCCTTTGTTATTTGGGAGTTGTGGAAACCGGAGAGAAACAGATGGAAATCAGAATTGCTAATGCTCCCTTCTGAAGCCCTTGGAGGCTGTTGGCTTCCACTAGAAGCTCCCTCTGCTGGTTCTTTGGAAAATGCGTCCGCTTGGCAGGTGTCTATGCTCCAGACTGAACTGGCCTCAGGGAAGGTATTTTATGCTAGAAAGCTAGCTTCCACAAGGTCCTTCTTCTTTTCCATCTCTTCTCTGGAGTCCCTGGGGTGGCCGTCACAGATTTCCTGATCAGGGTCTGGGCAGGACAGCCAGGAGGCCGAGGGAAGGCCGTGAGCCAAGCTGACCGCTTGGCATCTCTCCCTCCCGCCCTGTACTGAACACACCCAGTTGGCCACCCAGAGACATGGGGTCTTTGCGATGATTGGTTCCTCAGGAAGAGACTGGGAATTTTACCCAAGAGTACTTTTCCCTAAGAGTACGGAAAATCACTGCAAACACACTGTCTTCCAAGCCCTAATTTACACAGATTTTAAGGGTGGAGAAGAGATGGCCTTTGAGTCCAGAGTTGCAAGCTACTTAAAATAAATGCGTCTATTTCCATCTCTTGGCCCCCTCCAGGGAACCTTGTCCCTCAAGAATTCTCGGGACTGTTTTTATCTGGAGAAAGCTAGGAGATTTGTGAACTATGCCCAACTGAACAGAGGCCTCTGCTTTTGTTCTAACCTAGGGCTTCAGAATTCCCTCCTTGTATTAAAAACACTGGAGGTGTAATTATAGCTCCCCCGCCCTGACCCTGGGGGAGTGGGTGCAGGAGGGAGAGCCGGAATGCACTCTTTTTAGACTCTTCAGCTCTATCCCAATAACAGCTATTTAAAGCCCTGTCAAGCTAACCAATTGCTACAGTCTTGTCAGAAATATGTCTGTCTTTTTATTTTCATTTTTCCAATCCCTGGGTGTGATCGGGTTTAGGGAAAACTTGGTTTTAAAGTCCTCAATGAGTGCTTGAATGGACAACAAAAGTAGAGGCATCAGTACAGAGCGCAAAGCCAGCCTGTGCTCCCATTTCTGACTGGCTGACAGCGGACATTTGTGGCACCTCTGATATTGGAGAATGTATTTGTTCAGATCCACAGGACCTGGTAGGACAAAGTATAAACATCACAATAACCTGGGCCCCGAGGCAATATGTTTGGAAACATCTGGTTGATTGTTTAAAGTGTTATCCAAATGACAATCCCTATCATTTGTCTAAAACAGCTGTGCTTCATATTGTTTGCACTTAGACCCACATGGTGAGTAAGAGCCATGTGTGGACTACATTCCCGGGGACTTCCCTAGGCCATGTGAATGTTCCTTCGTGACTCCACCGTGGCCATTGCCATCCTCTCCCACTCAAGGAAGCATCTTGCCGTGCAAGGGAGTGAGCATGATGCTGTTATGGGAATAGCAAGAAATCTGCTCTAATCTGTTCAAAAAGTGAATCTGTCACAACTACAATTTTTAGGGACGGACCGTGTTGAGTACCGGGCAGCCAGTAACTCACTGGCCAAGTTCCTCCAAAAACCCTCCACGCATATGATTCCCCCTGACCTGCCCGTGGACTCAAGGTTAGTACTGCTCAGCCTTGCCTCATTCATCATGCTTACTGTGGCTGGAGGAGAGCATGGTGGGTTCGACACTCAGGTGAATGCTGTGTGACCCCAGGGGCAGGACAGGAACTGGCAAGGTGAGGCAGGGGAGGACCCTTGGGCAGACGGGCCATCTGAGGAAGGAAATGCTATCTGGGAGGTGAGCATGGCCAAGAGGGGGATTGAGCAGAAGGGTGGGTAATTGCCCAACGTTCATTCATCCAGTGCGCACAGGCTGTCCATAGTCGCTATGCCCAGGAGACAGAAGTGTTAGTGGACAAAGAATACTTGATCAAGATCAAATGGGCCTCTTTTCAACAAGACTTTTGAGAGTGTTTAATGCTCCTATGATGAGGATTATAGTTTGTGGTACTTGACACAGCCTGTTAGATCTCAGATTCCTTTTCTTTGTTTTCCAGAGCATCTCAATAGTGCAATCAAATGCACTACTCTTTTGTTGACTAGATTGGGTTGGAAGCTATGTTTCCCAGAATCTCCTCTCTAGGGTTCCAGGTTCAAGTTGGCTAAAAGTGGAACTTGCATAAGATTTGGGAAGTAGACGTGCAGCCATAGCTATTTCTCTCTTAGAGGTTTCTGAGGTCAGAGAAGGTGACAGACAACACAGAGATGCTTGATGGGCTCCAACTCGTTGTTCCCCATGACTCTGTGCCCAGCTAGCTCTTCCTCCCCATTTCTAGCTCAAATCACCAACAGTGACCCCAGGCTCAACACTAGATTCTTCATAACCACAGAGGTGGCAGATAGAGATGCAACAGTGGCCCACAGACCTGTCCATGATGCCCCCCCCCTCACATTTCCACTTCGGCAGTGGGACCTGGCTGGATTCTCAGAGTTTTCCTTTCAAGCTCCAACTTTCCAATCCATACCAGTGCTTCTGGAGGATGGATAGTGACTCTTTTTTTTTTAATATTTTTTTAATGTTTATTCACTTTTTTGAGAGACAGAGACAGAGTGTGAGCAGGGCAGGGGCAGAAAGAGAGGGAGACACAGAATCCGAAGCAGGCTCCAGGCTCTGAGCTGTCAGTACAGAGCCCGACGCAGGGCTCAAACTCACGAACCATGAGATCACAACCTGAGCCAAAGTCAGACGCTCAACCGACTGAGCCACCCAGGAGCCCCGATAATGACTCTTTATGATCGTCCAACCTCCCCTTCCAGACTGTATTAGTTTGCTCAGGTTACTATGTCAAAGTACTCACAGGCTGGGTGACTTGGAAATTTATTTTCTCACAGTTCTGGAGACTGAAAGTCTCAGATCAACGTGCTGACAGGACTGCTCACTTCTAAAGCCTCTTTCCTTGACTTGTAGATGGTCATCTTCCCTCTTTGTCTTCATTTGCTCTTCCCCCTGTGTGAGTCTGTGTCCTAGTCCCTTCTTGTAACGATATTGATCAGATTGGGTTAGAGCCTACTCTAGTGACTTTATTTTAACTTTAATCATCTCTTTAAAACTCTATTTCCAACTAAAGTCACATTCTGAGGTACTGAGGGTTAGTATTAAACGTGTGAATTTGGGGAACACAATTCAGCTCATAACACAGAACTTCACTTCCCAATTCCACCCACAACTATGAAAAATCTAATTCTTACAGTAAACCCCTTATGTGGTTTACATGGACACTTCCTAAGTCCTAATACAGAAATTGGCAGGAGAAGTGATGCTGCTATAGAAGAAAACAAAAATAAGTGGCATTGGCTTTGGAACCTAATGGCAGGCAGTAGCTGAAGAAGTATGTGGTCAAAGGGTACCCCCAAACTGCAACCTGCCTCCAGACTGTGGAGAGGCAGCTGGAGGCTCTGGCCAGGGGTGGGCTGGAGTCCCTCAGAGTCAAGCATTTGGGAGATTACCCCAGACCAAGGCTTCTGAAGCCTCCCTGCCAGCCCAGCCACCACTCACTTTGCTGATGGCTGAGCCCAGAATCTGAAGAGGCAGCCTTGTCAGGAATGTCCAGACTGATCCTGCGGCCAAGCAGGGTACCAGACAAGAGCCTCCAAACCGTGGAAAGAGCCGTCTTCACCAGATGACAGACTCACATGCAAAGCAATTAGACAACACCTAAGACAATCTGTAGTTAACTGTCTATGTGTCTATGTGTCTGTCTATGTGTCTATGGGACAAGGCATGTCCCTTCTCTCCTCTACGTTATGCTCCGGCCAAACCAAACCACTTATAGTTTCCTGAAATGTCAGGCTATGTCGTGCCTCAAGGCCTTTGTTCTACTGCTCCCTCCTGCCCAGAAGCTCTGCCTACACAGCTGTCTAGCAAACATCTATTCATCTTTCAACAACCACCTTTTCTGTAAAGATTTTTTTTTTTTGACACCCAGGTATCTATCATTTGTGAAGCACTTGCCATGTGCCAGGAAATGTGCAAAGTATTTCATTTGATCTTCTTGATAGCCTTGTGAGATAGGTGTTCTTAGCCCCTCATTTGGAGGCGATAAAACTAAGATTCAGAGAAGTTAAGTGTTTTGCCCAAGTTCACCCACCTTATAGGTGGTACAGCTAGCTGGGCTTCAAACTCAGGTTGCTGTGATCCAAGTCTGTCTCTGCACATACTCATGTGTATAAAACACAGTCTGCTCCTTTGCAGCCAGGTTTGAGCTAGAGGCTGAGGCCATCCCAGGTCCTTATTAACTTCCTGTTGTGTATTACAACAGCGTAGAGGTCAGCAGCCCCATCTGAGAGCTGTCCTTCCTAATCATGGCACCCATGAGTGTGCAGATCTCTCCTGACCTGCCTGCACAGGACAAAGAAATGCCTGTCTACATCAGAAGGAGCATTCTGTGTCAAGGAGCAGCTCCCACATACGTATGGGAAGTTTATGGGTGATCTAGGTAAAACCACATATACTGAGAGAAAGAAAAGATTGTGTAGTCAGTGGTGTTAGGAAACTGGCTTATCGTAAGGAGGCAGAGAATGCTACACAGTCATCGTATGCCAAAAGATTCCAGATACAACAAACACCTAACCATGGAAAGTAAAACTATAAACCCCATAGAAGAAAATGTAGTTGAATATCTATAATCAAATACCCCAAAGCACAAAGCGTAAGGGCTAAAAAGACAAAAATAGGTAGCCATCACAACTTGGTCGTCATGGGGTTTAACAAGAGCTTGTTGTTGGCACCACAGCCAGGGTTAACAGATCAATGATAGACTGGAAGAAGGTATTCCACTATCTAATAGTAATAATGGGTTAAAAGCTACCCTAGACTCTGCCAGGAACTCCAAGTCATCAAGAAAAAAGACAGGAAACCCACTATTTTTAAAGGAGGAAGGATATGAATAGGCAATTCACACAAAATGAATAATGAGGTAAATATTATTATTCTCTAGTAATCTCAGATATACAAATTAAATGATGAATGAGACCGTGCTTTGCAGCCCTCACAGTAGCAGAAATTAGAAAACTGGGCAATCCATAGTTCAGGTGAGGACTTGAGGAACAGGAATGCTTGTGCACTGCTTGCTGGGAATTCTAAGTTGGTACAGCTGTTTTGGAAAGCAATTTGACAGAATTTAGTAAAATTATGGGTATTTATGTCCCATGATCTGGCAATTCCACTCCCATTTATACAACCCAGAGATTTTCCACAAATCTAATAAGGGAACCAGTATGAAGATGTTTGTCAACAGTGTTATTATTTCTAGTGGTAGGAACTTGAACTTGGGGCTCCATCACTGGAGGGATAATTAAGCGAAATGTGCTGGAGAATAAAATACCAAGCAGCAGTGAGAAGCTGCAGACTAGATGCACATAAATCAACATAGATAGATCTTAAAAGCATGCATTTGAATGGGTGGAGTCAGAACCAGAATGGGTTTTACACCACGGTACTCTTTAAATAAATTAAAAGCCAAGTATGCATAAAATAACTCCAGATATTTTACAAGGAGACATGCATATTCAAGTTTTTTATTTATTTAGTTTTTATTTTTTTTTAAGTTTTTATTTATTTGTTTGAGAGAGACAGAGACAGTGCAAGTGGGGAAAGGGCAGAGAGGAAGGGAGAGAGAATCCCAAGCAGGCTCTGTGCTTCCAGGACAGAGCCTGATACAGGGCTCAAACCCACAAAATTGTGATGACGACGTGATGACGACCTGAGCTGAAACCAAGAGTTGGATGCTTAACTGACTGAGCCACCCAGGCACCCCTGCATATTCAAGTTTTTGCATAAAACTCGTCACAGTAAGAACTTCTTGGGAGTTGGGACGGGGGATGTGTGGAGACTAGAGATGGATGGGAGAGGAAATAAACAGCTAAGTAATAGGCAAACAAACAGACCTGGAGGGGGGCCCTGTGTGGAGGGATGATGATGGTGAAGTACAAACTCAAGGGCATAAAGAGCTCCACCTTGGGAGCCAAGGTCCTAACTGCAGAGAGAGGGGGAAGCCCACTAGAGGGAAAGCACAGGGGCACAAGAATCAGCTTGTTAATGGTGGCCCTGGAGTAAACTGCCTGGTTTCTAATCCTGGCTCTGCCACTTAATAGACTTGACCATGAGCAAGTTACTTCACTGGACTTGGCCTCAGCCTTTTCACTGTAAAATGGAAATGCTAGCAAAACCTACATCAAAGGATCACTTGAACAAACAGTTACATGGCATGTATGCACAGCACCTGATATGTAGCCGGGGCTCCGTGAACATTAGCCATAATTGTCTCTATGTCAGTTCTGCATTCAGTAGTATCGTCATGTACTCTAAAGTCCTAAAGTGATGTGACAATGAACACACACGCGGGGTCTTCAATCAGCCATTGCACAGATCATTTCATTCCACCAACAGGATATGCATTCCACCTTGGACGTTGTTACAACCACCTTCTCCCCAGAAACCACAATGGCCTCCACTGCTACCTCTTTTGTATCAGACAAGACCTTGGCAATGCTGCAGAGAGCTGGGCAGGAGAGCACAGAAGGGCATGGCTCACACACCTACCTTGTTCTGCGTCCTGGATCTGCACTCACTGTGCTCATAACCTTTCTGTGTCTTCTTGTCTGTATCCCTAAAGATACAGATAAAAATACTCTTCCCACAAAGTTGCACATGGCTGGTGCTTTGTAAATAATAGTTACTGTTACTATTACTAGTGCCAGCAGTTGACAGCCCTAGGGAGAGGGGAGGATGGGCCAGTCTGCATTCGGTGAGGACATCCTAGCAAAGCTGGAAAGATGAGGGAATAGCATGTGTATAGTCTACAAGGGGCCCTCAATTCCGCCTCTAAGTCACTAGCTGGGTTGTGCAATGGGCTTCCAGTGCGGAAAGACTCCAGCGCTTAAAAGAAAGGGTCTGTTAGCCCAACAGAGCCCTGGGGATCAGCACCTGCTTCACAGCTGAGCATGCTGGAAAGCAGACACTGTCAGATAAGGAAAATGATTTTATTATTCTTATAAATGATTATTCTACTTCCCTTGGGAACTCGAGAGGAGCTCATAGGAGAGAAACCCAGCTTCCCAATGACGGGACTGTTTTCAAATCAGAGTTGGCATTTGCATCAATTTTGCTGAGGGTGAGCAATTCTTTTTTTTTTCCTACTCCAGCATGATGGAGTGGGATAAAAGAGCTGCATCCCTTTCTCCAGAGGAAAATATGTCTGAAGCTGCAGCCCTGGGGAAAAGATGAAGGGTTGTTGGCACAGCCAGTGTGATAGCAAGGGTGACCTCGAAGAGCAACACCGTGTGGGGCTGATGGGCTCCAGCAGGATCTGGTCAAGTGGTGACTTTGACCAGAATCCCTGGCCTCCTCCCCAAGGCGGCAGAGGGGAGGGAGGAAGGCCAGCTGTGAGCCACTTTGACCAGTGCTTCCCAAAATCCACTGAAGGCATCACCTGTTTCTCAGTTGGGCAAGTTCCCATCCGTTTTTTCTTTTAACTGACTTAGAGTTTGTTCTGAGTTTGCCAATTTCCCCGATTTCTCCTTTGAGCCTCCCTCTCACAGACATCAGACAGGGCTCTTGTCTGCACTTGATGGTCCATGGTTCGACACCTCCAATGTTCCCCCACGGCCTCAAGATCAGTTTACATTTCCAGACTGTTCACATGCCTGAAGTCCCTGTGCTCAAGAGTGGCTCTGCCCTTGTTGGATTTGATTCCTCCCTCATATTCAAAGCCCTCCCTCCACAATTTTCCTCTCTGACCTAGACTCCCGATGGACCCTCTACCCCCACCGGACCCTCTGCCGACCCCCCATTCATTCCCACTGCCATAGTTGTGTTCACATGTGCACCCTGAGCCACCTACTGTACTCCTTTCCGCCTCTTGTCAACAGCTCCATTCAGCCAAGTTCACTGATCTCCATCCCTGGGCCAAAATGTGGGTGGGGGGCCAGGGGCATAGAGAAGACAGACAAACACGGAGCTTCTGCTATGACAGAGCCAGCAAGAAGGAGAGATGGCGGGGAGAGACCAGCCACAAAGGCTAGAAACACAGTGGGGTCAGCAAAATAGTAAAAGAAAGCCCAAGGCCCAGGCCCAGGATACCCCCTTTCCAGCGCCCAGCCACAGTACTCCTACTGTGCTCCATCCGCCACCTCCAGGGACCCTCCACTGACCCTGCTGGCCTGACCTTCACAATACATCTGAGCATCTGAGAGATGGCCAGTGTACAGGTTAAGAGCTCACACTATGAAGCCTGGGTCTTGAATCCAAGCTCTATCACATACCAACTGTGCGACCTTGGGCAAGTTGCTTAACCTCTCTGAGCCTCTGTTTCCTTGTCTGTAAAATTAAGATAATAATAGTACTGACCTACTGTTGTGATTATAAGGATTAAAAGATATAAATATGGAACGCACTACAAAAGTGTTTGCCACCATCATCTAGGGCCTTCAGGACACATCGCTTGTGGGTCTTCTCTTGCATGCCACAGAGGCCCCGTAGACACCACTGGAAGGTTGCATTCAGCTAGAGACTGGCTTTCACCCATATCAATATATATATATGTCACCATAACACTCTGCTTTTATCTCCATAATGACAGTTCTTCTGTTGATCATAATCTACCTCATTGGCTCACATACTATCTATTGACTCTCAAAGTGTGCTAATAACATTACATGCTGATTGGCATTTTAAAAATATATAATAAAAAAAGAAACTTCTGTCTCAAACATCTAAGAATAGACTCTGCAGTAAGTGTTCCAGCTTCAGGCTTCGGACAGAATTGGAAGAGGAAGTGATCATTTGTCGTCTTTCTTTATAAGCTGCATTTCTGGCATCACTTCCATGCTAAATGGGACTTTTTAAAAATAGTCTTCACAAGCATTTTGACAGATTCCATTATGGATACCGGAGAATGTAGCCCTGGAGAGTCAGCATGTGAAATCTGACCCCGCTCCAACCAAGTAGCTGATGACTGCGGCCCCCTCCCTGGTGGCAGCAGGGACACTGGCTCAGGAGCACCCTTTGGGAATATGGTGTTGGTTTATGTTGGAATATGGTTGGGTTACGGTGTTGGCTAAAGCCCTACAGGTCTCTGTCCTGCAGCTGATACTCCCTGGAGTTCGAGGCGGGATCGGCTACATGAGAGGTCATTCCTCCTGCAGCGCCCACCGCTCTGTTGGGAACTATGAATGAGACCCCTCCAGGACATACCCCAGGGCAGTTCTTTTTTAGAGCCTTGTCTCTTCAGGATCAAGTCCAGGTCAAACCTTAAAATGTCAGCGAATTTTGGCTGAAAGCCTTTGTCCACAGGTGGTGGGCTTGGCAGGGAGGAGGGCCTGTGCAGAGAGGGAACAGCCCAGCCCGGCCATTGAGGGCCAGCATCATGGGTGGGGGTGGCTGGATCTGCAAAAGCAGGTACACCTGGATTCTGTGGCACTTCCACAGAATGCCTTAATCTCGGTGCACTCTGGTTCCCCATCTGTGAAGTAGGGATGATGATAATTGCCTCATGGGGATATGGCAAGGAATTGCAGCACTTGGTACTGACGCTGTGGGTGTGACTGCTCTTGTTATGATATCCCTGGGAGAGAAGACCCTGTGGAGGCAGTTTAAGTCAGGGCACAAAAGACCACCCCGGGCAGGTGGACAGATGCTTGATCTGGGGGGAAAGACAGGCATGTGCTACCAGCCCACATCCCAAAGTGGATGCTGCCGTGCATCCACCCAAAGTGGCTCGAAGAATAGCTGACCGCTGCCCACCACCTTCTGCCTAGTATAGCCCCCATCCCCCCCCGAATTCCTCGCCAGATGTTGCTGCCAATACCAGACGCTCCACTCCACCCCCCTGCAGCTCTGGCCACTGGGGTTTTTTCTTCTTTCTCCTCCCCTTCTCCTCACTCCCTCTTCTTCTTCCTCCTCCCCCTCCTTCACCACCTCCTGCTCCTTCTTGGTTTACTCTAATCACACCTCTCTATCTTGCTTTTTTTTTTTTTTTTTTTGCAAGAGGAGAAGTGAGAAATCAAGTTGGGATTGGGGAACGGAAGGGAACATCCTTGACTCAAGTCAATGTGGCAACCAGCAGATGAGGGCCCAAGGTCTCAATCTGGGTGTGCTTCCATCTGGAAGGGCACTGATGGAAGAAGACAGAGTCCCCAAAGCCCAGCCGGGATCAGTACCTATAGGAAAATGATAGCTCAGACAGGGAAAGGGATTTCAACCCTTGAAAGCTTGTGGCAGAGCTAACATTCCAGACCTCAATCAGGATCTATCCCCTAAACTCAATCACATAGTGTGCAGGCTATAAAGCATCCTTGAGATTTAGCCTCCAGGCCCTTCTTTCATGGGTGGACAGTTGAGTCCCAGAACCCAAGCTGCAGGCCAGCTATCAGCTGAGCTGGACTGAAAACACAGGCCCCTCCATTCCTCACTGTTTGTCCTCTTCTCCCCCACCCCCACAAGCCCATCAGCTTTACAAGGACTGCAGAGGTGAGAACAACTCCCACTCAAACATCCAAACATTCCTTTTCTTGCTCTAGCCATGTCCCTCCCCTCCCCTGACAGACACAACCTGTTGATAATGGCAGATGTAGAGGATTGTTTCTCTTTTCCCTCTCTGCGTTTTAAGAGACGTATATCAACTTATCAATATTTACCAGTTAATCAACGAGTGATTTTCCTGGCGCTCAGCACTGTATTTACTTTCAAAGGGAGAATCAAAGCAGAAGGTACCACATTTACCCCACAAAGAGCTCACAATCCAGTGGGAGAAACTGGCCTAGTGCCTAACATGAGTCCCGGCACCAGATGAGCCCTTGCTGGGAAGAAGCCCCTGTGTGGATTCAGTGGCAAGGGAGCCTGTGCAATCATGGCAGGCTGCAGAGAGATGCCCACTCAGACCTTTGTATGACAGCTTTATTGAGATATAATTTATATACCACACAATTCACCCGCTTACAGTGCACAATTCAGTATTGTTTAGCATATTTTCAGTTATGCGGAAACCTCATCACAATTAGTTTTCCAACATTTTCGTCACCCCAGAAAGAAACCCTGTACCCATTAGCAGGCACTCGCTACTCTCCCTTCCCCGGCCCTAGGCAACCTCTGATCTACTTTCTGTCACTATAAATTTGTCTACTTTGGATGTTTCATGCACAGGAAATCATACAATGTGTGTGAGCTTTGATCCCTGTCTTCTTTCACTTAGCATAATGTTCCGCGTTACAGCATCTATCAGTATTTTACTCCTTGTTATGGCCAGCTAATGCACCATTGTATGAATATACCACATGTTGTGTATCCGTTCATCAGTTGATGAACATGTGGGCTGTTTCGACTTTTTGGCTGTTATGAATAATGCTGCTGTGAACCTTTGGATGCAAGTATTTGTATGAGCGTATTTTCATTCATATTGGGTATATACCTACGAGTGGAATTGCTGGTCATACGGTAGCTCTGTGTTGAACATTCTGAGGAATAAATAGCCAGACTGTTTCCAAAAGGCCCTACCAGTTTATATTTTTACCAGAAGTGTATGAGAGTTCCAGTTTCTCCACATCCTTGCCAACATTTCTCTGCCTTTGTGATTACAGCTCTCCTAGTGGGTGGGAAGTGATATCTCAACGAGGTTTTGATTTGCATTTTCCTAATGGCTAATTATGTTGAACATCTTTTCATGTGTTAATTGGCCATTTGTATATTTTCCTTGGGAAACTTTCCAGATTCTTTGCCCATTTTTAAATTAGGTCATTTGCCTGCTTGAATTTTAACCCGTTAAATAGATTGACTTCCAATTCAGTTAGGATTAGTAAATATTTTAACCCGTCAATTCTAGAAATACTCATTTTAAAATGTTTTTGATTCCCATGCCCCTAATAGCACCACATTTTTCACATTAGCCCAAAGTGTAGATGGAAAATAACAGATCATCACACAGCCAGAGGGACAGATATGAACTGGTAGGAAAACAAGTTTAAGCTTCAGTCCTGCAAGCCAGAGTTTTTGAATGCCCATTTTTCACCAGACATGTGAAGGAGATCAGTGCTGGCCATGTTTCTTACAGCCTTGCAAGCAAAGTGGGAACCAGCCTGAGAGTAAAGAGAAGCGGTGCCTGCCTGTGGGACAGAGGCCCAACTTGCTCTAGAGGCAAGAGAATTGGAAATGACTCACACCTGGGGGGAGCTTTTATGCCCCACCCTGTTCTCCACCCACCTGCCTATTCCCTCACCCTCAGTCACCAGCCAGCCCGAAGGAGGTCAGTTACATGTGCAAGAGCAGGGGATCAGACTGTGCCCTGTTCCATGTAAGAAGCATCCTCTGAGCATCTACCATGTGCTAAGTTCTGGACTGGGCACCACAGTCGTGCAACCATTCCTTGAACTTCATCGATCACAGTCTGGAGGGAAACAGGTGGTTTCTGTCCCATGCGATCTGTGCTTTTATAGAGGGTCTCACAAGAGGTTTGGGGGCACAGTGGGAGGGCTGGCTCAACCTGGATGTCCTGGAAGCCTTCCTGGAAGAAGGACCCAGGCTGGCTCTTAATGATTTAACAGAAGTCCTTCAGGCATCCCTGGCTCGGGACACAGTCAATACATATCCCAGGAGTGGGGGAAACTGCAGTGGCTACAAGTTCAAGTTTATTTGATCAATAATGCTCATAATACCTCTGCACTTAGTGTTTTTTTTCCTTCATTTCTTTGTAAACTTTATAAATCTGGGTCAAAGAAAAAGGACAAAACCCTTGTCTACAAGAAATCCCCTCATTACAGGCACTTCGTTCACCTTCTCTGAATTCTGTTCCTCCCAGCTACAGAGTTATACGAGTGTGCTTTATGTTCACCTTTGGACTGTTGCTTTCTCAGAAGCAGGGACAACTTAGTGAGGACAAGACAGTGACCTCCCAGAGGTCAGAAACTTCATCTCTTCTGTCTGTGTGTGAATCTCCAGCTCTGAAGACAGAGTCTGGCACACAGAAGGGCTCAATTCATGTTGGAAGGTGGAGGGCAGCTTCAAAGCTGAACTGAGCTAGGCAAGCCTGGGTCTTGGATCACAGACTCTCCAAGGGCAAAGCCGACTTGTTGCTCATGTGGGGGTCCCTCCAATCCTTGTTTTGGGGTACCTCCAACACAGGGCCTTGCATGATGCCCTATATACAGTTGACATTCAATACATGGCTATTGAATGAGGCTAAAACATTTTGAATAATCAAATACAGCTGAACCATTTTTACAGAAAGACGGCCTTCTTTTTGGATGACTTTAGGCAGCCTACTGAAAGGGGGCTGGCGGGAGTGCTTGGGAGAAGTCTCTGTCCCACCCACATGTTTAGCCATCTGATGCCCCCTTCCTGTCTACTTCCCTGAGTTCTGGTCTGAGTTCTTCAACTGAAACAGAACCTCTACGGTGCCAATTGACCTTTCCTCTGAAAAAAGGATTTCCACTCCTCAGGGGAACTAGCCCGACAGGTGTGACGACTGTTAGGACGAAAGGGAGTTGTCCCTGTGTCAAAAGGAGCCTTGCACGCCTGAACCTTGGGTACAGAGCACGTGAGAGAAGGGGGACAGATTTTGTTTAAACATACTAGGGCTAGGGCACTTGGCTAAACAGGCACAAAACTTTATAAGAAAAACCACTTTAAAACTTTTCAAATGGAAGGGGAAAGACTTTGTGCACCACGCAGTGCCAAGAGATGAGCAAGTGTGAACGGGCACAGATCAGTTTGGTCCCGACAGCACTAGGTAGAACCAGATAGAAATGGTTTCACTCAAGTGACATCATCAGTTGGGTTTTAGCAATGTGTTCACCATTTTTCTTTTTATAAAAATGGATATAAAAGGGTGGCGCCTGGGTGGCTTAGTAGGTTGAGCATCTGATTCTTGGTTTTGGCTCAGGTCATGGTCTCACAGTTGGGGAGTTCCGAGTCCCGCATTGGGCTCTGCACTGACAGTGTGGAGCCTCCTTGGGATTCTCTCTCTCTCCCTCTCTCTCTCTGCCCCTTCCCTGCTCTCTCTCTCTCTCTCTCCCTCTCTCTTTCTTTCAGTAAATAAACTTTAAAATAAAATAAAAAATATACATGAAAGAATACACATATATGATAATAAGCAAAAGTAATGACCTAACATTTAGTGATAAATAGCATCCCCTGACCTCTGAAGATGTGTCTGCATCTTGACACCATGATTGATGCTTCATCTTCATAGACTCCCATTTTGACAAACCCCTCCTTAATCTTTGCTCCCAATTTTGTGTTTGTAGTTCTTTTTCTTAGAGGGCCCCCGAAGCGTGAGTTTCAGGTGCTGTAAAACCTAGATCTGCCCCCGTCTGACCTCCTCACCCCTAGTCCTTCATCCCCTAGCCCTGCTCCTCAGAGGAAAAATAATTCCCACTCTTCTGCACATCTTCTTTGGTATGTGTCTTTCTCTCGCTAAGTAAGACACTCATAAGGCCAGTCCTTGATCTGTTTCAGGGAACATCCATAAACTCCTATTATAAAAGGTGAGAAATGAGCCCTCTCTCCTTCCCTCTCCCCCTGCCATCCCACAACCTTTCCTTCCCATCCTCCTGATTGAATCACATCACGATTTTTGGATGAATTACTGTAGTGTGTCTATTTCTAGAACCACATAGACATTGTTCACAACCGAGACAAATAGCATATTATAATTACATGTATCTTTTCTTGCACACATTTTCATTTTTCCTGAAGTTAGAATTGCCTTGCCTTTTTGTTTGCTTGTCTTCTGGGCATCAATCACTAATTCATGCTAAACACTGACCTGGTTGTACAACAATTCTCAGGTAAATGTATGAGGTAATCTCTACACTCCACTTCTTTTTCTGATAACATCTTTCCTGGATCCCTCCATCCTCCTGCACTTGTCTGGAGCTGCTGCACATCTGTCACCAAGGGCATCCTTTGTCTGCAGCTTGCAACTCCCCTTCACCTCTCTGTTGGCTCCTCTCTCTCCTAGATCTCATGGTTATTGCTTTGGCTTGTTTATTGATTCCTTCATTTTTCTTGAGCACACCCTTCTGAAAAATGGGTGCATGAGGGGTCATTGTTCTATCCTTGACAGTTTGGTCATGCAGAGAATTCTAGACTGGAGAACATTTCCCTAAGGATTTTGGAGGGTTGCTCCTTATGTGCCAGCATCCTGGGTTGCTGCTAAGAAGTCTGATCCCATTTTGGTTCACACTTATTTTGTGTAATGCGTTCTGTCTCCCTCCGTCCTCCCACCCTAAAAGATTTTAGGATCTTTGCTTCATCTCTAGTGTTCTGGCCTTGGCATGGGTCATTTTTCATCTACTGTGCTGGGCATGTGACAAGCCCTTTCTATCTGAAACTCAAGTGCTTCAGTCTGGGAAATGTACTCCCCACCAATAATGTCTCCCCACCAATCTTTTCTGTTCTCCCTTTCTGGAACTCTTATTAGTTAGATTTAGACCTTGTAGATTGAGTGAGCCCACAATTTTCTTTTCCTTCCTCCCTTCCTTTCTTTCTTCCCTTATGTTGTTTCTTTGTTTCTTTCTTTCCTTTCTCCCTTCCTTTCCTTCCTTTCTTCCTTCCTCCCTTCCATCCTTCCTTCCTTTCTTTTTTTCACCATATTTCTACTTTTTTTGTTCTCCTTTCTGGAATACTTTCCCTGCCTTCTGTATGGGTGTTATAAGCTAGGCAGTCAGCATGCTTGTAGGGGCTGAGCAAAGGAAGGGGGCTTGGCTGTCGCCGATCAATTACAGACTTTGTCTTGATTCTTCTGTTTTCAGTGCCATCCCCAGAGTCCCCTCTGCTCCGTAGCAGATGTTCTGAACTTAGGAACTCCCTGGTAGAGTTTCTTCAGAGCCATTTCCCATAGCAAACCAAAGAGGAGGTCTGGGGTCTACCTGCTCCTTACACAGACTTGTATTCTGTCTACCTGTCTTGAGTCTTCCTCTTGTGTTCAGAAATACCTGGGCCTTCCCATCCCTGAACCTTCTGGCTCTGGGTGTGACTGATGTTCTTGTAGGCATCCAAGCTACAGACACATGCATTCAGCTATCTCACCACTGGCGGCCCATCTTCCCAAATTCCTTAATTTCTCTTGTCCACTGTCCTCTTTACTCCTAAACTCTTAGTCTTGGCAAATTTATTCCATTTATATTCCCTTTTCTGCCATTTTTATTGGTATTTCAGGAGGCAGTAGGGATGAATGCAAATGTGTGCAAACTACCCTGTTTAACTCAAAGTCCCTATTTTTATTTCTTTTGTTTCAAAAATTGCAATTTTATATTGTTTCATACCAAACAGAGCTGTGATTTGTATTTCACAATTTAAAATGCCAAATTTCTTACATTTTACAGTTCTAACACATTTTACAAGAGCCGAAAAAATTTCTCTTCTGGGAATTTCAAGAAAGGATACATTCACTCCACCTCAAACTCTGTCTGTTCCACTTAGGATGTAATCATCAAGCATTCAATGGGAATTATTACTACATTATTAAATTGGACACTGAAGTCCCTGAAAGACCCAGGCTGGTGGCAGTGAACACAAAGAGACAGGTGCCAGTTGGGTGGTGAAGACCAGCCTGAACAGGAAGTGGGAGACAGAAAGGAGAGGAAGATCCAAGAGGGACATGAGGGTCCTATCCACCTGTTGTCACCCCAATTTCATGGTGCCACTGGACCATTGGCTGAGTCAGCCACACCTTTGGGGCACAGGTGAGGCCCAGAGTCTTGCTGAACCTGGATTCTTCAACTGGACGGTACAGGGAGGAAGCAGGTCTTCACTCCTCAGAAAGATGTTGAAGGAGTGAAATGAGATGATAAATCTGAAAGCTCCTGGAAAATAAAAGGGCTATATAAATGCACAGTGTCATTAACAGATCGAATGTGGCTCAGACAAGTCTGGCCCTAACTCATTGTAACATTATTGGGCAAGTACATTACAATAATCTATTGTGGAGATAGAAATATCCCTTACACATGACAAATGTCTGGAGTGCCTGTGAAGAAGAAATGTAGCATTCGTTAAGGAAATTAAAGCCCAGGGCATCCAAGGTTGACTCAGAAAGAGACCTGCTCCATTCCACTCTTTCTCTGCCATGAGGATCTCAGAGAATATGTGTTAGGGTGGCGACATCCCATACAGAGGGAGTCTGGGGCCCTGAGTCACCAGGTGGAGGCTAGCCCTTGCTGACCCATATCAGACTTTATCTAAGTGAAAAGTAAACTCTTGTCACACTCAGCCACTGAGATTTGAGGATTTATTTGTTACCATAGTGTGGTAGCATGAAGAAGCTAGGGGTCATTCTGATGACCAATGGCCCAGGTGAGGCCATGATCCATGCATGTCCCACTGGGAAAGGAATAAACATGGACTATGGATAAAATAAAAGAAATGTTATTTTTTCCCCCTTTCTGGAGAAGCTCAACTCTGCCTCCAGAGCCTGTGTCCACTATTGATGTGGGGACCACCATATCAGTCTCCATCCAGAGTCAGTCCTGGACCAAATCTCAGTAAGGCCAGCAGCACACAGCAACCTCCATTGACCAGTTATCAGGGATGAGGAAGACTTCTGCTCCCTCCTTTTCTTCTCCTTGTCTTCAGCCCTGGACCTAACAGGTGGAGGGGAGTGGTTATCTGAAAGGCAAACTCCACACCCTCAGATCAGGCACCAGTCCAGAGAGCAAACCATACCCCCTTCCCCTCTATAGGTCCCCAGAGTCATGGTGTCTTAGTCCATCAGGCTGCTAAGAAAACACCACAGACCAGGTAGCTTAGACACAACAGACATTCATTTCTCTCAGTTCTGGAGGCTGGCAATCTGAGTTCATGATGTCACAAAGGTCAGGTGAGGACCCTCTTCCAGGTTGTAGACTGCCCATTGTATCTTCATGTGATGAAAAGGGTGAGGGAGCTCCTTAGGGTGTGTTGTAAGGGACTAATTCCATTTGTGAGGTTGGAACCCTCATGACTTCAGCACCTCCCAAATGCCCCACCTACTAATACCATAACCTTTGGGGGTTAGGATTTCAACATATGATTTCTAGAGGGACACAAACATTCAGAATATACCACATGCATTAAGTATACACAAGGGAGGAGAGGAGAGATCTAAATGGACTTTCAGATTGAATGTCTAAAATGGACTCAATTTCCAGGGCACCTGGGTGGCTCAGTCAGTTAAGCGTCCAACCAATCATGGCTTAGGTCATGATTTCACAACTCTTGAGTTCAAGCCCTGTGTAGGGCTCTGCACTAATGGCTTAGAACCTGGAGCCTGCTTTGGATCCTGTGTCTCCCTCTCTCTCTGCCCCACCCCCGCTCATGAGCTCTCTCTCTCTCAAAAATAAATAAACATTTTTTTTATTTTTTATTTTATTTTTTTTAGTTTTCTTTTTTAATTTTATTTTTTAATATATGAAATTTACTGTCAAATTGGTTTCCATACAACACCCAGTGCTCATCCCAAAAGGTGCCCTCCTCAATACACATCACCCACCCTGCCCTCCCTCCCATCCCCCATCAACCCTCAGTTTGTTCTCAGTTTTTAACAGTCTCTTATGCTTTGGCTGTCTCCCACTCTAACCTCTTTTTTTTTTTTTTCCTTCCCCTCCCCCATGGGTTCCTGTTAAGTTTCTCAGGATCCCCATAAGAGTGAAACCATATGGTATCTGTCTTTCTCTGTATGGCTTATTTCACTTAGCATCACACTCTCCAGTTCCATCCACGTTGCTACAAAAGGCCATATTTCATTTTTTCTCATTGCCACGTAGTATTCCATTGTGTATATAAACCACAATTTCTTTATCCATTCATCAATTGATGGACATTTAGGCTCTTTCCATAATTTGGCTATTGTTGAGAGTGCTGCTATAAACATTGGGGTACAAGTGCCCCTATGCATCAGTACTCCTGTATCCCTTGGATAAATTCCTAGCAGTGCTATTGCTGGGTCATAGGGTAGGTCTATTTTTAATTTTCTGAGGAACCTCCACACTGCTTTCCAGAGCGGCTGCACCAATTTAATAAACATTTTTTTAAAATGATCTCAATTTCCAATTAATGTGACAGGAAAGTGGTAGAATCTGCCCAAGATGTTTCTAAGGACAGAGCAGAGTCAGCATATCACAGTTGGGGGCGGTGATTAGAGAAATATGAAATCTCATGTTTCTACCCCATATATTAAGACTATTCGATAAACCATTCACGCACCCAAATCTTGGCATCTGACTTTCAATGTATGCATGAACAACCAAAGATTTTTTTTTAATCATCCCCACCCATTTTCCAGATGGGTAAAACCAGAAAGGGGAAGTGTTTTTTTCAAAGACACGTAGGTCGTAGCAGAACCTAGAACTGGGATCCGCTGACTCCTGCCAGCATTAAAGGAAGCACCTCTACCTGACCTTGTCTTTAATCCTCCAGCTCAGGCTACAAGGACAGCGTTCTGAATCCAAACTGCTGAATGGCCCCTCTCACCTTCCAGGATGGCCTGAGGCAGAGTGTGGAAGCCAGCCTAGATTGAAGAGAATGCCTCCTAAGTGATGCTTTGCATCCATTGGAGGATTTGGGACCAAGGATAGGCAAGTTTCACAATGCACTCTTTTGCTTGAAGCCCTGTGAATTTCAGAACTCACACACCCATAGTTACACATAAGCTGAATAAAGGCCAAAACAAACCCAGAACATAAAGGTTTTTGGGTGGTGTACCGCTTTGGACAACCCACGTTTATTCGCTGACTGTTGAGTTTTAAGAGTTGACTGCCATGAGGTCTACTTAAGGGGAGAAATGGAATAAAGTGTGAATAATGAACAGAAAGCTCACACTCACCTGTAAGGAAAGTGGTGTGTTTCCAAGTTGGCCTTAAATGCCACTGAATTGTTTCATTTTTCAAAAGCTACAAGCCAGCCTTCCTTTTCTGTTAGAAATTGTGCAAACATGGCACATCTTCAGCATGGCTTGCTAACCACAGATTCCATTATGTGCTTAATAATTGACTATTCAATAGAGCATCGATGCATTTTTGTCTGGAACTAATTCACCTTTGTCTGTGCCTCAGCACGAATGTTCGGTGAATCACAGATGGGATCGTGGACGGGCTTCAAGTGCTGCTGCCCAGCATAGAGCCACATCCTTGGGATTATTCACGTCAGGCCCTGTGCTCAGAAATGTTCTAGCATGCTAAAGCCACCTGAAAATGTGATTTATGAAAGCCGCCGAGTGCGGGACTACACCTTTTCCCTTCTAATGAGAACTAACAAATCACAGTCTGCAGGCCGCTTAAACCAGTGAAAAAATTGTCGGCTGCAAAATTAACAAAAATGAACACCCTTACAGCTTATTAAGGCCATGGAGCTACCCAGTTGGAAACTGGGCTGAGATGTGTTGGCTGGGGAAGCAGCTATTAGCAAATGCATATGTCTTAACTTCTCTGTACTAGAAGGAAAATCCCTGCTCCCTCCTAAAGAATTTCTGCCTTGCCTTTATTGGTTTGGATTTATGAATTTGGGCAGCACCACAAATGGCACAAAAGGTGCATAATTTTGTAATGAACTGGGTACACAGTCCTTCAGGGTGCTCTCCTGGGAAGGACCGTCACTATCCTGGGGCTCACGCACTGAGTGAGTTTGACACGGCATGAATGCTATGGATTTAAAAGCGGGTAGGGGAGAACTTATTCCAAAACTGTTCTTACCCATTGCAATGATCTTGGCTATTTTTGCACCAGAAGCAGATGACTGGCTGGAGTGGAATTACCCTCCAGCAGAGAAAGGCCCAATTCCTTCTGCCCAGCCATGAATACTATTCCCCCATGAAATGGGGGAAATGTGGATACAAGGGAAATATCTCTTCCAGTTGTTTATAGAAACTGAGCATATGATTTGATAGCTGGCGAATTGTTTCATAAACGTGTCCATTTATTTAAAATTTCCAGCCACAGCATCAGATGTCAAGGCTGCCTTCTTATTGTAACTTGAATTTGTCAAACGAATTTCCCTTGCTTGGGGAATGTGAGATCAATTTTTTTTTTTTTTAATTTTAGCGATTGTCCTAAAGTAATGGACAACGAAAAGTATTTATTCTATTAAGGGACTCTACTCTTCTGTTAGATGCAGGGGAGGGAAAATGCTTCTGACTTTCTCTACCATCCTCATTGCTTTGACTTGTTGCATTTTGCTGACTTGAATGCAGGCAGGCAAATTAGCATGGGCCCAGGGTCAGGGGCTGGGGATCACCTGTGCTTCTTGGGGCTGCCAGAGCTTGGATTTAAACCACAGTTACAATGAAATCTGCACCTTGGCCAAGATTGGGAAGGTTTGGCCGGCCGATCAATTCCTTTTTTCACTAATCAGCAAAGTTGTTAAAATACCCTCAAAACCATTTGCCTAGACCTCAAAACCTCTAGAATGAACAGGATCCAACTAGTGTTTTCCCTTTATTATTCTTTTCCAAAGTAGTCAAGCTGGAAAATGAACACCCCAAATTTTTTTTTTAGCTATAATAACAAACTTACACAGCACTTACTACAATGCAGGCTCTGTTGTGTTTGTACCTATTATTTAATCCAACAATCGTGTAGAGTCATTATCTCAAAATTACAGCTATGGAAACTGAGACACAGAGAGGTTAACAATTTGCTGAAGGTCACACAGCCGGTGGTGGAACTGGGCTTGGAACACAGGCTGTCTGGTGCCACAGTCTACACATTTAACCAGGGAGTAGGAATGCAACATATGATTGTGTCCTTAATGACTAAAGACTTTTGATCTCTTTTGCCATGAATTCCTTCATTCAGTCCCTAGGATGTGCACAGCATTGTGGTTAACCTTAAGGGAATAATAAAATATAAATACAGAACATGGTTTTTCCCTCCTACAATCAAAACTGAATGGAAAGGCGAGTACTGCCCAATGGCGCAGAGTGGGCTCAGAGGCCAGGGATTGCGATCTGTGCCTCTTGGTAGGGGTGTGAGCTGATAAGCACCGTCTCAAGGCATCCCATCCCCTTGCAGAGGGCTGTGCTCACCCAGGTGAGTGGTCACCTCTGAAGGTGCTATGAAGGGGTAACGGTGGACCCAGGCTTGGGACAGGAAGCAAGTTCTGACGCAGCTTCGGTCTGGCGGTATTGCTTCTAGAGTACACAAAATCCCGGCACAGGTGCAGCTGGAAACCTTGCTATGAAAAATGGGATGGAGGCCAGAAGAGAGTTTGGGTGGGCTTCCTAAAGAGGAGCGGAAGCAGTTGGAAGCATGAGAGAGTAAAACTGGCCTTCAGCACATTAGGAACCAGAGCAGGATGATGTGGCCTCTGGTGGCTCTAGGAAGTCCCTATCCCACAACCTGTCTGCCCCAGGCCTCAGTGCTATGACAAGATGGCACAATGCTACCCGGAATGTGGAAAAGAGCCCTT
Source organism: Neofelis nebulosa (assembly GCF_028018385.1). Taxonomy (NCBI): domain Eukaryota; kingdom Metazoa; phylum Chordata; class Mammalia; order Carnivora; family Felidae; genus Neofelis; species Neofelis nebulosa. Next base: position 35,338,165 of record NC_080786.1, on the reverse strand, counting down.
CCGAGAAGAGGGATCAAACCCCTGCATGCTTAGCCAAGCTTCCCATCTTCTCTGGAGGGCAGTTGGGAGCAGAATACTGGGAGGGTAATGGGAAAACCTGCTTCCCAGAATGACCTCCTGGACCCGTGATCTGGGCTTCCCACAGTACTCAGTGGGGTAGGCATTGCTGGGGGGACCCCCAACACCTATTTCCAGGGCCTGCTGGGTGCTACAGTGCACCCTGTTTGGCCCTTCAAAGATCCTTTGTTCTAGTGAGAAGATATAAATAAAACCCATATACGTTCCCTCAGCCTGTAAACATCCATTCTTCCTAAGGCAAGGACCTCAGCCATGTGGCACACACACCAGTTTGGCTGATGACTGGTACTGCCTCTAGGCTGCACAAACACAGAGGGTGCCCCCCCCCGCAACCTCACACCCCCCAGAGCGGCTAGACCCGGAGCCCACTGAGGGACTACAGGTTCTATGGCTCCAGCTACAGTGTGAGTTTCAAAGGGCTTGGCAATAATAGATGATTCTACCGGGGAAGAAAGAGTTCCTGGGCAGGCACTGGACTGCTGTTTTCCTGTCCCACAATGTCCCCAGTCCTGACACTTGGGGAAAAGAAAGAGATACCATTTGCTGAGTGTCCAAATGGGCCAGTGTCTGGCTTGGAGATTTACCCCTAGGAGGTAGATGTTAGCATTCCCATTCATATAGATGAGAAACTAAGCCTTGTGCATGAGAAACTGACCCACAGCTACACAGCGGGGTAGCAGAATTAGGACTTAAGGTTTTCAGACATGCCACGGGCCTGACTCATTCCTCTCACAGCCTGGCTTATTGGATGCTTCATGGCCAGCCCTAGCCAGACTCTTTGGCTTTACCTTTTCCAGTCTTACTGTCCCTATTCTGCCACTTCTCCTTCCACTCATGCTGAATTATCTGTAGGCCCCAAGTGTCACCAGGTCATTGCCTAGGCTTTTCTAAATTCTACCCCTGTCTGTCTAACACCCCTCAAAGCTCAGCTCAGATGTCATGTGTTCTGGAAGGTTTTCCTAGACATCTCCCGCACCACCACCAAGGCGGAGCTCCCCTCTGGGCTCCCACGGCACCTGTGCCTATTTTTATCATGGCTGACCAATGAATGTCATTGTCCTTTACCTCTCTGTATCCCTCAGGGCCAGACTGGTCAGATTCATTCCCTAGCTCAGAGCCTAGACCACAACCTGGTCCAGTCGGGACTCAAGAATTATTTGTGGAACTGATGGTTCCCAGAGGGGAGGTGGATGGAGGGATGGGTGAAATAGGTGATGGGGATTAAGGAGTGCACTTGTGATGAGCCCCGGGAGACCTGAAACTAGTAATACACTGTATGTTTACTAACTGGAATTTAAATAAAGACTTTAAAAAGTTATTTGTGGGAAGGAAGGAAGGAAGGAAGGAAGGAAGGAAGGAAGGAAGGAAGGAAGGAATCCTGGCCCCATAAGTCTGCATACCACCTCTCTAGCCCTATCTGGTCTGACCTCCACTACCACCTGACTCTCAGCGCTGGCAATGACACCGATTTCTCTATCCCCAGATCAGGGCACAGATTCCCAGGCTGGGGCAGTAAATTGACACTGCAGTCAATTTTTAGTCTTCCCGAAGGGCACGATTTGTTGGCTGATGATCCGTGGTGAATTTTTAATCACAGATCAGCCGCTCCCCCTCCCCCTGCCCCTGACAGGTCTCAGTGCTGTCTGTGCTGAGGGAGTGGGACTCTGTTTGACTAGGCTCTGCAGTGAAACTAATCAGGAAAAGGGATTGTTGCTTAAGCCTCTGCACTGGCTGCTGAGCCTCATGCAAACATTTTCATATGGTAACTGTCCCTTCAGGTCTGGGGGTAGTTCGGAGCATAAGAGGTGTGGGGGTGGTTTTCTCGTACCAAGTTATAAGGGCCATGATTACCAGGAGGGGCATGGTTGGTGAAATGACGTTTGTCATAAGGGCCAATGTGGATCTAGACTTCCCAAGTCAGAAAGTCTTTTATGTCTGCGACCTCAATGAATCTTTACAACAACAAAGGGAGAGATAGCACTAAAGCTATTATTTCCCTGGATGCTTACAAGATGCCAGGCACGGCACACACTTGCTTTACAAGCACTATCTCATTTATGTTCACAGCATCTTTGAGATAAGTTCTATTCAGGTTTTTACATCACAGTTGGAGCCCAGGGATGTTAGGTTTCTTGCCCAAAGTCGAACAGCTGGGCGATGGGAGGTCTGGAGCTTGAATTCCAGCCTGCCTGACAACAAAGACCATGCACTTGACCATGCTAATGAGCAACACGCCCATTTTGCAGATGAAAAATTAGTGCAAGGTAGAAGCAGGGCAGGATCTGAGCAAAGATGCAGAGAAATGCACATAGGCTCTGGTAGCAGCTAGAATGGGATGTGAGTCTTGCCTCTGCCCCTTACAAGATACGTGGCCTTGGGCAAGTTGCTGAGTCCCTGTCTCCTAAAGAGTAACACGGAGAAACAGCACCTGTCTTACTAGACTGCTGCAAAGCTCCTCACGGTGCTGCTTTGGGAAAATCAAAAGCTTTTTGCTTTGGCCACCGTCTAGACTCCTGGAGCCCTAGCCCTTCTGAAGCCAGTAAGTCACGCTCGGCTCAGGCTCTCTGTGTCTGAGTTACCTGTTCATTCAGCCAATGGCCATAGGGTAAAAGGAGTAAGAAGTGCTGTTGAGCCCTGACCATGACTCAGGCACTGTGCTGGGTACTTTCCCATTCTGGCGATGGACTGCAAGGCAGGGGGCTTTAGGCATTTCACGGGTGAGGAAACTGAGGCAGGGAGAGGCAAGGTGAGAGATTTGAGGTCTGGGGTAGAGCCCAGGCTGTCTGGCCCCACCACCCTTGCGGCTCCATCCTGCCTGTGATCTGCCACCACTGTCAGTCACCTCCCACGAAACTACGTTTCCTCCTCAGGGCGCCTGTCTTTCCGTGAAGAAACAATGCTAAGTGTCACCCGTGTCAGTTTGGCTGAATTTTAGAAAAGTAAAGCTCTGCTAGGGTAAGGATTTAATTATTTGGCCTTTTATTTCTTCCCTTTCAAAATAAAATGCATTTATCATGTGAATAAGAGCTTTTTCCTCCTGTTTGCAAATAATATTATTTAGCCTTCTTTGTACCAAATAGAATTTACTTAGGAGTAAAAAAAAAAAAAAGAAGGAGAGAGGAAAAAGAGAGTAAAAGAAAGGGAGAGATTATAATGAATAGAATACCTAGGGAAAAGAATTACAGAAATACTGCAGGGTCTGCATTAGCTGGAAAATTGCAGCCATTTCATTGTGGGAGTAAAGCTATTTTCTTTTATTTTAAAGTGGATCTTTCACCTTCCAAAGGGCTAATTATGGTGCTGCCTACATGTCGTGCTCATAGGCTCCAATTTTGTCTTTTCATTAACCACAGTGGCAAATAACAGAATTGGGCCCGCACTCCGGAAGCATCTTCGTGATGGCTCCTGTAACAGGCGGGAGGGACACGACAATCATTCATCTCGCGACGCGGGCCGTGTTTTCCATAATTGAGCCCAACAAGGACCTTGTCAGAGGCCCCTCCTCTAGCTCAGCTGAGAAGAATTCATAAAACAAAGCAGGTGGGTCAGGGGAGCTGGGAGGAGGTCCAGGGAGGGTAAGCAGAGGGAGGGCAACATAATGGCTGTTGGAAAGTAAGTGCCCTAAACTGATGTTTATGGAGAGGTTTTAACGATGTGAGAAAATGTTTTAAGTATAGTGCTTAGGAGAAAAAACAGGATATACAATATGTGGACAGTATGATTTCAACTATGTTAAATATGTATCGATATAAAGCCATGATGATATTTGACTATATTTGAGATTTAATATGTATCAATGAACAAATGTTTAAAATACCTAAATTTAACTCAAACCTCAATCTTACAGAAACACAGGGATCCAAATCCTCCTCACTGAGATTTAGAGGACTCTCTGAGAAAAGGGGATTTCCTTTTGTAGAGGTTGTCCCTTACTTCTTATTCCAAACCCTCCTCTTGGGTCAGTTATCAATCCACTTGAGAGATCTCCGCCCATTTCCACTTTTCCCTGCTCCTCTCCCTAAGTCACTTTATCTCTCAAGAGAAGGACCCCTCTCCTGCATTCCCCAAGGGCCCCAGCGACATTAGGCTGTTTTGTGAAACAGACGGTTTGCCCTAAAGGTTTGAGGACAGGAAGGGTCCTCTGCAGCAGGGGGGTGAGTAAATGCTGGAAGCTAAAAATTGGGCCTCTGACTCTGAAGTTCTACTGGGACATGCCGGCCCCAACAAGCAAAATCGGCCCGACTTCTTGTCCCTGAAGAGGCAGGCTGATGCTGGTGTCACCGGGTGTCACCCTCTGCCTGTGTAAGTGTTCCCGTTTCTTTCTGGCTCCCATTTGTATCCTTCTAGGTCTCCATTCCGTCCCCCTTTGTCCTTATCTCTCTCTGGGTATCCCTCACTTTCTTCCTCTCTCTGTCTCACATAAGCTTAGGCGTCCCACTGTGTTCACATCCTTCCTTTTCCAATTTCCAGAGCCTCAAAAATGGAACCTCCCTTCCCCTCTGCTTTCAACAGAAAACTAAAAAAACTCGATTTCCTTAGTATGCAGAGAATTCAGAAAACTTTTCTTGCAACGTTTCCCATCCAGATTCACCAGAGAAATCGAGGGAGGGGAGCTTAATAAGCCCATTAAGGTGTCTTCCCAAACAAATATCTTCCTTGTCCTTGCGCCCAAATGCAGAAACAGCTGCAGCTTTAAAAATGGCATGCTTTCATCTTTTGAAGGAAACTTGCCAAAATTTTATCACTGGCTGTTTCTGGGGTGGCAAGAAATGCTTTAGTGTTCTTTGTTTCTTCCTTTTTTTCCGAGTTTCCCAAATTGTCCCAGGCAAGCACGAACTATTTTATCTCAATAAAATCTCCGATGTATTATGCACCTGCCAAATACCTTATTTAAGCCTCACAACAGCCTTAAGAGGTGGATATTAATAGCCCATTTAGAGGTTCAGAAGGGCGAGGTGATTTGCTCAAGGTCACACAAGCAGAGGTAGAAGTCAAACTAGACTTAGGCCCTCAGTCACTGAATCATGCCACTTGTAGAGGTCCGTCATCTATCTCACCTGCCGGTGCAGAGCCTTTGGCACACCTGAAAGCTCACTAGATCATCTGGGCTGCCTCGCCTGACTTCTCGCTGTAAATGCAAGTGGTTCTGTACCCTATGATTCACAGTATTAGCCTTCCCTTGGGGAGGATTCTACTCTCTTACATCGGGTCTGTAACCTGCAGGACAACTATATGTCCGGAACCTGTTGAACTCGGAAATGGCACATGACTTGCCTGGGTTAACAAAACATGGATGGAAAGGCCATGTTACTCCTGCAGAAAAGCGGTGAAAGCCAGCTAATGGTTTTCCGCATCTCTCTCCCCTCTGTCACAGGCGGTGTCCCCAAGAAGGTGTGTGTGTAAACGGGAAGTGGAACAGAGCTGTGGTTGACCCGTAGTGGACATGTAGCTTAAGCAAGAAAGAGATCTTTGCTTTTGTAAATCACTGAGATGTGGGGTTGTTACCACAGCATAGTTTAACCTAAGCTGATGGACTCAGTACGTGAAAACTGCATAGGCAGCTGCTAATGTGTTCCTACTTCTTCCTCTTAGATGGAAACAACAGGAGTCTTGCAAAGCAAAGTGTGAAGTCCCACTTGCCCTTTCTGAAAACGATCTTGGGAAAATGATCTCCTCCTCTAGGGTGTATTCCTGAAGCACGCCCTCCTAATGGGGCAGGCTGTTGGAATCAGTCCCAATTATAGTCTCTGGAACTGCCCAAGGAGAGGCAGGCCAATTAGTGCATGGCTCTAAGTCATTACAGGACCATGTGGAAGGGAGCAGTCAGACTGCTCTTCTCCCCTTGAGGGCCACTGAGCTCTGACCAACTGGAGGCTCGAGGCACAGGTGCCATCTGGGCAAAGCATAAAGCAATAAAGACGGATGGAAGGAAGGCTCGGGGGTAGTGCAGTCAATTACCACCTTTGGTCTGAGATCCAGGGAGCCACACAGCCTTCACAGACAATCTGCGCACTCCGTGCATTTAGCAAAGCTGCCTTCAAGGAAAGAATGGTGACTTAACCAAAAAGCTGAGGACTCAGAATAAAGAGAGTAGCTGTCGTCACCAGGGAATAGGCAGGACAGAGCAGAGACACTGCCTCCACCACCAGATGAAATAATCAAGTGATTCTTTCAAAGAATCCCTGCGGGCTGGACATGATCCTCTCATCCCTAAGTGACTCAAGTGGTAGTTCTCTTGCTGAAGTATCTTTACTCAATTTGCTCTGAATTTCTCAGGCTATTTCATCATTCTTGGATCCTTTCATCGGGGCCATCACTCATTCTGTAATTCATTCATTCCTTCACTCATTCAGTCAGTGAGGCCTCTGAGCAAAACACCATTCAGATATTAACAGCCTGCACAGCATCCAGAGGAGGAACAGGCAAGGGGACAGGGTAGGACCCAGCAGGGGAGGGAAGGACACAGAGTCAAGATCCACAGCTGAGCTTTTTATACTAGGGAACAAGAACTCCATGGTGAGGTTTCAGTTCTAGCTATTATTTCAGGGTCTGAGATGTGGACAAACCTTTCCCTTGCTACAGATAGAGCCCTAACCCCTGCCTCACTTTGCCAAAAATTTTGACACAGAGCCACGAGCCATGTGGGGACGTAGGCCATTCCACGAGCTCTTGTAGACAAATACTGGTCAGGGTGGAAGGTGCGGCAGACCCCGATGCTCAGAAGAATTGTTCCCCTAGCAGGAGGGGCATGGCTTCCTGACAGCCTCTAGCTGTTAGCTTCTTCGGGGTCTGCTCCAGTCTCCAAGCCAAGGTGCAGCTCTTCTCAGGGCAGACCCCAGCCAATATCTGGCCATTTCTACCCAACATAGAATGTTAGCGGGCACCCTGAGCTCCAGAGCTGCTCAAGCCTGCCAAGACTATTGGGTCGGCATCATGTTCTGCCGGCTGCCCCATCCAATCCTGCTTCTGGCCTTTCTTGCTCATGGGTGTCACTCCCCTGTAAACCTTTTGCACCTTTAACTCCCTCTCAGTGTCTGCTGCGTGGAAAACCAAACAGGCATGGAAGGGCGGGTGGAATGCGGGAGGGAGGAGAGAATGAACAGGCTCCTCTCATGCTAGGAGCTCTGTAGTCTGAGTGTTTCTTGCCAGGTCCTTCTAAGATGACAGATCCAAGTTAAGGACTGAGTATGCCATAAGGAGTCCTATCATCCATAAAGCTCTTACCTGAGAGGAGTCAGCACCATTTAGGAGGCACTAGCTTAGTGAGGAAGGCTAGGACATATCCCAGCTGGGCAGACTGGCCCTGGACAGGCTACTCTGACAGTGAGCATTGGAGTTGAGTATGAAAGTGCCATTGAGTGCTGCAGGCCCAAGGGACCACTGAGGTCAAGAGCTTGCCAGGCAGTAAAGTAGAGGGAGCAACAACATATGGTTTGACTGCAAGGACATGGATCAGGAAGGGCTGCATGGAGGAGGAGGGATATTTGATTTGAGCCTTGAAGAGCGAGCTCCCTGAGGACACATGTACAAACCAGGCCCATGGCCTGCTCTGCACATGTGTGTTTAGAGATCTGAGCATAGACCATCACTCAGGCCTCCTTGGGCACCAGCAACAGAAACTAACTCTGGATTATATAAGAGAAAAGATTTGTGGGTAGGCCACAGAGAAGCTGAAGAACCAAGCAGGGGGCAGACAGAAACCTGGCCACTCTGGGACCGTGGGTGGCATGAGCTCTTCAACAACTCCACAAGGGCACCACCATGAACATGGGAGAATGCCACCATTTTTAGTATGTTTCTCTGCTTGTGATTCAGTTTCTAGGGAGAGGTCCAGTGTCCTCCCATTAGCTAAGGTGTGGTCTGATGCCTTGATTGGGAGGTCCTGGAAGACAATATGCACATTCTAAGAGGAAAGAAGAGAACCAGGAGAAGGTGAAGGAGGTCACAGAGCCAAAGGAGGAGATCTATGAAGGCAGCAGCCAGTGTTATCAAAGGCAGCACACAAGGGCCAGTCAAATGAGGACAAAGGTTTACCAACAGGAATTAGCAATCAGTAGAGCAATTTCATGGTGGAGGCAGGGACAGTAACTAGATGCTCTGGGTTGAGGATTAAATGGGAGAGGAAAAGGTGTGGACAGATCCCTCCTCTGAGAAGTTTGGATAGAAGAGAAGGCAAGTGACTGACTGTGAGAGAGGCCGTTGGTGATGAGAGTCTCCTTACAAGCTTCAGTCTCCTTACAAGCAAAGAGGAAAGAGCAAAGAAGAGGTGAAGGTGAAGATACAGAAGAGAATATTAGTCCAGTCAGAGCCCCGGGACAGAAGGATGAAGTGGACTGGGCAGAAGGGCTGGCCTTAGAACTTTATTACTTCTCGGAATGTATTATACATCACAGGTTCTTGCTCTTTCCTTGCTAAAGAGGGTTATGTTAGCCTCAGTTCATCCATAAGCTCCTTGAAGGTAGGAATCCTGTCCTTGTAAGCAGAACAGTAATGGCACTACATAGGGGATCGAGAGTTCGAGGACCAATTTGTATTATCAGACGATGCAAGTTTGCACATTATTGATACCCAAGTACAGTGGCCTGGTTTTTAATCTTCTTACAAAATAAGAAGTCTGCAGGTAGTCAGTTCAGAACTGGACAGCAGTTCCGTGGTGTATTTAGCATATCAGGTATCTATCCACTCAGCCATCCTTAGCAAGTAACTTTGGAGTTCATGCTTGTCACCTCATAGACTCAAGATGGCTGCTTGGCCCTCCAGGCTTATAGCCACATTCAAAGACAGGAGAAGGAAAGAGGAAAGGGACGAGGAACTCCTGTGTTCAGAAAGCAAAACCTTCCTTCCTGTTAATCCCAAGCAAATCTCTGTTGGTTCCCATGGCCACCTCTAGCTGCACAGGGGTCTACCACTCTAAACTAAATAGGGGTTTCATTGTATCCTGGCTCTGCACATCCTTGAATTACTCCTAACAGCGTCTTTGGGGCTCTTTTAGGGGATTTGCCATTCTCCATTAGGAGAGTCTTAGTGAGAGTAAAGTCAGGTACTTCCTCTCAATATCCAAAGTCAAAAGGATTTGCATACGCCCTCCCCAGGACAGCCAGAGGAGCACAGCGTCAACTTGGCTAATCAAACGGGCTCTCCCAGGACTTTGAATCACGCATGAAGTGGCCGGAATTTAATCACCTATGCCTGCAGTGGCATTCTGACTAGACCGTTTCTGCTTAGAGATAATACCTAGGGTTTTCACCTTCAAGCTTCTCAGAACTGCTTTCTTCCCATCCCTTTCTAAGCCTGGGTCCCCAACCTTCCTGTACATTCTGAAGGGCCAGTACTCCCAATAAGCTTCTTTTGCTCAGTTAGCAGAGACTGTTTCTGTTGCTTATAACAACAACAAAAAATACTGATACCATCCAGCCCCATATCTGACCAGCTGCATGTGGTCTTGAGAAAATCACCTAACCTCTTTGGGCACTCTCTCCCCATCGAAAAATGAAGAGTATTCCCAAAGTACTTTTCCATGGTGAACAATGTATTATGACTTTGACCTCCTTCAGAGGACTTCTTTGTACCAAGTGGGCCCAGACAGACATCAAAGCCTGAATTAGAGTTTTAGCTACAGGGCAAAATAGAAAAGCTCCATTAGAAAAGATAATTTACAGCACTGGGGTGCTGGTACTGGAACATTCTTTAGGCAATTAAGCCTAGGTAGACACTAACCCAAACCCAGGCCACTGCTGGTGACACCAGAATACAATGATTCCATTAGCAAACAGATACCAGTTAGTGTCATCTTGCCATAATTTCAAGGGTCCACTTATTAATTCTATGACTTCAGCTGTTCTTGATTCTAAGACAGCTTAACCATGCTACTGTAAAATCTGTCTTTGTTTTCCACTTCAAAATCTCTTTGCAGCAGATGTGCAACTGCCTTAAAAATTTTCGGAATACAAGGGAGAGGCCTCTGTAAATTTATAGGCTGCACCTTCAAGGAAAAATTAGTTTGTTAGAACAGGAAAGTGGCCCCAGTTTGGCCTTACGTCCTAGCAAAAGCTCATTGCTTAGCTGCATTTAATAATCCATGAAACATTTCTATTAGCTTTAGTGTGTGAATGTGCAGCTGCAGAATGGGTAAAAAGAAGTGAGACGCAGGCATAAAAAATATGCAGAAAATGAAAATAAGTGAGATCTTAAATATTTGATCAAGGCCTCTATTTTCAGGTAAGCAGTTACCATCATGGGCCCTCACATGCCAACAGGAGCCACAGAACAACATTCTGAATTATTAAAATAACTAGGGGAACCTTTTCCTTCTTACTACTTTTAAATGAGTATGTAGCCTTTCAAGCTAGCCTTTTCTTAAATATTTAACACAGACATCAGGTCAAAGACAAAACAGCAAAGGTCCTCAATCCAATACTCATCTGTAATTGTGAGTCCAATTATGTAATGCTTCTCAACCACTTCATTTGATTTTTTCTCTCTCCACTCCAACAATTCTCTGAAAGGAATCCAGTCTAGATTAGTTGAAATTCCACATTCTAGAATATTTTCGAACTATGTATTTACTGATTTTGGTTATATTTTTCATTCACTCAATTCAATTGGTTGATTCATCCAACAAATATTTATTAAATACCTACCAGGCAGCAGGTACTGTTTCACTGTTTGTTCTAAGTGTGGGGATATATCAGGGACCAACATATATATATATATATATATATATATATATATATATATATATATATATGACTCAGCTCTTTTTGGACCTCATACTTATTTATTATGCAAATAAAAAATAAAAATATATTCCATAGACAGCTAACAAGTGGTATGTATGGGGCAGTGTGCAGTGTTTGTTGTTAGGTAGTGATCCATTAGAAAGCTGATGAATTGGGCAAGTGACCTTAAGAGTCAGGAGAGTGTAGCATTTCAATCAGTGAGAATAGCAGTGCAGTAACTCTGGGGTACAAACAGACCCAGTGTGTTCCAGTAGCAACAGCAAAGCCAAGGAGACCGGAGGTGAGGAATGCCCAGTGGTTATTGTCAGGCGATAATGTTAGGAAGAGTTTGTTGGGGCAGATCTTGTGAGGGCCTTGGGCCATTGGGAAGGACTTGGGATTTGACCCTAATTGTGGTGGAAGCCACTGAGGGCTTCTGAGCTAGAGGCATACTGGGTACTGTGTCATGTTTTAAAAGGATCACTTTAGTTCAATAGTAAGTATGGCTGATGGAGCCAGGTTGACAAAATGACAGTTTTCTCATGGAATCCTGCTCAAGAGGCCACATAAGAGAGAGTCAGCATTGGCATTATCTGTTCACTGCTTCTGAGAAAACACCCATCTTCTGAGGTGCTTACAGTGATTGAAAAGTTTGCCTTCTTCGGTCATTTTAAAAGTCCACCAGGCTCTTTTTTTTTTTTTTTTTCATGTTACTTTTCCTCAAAGTGTGCCCTTTCTCATGAGAGCTCAGAAGTCAAGGTTATGGGCTCATCTAAACACAGAGGCTGACCCAGGTAAAGTCCTATCATAATCTGTCCAAGAGCAGATTTTCCAGAATGTCCTTCAGGGCACACTTCTAGGCCTGAGACACTGACTCTCAGCCATCTGCACACTGGTTACTGCCCAAAATGCTCCTACTGAAACTTTGTCAGAACACCGTTAGGTAATAGAAGGAAAGTGAAGACAGTGTTACAGCTTGATCTCACTGGGTAGCCACATTTTTATGCCTGGAAATAGTTTGAAAAATGTTCAAAAATGAGCTAATCTGTCTGTTGCAGTTTTCTTCCCTTTAGAGACCTCCCACTTACAGCCTTTGCTTGGGTGGGATAATTCTGAGGCATGTTCTTTAATAACTTCTAGAGTTTTCCCACAGGATTAAGCTCCAATCACCTGTTCTAGTAGCTGGCTTAACAATGCATCCTGCCTTTCCTTCCCTCCGTTCTTCATATTCCATTCTTCTGCTGGTGTTCCCTGTATCTCCCAAATAGGCTGCTTGCACTTGAATCCTTGTCTCAGGATCTGCTTCCAAAGGACTCAAACTGAGACACGCTCTATGTGAAATCTTCCTCCTGCCTGAGCCATCATGGTGATAGGATTCAGGAGAGATGAAACTTACCAAAAATTTTATCCCCATTAAACCCATAATCCAGTAGCACTTCATGCCCTCAAGCAAAGGACATGACTCTCATCTTGATATGTATTCCCCCTTCTAAAATATTAGGAGCTAGTTGTCTCTCCAGATGGATTTCTCAACCCCTGCCTCTCCCTTACTTAGGTTTGGGTAAGTGTGGCTATTGTGTGAGGTTCTTACTTCCTACCACTAGGAGACACTATTTTGTGCCCAGAAGGCAGACTTCCTCCTAGAGAAGACTAAGTCTTCTTAGGGAAGAAAAGTCCCTTGCATGGAGAAGTCACTGCCTCATATCCTGTGTCCCTCTTGCTGTTTGTGTCCAGAGTCAGGACCCTGACTCAGCATGACTCAGCCCTTGATTTTAATTTTTTTCTTTTTAAATAATGTCTGCATCCAATGTGAGGTTCACAGTCGAGATCCTGAGATCAAGAGTCACATGTCCCACTGACTGAGCCAGCCAGGCAACCCGATTTAGCCCTTTATTTTAATTCAACCTATGGTACCAACATGCCACACACAGATTCTTAGAAGTCCCTAAACTTTCTCATGAGCTTCCCACTCTGCTAGGAGACAAACTGAGTTTTGAATAAGAGAACACAAGAGAATTACAAAGGTCATTATATGTCAAATGTTTTTTTTTAATCTTAGACTGGGAATGAATGGTCTAAGTATGACACAAGATCCAGAAGCAATAAAAAGAAAAGAATGATTAATTTTAATATTCAATACATTTAATAATAAAAAAATGTGAGTTAAAAAAACAGTTAAAAAAATCCGTGTATACATGGATATTAAGCCACTTAATCCTCCTCTAAAGCTCAACGTGGTAGAGACTGTTACCTCCAATTTCAAAGAAGGAAACAAGCTTGAATTGGAAAAGGGATTTTGTCCAAGGTCACCTTGTAAAGTCACATTTCACACCCTCAGTCAGAGTTACTCCCAAGTCCTTTGCCCTCAGGAGCTGGACAAGGGAAAGAGAGCAGAGTGAGCAGAAGAGAAGGAAGGCAGAGCAGAGGAAGGGGAAGGGTTGAACTCTCTGAGGAGAGAAGGGGTGTCAGGAGGGTGTGGACACTTTTTTCCATCTGAGTGAGGAAGGGGTACCAGCCCATTTACCTTGCCACTTACTGGGAGCTAGCTGTGTGCCTCCTGCATTGATACAAGAGGGATAAGTATGAGCCCTCCTAAAGCGGGGACACTGGGCAGGTCCAGCCAACCTCATGGGAGAACTGAGAGGATCTGGTGACAGGGCAGGGTCCCAGAGCCAGCTTTATAAAACACTCTCCATTCTAAGGTTAAGAACTTGTCACGGATGCTAGGATAAGCTGTGTAGCAATCACAAAACCCTGACATCATCCTTGACGTCTCTTTTTTGCACACACCAGTTCACTCCATTAAGAAATCCTATTGGCAGAAATTGATGAATCTTGACCTTCACCCCATGACCCTTGAGAAGTCTGGATTTATGGAGGTTTCTGTGTGGGCAGAGAAAGACAGGCCACACTGGGGAAGCAAATTCACCAAGTAAATTATCTAAGAAGGTCTCGGGGGATAGAGCCTGAATTTCCAAGGTCTCAGGATTTTGCTCATTCCAAACAAATGGTCATTTGCAAGCCTTAATGCTATAGAGCTGTCTAAAATAGCCCTCCTTTCTCCCTTCCCCCATAATTATATTAGCTGCAGGTCCCAGAAAGCCTTCCTCTACTGTCTTGAGGTCTCAGAGCTCACCAGGGCAGGACTTAAGAATAGAGGTGTAAATTTGTCAGGAAAAGGGAAGCAGGGGCACAGTAAGAGAGTAAATCCTCATCTAACATGGCAGAAAGTCAATAGATAAATCAAGAAATCGCTATGTAAGCTTTTTTTTTTTTTTTTTTTTTTAGCGACAAGGGGGTGACCACCAGAAGAACTAAATGGAGGAACTCATATAAAGGGCCACGTGTGGGGAGCAAGGGAGAAGGGCTTGTTGCTTTCATTATAAGAACATTAGGTAACTTTATTTTGTAAAGAGTGTTCATGCATTACTTTGATACGTTTTTTAATTCGATCTTTTAAAAATACAGAAATAAAAATAAGAAAACGGAACACAAAACAAGAAAATAAAAAGCAAAGGGACACGCAACACAAAAAAGGGCTAGCGGGTGAAAGCAGGACGGGGATTGGGGTGGGGCGGGAGGGCGGGGCCTAGAACGAAGGGGCGGGACGCAGTGCCTCGTTCCCCCTTAGGGACCGCCCCCAACGAGGGGGCGGGGCGCAGTGCTAAGTTTACCTCTGACTCCGCCCACGGCAGGGCGCCCGGGGAGCCCGGGGTCAAGTTAGCTTTAGACCCGCCCTACCCCCGCGCGGGGGGCGGGCCGGGTCGCGCTCCGCTCTCCGCGTAGCTCCCAGGCCGCAGAGGGCCTTGCGCAGCGAGACCAGGCGTCGTCCCGCGCGGTCTTCGGGTGCAGGGCCGCGGGCGGGCCAAGCCGGATACCCCAGTCCTTGGCAGTCCCCCGAGGCTCACAGAGTGCTTCTGCGGAGCCTCGCCGCACGCAGGTAAGCGCCACCAGCCCGTTTTTGCCCTGGAGGGCGCCGGCCCACACCTGGGCGCTGTGGCTACAGGTGGCGGCGGGGTGCGGAGCCCGGCAGCAGTCCTTGGTGGGAGAGACTGTAGAACGCCTCCCCAGTACACCCGCGCACCGCGCATTCTCGTCGCAGCGTGGTGTAACCCCTAGAACCATTTGGCTCTGACCCGAACCCGGCAGACACGAGTTCGGATCCCACCTTTCCCACTCTGGCAGCCTGCGGAAACTTACCGTGTGCCACCGAGTGCCGGCCCCTGGGCCAAGTGCTGGGCATACAGATGTGGGCGAACGAACGTGGTGCCCGCTGCGGTGGAACTCACAGTGTAGTGGGTAAGACCCCTGTAAGAGCTGTGAAGATAGAAAGTGCAGGTTGCAGGGGAGGATTTAACCGGCGGTCCCAAATGTGAAGGGTGCTGGAGCACAAACTTCAGCATGAGTCAATTCCAGGGTGAACAACACAGCAGACACATTGTGTTAGGAGAGAACGTGGCTTGTATGTGGGGCCTGCCTTTAGAGAGCTGGGCGGGGGGAAGCCAATTCCTGAACTTTCTGCTCTATAAAATTGGGGGGGGGGGTCTACGCATTGAAGACTGGGGCGTTGAATTTACATGACTGAGCGGTGTTCCCAGGTGTAGGTGAAGTACATTTGGAAACGTTTCTGAATGGAGCAGGATGCTGATCTGGACTAAAGAGTGTGCCAGCCTCTGAGCAAACACACTTCCCCTCTCCTGGAGTCCTGGTCCTTAGTCTGAGTAGAATCTCTCAAACAGCCTTTTCTCTAAAATGATGCTGTCTTTGGTGATTTATTCTGGAAACATTTAACTAGTACTCCCTTTTTATTGCTTCTGAGAGTTCAGTGAGAAATCTGCCTCTGGCCTGCCCTCCTAGAGCTCCTGTAGGGTGGGCCAGGTGAAGTAAACCGAGTTTCAGCCTGGTGGGCTCAGTGCTCTGGGAGTCATCAGAGGAGGGCTTCTGACGCTCTGGCCTTGCTGGGGAGCGACCCTCTGCTTCTGGGGAGGTAACCATTTCTCAGAAAGCCTCACCTGTTACTGCCAGTTCCATGAGCCCCCAGAACTTAAGTCTCACACTCTGACAGAGCATATAGTTACTTGCTCACTCTCATTGGTGGTGTCACCCCTGACAACTGGCCAAAAAACTCCCCCAGAGGACTTAAGCCTCTGATCCCTAGCTGAGGACCCCTCAGATCTTGAAACCCCAGGGATTTAAGATGGGGGTGGGGTGGGGTGGGCACTTCAGGAAACACCTGTTAGCCTCTTGGTGTGTTTTATTGGCTTGAATGATCCCAGTTTCTTCTTTGCCTCTGTTTACACTGTTGGTGTAGACTTTAGGATCTGCTCCATGAAAACTGGCTGGGAGGCCCAGAGAGTCAGGGGACACAGTTGAGAGAGGAGTCTGTCACTGTTTGTGGGTGGTGGTAATAAAAACAGGACCGATGTTAACAGAAGGGTGCTGGAGGAAGAGGGAGAGAGGGCTGTCTTTGCAAACCTCAGCAGTGCCAGCCATAGAGAAGGGAAGGAAAACACTAGGCCAGGCGGTCACAGACCTGGGTTCAGATTCTTACTCCTTATTTCCCAGCTCTGTGACCAACCCTGGGCAGGTCACTTATCTGATTGTGCAAGCTTAACAGTGGTTGGCATACAGTTGACCCTGAAGAAATATTAACTCCCTTCCTCTTCCCCTAAATGAACTAAATAGGAAGAGTAACAGTGTGCAGGGCAGAGGATTATTATGGGATTTAATGAGATAGTGTACCCAAAGTACATCGAGCAGTGCCTGACATGTAGGCAGTTACTACTATTGCTGCTGCTGTTATCTCTTATTTGGGACAAAAATTGGTGAAACAAGGCAGGGGGAGAGTGGAGGTGGGGGCGAGGGGGTGGCTCTGAGGGTCTGTGCAGGGTGATTAGCTGAGGAGCTGTGTTATCTGGGGCACTGGTTTTACCGCAAAACTTCAGCTGGGACTGGAGAAGGGAGTGTTCTGCATGATAAAAGGCCTCTTGGGGAGCCACTCTGTCCAGAGGCCTGGGGAGTTTGAGGTCTTTGAAGACTCTGGCCAAGGAAAGGCCCAGAAATTTATGGGTTAAGGGAGGGGGTGGGGACCAGAGTGTAAAAGATCTAAAATTGTCTCCTTCAGGTGCATCTCTAACCCACAGCTCATTATGGGTCCCCTGTGAGGGACTGCCCCTGCCCCATCCTGCCCTGCCCTTCATCTGGGTACAGTAATTGCCTGAGACTAGTTTAGAAGCTGGGGAATCCAATCCTGTAAATCTTGCATCCAGCAGAGTACTGGGCCCAGAATGAATGGTGAATGGACGAATGACTGAACATAAACTCACAAGGCAAAATTCTCTGTGTTAAAGTGTGTTGTTTAAAACAAAACAAAACAAAACAAAAAGGAGTATACAGATAAGGCAAAATAGCTAGTGTTTTCAAGTCCTTGCTAAAGGCAAGTGCTTATTTTCATGTACACTGCAGTGTGGTGGTGAATGCTGCAGCTTTGGAGTCCGATTAAATTGCTTGTGTGACCTCCTGTGTGTCACAGAAGCACTCTAAAGCTCAGTTTTTGCATCCGGAACATGGGAGCCATGGTGTAGCCAGGGTGCAGGGATGCAAGAGCATCTGGCTCCAAGGTCCCCAAACAGACCAGGCTGGGCCACTTACTGTTGACAGAATCCAAAGGCAGAGAGGAGTGGTGGTAACACAAGAAAGGAATTTATTTCAGTGACGCCAACACCAGGAAGACAGCAGACTAGGGTCTTGAAGATTGTTGCCCAAGTGCCAAAAATAGTTCCAGGTTTATATAAGGAAAATGTGGGATGAGGGTGGGTGGGTGTATGCAGGTGGGCAATTAAGGACAAGTCCATTGTCCTGGGGTCATTCACAGGGGGTCTTGCTGGCTCAGGGCATTCCTTATTGTTTGAGGGGGTAGGGTAGTCTTGGTTCCCATCAGGGGATGCTTTCCTGCAGGGTCCCTTGCCTCATTAAGAGATAAGCTGGAAAGAAGAACTTAATTAGAAAGCTTGAGGTCAAAGGGAAAGTAATTGAAGTCCTCTTTCTATAGTACGTAACTCACAGGGCTGTTAGGAGTAGTAAGTAATGCTCGTGTATAAGTGTATAAAGTATAGTCTTCACTGCACAGACTGTGGTATAGTGAGTGCTCAATCACTAATGTTGCCGTTATTTTTCTGTTTATCAATCCTCCAAATGATGTCCACCGTGATGTGGAAACAGAAGGCCACAGACATGGGTGTGTGGCATTAACTCTGAACTCAGTCCCATCTAGAAGCAAAGACTCTCTGCAGACTCTAACCAGACAACGTGTATGAAATTAAGTCAACTTTATGTGCATTTCACTCATTACTTAAAGCCTTTGACTATATGAAATCTTAAAAGGAAAAAACCCTACAAAATTATAATTTATGTGCCTTTCAAGTTCAAGTGTTTTATCATCCAGATAAATCTTCCATGCCTCTATGTTAAACCACTTTGGGCTGTCGAAGCTCTTAAATAAAGTGGCTTGTCCTGACCAGTGTCTGTCTTTGCTCGTTTATCATAGTTCCCTGGTGAAGACAGATGTATCCCATTTTGCAGGACAGGCCTCGGGATGGCAGCTTCTACCCCACTGTTTCAGCCATGCAGTTCTGCGTGGTGCTGTTTAACAAACCACGGTGGACTTAGGGTTCCCTCATCGTTGTCTCTCTCACGTGCACGTAGACCCGTAGCAGCAATCTGGGAAATAGGAATAGAAAGGCATTCATTCTGTTGCTAGTATGAATCTGGGGAAATCTAAGGTTCTCAGGGATGGGATTTTGCATGCAGGGGCCTTGGATGAGGGTGACAGTGTCTTCTGGAAGTGAGAGCTTTCACCTAGGAGCACCATCTCTGGGCCTGGCCTCCTGTGCAGTGTAGTTCTAATCTGCATCTCCGTGCCTCCCCACTGTCCCTGCCTCTGCCCAGAGCCGCCCCTAAAGCTAGAATCTCTAGAGCAGCTGCAGAAGCCCTGCCCATTGCAGGGAAGCCGTTCTGAATCCACTCTTCCTTCCCACAGTCCTGATGGGCACCTTTGCCGGCCATGCCCTTCTCCAGCTGACCTGGACTGGGCTGTGAGCACTTCTGCAGCTATTGGACCAGGTGTTCTTGGGGCCCACCACCGTGCCTGGCTCGTTGTCCTCCCTCCCTCCTTTCTTTCCTTCCTTCCTTCCATAAATCCTTCAGGCAATGTCCTGGGGATTAGAATGCCGAGCCAAAATGACACAGTCTCAACCCTCATGTGGCCCATAGACATCATGAGACAGGTTATAAAGACAGACAGAATTAAGCACATGAAAACACACAATGTCATGTTATAAACTGGATTGACTATTGTCAAGGAGAAGTCTGGCCTGCCACAAGAATGTGGAAAGGTGGAACGGATAAAGAAATAAAGTCTCTATCGATATAACGTATGGCCATAAATGTTGGTTGGAGGCTCATGCTCATTTATAGACCTTTGAAGACCATTGGGTGGTATTTTTCTATGAATTCTGGTAAACAGTGTTTTATGCTGCCAAGGTGATCTTGTAAGAATGTGTACTTTAAAAAAGAATTGCAGGGGGCACCTGGGTGGCTCAGTTGGTTGAGCGTCTGACTTCAGCTCAGGTCATGATCTCACGGTTTGTGGGTTCGAGCCCTGCGTCAGGCTCTGTGCTGACAGCTTGGAGCCTGGAGCCTGCTTTGGATTCTGTGTCTCCCCTCTCTCTGCCCCTCCCATGCCCATGCTCTGTCTCTCAATAATAAACATTAAGAAAAAAAAATTTTTTTTTAAAGGAATTTCAGGATGCCTGGGGTGGCACAGTTGGTTGAGTGTCCAACTCTTGGTTCAGCTTAGGTCATGATCTCATGGTTCGTGAGTTCGAGCCCCGCATCAGGCTCTACACTGACAGCAGAGCCTGCTTGGGGTTCTCTCTTTCTGCCCCCGCCCCCTGCTTCTCAAAAATAAATAAACTTAAAACCAAAGTAATTGCGCTTTAGCTTCGAAATGGGAGAAGAATGCTCATGTTCAGTTTACTTAACCCTTTGGAGTTTGCAGAGCCCCTCCTTGGATGTTGTCTCATTGGGTGCAGCAGTTAGCCTCACACATCTACTGGGTGGTGACAGCAGTCAGGCCATCTGGCTCACCGGAGGGTAAATCTGGGAGATGGGCCCTAGAGCCCTCTCCCTTCTGAGTGACAGGGTCTATCTGAAAGCCTGTTTTTTCCTTCCTTGATACCCCTGGGCCCACAGGCTAAGGTTCCAGCATAGATTTTATCCAGTTGGAGCTAGTGCTGTCCCAGCACAGTCACTCGAGAGGAACCTCCTCCAGAGGGACACCGTGCCTGCCTTCAGTCCCGTTCAGTTCCAATGAGAGCAAGGAGAAAATAACACTAACAGCATGGTTTCAAATAAGACATGATCCAAACAGCCCCAGGAAACATTCTGTCTTCAGGACTGAATATTACTAGAGAGTTATTGTATTTGTTTGGCCAGAGCTGAGGGCAAAATACATCTTCGATCCCCACCAGTCTCAGACGTGGACCTTATTACAGGAGATGAGCGACCATCTTCCCCGAAGCAAAGGAAGGCAACTAGCATTGCTGTGCAGAAACTGAGAAGGTCAGTCTTGGTGGGGTGGGTGTGACTGCTGTATTTGCAGGGCACAGCTTTAATAGGATCGTAATCCTGTGGCCCTGAGCCATGGAGAAAAGAAGTGGCTCTGGAAATCTCCCTCCCATAAGGATGGCACTCACTGACAGTGTTTATTCCCCTTGGAAGTGCACGTTAAGTGCTAAGTATTTATGAAAAAAGGCTCTGGGGAGTAAATGTGTCCATCAGTCAATGTGGAACTTTTCAGAGCTCCTAAGATGGTTTGAAATTAGAGCTAATCTTCCCGCCTTTCCCCTTCCGTATTTCCTCCTCCCTTGCTTCCTCCTATAAAAGTGAACCGTTAAGGCAGGACACAGCCCAGGGAGGAGTGTTGGAACTGACTTGCAGAAGCAGAGTTAACATTATTAAAGACAGACATGTAAGGGTTTAGTGCCTCGATTCTGGTCCTTGCCACCTCCTCCCGGTGTTTAACAGAGAAGAGTGGGGAGCAAGGCCGACCAACACAGTTCAGCCTAATTACATCCTAACCACAGCCATCAACGGCTCTGCTATCAGCCAGTCTGTTCGCTGAAAAGCTTTTGCAATTGAGGAGGGAAAAGAATGATGAGAACAAGCGTGGAACTCACCAGAATTCTGGCCGAGTAAGTTGCTTGTGGGAGAGAGTGAATGGCAGTGTCACGAAGGGGACCACACCACGCCAGGCAAAGAGCGGGCTTTCAAAGGCTAGAAGTCTCTCTGTGAGCAGGTGCTCATTAGGGCAGAATGCCTGTTGCATGAATTAGTGTGTGGGAGTCTAAATTGAAATTGCTATCCACTTTCAAATGTTCGTTTTAGAGATCAGAAGTAGGTGTTTACTGCATGGACCCTAGGCATAGTATCAAAGACTGCTTTGCATTTTGGTTCTCTGTCTGGTCTTCTTCTGTGTAAGTTTTAAAATGCAGTTGTTGGTCAAGCTTGTCTCAATCTTTGTATGTATGAGAAAAAGGATGCCAGTGTTTCATCCACTTTGTATTTTGGGAGTAATCAAAGGACTGCAGATGATAAAGGTAGGGGGGCTGCCTGTTGCAGGGGTCGCTGAAGTGCTACCAATACTTTGGCTTCCTCTGGGATTCTGTCTTAAAAAAATAATTTGAAAAGTGAAAAAACCTGCTGTATAAAGATGCATCATTATTTATAATGGGGAAAACTTAGATGTGACCCAAGGGGCGCCTGGGTGGCTCAGTAGGTTCAATGTCTGACTTTACGGCTCAGGTCATGATCTCAGGGTTCCTGAGTTCAAGCCCCACGGTCAGGCTCTGTGCTGACAGCTTGGAGCCAGGAGCCTGCTTCAGATTCGGTGTCTCCCTCTCTCTCCGCCCCTCCCCCACTCGTGTGTGCTCTCTCTCAAAAATAAATAAACATTAAAAAAATTTTTTAGAAGTGACCTGAATATATAGTATAGGAGGGTATATTCAAATTACCAAAAATTAGGTTGATGGAATATTATGCAGTATTTAGAACTAAGAAGATTAGTAACTTGGGAAGTCATTCTGTGCTCAGCGAACAGAATGCTGTTACATTAAGTGCACATTCAGGGAAACAGTCTGCAAGGGATGCCTCGAAGGGAAAAAGAATTGCATTGCAGCAGTGGAAGTAGGAATAATTTTTTTTCACATTTCAAACTTTGTATATTGTACTTTTACTCTCCTTTAAAAAAAAAAATCCTGAAACAAGCCAAGTTAAATAATGATCTTCATGTTGTTTGCAGTTTTAAGGGCACTACATTTATGGCCTTATCCTGATTAAATCTTTCAATCAATAGTTCCTAAAGCCAGGGTTGGCTCCCTGCCTCCATGTCTCTGGTCAAAGGACATACTCTGGGTCCACTATCTAAGTGGCCTGCAGATGCGCTCGCTCTGGCGTGTAGATTCAGATTCTCAGGGTTTTTAAGCTGAAGAAGCTACCGCCCCTCCCCACCTTGTAACTTCATATCCTTCTGCTGGCCTCCCGGTCTTCACTGGTGGGGTGAGGGTAGGGGATTTGGGTCTGCAACCTTTGAGGACCTTGCTGGAAAAGTTTTAGGCATCTCTGCCCACAACACGCACACACACAAACACACACACACATACACACACTTCGTAGGTCAGCACTTGTCTGGAGCAGCCCAGATGTCACTCTGGCTTCTTGTCCCCACTCAAGCCTTGGTACTCCAGTGTCTTTGGGACTAGTTTGTTGTGTGTGTGTGTGTTTTCGGTTTTTTGGTTTGTTTGTTTTTTTAGTTTTTATTTATTTATTGTGAAAGACAGTGAGCAAGCAGGGGAGGTACAGACAGAGAGAGGGAGAGGGAGAATCCCAAGCAGGCTCTGTATTGTCAGCACAGAGTCGTGCAGAGCTCAAACTCACAAATCGTGAGATTATGACCTGAGTCGAAACCAAGAGTGAGAAGCTTGACCGACTGAGCCACCCAGGTGCTCCTGGGGCTAGGTTTTATATTCTTAATATCTGCTCTCCCTGTGTTGGCCCCAAACCCATGTATCCTCTCTGCCTAGTGCTGGCAAGGGCCTAGCAGCAGTTCTCGAACTCATTCAGTTGGCCGTACGATGGGACATCATAATACGCATCTTTATCTGAGACAAGAATTTGAGCGTGGTGATTGATTTGGGAGGACATCCCATGAAGCACTAGCAGGAAATAGGGAAACGAGCCAGAGAAGGACATCACTGAGCAGGTCACCAGTGTGGACCGCTGGAGTTTACATCTGCTGGGAATCTCTCACAGCCAGTGTGAAGCCCGCATCCCAGAGTTAGTTTCTTGTGGGGCTTGGGACTGAGACTATACCACCACTGCTGTCCGTCATTGGTTGGGCGTTGCTCCTTACGTGGGGTTAATTCTCTAGGACTTCTGGCAGCTTCCCGTCCCCAGGTGAAACTCCAGGGCAAAGGGATACGGATGGTAGCACGTGGAGATCAAGCTGGTGCGCCCTAAAACAGTTGAGGCCTGAATGCTCAGAGCACAGCACTGACAGTGTCTGCTGTGACCCTCTTCCCTGATCACCTTGAACATTATCAGTGTACTAAATTGAACAGAACCAAATTCAGAATTCCGTGCTGAATCAGAGATCCTTTTATACTAAATGGAAGAGTGCATTAAGGAGCAAGCAAAACCCCAAAAGTCTATGAAAAATTGTGGAAAGAAGTCTTTAAATAAGAAAAGTATCACCATATCTTTCCCTGTGAGCTGGGATAGCCTATTAATATTTGATTTAAGTGGCAGAATGCTAATGTTCACAGCTGTACAGTGTGAGCCCCAACATTTGAAAAGAGGGCTTGAATGTGTAATAAGATTGATCTTTATTGTGGCAGTGTTTCCACCTTTGTTGTGCCTTGACTGTTTTCTGTTATTTCTCAAGTGCATTAAGATGATCTTAAAAGAAAAATTCATTGGGAGACAACATTTAAGCTCATTTGTCAACCCACGATTATATCTCCAGTGCTGTGTTTTAATATTAATACTGGATTCGCCATACTGACAGTAATACCAAAGGATGGGAGAGAATTTCTGTAGTGATGGCGTTCGGCACTGTGATAAATGTTTTGTAGTCATTGCCTTTATGTAGAAACATTCTATCTCCAATTAAAGATTTAGTAAGCTCTTCATCAAAACATCTATTCACAATTGAGGCGTATAAAATGGTTGTGCTGACATTTCAACTTAATGCACTCTGTAGTTTTGTGGGTCTCAATCCATTTAATATGCTTGTTTTTTTTTCTATGCACGGAAGAGGAATAGTGGCAGAAATTTGGGGGCATAATGCAGATTCTAGAAACCGTTTCCATGTACTTATCATTACTAACTCCACTGGAATATTTATCACTACAAACGAAGGCCTTACTCCAAGAGGTGATTTAAAATTGTTCCTGTAGCAAGCTCAGTAGGGCTTCGGAGCTAAACCCTTTGAGTTATGGGCATGTTAGAATTTGTGTGGAAAAGATTCCGGATTCCAGTGTTCTAGAGGAATGAGGCCATTTCCCTTGAAGCTACGGTTCAACATGCATTCTGCAAAGAATGAGATGGAGGATCCCAATGTTTATGTCCTGTTCCCGCATCCTGCGTGCATGGCAGACATCGCTCCTGCATCCTCCTGCATGCTCCTCCGTAAAGTGCTCCCTGCAGCTCATCAGACCCGGCTCACTGGGGGAAGCCTGTGGACTCCCAGCGCTCTTGCACACCTTTTTAGTCATCCTTGTCATTGCTTTGGATGGTCGGCCAAGGAAATCTTTCATAGTCCCGCTACAAAAGAGAAAGAAAAAAAAATGCAAGAGGCAGTTGGTTTGATTACCTTGTGCCTTTTTATTCATGTCTCTGTCATGCGGATGGTGGTTACTCAGTTCCTCCATGGTAGTCACCTTTGCCTTTTCCCTTCTACCACATGCATTTGATGTGCTTCCTTTCTTCCTTTTTTTCCCTTTCGTGTTTCTCAGAAGATAAAGCAGGGAGGTCCACATTATTTGCTATTCGATTGAAGTAATTTGTATTAATGGGAATGCATTGAGATTTTAATTTTTTTTTCCCCTACCACTTGGGAAAGACTGCTCTGCTGTAGGTTACCAGTGACTGACACGTTGCCAGGTCTTCTGCGCTTTCCCTGTACATGTCTTCTATACAACATTGAGGCCTCTGACCAGGCTCAGCTCTTGAACCCTTCTTTCTTGGATTTTCCTCCTTCCTGCCTGATTGCCTCTTCTTTGATCTCTCTACCTGCTGCCTTTCCTCTGCTGGCATTTTCAGGGGGACAGCCCGAGGGTTCTCCCCTTGGTCTGCTCTTGTCCGTGCACTCCACCTGAATGATTTCATCCATGCCCCTGGTTTTTAACTATCACCTTTACATAGATGCCTCTTGCGTCCTCATCTTCGTGCACCCCCTCTCTGCCCAGACCTTCAGCCTGCTGAACGGGGCCTCTTGTGATTCCCATTGGCATCCAGAGTCAGCATCTTGCACTTGTTCTAGATGATTCCTATTTTCACAGGGCCAGCCAAACACTTGCCCCTCTCAGGTTGTTTCTGCTACCTCCTCAGGTCAAGTGTTGTAAGTTTGTCCGAAAACTTCCATCTTGGAAAATGAAGCGTCAGACAGGGGCACAAACCAAGAGCTCCTCCTCAACGCTTAGGGGCCTAAAAGCAAACAGTCATTTAATTAGCATCTCTCACAGTTCCAGGTGTTCACTGGACTCAGCTAGGCAGGTCTCACTCTGGGTCTCTCATTCAGTGGCAGTTAGATGGTAGCAGGGGCTGGAGCCATCTCAAGGCCTGGTGGCCGGGACCTGAGCCAGGCTGTTGGCTGGAACATGTTGTCATATGGCCTGGGTTCCTCACAGCATGGCAGCTGGGTTCTGAGACCGGGTATCCCAGGGGGCCACCTTCAGAAGTCTCATAATGTCACTTTTGCCCTATTTACCATCGCTCCCAGCTTCAAGGGGATGGAACATAGACCCACCTCTTGATGGAAGGCCTGTCACCTGATGGCTATGCTGGAAAATACATTGTGCCACGGCCCCCACACAGGTGTGACTGTTCCTTTGAGAACTACCTGCAATGTCGCAGTTTTCTGTTTTGTTTAAAAATTTTCTTGAGTAGGTGACATGTTCACATGGTTGGAAAGTTCAGAAAAAATAAGTGTAAATGTATACTCTGAAAATATTCTTTCTCATCCCGAATGCCTGCCTCCCCATAGACAGCCACACTGCTCTGTTGCTTTATATTCTTTCAGCATTTATAGGTATTTTTATATTTCTGTTCTGTGCTTTGCTTTTTTGTGTCTCCTTAACAATATATCTGGGAGAGATTTCCTTATCAGTACACAGAGAGCTGTCTTGTTTTCCCTCCTTCCCTTCGCTCTCTCTCTTTCTCTCTCTCTCTCTCTCTCTCTCTCTCTCTCTCTCACACACACACACACACACACAGATGCAGAGTATTGTACTCTGTGCCTTTACCTTAGTTTACTTAATTAGTTCTCTATCGGTGGGCACCAGGCAAGTGCAGGCATTACCGCAGTCAAATATGCCATCCTTCAGGTGAGAGAATGTACTGGAAGCCTTCCTTGAGAGCTGTGGGCAATTTTGTGCATCCTCCTCCTATCCACCTCTCCTCTCATCCCATCATGGCATTTCCCCTGCCTCCTCTCCTGGACTGTGGCCACTGTCGCTCGTTTCTTCTCTACCTGGTACAGGGCACTCTGTGTCCACACCATACAGAGGTGGCCTGTACTGAAGAGCAGGGAAGAAGGAAGAGCAGGGGTAGGTGACTAAGTATAGGGGTGCCCTGTGTTCCCCTCCTCTAATTTCACTTGTGGCCACATCTCCTAGTTTCTGTTATCACTCCAGCCTGTCCCCGAAACTGAAATCAGGTCCCATTCTGTTTTGCTTGGTCTTGTAGGTTCAGGCCCAAGCCGGGCCAGCCCAGAACCACTCTCTGGCAGCTTGTCTTATCCAAAAGTAGCACCAGCAGGGGTCATTGGGGGAAAGTGTGGGTGGTGGTCATCATATAGTACTAAGATATATCATTGATGAGGTACTGTCCTATAGAAATCCAGCAAAACAGAATTCTTCCCTTGTTGAGGAAATATGCTTAAATCACACACTTTTTCTGTTTCTGTTAGGAAATGCATGCCTTAAGGAATACACACTGTTTTTGTTAAATTAAGAAGGCCAAACTTGACCCTCCACAAGGAAGATTGACAGTTGTGCTGTGGCTTAAAAGAAAGCTCTCTGGGATGGTGTATGTTTAGAATTTTTTGTAAGGAATAGAAACTTCTTTCAAATTATGTTAAAGCTAGGAATATGGCGATAATAGACAAGTTTCAGGGTATCAGGCACAGCTGGATCCAGGTGCTCAGAGGATGGCACTAGGAATCTCACCCTGTCTCTCTTTCAGCTCTTTCTACCACTGTACTGGCTTCACTCTCTAAGGTAGGGATGATGACAACTCCAGGTTTATGTGGAGTTTATAACTCCTGATTTCAGAAGAAGACACTCTTTTCTCCAACGTCCAACTCTTTTCTCCAACGTCCATAGCAAAGGGGCTCTGATTTGTCCATTTGTCTCCTGTAATAGTTGCTTTTCTAGGAAGTTAGTTTCCTTAGCATCTTGATAGACTTTCCAGAATCCTAAGGAGCTGTGGGAGAGCAGGTTTCAAAACAAAGGGATGCAGGACCAACACATGGAGCTGCCCACTGCAGATGGTAATTCAGAATTAGAATTTCAGCTTGTAAAGAATACCTGAATTGGGGGCGCCTGGATGGCTCAGTCGGTTGAGCGTCCGTCTCTGGCTCAGGTCATGATCTCAGAGCTTGTAGGTTCGAGCCCCACATTGAGCTCTGTGCTGACAGCTTGGAGCCTGGAGCCTGCTTTGGATTCTGCATCTCCCTCTCTCTCTGCCCCTCCCCTGCTCATGCCTTGTCTCTCCTGTCTCAAAAAATAAATAAACATTAAAAAAAAAAAAAAAAAGAAGAATACCTGAATTGGAGGTCATAGGTCTAGGAGTCAATAAAAGGTTCATTATCCTAATCTCTCTACTTTTGTATATGTTTGAAAATTTCTGTATAAAAATTGCATTAAAAAACAAGAGGAGAGGGGCACCTAAGTGGTTCAGTTGGTTAAGTGTCTGATTCTTGATTTCGGCTCAGGTCATGATCTCAGGGTTTGTGAGATCGAACCCTGCATCAGGCTCCTCACTGACAGCATGGAGCCTGCTTGGGATTCTCTCTCTCCCCTCTCTCTGCCCCTCCCTCTGCTCAGACACACACGCACCCGCCCCCCCCCCCCCCGAAATAAATAAACATTTATTTTTTTTTAAAAAAAAAGCTTTTTTTTTCTACCCTGGTTTAGGAATTCCCAACAAACAATACTATACATCCATATATGTTTATTATCTGATTTTCTGACACCCTGTTTTTCTTTTCATTGTACAAAGAAACTTTAATCTTTATTTCCCTCTAAGCTGGGAATTGGAGGGGAAACACAATAGTAGGCCAACTATTGTGTGGTGTGCTGGGAGGGGGGTTTGGTGTAAGTCAGTAAAGTGCCCTTACATCCATGTGTCCATGGTTCCTAGGACAAAAGCCTTAGAAAATTCCATCCAGGAGAGAGAGGGATGTCCATGCCATGACCAAGTCAGCATCTCTCCCTTTCATGGTCAGTACTTGAGTCTTGGTCAGTGTGGACAGACCAGGTGAAGGTTCATGGGATCCTTAACCTTGTGATCCATGTCCATTGTTAGGGGAAGGCCCAGATCCTCAGGCGGTCATAGACTGGCTTCTAGAAGACATCTTCGTGTGTAGATAGCCTTTTCTTTTCATAGGTGAGGAAACAGGACAGAGAAGTTAAGTGGCTTGCCCAAGGTCACATAGCAAAGCAGCAAAAGCAGAGCTTAGTTGGAGTTCCCATAATCTCACTCCTCAGTCTAGTGCCATTTAATAGCTGTGTGACCTTGAGTAAACCCCATTACCTCCCTGTGCTTCAGTCTCCTTACTTGTGATGATGGACACAATAATGGCCTTCCAAAAAGTCCATGTCCTAATCTCTGGAACCCATGAATAAGTTCGATTACATGGCATGGGGGAATTAAGGTTGCTAATGAGCTGACCTTTATCTTGGATTATCCAGATGGGATTGATGTAGTCATAAATGTTCTTGTAAGTGAAAGCAGAGGGCAGGAGAGTTAGACTCATGCACTGTGAAAAGGACTAGGCCAGCCATGAATAGCTTTGAAGATGGAAGGGGGGCATGAACTAAGGAATGTGACAGCTGAAAAAGGTAAGAAGAATCTGAAAGCTGGAAAAGGTAAGAAGTGGATTCTTCCCTCGAGCTCCCGAAAGGAGTTCAGCCCTGCTGACACCTTAATTTTAGCTGGTGAGACCCCTTTGGACTTTTGAGCTCCAGAACTGTAAAATAATAAAATGCATGTGTGTTTAGCCACTAAGTTTGGGGTAATTTGTTACAACAGCAACAGGAAACTACTACATCTCCAAAGGGGGATAGTCATACCTGTCTCAAAAAACTGCAGCATGGAGTCGGAGAGATAAAGTTTGAAAATTACCCAGCAAATCTCCTGGAATGTAGTCGGTGCTTGATGAATAGTAATGTTGGTGGCAGGCAGTGGTAGTGCTGGGCAGTGGTGACCATTATTTCAGAATGAAGGGGGAATAGTTGATGGCAGGTGTCTTTGAGGAACCAAGGTTGGTGCCTCTGAGATAAGGTTCAGGGCTATTAGGTCAGTAGGAGATACCAGATGACCCAGGTAGGTGGTCAAAGGCCCCCTCACAGGGACTTCTACTCTGATCGTCCACAGGCCTCCCTCCTCTACTTCTGCAGCCCTCCATCTGGCAACGCCATCCTGCATTGAGGGAGCGGGAGCTAGGAAAGGACTGACCCTGTGACCTCTTCCATCAGGGGAAGCCCTGCCTCAGATATCTGGTAGGATAGGGCCTCCCTCAGCCTGCCCCTCACACCTTAATGCCTCTGGCTGCCCTCTGGCCTCCAAGGTTATTACCGCCACAGTGTCAGCAGCTGAACTTGAGTGAGCTTGCTGTGGCCCAGGCAGTTTGCTAGATGCTCTCTGACAGAGCCTGTGCTGTGGTCTCATTTATGACGGCCCTCAGAGGCAGGCCTTATTTCCCATATTACAGAAGAGCAAACAGAGGCTCCAGGAAGTTAGGCCACTTGCTCAAGGTCAAATAGCTTGTCAGTGACAGTGCTGGGACTACAGGCTAGGTTCGTTTGACCCCACCAGGTCCTGGACAAAATTGGTCACTGAGTGGGAGAAGAGAGATGGCCCGCCCACAGGCTGACTGGACAGAGCATGGGAGTATTTGGATGCGGTGGCCTGTGGGGCAAGATCCCCCCAGTCTCAAGAAGGAGGCCCCACTCCAGGGAATGCCTTCCATGCCCTCCTGCACCCCTGGGAATGGTGGGGCCCCCAGGTGGGACAAGAGTGACGCACATTGGCTTCCTGGGCCCTGTGGGGGCCCTCACATCTGCTCTCTCAGGGTCACCACAACTACATCCATCTTTTCTTTCCTCAGAAGGCATACGCTGACATTCAGACTGGTGTTACAGGATACTGAGCAATTTTTGTTAATTATTGTTAATTTTATCAGGAGTAAGCATGATGTGGATAAGTAAGAAACTCTCATATTCTTAGAAAGTGTCCTTTATTTTTGAAATATTTAGAGGTGAAATGTCATGGTTTTTGTAATGGACTTTAACAGACTTCCAGGGGGAAGAAAAGATGAAATAAATGTGGAAATGTGTTAATGACCGTTTGGAGACCTCTATGTGGCAGTTCATTATGCTATTTCCTCTACATCTCTGTATGTGGTAATTTTGTATAAAAAAAAAAAGTGATTTTTCTTTTTTTAATAAAAATCATTCACACAGCCCTTTAGGATGTACTCAGTCTTAAGCTAAATGAGACACAGCTCTACACTCTGGAGGCCCACAGATAAATGACCACAGTGGCAGGGACAAACTTGGGAGCTGAGGTAGAGGGGCGTGACAGGGCCCGGTGGGGACAGTCCTCAGAGGAGGAGCCGGCCTGGAGAGGAAGTCCTATCATGGGACCTGGTTCTGGCCCTCCTAGTTGTGCGGTTGCTTTTGTTGAGGTGTTTCTAGGCAGTCCTGAGTAAAGTAAGAGACAGCTGGCCGAGTCTTCTTTAATGCCTGGTCACTGAAGGGCTCCCTGCAGTGGGTGACTGTCCTCGCACAGGCAGGCTGACTTTTCCTTCATGGTGGCATTACTCCTTTGCTGTGTTATTATACGAGAAAAGGACCGTGGTGTTTTGTCAAACGTCTCCTCATGGTACATACTACTTATTAGGAATTCCATTGTTGCTGCAGATTCCCCAGCACATTTCCTTTGGCAAATTCTGTAATCTTTTGGGTTTTACACGAAGGTTCATTTTTCAAACTCAGCATTGGAATAGATAATCAGGTTCCCTGATCTCCTGTTAGCCTCTGCTTCCTTTGCATTTTTCCTTATCAAAATAGCCAGCCAGTGAAGACGAACAGCCCCCAGAGTGCTTGCTCTTACCTTATCTTCTCAGCATTTCCAAGGACTTTGCCAAATCTGTAGCACCGTGTTGAGCATCTTTTAATACAGACATCACTGCTAACCAGTAAGCCGGTCTCGGCCAAGTACTGGTTAGGCTCTCCATATACGGTGTTATTCTTCAACTAAAACTCCGTTTCTTTCCTGTGGGCCTTTAGACGTATGAACGCATAACAGGTGACCTCTGCGTGGTCATTTCATAAATTCTTGGTGAAATGAATTGTATCAGATCAATATATCCATAGACTCATCACATTTTTTGAGCTGCAAGGGACTTTAAGATGAATCGGGTACAGCTCTGTTAGTGGAGGAAACATTCATTTTAACTGCATAGTCAATTCTCAATTAACAAGGGTAATGGAGTGGAAGGAGGTCAGTGATAATCAAAAATCATGAAAATAAAATTAGTCAACACTGGATTTTCTGGGGGCTGATTAACTGGCTTGTGGACTAATTGAGGTTAAGACACAGCGGACCCCAGGATGTTGTCACCTTGGTAATTGGTCAACAGCTGCTTACCACCTGGCCATCACTACCACCGCTGCCCCCCCCCCCCCCCGCCACCGTGTCTCAGGGAGGAAAAGGGCTTCCTGGGGGCTAGATCAGGCAGAGCTGACTATCCCTGGCTGGATTGGTACCATGACAACACAGATGTCAGTCTTGGGCGCTAGTTGAGGGCTGTTTCTAGGGCCTGTCACACCTGCCCCTTGAACTGTGGTTCACGAACTTGAGCTGCATCACTTCTACCTGGAGGGCTTGTGAAGATCCAGATTGTTGAGCCCCAGGCTCAGTTTCTGATCCAGTAGTTCTGAAGTGTTGCCTAAGAATTTGCATATCTAATAAGTGCCCGAGTGACATTGATACTGCCAGCTCAGGGACCGCACTGGGAGAACTGCTGATTTCCAGACCGTTCTTTTCATCCCAGCTGCACAATAGCGTTGTCTGGAGAGCTTTTTAAACCTACCGATGCCTGGATACACCTTGGCCAATCATATCAGAGACTCTGGAGGTGGAACCCAGGCATGGGTGGTTTTAAAACTCCCAGGTGATTTTAATATGCTTCCAGGACTGACTACACAGCTCTAGGGACTGTTACCTCCGTCATCTGCGTACAAGTCTCATGATTTTTTCCATCTCTTTCCTCCTTGTGTATTTAATATGTCTTTAAATGAAGTTTTTTTCATGAAAAAAATTCATTTAAAAATCAAACTATATATATCCCCTTCGTGTAGGAAAACTAGTCTCACAGGCCAGATACAGGACACATCTGTAAGAACATTTCACTCCTCTTACATCCCATCACATTTTGGGAGTCTCTATTCTAGGACTGTACCTTTTATGTTTTTCACAAAGGTAATGGACTATATTATTTCTGTCCTTCATCCTCTCTCACGGGCCAGGCAGGGTTGTGCTACCTCTGAGCACATCTGCTTCTCTGCCCATAAGAGAAACAAGTCAGAATGGAAGTGCGAGTGACTTCATAACCGAGTAATCTCCATTAGGTGATCATCTTTACTTCTAAGAAAAGAATCACCCCATAGGAGAATAGATAAACTATGGCATAGCCCAAGGATGGAATACTATTCAGCAATGAAAAGGAACAAGCTACTATTGCACACGACCACCTGTGTGAATCTCTCAGACATTATGTTGAGCAAAAGCTCAACGTGGATGAGACTAGACACTGTATGGTGCCATTTGTACTTAGAGTTCTAAAATAAGCAGAACTGATCTATGGTGGAAAAATTCAGAATTGTGGTTGCTTGGGGGATGTGGGACCAGGAGACTGAATGGGAAGGGACAGGAGAGGAGGGCTTTCTAGGGTGATAGGATGTTCTGTATCTTCGTAAGGCTTGCTGTTACACGGGTGCATGCATTTGTCAAAATGCACTGAGTGGTCCACCTCAAGATGTGTGTATTTTATTGTATGTCCAAAAAGGAAAGAGAACACCGAACAGATAATGAACTCCAGTTAATGATACACATGCCGAAGTGTTTAGGAAGAAGTGCACTGCTGTCCGCCTCTTTGAAAGGCATCAAAAAAATAAGGCGGATTGATGAATGGATAGAGGGGTAGATACATAACAAAGCAAGCATAATAAAGTATTAATGGTAGAATCGAGGTGGACGGTATCTGTGTTCATTTAAAATTCTCTCACCTTTGCAGTATGTTTCAAAATCTTTCGTATTAAAGATGGGGCGCGCCTGGGTGGCTCAGTCGTTTAAGCGTCCGACTTCGGCTCGGATCATGATCTCACGGTCCGTGAGTTCGAGCCCTGTGTCGGGCTCTGTGCTGACAGCTCGGAGCCTGGAGCCTATTTCAGATTCTGTGTCTCCCTCTCTCTCTGCCCCTCCCCTGCTCATGCTTTGTCTCTTTCTGTCTCAAAAATAAATAAACATTAAAAAAAACAAAGTTTTAAAGATGGGGGGGAAATTGGCATATACATTCAGAACAACAAACAAGTGTTCCACCCGTGTGCCGGAGCTCTCCAGCATTTGCCACTCTGGTGAGTCTTGCCAAGGAGGCTCCTGCCAAAGACAGATGGGCTGGAGGATCAGAGGGGCAAACCAGGAGGGAAGGACGGGGTTCTTCAGAGAGGCTGCTGCTGTGCTGGTAGAGGACTGTGGCTCCCCTGTGCTGGGCCTGCTGCAAGAGAGAAAGCCAAGGGCCTTTCCTTCCTTCACCCATGCTGTGGCCTGGAGGATCCCTAGGAGCATTGTCTTGGCAGTGAGCCCTGGGAGGGGCTGTGCAGAGGCTGTGTTAGATGTGGTCTGAAACAATACCTGGTCCCTGCCACAGAAAGGGCCGTATGAGTGAGTGAGGAAGAGTGCCTTCTGCAACCAGCAGAGCTCCAGAACACGTTGCCCCAATATCTCACTGGATATCCTGACCCCAGTTGTGGCGGGGAGAGGGGAAAGGTGGAGTGCTGGGGCATGAGCTCGCCATCAGGGGGATCAGGCAGGTGCAGTGGCGAGGGCAGCCTTCTGAGGCCCGGTAGTGGGCTCTGTAGGGTGCCCCACAGCACTGACCAGGGACTTGCTGGGTCCTCCCCACCCCCAGCACACCCATGACACAGTTCCACAACTTCCCCCAGCCACTGTATATCCCACAGCACAACTCTAACACCACCCCCAGGTCGCACCCTCACAGCAAACCCCCACAGTATACCCTCATGGCCCATCCCATAATATACCCCCGCCGCATAATGCCCTGGAAACATCCCCCACGACAGGATTTTCACCACGCACTATGCAGCACAGCCCCTCTGTCACCTACACTTGACTCCCCCCGCCACATCCACAGCACACCTCCCCCTGAGACACGCCGCAGACCTACCCCCACGGCAGCCTCCCCGCCACAAGCCCCCACAACACCGTCTATAGCACATGCTCCTGTGTGACACCCGTGCAACACCTGCAACAGCCACGGCACATTCCCCACTGCGCACACACACACACACCCGTGATGCACGCCTGCTCAAGTTTGAGTGGAAGTCCCCTTGCCTTTGCTATTGAGGGACAGGTACCTGCACTTTAATCTGCTCTTACCTGTCCTTACTCATGCAAGGATCTTGAGGTACACAGAGAGGAGGAGAGCAATTTACTCTTGAGGGAAGAATTTATGATTGATGTCTAAAGGATGGTTAATATGCTGATTACATCTGTTGTTTCCTGCAAAAGTGAATGAGCTCATCTTGAATACCAAAGAGTCTGGGGCTAGCCTGGAAGCCCCTCTGGGTTTCTGCGCCTTAAAGGTAGTGGGATGTGAAATGACCCGGCCTTTGTGATCAGACAGGAGCTTGTTCTGGTTCCTTTTTTCCTAGTGCCACATCATCGTTGGCCAAGTGCTAAGCTTCAGAGCCCCAGGCTACAGTGTCCCCATCAGAAACAAAAGGATAATACTTCTCTGCGCAGTGTTGGCAAAGATTAAAGATAACACAAAAGACATTGTAGTAACAGGCACAGTGTATGTGCTGACAAAATAGAAGTTAGTAGACCTAAAAAGTGCCTAGTGCATAAAAAGTGCCTGATAGGGGCGCCTGGGTGGCTCAGTCGGTTAAGCCTCCGACTTCAGCTCAGGTCATGATCTCACAGTTTGTGAGTTTGAGCCCCACATCGGGCTCTGTGCTGACAGCTCAGAGCCTGGAGCCTGCTTCAGATTCTGTATCTCCCTCTCTCTCTGCCCCTCCCCTGCTTATGCTGTGTCTCTCTCTGTCGCAAAAATAAATAAAAACATTTTTAAAAAATTTAAAAAGTGCCTGATACAGTAACTTTTAGCTATTTTCACTGTTACTATTGATTTACTGTGATAGTGATTTATTATTGTCATCCATGAGGGTTTAAAATGTGAACAGAGAGCAATATTTAGAACTTCCCCAGCTGCAATAAGAGTTTTTGCTTTGACCACAAATGGCATTTTGAACATTTAAGTAGCTGCTTGTTTTTTTTTCCATGCCTGATGCCCCTCCCCCCTCCCAACCTAGAGGGAGTGCCTTGAGAACAGGGACTGTGTCCTCCATAAGCTTGTCCCCAGGACTGAGCGCAGTTGCACATGGAAGATGTTAGGAATTTGGATGATTGGCCTAGTTTCTTTTTCTAATGTTTGAGAGACAGAGAGAGACAGAGCATGAGCTTGGGGGAGCAGGGGGCAGGGAGAGAGGGAGGTGCAGAATCCAAAGCAGGCTCCAGACTCTGAGCTGTCAGCACAGAGCCCAACGCAGGGCTTGAACTCACGAACCATGAGATCATGACCTGAGCCGAAGTCGGACGCCCAACCGACTGAGCCACCCAGGCACCCCGGGCACGGTTTCTTGGTGAGCAAATCATCCCAATATTAAAGCTCTTTAGCTCATGCAAGCTGTGCTTTTAAAAGTCACCAACAGGGGCGCCTGGGTGGCGCAGTCGGTTAAGCGTCCGACTTCAGCCAGGTCACGATCTCGCGGTCCGTGAGTTCGAGCCCCGCGTCAGGCTCTGGGCTGATGGCTCGGAGCCTGGAGCCTGTTTCCGATTCTGTGTCTCCCTCTCTCTCTGCCCCTCCCCCGTTCATGCTCTGTCTCTCTCTGTCCCAAAAATAAATAAAAAACTTTGAAAAAAAAAAAAATTTAAAAA
The DNA here is from genome assembly GCF_028018385.1 of Neofelis nebulosa. Lineage (NCBI taxonomy): Eukaryota > Metazoa > Chordata > Mammalia > Carnivora > Felidae > Neofelis > Neofelis nebulosa. The sequence continues at coordinate 35,301,566 of NC_080786.1, read as the reverse complement.
AAAAAAAAAAAAAAAAAGTCACCAACAGCACCTTCAAAGCTACAAAGCCACAGTGGCATTCTCATTTACATGCTACTCTGTCAGTGAATGTTACATGCCAATTAAATGGGACATTAAGCTGCCAGTAGGCATGCAACTCTGTTTGCTAGCATCCTCTTCGTGTCAGTTAGTGACCTGAATTCACTGCCTCCAGTACATTCCCAAGACTCTTCCTCACCCCCATCCCAGCCAGCCCTGGCCAGGACAGAAAGACAGCCAGACATGGCCCTGTGCTCTATCTGGTTTAGGAGACGGGTCTGCGAGGCCAGTGAGTGTGGCTGGATCCCTGTAGAATTCCAACCACAGTATGACCATAGTTACTTGGGTGCATCTGACTAGGGACAGCCCATCTTCGAAAACTTCCTCCTTGAAGCAGAAAAAGCAAGAGTTAGCACCCAAGAGTGCGGGGGACATGTCTGTCCCCTAAAGCATCCTGTCCTCAAGGAGTTGTGCCAGAGAGCCCTGGCGGCAGCTGTTCCGCTGAGCTCTTCCCTGGTTTGCCACAGCTTTAGGTAAACTGACCATGGTGAGCAAATGTACCTTTCTGGAAGGCTTGGTCTGACACAGCCCGTGGGCTTGCGTTTCATTTTTCAGACTCTTGCTGTTGTATTGCCGTTGGCAAAAGATGCAGCCTTGTGCTTAAGTCTTCCCTCCCTCTGTGGCTCAGGCACTTTAGTAATTGAAAAGTGCTCCGTTTCCTTCTTCATCTAGAGAAGTAAAAATAATTATAATAGAAAATGGGTAATTTGCAGCTACAATGGCAGGCTGATAATCAAAAACTTGTAAATGGAAACATGAGCATATGTTTATCACTTCTTTGAAATTAGAACGCAGTTGAAAGGAGCTGTGGCCTCAAAGAGGGCATTATGGAAGAGGAAGAGGCTTAGTTGTTCGTTGGAGACCTGCCTGCTAATGAGGCTTTTAAGCTCTGTTGCCTCAAGAGCAGCGCAGAAAGGAAGACGTCCCTGAGTGCTGTTGAGGGGACCCTCAGGTAACCACTTGTGGATTTGATCACTTTGTAAAATCACGTAGGGGCCACCACCATCAGGATCAAGTTTGATCTTGTCAGCACAGAATACAAGCCCCTTGGCAACCTGATGGTGGAGAACCTTGTCACGCCCCCCAACCTTGGCTACTCTGTTGACCCTCTTGCAGCCCCACCATGCCCCATGGCCTCCCATATTCTCAGGCTTTGCGGATGCTGTTAAATCTCCCCAACTCATTTACTTGCCTAGCCCCTATTCATCCTTTAAAACCCTAAACACCTGTTACTTCCTCCTGAAAACTTTCTATACTCCTATTGCCTGCTTCCCTCAACCTGGCTGGGCTGGAGGGCTCCCCTGTGCACACAGGCTCCCTCTGTTTTTATCTATGCCAGTTCTTACCACGCTGGGTTGTGAACACTGGTGAGCCTGTCAGTCCCCGACAAAGACAGGTGAACCCTCTAAGTAGAAGGTAGCTTATCCCGCTGTTGCCCTGGTTCCTGGCATAGTACATGACACATAGTAGGTGCTGGCTGATGTTTGCTGCATGAAGGGATTATTAATGGCAGTGGACTTTGGAAAAGTTTCATAGTTTGTCTTTAAAAAGCACAGTTGGGGCATCTGGATGGCTCAGGTGGTTAAGCATTCGACTTCAGCTCAGGTCATGGTCTTGCGGTTCGTGGGTTCGAGCCTCACATTGGGCTCTGTGCTGACAGCTCAGAGCCTGAATCCTGCTTCGGATTCTGTGTCTCCCTCTCTCTCTGCCCCTCCTCCACTTGCACTCTCTCTGTCTCTCAAAAATGAATAAGCGTTAAAAAATTTTTTAAAAAAGGCCCAGTTATCACATAGTCGTTGATAAAATAAATCCTATGATACATTCCCCAGACACCTGGAATATTTGGATCCTCTCTGTGCATGTTCATTTTTGTGATGAATGAAGGGGTGGATCATGAGGTAGTCCCCGCCAGTTTTCAAGTCAACAGTAAAACTGGCCCAAGAGACATCGTGGTTTCGCTTCTGCCTTACATCCCGCATGCCTCTGTGCCGCAGTCAGGACAGCAGTGTGTTCACTGCTCTGCATCTTATTTCTGTGATGAAATTGGAAGTACTGAAGGCCACACAAATGCTTTCAGCACGAAAAGGAGGTCAGTCTTTTTAATGAAATGTCTGTGAGCCCAGGAAGCAAGTTTATTTCCATTTACGCCCTCACTCTGTAACCCGGAGTCCAGCTCTCTCTGCCTAGTGAGCGGGCGCATCTGCCAGCCGCTGGGTTTCTCATCACCACGCTTATTCTGAGTCCGTTCCAGACACATGGGTCAGTAGGAGTGAAAGGTTTACATTTAAATTAGCCCCCTGATTGGAGGATGACTTTATTTTTATCTGAAGTTTAACTTGCTGAAGGCTTGCTTTTAAGCTAATCAGGTACCTCTCATGCCCCAAGACCTGGGGAGTTAGGGAGTAGGTATGATTCCTAGCCTAAGCGTCTCACCTTAAGACATGCACTTAGAGTGGGGATGTTCCAGAGCCATCCTTGGCCTCTGGCTGTACCATCACGGGACTCTGTGTGTGCCATGTACTCTGCCAGCTCCTGGGACTCAGGGACAAAAGAGGACAGGAGTCCGAACTGGGAGGTTGGAAAAGTGCTGGTCACACCTGCCCTTGACCAGATCTCTTAGCTTGTCTCCATCTCCCTGACCTGAGAACTGTGAGGCTGGACTGGACTGGAGAGTGCCCCTGGTCCTCTTCGTCTGGATCTGAGTTAGGACATGTTGGGGACTGTGTGATGGGCAGGCAGTGAGTCCAAGGAAGGAGGGGAGGTATCTGGCAGCCTGGATTTGCTAGAGGAGTTTCTAGAGCTGGGGAAAGGCTGGTTGGTGAGGAGGCTCATTTCTCCATTCAGCGTTTCCCAAGGCCAGATTATTCTCCAGTCCTGTGCTAGGCACAGAGGTCATAGACGAATCGAGCTGAGCCGGGCTCTCCGGGCTCAGTGGGGGCGGCGGGCATGCGTGGGCATGCGCTCACCTGCCCACATCCGCACCTGACCACGCAGACCGGGTGCACGTGCTGCACGGACTGGTTAGCTGTGTTTCCTCCCAAATGTGATTGTGCCTGTTGTACTTAAGAAGTATACATAACTTTAGTAATCATTGAATATTACATAAACTGATGGATTGTGCATATAAAAGGAAACAATAGGATTTTTGGGGTTTTTTTGTTTTGTTTTTGAGGAATAAATTGAATGTTTGAAGAGATTTAAAAAGGTAAGGGTGGCCCCTCCCCCACTCCCACCCCTATGGGGTGTTGGGGAAAGAACTGAAACTGTAGGAGTGGTGGTCTCGAGGGCAGGGGAATTGAAAGTCAAGACCAATTCCATCCCCATGTTCTTCCTGTGCGTCTTCAGGTGCCCTCGCCATCTAAAAGAACCTGGAATGGGAAATTGTCACCGATGGATGGGGTTTTTGAAAGCTCCAATCCCGGTCCCCGAAACAAAGCCCCAGCCCTGCATCAAATCACTTACTTGTATAGGTTTAATTTAAAGCTAAAGCTCGCTTAGACATTTTTTGATGGACTCCCTGCTTTGATCATTGCTTTCTGCTCCACCAGCCAGCCAGGGGTAGGTAAGAGGTCTTCTGTGGCAGCTGGGTGCCAGGTGGCTGCTGGAGGGGGGGGGGGGGGAGGGATTAGGGACTGATGGCTGAGAGCTGAGCCTTCTGGGGCCACATCTCTGCCTTGTCAACAGCTTGGGCTCTAGCCTGAGAACAGAGGGGAGCAGAGGAGGGATGAGCTCAGGTGTGCATTCAGGAGAGGCTAAACCAGGGAGTGGGGATCAGGACACCTCTGTGAGGAGTTTCGATGGGAGGAAGGCCAGAGTGAGGCATTACAGAGGGAATGGAGGAGAAGAGAGGTGAGAGAAGGAGCAAGTAGAGTGTATAGGATTCAGTGATACATGAATTTTAGGGCTCCCTTTCTTTAAAGGGGGCCAGAATCACTGTCACACAACTGACTGGATGATGGTGCTGTTCATTTATGGAAAATTGGAGAAGGTGATATGGATAAACTGAGAAGGATGGGGGCATTTCAGGTGGAGAGAAGAGCTCCAAGGAAGGGAAGGAAACAAGTGGCTCCTGGCCAGATGCCTGCATCATTTATTCAGCAACCCTTTATTAAGCACCTTCTGTGTACATGCTTAGAACAAGCGTGTTGGTCTCAGGCATCGAGGAGGAAAAGCCAACCAGGGAGGTACTTGGGTGCTGGGATGGCAGCCAGGCCCTGGAGGTTCCACCCCATGGTGCCATCGACACAGTTGATGATAGGGGGTGAGGAGCCACTCTTGTGGAGAAACCATAAGGAGGTGGTAAACGGGGGTACCCGTTTGCCAGGCCCCAGAGGCCAGAAACTCACCTCAGGGAGCGGAGGCGAGGAAGGGAGCAGAGGGAGAGGGCAGGCTGAAAAGATCACTCTGGCATGGGAGTGGACACAGAAGGAGAAAGGGTTTCCGGCTCTGAAATGCAACCTTTCCTTACTGCACACAGGATTCTGATTCAGGAAAATGGTAACCAAGGAACCACTGGTAAATGATCTGTTTGATTGCTCCGAAAATAATGGCTTCAATTGCAATGAGCATTTTATAGTTTCTGAGCATTTTATGGTTTTCTATTATTTTTGAATTAAACAGGTTTCTTTATTATTATTATGAGGTTTTTAACACTATCACTTACTTTTTGCATTATTCCAGGACTCATTGGAAAGTGTGAGATTTTTTGCATCGACAGTTTTTAAACCTATCCCTAAGTCTCATTTTCTTTACGGGACCATCTCTTAGGAACTTTTTAATCCAAGCATAGGTATTTTTATAAAATGGAACAGACAGAATAACACCAATATGGTGACATGTATGAAGCAGTGATTCCTTAAACTGGCAGGTCTGGCATTTATTCCCCCCTGGAAACATCTGTTCCTTTAACACCTCTATTGTTTCAGTAAAACAGGGGAAAACTGCTTATCATGAAACTCATTTTGTACTTTGAATTCTTTTTAATCCTCTCTTGAGTGAATTTGCATGCCACTGGTTAGGCACCTCAAGCTCAGGTTTTTCTTTCTTGCACTTGGTTGTGGACTTCCAGAGTTACAGCCAAGGCTGTTTGCTCTTGGAGAAGCAAAGCTGCATTTTGTTCCACAGTGATTCCCTGCCTCTCTCTAGGGTGGGAAGGGCTAGAGATTTATTGGATCTCGATCCCCTTTCCTAGGAAAAGAGGCTGCTGGGCATTGGTTCGCTTTTGCTTTCAAAATTAGAGTGAATTTAATTTGGTTTTCAGAGTTTTGCAGTCCCACTTTAACATTATGCTGTTGGGGACCTGGGAATCCCAGCTGTGCCACCCCCAAGCTTGTGCTCACAGTCCCTTGCAGAAACGAGAAGTGCTATTGTCACCTTGTGCACACCCAGGTGAGACAGCTTGAGAGCTGTGGCATGGGGACAAATTGCAGCTTGCTCCTCCTTGCTGGGTAACCTTGAACACATTAGTTCACTTTTCCAGCCCCAGTCTCCTCATCTGCAACGGGGGAATAGCAACATCTAATTGAAATAACATGTGTAAAGCAACGTGCAACTGTGCTCCCATAAATGGTTAGTAATGACAATTGTCCCACTCAGGTGCTTTCCTTGGCGCCTGCACTCAGAGCCTTTTAGCCTCACTTCTGGGTCCCCCTGCATTCTGTGGGCGTTACGGCTGTTGACTCATGTGGCTCTTCCAGCAACCGTGGGCTGGATCTCTCTGTGGATCTCTCTGTGCTGGATCTCTCTGTGGCCCCATGCCTGGTCTGAGCACTGGCTGGCTGGGGTAGAGCCCATGGTGCCAGTCTTCACGGTTCCTCCTAGCATTTCCTCCAGCCCGGGCTTTCAGAGCTCTAGATGAGGACTGTCTAGACCTTTCCCTCTCTGGCCTGGCACTGGGTGGAAGGCGAAGGCTGGACATAGATGCAGGAGTGGGCCCCAGATACATTCTTCTGTGAAGAATGGAGGATATGGGTCCCCAGGCCAATGGGTGATTCCTGAACACCCGGGGAGGGATGGGCTGGGGGCATTCAGAGACACACTTGCTTTGGAACAGCAGAGGAGAAAGGCCTGGAACAGGAGCACTGAGGCATGGCTGGGAGAAGCTTGACAGGCCATTCAGGGGATGGTTGGGTCGGGAGCAAAATTAAGGACGGCCGTTTTGCATCCTTGCTCAGAGCCTGAGCCCCTGAGCCCAGGATTTTGGTGGTCGCTGCCCTCAGACCTGCCAGCTCCCCACACAGACAGCCCGCACCCGTGGGCCACCTTATCTCCAGCAGCTGCCTTTGAGGTGCATGCCTTGATTCTTAAGAGTCCGGAATCCTATAATCACTGATCAGAAAGCAGTTCAAAGCTGTTGTCAGTAGGTCAGCAGTATCGTCTTTAGGTAAGGTGCCACACGTTATTAGCTTTCCCTCTCTTAATGTCACAGATGTTAGGCAGACTTCCTCCTCTCAGGATAACCTCCAGCTTTTGGATCATTTGGCAGGAATATATGTGGAATCATTGGTGGAGTTTTTAATCTATTTTGTTTTTATTTTCCCCCCCTTCCCGTTACTTAGAAACGTACTTTCTTGATCTAAGACTTGCTATAAGAACTGCTTTGCGGGGCGCCTGGGTGGCGCAGTCGGTTAGGCGTCCGACTTCAGCCAGGTCACGATCTCGCGGTCCGTGAGTTCGAGCCCCGCGTCAGGCTCTGGGCTGATGGCTCGGAGCCTGGAGCCTGTTTCTGATTCTGTGTCTCCCTCTCTCTCTGCCCCTCCCCCGTTCATGCTCTGTCTCTCTCTGTCCCAAAAATAAATAAAAAAATGTTGAAAAAAAAAAAAAAATTTAAAAAAAAAAAAAAAAAAAAGAACTGCTTTGCAAAAAAATGGAATTTTTACAAACCTTAGAGGTGACAGTCATACAGTAGGAGCCGTTATATGGTCTCTAACTCAGAAGCTTTATGTGATAAATGTTCTATGTTCTGCAGGCCTCTATATATTATCATTTCTGTCAAAGTTCTTCATACAACCAGGCCCGAGTGAGTCTCCTACTCTCTTACAAATTCCTACAAAAATGATTGTCAAGTTTTCACGACATCTCCATGCTCTTATTTTCCAAAATTTTTTGCTTTCACAATAGAAATGTTCAAGTAGGACTAAATTGGAAGGTGATTTTAAATAATCACTTCTGGGGTATTGGGGTGAGGAGCGTTTTGTGTTTTTGTTTGTTTTGTTTGTTTTTTTATTTTTAATTTGTTTTTAGAGAGAAAACGGGTGCATATGGGGGAGAGGGGCAGAGGGATAGAGAGAGAGAATCCCAAGAAGGCTTCAGCACAGAGCTCGACGTGGGTCTTGATCTCATAATCCTGGGATCATGACCTGAGCCAAAATCAAGTCAGATGCTCATCTGACTGAGCCACGCAGGTGCCCCCAGCATTTTATGTGTGTGTGTGTGTGTGTGTGTTTTTTTTTTTTATGTAAAAGATTATGCATTGGTTTTCTATGATTACTTCTTGGATCCTGCTGTTGAGAGGAAATCAGATATTCCTTTTTGTTAGCTGAACTTATGAAATCTTCCCTGAAGGCTTTTAGAAATAAGATACTTCTCCCCTGGAATGATGTCAGCGACTTCTGCCTCAAGGAAGGGAAATGGGAGTAAAAGAATCGCTCCAGGTCCTTTCCAGCTTTATTTCTCTGAACTTATTATCTTCTTCTTCCCCCGCACTTGTCCCGCGGTGCCTGTCTCGTTAGGCCTAGCGATGGAACTTGTGTGTCATGATCCATTCCTTGGATAAAACTTAAAAATCTCCATAACCAAACAGCTTGATTTATAAGGCACTGTCACATGGTGATATAAGTCTCAGCCCAAGCTCTGATTCTAGCTCTGTTACTACCTTCCGTGTGACATTGAATAAGCAAATTCACCTCTCCAGTCCTCACTTTCCTCAGTTATAAAAATGGGGGGTTGGCCAGATGTCAACATTCTGCAAATGGAAGCACAAAACCAACAGGGTTCAATATTTTGATGAAGCACAGTCCGTCTAGATACAGCATTCCCTCTGCTTAAGGAAAAAATCCAGCTTCCAATCTTTGTTTTGGTGACAATTTCTTTAAAATACAGGAGATGAAAGTCTTCCTTGAAATTTGTAATAAGGAATCATAAAAATGTCATGACTTTTAAAGATATTGTGGCAAATCTTGGAGAAACATACCTTGAAAAATAAATACTTCATGCTATGTGGAGGAGGAGGAGGATTGGGTCCTTTCATTCCACCGAAAGCAGTAATTTCACTAAGAGCCATCACTTAAAAAGTATTTGTAGGGACTATCACCTTCAAAGCACTGTGCTCCTGTAGCATGTGTTTGAGATAGAGGTGGCACACCCCTGCTTTTATCCAAAAGAGAATTGTGCTTGTCATTTCTTGTCTGGAATGTTCCTCTTTGCTCTGGGGTCCTGAGACGCACTCCCATTCATGTCTTCAGTACCCCGACTTGAATAGTGTGAGATCAGTGCATATTTCCCCTAGCTGTATTAACACCTTTTTGGTGCATAATTGGTCAGCCTGACTGTACATTAATCCAAAGCAGCATTTCCAACAGACGACTAACTGGGAGACTCTGGATCTAAGAGTTCTGCCTTCGTATGTGATGAAGGGTGACTGGGGTGTTCTTTGGGGTGTCTTCTGAGGAGAGAGGCTACAAGGGTCCTTTTCCAAGGCACAGGGCTTCCTATCTTGACGGACAGCTCACCAGCACACCCTATTGAGGGCCGTGCTCCATAGCAAGCACAGGGACTGCATGCTCACCTGGTGAGAAAACTACCCTTCCAGGGGGTAAGAAAACCTTTAGAAACAACCTTGTGCAGAATTTCTCCAAGAAAGTGTTCAAAAGACACATTTCCCTTGGCTTTGGTGTAAACCACTGAGTTGGTGAACAGTGGCTTGGCCTCACTCCTGTGGAAGAGACAAAAGACACACTTGCCTGGGACTTTGGTCTACTGCCTGTGCCTTTCTTTCTCTCTTTAAATAAAAACATGGCAGCACCACTAGGGAGCCTCGTAGAAAAGCCAAGGATTTTGCCTCGAGCCCTGCAACATTAGCTGCCTTACCAGCAGCTTCCAGAAGCCCCAGCCATTCTCCAAAGACCACCTGCTGCACAGTCCTCCCCAGGCACTCAGTTCCCGAGGGCCCCCACTGTTTACCTGACACTATACTAGACAAGGTTCTCATAGAGTATCGCTATTACATGTCCATCGTTTCTTAAATTTTTAAAAAAAAATTTTTTTTAACGTTTATTTATTTTTGAGACAGAGAGAGACAGAGCATGAATGGGGGAGGGTCAGAGAGAGGGAGACACAGAATCCGAAACAGGCTCCGGGCTCTGAGCTGTCAGCACAGGCGCCCGACGCGGGGCTCGAACTCACGGACCGCGAGATTGTGACCTGAGCCGAAGTCGGTGCTCAACCGACTGAGCCACCCAGGCGCCCCATCGTTTCTTTCTTAAGACCACAAAAGGAGAACACGCTGAAGGAAGAAGCTCATTTGTATGAAGATGCCCATTCCACTTTGTCCCCCCAACAACCCTCCCCTTTCCTCAGAGGTGACGACTTGTTTGCAGTGTACCCATCAGGTGGATACAGAAGTGTTTCTATTCTATAGTATTTCTCTATATTACAATAACATAGATAGCTTTGTTTAACCAAAGTGAGATAATACCGAAATACTATCTTCAACTTGCCTTTTTTTTACCCAACATTTACTCATTCATAGCCTCTAATGTCAGTGTATGTAGAATTATGTTGCTCTTTAATAGTGGCATAGTATCGTATGAGACTTAACCATTCCCCCGTTGGTAGACATTTGGGTCTCTAATTTTTCACTATTACAGAAACCCTCAGAGAGCAGCCTTATAACATATGCTTGCAGGCATCTGGCCATGTTTATTAATAATTACATTGCATTTGTTTAAAGATGCACTCCCCTGACACATACACATACCCACGCAGCCCTGTCTGAGCTATGAGGTTAATTTATCGGAAATATCTTAAATCCTTGGTACCCTCTTCACACTTACCTATTCACATTTTTGCTCTAAGAACTAGACATGTTTTCTTCATGTACTTAGCACCCTGCTTCAGGAAGGGACATTGCCTGGAGCTGTCCCCAGGGACCCAGGCTTTTCTTAGCCTGTGCTTCATGGACCTGACTGCCCTCAGTTCCAACACTCTCATGCCCTGCTAGCTGGAGGCAGGAAGTTGAATTCTGTTAAATACCATTAAAAGAACCATAGAGTATTTGGGATGGATTTTTTGGGGTTTTTTTGTTTTTTGTTTTTTGTAAACACTGAAAGCCTCCCCTCTGGCCCCTCTGTGGTTGTGTTAATTTTCTAGGGCTGCTGTACCAAATCCACAGACCTGGTGGTTTAAAACAGCAGAAATGTATTCTCTCACAGGTCCGGAGGCCAAAATCAGAAGTTTCCCAGCCCCAAATCCAGGCATCAGCAAGGCCACATTCCCTTCAGAGAGAATCCATTTCCGGGGGGATCTGTTCCTTGCCTCTTCCAGCTTCTGGTGGCTGCCATCTTTCCTTGGCCTGTGGCTACATCAGTCCAGTCTTCAAGGCCAGCATCTCCAGGTTTCTCTCTGCTCCTTCTTCGCAGGGCCTTGTCTGTGTGTGTTCAGGCCTCCCTTTCCCTCCCTCAGAACGTTCCATGTGATTGCACTCAGGGCCCTCTAGACGATCCAGGATAATCTCCCCAAGATCCTTCATCACGTCTGCAAAGACCCTTTCCCAAATAAGGCAACATCTGCGGATTCCAGGGATGAGGAACTGATTTCTTTGAAGGACATTATTCAGCCTGTTGCAATGGGATATCCAACCTGTTTTCCAACACACTTTAACTGCTGGAGCACGCTTGATGTTTCCTGTGAACTCTTTAGAAGGGTGCATTTTCACTCCTAAGAAGGCAGAAATAGATGTTATTTTGTTCTGTGCACTGAGAAATGGGCGAGAAAGTCAGGGTCAGACAAAATCTCTAACTCATGAGCTCCTTTCACTGGAGAATACACGGCTTGAGCCACAAGTACAACTGCTGTTAAGTTACAAACGTGCCTGTCTTCCCTTTTTAATTTGGAAATATTTCACTGTATAATAGTTTGTATGCCCTAGCTACAAGGAAGTTGGGAAGCTGTCTGTTCTACCTTCCTGCCTACAGATCAAAGCATATCCAGACCATGAAATTCATCTTTTAAAGCTGTCCAGAAGAGGTGCGGACGAGTGTTCTACTGTTGTTAAAAACAATGGAGGGTGTGGGGCAATATGAAGGGCGTAAGGCCTGGAGAAGCACAGGTGGTTGGTGGCATTAAAATACAAGGATGAGGTTCGTGAGCACACAGTTAACTGACAGAGCATGGCTGCTCTTTCAGACTCCCCAGTCCTCCCTGTGAAAGGCATATTACGGTTTTGGACTTGGCCCTACCCTTGCCATGTGAATGCTAATGTCTTATACTTCCATTTCCCAATTTCACAGCAGACCTGCATGCTCATAAATCAAACTGCATCGCTCAGCATTATCGTGTGCATTCTAGGATTTTGTCCAAAATGGCCCAAACTACTGCCTATTTCAGCAGAACTCCCTTTGGCCACTGCCTGTTAATATATTATAGAGACATTAGGACAGCGATTTGAGAGTGTAGACCAGGCAGGTAGAGCACGCACTTCCCTGCGCAGAGGTCTGCGAGCGCACAGGAGTGGCCCGGGAGAATGAGCGTGGGGAGATGTTGGCTGCCTGGGTTCAAACAGAAGGTGGTGCGTAGGAGGACCTTCCCCACCAGAAACGGAAGAAGTGATGTGTGTGCCAGTCCAGTCCATCTTCTCGTAAAGAATCTTGGATGTTAATGGCTAGAGTTTAAAAAATAACAAATCCATTGAAAAAAGTGAGATCAAGAGAGCCCTGAATGTGGCTGATTTTTGTCACTTTCTAAGTCAATGAGGAGGGTTAAAAACATACCAAAGTGCCCACCACTGACCCAGGCTGCCAAGGGGAAAGGAAATAGAGTGAAGCTCTGTTTCCCAAAAGACTAGACTAAACACTGTTACTTTTGCCATCAAAATAATACATGCACATGGCTTTTTAAAAATTCAACTAATTCAGACAGGCTTTTAATATAAAGTTATAGCTCCATCCCCACCTCCCTGCCTACCTCCCAAAGCCTCTTTGGTCTCTTTAAATTCTTTTGTGGGTTAAATGCACAACTCTAAATTGTATCCAGAAAAGATAGCCATTGAGTCCCATTATGAAAGATTGATTTAACTCATGTATACTCTTCACCCTTCTTCCTTCCTCTCATTTTTGATGGCTCTGTTATTTTTTTATTCTTTTGTTGGTTACCTTTTTACTTTAAAAAATATACGTATATTTCTTGAGTCACAGATGGTGACTTACTTACCTAATATCCATTCCTCCCTTCTTTTTTACAAACAAGCCCAGTTTTGTTGAGAGCAGCAATGTGCCATCCAAAAAACTATACTTTTCAGTTTGGAATTTAGTCAGTTTTATTCTTTGGATAGGAGTGGCCATGTCACTGGGTTCTGGACAGTAAGATATAAGCAGAAGTTGTTGGGTCGTGCTTCTGGAAAGTTCTTTATAAGGGGGCTGACTCAGCAGGTAGGCCTCTTTTGCCCTTCTCTCTTCTTCTTTCTTCTTATTTGGAACACAGATAGGATGGCTGGAGCTGCAGCAGTCATTATGTGATCATGAGACAATCTTGAGGGTAGATGGAAGGCATGTTCTAAGAATGACAGAGAAATCTAAAAGGATTCTGGGATGTTGATGACATCAGAGCGACCGTACTATCCCTGACCTGCCTACCTTCCCAAGATTTTATGGGAGAGAAGTTTATGCCCTGGCTTGTTTAAAGTATCATTTTCCCCATATCTGATACAACCAAATCTGTTTTTTTATTGTTGTTTTTGGTAAACTAATCCGTGCCTACACTCTCCATAAGGTAAGAGGAAAACCCTGGTGCTTCTCCCGTTTCTTTTCATCATTCTTTCCTCAACCACTTCCCTTTGGTAGCTGTATTCTTACATTGCCAAGAGGTTAACATTACCTTTCTATTCTGTAATCACAGTTAAGCTTTCTGTGCCTGTTCACTAGATTGACTCTAAAAGCTGAACACCATTAAATAGGACTGAAATCATTATGACCACATAAATATTCACTCCAGGGTCAAGTAGCCCTGGACCACTCATAGGGAAATTCCTACTACCAGGGTCAAATGTATTTTCTTTTCTCATATTCCATAAAGAGCTTAAAATTGTGTCACATTTATTTCCATGATTTTTGGACCACATCATATAGCTCTGTGTTTTTGGATTTTGAGGGGGGGAGGGTGGTCGTAGTTGAGAGAGAAATGCTCTCACCATAACCCCATTTGACCCAGCGTCTCTGGCCTCTCCTCTCTTTTTTCATAAAAGGCCCACACTTTTCTATCCTGTCCAGTTCTCTCCAGCCGTACAACTCTCATCTGTCCTAGCTTAACCATCCTCCTAGGTGGGATCCTTGTCTTCTACTTTTATTGGTTTTCCTTCCTTGTTTTGCTGGAACACTCCCCCAAAGAGCTACTTAAAGAGTACCCAAGAGGTAAACTTTAATATATGAATTCCATTCATATATAAAAATGTATTTCTTCTATTCCCATACTTAATTATCTAGCCAGATAGAGAATTCCAGATTCAAAGTCCTCTTTTCTCAGAAGTATGTACACATTGCTCATTTTTTGCATCTAATGTTGCAAATGAGGGGTTAGATGCCATATTATTTTCAGCCTTTTGTCTATGAACTTTCTTTTGTTCGTTCCCTAGAAATCTTTAGTGTCTTTTCTTCTTAGTGTTCTGATAGTTCAAGTCAAGTGTAGACTCAATTAGGTTGAGTTTGGTTGCAAGTAACAGGACACCAACTCAAACTAGCTTAATGTTAAAAAGGAGATTTACTGGTTCATGTAATTGAAATGCCCTAGGAAGTTTAGACTTTAGAAGCAGTTCAGTCAGGACTCTGGCTCTATTTCTCTGTAATTATTTTGCTCTAGGCAACTGGGTATGTCTCAAAACAATCCTGAAAGAACAGAAAACAAGGAGTCAAGGCAGATTGATGAGCAATGCGGCGCAATCAGAGTCTGGTATCGGAGAAGGCTTAGCAAAGGATACCTTTTATTTTAAAATTGTAATTGTGGTAAATTACATATAAAATATACCATCGAAACAATTTTTAAGTATATAGTTCAGTAAAGTATATTCATACCCTTATGCAACCATCTCCAAAACTCTTTCATGTTGCAAAACTGAAACTATACCCACTACCAACAACTCCTCATTCCCTCCTCCCTCCAGCCCCTGGAAACCACCATTATACTTTCTGTGTCTATGAATTTGACTACTCTAGGTGGTAGTCAAATATATATGGACTCATACAGTAGTTATCTTTTTGTGATTGACTTACTTCACTGAGCATAATATCCTCGTCTTGTAACATATGTCAGATTTTTTCTTTTTGAAGACTGAATGATATCCCATTGTATGTGTATTGTATCTATTTGCATATATATCTACATGCATATACATATATACATCAAAAATAAATGTCACATATTATGTATACACACACACACACACACACACACATATATATAACCATTTTGTTTATCCATTCATCTGTCATCTGTGGACACTTGGGTTGCTTATACCTTTTGGCTACTGTGAAAAATGTTGCTATGATCATTGATGTACAAGTAACTGTTCCTGTGGCTTTCAGTTCTTTTGGGTATATACTCAGAAGTAGAATTGCTAGATCATATGGTAGTTCTATTTTTAATCTTTGGAGGAACCTCCATACTGTTTTTCACAGTGGCTTTACCATTGTACATTCCCACCAAGAGTGCACAAAGGTTCCAGATTCTCCACATCCTCGCCAACACTTGCTGGTTTTTTTTTTTTGGATAATGGTCATCATAATGTATGTGAGGTGGTATCTCATGGTAGTTTTAATTTGCATTTCCCTAGTGATTAGTGATGTTGAGCATCTTTTCATGTGCTTATTGGTCATTTGTATGTCTTCTTTGGAAAATGTCTATTCAAGTCCTTTGCCTGTTTTTTAATGGAGTTATTTGTTTTTGTCATTACTGAGTTAAGGAGACCTTCTTTGGTTGGCCTAATGTGTGCTGAGTGCTGGGGAAGCAAAGTTTAATAGGTAGGAATGGGTAGAGGGGGCACTCTAGGTAGAGACCAGCAGGAACAAAACAGAGATGGCAGCGTGGGTGTGTTCAGGCTTCTTCACGTCACCAGGCTGTGCTGGACCACAGGCACAGGTAGGCAAGCAGCCAGCACTGAAGCAGGCAAGGCACAGCGGTCCCCATCTATGGAGAGGAGCAAGGAGCCACTGAGGGTGTGAAAGTCCCCTGAGATACAAAGCTACCCTCACAAAGGTCCCTGCAGTCGGTGCCTGTGGGGACAGCGAATGCAGCTGAGAGGGGTCTGTTAAGAGGCTCAGGAGGCAGCTGCCCCTGAGGTTAGGTTCTGAGGTCACAGTGTCAACCAAAAATCATGTATGTTCAGAACAGTTCCTGGAAGATTCCCAGGATAGCCCCACACTGGAGTTCAACATACCATCCTTCCCAGGACCCACAGAGTGGGAGGTCTTCCAACTCAGATTCAGTCTCTCTCCAGCTGCAACTCAGGTGAAGCAGCTGCCTTGACTTTAGACGCCATGTTATGTAGCAAGTACCTGTCTTTACACACTGGAATCGCACTTGGCCCACGGAAGTGCACACACTGTGAGGAGAAGGCAAGAACTGAAGCCTCCTGAGATGGATCTCTTTGGATGCTTGAGGACACAAGCAATTGAATACATGACCAGCAGTAGCTGTGGCAGGAAAGATATTTTAGCAGCTCACATAATAAAGTCTAGAGAGAGGCTATACTAGGTTATTGCAGCAACTTAATGAGACCAAGTCTCTGGGTTGCCCTTCTCCTCTGCAGCTGTCTAGGCCTTCGTGGTCACCGGAGGGCTGTGGCAGCCCCAAGCGTCTCGTCCCGACACCACAGCATCCAGGGCAGGAAGCGGTGGAAAAAGGACCTGCTTGTATTTGGACTTCGAAAATTTTTCCCATAGGCCTCCAGGCACTTCCTTTTATATCTCATTGCCCAGGGATGGGTCACATGTTTGTGACTGGACCAATCATGGGCAAAGGGAGTGGCCTGCCATGGTGGGTGTGGTGCTGCGGTTCCTACCTGGATCTCTGCCCCTTGTCCCCAAAGGTAAACAAAATCAAGTTTCTTGGTAAGGAGAAAAGGGAGTCGCTGTGCTGCAGGAAGCACCGGCAAATTCTCTGCCACATCACACTCCCTCTGGAACATCTGCTCCCAGAAGACAGTGAGCTTAAATCATTTCACTTTGGCTATACTTTATTTTACACTTAAATTATTATTTTATTGATTTAGTGAGGCCAGCACATGTAAGAGAATTCACATAAGCTAGAAGCCTGGGAGACGAAGCTTTGCTGTCTCAATTTTAGAGTGGATACCTCCAGATGTCTGCATCTGGCTTTACCCCCCACTTCTGGGCATGAAGTGCTCTTTACTTCTTCTGCCCTGACTGGATTCTAGCTCTGCCCATTGGCCTTGAGACCCTAGGAATCTGCCTGTGCCCCTGGGGCCAGGACCCTCCTTGTTTGAGCCTCTGGGCAGCCTCTGTGCTCCAGCCCCATGCTTGTGGCATGCACACTCAAGGATCACCATGTATTATAAGGGCCTATAGAAAGTGATCTGAGCCAAAGTGTGTACCAGACAAATACATTACTTTTTCAGAATCATAAAAGCAAATTAACCTCTTTGTTGGTGTTTTAATTCATACTTAGTTCGGTAAATCAACAAGTCCTGACTCTGTGGGAGGGAGCCTGGTGCAGATCAGCTGGAGTGTTGTATATGACCTGGTGGGCTTCTTCAACTGCCCCAGCCCTGGCTGAGTTGGCCAGAAATCCCTGATTCCATACTATGCAGGGGTGGATGAACACAGACCAATAGTGGCTTCATTTGGACTGTTCTTGCAGGAACAGGTAGAATCTGTCAGGGACAGTGGTGTCTTTACACAAGGTTGGCACATATGAATCCTGTTCCCTAACTCTGTGATGGAAAATTTTCCTCCTCCTCTGAAAGCAGTGTAGGCAGTATAGTCCTAATGTGTCTCTTTAGTTCATCTTCACAGCCTCCATGGATGAGCTTGGGCTATCCTCATTTTTTAGAAGACTGAAGGGCTTATTCAAGGTTGCAGTGCTTGTAAATGCCAAGCCTTTTCCATTCCAGAGGTCCCCCAAGTACAAGCACAGGCAACCTCAGTTCAAGGCCAGAAGAAGCACCTGATGCCCTTCACTGTTAGAGTGCACATATCCTGTGTGCACAAGAAATGCATGGGCTTTGGTGCAGACATGGGCAGGGAATGATCTGCCAGTCATCCTAGTGGATTCTGAAGCAGTAACTGAGGGAAGAAACACAATCAGGTTTGTCTGTTTAAGAATCACAGGGTCTGCAGCGTTTCTGTGAACTGCCCACTCTTTGGGCCTAATTTCCAGCCAGCACAAAAGCACTTATGCATAACATTAAATATATGTGGGATGAACTTGGTTAAAAATTTTAATTAATCACATCTCCAAACTCAGGTCTGTTCTGATTTCATAGATCACTGCCCAGATTTGCAGTTATCTGCTCACGACTATGGCAGTCTGCTTATAGCTCAATAAAGAAGGAAAGATGAGCTTCTTGGCTTATAATTTTTGGAGGAAATTCTATTACATGAAACGGGAAAGGATTGCTGTGGACTAGGTTGTGTTGTACCCAGTGACATTCCCAAATGAACGCCTGTCCTTGAGCAGCAGGATTCTTGCCTGTTCTCTCCCCTGCTGTGGCTCACTAGGCCTCAGCTGGTCTGTTCTGCCCTCATGGAGAGGCTGGCCAGCTTTCCACCTTTCCAGGCATTTTGGGATCTTCCTGTCACCTCCTATTGCCCTGAGGAACTTGATGGCAGTGGCAGCTTGTTTTCATTTTTAGTGAATGAACAAGCAAGCTAAACGGAGTTGCCTTCATTTTTGGAATTTTGGGGTTTAATTTTAGGGCTGGTCCGAAAATTGCATCCAAGGGGACTTAGGATGGAATGGAAAGCAGTTAGATGGAGCAGACACGGGGAGGGTGTTGGAAGGTAAGTGATGAGGCTGACAAAATAGGCCATGACCAGATTGTAAAGGGCCATGGGTGGCTGCTAAGGAGTTTCATTATCTACGATGCGATTGGGTGGCAGGGGAAGCATTCTAAAAGATCCCTTGGGCAGTTGAGCAGAGATGGGCAGAGGAGGGGACACTGGGACAGGTTAAGAGTTCACTCAAGTTCAAGTGAGAAGTAATGAGCCCCAATCGAAGGAAAGAACTGTGGAGTTTGAGAGACTGATGGATAATAAAGATATTGCAAAGGTGGAACTGACAGGCTGTCAAAGCAAGGGAGAGAGAAGAGCCAGATGGCTGCCAATTTTGTGCTTTGAGCACGAGAAGGACCGTGGTGCCATCTTCTGCCATCATTATGGACAGCTCTGCATTTCCTGCCAAACAGGGACTCTCCCCGGGCTGTAGAGGGTGTGAGACTGCTTCTCTCAGTACTAACTGTGGCTCATTGCCCACTGATGGAATGGAGCAGAGCCCTGGACATATAGCCAGGATTCGGCAGGGGCAGAGGCAGGGAATGGACAGAGGAGTCAAATGGTGCCTCTGAGGTGCAAATCAGGACCCCGGGTGGAGCCCAGCCAAAGTGGCAGACACAATTTATGGGGTAAGAGCAAAATTCAAGTCCACAAGGGAGGTGACGCCCCTGATAGTGAGACAGAAAGTTGCATGGAGTAAAGCAAGCCAGGAAATGCTGAGTATTGGAAGCGAGAATGGAAGCACTTCAGCCTAGGTCATGCCAGGAGGTGACCGGGGCTCTCTGGCTCTCATTCTGATCTACTTTTCACTTTTACCTTGTCCTCTAGTGAGTAAGGTGAATATTCCTTATTTGCATTCCACTCTGCGTTAGACCCTGTGGGATCCCTGCCCTCGGGGTTTTACAGTCTTTTGGCAATTAGAGAGTGGGACTCAGTAATACAGACAGTGTCACCTTTAAGAGGTCAGAGGATGGAACAGTGACTTCTAGGTGGGCTCTCAGGGGAAGCTCTGTGGGAGAGCTGGCATGAAAGAGACCACCTAGCTCTAGAAAGTGGCATCAACAGAAGCCCAAGCAGCAGAAACACTCAGAAGACACATCAGAGAACAGCAGTTGGTCTCAGCGTGGGAAGGATATGGAGCCCATGTAGGGAATAGAGAGGGTGGTCAGGATACCATCTGGAGAGGTGGAGTGGGGCTAAAATCCCCAAAGTTCTAATGCCAGCTGAAGGACACGGCTGAACAACTAAATGCCAACGGAGAACAAATTTCTGAAGGTTTTATCGCTAGCTTGGCACAAAGGTCCAGGTTTTATACAGTGTTTAGTGCATGGTAGACACCTGATTGTTCATCACAGTAGTTTGAGTGACTTAACCCAAACTTTAGGACTAGTTGATCTGGTTGGCATATTGAGAAAAGATTGGACTGGGGCCACATTGGGGCGGGGGGAGCTGATTGCAGAGTTTCTGACACCAAGTATGGAAGCTATTGCCGGTGGTGGGGTCTGTCTGGTCCGCGTCAGTGGCCTCTCTCTGAGAACAGCGTGCACTGGTGTGAGCCTCACTGACCCTGTCTCTACCATGGGGCCCAGTCCAGATTGAGACCATGGCACTGCCCTGTTCCTCGTCTATCCTGAGACCTCATGTTCAGCCCTTCCATTATTCTGTGACGGTCTGGTGGCCTTCGGATAATCCCGTGCTCCTTTACTGCTTTGCCTTTTGTGGAGAGGGGAACTAGGATGACCAGAGCTTGTTTCTGTTGTTAGCAATTTTTTAAAATCCTGATACAAGAAGATAATAAAATCCTATAGTAGGATGGGTCTCAGTAGTGATGGAAAGTGAAGACCTCACATGGGGCATATTGGCCAAACTTGGAGGTCATTGTACTGGGGGGACATGATGAAGGATGAAGAGAGATCATAGATAACGGGCAGGTTTTTATTGAAAGTGACTAGAAAAACGGTGGAATCTTTTTCAGACATGGGGTGCGGGCAGCCAGAAGCAGGTGTGGGAGACTGAGAATTCTGTTTCGAGTGCAAGGAAAGGAGCTGGTATTTCTGGAGAACCTCCTATGGGCCAGGGACTATTCTAAGTGCCCTACATGAGTCAACTCTGATTAACCTTTATGACAATCTGTGGAGGTGTGTGTAATTATCTCCATTTTCCATATGGGTCACTGAGGCTAAGCGCAGTGGATTAACTTACCGTAGTAGGCACAAGGCTATTCACCAAGTATATCTGTGTCCTGAAGTTGGAAAGCTAGAGTCAGATTGTATTTTCTAACTCGTTGAGGTTGGGTGGGGTTGTTGGAAGGGATATTGCCAGTTTGAGGCCAAGCTTACAATACAATTGCTGGTGAGGGACCTTCTGGAGTCCTTTATTTTCCTCTGCTACAGACTGACCATATTCAGTCTGACTGCTCCATTGGCTTGAGTCCTGGATTGAGAGGAAAAGAGGATCCAGAATAGAGCCCAACCAGCATAGAATGCACACGTTAATAGGAACGTGAAACAGACCTTTATTGGTTTAAGCTCCTGAGATTTGGGAATTGTTTACATACCTCATCTGGACTCCCCTGACTCATACACTCAAGGTCGCTTAGTTAGGAAGTGCTTGCTAGTCAGCTTTGCATCCACGCTTGTCTGTCTTGTTGATAAGCCAGTGCCAGGTGGACATCCGTGGACCGGTAGGGGCCCATCAGCAAGGTCAGGGCTAGAGCTGTAGATCTGGTGTCATCTGTACGGTGTGGTAGGGAGTAGAGAGAAAGGCACAGAGATTTGGTCTGTGGGCTTTAGGGTAAAGCCTACTTCCCTCGTATTTGTTCTCTCACGAGGGTTTGTGGTCGGCTGCACATGTCCTGCTGCTAAGTAGGACATCTCTGCTGCCTGCCGGGTTCCGTTGGTTCAGAGACTTTGGCGTGAGTTTGTTGACAGCTGCACTCTCATAACATTGCTAAAAACTTCATAAACTCTGAAGCCTGGAAATAGCCCAAGTGATTTGAGGTTTTGCTCACTTGTAAATGTTTGAGTATTGTGTCCACAAATTGCAATTTGAGTAACTCCATTTTGAGGCACAGCTGTTATTTGGAAAAGACCCATCTAGGAACGCAAGCTCCTTGCAAAATGATTGTGCTTCATTTTTGTCAAGTATCAGAAAGCCATTAAACTGCCAAGCCATATGGCAAATGCCCACTCAAAGCAGAGTGTAACAACACGCCATAATGAATCTGGTTTGGGGGAAAGGAGATAGGACACAGTCTGGTTTTTGTGATCTACAGAAAAGCAGATTCACTGCTGCACATTTCAGCCTTCTAGAGCCCTGAGTAAGGATTTTTCCTCCTATGAAAAATTCATATAAAAAATTAAGTTATGGTAGATTTTTTTTTCCTTAGGTGTATTTTCCCTTTCAAACAATATCCATTTGAGTTTCCGCAGGTAAAATAGGCTTAACTGGGGTGGTAGAAACTTCTAAAAGTTTACACAGTTTTCATTTCTTTATACACTAGTTTAATAAACATTCATTAGGTATCAGTATATCAGTTAGAATTGATTAGAATTTGCATCTGCAAATTGATTAGAATATATCAATTAGAATTAGAACACAAGTTTCACTGTGTATAATAGAAAAAGAGAAAATAATGGTGACTCAGAAGATTATTTATCCCCTGGTAGAAGAAACCTGAAGGCAGGCAGCCTGGGGCTGGTATGGCAGCTTCAGGGTCATTAAGGTCCTGGCTTTCTCTTGGCTTATTCTCCGTCAAACTGGGAGTTGGTCCAGTGTAGTTACTATACTCTAGCCATCAAATTCTAGACAGCAGGAGTGTAGAAGTGGAGAAGGGCAGGCCGTCCCCATTTCAGGAGGGTTCCGGAAGTATCATGCAACACTTCTGTTCATAGATCTTTGGCCAGACCTTAGGCACATGGCCGTACCCTGCTGCAGAGACTGGGGAATGTGTATTTAGCTGGCAGGTTACTAGAGATTCTGTTACTAAAGAGGAAGGCAGAAATGGATATTGGGAGGTTACCAGAAGACTCTGTCCTACCTGGGGCCCTAGTGGTTTGTTCTTCCTGCCAAACTGTAACCTTGAGGAGGACAGGGGCCAGGTTTTGTTTATCCCTGTACCTCTAAGGCACTAGCACGGTCGCTGGTCGGTTGTGATTTTCACGATCTGCTACTTCGCACTCCTCATGGGAGACCCCAGGCACTTCTCACGTTCTACCCCCTTGTCTGCTTCTCTGTTCCAGGGTGGCAAGTCAGCTGTGATCCGGGGCACATTTTTTCTTCATCACCAGATGTTCTTTCCATCAGCAGGACATTAAACTGTTTCTCACTAGCAAGTCTTAACTCCAGGGACAAGTGATGCTCAGAGCTGAGCTGTTGCAGTTGGAGCTAGGTGGAAGATTCTGGCAGTGGTGTGTGGGGACGGCCTTCCTTGGGAGCGCTCTTCTGTGGGAACATCTCCCAGGCCTGGGTGGTCTGCAAGAGATGTCTAACAGGGCGGCGGGTGCTAAAGTGGTCCTAAGGACCGCCAGGTTTTGGTCACGGGTGACTGCAGAAATGGTGAACAGGTAGGTTGAAGCGGATGTGGGGGTGGTACATTCTGCTCTGAACATAAAGAAAGGAAAGAGGAGCTAATGTTTCTGGAGAACCCCCTACGGGCCAGGTCCTGTGCTAGGTGAGTTAACCCGGTAACCCCCATGACGGCCCTAGGGGGTATGTGATTTATCTCCATCTGCCATGGGGCTCACTGAGGCTTAGAGAAGTCGAGTAGGATGCAAGCACAAACCCTCTCCTTCCAAGCATGCTGAAAGAATCAGCACTAGTGTGTGGAAGGTTCTAGAACAATGCCTAGGCTTTCACTCAGGAAACCCAGGAGCTGTGACTCCATGCCACCTTCCTGCAGCAATCGAAATTCTTCCCAACTCCTGAGTGGGGGGTTGCAAGAGACCTCGTTCCATTCCTCATGCTCCTTCACATCTTTTGAAAGTTCTCCAAACTTAAGAGCCAGGCTGCCTGCTTTCCTGGGAGTCTCATAATTAGGACAAGTGCTTAATTGGCGTGTGTGTTTGCGCCAAGAGGTGGCTACTGGAGGATCCTCACACTGGCAAGGAAGGCTCGCTTTGCTTTTGTTCCCAGCAGCACCGTGTGCCCATAGCAACAGCGGGTGAATCCAACAAAGTTGAAAAGAAAAAGTGCCCGGAGTTCGCGTGAAGGTTGATTGCCCTGGAGAAGTTGACATCCTCGTGCAGATGGAAATGATTTCCCTCGGTCCTAAAAAAATGTGCTCGTCACCCCCAGAAATACAAACCGCGTCTCTTGTTTTCTTTAAGATGAGGAGTCTGGTCAAGAGGTCTGTGTAATGAAAGATGTTTGTAGAATCCATTTCCATTCTGCCCGAAGCCATCTGCTTTATGTCTATAATAAACAGGGATGTTTTCAGCCACTTTCCTGGGCCAGGTCCTGTTAGAGGCGCTCACCGCAGGGAAAGGTAAATTGACTGCCTCCCAAGCGATGAGCATTAGCACATTACATCTGCAGTGACGGCACTTAACCTTCCTGGCTCGCCTTTCCTTTCTGTGTCTCTGCGACGGCCTGTGACAAATGGGCTGAAGGGTACACACTTAGAATTTGGTGCATGCAGGGCATCGGCCAGCATCCCATTACCGGGTGATTGAAGTGAAATGCAGGCAGCAGGAAAGGCCATCCTGGGGGAAGATGGAGAAATGCCTGCCCTTCCCTAGGTGGAGAGGGCCTGGAAGTTGCCACCCTAAGGCTTCCTGACGCACTATCCTGGGAGCACCTGGGCTCTCTCTGAACTAGAAATGTACAAGTCGCACCCCTGCTGAAAATCCTTCAGAGGCTCCTCATTGCCCATGGAATAAAATCAAGTCTCCGAGACCCCCTAGGGGCCTGCAGGATCCCTACACCAACTGTGGCCTCAATCTTGAGTCACCCACACAGAGCCGCATGGATGTGCTTTCAGTTCACCACCCCTCCCCCCAGATGGTGATTTCGGGGCTTGGCAATGCTGGTCCCTCTGCCCGACACACCCTTCAATATCCTTGTCACTGGCTTGATTCCTTTACCTTTCTTGCCCCAGCTGGAAGGTCACTGTAGAGAATCTGCCCCCGCATAGGTGAGTTTGTTCATATCCGATAGCTGCTGTAACAAACTGCCATGGGTTACTAGTTTAAAGTGACACGTGTTATTTTCTTATGGTTCTGGAAGTCAGAAGTCTGAAACCACAGTGTCAGCAGGACTGAATTCCTTCTGAAGGCTCTTGGGGACAATCTGTTTTCTTGCCAATTCCAGCTTCTAGAGGCCCCTTATGCTGCTTGGTTCCCGGCCCCTTCCTCTTTCAAACCAGGATAGCCTCTTCCCTCCTAATTGTCACTTTGGCCCTTCCATCTTTGTGTACCTGACCCCCCTCCTCCTCCTTATTAGGACCCTCATGATAAAATTGGGCCCACCTGGATAATCCAGGCTACCTTCCACATTTCATGACCATTAACTTAATCACATCTGCAAAGTCCTTTTCCTATCCAAGCAGCAGCTGGTGACCTCTGCTTCTCCAGAGCAGGATGACGACCTTGGTGTCAGCGTGCAGGAAGTCGGTATACCCCTGTTGATGGAATCCTGATATTGAACATGGTCCAGCAGGCAGGCGTGTCTTGTTTGATTTCGGGCTGAAGTGGACTGGGGCCTTGACAAGGGGTCTTAAGTGCCTCTTGAAAGCCAGAAAGGTCAGTTTCTATCTGTGAAAGCCCCAGCCCATTGACCACTTGGGGCAGAAACAAAGAGATGAGGTAGCTGTCTGAAAAGGATGACCCTTGGTTGGAGACACTCATTCTCTCATTCATTCTACACACTTTCTGAGCGCCAAGCACAGTGCAGGAGTTGAGGGGGGGACCAAGATGAGTAAGAAACCACCCTGTAGGAGTTCACCTGCTTGGGGGAGAGCAACGTGGAAATGAAGCAATGGCAGTTGTGTGGTGGCTGGAAGAAGAAAGTGATAAAATGTGTAATGGGGGGTACATATAGCACGGTGTGGGGGTGGGGAGGGACAATTGGATAAACACTCCCAGGAGAAAACCTTGAAGGCAGGGGTGTTTCAGGTAGTTGGAACAGCATTTGCAGAAGCGAGGAGAAGGGAGGCAGCGTGCTGCATTTGAAGAGCGGGGTGAGATGCTATCTGGGTGACTGTAAAGTGATAGATGGTAATCTGGAGAGGGGACGGGGGCCAGAGGTGGAATCTGGTTGCCTTGTCTCTCCAGTGTAATGATAAACTCCAAGAAGGCCGTGTATGCCTCCTTCTCAACTTGTTAAATCGTTCAGCAGCAGTTACTGCTCACTCTGTGGCCCCCCATTAAATGCTTATTAATGAGAAGCCTTTCCGGATAGCAAACGTCTCCCACACTTGCTTTGTCTCACTAGATGTTACCAAATGACAGGGCAGATGGGTCACTTTCATGGCACGCATCTGGCCTCACGTCCAATGAGACCTGCACTCAAATTGGAGCCTGGTTTATTCTCCTGGTGGCCCCTGGAGTGAGGCCATGTCAACACTATCATTGTATTTCTCCGGGTTTGGGCTTGGCAGGGTGTGTAGTCGAGGCAAGTTAGAGTATACAAGTGACACAGGAGCACTGACCTCACTCCTGAGCCTGGGAACGTGCACTCCCTGCCTCTCCCATCTCAGCGGCGGCTTGGATACTCTAAGTCGCTTTGGAGTAGTGTGGCTCAGTGGGCTGCTGGCAAGGAAAGAAAGACAGACATTAAATGTCATTGATTCTTCTTCCCCAACATCACACTTCATTGCTGTTGATGCCACCATTCAAACAAATGATCTAATTTATCGTTTCTAGGAACTTTTGAAAAAATGGATCAAAACCCCAGGTTACCTGAGATGTTGCAGTTACATGTTTTAACAGCTCTAAAAAGTTAGATTTTGTCAAAATGAAATAGAACTTTGAAAGGCTTCATAATAGTTGTGAACAACAGCCAGACTCCCCAGATACACTCATCACGGGGCTGCTCTTGTGAATAGCTCAGCACATTCTGCAAATAATATCTCATTAAACCATCCAACCTCCCTGGGAGGAAGCAAGCAGCAGTAGCTTGCAGACCGCTTTCTTCTCCCGCAGTAGGGGGTGTTCCTGCTGCCTTCAAGGAAGCTTCAAGAAACCATAGCCTGCCTGAGAGTTGGTTGGGGGTTTTTTTTGTTTGTTTTTTGTTTTATCTGCTTGCTATAACTCAGAATACTTCCAGAACAACTTCTCTGCATTAGGAAGTGCATTAGGCCTTCCTCCCACCAGGACGCAGGACCACCCTGCAGCCAGCCATTTCCAGTCTTCACTGAGCCCTACTCTGGGCCAGGCACTGGGCTTGAGGCTGGGATCCAGAGATGAAGAAAACACCACTTGTCCTCTTAAATGGGCCTATTGTCTGGCGGGGAGGAAAGACACAAGAGCAGGTTTTCCCTATAGAATGTGGTATATGATCTACTGAAGGTAGGCCATGGATCAGCTGACCCAAGGTAGCTGTCAGAAAAGCCAACATGGCAGCCTTCTACACAGTCAGCTCCAAGGCAGTTGTATCCCTCTGTGCTGTGAACTAGCTAATCCCATTTCCAATTCCCTTTTCCTTTCTGCTTCCCACTAGAGAGGCTGTAAAGCTAAATACTTTTCCAGCCTCTCTGGTAGCTAGAAAGGCCATGTGATCTGGTTCTGGCCAATGAGAAGCAAAAATCTACAGGGTGGTTCTGAGAAAGCTCTTTTGTTTTTGACTAAGAGGAACACTCAGGCCACTGTATCTCTTTGCTCCTTCTTGCCTTGATCCTATTCATGATGGCTGTAGCTACAGCAGCAGTCTTCTAACATGAGGGAAGATCTGAGAGAATTGCTGGTCATTGTTGAGCCCGTGACCTAATAGCAGCTGCCCTCTTTTACTTCTTGTCATGCGAGAAATAAATAACATCTGTTTGTTTAAGCTACTGAAGTTCGGCTTCTGTTGTCTGCTTTCCTTTAACCTCACCCTGGCCCTGAAAGCCCAAGAGTGTAGAGACAAGGGTGGGCAGGACCCTCATACTGCTTTGGCCCTAGATAAAGGACAAGAGGTAAAGTCAGAAAAGATCTGCAGATTAGATAATAGTCCTGTAACAATATTAATTTCCTGATTTTAATCATTACTCTGCAATTACATAAGAAAATGCCTTTGTTCTTTGAAAACACATACTGAAGTATTTAGAGGTAAAGAGGTATTGTGTCTACAACTTACCCCTAAACATTCTAGAAAAAAATCTAAGTATACGTGCGTGCCTGCGTGTGCGCACGCACGCGGGTGTGTGTGTAGAAAGAGAGACAGAATGAGTGATAAAGCAAATGTAAGATATTAACATTTAAGGAAACTAGGTAAAGGATATACAGGAAGTCCTTGTTCAAGTGTTACAACTCTGCTTGCATTATCTGAAAGTATTTTTTAAAAAGTTTTTTTTAAACTACCAGTCTACTCTGGGACCTAAGTTTCACTTGGACTACCAAAGATGACATTATGAGGGTCTTACATACCTCCTGTAGATTCCAAGGTGACTCATCAGAGCCCAGGAGGGTATAGAGGTTACAGGAAGAACAAGGTCTCTGCAGTCAGGCTGCCTGGGTTCCAGTCCTGCAGCTGCTAAGGTCCCGGAGCTGGATAGGTGACCACTCACTCAAGGATTTGGTGAGATAAGGGAGATACCCTGACATTGTGTTTAGCCCAGGTCCCGGCCCACGGTAAATCCTCCATAAATGTTGTTATTGTTATTACTGCCCTCCAGTCACCTTTATAAATGAGATGTAATGACCTGTGTATACTTTAGGGACACTGATCTGGACAGCTGTCTGATGCCAGCTCTCTAATATGAGTTATTGTCCCCATGAAGGCAGGGTGGCCACTGCCGTAGGTGTGGAGGTGCCTGACAAGATGAAGAGTCGAATCCCAGTGGTGCTCCTGGCCTGTGGCTCCTTCAATCCCATCACCAACATGCACCTGCGCTTGTTTGAGGTGGCCAGAGACCACCTACACCAAACAGGTCAGTCGGGGGAGGGGGGGGCAGGGCCAGTGGAAGAGCCGGTGGATTGGGCCTCGTGGGGCTTTGCTGGTGGTTGTCATCATCACCATTAGTAAAACTGCTCAATTTGTGAATTCACAGCATAACTGGTGGCATACATTTCCTCCATCATATTCGGCGAGCTAACACCCCTCAGCCCTGTGACACGTGTACTATTATATCCCTGACCATAAACTTGAACGCTTCTCAGGGCCCACCACCCCCTGCCACCTCGTGTTGCCCATGAAGGCTAAGAAGACACTGGGCACTTTACAGAAACTGTGTCCCAGGCATTCTCCCTGGTGGTGCCAGGAAGCATTTACCTGCACAGCCAGATGAACAGGTAGCATGTGCCTTGCTGCTTTTGTGCATGAGAGCTTTTGCTACTCTTCAGCGGGTAAGTAAACACACTATAATGGGAATTTTGACATTTTCTCCTTTGAATAGATCTTAGACAATTACAAATTAACAGTCTTGCATGTAGAACATTTCCAATATAGATGGCAAGGCTCTGCCAGAAATATTTAATCAGCTGGGAATATTTAATCTAGAAATGTTTCATCTCTTTGACTTTCCATTTCATTATTAAGAGAGTAAAATGGCATTCAGAATCTGCATAATTATTTCTAAAGAATGTAAGTCATTTATATGTTGATGTCAGATGTATATGAAAGCATTTATACATTTATGTATACTTTATATATTCATATATGTATTTTATATTTTTTTGTTCAAAACTATTTTCCTTTAAGGGCAGTGTCTTTAAGCCAGAATCAATTCCTACTTATTTTTAATGTAGAAGAAAAAGTATTTGAGTAACATGCAAATAATTTCTTCAAAGAAGTTATGTACTGTTCACTTGTTTTAAAGGAAATGTCTTTGTTTATACAACAAATATTTTTAATTCAAAAGCTGAAAGTGGGTATCTACCCTTAGTAAATATTAGAGCTCTTACAAAAGAATAAAAAAAATCCAAACAATCCAGTGTATGTTAGCAGTATACCAAAGAAGAAATATAAGTGACATAAACTTAGGAAAAGATGCTCAACGTTGCTAATTATCAGTGAAAATACCAAGAAAAACATGGTAAACAAACACCACTGGGTTATAAGCACCATGAGGGCAGCTACTGTGGCTGCTTGAGCACCACAGAGTTGCCTCCATCCATCACTAGGCTTAGAGTTGGTGCTCAATAAATAGCTTTAGCCTGTGAGATTGGCAAAGATTAAAGACTTACAGAATTCAGTGCTGGCGGGACAGGAAGGGAAACAGACACTCTCATCTATGATAGTGATAGGATTAATGATAAAACACTCCTGGAGGGCAATTTGCTGTTCTGTGACAAAAAAATTTAAAGTCTATACTCATACCCATGATGAGGACAAAAATCAATCAATTGAAACTGAAACAGAACTCACACAGATGTTAGAATTAGGAGATAACATTAAAACAGTTACTATAATTATGTGCCATATGTTCAGAAGTAGAGACCTGGAAAATATAAAAAGGGCTCAACTCAAACATTAAGAGATGAAAACAGTATGTGGGTGAAAAATACACTGGAAAGGATGAATAGATTAGATATTGCAGAAGAAAATGTTAGTGAACTTAATGACAGAACAGTAGAAATGATCTAAAATGAAACACAGAGGGGGGAAAAAGGAATTCTAAAAAGAAAGAAAAGAATATAAATGAGATGTGGGGTAACTTAAAGGAATTTTGAAATACTTGTAATTGTAATCCCAGAAGGAAAAAAAGAGGAAGAACAGGAAAGATTATTTGAATAAATAACTGCAAATTTTCCAAATCTGATGAGAACAGATTTTATAAGTAGCTCAACAAATTCCAAACACAAGAAATGTGAAGAAAACAACACCAAGGTGTATGATAGTAAAAATTCTCAAAACCATTAATAAACAAAAAATCTTACATGCAGTCACAGAAGAACAAAAATAAAGAGGGCAGCAGATTTCCCATTAGTGAATTCAGCAAAAAGGGAATTTAGTGGAATAACATCTTTAAAGTACTGAAAGAAAAAAACTGTCAACCTAGGATTCTATATCCAGCAACAATATATCTTTCAGAAACAAAGGCAAAATAAAGACATTTTCAGATATACAAAAACTGAAAGATTTCAGTCTAACTTTCACTACAAAGGCAAACTTTCACTACAATAAATGCTCAAATCCTTTAGACAGAAGGAAAATGGTGCCAAATTGAAATGTGGGTCTACACAAAGGAATACACGGCACTGATAACCACATGGGCAATTATGTAAGTTTTTCTCTTATTATTTAAATTTCTTTTTTTTTTTTTTTTTTTTTTTTTTAACATTTTTTATTTTATTTTTGGGACAGAGAGAGACAGAGCATGAACGGGGGAGGGGCAGAGAGAGAGGGAGACACAGAATCGGAAACAGGCTCCAGGCTCCGAGCCATCGGCCCAGAGCCTGACGCGGGGCTCGAACTCACGGACCGCGAGATCGTGACCTGGCTGAAGTCGGACGCTTAACCGACTGCGCCACCCAGGCGCCCCTATTTAAATTTCTTTAAAAGATAATTTACTGTTTAAACAAAAATAATAGGAACATATTGTGGGGTTTATAACATACGTAGAAGTAAAATATGTGACATATATATTACATAAAATATATGACAATATCATAAAGAGGGAGAGGGGAAAAATGGAAGAAGACTATTGTAAGGTTCATGTACATGAAGTGGTATAATATTACCTAAAAGTACATTATGATAAGTTAAAGATAGCTAGGTAGTTATTATAAACACTAATACAAGCACTAAAAAAGGCAAAGGTTTAGCTATTAAGCATACAAAGGAAATAAAACAGAATCAGAATATACTCAGTTAATTTAAAAGAAGAAAGGTAAAGAGGAAAGGGTCCAAAGAATAGAGGGGAGAAATAGAGAGCATATAACAAAATGACAGACTTAAATCTAACTGTACCAGTAATCACATAAAATATAAGTTGACCCTTGAACAACACAGATTTGAATTATGCAGGTCAACTTATATGCAGATGTTTTTCAATGAATACACTACAGTTCCGAAAATGTATTTTCTCTTCCTTATGATTTTAAGATTTTCTTTCCTCTAGCTCACTTTGTTGTAAAAATATGGTATGCAACACATACATGTTTCTGTTATCAGTAAGGCTTCTGGTCAACAGTAGGCTATTAGTAGTTAAGTCTGGGGTGTGGGAGAGTCAAAAGTTATATGTGGATTTTCAACTGGCACCCCTAAGGGTCCAGTGTAGTCTAACAACTCCTACTAAAGAGCAGGTGCTGTCAGATTGGATAAAATAAGCAACACCCGGGGCACCTGGGTGGCGCAGTCGGTTGGGCGTCCGACTTCAGCCAGGTCACGATCTCGCGGTCCATGGGTTCGAGCCCCGCGTCAGGCTCTGGGTTGATGGCTCAGAGCCTGGAGCCTGTTTCCGATTCTGTGTCTCCCTCTCTCTCTGCCCCTCCCCTGTTCATGCTCTGTCTCTCTCTGTCCCAAAAATAAATAAATGTTGAAAAAAAAATTAAAAAAAAAAAAAAAAGCAACACCCAACTACAGTCATATCATGCCTATGTGAAACACAGTAAATATAAGGACACAGATAGGTTCAAAGTAAAAGAGTGGAAAACTACTCCATGCTAACACTAATTAAAAGAAAGCCGAAATGGCTAATATCAGAGAAAAAAGATTTCAGAGGAAAGAATATTACCAGGCATAAAGAAAATGATCCCATAATTATAGAGACCGGTTCTTTAAGAGGAAATAATTACCCTAATATTTTTTTTTTTACTCAGTAACATAGAACTGCAAGAAAAAATGGATAAATTTGCAATTACAGTCAGATATTTCTATTCTCATTAACTGATAAAGTACACAAAAAATAAGGATATATAAGACTTGAACGTTATTAATGAATTCAACCTAGTTGACATTTATAGAACACTCAGCAGAATACATGTTCCTTTCTAAGACACAGAGAAAATTTACCAAGATAGACATATTTGGGGCCATAAAAGAAGTCTCAATAAACGTAAAAGGAGTGAAATCACACAAAGTCCATTCTGCAACCACAATAGAAGTCACTGAGAAATCACTAACAGATCTCTGGAATATCCCCAAACATGAAAATGAACTAACACACTTCTAAAAACCCAGTGGTCACAAAAGAAATCCAGATGGAAATTAGAAAATATTTTGAACTAGAGATGAAAACAATATATCAAAAATTAGGGGATGTCACTAAAGCAGTACTTGGGGGAAATTTTATAGTGCTAAACACCATATTAGGAAAATAAAAGGTCTCAAATCAATGATTTTGTCTCCTACTTTAAGAAATTAGGAATAGAGGAGTAAACACAAAGCAAGCATAAGAAAATAAACAAGATCAGAGCAGACATTAATGAAATAGAAAACAGAAACATATTACAGGAAATTAATAAACCAATAACTGTTTCTTTGAGAATATCAAAAAATTGATAAACCTCTAGATAGACTATCAAGGGGGAAAAAAGAGGAAAGACACAAATTACCATTATCAGGAATAAGTTGACATAACTACAGATTCTACTGATATGAAAAAGATAAAGGAATATTATAAAAA
This sequence comes from Neofelis nebulosa, assembly GCF_028018385.1. NCBI lineage: Eukaryota > Metazoa > Chordata > Mammalia > Carnivora > Felidae > Neofelis > Neofelis nebulosa. The sequence goes on along the minus strand of NC_080786.1, from coordinate 35,268,569 downwards.
ACTTTATGCCTATAAATTTGACAACTTAATTGGAATAGACAAATTCCTTGAAAGACACACTATCAAAGCTCATTCAAGAATAGATTTTTTTTTTTAAAGAATAGGTAACCTGAATAGCTCTGTATCAGTGAAATTTCATGTGTGGTTTAAAAACCATCCTACAGAGGATTTGGGGAAAACGGCAGACTAGGGAGCACCAGCAATCTGTCTCCACACCTAGACAGCAGTTGCACTGGCAGAATCGGTCTGATGTAACTATTTTGGAACTCAAGTCTGTTGAAGGCTTGCAACTTCTAAGGGAAGATTGGGGCAGGTAAATTGCAGCTAACTTCAATCAGTTTCAGTGCTTAGCACACTAACAGTTGCCCCCACGTGGCAGGCAGCTGCATACATGTTCCTGGAGCAGCCTGCACACAGCCTGTGATAGCCAAGGATGGCAAAAAGGACACTGTCCCCCAGATATCAGGGATCTGTGTTCTGATCCCCTTTTGCACCTCCCCCAACTCCCAGGATTTGTTGCAAGCCTCTCCCCCTCTGGTTGAAGGGATTTCCAGGGGATTTAAAGGGCCAGTGCCTTTTCCCTCTCCCCTTCTTTTTCTTTTTCTATTGTAGAATCCAGACATTTAAAAATAACTGCATGTAAGGGGGGGGGGGGGGGGGCAGAAATTAAAAATTGATCTCACATGCCCAGAGAAAGACTGAGAAAAGACCTTAAGTTTACACCTCAGACTGATCCTCAGGATAGAGACAGCTTAAAACGACTAAAAAGCGAAATAGTAAACAATAACAAAAACAAAAACAAAAACAAACCTTGGGGAAGGAGGAGAATCTGATTTCCAGAGTTACCACATCATTAGATTCAAATGTCCAGTTTTCTACAAAAACGTCACAAGACCTACAAAGAAGCAGGAAAGTATGGCCCACTCAAAGGAAAAAGATTAATCAACAGAAACTGTCCTTGTAAAAGACCTGAGGGTGGATATACTAGACAATGACTCTAAAGCAACTGTCTTAAAGATGCTCAAAGAACTGAAGGGAGATGTGGAGATAGTCAAGAAACCATGAATGAACAAAATGGAAGTATCAGCAAAGAGACAGAAAACCTATAAGGAGCTAAAAAGATAATCTGGAGCTGAAAATTATAGTTACTGAAATTAAAAATTCACTAGAAAGATTCAAAGACAGATTTGAACAGGCAGAACAAAGACTCAGCAAACTGAAAGATAGGACAATGGAAATTATCAAGTCTGAGGAAAGAAAAAAAAGATTAAAAACCAAATGGAGTATAAGAAACCATTGGACCACCATCAAGTAGACCAACATAGGCATGGTGGGAATCTAAGGAGAAGAGGAATAAAGGAGGAGAGAGAATATTTGAAGAAATAATGGCTGAACATTTTTCAAATTTGATGAAAGACATAAATAAAAATATCCAAGAAGCTCAATGAGCGCCAAGTAAGGAGAAAGCAAAGAGATGCACACTGAGACACATTATAATCAAATGAGACACATTATAACCAAATTTGCAAAAGGGAGACACAGAGAATCTTGAGGGCAATGAGCAAATCATCACATACAAGGATCCCCAATACGATTTTCTGCAGATTTCTCATCAGACACTGTGGAGACCAGACACAGTGGGCTGATATATTCCGAGTGCTAGAAGAAAATAGGTGTCAACCAAGAACCCTGTATCTGGCAAAACTGTCCTTCAAAAGTGGGAGAGAGGGTTGGGACCCGTGTTTTGTGGGACAGATCTGATGTGTCCTAACACTGGCTGAGATAGATGCTGATAACCTCTGTAAGCAGGTTCAACTCCTGGCAGACATGTGTATCCTTACTGATGAAAATGACAATAAAATTGGGGCCAAGACCAAAAAGGATTGTCACCTGAATGAAAACATAGAGAAAGGATTATTGCATTGAGCTTGTAGGGTTATCTTATTCAACACTGAAAATAAGCTCCTGCTACAACAGAGATCAAATGCAGAAATTACCTTTCCAGGTTGTTTTACCAATACTTGTTATAGTCATCCAGTAAGTAATCCAGGAGAGCTAAAAGAAAATGATGCAGTTGGAGTAAAATGAGCAACACAGAAACATTTAAAGGCTGAATTAGGAATTCCCATGAAAGAGGTTCCCCCAGACGAAGTTAATTATCTAACAGGAATTCACTACAAGTTCCAATCAGATGGTATCTGGGGGCGGGGGGGGGGGCGGGGAAGGGACATGAAATTGATTACATTTTGTGAGCAAGAACCTAACTTTGAGGGGCGCCTGGGTGGCGCAGTCGGTTAAGCGTCCGACTTCAGCCAGGTCACGATCTCGCGGTCCGTGAGTTCGAGCCCCGCGTCAGGCTCTGGGCTGATGGCTCGGAGCCTGGAGCCTGTTTCCGATTCTGTGTCTCCCTCTCTCTCTGCCCCTCCCCTGTTCATGCTCTGTCTCTCTCTGTCCCAAAAATAAATAAAAAACGTTGAAAAAAAAAAAAAAATTTAAAAGAACCTAACTTTGAATCCAGATCCCAGTGAGATTAAGAGGTATTATTATGTGTCAAAGGAATAGTTAAAAGAACTTTTGGACAAGGTAGCCAGTGGTGAAATGAAGAGAACTCCATGGTTTCAAATTATTGTCGAGAATTTCCACTTTAAATAGTGGAATAAACTTAAATCATTTGAATAAGTTTGTTGACCATGAGAAGATACATAGAATGTGAATGTTGAGATGAATGGTTAGTAAAATACTGAAACTTTTCTCTACTTAGTAACCTCAACATGATTTTTTTATTTTTTTGATACATTGTGGTAAACATTGTCAGCACACTAGCGGAGCACTTTGCTTTTTGCCAAATGCTTTATAAATCATTAAATTTTCATCATAGTCCAGGGGGGGAAAAGTGAAGGATAAATTAAGACATACCTAGATTAACAAAAGCTGAGGGAGTTTGTTACCATTAGATCTACCTTGCAAGAAATAGGGAGTTCTGTAAGGTGAAGTGAAAGGAAACTAGACAGTAACTCAAATCTGAATAGAGAAATAAAGATCTCAATAAAGGTAAATACATGGGAAATTATAAAATCTAGGGTTATTGCAACAGTGGTTTGTAATTGCACATTTTGTTTCCTACAGAATTTAAGAGATTGTTACATTTGAAGAAAAAAATTCATTTGTCTAAAAGCTAGTATTACTGTAACTTTGGCTTGTAATTCCAAATCATGTTTTCTATATAATTTAAGAGACAAATGCATTTAAAAGAATTATAACTTTATGTTTTGGGGCACACACTGTATGAAGATGTTAACTGGTGACATCAACAACCAAAAAGGGTGGGGACGGAGGTTTAAAGGAGCAGAGATTTTGTATGCCATTGAAGTTATACTGGTGTAAATTAAAGCATTGTAACTTCTGGATGTCAAGTGTAATCCCCATGGTAACGACAAAGAAAATAGTTATAGAATATACCCGAAAGGAAATGAGAAGGAATTTAAACATTCCACTACAAAAAAATCAACTAAACACAAAAGAAGACAGTAATGAAGGAAAAAGGGGGAAAAAAACCATAAAGCGTTTAGGAAACAAACAGCACTATGACAGAAGTTCGTCCTTATCAGGAATTACTTTAACTGTAAATCTTTTAAACTCTCCAATCAAAAGACAGAGATTGGCAGAAGGAAAAAAATCCATGATCCAACTATATACTATATACAAGAGATACTTTATATCCAAAGACAAAAATAGATTGAAAATGAAAGGTTGGAAGAAGATACTTCATGAAAATAATCAAATATAGCAGGAGTGCTTGTACTATTTTCAGACAATATAGACTTTAAAACAAGAAGAGTTACAAGAGACAAAGAAGGACACTGTAGAATTATAAAGAGGACAATCCAACAAGAAGAAAGAACAATTATAAATATTTATGCACCCAAATACAGAAAGCAGCTATTAACAAACATAAAGGAAGAAATTGGTAATTAGGGACTTTAACATCCCACTTATATCAATGGATAGGTCATCCAACAGAAAATCAGCAATGAAACAGGGGCTATGAATGACATATTGGACCAGATGGATCTAACAGATATATTTAGAATATTCCATCCTAAAACCATGGGATACACATTCTTTTCCAGTGCACATGTAATGTTCTCCAGAGTAGATCACTCATTAGTCCACAAAACAAGTTTCAACAAATTCAAAAACAATGAAGGCACACCATGCATCTGTCCTGACCACAACACTGTGAAACTAGAAATCAACCACAAGAAAAAGTCTGGAAAGAAAACAAATGCATGGAGGTTGAATAACCTGCTACTAAACAATGAATGGGTCAGCCAAGAAATCAAAGAGGAAATAAAAAAATACATGGACAAATGAAAATGAAAACATTATAGTCCAAAATCTTAGGGTGCAACAAAAGCTAACAGAGAAGATAATAGCAATACAGGTCTACCTCAAGAAACAAGAAAAATACTAAATAAACAACTTAACCTTAGACCTAAAGCAGCTAGAAAAGGAACCAAAAAAGGCCACAATCAGTAGAAGGAAGGAAATAATATAGATTACAAGAGAAATAGGTAAGATAGAAACTAAAAAAAATACAACAGTAGAACAGATCAAGGAAACTGGGAGCTGGTTCTTGTTGATTTGTTGAAAATCAACAAAATTGATAAACCTCTAGCCAGACTCAAAAAAAAAAAAAAAAAGAAAGAAGGGAGGGAGGGTGGGAGGAAGGAAGGAGAAATAACACCACAGAAATACAAAGTTATTTGTCTCCTATAAGGGATTATTGTGAAAAATTATATGCCAACAAATTGAACAACCTAGAAGAAATGGATAAATTCCTAGAAACATAACCTCCCAAAACTGAACCAGGAAGAAGTAGGGAATTTGAACATATTTAAAGTTTGAACTGATTTAAAAACAAAAAAAAACTCCAACAAAGGTTCAGGACCAGACAGCTTCACAGGAGAATTCCACCAAACATTTGAATAAGAGTTAATAACTGTTCATCTCAAACTATTCCAAAAAATAAAAGGAGGAAATCTTCCAAATTCATCTGTGAGGCCAGCATTACCCTGATACAAAAACCAGATAAAGATACCCCCAAAAGAGAAAATTACAGGCCAATATCTCTGATGAGCATAGATGCAAAAGTCCTCCACAAAATATTGGCAAACTGAATTCAACAATACATTAAAAAAAACATTCAGGGGCACCTGGGTGGCTCAGTTGGTTAAGTGTCTGACTTCGGCTCAGGTCATCATGATCTCACAGTTTGTGAATTCGAGCCCTGCATCCGGCTCTGTGCTGACAGCTCAGAGCCTGGAGCCTACTTCGGATTCTGTGTTTCCTCCTCTCTGCCCCTTTCCTGCTCATGCTCAGTGTCTGTCCCTCAATAATAAATAAATGTTAAAAAAAAAATTCTTAAAAAACAAACATTCACAACAGTTAAATGGAATTTATTCCTGGGATGCAAGGCTGGGTCAATATTCACAAATCAATCAATGTGATACATCACATCAACAAGAGAAAGGATAAAAACCCTATCATTTCAGTGGAAGGAGAAAAACCACCTGACACAAAGCACAATATCCATTCATGATAATAAAAAACTCAATAAAGGGGGTTTTGAGGGAACATACCTCTATATAATAATGGCCCTATGTGAAAAACCCACAGCTGACATCATACTCAATGGTGAAAAACTAAGAACTTTTTCCCTAAGATCAAGAAAAAGACAAGAATGTCCACTGTCACCACTTTTATTCAGCATAGTACTCTAAGTCCTAGCCACAGCAGTCAGACAACAAAAAGAAATAAAAGACATCCAAATTGGTAAGGAATAAGTAAAATTTTCACTATTTGCAGATAACATAATATTACATCTAGAAAATCCTAAAGATGCCACCAAGAAAACCTGCAACTGATAAGTGAATTCAGTAAGTTTGCAGGGTACTAAATCAATATACAGAAATCTGTTACATTTCTATATGCCAATAATGAAGCAGAAGAAAGAGATATTAGGAAAACAATGCTATTTACAATTGCACCCAAAATAATGAAATGCCTAGGAATAAACTTAACCAAGGAGGTGAAGACATGTACTCTGAAAGCTATAAAACATTGATAAAAGAAACTGAAGACAACATAAATAAATGGAAAGATATTCCATGCTCATGGGTGGGGAGAACAAATGTTAAAATGTCTGTATTACCAAAGCAGTCTGAACATTTAATGCAATCCCTATCAAGTTTTTCACAGAACTAGAACAAACAATCCTAAAATTTGTATGAAACCACAAAAGACCCCAAACTGCCATAGCAATCTTGAAAAAAAAAAGAACAAAAATGGAGGTATCACAATTCCGGATTTCAAGACATAGAACAAAGCTCTAGTAATCAAAATAGTATGTTACTGGCACAAACAACAGACACATAGGTCAATGGAACAGAATAGAGAGCCCAGAAATAAACCCAAAATTAAATGGTTAATCTTCAACAGAGGAGGCAGGCATATGCAAGGAGAGAAAGACAGTCTCTTAAACAAATGGTGTTGGGAAAACTGGAGAGCTACGTGCAAAAGAATGAAACCAGACCACTTTCTTACACCATAAACAAAAATAAAATCAAAATGGACTAAAGACCTAAATGTGAGAGACTAAAACCATAAAACTCCTTGAAGAGAGCAGAGGTAGTAATTTCCCTGACACTGGGTGTAGTAACATTTTTCTACATATGTCTCCTACAGCAAAGTACTAGAAGTTATAGCCAGAGCAATTAGGCAAGAAAAAGAAACAAAACACATCCAAATTGAAAAGGAAAAAGTAAAATTATCTATGTTTGCAAATGATATGATCTGATATGTAGAAACCCCTAAAATTTACACACACACACACACACACACACACACACACACACACAATCTTTAGAATAAATGAATTCAGCAACATAGCAGGATACAAAGTCAACATGCAAAATTCAATTATATCTATACACTAACAATGAACAATGTGAAGGTAAATTATGAAAACCATTTCATTTATAATAGCATCAAAAAGATTAAGATACTTTGGAATTATCTTAACCAAGGAGGCAAAAGACTTGTGTAATGAAAACTCAACACAGTTGCTGAAAGAAGTTATAAATAAATGGAAACACCCCATGCTCATGGATTGAGAAAAGTTATTGTTAAAAATAACTTAGGTTAAAATTTTTAACCTCCTATTAAAAAGTCAATACTTGGGGCGCCTGGGTGGCTCAGTTGGTTAAGCGTCTGACTTCGGCTCAGGTCACAATCTCGTGGTCCGCGGGTTTGAGCCCCACATCGGGCTCTGGGCTGATGGCTCAGAGCCCGGAGCCTGCTTCCGATTCTGTGTTTCCCTCTCTCTCTGCCCCTCCCCCATTCATGCTGTGTCTCTCTCTGTCTGAAAAATAAATAAACGTTAAAAAAAATTAAAAAAATTTAAAAAGTCAATACTATCCAAAGAAATCTACAGTTCCATGCATTCTCTACCAAAATCCTAATGACATGTTTTGCAGAAATAGAAAAACCCATCCTAAAATTCTTAGGAAATCTCGAGAAACCCCAAATAGCACAACAGCCTTTAAGAACAAAACTGGAGAACTCACACTTGCTGATTTCAAACTTAACTGCAGTGCTGCAATAATCAAAACAATGTGGTCCTGGCATAAAGACAGACATTTATAGTATATAGACCAAGGGAATAGAATAAAGAGCCCAGAAATGAACCCTCGCATATAGGGTCAAATGATTTTTGATAAGGGCGCCAAGATCATTCAATTGTGAAAGGTTAGTCATTTCACCAAATGGTACTGGGAAAACTGGACATCCACATGCAAAAGAATAAAGTTGGACCCTTACCTAACACCATATACAAAAATTAAGTCAAAATGGATCTAGGACCTAAATATAAGAAAAAGAATAAAGCTCTTAAAAGAAAACATAAGATAAAATTTTAACAATGAATTTGGCAGTGATCTCTTGGATATGACACCGAAAGCATAGGTAACCAAAGGAAAAATAGACCAGTTGGACTTGGTGAAAATCTTAAAATTTTGTGTATCAAAAGACACTAACAAGAGTAAAAAGACAACCCAGAGAATAGGAGAAAATATTTGTAAATTATGTATCTAATAAGAAATTAATACCCAGAAAAATAGAGAACTCCTAAAACTTAAAACAAATGAACCAATTAAAAAATGGACAAAGGAATTGAATAGACATTTCTCTAAAGAAAATATACAAATGGCAAAGAAACACATGATAAGATGCTCAACATCACTAATCACTAGGGAAACACAAATTAAAACTACAATAAGATTCTACCTCACACCTAGTAGGATGGCTGCTATCAAAAAAAAAAAAAAAAAGAACACAATTGTTGGCGAGGATATGGAGAAATTGGAACCTTGTGCACTGTTGATAGGAATGTAAAATGGTGTAGCCATTGTGGAAAACAGTATGGCAGTTCCTCAAAAAAGTTGAAATAGAATTTCCATATGATCCAGCAATTCCACTTCTGGTATGTACCAAAAATAATTGAAAGCAGGGTCTCAAAGAGACATTTGTATACCCTTGTTCATAGCAGTATTATTCACAGGAGCTGAAATGTGGAAGCAACCCAAGTGCCTATTGATGGATCAATAAATAATCAAAATGTGGTATATGCATACAATGGACTATTATTCACCCTCAAAAGAAAGGAAATTCTGCAATATGCTGTAACATGAATGAATCCTGAGGACATATATGCTAAATGAAATAAGCCAATCAGAAAAAGACAAATACTGTATGAGTACGTTTATATGAGAAACTTAGAGTAAATTTATATGAGAAACATTTATATGAGAATGCATAGAGATAGAAAGTAGTATGGTGGTTGCCAGGGGCTGGAGGAGGGGGAAATGGGGAAGTATTATTTAATGGGTATAAGAGTTTCAGTTTTACAACATGAAAAGAGCTATGGAGATGGACAGTGGTGATGACTGTACAACATTACGAATGTATTTAATACCACTAAACTGTTAAAAAAGGCTTAAGATGGCAAATTTTGTTATGTATATTTTACCACAATAAAAAAAACTGTCCCCCACCATACATACATAAATTAATAATTTCACTGGTGAATTCTGCCAAACATTTAAGGAAGAAATAATATTGGTTGTATACAGTCTCTTCCAGAAAATCAAAGAGGAGAGACTACTTCACAACTCCATCTGTGACTCCAGCATTACCCAGATATCAAAACCAAGCAAAGACATCACAAGAAAAGAAAGCTATATGCTAGTATCCCTCATGAACATAGATCAAAATCCTAAACAAAATATTTCTAAAAAATCTAACAGTATATATACAGGATAATATATCAGTACCAATCTCCTCTCTTGATTGTCTCACAGATGAATGCTTAGTTTAACACCCAAAAATCAGTTAATGTAATTCATTACATTAATAAACTAAAAAGAAAAAGAAATATGTGATTATCTCAGTAAAGACAGTTGTCAAAAGCCAACATCCACCCCTAATATTAAAAAAAAGAAAGAGCTCTCCCTGGTATCTCACCGCTGCATCGGTGCAGGTAGGGGATTGAGCTCGAGCTAGCTCGAATAAAGGCTTTTTTGCTTTTGCATCGGACTCGGCTCCCTGGTGGTCTTTGGGGATCACGAATTCTGGGCATAACACCAACACCAATATCAAGAAGCTTACCCAGTATGTTTTCTTCTAGTGGCTTTACGATTTCAAGTTTTATGTAAGATCCTTGGGAAGATGGCGGCGTAGGAGGACGCTGGGCTCACCGCGCGTCCTGCTAATCACTTAGATTCCACCTACACCTGCCTAAAGAACCCAGAAAACCGCCAGAGGATTAGCAGAACGGAGTCTCCGGAGCCAAGCGCAGACGAGAGGCCCACGGAAGAGGGTAGGAAGGGCGGCGAGGCGGTGCGCGCTCCACGGACTGGCGGGAGGGAGCCGGGGCGGAGGGGCGGCTCGCTGGCCAAGCAGAGCCCCCGAGTCGGGCTGGCAAAAGCGGAGGGGCCGGACGGACTGTGTTCTGACAGCAAGCGCGACTTAGCGTCTGGGAGGTCATAAGTTAACAGCTCTGCTCAGAAAGCGGAAAGGCTGGAGGACAAAGGGAGGGAGAGCTGCTGAGCCCCCGGACGGACGGCAGAGCTCAGCTTGGCGGGGAACAAAGGCGCTCGCCAGCGCCATCTCCCCCGCCCATCCCCCAGCCAAAATCCCAAAGAGAACCAGTTCCTGCCAGGGAACTTGCTCGCTCCGCGCAAACACCCAACTCTGTGCTTCTGCGGAGCCAAACCTCCGGCAGCGGATCTGACTCCCTCCTGCTGCCACAGGGCCCCTCCTGAAGTGGATCACCTAAGGAGAAGCGAGCTAAGCCTGCCCCTCCTGCCCCGGTGCACCTTGCCTACCCACCCCAGCTAATACGCCAGCTCCCCAGCACCACAAGCCTGGCAGTGTGCAAGTAGCCCAGACGGGCCACGCCACCCCACAGTGAATCCCGCCCCTAGGAGAGGGGAAGAGAAGGCACTCACCAGTCTGACTGTGGCCCCAGCGGTGGGCTGGGGGCAGACATCAGGTCGGACTGCGGCCCCGCCCACCAACTCCAGTTATACACCACAGCACGGGGGAAGTGCCCTGCAGGTCCTCACCGCTCCAGGGACTGTCCAAAATGACCAAACGGAAGAATTCCCCTCAGAAGAATCTCCAGGAAATAACAACAGCTAATGAACTGATCAAAAAGGATTTAAATAATATAACAGAAAGTGAATTTAGAATAATAGTCATAAAATTAATCGCTGGGCTTGAAAACAGTATACAGGACAGCAGAGAATCTCTTGCTACAGAGATCAAGGGACTAAGGAACAGTCACGAGGAGCTGAAAAACGCTTTAAACAAAATGCAAAACAAAATGGAAACCACCACGGCTCGGATTGAAGAGGCAGAGGAGAGAATAGGTGAACTAGAAGATAAAGTTATGGAGAAAGAGGAAGCTGAAAGAAAGAGAGATAAAAAAATCCAAGAGTATGAGGGGAAAATTAGAGAACTAAGTGATACACTAAAAAGAAATAATATACGCATAATTGGTATCCCAGAGGAGGAAGAGAGAGGGAAAGGTGCTGAAGGGGTACTTGAAGAAATTATAGCTGAGAACTTCCCTGAACTGGGGAAGGAAAAAGGCATTGAAATCCAAGAGGCACAGAGAACTCCCTTCAGACGTAACTTGAATCGATCTTCTGCACGACATATCATAGTGAAACTGGCAAAATACAAGGATAAAGAGAAAATTCTGAAAGCAGCAAGGGATAAACGTGCCCTCACATATAAAGGGAGACCTATAAGACTCGTGACTGATCTCTCCTTTGAAACTTGGCAGGCCAGAAAGGCTTGGCACGATATCTTCAGTGTGCTAAACAGAAAAAATATGCAGCCGAGAATCCTTTATCCAGCAAGTCTGTCATTTAGAATAGAAGGAGAGATAAAGGTCTTCCCAAACAAACAAAAACTGAAGGAATTTGTCACCACGAAACCAGCCCTACAAGAGATCCTAAGGGGGATCCTGTGAGACAAAGTACCAGAGACATCACTACAAGCATAAAACATACAGACATCACAATGACTCTAAACCCGTATCTTTCTATAATAACACTGAATGTAAATGGATTAAATGCGCCAACCAAAAGACATAGGGTATCAGAATGGATAAAAAAACAAGACCCATCTATTTGCTGTCTACAAGAGACTCATTTGAGATCTGAGGACACCTTTAGATTGAGAGTGAGGGGATGGAGAACTATTTATCATGCTACTGGAAGCCAAAAGAAAGCTGGAGTAGCCATACTTATATCAGACAAACTAGACTTTAAATTAAAGGCTGTAACAAGAGATGAAGAAGGGCATTATATAATAATTACAGGGTCTATCCATCAGGAAGAGCTAACAATTATAAATGTCTATGCGCCAAATACCGGAGCCCCCAGATATATAAAACAGTTACTCATAAACATAAGCAACCTTATTGATAAGAATGTGGTCATTGCAGGGGACTTTAACACCCCACTTACAGAAATGGATAGATCATCTAGACACACAGTCAATAAAGAAACAAGGGCCCTGAATGATACATTGGATCAGATGGACTTGACAGATATATTTAGAACTCTGCATCCCAAAGCAACAGAATATACTTTCTTCTCGAGTGCACATGGAACATTCTCCAAGATAGATCATATACTGGCTCACATGCATACTTTCAGACCACAATGCTATGAAGCTTGAAATCAACCACAGGAAAAAGTCTGGAAAACCTCCAAAAGCATGGAGGTTAAAGAACACCCTACTAACGAATGAGTGGGTCAACCAGGCAATTAGAGAAGAAATTAAAAAATATATGGAAACAAACGAAAATGAAAATACAACAATCCAAACTCTTTGGGACGCAGCGAAGGCAGTCCTGAGAGGAAAATACATTGCAATCCAGGCCTATCTCAAGAAACAAGAAAAATCCCAAATACAAAATCTAACAGCACACCTAAAGGAAATAGAAGCAGAACAGCAAAGGCAGCCTAAACCCAGCAGAAGAAGAGAAATAATAAAGATCAGAGCAGAAATAAACAATATAGAATCTAAAAAAACGGTAGAGCAGATCAACGAAACCAAGAGTTGGTTTTTTGAAAAAATAAACAAAATTGACAAACCTCTAGCCAGGCTTCTCAAAAAGAAAAGGGAGATGACCCAAATAGATAAAATCATGAATGAAAATGGAATTATTACAACCAATCCCTCAGAGATACAAACAATTATCAGGGAATACTATGAAAAATTATATGCCAACAAATTGGACAACCTTGAAGAAATGGACAAATTCCTAAACACCCACACTCTTCCAAAACTCAATCAGAAGGAAATAGAAAGCTTGAACAGACCCATAACCAGTGAAGAAATTGAATCGGTTATCAAAAATCTCCCAACAAATAAGAGTCCAGGACCAGATGGCTTCCCAGGGGAGTTCTACCAGACGTTTAAAGCAGAGATAATACCTATCCTTCTCAAGCTATTCCAAGAAATAGAAAGGGAAGGAAAACTTCCAGACTCATTCTATGAAGCCAGTATTACTTTGATTCCTAAACCAGACAGAGACCCAGTAAAAAAAGAGAACTACAGGCCAATATCCCTGATGAATATGGATGCAAAAATTCTCAATAAGATACTAGCAAATCGAATTCAACAGCATATAAAAAGAATTATTCACCATGATCAAGTGGGATTCATTCCTGGGATGCAGGGCTGGTTCAACATTCGCAAATCGATCAACGTGATACATCACATTAACAAAAAAAAAGAGAAGAACCATATGATCCTGTCAATCGATGCAGAAAAGGCCTTTGACAAAATCCAGCACACTTTCTTAATAAAAACCCTTGAGAAAGTCGGGATAGAAGGAACATACTTAAAGATCATAAAAGCCATTTATGAAAAGCCCACAGCTAACATCATCCTCAATGGGGAAAAACTGAGAGCTTTTTCCCTGAGATCAGGAACACGACAGGGATGCCCACTCTCACCGCTGTTGTTTAATATAGTGCTGGAAGTTCTAGCATCAGCAATCAGAAAACAAAAGGAAATCAAAGGCATCAAAATTGGCAAAGATGAAGTCAAGCTTTCGCTTTTTGCAGATGACATGATATTATACATGGAAAATCCGATAGACTCCACCAAAAGTCTGCTAGAACTGATACATGAATTCAGCAAAGTTGCAGGATACAAAATCAATGTACAGAAATCAGTTGCATTCTTATACACTAACAATGAAGCAACAGAAAGACAAATAAAGAAACTGATCCCATTCACAATTGCACCAAGAAGCATAAAATACCTAGGAATAAATCTAACCAAAGATGTAAAAGATCTGTATGCTGAAAACTATAGAAAGCTTATGCAGGTAATTGAAGAAGATATAAAGAAATGGAAAGATATTCCCTGCTCATGGATTGGAAGAATAAATATTGTCAAAATGTCAATACTACCCAAAGCTATCTACACATTCAATGCAATCCCAATCAAAATTGCACCAGCATTCTTCTTGAAACTAGAACAAGCAATCCTAAAATTCATATGGAACCACAAAAGGCCCCGAATAGCCAAAGTAATTTTGAAGAAGAAGACCAAAGCAGGAGGCATCACAATCCCAGACTTTAGCCTCTACTACAAAGCTGTCATCATCAAGACAGCATGGTATTGGCATAAAAACAGACACATAGACCAATGGAATCGAATAGAAACCCCAGAACTAGACCCACAAACGTATGGCCAACTCATTTTTGACAAAGCAGGAAAGAACATCCAATGGAAAAAAGACAGTCTCTTTAACAAATGGTGCTGGGAGAACTGGACAGCAACATGCAGAAGGTTGAAACTAGACCACTTTCTCACACCATTCACAAAAATAAACTCAAAATGGATAAAGGACCTGAATGTGAGACAGGAAACCATCAAAACCTTAGAGGAGAAAGCAGGAAAAGACCTCTCTGACCTCAGCCGTAGCAATCTCTTACTCGGCACATCCCCAAAGGCAAAGGAATTAAAAGCAAAAGTGAATTACTGGGACCTTATGAAGATAAAAAGCTTCTGCACAGCAAAGGAAACAACCAACAAAACTAAAAGGCAACCAACGGAATGGGAAAAGATATTTGCAAATGTCACATCGGACAAAGGGCTAGTATCCAAAATCTATAAAGAGCTCATCAAACTCCACACCCGAAAAACAAATAACCCAGTGAAGAAATGGGCAGAAAACATGAATAGACACTTCTCTAAAGAAGACATCCGGATGGCCAACAGGCACATGAAAAGATGTTCAACGTCGCTCCTCATCAGGGAAATACAAATCAAAACCACACTCAGATACCACCTCACGCCAGTCAGAGTGGCCAAAATGAAGAAATCAGGAGACTATAGATGCTGGAGAGGATGTGGAGAGACGGGAACCCTCTTGCACTGTTGGTGGGAATGCAAATTGGTGCAGCCGCTCTGGAAAGCAGTGTGGAGGTTCCTCAGAAAATTAAAAATAGACCTACCCTATGACCCAGCAATAGCACTGCTAGGAATTTATCCAAGGGATACAGGAGTACTGATGCATAGGGGCACTTGTACCCCAATGTTTATAGCAGCACTCTCAACAATAGCCAAATTATGGAAAGAGCCTAAATGTCCATCAACTGATGAATGGATAAAGAAATTGTGGTTTATATACACAATGGAATACTACATGGCAATGAGAAAAAATGAAATATGGCCTTTTGTAGCAACGTGGATGGAACTGGAGAGTGTGATGCTAAGTGAAATAAGCCATACAGAGAAAGACAGATACCATATGGTTTCACTCTTATGTGGATCCTGAGAAACGTAACAGAAACCCATGGGGGAGGGGAAGGGAAAAAAAAAAAAAAAAAAGAGGTTAGAGTGGGAGAGAGCCAAAGCATAAGAGACTGTTAAAAACTGAGAACAAACTGAGGGTTGATGGGGGGTGGGAGGGAGGGCAGGGTGGGTGATGGGTATTGAGGAGGGCACCTTTTGGGATGAGCACTGGGTGTTGTATGGAAACCAATTTGACAGTAAATTTCATATATTAAAAATAAATAAATAAATAAATAAATAAATAAATAAATAAATAAATAAATAAAATAAAAAAATAAAAAAAATGGAAAAAATAAAAAAATAAAAAAATAAAATGAAAAAAAAAAATAATAAAAAAAATAAAAAAAATAAAAAAAATAAAAAAGAAAGAAAATACAAAAGAGCATATTAGGAATGGAAAGGAATTTCTTCAACCCAGTAAAAAAAAAACTATCTGTGAAAAACCTACTGTTAACATCTTAATGGTGAAAAGCTAAATGTTTTACCCTTAAGAACAGGAACAAGATAAGGATCTCCATGCTTGCCCCTTCTATTCAACACTGTACTGGAGGTACTGGCCAAAACAGTAAGGCAGGAAAAAGAAATAAAACCTAAAGACAACACAGAAGAGAAAGGATAGTCTTTTTAAAAAATGGTGCTGAAACAATTGGATACACTAATATGCAAAAAAGAAAAAATGGCACTTCAATTCATAGCTCACACCATGTGCAAAAACTAACTCAAAATGTATCATAAACTTTATTTTATATATATATATAATTTATTGTCAAATTGGTTTCCATACAACGCCCAGTGCTCATCCCAATAGGTGCCCTCCTCAGTGCCCATCACCCACTTTCCCCTCTCCCCCACCCCCCATCAACCTTCAGTTTGTTCTCAGTATTTAAGAATCTCTTATGGTTTGCCTCCTCCCTCCCTCTCTGTAACTATTTCCTCCCCTTCCCCTCCCCCCCCCAGGTCTTCTGTTAAGTTTCTCAGGATCCACATATAAGTGAAAACCTATGGTATCTGCCTTTCTCTGCCTGACTTATTTCACTTAGCATAATACCGCCCAGTTCTATCCACATTGCTGCAAATGCCCAGATTTCATTCTTTCTCATTGCCAAGTAGTATTCCATTATATATATAAACCACAATTTCTTTATCCATTTGTCAGTTGATGGACATTTAGGCTCTTTCCATAATTTGGCTATTGTTGAAAGTGCTGCTATGAAGCCTAAAACTATAAAATTTCTAGAAGAAAACATAGGACAAAATCGTTGTGACCTTAGGTTAAGACTTCTCAGATGAGACCCCACAAAAAGCATACTCCAAATAGAAAAACAAACAAGTATAAATTAGACCTTATTAAAATTAAAAGCTTCCATTCTTCAAAAATGAGTACGAGAATGAAGACAAGCCATAGACTGGGAGAAAAGATTTGCAAAGCCTATATCTGATAAAAGATTGCACCTACAATATATAAGGACCTCTTAATTCAGTAATTTTAAAAAAAAAAAAAACAAGCAATAAAAAAATGGGGAAAATATTGGAACAGAGTCTTCACCAAAAAAATATAGAGGTATGGCAAATAAGCACATGGAGAGATGTTCGATTAAATAAGGGAAATGTAGAATAAGACCACAAATAAGAGATACCACTGCTCCCATACCAGAATGGCTAAAATTGAAAAGGCTAACCTAGAACCCAGGTCAAAGACATGGAACAATTGCAAGTTTCAGTCACTGCTGGTAGGAACATGAATATGCAATGGCTATGGAAAACAGCTTGACAATTTCTTTCAAGCTAAATGTTTACCTGCCATATGATTCAGCTGTTCCATTTCTAGGTATTTACCCAAGAGAAATTAAAGCTTCCACTCACGTGAAGACTCATGCACAAATGTTCAGAGCAGCTTAATTACAACGGCCCCAAACTGGAAACAATCCAAGCTTCCATCAACACGTGAATAAACAGGTGGTGGTTTATCCACACAGTGGAATAGTACTCAGCAACAAAAAAGAATGAACCCAAAACATAGATGAATCTCAAGATAATTATGCTGAAAGAAGCCAGAGCAAAAAAAGAGTACATATTTTATGTATTCCATATGTAAAAAATTCTAGAAGTTACAAACTAATCTACAGTGACAGCAAACAGATTAGTAGTTGGGGGTCAGGGTGTAGCATGGGACAGGAGAGAAGGATTACAAAATGACACGAGGAAAACATTGGGAAGTGATACTGTGTTTGTTATTTTGATTGTTGTTTTGGTTTCTTGGGTATATACATGCTAAAACATACTAAATTATACCCTTTAAATATATTTGGTTTATTGTATGTCAATTATACCTCAATAAAAAATACCAAACTTAAAAAAAAAAAAAAAGATTCCACAAGGCTGCTTCAGTTATATGTAAAATGTGATAAATTCTGTAGGACATATGACCCGATTTCTTTAACAAATAAGTAGTGAGAAAGAAGAATTGGAAACTGTATAATTCAAGACATTTAAGACACATATGAAACAATACCATGTATGGACCTTATTTGAATCCTGATTCACGTCAACTATAAAATGATATTCATGCAAGACTTGGGAAAATCTGAAGACCGAGCAACTGGTTGGTAGATGTATTAAAGAATTTTTTTTAATTTACATTTATTTATTTTTGAGAGACACAATGAGACAGAGCACGAGCGGAGGAGGGGCAGAGAGACAGAAGGAGACACAGAATCTGAAGCAGGCTCCAGGCTCTGAGCAAGCGTTCAGCACAGAGCCCTATGTGGGGCTCGAACCCACGAACCGTGAGATCATGACCTGAGCCGAAGTCGGACACTCAACCGACTGAGCCACCCAGGCGCCCCAATGTATTAAAGAATTAATTTTTAAGGTCAATAATTGTTTTTGTGTTAAAATAAAAAGTGTCCTTATCTCTCAGAAAGAAAGTATATACTCTTGGTCTACCAATTCCACTTCACAAAATTTATCCTAAAGCAAGCGTGTGGGGCGAAAAAGAACATTTCTATTTGGAAGTAAGAAGAAATTTATTTCCCTGTAAATCTCTAAACAGTGCGTGGAGTAATGTTCTTTTCGGGATATATACCCTCTGCTTGACTTGATATAAACATCTGTTTGACTCTTAGCCACTAAATGCCTTTTCCTGCCAACCTTGACTCATCAGAAATGCCCCCTGGCTTCATGGGGGTTGTCTTTGCTGTGAGGCTCATCAGGGTACAGTATGCGGTCTGCATTGTAGAATGTGTCACTTCACAGACAGGTATCTTCATCTGTACTATTTGGGGGACATAAGCATCCCTTGATGTAGTTGCAGACTCTCTTTTTGCTGCATGGGAAGGAAGGCTCTGGCATGGTCCAGCGAGGTGTCAGAGAGTGTTCCTGATCTCCCAAGATCATGGTAACCACAGAATGCATGGATAATCTATCATGGATATATTATGTGTATTATATGTGATTTCTATCAATCGGGGTATTTGTGAGTGGAGGGGCCTTGGTTATGAATGACCTCAAGCACTTTCTTTTCTTTATTCTCAGTCATTCTTCTATGCAAAGTACTTGGTCACTTTTGAAAGTCCAGAATGGAGTCCCCTGCTTGTGTTATTGAATGTTATACATTCGGCTGACACCTTTCAACATCCCACAGATATTTACAGCGTCTTATCCAGACCGGCACTGTTGCTGGAGATAGAATTGATTAAATTGCATGCCCTGCCCAACAGGAATGCATGAGTAGCCTAGGTCACCTGAGGAATTTTACCTCTGTGGGATAGGACTGTCTGCTTCCCTTAGACAGTGAGATGCATGGTAGCAGGCGACTGTGGCACTTGGTAAAAAGGAGGGGCCTTTCCCACCTGGCATGTGGGGGAGGCCTCTTGGGGGAGATGACACCCAAGGCTTGGGGAATGTGAGAGACAGTTTAGGGGGCATTATGGACAGAGAAAGGAGTATGGGTAAACACAGCAGTGGAAGAGAATCACATTCCAGCATATGGGAGGGAGAGGAGGCTGACAAAGCAGGGAGGACCCAGGTCTTGGAGAAAGGAACTTTCCTGCCACCTTGAGGGGTGTGTGGTGTGGATTTCCTTTCTGTGCTCAGTCAGGCCTCATCTCCTACCCACACCCCCAGTCACTGGCAGCAGGCGCCAAAAGCCAGCAGATCTATGCACCAAGCCATAACCCGACCCCGGTGATCTCTCCAGGGACATATATTCAAACAGTGCCTTTCCCCTCAATCAGAATCAGCTCACGATTAAAGCTGGATGAAAATCTGGCCCTACAGCTGACTTTCTTTTTTCACAAAGAGAAGTGAATGTCCCTTCTGTTGGTATATTTTCACTAAGACAGCTCACAACTGTAATTTGATATTGCATGCATATAAATTGGATTAAACTAGCTAAAGCATTTGTTTAGTACCTTTAAGGAGAAATGAACAGCGTCTCTAACGGCTTTCTGCTTGGAGCTCTTTCCCCTTTCATAAGCGTCCCTTCTCCAAGCTGCATTTGTCCTTCGTTTCCTTCATCCTGCTTCTCCCCAAACAACAAAACCTTACAAACCAGCAGAGGCAATACAGCAAAACTTTTATCTCTAGTCCTGTGATAACACAGGATAACCCCTTCTTCACGATGAAAAAAGTATCCATTAGATGAAACTTAGCTCTGTGGATTTTCATTGTTTATACACTGACAGTCATATGAGCCCAGAGGAGAAAATGTTGAACCAGCTCTTATTTCACACTCCTTTACTTGAGAGAATGTTTGGGAACAAGAGATAGGCTAGTATGAATGTGTGAGGCCAGTGGACGTTATTTATAGTGTGGTCCTTTAACCTTAGGCACTTCCTGCTTTGTACCACATGTCATGTGGGGCTCTCGCAGAGAAGATTCTCGGAGGCTTGATGGATGAATTTGAGTAGTGGGGGTGACTGGTTTTAAAAAGTTCATTTGGGATTTTTATCCTTAGTTTGCTGATTTTTGACAGAAATTATGCAGCCCGACATATGACTAGTCAACGCCATCAGACACACCTACAGCATTCATTGAATATATTAAGAACCCGAGCCTGCATTTCTTTTGAGATGTTGGATGTATTCCCAGATGTAAGTTGTTGTTTTCCCAACATGTAGTCACAAACTTACTAATGGAGGTTGAATTAAATTTAAATTCTGTTTTCTGTTACTTAGAGGGTTTATTTCTAGGCAATAGGATTTGGCCGTTGGCCTACATTTCCTATACTTCAATAACAGCCACTTGTATGTCTTTTTTCAAATCAAAATTTCTTTCAGTTTAATTAAACTTACTCATTTAGCGACTGTTCACCTGTTTGTTTTAACAGATGTACATCTCCCTTACTATTTGCCAGGGAGTAAGTGCATTACATGGACTCATTTAACCTTCATTACTGCCCTCCAAGGTGGGTACCGTTACTCTCCCTGTTTTACAGATGAGCAAGTTGATGCTCAGAGAGATTGAGTCACCTGCCCAGGGTCACACAGCCAGGAAGCAAGACAACCAGTCTGCCCCACAGTGTGTGCCCGTAACCACATCATGTTGCCTCAGTCATTCCATGTGTTTCTTGAGTACCTGCCTATGCTGGAAACTTGCTAGATGAAGAGACAACATGGGCACAGAAGTGGTCCCTGTGCTCCTGGGGGAGTGCCTTAGTCATTCAGGCTGCTAGAAACAAAAATATCATAGATGGGGTGGTTTGCAAGCAAACCAAATACATTATTTTTAGCTTATTTTTAGAGAGAGTGCACGTGTTCACGTAGGGGAGGGACAGAGAGAGAATCCCAAGCAGGCTCTGCACTGTGAGCAAAGAGCCTAATGCAGGGCCCAATCCCACAAAATGTACCCTGAGATCATGATCTGACCCCAAACCAAGATTTGGCCGCTTAACCGACAAGCCGCCTAGGTGCCCCAATACATTTATTTTTATAGTTCTAAAGGCCAGAAGTCTGCTCTCAGGGTGCCTGCAGGATCCGGTTCTGGTGAGAACCCTTCCAGATTGCAGACAGCTGACTTCTCATTGTACTTGCACAGGGTGGATGGCAGAGAGAGGAAGCAAGCTCTCTTGTGACTCTTATCAGAGTGCTAATCCCATTCATGAGAGCTCTAGACCCATGACCTCATCTAACCCCAGTTACCTCCCAGAGGCCCCCGCCTCCTAATGCCATCACATCAGGAGTACATTCTCAACTAAGAACTGGGAGGGGGTGTCACAAGCATTCAGTCCATAACAGGGAGGCAGACATTAATCAAATCCCACAGTCAGAAAATTACTCAGATGACTGACAGGAAGCTCTGATGTTCTCAGTATGAACAGTGAGGCAGTTCAACGTAGTAAGAAATCAAGGAAAGTGTGTGGGTATGTAAGGACTGAGTTAAAGAAGAATAATGAGGCACTTTTTAAGTTAAAAGTGAGGTTGGCTGGGGTCAGAGGATGTAGGGTATTCTTGGCATAGAAAGGTGGATGTGCAGGGCACCTGGGTGGCTCAATCGGTTGAGCATCTGAGTCTTGATTTCGGCTCAGGTCATGATTTCACTCATGAACTGCAAGATCATGACCTGAACCGAGGTCGGACGCTCAACCAACTGAGCCATCCAGGTGCCCCTGAAATAGTACTTTTGATAAGAGACCCTGAAGAGAAGGTGACAGATGTGGAAGGTTACCAGAAGGTAAAGTTGGCCTGATACTGGATTGGATCTGATGGGGAGAGTGTGCCACTCACCAAGAAAGAAAGAGTCCTAGATATGGACCAGACTTGAGCAAAGGCAAGTTCAGCTTCAGACATGCTGGGTGGAGAGACCTGTGAACGTCTGTGGGAAGGTGGTGATTAGAGCCAGAGAAGACAGGCCTGGATGCGGACGTTGGCAAGTCACTTGTAGCTAAAACAGGCAGATGTCCACAAGGGTGAATGAGATCAAAGAGCAGGAGGATTACAGAGGGAGGTAAGCCCTGAGGGGCTGTAGCGTTTTGCAGCCCAACAAAGGAGGATGAGCTTGCAAGGGAGCCCAGAAGGCTGAGGAGCAGGAAGGAACCAGAGCAGTTTTGGTCACAAAAGAAAGAGAATGCTCGGCACCTAATACTACTAGGAAGTCAAGTTAGATGAAGACTGAAAACCCGCATCTGTGGGCTTTAGCAGCATGCAAATAATTGTCTGTGAGGACGCTTTTACTGACATGGTACCATTGACAACCAGGTTGGAGAGAATGAGAGAGGAGAACCGGGGACACTTGCAGGAATGGCCAGGTCTGGGTGAAGTGGGGTTTGTGCAGGAGCAAGGAGGGATTATTTGTAGTTAAAGTCTGAGAGAGTAAGCGGACTAGCCACCCTGAAGGGAGCATGTGTGGCCTGTCCAAGGTGGGGTTGCCATACCTTCTGATTTCGTGAGGGAAGCTGCAAATATGAATATTCATGTGTCAAAGATTATTGATTGTTGCAATGCTTGTGATTTTAACATATGGGAAACTAAACATTCAAGTGTAAACAGATATCCAACTCTAATAAATAGGTTCCTTTTCCCCAAAGTCTCAGAGTAGCAATTCCAAAACTACTTTCTTTGTATCCTAGAATTAAGTGTTAAATAAATATCTTGTGGATAATCGAAATCAGGTTTCTGTAACAAACACAACAGAGTTACAAATATAGACAGAAGGAACATAGAAATACCCTAGTGATGTGACATTGGAATGGAAGGTATTACTGTGACTTCATGGATATAAACGATAAGATAGGTAGAAAGACAGACATGTCTGTCAGTATGTATGCAGACACACATACATCTATATCTTATTCCTATCTGCTGAGAGGGTCTACAGACAATTATACCCCAGTAGCAATAGTACAACCTAGCATTCTAATCTCAGTTTCTTTTTTTTTTTTTTTTATGTTTATTTTTGAGACAGAGACAGAGCATGAGCAGGGAAGGGGCAGAGAGAGAGAGAGAGAGAGAGAAGCAGAATCTGAAGCAGACTCCAGGCTCTCTGCTGTGAGCACAGAGCCTGACACGGGGCTCGAACTCATCAACCATGAGATCATGCCCTGAGCCAAAGTCAGACTCTCAGCCGACTGAGCCACCCAGGCGCCCTGCTAATCTTGGTTTCTACATACCATTCTGTATCAAAAGGGCTCTTTGGAAAAATGGTTGGTTCTGGGGCTGGTGCAGGGAAAGTCTAAGATGAACCTGGAATATCTTGCAGAACCAAAAAATAAGAATGTGCTCAAATAATGGGGACATAGCAAAAGCACACAGGAGCCAGCTTGAAGGAGTTCCCACTGATAAAATCTAGGACAATTTGAGCATAAAAATAAATAAGGAAGTAAAAGATTATAACTCATTGAATACAGTCCATTAATCTAAACTGGTATAAATCAACTTACTAAGTTAGTTAAATGAACAAACAGATAAAGGGAGAGACAAGAAAGCTTTTTCTTACAGTCGAATGCCAACTAATAAACAGAGAAGGAATGATAGAGCCAGAAAATCACCATTTGGCAACCACATAATAAGCAATGGAAGCAAGAATCGTTAATGGGTTCTAAAACTAGTGGGTTGAAATAAGATATTTGCATACCCACAGAGTAACTCCTGACAATAGACTCGTTAATCAGAAAGGGAAAAAATCATAACTTTACAGCAGAGAAATCCAGCAGACACCATCTTCACCCAATGATCAGAGCTGACATCAGCAGGACAGGATGTAATGACGGGGTGTTTCCTGACCTGATGTACGGAGGGCAAACCGTCGCCATTGCTGTGTTGTTCCCGCCACAAGTGCGCAGCCTTAGTCTCCTCTAGAGGAAACGTGGCACAAAGCTAAAAGCAAGAAGCAGACTACAAAATAACCGGCCTGTATAAAATGTCGGTGTCACCACGGGCAGACTGAAGAGCTATTCTAGATGGAGGAGGAACTAAAGAGACAGGATAACTGAATGCAGTCTACAGATCATGGGTTGACTGATTATTGCTACAATAGACACCAGTGGAAATTTCGTGACACATGAATTGGATCTGTAAGTTAGCTAACAGTATTGTGTTGATGTTAACTTCTCGATTTGTATGATTTTATTGTAGTTATGTGAAAGGATGCTTTTGTTTCAAGGAAACATGCTGGGGTGCCTGAGCGTCCGACTTTGGCTCAGGTCATAATCTCGCTGTCTGTGGGTTCAAAGCCCCACATCTGGTTCTGTGCCCACCGCTCGGAGCCTGGAGCCTGCTTCCGATTCTGTGTCTCCCTCTCTCTCTGCCCCTCCCCTGCTCGCACTCGCACTTGCGCTCTCTCTTAAAAATAAATAAACATTTAAAAAAATTAAAGGAAATAGCTAAGTCTTTAGGGACACAGGGACACCATGTCTGCAATTTACTCATCTGGTTCAGAAAAAATATACGTGTGTATGTGGAGAGAGAGAGGGAGGGAGGGAGGGGGAGAGAGAGGGTGAAAGGTAAAGCAAATGTGATAAACATGACCATCGGGGAATCTGGGTGAAGTGTGTATCAAAATTGTTTATAATATTCTTGGTATTTTTCCTTAAGCCTGAAATTACATCAGAATTAAAAGGTCTTTTTAAAAAAAACTCTAAAATATTAAATACTGACTCATTAAAAATAAAAAATAATTACATTGTGTGGACCAAGCAACACATGCCTGCCATGGGTGGCAGATTCAGGCTGCAGTTGACTGATTTTCAGCCTGTTTGGTGGTGTTCTGTGGGACAGGGATTACAAGTCCAGGCCCAGGTGGACAGACTGGCCCTAGGCTGCTGCTCTGTTGTAACGGGGGTGGACAGACAGGGCAAAGGTAGAGATGCCCCTTGTGGCTTCCCTCACCTTCCAAGATAAGGGGCATGGTCCCCAGCTGAGAGTGAGGGTTGCCAGGAACTCAGAGGCTTGAGGAGGGAAGATGGTGGGTGTGCGGTAGGAGACCACCTGGGCCAGAACCTCACCTTCGTGCAAGGCGTGTGGCTAGTCAGCAATGCAAGAGGCCCCGGGGGTGGCTTTTCCCAGCCGCTTTTGGTTGCTCTGTGGCAACCACAGAGAAAGAAGGTAGCTGGGTTCAGCCGGGGAAGGAGTTGGCTACCTGGATGTGATGGTGGAATGCAGAGGCGTGGGGCTTCAGGTATTGCCATGAGCATCCTTGAAAGGACTGACCTGGGATCTCGAGTGATCAGAACTGAAATACAGAAGGAGAGGGGAGAGAGGAGGCGGGCAGGGCAGGGTGAAGAGTGACTGGAGATGCCAGCAAGGTGGATGTGCAGTCTTATCAGATATGGTAGAATCCACGGCTGCCAAGGAGAGCAGAAGGAACAGATTAGTGACTGTAGCCATCTTGGGGGGTTACAGGGCCCAGTGCATAAAGGAACCCGGAGTGGCTTCAGGGTACAGAGGAGAACACTTTGCTAATGAGGGGGCAGAGAGCCAGTGTGTGAGGTTGTCCGTGTGGACTTGGAAATTGCATCGCAGTAGTGGCCAGATTGTAGATGGAGAGGATCACATTGTGCCAAGTGCAAAGGCCGAAGTATGACCATGGTTTTACAGATTGGTAGATAGAAGCTAAAGGGGCAGGGGGACCATGAACCCTCAGTGAAGAAGGAGATGCCAGGGAACGTGCCATTACAGAGGGCAGAGTGGAAGAGTCCGGGCAGAGTGGGCAGCTGAGTCAGGGCGTGAAAATAAAGAACCTTGTGAAAATGACCACGAGGTAGAAGAGAAGAGCCTTATAATGTGCAGACCTCTGAGCACAGAAGGATTTTATGAAGATGAAGTTACTTCCTGTCCTACTCCTGAGAGCCTGTGGCTGAGATGGGGGAGGGGGAGGTGAGAAGGGGTGCTTTAAGCCCAAGAGTAACAGAGGGTGTCACATGCCATAGTGACGGTGTACATGCAAGGTCTGGAACACAGACATTGGTCAGGGGTCAAAGGGTAGTGTCGTCCTTCCCTCTACAGACAGCGAAACTGAGGCTTGGTGAGGTTGTCGATGCCACAGCTAATACGTGAGGAGCTGGAGCCTGCACCCAGACCTCAGCCTCCAGGGCGGTGTTCTCCCCTCCCCGTGCTGCAGACATGTAGCGGCAGGCTTTTTCGAGGCCTCAGCAATAGCAGGTCTCAAACCCAGATCTGGTGAGAGCAGAAAGTGTGGCTGGCCTAGCTGGAAGTGGGAAGGGGTCCAGGCTTGACCTTGGAGTCTGGAATGTGGACTTTAAGGCGAAGGGGACTCATTCAAAGTCTTAACAAGGTGGCCAGCAGATGTCTAGTAGGTGAAGCCTCGGCCATGGAAGGAAGCTTGACACAGGGCTTCCCAGGTAAAGCGGCTGCTAGAATACTCTCGGCTGCCTGCACCTGGGTAGCTCAGACTGCTATCCCGCACCAGGACTGCTGACTGAGACTTCGGGCCCTCTTCACCAAGGCCAGCACGACCTTGGGGGCAAGTGCACAGCCCTGCACAACTCCTGGCAGCAAGGTGGCCCAGGGTGCGTTTCCCACCTTTTTGTGAGACCTTGTCACGTGCCTGGATAAGATTCCTCCCTCCTGGCTGTTACTTGCCTGCTCATCTGGAAACTACCATATAGGGAAATGACTTCTTCTGAGTGAACTCTTGCTAGCCCTGAGCACTCATCTGTTTTTCTGAGCGCTCAGAAACTGCAAATGGTAGGCTCTGTTACCTGATTCTGCTCAGATTTGGATTCACGGTCCCCAACTACAGTCCAGAGTTCATCCTCTGTGCTTCTCCTATGACTGACTAAACGGATGCCTAGTTTTCTAGACACATGGGACAGAAGTGGGCACAGACCTGCTCTCAGCCAAATCTCTGCCCCAGCCTAGGTGGGATCCAGGAGGCCTGCCTGTGCCTGGCAGCCTGCCAGGCAGGACACAGACTCCTCCCAGCCCTGCCTGCTACCCAGCCACTCAGCCCCGACTTGTTTCCGGGTTCCGGAATTCTCATCCCTATTGCTGCTTTCCCTTGGATGCCACAACCCACAAGAGCAAGCACTGCAGAGTAGTGAGCCGTAGAGGGGACACTGCTCCCTTCCCTGTGACCATGGGGTCACAGAAAGAGCACTGGCTTTGAAGTCGGCCTTGGTAGCACACCCACTCACTAGTGCATGACCTTGAGCAATTTATTTCACCCCTCCAACCTGTGTGTCCTCCGCTGCAACAGGGGAATAACATCTCCTAAGTTTGCAAGGTTGTTTGTCATAAGGCTTAAGTGAGATGGTGTACGTTGGGAGCCTGGTGCACGCGACCCGTCCGGTACACATCTGGTCTCCCCGCCTGCATCCTGAGCAGGCCTCAACCCAGCTCTGGCTTCAAGCAGTTCCTGTTCCCGTGGCCACGACCAGACAGGTTAACATAATATTCTCATATCTATGCATAGGGGTGAGAAAACCACAAAACAGTTTCTCCTGTTTTCTTTAGCCCTTCCTTGATACTTTATGATGTTATTTCCTAACGATCCTGCCCCACATGTTTGTGGCATCCCAGATTAAATTGCATCATAAAGATAACAACCCAGTTGAAAGCCTTGTCCTTTTTTTCCCTTTGGACAACCTTGAGGAGGGGAAGAGTATTTTTTATGGCTCCCAGGTTTTCCTCCCAGCGACTTGCATTTTAAATTGGAGCCTATTTACTGCAATATCATTTACACCAGCAGTTTTCTGTGTTAAATAAAAATATCTGATCGGCATCCACTGTGATGCCTATCACTTTCACTACCCTTGTGACTCTGGTTTTGATTCTCTATTACACAGTGAATATAGAGAGAATTAAATGCATCATGATGATAAGGTGGCACACTACAGTTAAGGGGGGTAATGGGGAATTAAGCTCTAATAATTTTATTTAAGGCAGTGACAGCCCCAGTCTGGGGTCTTCTGGGCTTTAGGAGATACCGTGAGAGCAGGAGTAAATATTATATAAGCTCAGCATGTTGCTTTAATCTTGGGCTCACACAGACGTTTATTAATCAAATAGAGTGATTTTAATATATATTCATGGGCAGTTCTCCAGCCTGGCCTGAAAAACTGTTTATTTTCACATTTCTAATTTACAAGATTTTTCTAGAGGAGATAGATTTAAGAATGTTGAATTATTCCAGCAATTGTTTTGAACCAAGATAATTTTTTTCTTTCTCATCTGAGGCCTCAAGGGCTTGAGGGCCACACAAGTGTTACATTCCAAACTCTTTCAAAAGGAGGTTACTTTTCTGATTTAGTAACAAATCAGCATTTCTTTATCTTTATGTGTCTACCCGGAGACGTGGCTTAAAAGAAACCAATCCCGCGAGGGTCTCTGAGGGGGCAGTTTCCCTGGCAGATACCCTCGCACCAGACTGGGCCATGCCAAGTTAGGGGTGAATAGCAGTGAATGTGCTTTATATCAAGCCCCTCAGACATTTTTCTCCTTCCCATTCCACCTTACTACTGCACATACACAGAATGCTGTGAAAAATGTGCCTTCGTTAAACTAGAAGACACTTCTAGAAGACTCTTCTTCCCCCATTTTTCCATCCCCATCTCCTTTCCCCACAACCAAATACAAAATGAAAACAGAGTAATGGTTTTTGTTTCATTGTTTGCTTATTTAGTGTTTACTGTGTCTCATTCCTCAAAGAGTTGAGGTTACAGGTCACATATCCGATAGAGGACTACTATCTAGACTACATAAAGAATTCTCAAAATTTAACAATAAAAACCCCAACAGTCCAGTTAGGAAATGGGCAAAAGACACCCAAGAGACACTTAACTAAAGAGGATATACAGATGGCAGATAATAAGCACATGAAAAGATATTTAAAACATTAGCCATAGGAGAATGCAACTTTAAAACCACAACGAGGTATTGCCACACGCCTATTACAAAGGCTTAAATTAAAAAAAAAAAAAAAATGACACTGAATGCTAGAAAGGATGCAGAGAAACAGGACCACTCATAATTGCTGGTGGAAAAGTAAAATGGCACCACCACTCTAGAAAACAGGTTGGCGATTTTTGTAAAACTAAACATGCAACTACCATATACCCAGCAGACGCACTCGTGAGCATGTATCCAGGGAAGGGAAAACTTATTTTTCACACAAAACCCATTCACAGGTGTTCATTACAGCTTCCTTTATATGGCTAAACACCGGGAAAACCTCCAGGTGTCCTTCAAGGGGTGAATAGGTACACTGTGACACATCCGTACCAGAGATTATTATTCAGTAATAAAAAGAAACCGTCCACACAACACCTTTGATGAATCTCCAGGGAGTAATGCCGAGTGAAGAAAGCCAGTCCTAAAAGGTTACATATTCTGTGATTCCATTTATATAGCATTCTTGAGATGGCTAACTTCTATGAATGAGAATACATTCGTGGTTGCCAGGGCTTAGGGATGGGGCTTGAGAGGAGGGAAGTGGGTGTGGTTCCAAATGGACAACTGAGGGCTGTCTGTGCTAGGGGAACTATTATGTGGCTCCACCATGGTGGTGGTGGGTAAATGAAGCCTAAGGATGTGATGGAATTTCATGAAACTAAATACACACAAATCAAATGAGTGCATGTACAACTGGTAAAATGTGAAAAAGATGGGTGGATTCTAGCAATCCCCACGTCCTGCTCGTGATAGGCTACTGTAAGGGAGCAAGAAGTTACCATGGGGGGAGACTGGATGAAAGACATATGGGATTGCTCTCTATCATTTCTTAAACTGCATATAAATCTACAAGGATCTCAAGATAAGTTTAATTAAAAACTCAAGAATTGAAACAAGATATGTATTGATAGTAATAGAAGGACAGGAGGGCTAAGTGAGGAAGGGACACTATCCATCAGTGGACTTCTTCCATGTGGAGAATAGGGGTTCAAACAGAGTCACATCATCCTCAAGACATTCCTGTGACTATTAATATTCCCATTTACAAGATAAGGAAACCTGAGGCCTGGAGAAGTAACACGTTTTGCATGAGACCTCCCCAGCAAGTAAAGGACAAAGCTCCAATCTCTCAGAATGCAAAACCAGTGCTCTTAACATCTCCCCCATCTTTGCAGCAAACCCTTATTGTCTCTGCCTGCTGTTGCTGCCACACCAACCGTCAGGCCTACCCTTTAGCCCCTGAGGTGACAGCCCCCCCCCCCATATGCCAGGACCGGCAACCATCTTTGTCTTTCAAACAGGAAGCAAAGATTATTCAGAGTCAGACACAAGCATTTGCCTTCTTTGCTAAGCAGATCATAAAGAGAACTCATGCAAAGAGCATTCGGAAAACCCAGGCCCAAATCCAATAAAACAGTTAAGTAACACTCCCAACAGTACAAAGGGCATTAATTAAAACAAATTGAAAAGATGTGTCTGTATAAATATTTTTGAAGACAAGGCTGTCGAGAAGGAGTTAGACCTTGGGGAGATTTATGAGTTACTGATAATTATAGGGGAAATAAATCTTAGGAAGACAAAATCACTTAAGAATAGATTTTGTAAACTAATGAGATCGGTTCCTTCCAGCTGGTGGATGGGAACAGCGTGGAAAGTTCAGGGGGCTGGGAACAGGGCAGAAGCCAGGACGAGGGAAGAGAGACCCTTCTCTGAGTATACCTTTTTTTATAGTCTGACTCAGAACCTTGGAATCCCATACCAAAAAAACTAAATGTATAGCAAAAGTCAACCTGGAGGAGAGGGGAACCCAGGATGAAATACAAATAGTAACAAACAGCTTTACCTGATTACAAATGAATATACAACCACACTGGAGGCAGGGAGAAAACAAAGAAGCAACCTCAGGAACTTGGAAAGCAGCAGGATGACTGGATACTGGGAGGCTAACGCCAAAAAGAAGCTTTCATAACTACTGTTCTCCAGTTATAACATTAATTTTCCACGGGGGTACAGGTGAGCAGTTTTGAAGCTATTTTACACAAACACTAGGAGCAAGCAAATGCGTAAATTCTTGTGGATGGTACAGCCAGGTTTCTCACTGTTGAAGAAAGAAGTTACCGTAAGGAAAGGAGGCAAAGCTGGAATGAACCCCGTAGTGTCAGATTAGAACTGGAGGTTTCAGTATGAACTCAGGGTTTTTAATGTATCTATGGATGGTGATAGAAGGAAATACAGGGAGGTGCGTGTACATGTGTGTGCGTGTTCTATAATTATGTGATCTATAATTATAATGTCTAACATATAATTTCCTAGTTCTGTCTTCGAAGAGATGCCTAGAAACCACAAAACCTCAGTAGCAGGGAGCACAACCATCGCCCTTGGTTTCTAAATGCCATCCTTCAATTTCAAAAGCCAGGGCTTTCTGGAGATATGTTGGATTCCAGAGCTGGGGCAGAAAGAGAACAAAATGAGCCTAGATTGAGTATTTTATGGTGCCAGAAAAGCAAGAAAGTTCTTAATAGGTGATAGGAGAATGTCAGAAAGATACTGGAGCCAATTTTAAGGTGCTTCTACCGGGCAAATATGGGATAATTTGAGGAACAAAATAAATAATGATAATGGATTACACCCCACTGAATAAAATAAATATCCATGAGCCCACATTGATATACATAAATGATAGGATGGATGAATAAATACATACATACATACATACATATATGAGAAAGGACAGTTCCTCCTTACAGTAGAATTCTAATTAATGCTGTAGAAGGAATGTTGGAAATAAAAAAAAAAAAACCCACAGGGCACCAGGGTGGCTCAGTCGGTTAAGCATCTGATTTCGGCTCAGGTCATGATTTTGCAGTTCATGAGTTCGAGCCCCACATCGGGCTCTGTGCTGACAGCCTGGAGCCTGCTTTGGATTCTCTCTCTCTCTCTCTCTCTCTCTCTCTCTCTCTCCCTCCCTCCCTCCCTCCCTCCCTCTCTCTCTGTCAAAAATAAACAAACATTAAAAATTTTTTTTTTAAATCGCCATTTAGCAAACATCACACCAGTGGTTGTTGCACACCAGAATCAATGTACGATAAAATTAGTGGGCAAAAGTATGACAGGAAACAGGGTATTTGCATAATCTCTAAGTACTTTCCCATAAGATGCTTATTATTTACAGGTGCACAGGAGAAAATAGTAACTTAACAGTAGAGAAGTCTGACAGACACCATCTCAACCAAGTATCAAAGTTAGTATCACCGGAATCAAGAGAAATCAATGTCTGGCACCCTGAAAAGGACACATTGAGAAGGGGCACAACATCATTTCTAAGGTGTTCTTGCTGAGGTGCAGAAACGCAATCTAATGGAGAGAAAACCATCAGACAAACCAAACTGAGTGAGGGGTGTTCCACAAAAACACTGGCCAATGCTTTTCTAAAATGTCCAGGTCATAAAAGACTCAGGGGCTGTCCCCAGGTAGAGGACAA
Organism: Neofelis nebulosa; assembly: GCF_028018385.1. Classification (NCBI taxonomy): domain Eukaryota; kingdom Metazoa; phylum Chordata; class Mammalia; order Carnivora; family Felidae; genus Neofelis; species Neofelis nebulosa. Next base: position 35,235,791 of record NC_080786.1, on the reverse strand, counting down.
TAAGGATACAGGACAGTTACATGCAGTGTGAGATCCTGGATTGGACTCCTGACCAGAAAAAGGTGCTACAGGGGAAATATGAATAAGGTCTCTAGGTTGGTGAGTAGCGTGAATGCTAACTTCCTGGTTTAGATCGTTGTGCCATGAGATGTTAACATTAGCAGAAGCTGAGGGAAGGATATGGGAACTCCTTGGACTGTCTTTGCTAAGTACTTTGCAGTTTGTGGAGTCTAAAATTATTTCAAAATAAAAACTTAAAATACGTAAAGTTACAAGGGAAGTGAGTTATATTGAAATCATTATCCAAATGGCTAAACAAAATTGTTATGTTTAATTTTATCACATGAAACCAAAATAATAGTAGTAATGTTACATTTGAATGGCTCCATACATTTAACAAAATGTTTCTACATGCGTTCTGTTATTTAAGCCTCCAAACAAGCCCATGAGGTAGCATTATTTCCACTCAGCCCCCCTCCCCTCCACATTTTAGAGATGAAGAATCATGATGTAAGAGGTACTTGGTATAGTTAAAACAAGCACAGAGCACATAAACAAGCAAAAACTTCAGAACCAGACAAATAAACCTGCTTTCACATCCCAGCACTGTCATTTCCAGCAACCTTGGCCAAGCCAGCAAAGCAACCTCAGGGGAGTGATGGCAACTGCCTTTTGAAAAAAAAAAAATCTGTGCATAGAATATACACAGAGCTTTGCATATATTTTTAAGAGTTAACAACAGGTACATTCGCAGAGCCATCATTTCTAATATCAGTATGTCTAAGGAATGAACTAGGGTCAGGAGGAAGGAGGGACAGTCCCCTGCCAGGCACCCTCTGCACTAGCCTCACAATCATCCCCAATCTGTCTTAACAGCTTTGGTTACGATCGTGGTCCCTGGAACCAGACTACCTAGGTTCACACCACAGTACTACAGTTAATCTGCTTTATGACCTTGGACCGGTTATTTAACTTCTGCTTCACAGTTTGTTCATTAGGAAAAGGGGACTGACAGTCATACTTCTTTCATATAGGAGCCATCAGAATTAAGGAGATGGCCTATGTAAAGTCTTCAGCAGAGTCCCCAACACTTTGTTAAGCACTCAGTGCATGCCATCCATCATCATCGTGATTATTGTATACATTTATGCATGTACAATATATACAATGGTGCATACAGAAAATACAACTTCAAAGTATTTCATTTGAATACATAAACTGTAACATATAGTTAAGCTTTTTTCTTCTGTGACTCCCCCACCTAGACTGGACCCTCAAGCAGTAGCAAGCCTCATTTCCTCATTTTGTGCTGGTTTTAAAGCCCCTCCGTGGTTGCCCCATGGCGAGCGCCAGGGACTGCTCCTAAACTAGCTGGAGTCCAGCTTCCACATTTTTAAAATCACATTGGGGCTGAATCTTCCCATCCGATAAGCTGACGTGGCAGACCTGTGTGACATGTTTTACTCTGGTCACAGAGGGAATTGAGGGACGCCCGCCTTGGATTGGAGATCCCATTTAGCCTCTAGACTGTAGACCCCAGGATTATGCCATGGCACCCTGTCTGGTTCCACTTGGCTACTGGGCTGCCGTAGTAACTCGGGATAACTACATGCAATTCTATCAAGGCTTCCAACCTTTGAGCGCCACCTGAAGTAATAACACCGTTGTTCATCTCCTCTGCAGTCTAAACATAGGAAGGATGATGCCCACCCTGGGTGTGGTGGTCGTGGCTGCTCCGAAGCAGTTCTAGGGGCTGCGGTGGTGGTGACGGCCACACACACAGGTGGCAGTGGTGGCAGTGTAGATCGTGGCGTGCTAATGGCAGTGGTGTTCATCATCCACAGTGTGGTGGTGACGGTGGTGATGGGATGGATGACGGTGTTGGTGAGGGCAGTGATCTTGTCGGTCCTGACATGATGGTGGGTGGCACTACCAACGTGGGGGCAGTAGGGGCGTGGCGATAGTCAGAAATGCCGATCATGATTTGATGATGGTGGGAGTGGTGGTGACAATCAAGGAGATTATGATTCCGCAATTTACATCAGCGCCTAAACCTGGATGTCATGGTGGGAGGTCTTTGTTCGAGGAAGCTCCCCGCAAGTGATCTTGTATATACACGGCCAGTTGTAAAACACTTGCTAGGCCTGGGTCTTACAGGCAGTTTGTCTAAATAAATGCAGCCCGATCCCCCTGACATAATTTGCCAATGGAGTTAACTACCTATCTTACGAGGTGTGGTCCTCTGAACGCTTATCATCAGCAGAATGTTCCATGAAACTAAGCCCTGATCCTTCTATGCCCTTCGTGGAGAGTTACTATGCACATCCACACATTAGGGGCTTGCAAAGGATCTGCATTTGGCAAGAAGACCTGTTTCACTTTGTCTATCCTGGTATTTCCAAAGTTTATTTGACCACTGAACCCTTTTGGCGGGGGGCGGGGGGCGGGGAGGGGGGGGCATGTTGCTGGTAGGTGCCTATAAATCATTACACAGGGGCACCTGGGTGGCTCAGTTGGTTAAGCGTCCAGCTCTGGCTCAGGTCATGATCTCACAATTCGTGAGTTCGAGCCCTACATCAGTCTCTGTGCTGACAGCTCTTGGAGCCTGCAGCCTGCTTCGGATTCTTTGTCCCCCTTTCTCTCGCCCCCCTCCCTCAGAAATAAACATTAAAAAAATTAAAAATACAATACAATAAAATAAATCATTACACAGAACAGTTAGAGATATGCTGATCTAAACAGCATTGGAATGAAATAAATAAATAAATAAAACTCTCAGGAGAAACGTTCCCCAGAAGGTCTAATTTTTTACTGCTTGTTGAGAATGGTAACTTTGGTTAGCTTTGCAACTCTAAATTATGTCTTATATGGCAAATGGAGAAGATCACCTACAATTTACATAATCAGAATTGACCGACGAATACATTAAACAAGTTAACTAAGGGTATTTTAACAAACGAACCTCAAAAATGAAATTGCATTAAACTCCATAAAACATTTGCCACCTAAGAAACTCATATCCTTCTTTTTGTCACTAAATGCTTTTTATTGAGATACAATTGACTCTATCTTTTTATTCCATATGCATAACATTGGTGATCTGGTCATTACAGCAAAGCAGTCCTTGTTTACTTTAGAGCCCAGGTCTGGGTTAAGGAAAGAACCTGTGTAACCGAAAGGGGGTGGTTCCTCTGTGGTCAGTACTGCACCCACAGATCTTTAGGGGTGCCTCACGGGCACCCAGGATGTTTGGGAAGAGTCTAAGTTCCTATACCTCACTGCCAGAGAGTAGGCCCAGGCGCCACCCGGGATATGCATTTTTAACAAGGACATCATTCAGTGTGGACTCACTTTGAGAAATATCAGGAAAAGTGCTAGTGTTAAACATGCTGTCCTCCTCCTGTGCCCCCACAATGTCAACCCTAGGAAAAATTCCAGTTTCAGGCTCCTTGTTCCTACGGCGGCTGAGGGAACGGCCCTGCCGTGGAGGTGGGCTATCTCCACTCAGGTCTCTTCCCTCAGGCAGCCGCTGTTAACCTCCAGGGCAAAGTCCACAACCCCACCAGGTATGCTTAAAGAATTAGGAAAATGGCTTTCTCATTTCTACAGTGATCCCTTCCCATTCACTGAGTGATCGTTAGTCTTAACACGAATAATGCGAAAAGGCAGCCAAGCAATTTAAATTTTATCCATAAAATTAAGCCCTATGTTTCACCACGGCGTTTAACTCCATGACCTATTTTATTGAATCCCTTAGCAGATCTTGGATAGTTTCCTTGAGTGTAAATTACCATGAAGGTAAATTGAAAACGTATCAAGAAATGGGCAAGGATATTAGTGCAGAATCAAGGAGTCATCAAGCTTCAGTTGTTCTGAAGACTTAAAAAAAAGTATCTTTTCCATACAGTTTGAATGGAAAGAACTGATTTGATTAATAAGACTTTACTTTTTCATAGGTCACCGTCTGCCTCCTGCATTATACGTAACTCAGTGTAGAGGCCCCTTCCTCCAAAAAGTCTGTTCCACCTGTATAGAGCCTCTTCTGGGCTCTCTTCCTCGTGTACCTCTGCCCTCCATTGACCACCTTGTGGTGACTGTCTGTCTCCCCCAGGACTGCACTCCCCATGAGGACAGGGCTCCCACAGCATTTATTTCAGAACTTACAGTGCTGGTACACTACCTGACTTAAAGTGCATGCTGGGCTGCCAGCTCAAACAAAGGCATGTGCCACCCTCTTGCCTTAAGAAGAGGAGAAATGGTGTCTGTAATGAAAATAAGGGATAAGAAGGGGAAATTCAGATTCAAGGGATATCTCTAGTGTGCTCTCCAACCATGTATTCGCCCTGAACTGGTCTTTGTCTCCTACCTCAGCTCATTGGATTCAGGTCAAGAGACTGGGAAACAGGGAGGTTAAGTAATTTGCCCCAGGTCACACAGCTCATAAGCAGCAGAGCTGAGTCTCATCACTCAGATATTCCTCTGCCTGCTCGCCCTCAAGTTCCTGCCACTACAAAGCCCGTCTTAAGAGGACACTTGTGGCGTATGGCCCAGGACTAGTTACTCATCAATGGGAAACGAGGCTGCTTGGCAGAGATTCCACACACAGAGGCTGCCCACAGCAGCATTTGGTGCTTCTTCGCATGACTCCTTCAGCAGACTCCACACCAAGCCAGAACTGCCCAATTACAGCTTGCCCCCCACCGCCTATTTTCCCGTGTGAAGTTCCTGCTAGATCTAAGGCCCCCAAAGAGAACATAATATGTTGCTGAGGAACCATGAGACCCTAGCATTTGGAAGTTCTGGTGAGTTCTTTTTAAAACCTCCCTACTCTGAAAGGACACTCATTCTGTTCAGCAGGCAGAGGGAACGCAGCCGGGAGTTAAATGTTGGAAAACAGAGGCATGCAAAAGAAGAACGTTCAAAATACCCTGAATGCACATAGGGTGCCAAGGAGCCAGCCACCCCGTCAGAGACTTTGTCGACACTCCGAGAAATGGGGGACACGGCCAGCTGAGCAGCACCAAGCACCTGAGCCTCAGGGAAACCATTGTAGAGGATGGGACAGGAGAGAGGAAATAAAAAAAAGGCCTTGCTATCCAGGACCAGGAGGGATGTTTAAACCCTATGAAATATCGCTGCTTTGTTGTTTACCTTGGTAGGCTTTTAAGAAGTTGCACACAAAGAAAGCAGGACGTTTGGAAACACAAGAAAGAGAAACCTCACCCTGACAAGCCGCGACATTGAAGGATTCTGGAGACCAGAGGGGGCTTTGTAGTGTGCAGGAAGAGTGTGCGGGTGGAAACAAAGCCTCTGCACAGAAAAAAAGGGAGGGAAATGGAGGGCAGACAGAAGAGCCTCATATTCCATGGGCACTCTGAGAGGGAGGGAGGATGGTTACACTTCACGAGGCCACCACTGTGCTCCCTGAAGTCTACCACTCTACTCAGGATAACCAGAATTCCGGGATCTGTTCTCCCTGCTCCAGGCTTCCTTGATCCAGGCATTTAGTGGCCTTTGAAATTGATGGGTGCTTCTGGCCAGCAACACACAGAGCAGAGCAATAAATAGGCAGTCTCAAGTTCACTGGGACCAGGAGAGCTAAGAGCAATCTGGCTTAGGAAACAAACAAACCAAAAGGCAGAACTTGAGGGAGAAAATAAGGAAAAGCGTGCCAAGGTGGCCTCAAAACCTCAAGAGCTTCATGTTTTCCAAATCATGTCTTCCAGACTGAGCTTGGAGGCCAAGTTCAATCACAATAAGCTCTTTGTAAAAGCATGCAGGTCCATTTGATTGAGATCCTGTTTTTTGTTTTTTGTTTTCAACCGGCTTATCACCCCTCTGGCTTCCTTTCCTTGTTTACTTGATTCCTCACAGCATTTGCAACACTTGCTCCTGATGTTTCTTAAAAGATTTTTGCTTTTCAAAGCCTTGTTTCCCAAGGTGCTTTGCAGCACAACCAAAGAAAGAAGAAAATGGACAGAAGGGTCCATGAAGCGGGGAAGGGTTGGACTGTGCCCATGTATGCAGGGATACTGGACTTCCCTGAGCAGAAGTGGGGGGTGCCAGGGGGACGAGACAGTAGGAGGAGCCGGCCAAGCCTGAGCATTACCTAATGCTTCTCCCAGTTGTTTGGACAGGTGTAGTTTTGTTTTAAATGTGTATGGTAATTCTTAATAAAATGCTGATAAATGTGCAAAGCATTCTCTGTGGTAATAATGAAGTCTTTACACTTTGGAATGCCATTAAGTCTTACTTCATGGTTTGTGAGGCTGCCGGCATTTTAAGTAGCATTAACATTTTATAGAAGCCCAGTCCTGCTGGGGGACACGGTCAGCTCTAGAGGGGGTGAATCTCTGTCATCCCCCAGAGTGACTTGGTTTGGGGTCGCATTCACAGAGGTGGAGCTACCGAGTGGTACTCTCCCTAGTTCTGGCCGGCTTAGGGCTCTCCGAACCTCACTGTCAGTCACCCATACAGTGCCACAGAAAAAGTACAGGAAGGCCTGCTCCAGATCCCAATCCTGCCATTTCCTGGTGGTGTAACCACAGCAAAGTGATAGGACTTTTCCGGATCTCCATTCCTATTCCAGTTATTATGCCTAGGTACCAAAGCACCCCAGACTCAATGATATAAATTGACCATTTTGTTACACTCACAAATTTGGTGGGTCAGGAATTTGGACACAGCACAATGGGGATGATTTGTCTTTGCCCCATGATATTTGGGGACTCCTCCGGGAAGAACTCAAAGACTGGGACCGACTAGAGAGCTGGGATCAGGAGTCATCTGGAGACTTCTTCACTCACACATCTGGCAGTTAGTGCTGGGTATTGGCAGGGATGCTGACCATAACATTTACACGTGGCTTTATCACTTCATCGTGGAGTCTCTCTGCATAGGCTAGTTTGGGCTTCACAGCCTGGCAGTTGGGTTCCAAAATGAAGTGTCCTCAGATCATAAGGTAGACATGCATGGCATTTCTATGACCTAGCCTCAGAAGTCACATAGTATCACTTCTACCCCTAGGTAAAACATGCACAAGTGTGCACCCAGGTCCAAGGGGGAGGGGCACAGACTTTCAATGTAGGAGCGACTGGGTTCCAGAAGGGCACGCGTGCACTGGGAGATAATATTGTGATCATCTTCCAAAAAGACAACCTGCCACCATTCCCTCCTCTGCTTCTGCACCAGACAAGAGGATGGAGGGAGTGACAATCGCTGAGTACCAGCTAAGTGCCGCGAACTATTTATGTTATCAAATTCTCATTCGTTTATTTAAATAACTCTGGATTTAGGAAAATAGAAGGGATTGTGATTATGTCACATATTCTCATGGAGATGGCACAGGCACGGGATCGCAAGTCCCACCAAGCGAGCAAGTTTAGAGTTTTTGTTCATCTCACATCTACTAATATCCTGTTAGCCGAAAGGAGTCTCATGACCAAGCCCAAAGTCAAGGGGTGGGGAAGTACATTCTGCCTTTGTGAGGCTATGGCGGGGTGTGTATAATACTATAATGACAGAGTGAGGAATTAGAACCAATAATTCAATCTACCATACCCATTTTCTAGAATGAAGAAAATTGGATAAGGATATTGTGGCATTACAGCTAGTGTTTAACAATATAATCTGGGATGCAAAATACCCATATAAAGTAGTAGGTTATCAAATTGCTAATAAAAGAATAATTCACCATGACTAGGTAGCATTTATCCCAGGTATTCAAGGACAATATACCATAAAGATATCTATTAATACATCGCATTACTAAGACAATATATTTTTATGGAACCTAAATCATCATCTCAATACACACTTAAAAGTCATTCAATAAAATCCAACACCTACTTAGGGATTTTTTTTTAAGCTCTTAGTAAATTAGAACTATAAGGATACTTTTCTAGCATGACATGTAATGGCATAACACTTCAGAAGCATTCCCACATAAGCAAGGAAATAGGAAAGAATGCCTCCTCACCACCATTATTTTCTAATGGCATCAGTCAAAAATAAGAAATATAGACAGGAGACTTGGTTTTCATTATTTGCAGGTGGTATTACTGTATCCCTAGAAAATCCAGGAGAAGCATTTGAAAACCCATCAGAACTAATACGTTCAGTAAGGTAGTCCAGATTAAAAATAAACAAACCAAAATACAGAGTTTCCTACATATCAGTAGCAATACTAGGTCATGAAATGTTTATAACTATACAAAACATGTAATATATAACATATATAAAAACATCTATAACCTATATGTTATATAAAATATCAGGAAAAAAAAATCATTCACTGGATAAACCACCAAGGACACACGTCCCCAGGGCCAACCTGAACTAGAAATGTGAAGGGCATGGGTGGGAGCAGCCCCGTCTCTCTCCTAAGAAACTTCACTTTATGCAAATATGACCAGGTCCTCAAGGGAATGGTCATTTATTGATTGGCTTTCCAGGGAAAGCATCCGTGGCTATTTTTCTTTACTTAACTTGAGAGAAGTATCCCCAGGTTCACCTGGAAGACTAAACAAGTGCTCAGAAAGCTCTATCAGGCGTTAAAATGTAATTTCTAAAAAGTGATTAAATGATCAGGATACTGACTCTGGACAGCCCTATGGAACACAAAGTCTACGTAAAAAGATCAATAATGTCTTGTGAGTCAAATACAAAATGAGTGGTGGCGGAGACAGAGTATTTAAAAAAGGACATGGGACAGTCCCTTAAGTATTTAAAGAAAAAAGTCAATTTGAGTTCCTACCGTATATATTTAGCATTCTTAAAAAGCTAAAAATAAACCTCAGAAGAGGAGAATTCCCCATCGATGGATATTTCCTGTGACCTACAGCTCCCTCCTTGCACTACACAAGCAAGTGGATTTTTGAGCTGCAAATAAAAATCAGAGTAAACCTAAATGCTGCCTTTATCCTTCTGCTGTAAATTAGAAAATTAAACAGGGACCTAGCCAGTCTATGACAGGTCCACCCAGCAGCCCATGCTGGACAGACAGACCTTTCTGGAGGCAGGAAACCAGTCAGAGAAAAGTAACAGATCTATGAAAAGGAACTGTGTTTCTTAAGATGGTCCCAGCCTGTGGATTCTGGCCAAGGGGCTCTCCACTTAAGAAGATAAAATTATTGAATCTCTGGTTCTCCATGAGATTCAAGAGAAAAATGTGATCACAGCAGAAAATCAACCTGTAGGGAAAAGGAGCAGTCTGAGGACAGTGAATGGCGTTTGGGGTGCCAAATTAGAGCTCAGTGTAGACGAGCAGCAGGGAGGTGATCTCTGGAGACGAAACAGAGAACCAGAACAGTCGGAGGAATTCTTCCAGAACTCAAGAAAAAGATAAGGACGTGAAAATTCCAAGAGACAGTAAAGAATTAATGCCAGCAAGTAGAGCAGCGGCACAGTGCCAGAGGAAGGACAGAAGCGTCCCTGAGTTGAGTTGAGGCTTTAGTTCATGTGGACGTGGGGGGTCGGAGCTGGTTGAAGATCCACACCGAATTCCCAGCAGCCACACTGGAGTTGGACGAGAGGTACAGGACGTGGAGGAGAATCCTCTCTATGAGGTGCCGGCGGACCCAACAGGGAAACATTTCATACACTTGTTAAAAAGACTTCATACACAAAAAGACAAAGGAGCAATGAGTATGAACAGGTGGTCCACAACAGGAGAAACACACATGTCTAATGAGGAATAAAAATCACACGAGAAATAATCTTAAAAGCAAATGGTAAACCACAAAAAGTTCCTGCAGATTGGCAAAGATGTTTTTAAATGAGTAATCCCAGCACTAGCCAGTATGGGGTGAGATAGGTTCTCTCATACCATGCTGGTGGCTGTCTCCTCTTGTTCAGGATTTCGGAGAAGCAGTTTAGCAAGAGGTAGCGAAAGCCCCCGAAATCTTCAAGCCACTAGTTTTCCTTTCTAATAATTTATCTTAAAAATGTATCTGTGGGGCGCCTGGATGGCTCAGTCAGTTGAGCGTCTGACTTCAGCTCAGGTCATGATCTCTCAGTTCATGGGTTCGAGCCCCACACCGGGCTCTGTGCTGACAGCTCAGAGCTTGGAGCCTGCTTCGGATTCTGTGTCTCCCTCTCTCTTAGCCCCTCCCCACTCACACTCTGTCTCTCTCTCTCTCAAAAATAAACATTTAAAAAAATTTTTTTCTAATGTATCTAAAAGTTGCAACCAAGATCTACAAAGATGGTCACAATATATTGATTCAGGTACAAATAGATACATAGATTAATCCTATTATTATACAGCCATTAAAAATGGTGTTTTTAAGAGTGCTTATGGCCAAGGAAAATGCTTATGATATAATCTAAGTAAAGAAGACACAAACATTTATATTATATGAAGAAAAACAGAAGAAAAAGACAACCAAAATATAAACAATATTAACCTCTTGGATACATTTGGTTGATTTCTGATTCTTTACACTTTTCAATGTACTGAAATACATCTACAAAGTACATTCATGTTAAACTTATTTTCCAGATTTTTAAACATATAGGCTTAAAGTTAAGTTGCTATAAGGCTTATGGTAACTTTGTTCCATCCCTTCCTTCCCCTCATTCCTGGTTCCCCGGGGCAGTCACATTTGACTTTTTTAGCTATTTTCCCTATTGTTTGTCTCCCTATAGCTACATAATAAGCTTATACTGTGTTTCTTGATTTTTCAGATTTAGACATTATCTGTCGGCTTCCATGAAGATTTAGCTCTTTCACACCTCTGCCCTCACACTCACACTTCACCTCTACCACATGCTCCCAAATTGATGAGCTCACAACTCTGGGTTAAAGAAATATTGTTCCCATTTATGTCTGGAAATGGCATCAACTAAGCCTAAGTACAACTAGGATTGCATTGCCTGTCGTATAAACCTTGGCTCTTCCTAGAGTTAATAATTATTTATGTGTTTCCTTACGTTCCTTATGCCTATCACTAACTAATTCAGTCCCAAATTTTCCAAAAGATCTTCAAAACTCGGTTTAATATATAAATAGACTCATACCCTTCCTAGAGGCCTTCAGCTCGCACGTGGACGGCTGGCTCTCTGTGCCGTCATCCGGCATATCCCTTCACTGTTTCCCCGGCGATTCCCTTTGCCTGTCTCCTGGTTTGGAACCCTTGTTTCTTGGATCCTGTGCCTTCTGTTTCTTTTGGTTTACTCTTGTTGGGGTGGAGTGCATCCTCCAGCATCTTTCTGAGAAAGGATCTACAGGAGATCAATTTTCTGAGACCTTGCATATATATGAACACGACTTTATTCTATACTCCAGTTCACAGGCCAGTAAACGACAGCCCATGGGCCAACTCTGGGCCCAGTCTGTTTTCCTTCTTTCTGTCAGCTAGAATGGTTTGTTTTTGTTGTTGTTGTTGTTTTGTTACATTTTTAAAGGGTTGTTTAACAACAACAACAAAGGACTATGCAACAAAGATTGTGTGTGGCTGACCAAATCTAAACTATTTGCTATCTGTCCCTGAACAGGAAAGGTTTGCTGACCCCTATTCTAATTGTTTGGTTGTTTGGCTGAATATAGAATTCCAGGTTGGAAGTAATTTTCCTTTCCTGTGATGAAGGCTTTGCTCTCCTGTCTTCTGGATCCCAGAATCACTGTTGAGAAATCCAGTTCTATCCTGGGTCCCAGTCCTGTGTGTTCAACCTCTGGTTTTCTCTTTGGAAACGTTTGGAATCTTCTCCTTAAACCTGATGGTCTGAAGTTTTACAATGGCTTGTCAGCATGTCAGCGTGTGTACTTCCTTTCCTTCAGCGTGCTGAGGGCTCAGAGGGTCTTCAGTTCTGAGAACTATGTCCTTCTAGTCTGGGAAAATATCTGTATTATTTCTTTGGTGTTAGCCTCCCTCCGTCCACTTTCAGGAATTTCTGTCACTTAGATGTTGGGCCTCCTGGGGCAGCCCTCTAATTTTGCCTTGTTGGCATATAATTTCCTCACACTGATCGTCTGATTCTTCCACTCATTGACTTTATTGCTGCTGTCATCCACAAGAATGTAAGTTCCACGAGGACAGGAATTGATCTGCTCCATCACCATTGTATTTCCCCGGCACCTAGCACAGTACCTGGCATGGAATGGGCAGTTGGTGAATACTGTTCAATTCTAAAAGTTTCCTCCTGTTTTCTGATTGTCCCTTGTAAAGCATCCCATTCTTGTTTCGTGGACGGGCCATCATCTCTTCTCCTCCTGACAGTATTATTTGGAGATTTTTGAAATTTCCTTTTGCTCTGTGCATCAGTTGCCTTTGTGTCCCCAAGTTCCTTTTCTCCCGGTGGTTGTTTTGGTCTCCGTCTTGCACGGTCAGCACCTTTCTAAAACCTGTCTCTCCTTAGGCTATCCACTCATATTTACAGATCAGGCCCTAAATGCTGGCTGGAAGCTCTGAGGATATGGGTGCAGCTGGCAGGCCCCGTGGCCATACGATCAGGCCCTGGGTACAAGACCCCTAGGTGTGAGGACCTGTAGGAGTCTTCAGACACCCTCCTAGGTGGGACTGTTCCCCAGAGAGACATCTCCTGTCTGGTGTTCTGGGAGCCAAACTATAGCCTCCTGTCTTAAGGATGGTACTTCCTCCCCTCTCCTGTGCCTGTGTCTGGGAGGCCGGGGTCTCTCTGGCCCAACCTCAGCAGAAGGCAGACATCAGGCCTTCTACCGGGATGGGAGAATAGGCAGGTGATTGGATCTAAGGGCTCCTTAGGCAAACTCTGAACTGGTCCTCCTGTGTTCAGGCACTCTGGCACCCCCTTCTCCAGTTCCTGAGCCCCTCCGAGCTTCTGCCACACGGGGCACCTTGCCTCCTACCTCCTTAGCCTCCTTCAGACTCTGCTTGCTCTGTTACCATTGTACATCAGCCCTCCAGCTTCTACACTTTTGTCGACCTTTCCCATGCACTGTTGTCTCCTTTCCCACTCTGTTGGCCCTCGTGACGTCATACGTGTTCTATTCCTTCATTGCCACTTTGTTAGAACAGAAGTGGAGATAAAGGATTCTGTTCACCATGTTAAGTTCACAGCCACATCTTGCTGTGGTAAACCCAAGGAAAGGACAGTATAGCTTCCTACTAAGAGATGTGCTAGTCCTGTTACCCAGAATTAAAAGTCAGGTTCACATCCTTAGAGAACGATCAGTCTCGTGGAAAAGACAAATAGGTCTTACTCTACAAAGGCTGTAATGGAGGTGTGTCTGGGCAGCAGTGGGGTTGCCAGAGAAGCGACTGTATCTTCCCTAGGGGGAAAGAGGGTCACGTGAGGGGCAACACTGGGATTATGGGATTGTGGGAAAGGGAAGAGGCCTGAGCTCATAACCATTTGGAGGGCAAGAAGGAGTTTTAGCCTACATTGTTATTTTTATTGACTCTCCTCTCCTGGGTGCTATAACACAGCATTGCTTTCCCACTGTACCACCTGCCCCATCAAGTTGAGCTAAACCATCAAAGGTGACACCAGAGTACCCAAGATCCTAGCAGAGTTGCTCGGAGGGCTGCCTGGTGCCCCACACTGTTTCCTCCAGTAAAACAGACTAATGTGAAGGTTAAATGTATGCAAATTTCCCAAGCGAGCTGGCACTCAACAGAAATTAGCTTCCACTTTTTTTAAACCAGCCCCCACTTTGTTTAAAGTAGGAAAGAAAAAGAACTAACATGCTCTGTGTAGCACATGGAACTCAGATACGCAGGAATAGAAGTTCCTTTGCTTTCTAGAACACTCACCTTGCCCTTAAGTCACCACTTCCATGAATGGTGGGAAAACATTTGCCACGTCAAGGTAAATGTCTTCTAATCTTAAATTTATTCTGTTACAGGTCAATTTTTAATCAAGTTAGTCTTTTGCTGCCTACTTTCCCAAGAGTGAATTAAGCATCGTAGGTAGCTTTATCATCCTGGCTTCTGAAAAGGGGCATCTGGCCCTGAATGCCCTCCAGCCTAGAGGGGTGCCCTTGACCTCTATCCTCTCTGCCTCCACTTCTGAAGTCTCCTCAGCTTCTCTTGGCTAAGGCACTACCACTGCTGTCTGGGCCCGTGCCCGGGCCCTCCCTGTTACTAACAACACCATGGTCCTTGGCCTTGGGCTGCATGCCACGTATGCCCTACCCACCCCCCAGAAGTATCCCCGCTGACTTCTCATTCTCAGCCCCTTTCACTCCTCCTCTCAAAGAGCCTGGGGAACTTTTATGGATCTCTGCCATGCCCTGCAGAAGCTGAGGGGGACTTGGAAAGCAGAGGAGGGGATAGTTCCTGAAGACTGGCAGTTCCACTGTACTGAGGCCATGCCACTATACTGGCGCGGAGCACGATGGTCTCCTCCTACAAGTCCAAGTGGGAAGCAAAATGCCTACCTGCCTGCTTTACAGTCTCCAAAACTAACTAGGCTCCTTAACTCTGCCCTCCCCACCCAACACACAGAAGTCTCTGTCTCTGAGGGGTAAGAGGGTGCAGGGAGCAGGCCTCGACTTCGGTCTAAATTCTTGGTCACCACACACCTTTTCTACCAGGTTCTTCCCTATGCCTGCTGCTCATTCTGCCACCAACCCCACCCTCAGCCCAGAAGGGACTTTTCCTTTCCATTTTCATATTCTCTTCTTCTTACCACTCTACAGATTTTAGTAAAACTGTGTGCCCTGACTGCCCAGACCTGGTGTTTTGTTTTTTTTTTAGGGTAACTTTTAAAACGTAGATAAATCTTTCTCAACAAAGCCCGATTCTTACAAAATGAAAGCTTTAACCTTCACACAAGTGTTCCTCTGAAATGAGTCTTAGGATCCCGTTCCAGAAGTCAAAAGATGAACATCCTCTCCTTACTCTCAGCTGGGTCTGCCATTCCCCGGGGAACAACGGATGCCTCAGCCTCCAGGAAGGAGGGGCCCGGGGCAACCAGGTTTAACAGAGCTGGAAAATTGCATCCAAGAACTCTCAACATCCAGGGGGTGGTCAGGCTGTCCTCTTTGGATCAATTCTCCCAGCAAAACAAAAATAAACGGTGGGTAGAACATTTTTCAAACTTCATTGTTAAAGCCAAAAAGCAGGGATGTCTCAGAGCAGCTGAGAGAACACCTGTAGCCAGGGAGGTAAGCAGGCTATTAGAACATCAGAGCCACTCGTGCTCTGTGGGCACTTGCCAATACTGCTCACTTAAGCTTTGAATCAGTGGCCATATAAGCTGAGAAGGAAAGAATTCAAAGGCTGGAGCCCTCCCAAGCTGAGGAGCCTTATACTAACTTCTTCCACATTAAGCTGGACCCCCAAGGAGCTATACCTTCAAGGCCAAGGTGAACTAGATCTTAACCCACCTTCTTCCCCTAATCCTAGAGGACTTCAGAGAAACCCTGATACTAAGGCAAGCAGAAGAAGAAAAAGCAAGGATAAAATATCACTAGGAAGAAATCGCCACACATCAACCTTTGATCAGATTTGCAGCCCTTTGCCTGAAATAGTCAAAGAAGCTTCAGTCGACAACTTCATTTAAAGTCATCCATGACTTTTAATAACTCTAGCGACCTGGGAAACACAAACATGAAGCCTGTCTGGAGGAGGGCATATCTATCTTACGCATGGGAGACACCCCTGACAAATGATTAGTCCAGGGCATTGACCGGCAAGCAGTCAAAAACAGCATCCAAAATTCACACCATCATTTCAAGAGTTGCAGAAAAAACATTTGATAAAATTCATTTATGACCAAAGCTCATTTTAGTTTTTTTTCATGTTTATTTTTGAGAGAGAAAGAGAGTCAGAGTATGAGCAGGGAGGTGCAGAGAGAGAGCGAGACACAGAATCCGAAGCAGGCTCCAGGCTCTGGGCTGTCAGCACAGAGCCGGACACGGGGCTCGAACTCACAAACCACAAGATCATGACCTGAGCTGAAGTTGGACACTTAACCTGCTCGACTAAGCCACCCAGGCACCCCTGACAAAGACTCTTAAGGTGGGAATAGCTGGGAATGTCTGTTAAAGTAACATACACGTTATTTGTCAGGATAGGCCAGGGTCATTTCAAGAATTTACCACATTAGATAACGTTTCCCTCTCATAAATCCCATGTAGATCCTGAAGAGCTACAGAGTGGTTCCCTGCCCAGCTGTGTCTCAAGGGTCCCAGTAGGCCCCACCCATGGCTTTGCCTCCTTTGTTATGGCTTTCAGATCCACTATGAGAGAGTTGGAGAGTCTACAAGAGTTTTTGTGGCCAAGTCTAGGTGGGGCATACATCACTTCCACCCACATCCCACTGACTATAACTCAGTGAGATCACATAAACCCGGCCTAATTTCAAGAAGAACAGATATATTAGCTTCCTATGTGCCCAGAAAGGGGGAGGGGGTGGCAGGGAAGAGTTTTAATGAACACGTGCCATTATCTCTGCTACAACCTAAAAAGGATATCTATAGAAAACTTGCAGCAGACATCATATGTAATACTGAAAGTCAAAAGTTTGCCTCTGATATCGGCAAAAAGGCAAGGAGGCCCGCTAATACCACCTGTATTTGGCATCCATCATGCTAGCGGTCTTCAGTGGCGTGAGAAAAACAAATAAAAGGTGGAGGGATTGGAAATACAGCAAATTTGTCCATATTTTCAGATGGTATATTTTGGACATAAAAAATTCAAAAGACTATACAGAAAAATTATTAGAATTAATAAGGTTTAGCAAGGTTACTGGATATACATCCAAGATGCCTAAATCAATTCTATTTCTATAGATTGGCAACAAATGGAATAAAAAGTATTTTCTAAATGCCATTTATAGTGGCATCCAAAAAATCAAGTGTCTAGGAATAAACCTTATAAAAGATGTTTAAGTGCTCTACAAGAAAAACCGTAAAACTTTAGGTATATTTAAGGGGATCCAAATAAAAGAAAAGATATATAATGCTTGTGGATCAGCAGGCTAAAAAATTGTAAAGACATGAATTCTCCCAAAATTGAATTATAAATTCAGTTCAGTTCCTATCAAAATTTCAGCAGGGTTTTTTGGGGTGGGGCAGGGACAAGAGGAGGTGTTTCATCTGTGGAACTTGACAAGCTCATTCTAAAATTTATATGGAAAATACAGGAGTGCCTGGGTGGCTCAATCAGTTGAGCGTCTGACTTCGGCTCAGGTCATGATCTCACGGTTCATGAGTTTGATCTCCGCGTCAGGCTCTGTGCTGACAGCTCGGAGCCTGCATCCTGTTTCAGATTCTGTGTCTCCCTCTGTCTCTGCCCCTCCCCTGCTTGCTCTCACTCTCTCTCTCTCTTAAAAATAAACATTAAAATTTTTTTAAATAAAATAAAATTAATATGGAAAATACAGAAAGTCACGAATTGCCAAGACATTCTTGAAGAACAGGTGGGAAGAAGAACCAGGTATCAAGATGTATAATAAAGCTATATTCGGCAAAGCAGTGTGATGTTGTACGGGGACAGGAAATAGAGCAATAGAACAGAGGGGAAGAGAAGCACACCCTTGCACAGGTGGACACTTGACATTCAACGTGGGTGGTGACACATAGCAGCAAAGTGGACGGGGTCTTCTTGGTAAACATTGCTAGAATAATTGACTACCCAAACGAAAAATAACTGAATAGGATTCACATCATGCACCAAGACCCAAATGTGAAAAAACAAAACTGTAAACCTTTTATGAGATAATACAGGAAAATGTCTTCATAATACAAAATTCACTAGCCATAAAGGAAAAAGCTAATAACCCAACTACGTTAAAATTAAGAACTTTTTCTTTTTTTTTTTCTATTTTGAAAGGATTCCATAAAAAAGAATAGTAAGACAAGCCATAAAACAAGAGGGTATTTATGACTCCTATAACCAACCCCAAAAGGCTAGTATTTGGAATATATAAAGAACTCCACAAATCAATGATAAAATCATCAGACAACCCAAAATATGGCCAAAAGATTTGAACAGACACTTCACAAAAATTTAAGCTTGAATGTTTAATAATATATATGAATAAATGCTCGGCCTCATTGGTAAGCAGGAAAATGAACATTGAAAGGACAGAGATATGACCACATCCATCAGATTGGGAAAATCCTGACAATGACCTCGTGTGGTATTGCATGGAACTCTTGCACGGCTGGTGGAGGGTCAGTAGCTACAGCCGCTTTGGAAAACCTTCCGACATTATCTAGCAACACTGCAGATATGTTTACACCCACCGTATGACTCAGCGGGTCTGCTGTTAGGTGTGTGTCCTAAGAACGTGTGCCCGTGTGCGGAGGGAGCCTTGTGGAAGAATGTCCTGAGGCAGTGTGGTTTGTAATCATCCAAAGCCAGACTCACACCAAGTCCATCAAAGTAAAAGAGATCAATTATTTAGTATATAATCTTGTAATGGAAGGTTATGTGGCAGTAAACCTGGTTGGATTACAGGAATGTTATTTACATAAAGCGTAAAAGGCTTAACCAAAGTATATATTCATGTGATTCCCTTTATAAAAGTTTCAGAAGCTAAATGAAGCTGTGTTTTTTTAAGCCTGCATAACTACATGGTAAAGCTATAAAGGAAAGAAAATTAATAGTGTAACAGTAGGAAGAGTGATTAAATTCTGTCACAGTGGGGCTTGCAGTAGGGAACATGTGGAATGCCAGAAGTGCTGTATCTTCACCTAGGTGATGATGAAAGCAGGATATACTTTATAACTCTCTGTCAAGCCATATGTGTTTCATGTTCTTTTATATGTATGTTATGTTTCATAATACAGTTTTTAAAAATATATCACATGCTAAGACAAAATACCATCCCACTGCAGAAGCATTACCTAATGTCTAGCCTTACCACAAGAGCCTGCCAAACAGGTGTGGTCCCATTTTACATCCAGGAAAACTGAAGTTCAAATGACTAAGTATTTTATTTTTCCATAGGCTGGTAATTGCCTAGGGTGCACTACTAAGTGATGGACGCCAGAGCCCCCACCCCAGGCTCTTTGAGTCCTGTCCATACTCTTTCCATGCTGGATCTCTGCAGCCTCCACAGTCTCCCTGTGGCTGTAAACTTAAAGTGTTCCTTTCTCCAGTCCCACAACCCACGTCTTTCCCAAAGTAGACCCACCATTTCCCATCTACTTCCCACCTCCCCCCTACCCGTCAGTGCCCGATTCCATCCTGTCATCTTTGATCCATGAGACTCCCAATGGTGGCTAAAAAACTACACGTAACTATTGCCCCATACATGATTAGAGGATATTAGCACCTCTGTTGAGTCCTCCATAGGAGGAAGTTGTGATGTTCCTTCAACATATTCTGACCCTAACTGTCCACACTGCCATCTGGAAGCCTTGTCTGGCCACACCCTCACAGCCTTGCTCTCAGGAGAAATATTACTCTGGGCTGTAGACGACTCTAGAGAAGCACATGGCCCCTGAGGCAGCCTTTATCCTTGCCTGAGGGGGCTGCCCCACAGAGGAGAATGCCAGAGTCTGCTCCCACTCAGGGGCAGGGTACTTTTGTACCCGCCTGATTTCAGGCCACTGGGTAGTCAGTGTTGGCACACACAACATCACTGTTCTCCCTTGCCTAGGAATGTACAAGGTGATCGGGGGCATCATCTCTCCTGTCAATGACAACTACAGAAAGAAAGACCTCGTAGCTGCCCACCACCGGGTGGCCATGGCCCGGCTGGCCCTGCAGACGTCCGACTGGATCCGGGTGGACCCCTGGGAGAGTGAGCAGGCACAGTGGATGGAGACGGTGAAGGTGCTGAGGTAAGAGTGAGCATGCTTTTGTGTGATGACCAGAGGCCACGGTACCTATCTGCAGAGCCCAGTGGCCGAAAGGCAGGGACCAAGGCTCAAATGGGGCTTCAGCCAGGCTTTCTCAGCCAAAATCCCAGCAGTGCTTCTTTGCAGAGGGAGAGAGACAAACAGACACACTCAAAGAGGTCCCGAGTGGAAAAATCACAACCCACCACCCTTCCGGACACACTTTCTGGGAATGCCCGATCTTGTTTCAGACGGCTGTATCCTCGGGCTCCAGGGCCGCCACCGAATAGATGTGTGACGAGGCACTTAAGTTCTCTGAGACACATCTCTCGCCTGCAAAATGGGGACCATAAAAACCTAAGAGGATGTTTTAAATGTAAGAACTTCTGACACAGAACCCCGTAAGAATATTCAGTAAGTGGGACCCTTTATCATTGTCACCATTGACTAGGTTGGAAATTACATCTACGCAATAAGCCCTCTCTTCTAATTGTACAAATCCAGGTTCTATAAATCCAGACTTTTATGTAAAATTGAAAAAAAGAAGCTATAAATCTAGAAGGAGTTGCTCAGGATTTTTTTTTTTTTCCTTTTGGAACTGCTTTTAGCACTTAGCCTAAGTAATTTGCTATTTAAAGGCCCGGAGAGTCTTGTGTGTTCGGACAGTGGGTCACTGACTTGTGTCTGGGAAGCATTCCTGGGAGTTTGGTAGAGGAACGAGAAGACCCACCCGGCCTGGCTGTCAGAGGGGATGGTGAGGGGGGCTCTGCCTGTCACTAATGACAGCCAGCCTGGCTGGAAGGGATTGCAGACTGTGTGGGCTGTGTCTTTTATCTATTTGCAAACACTAGGATTTGTCAGGGAATAGGAAGCACAAGGGAGAAGGTCAAATAATTGGTGGGTCTTTTCATCCTAAATCTGTTCAGCTTTTCATTTCTTACTCATCTTCAAAGTTACTTGGTTGAAAACTGTTTACCCTTTCCTTTTTTAGTAAAGGTAAACATTTTGTTCATTTAGTTACACATGCCGGTTCTGATCGTTTGCTTTTCACTTGGGAAAGAACCAGCTAGAAGCATTCAGCAATTCAGAGCTACTTCAGAGCCTGCTGGCAAATTAAAAGAAGAGCAAATATGAAATAACTGTTAGGATACCTGCTCTTTTTTTAACATTAAAAAAAAAAAAAATTTACACCTGAATCATCCCTTCAGAACAAGCAATCTAGCCAGCCCTCATATATCTAGGATAGCAGAGGAGAATGCAAACAGTACATAATCCAGCACGCCATTTAGCTTTAACATGTCGGAAACAAAGACCCTTTCCTCCTGCACCCTGGGAGAGGCAGTGTGGCCTAGGGCCCAGATTTTGGAGCCCAATTTACTAGCTCAGTGACTTGATGTAAGTGAGTTAGCCTCTCTGAACCTCAGTTCCTCACCTAATAAAACGGGGATGATACCACCCACTTCTCTGGGGTACTGTGTGAATTAAATGGGATGATGTGGGCAAAATACCTGGTTTATGGTAGGTGCTGAAGAATGCTAGCTACCTTCCCTGCATCCCTAACACGGGCTCATAATTTATCATCCAAACAGATAAGCCATTCCTGGGTAAATAGGAACGGACCACAGAACTACATAATATTTTCACTGCTTCTGCTGCAAAATGCAGGCGTGTGCTAAGATGTTACTGAACACATTCTTTTTCTTTTTTTACTCTATCCTTTAGTTCAGTGCTTCTCGGCCCTGGCTGCACACTGAATCATCGAGGGAGCTTTCAAAAGTACTGAAGCCTGAGTCTTATCCCAGAGACTGGGATGTCACTGCTCTGGGGTGGGGCATCAGAATTTTAAGAGCTCCCTGGTGATTCTAATGTGTGGCCAGGATTGAGGCCACCGCCCTCAGTCACAAAGTACGTGAATCAGGTTTATGATTAGGACCAAGATCCATCCAAACCAGTGGACCCTGGCTGCAGGAATCGCCTGGGAAGCTTTTTAAAATGTTCATTCCCCACCCCCTACCCCACCTCAGAGATTATGACTTGTGGGTAGGGTTTTGGCATGGGTATTTTGTAAAAGGTCCCCAAATGATTTATTTTGTGCAGCCAAGGTTAAAAATCTGTTGATATAAAGAGACAATAGTTTTATCAGAGAGCTGATTACATTTTTTTTCAATTTTTGGAGTGAGCTTCATTAGAAGACGTTATTGCTAATGCTTTCCTAAAATTACCAAACGCGTTTTTTTAAGATTGAAAATCTGGTGTTTGTAAAGTTAGGTGATTTCAAAAGCATAGTAGAAACCCACCCCACCCTTTTCTCCGTATCTTTCTGATGGAATCAACAGTGAATTTACAACATAGTGACAAATAGTGTCACTATGACAAATGTCACTATGAAGTAAATTCACGGTAGAGTTCGTTGAGGATTCTTTTTCTCCTTATCAGGTTGCTTATTTTCATTCTAATTTTTTGTTTAATCTAGGCCAGTTTTTATGCTTTTAGGGCATTTGATAACTTAGTTTGCTCACTATCTCCCCATGTCAAAGGTCCTTAGTCACAATGCCATTTGATGTGGTCCATCATCAATCATCACTACTGTCATCTCATGTGCCCCTTTGCAAGCGTGATCTTATGTTGTCCTCGTTTTACAGATAAACTGAGGTTCAGAGAGGCTAGGTTAATCAACATCGCAAAACAAATAAGCGAGTAGTGGAGCCCAGTCTGACTCTGAAGCCATGCTTACGGTTATCTTCAAACCAGTGACCTACAGGTCAGGGCACGGTGTGGCCAACTTTGTTCCTGCCACCATGACCCAATGACCTTCTGACCAGACATCCCTGGAAACCTGTGGGGCCGTGGAGGACACAAAGAACCTGCTCCCAGGGTCAGCCCGCAGGCTCAGGGCTAGGCACACCGGGACACCACTCAGGCAGACAATCAGAGGAAGCAATGGCCACCGCCCTACAAAGGCAGAGTGGAGGTCTGTGAGGTAGTGACATTTGACACTGAAAATAATGATTGACGCATCAGAGTTCAGAGACCCAGCTTATATTCAAAGTAGGGTCAATTTGAACTAGGAGCTTCAAGGTAAGTAAAATAAAATGACCATCACCACCTTTACTGATCACTTACTGCGCTCCAGGCTTTTTCAGGTATGTACTATCTAGTCCCCTCAGCAACTCTGAGGAGTAGATGGGTGTGGTCCCATTTTACAGATGAGGAAATGGAGGCTTTGAAAGGGTCAGTAACATAGGCAGGGCCCTACAGTTAGAAAGTAGAGGTGCGACTCACACCTACTTCAGTCTGCTCCAAGATTCCAGACTTACTCAGGAGCGAATCCTCAGACATGAAGCTTACCAAAACCAAAGCAGACAATGATGGAAACACAGAGTGCAGCTAGGCCCTAAGAAGACTTGACTGAGTGTCTGAGATATCAGGAAGGACTTTGGGCCAGAATCAAATGTATTTATTCGTCCACTCCTTCCATCAGTTCCTGAATTCAGCTGACTTTAGGTAAGCAGTTACTGAACTAAGAATATTAAGGTGACTTAAATGAGCTCACTATTCACACACTGACAGTAATGATGATAAGAACAGCTAATGTTGATTGGACACTTTCTGTGGATGGGCCAGTGCTAAGCTCCTCCCTTAATCCTCAGCATGGCCCACAGGGGTGGGTGTGGTCATTGTCCCCCATTCTACAGATGACAAAACCAGAGGCAGATTGCTTAAGGAACCCACCAAGATTCACAGCCACTAGTTGGAAGCAGAATTCCAACCAAGCAGTCTAATTCTAAAGTTTAACCTTTATACTATGCCTTCCCCCAGCGATACTCAGCAGTGAGCCACCTGCCCAGCATTTGGCAGGGTAGAGGCACTTTCTCTCTCATGGTCCTGTGATACTTGGCAGAAAAGAGATCGGCATTAACTTCCATCATGACTAATACACAGATGAGGTCAGTGAGGCTCTGAGAGTGTCAGTGACTCACTCAAGGTCACACAGGCGAGAAAACCGAAACTCGAATCCACCCGGGCTGCACAGCACCTGTTTTTTCCACCAGGCACTGCTCTCTCCCAAACGCAGCCCTCCTAAATGTATACTACAGTAAGTAGAAGGTGGAAGATTGCATTGATACAAGACGTGGTGACAACTTGTGTTTGATCAGGTATCTCTTGATTTGCACATTGATTTGCTAAAAGAACCAGGCATGCCAAGATGGTGTAAGTCTAATCAGATCTGAAATGCTAACATGTAATGAGAGTTGCTCTGTCCTGCTCACTGTTCAGAGCACTTTGCACTCCTTTCATCTTTGTGACCACCCATGAGAGGCACACACGATTATCACAGGTTATCCCTCATTACACAGGTGCTGAACCATCCACACAGAGACCTAGAGACACCTGCCCAGGGTCACCCAGCTGGCCTCTGGGGGAGCTGAGCTGGGGACCAGGCAGTCTGGCTCTAAGCCAGACTTAGTCCTCACCCCCGTGGAGTTCTGAAATACTAGTTTCTGACAAGAGTGAGCTGTGGGCCACGCACACAGTGCGTGCCCTGCTTACTGTATACTGTGCCAGTGCTTACTGTATACTGGCTCATTCACCTTCACAAAGGTCTAGAAAGTAGACATTATCCCAGCATTACAAATGAAATTTTTTAACGTTTATTTATTTATTTTGAGAGAGAGAGAGAGAGAGAATGGAGGAGAGGCAGAGAAAGATTCCCAAGCAGGCTCCACGCTGTCAACGCAGAGCCTGACGCGGGGCTCAAACTCACAAACCTTCAGATCGTGACCTGAGCTGAAATCAAGAGTCAGACACTTAACTGACTGAGCCACCCAGGTGCCCCTTTACAAACGAAATTTTTTATTTTGAACTCAGGTCTGTCTGCTTCTAAGAGCCCATATCCTTTAACCCTTCTCAACTGTTTTTTTTTTTTTTTCTAAGTGAGGTATTGAAGACAATGTTAAAAAAGTAGAAATATGCTCATCCCTGCACCCTGCCCCTTTCACCAGGGTTCACAAGAAGGCAATCCATGGTCAAGAGGTCCCAATCACACATGCTTTGTGTCCCAGCACCTGGCACAGGCCTGGCACATGGTAGGCCCTCCACCAACACCTGGGGAACGAGCTACCTGCCTAAAATGGACAAAAGCAGGTTGAGACTTAAAAACTGAGACCCCTGGGTGGCTTTGCGGGATGGATACATCCTGAGCCCATGTGTTTGCAATGCAGGCATCATCACAGTGAACTGCTCAGATCTCTGCCCCAGACGGAAGGCCCGGACCATGGCAGGGCTCACTCCTTGGCCCCGACAGGTGGGTGCACCTTGTCCGTCAGAGGGAGAGATGTCAGGGATCCGTGCGAGAGCTAATTCCTAGGCACAGCTAAGGATTTTGAGGCTAACCTAGTTGGGGGTGACACTTCCCCAGATTGAAGGGTCAAATTAAACAATCGGCCACCACCCCTTGTAAATCGTTACACTAATTTAAGATTTTCTGCCTCAAAGGAGTTTACTTACCCTTGTGACTCATGCTCATGACATGGATTACAGTCAGGGCTACACAGGGATAAACTAGTGAGTGATGCTGGGTTCTTTTAAAAGCCTTAGCCTGAGTACAGACTGTGCTATTATAACCCTTACGCTTGTAGCCACGTTCCTCACTGGCTTACTTGAAAGAGGAAACCTGTTTTTAAGGGGATTTTTTTGGGGAGCCCACTTTCATCGTACTTTTTGCGTGTTGCTGGACAGCCGCGGTCACACCTGCTGCGCAACACGTGCATGTACATGTGTACCCACAACAGAGGTACACCGCTGCCCACACCTACAGCAGAGATAGTGCCAACCGTGCTTGTAAGAACAGTAAATATGCAGCTGTTGCCAGTTCCAGAGGAAGATTCGCAACCAACGTAACCAAAACAAACAGGGTGGTCCTGTGTCATGTGGGCTCACGGATCAGCGTGGTGAGAAAGGAATGAGGTCAGTCTCTCCTTACATACCCTCACCCTGTCCCTCTGGTGGGATATGCTGAGAGCCAGAGAAGGCTAGGCAGGCCCCCAAGCTCTGCCTGTGTGTTGCCGGCCCCCTCCAGTGACAGCCTGCCAGGGCCCACCCCACTTGCTGGTGGCCTCAGGGGCCAGGGGCCAGGAGACCACACGTCTCCCCAGACTGCCAGCTGCACCAACAGGCACTCCTCAGGCACCAGCTCACCTGAATGGCCTAGCTGCACTTAGAGTATTCGAGAACAGTCCTGCAAGGGCTCTCCCCCCGCACCAGCCAGGAGCCTCATAGCCAATGCTGTGGAAACACCACCTGCCACAACCTCAGCACATTCCAGCTTCCTCTAATGGGTCCCTGTGGATTCCAGCCACACTGACTGACCAGGAAACCATGAAGGCGGTAATATCTAACATCTAGAGTAGTTTGAAAATAAAGCCAAAAGACAGACAAGAGAAGACTGAGCAGGAATAGAACTGTACTGTCAGACAGCCCGCAGGTCTCCCACATGCCTCCTCCCGGCATCAAGTGCTGTCAAAAGTCCACATGGATTGTCCTTTCAGTTTGTAACCCTGGGTTTCTACTGTGTTGTCAACTCCTGGTGTTTGATGGAACCTTGTCAGCTGTGATTCCAAAGGACCTTCCCTCTCTAATGGCAGTCCTGGTACCCTGGGTCAAGTTTATTCGCCCCTCATGCGAATAAACAGGAGCACCCAGTGATGGAAGGGCAGGATGTGACACTGGTCACACTGGGCTGAAACCCCAGCAGGCCCATCTGTGGGTTTTCCTAACAAGGGTCTCCCAGCTGTGGGAGGTGGGATGCTAGTTCCAGATCAGAAGGGCTTGGGAGCGTCACAGTCAAACCAACCTAAAATGGTTTCTTTGCTGCAGGATTTTTCAGTCTTTACCATGACACTGTGCATTGTGACTCTACCAGAAAGGGAACTAGCTTGCCGCCATCATCACTAATCATGGGACTCTTTCTAACACATACTGATAATTTCTCAGAACTAGTGCCCCCCGCCCCCGAACACAGATTAGGAAACACTCTTTTAAAAGGACTCAAAAATGCCAGGGGGCCCTAAAAATATCATGCAGCAGGCCCCAAACACTGGTCAAAGGATCACTCACAGCAGAATCACTGTGAGGCTTACCATGCTTCCCAGGCCACACCCCAGACCTCCTGAGTGGAAATGGGGCCCGGGAATCTGGATGTCTAACAGGCACTCTGGGATTTGCTTTACAGCCCATTTGGGGAACTGTGCACTAGAGTAGGAATCTAAGGAGGAGTTACAGCATCTTTGCAATATTCATTGTATTCTTCTGGTCTGTCTGCCTCGCTTCCCCCCTGTCCCCCAGTCATGAGCACAGGCGTGTTCATTCTCAGCCTTCTTCCTGAATCATCTCTGGCTCAGCAGCTACTCTCACCAGGGTTCAAGAACACTGTCTGAGCACCTCCCCAGACCAGGCTCCAGACTCAGGAGAAGATAGCCCTCCACCCCAACCTTTGACCTAAGCTAGAGACAAGCTGTGAATGGTAGTCGAGATGTGGATTAGGAAGGCTGCCTGGAGGAGGAGACACTTGCACCAAGACTCATGGGATCAGTAGGTTATCTGGGGTTGGGGCATTTCCGGCAGAGAGGCAGCAGAGCAGGGCACAAAGGAAGGAAACAGCATGGGTGCTGGGCAGCCCTTGCTCTTAGGGAATGCCAGAGGGTCCAGTGACGGGCAGGAAGCCTCCAGTGATGTGGGAGAGATGCCACACTGAGGCTTCCAGCCGCTCACCCTTCATCTCCCTGCACAGGCTTCCGGAATCCCTGTCTCAGCTCTTTGCCTGGACTGCCCCCCTCCCTGTCCCCTTCTTGGCTCCCCCTTCTAAAAACCTATCTGTCCTGTTAGGCCCAGGTTGGACCCGTCTTCCCTGTGAAACAAGTCCCAGCGGCTTTCACAGAGATGAGCTCACTCTCTCCCTCCCTCCACCAAAGCTCACCCACATTCTTTTCAGATTTATTTTTCTAGGGGCTACTCTGCTTGGCCCTGGAATGCTGGGAGTTTGTTCTTTATCCCCTTTGTTGCTCTTCAAACCCTAACTCCCGTTCATCTTGCTCTCTTCTAAAGTAACTGTTAAAAAGAAAGTTTATGTTGAATGAGAAGTGGGCTTTGTAATTTACCAAAATGTATCAGGGGCTTTAAAAACGTTCATGTCCTTTACTTGATATATTCCCCTTCTAGGAATCAGACTGTGGAAATAATTAAAAATTGGGACAAAGATTTATGTAGAAGGATGTTTATCACAGCAATTTTTATAATGGCAGAAAATAAAAGCAACCTCCCCGTTTAAATATAAGGGAACATTTAAGTAAATTATTCTGTATCCATAGGATGAATAATTGACACAAAATGTCTCTGGAGAAAGGCTTATGAGGTGAGGGAAGTGGAAAAAAATCAGGATACGATACTGCATATATAATCTCAAGTATATAAAAACATGTAAATATACTTACACATCTATTTGCATGTCTAAATCAATGGAAAAACTGAAAAACCACACTCAAATATTGACGGCTTTGGAGAAAGCAGAATTGTTTTCTACCTTGAATACGTGTTTTTCATACATTTTATAATTGACACAGATTTCACGTTTGTGATCAGAGGTGGGGGTGGGGCGGGGAACTAGAGCAATTACAAAAAGGAAGGAGGTGGAGTTCTTCCTCAGCATACATTGGGCTTCTGATGAGGTGGCTTGTAGATTACTAGTGGCAGAGCTCTAAAGGACCGTTCTGTGTGCTGTGTGTTCTCCTCTGGGACTGCAGACTGTGGGCTGAGCTCAGCATTCTCTGGCTGCCAGAGCCCTGCTCGTGTGATTTGCAGCCCTCCATGGACTGACCCAGCCGTGCCGAGCTCCAGACGGCTTGGCTGTGACACTTTGGGACAGATGATGCCTCGGTCCTCTAACAGCCCAACAGTGTCAGTCTCTTGTGAAGGTGGTCCCTGCGCTCAGCTGATGGGGCTGAGCACAGCTCAGCAACCTTCAGAGAGGATTCCCTTTCCACACAACCACGGCAGGCCCCTCATCTGACTCCATTCTGCACTGATTGTTCCACGGTGGCTTTGTCTGGTTAATTGGGGTGCTGCCCTTTAATACCTGGCTTCAGCTCTGGTGTCCTGTGTCCCCAGAAGTCCCACACTGCTGAGTGTGGCTGCGTTCACTCCGCCCCTCAGTTTCCAGAACCTCCACAGGAGGTCAGCCCCATTTTACAGCTGAGGAAACAGGCCCATCTGCTGTAATTCTCCCAGGGTTCCGGCAGATCTGAAACCGGAAACCAGGGCTGACTGACCTCAGGGCTGCTGTTCTTGACATTAAGAATTAAGGCAGCTGGACATTCAAAGAAAATGGTCCCAGTGGCACTTCCCTCACTTTTCATATAAACCTCTGCTTCATCTGCTTCTCGAAGCCAGTGGCTATTCCAAAGAGCACATTGCCCCAAAATACCCACAGACATCTGATTTAGGTCACTGTTTCGTGCTTGAGACGAATCAAACCGGCAGCCTTTTTTCAACACCTCAGACTTATGAACCTTGGACTTGGACAGCCAGTCATTAGATCTGAAGTGCTCATAGCAGTGATGTAAATGGATTTGAAAGAGATGTGATGGTCTCTTTGAGGACTGCCCAGAGTTGGAGTCCAGGGCACGTGTTGCCAGAAGAAGCGATCACCCCACAGACATGCCTTTGATTTGGGGGAAAGGGAGGTGTGGGCATGTGTCCCCTGTCGGCAGGAGCACACAGTGAATTGTACTCCTGTCATTGTTCATAAATCAGATGTTATCTAATATCTAAGCCAGTAGGTATAAATTACCGCCACAAAAATCCACTGGGGGGGGTGCATCAGGGTGGCTCAGTCGGTTGAGCATCCAGTTTGGCTCAGGTCATGATCTCGCCCCACGTCGGGCTCTGTGCTGACAGCTCAGAGCCTGGAGTCTGCTTCAGATTCTGTGTCTCCCTCTCTCTCTGCCCTACCCCTGCTTGTGCTGTGTCTCTCTCTGTCTTTCAAGAATGAATAAACATTAAAAAAAAATCCACTGTGGAGAGAGCGGGTGTCTTCTTGTTCTTTGGCCTGTGGAACAGGGGGAAAGTGTGCTCCAGGCCTCAGGAGACCCTACAACTAAATGCCCATCATTCCACCTCCCCCGGAGGAAGAGCACATACAAAAATCACCCAGGTGTTTAAAAGGTCAAGGCTGCTCTCTTGTTATATTACAACGGCTGAATAAATAAACTGGAGTAGAACCTCCCAGATGCAGAATAGTCTAAGTCCACATACGTTGTGAGCAATGGGGCCAGCTCAGATTAGTCAAAAGTGTGGGTTATTGAGTAATTTCTAAACACAGTTTTATTGACTTTAAAAATACTCCCTAAGTGTTGAATGGATGTGTCAATGAATGGATTAGCGGATAAGCAGGTGGATGGACGGATGAATGGCAGTTAACAGCCATCACACGTACTCAGTTACAGCACTTTATATTTATAAACTCATTCAATTCTAAAATAACCCTAGGAGAAAAGTACTGTTAATATCTCCATTTTAAAGTTGAGGTCACACAGCTGTTGAACGGCAGAGCCAAGACTTGAATCTAAGGTGCCTGGTTTTCGAGTCCTAGTTCTTAACCATGGAGAATTTATCAATGGATGCATCAATAAAAGTTTGAATATCATTTCATTATACCAATATTATGCTGCTAGAGTGTTTGAAAACTGCTTCTGTAATTATATCTACTACTTCCAAAGGAGTGAATAAGTCCAGTGTCCACTATTTCATGGATGGGGAAAGGGAGGCCCAGAAAAGGATCCATCCAGCCCAACTAAAGCTAGAAATCAGACCTCTCCGTGACACTTCCAGTTTCCCACTTTCTGTTCTACAGCTGGTCTGGTGCTCCTTTGTAAACTCCTCTCTCTGATCTTACGTCCAGATTCCTTCCAAAGTTCCACAGTAGAGGAGCCTCAACCGACCATTTCCATCAGGTGTTTGCCCAGCAGGTGGGATCCCTGAACCCCTCCCAACTGAGGTTTCATGGTGACCGAGAGATGCCAACACTCTAGAACACAGCTTTTGCCATTTACTGAAGCTAGAATCAGCTTCCGGAAGGACCAGGGAACCTACTGGTTGCTTCAAGCGTGGACTTGATTTTTCTCCCTTTCCAAATTAGCCCTTTGGAAAGGGACACGAATTTCAACGGTGCCTGGAAAAATCAAGGAAGGGCTTCTTTGTTCTGATGCATGTACAATTTTCGCCAGCAGGAGGCGGCAGAGCCCAGCAGTTATAAATGCCCCACCTAGAGGCCGGCTGTGGGGTTTGAATCCTGACTCTGCCGCCTAAATGAGCGACCTCAGGCAAGTCGGTCGCCTCTCTATGCTTGTTTCCCCTCCCGCAGAATGGGCACAATAATAATGCCTACTCATCAAATTGTTCAGAGAATCAAATGAGGTTAAATACATCAAGGGCTTAGTGATAGTGCTCATATGAGCACCAACGTTAGGTTTTATTTTATCATTAAAACCATCGTTGTTAGAACAAATGCCAGAGGATTATCCACATTGATTAGTTGTTCTAGAGCTTTGTTGTATTGAAAACAGATGAAAAGGTCACTAGCTTTTGGTTATCCAAATAACCTTTATAATTAACCTTTATGATGAGATTTTACTTACAAAGGTATCAGGTGTTAGGGCTGAAATAGATTTTGAGAAAGGCAGTGACTTGCCTGAAGCCCACAGCTTGTTAGGACTAGAGATTTTACAATCTTACCTTCTATCAGAAGATGGGGTTCACAGCCGCCTTTGGACTACTGCCATGGGGTCCAGCAACCACCGACAGACTTTTGGTAGAATACTGGGGGGGAAAAAAAAGTTGTTCTGATTTCTTGGCACTTTGCCACTATTAAAGAAAAGATTGTATTACAATTGTATGTCCCCGAAGTAGCTTCAGATCCCCTTACACACTTTTTCAGGCGTGAACACAGTGTAGACATTGACTTCCCAATACACTCCGAGAAAAAGCATCTTGTGCACTTTTCAAATGGAGTATGTTATCTTTACTGGCCGTGACTTTTCTGTAACCTTGTCAGGATCCGCCCTTGTTTTTCCAGCTGTGCCTGAGCTGAAACTCCTCTGCGGGGCAGATATCCTGAAGACCTTCCAGACCCCCAACCTCTGGAAAGAGGCACACATCCAGGAAATAGTGGAAAAGTTTGGCATGGTGTGTGTGAGCCGGACAGGTCACAACCCAAAGGAATACATCTCAGGTTCAGCCATCCTGCAGAGGTACCAGCACAACATTCACCTGGTCAGGGAGCCCGTGCAGAACGAGCTCAGCTCCACGTACATCAGGCGGGCCTTGAGCCAAGGGCAGAGCGTCAAGTACCTGCTCCCAGACGCTGTCATCACCTACATCAAGGAGCACAACCTCTACACCGGGGACAGTTCCTAGAAAGACAGCACCCAGAGGAATGAAGGACAAGCTGGGGAGGGCCAACCACGCCTCCACGAAGCTCCTCCTGAGGAGAAGGCAGTCAAGGTCCTCGGCTGTTTTCTTTGTGGTGGTTGTTTTGCTTTTCCATTTTCCTTTGTTTTATGTAGACAATGATTTTCTTTCCGAGGAGTCTTCTGTCCCAGGAAGAGGAACAGGCGTCTACACAAGAACGGACGTTTATCAAAGAAGTTAAAAGGGTGCGGCAGGTCAGGAGAACTATACAAAAGCTCTCAAAACCTCTCGCTGCGGAGGTCTTCTTATTTGGTTAAGTGGTGACTCTGCCGTGCACACAGATGAAGGCAGTTCTGCACGAGGCACGGGCCCCTGAGGGTCGGATCAGAATTGCCCACACTCATTTTTTAACTAGGACCAGGTGCAGCATGCTGGTCTTGATTGGAGAGACTTGACAGGATGCTAATTACCAAACAGTGGGCTTTGTCGATGCCTTGTTGCAACAAAACAATACTAATTGAGGAGTCAAACATTTGGAAGCAGCACTTTGCTGATTCACTTTGAATCTTCCCTTAAGAGCCACCGGCTGCCTGCCTAGGCTGTAGATAAAATTTAAACTAAAATCTTTCTAAGTAGTAACCCTCAAACAATATTTTTGATACAGTGGATATTTTTAACATGACTTTTTAAATCAATGCCAGGGCTCCTGATTTCCAAGTTTCTAAAAAGGAATGGAGGTGGGGCGCCTGGGTGGCTCAGTCGGTTAAGCGTCCGACTTCAACTCAGGTCACGATCTCGCGGTCTGTGAGTTCGAGCCCCGCGTCGGGCTCTGGGCTGACGGCTCAGAGCCTGGAGCCTGTTTCGGATTCTGTGTCTCCCTCTCTCTGACCCTCCCCCGTTCATGCTCTGTCTCTCTCTGTCTCAAAAATAAATAAGCGTTAAAAACATTTTTTTTTAAAGGGATGGAGGTAAAACAGATGCCTTGACTATTTTAAAGGATCTTTTTGAATGTTTTATGACTACCTGCCTGTTTGAATATTGGCAAAGGGATAAATAATAAATTGACATCAAAAAATACTAATGAAAATTTTTCTCTTTTTTCTTCCTTTGTTATATTATTAATGCCTGATGTACCAGCTGTTGCTTTCTTTTTAGCTACTCCATGAAATTTGCTGCCGTTCCAGTGGAACTGATATGAATTCATAAAAGTTTATATTCCCAGGTACCAACAATGGAGAAGCAATTGCTTTTCAACACCTTGCAAAGGGGCTGTAATCTGTAGCTCCGGGTCGATGGCTCTGTTCAGGTGGGCTCTGAAGGATGAGAACAGGAACCTCACATGTGTTCAGGATTTTCATCCCACTCCTGATTAAGAAGAGGTTTTAATTGGTCTAATTCTGTTTGAGTTTGTGCTTTACACTTGCTGACCAAATGACTGAATGTATTCAAAATTTACTTCTCCATACTTTTACCCTCATTCATCCTTGCTACAGATTTAGTCATGCAGAAAAACAAAGGGCCAGTCAGGAAGAATCTAGCATCTTCCCAAACATATCCCAGCGTTCGTGTGTGTGTGTGTCATGATAAAGAGGAGTAAAGTAGGCCATCAGGGTTCCAGGGTCTAGAGTAGTGGGGCCCTCCTGGGGGGGGAGGGGGCTCCCCTACACCTCCACCCCCTGCAAGCTCTAAAGCTGTTGGCCATTCCCTGCCCTGACTGAGCTCTGCACCCCATGGGGTCTCTAAGAACCCTGATAATGCAGGGGAATAGGAATCAAACAGCCTTGTCCACAGTCAGCTGTGTGACTTTGACCAGCTCCCTTCCACACTGTGAGCCTCAGTTTCCCAAACTCTAAAATGGGGCAGTTCGAATAGTCTTTAAATTCTCCTCTAGCTCTGGTTTTCTGAGGCACTGAGTGTCCTGCTTCAGCCTGCCCACCCTTCTTTGGGTCCGGTCCACTTCTTGCTACACTGGGAGCTCTCCAAGGGCAGAGGGTCTTCATTTTTGTTTACTGGTGTATCCTATGTGCCAAGAAATTTGCTGTTTCAAACACGGTCACAGGACACAGTGTTTGCATCCCCTGGGAGCTGGATAGAAATGCAGACTCTCAGGCCCCACCCCAGACCTACTAACTCAGAATCTGCATTTTAATAAGATTCCCAAGCCAATAAACATGCTAGCCTATTACAATACACATTAGTTTTATTTTTTAATAAACTGAATATCCAATTAAAATTGCATGATGTTTACTCTGGTGAATATCTCCCTTCTTATCCTCTGAGCAGCATTTCCCCAGTTTTCTGTATGGAGTATCGAAAGCAAATAACTGGGGTGCCTGAGTAGCTCAGTGGGTTAAGCGTCTGACTTAGGATTTCGGCTCAAGTTGCGATCTTGCAGTTCACGGGATCGAACCCCACATCGGGCTTTGCACTGATGATGTGCAGAGCCTACGTGGGATTCTCTCTCTCTCTCTCTCTGCCCCTTCCCTGCTCGCTCTCTCTCTCAAAATTAATAAATAAACTAAAAAAAGAAAGAAAGCAAACATCTGTAGTGTCCAGCAAAAAGGGGTAGAGAGGGATCCTGTGGGTTTGAGGCAGGATTTCTCAACTTGAGCCATTATTATATATTATATATTATATATTATATATTATATATTATATTCACATAACTCAACATCGGATTAAAACTAGAACACAGGTCATGAAGGCCCATACACAGCATACCCTGCAGCCAGAGGGCCCAGCTTCACCACAAAGTTAAGGAAGCTAAAGCTAGTCCCTCATTTGCCTGGGCCCTTTCCAACACCCTGGAGGGGCCTTCATCATGTGGGGATCTAATTTCACATTCGTGATTTTTATTCTTTTTCTGAAAAGTGACCTTCAAATTTGTACAAAGTTTAGACTCCATAAAACATCAGCAATTCCTCCTGATGACAGAGTATAGACAGCAGGGAAGAGAGGATGGATTTGAGACCTGAAAGATGAATTCATAAGACTTGGGGATGGGTGGAGGCTGCTGCGCTTTCAGGCAGAATGAACAACATATGCAAAGGCCCTGAGGCAGGAGAGGGCAAAATGAGCAGCATGATGAGCTAGATTCATCATCAAGTCCTGAAGGAAGGGGTTTACTATTGCAGCGTGCACCTGACAGCAGGCATCCTGGCATGCCACCACTGCCCTGCCCCACCTTGCCATAGGCTCAGGGCACTGGGCCCAACGAGGCTTGGAGGAGATGCCCTCGTCTCTCTGATTCATGGCTGTATCATGTGGCTCCCACCATTTCTGAGCCTTTACATTGTCTCCTTCTAAAATAAAACAACACAACGAAATCTACTTTATAATAAAGTAGATATAAATACACACACACATATACACGCATGTGTATCTCTCTCAATTTCTAGACTCTTACTTTGTCTCATTGATTCATGTAGCCTCCCTTTTTTTAGTATCAGAAGAGAAAATATGTATCACTGCTGTGCTCTGATTTATTGCATTGACACTGACCCGCATACCTGATTTCACATTCCTTTCCATTCCCTCTGGCCTTCTTTGTATCTAGTTTGCCAAGGTGTTTTGTTTATTTTGCAAGAACAGAAGCACAGTGTGTTGGCCTCCTGGGTAAATAGAATTTCCAGCCTTAAATAAAGGTTCTCCTGTGATAGCAGATGCTGTCCAAACGAGAGGAGCTCTGCATCCCAGCCCGAGGAAAGAACTTTCCATTTATGATACTGGCTGTGTCCCTTGGGACAGAATGATGTGAAATCCCGTTTTAAACCAATCGTGCTCCAGATTGGCAAGGTCCGTTTGATAATTGGGTTAATACATGAACATGAATTTCCTCATCCCTGGCCTTGCACTCCCTGTGCTAACAGTATTTTCTGCCTTCACTTTTTGCAAGGGTCTCCATGCACCGACTGTGTTCAATTTAAGTCATGACCTTATTTTCTTGGACCAGAGCTCACATTATAGATACACCTGTGTGACTAACAAACAATCTATAATAAGGCACATAGGCACACACATCAGAATAGTTTAGAAATGCTAAAAATAACCCCGGAATGTCTTGTTCATGGCACCATAGACTGTGAAAACCAGAAGGAACCCTAGTGTTCATCTGGTCCCACCTTTCTCAAATTATCAGAATGCTAAAATCCCACAAATTAGTGGGGTGTTCACTATTAAGAACAATAATTATAATAATAATATGGTGTCCTGTGGACCAGTTAGGAGAGCCCAGCTTTCCTTCTGGTAAAATCCATATTGAGCATCTACATGCCCTGCTGGTCTTACTCTCCATGCATTCCTCACACGCAGCCTCTTCTCTCCATCCCTCCTGGCACCCCCCAGCCCAGACTGCCATCATCTCTTAGCCCAACTACTGTAATGGGTCTCCCCAACCCATTCTTGGCCCCTGCAATCCCTTCCTCACATATGAACCAGAGCAGTTTTGTGATGGCACACAAATCTGGTCATAATGCCTCCCTGCCCAAACTCTTCCACAGACACCATTAAGAAAATGGAAGACAAGTCACAGACTTGGAGAACGCATTTACGGAAATGTAAATCTAATAAATGATTTATGTCCTGGATATGTAAACATCTCCAACAATTCAAAAAGAAGAAGACTTGGGGTGCTCCGGTGGCTCAGTCAGATAAGTACCTGACTCTTTTATTTTTAATGTATTTTATTTATTTATTTTGAGAGAGAAAGACAGAGAGAGAGAGAGAGAGAGAGAGAGAGAGAGAGAATCCCAAGCAGTCTCCATACTGTCAGCCCAGAGCCTGATGAAGGGCTCAAACTCACGAACCATGAGATCATGATCTGAGCCAAAATCAAGTCAGATGCTTTTCTGACTGAGCCACGAAGGCACCCCCTAAGCATCTGACTCTTGATTTCAGTTCAGGTCATGATCTCATGGTTTGTGGGATTGAGCTCCAAGTTGGGCTCTGTACTGACAGCACGGACCCTGCTTGGGATTCTCTCTTGCCCTCTCTCTCTCTCTGCTATGCCTCCCTCCCTCTCTCTCTCTCTCTCTCTCTCTCTCTCTATCTCTCTATCTATCTCTCTCTCTCTCCCTATCTTTCTCTTTCAACATAAATAAATAAACCTAAAAAAAAAAAAAAGAAGACTAAAAATCCAATTAAAAATGATTGAAAGATTGGACTAGACGTGTGTTGGAGAAGGTTAGTTAACATAATAAGCCTAACAAGGCCATTTAGAAAGAGCCTGTTGATGAGGCTGGCCCTCGGCCAGTATCTGAGAAACTGGCTTTTGGATTGCTGCCTACTATTCTAACTGATAAGGCTGTTTTGTCTACCTGGGGCACTGAACCCTGCTGTCCCAGCCTGCCCAGACTGGTACAAACAATGCGACTTATAGTGAACACCTGCTCTCCTATGAGCTTGGAATTTCAGAAATCATGGCTGGTCTGGCAGGCAAAGTGCCTACGTCACTAGCCCACAATAAAACCCCTGGATTCAGAGTCTCAAACAGACTTCCCTTGGCAGAAACACTGCAGACTGTTTGTTGCTGCATTTCCCTGGTGGAAGAAGTGTGCTCTGTGTGGCCCCCACCTGTGCAGGAGAATTTTGGAAGCCTTCACATGGACTCCCCCAGACTCCACCTGATGTGTCTTTTCCCCTGGCTAGTCCCTGCTGTGTGTCCTTTCACCGTAATGACCCACTGCCATGAAGATATGGCCCTGGAGTCCTGAGAGTCCATCAAGAGAGCCACCAGATGTGGAATCCCAGAAACAAAACACTTTACCAAAGAAGATATATGAACGACAAGTAGCACATGAAAGATGCTCGGCACCGTTAGTCTTGAAAGACCCACAATGAGTGACCACTTTGCACCCCGTGAATGGTTGAAATCAGTCAGCAAAATCCCATTTTTACGAATCTGTCTGGGGGCGCCTGGGTGGCTCAGTCTATTAAGCATCTAACTTCAGCTCAGGTCATGATCTCTCAGTTTGTGGGTTCAAGCCCTGTGTCAGGCTCTGCGCTGACAGCTCAGAGCCTGAAGCCTGTTTCAGATCTCTCTCTCTCTCTCTCTCTCTCTCTCTCTCAAAAATAAATAAACATTAAAAAAAATTTTTTAAAGAATCTGTCCAAAGAGATGCAAACATGTGTCCACTCACTTGTATGTGAATATTTATAGCAGCGTTGTGACCCAAAACTGGGAGAATTGAGATGTTCTTCAACTGGTAAATGGATAACAAACAAATGTATCCATGCAACGGACAATTATCCAGCAACTAAGAAAGAACCAGTGATAGATACCTGCAATGAACAGAAAACTCTCAGAAACATGCTGAGTGAAAGAAGCCAGGCAATAAGACAACATATTGTATGATTCTATTTATATGAAATTTCTAGAAAAGGCAAAACTATAGACAGAGGCACAAAGCAGACCGGTGGCTGCACGAAGGGGAGAGCGAAGACTGACTGCAGGTGGGCACAGGGGGTGGGGGCGGAGAGGGGACAAGGGAGAGATTGGAATGTTCCAAAACTAGATTGTGGTGATGGTCGCACAACTCTATAAATTTACTAAAGCTCATCAAACGATGCACATCAAATGGGTAAATGTTGTGGTATTTAAATTATACCTCAATAAAGGTGTCTCTTAAACATCTAAGCTTCCTTTGTCACCCTTGGAGTGAAGACCTGACTCCTCCTGGGGTGGCTGCCCCACACCCCCAAGCCCACACGCCCAACAGCCCACTGCTGCAGCCTGGCTTTACTCCGTGTCCCACACCCACACCTCTCTTTCCATCAGCGCTTTCCCTGTGTGGTCCCCACGACGCACCCGCCCCGCCATGCATGCTATCTCTCTGCATCCCTTCTTTGGGCTGCTTCCCATTTTGTCTTCTGTTCTCTGCCTCACCTTGCCCTCTTCCAGGAAGTTTCACTTGTCCACTCTACCTGTACCCCCCACTCCCTACCTTCCTCTTGTAAGAGAATTTCATCACTCCGGAAGCGATGGATTCGAAGTTCTCTGAAAGCAAGAATTTGTCTTGATCATTGCTCTTTGTCCCTAGCACAACTCCTGGCTCAGTGAATATCTCAGAAAATATTACCTAATAAGCATCTTAATAGCTCTGAGAAGCCGATGACATGCACACCTGTTTAACTTTGTATGAACCAGTGTTTTTGAAGCCTGTTTACACATACGATCCATCTTATACATACACACTTAGTAATATGTGGAACACAGTACTCAAAGGACTTTAGGAGGTTCTTATCTAAAGTTTTTTCCCAGTTTTTTCTGTTACAAACAATGCTGCAATAAATAACCTTATACATAAGCCCTTACAAACCTGTGCTTCTGTGGGATAGAGTCCCAGGTGTTGATGGGTCAAATGCTATGTGTACTTTCTATTCTAATTGATAATTGTAGACACTAGATTTATTTTCAAGATTTTCTCTTTTTTTTTAATGTTTATTTTGAGAGAGAGAGAGAAAGCACATGCATGTGAGGGAAGAGGGAGAGGGAAAATCCCAAACTGGATCCAGAGCCTGATGCAGGGCTCGAATTCACAAAAGGTGAGATCAGGACCCGAGCCAAAATCAAGAGTCAGATATTTAACCAAGTGAGCCACTCAGGCACCCCTACGCTAGATTTTTTTTTTTAATAAATTGATTTTTTTTAATTAAAACAATTTTTTTTTAATATTTATTTTTGAAAGAGAGAGAAAGTGCAAGCAGGGGAGGGACAGGGAGGGAGGGAGACACAGAATCCAAAGCTGCCAGCACAGGGCCCAACGCATGGCTAGAACTCACAAACTTTGAGATCATGACCTGAGCCAAAGTTGGTCACTTAACCAACTGAGCCACCCAGGTGACCCTGAATAAATTGATTTTTTTTATTTTTTTTTAAATATATATATATATATTTTTTTAACATTTTATTTATTTTTGAGACAAGGAGAGACAGAGCATGAACAGGAGAGGGTCAGAGAGAGGGAGACACAGAATCAGAAACAGGCTCCAGGCTCTGAGCGGTCAGCACAGAGCCCGACGCGGGGCTCGAACTCACGGACTGCGAGATCATGACCTGAGCCGAAGTCGGCCGCTTAACCGACTGAGCCACCCAGGTGCCCCAAATTGATTTTTTTTAAAGAGACTCACAGAGCTGCTGAAAATTCTCATTTTCTTATTTTGCAGGGAGTCACCTTCATTATCTTTTATACAAACCAAAATAATATCCATCTCTTTATAGATGACTTGTGCTAATGAATTTCAGGAACTCCTTCACCAGAGCATAGAGAGACGTAGTAGTTTGCAGGCAAACATCGTTCCTGGTATGTTGGACGGGTGGAAGAAAGCAGGTATTTGGCCGGATGGTGGATGTATGGATGGGTGGTCAGATGGCATTCTCCTACCTGGAGCCCAGGAGCATGGTGGCACCCCAACGGGACAACTGTGCTTGTCATGCTGCAGCTTGGCTGTCCTGCCCACTGCACCCGCCCCGCATGCTGTGTTCCTCTGGGGGA
Organism: Neofelis nebulosa; assembly: GCF_028018385.1. Classification (NCBI taxonomy): domain Eukaryota; kingdom Metazoa; phylum Chordata; class Mammalia; order Carnivora; family Felidae; genus Neofelis; species Neofelis nebulosa. The sequence continues at coordinate 35,195,120 of NC_080786.1, read as the reverse complement.
GGGTGGTGGGCTGGCTGGCCGCTTGCACAAAGGCTCCCTCCGGGGCCTGTTACCAGGACTGCAGGTCTCTCCTTTACTCCTTTCCTTGGCAGTGACACTCCCGTGCTCACACCTGTCAGTGACTCTCCATTTCCTACAGGGCAGAGTCGACATAGCTTGTTCCAACAGAGAAGGTTCTCTGTGGCCTGGCCCTGCTTGTTTCTCCACATTCTCTTGGCCTTGTTCAGACCAGGCCATGCCTCCCGCCCCCAAGGCTCCGCCGCGGCCATGCTGTCACCACACTTGATTACCCCACCTTCCCTGAAGATGCCAGGCCCTGCTATGCCTCCCTGCTTTTGCGTGTGCCATCCCCTCTTGGGAGTGTCCTCCCCACCCCTCTGTCAGGCAAGTCCCCACTCATCCTTCTAAACTTTGTCCCCATGCTCAAGTGCCCACACGTCCTGGAAGCACTCTGTACAAGCCTCTGCGCGTTGCACTCTACTGTCTCCCACCAGACCTACATTCCTTAGGGCAGCGTCTCACTCAGGGCTTCATCCCCAGCACCTCGCCCAGTTCCAGGAACCCACAAGGTGCTCAGTAAGCGTTTGCTAAAAGGACCCATAAACGCGTAGCTTTGACACCTGTCCCCTCCCCGTTCTTCTGGTGAGTATCCACTGGGCTCATGTTCCTGTGTGTCCAGCTCGTGACAAGGTGCTGCAAAGAATATGGAAGGAATTTAAGATGCAGTCTCTGGCCACAGAGCATCCCCAGGCGTGCTGCATGTATGCACAGAGAAAGAGCTCGGTCCTCCTGAGGCAGTGTGGAAGAAACAACATGACCAGGAGAGCCCAGGGCTCTTAGGATCCAGGAGAAGGGAAGGGGAAGCATATTTAGGCTAAAGGATCCAGGGGAATAAGGCTGGGCTGAGAGCTTGGGACACTAAGCCACCAGTGGGGGGGGGGGGGTGCACGGAAGAAGGAAGGGGGACGTGACGTATTACATGGGACAGCTGGACTGTAGGGGAAAGAGGTACAGACAGGACAGAGAAAAAACATTGAGGCCACATGGTCAAGGGCCTCAGATAACAAGGAAGAGAAGGAAACTAGGATTTTTTGAGGATATGTGTTCCAGAATCCTCAAAACTAAGCTATGAGGTGAGAGTTCAGAGACATCAAGGGACTTGCCCAAGATCACACAGCTAGGAAATGGTGGGCCTAGGATTAAAATCCAGGTGTGCTATTCCACTGGATTCTGTCATTCCAGTGGGCAGGGGTGGAGCATGAAGGAAGCTCACAGATGAGAAGGGTCTTCACAAAGACTATTATAATGCAATTTGGAATATGTTTTCTGTCCCTAAATCAATGTGCTCCTCGCCTATTTCTTCCCTTTTTGGAAGCACAAACCTTCCACCAGCCACCTAAAAATCGTGTTCACCCTCCAGTGTTTCTAGGGAGACAGGACCTAGGCTAAGGCTTTGAGGCCTGCCGGGAACTGATCAGGGATCCTGATCCACCCTACACCCCCTCCCTCTCCCCTCCTCAACTGGCCTCCCCTCTGAGGCCACCTCCCCCTCGCTATAGGTCAGCACAGACCTGCTCTGTACTCCCTCTCAGGGCAGTCCTCAGAGGGCTCGGTCACATGCTTCCTGGAAATCAATGTGTGTTTGACCAGCTGCCTCCCTTCCATCCCTCATTGTATAATTCTGCCCCAAGAACGCAAAAACATTGGTCCAGCAAGATTTGTTCTTTTTAAATCTGTCCAGAGCCTCACTAAGGTGCATTAATCTTTAACTGTTTATAGATTTTTCTGGTTAGAATATATACCCTGCGCTTTGATTCCACATGGGGATTCAAGTTCTGTTTCCATATCGATGATGACTTAGGAGACATACTTTCTGTCTGGGATTTTCTTCTGTGGACTTATCTATCAGATCTAGCATGCCAAGGCCCCCATAGTTCTTTGCCTCATTCAGGAGACAGTAGCTGGTTAAGACCTTGGGCTTTGGGGTCAGACAGAGCCAGACACAAATTTGGTTCCCAGCCCTGCCACTCTACCCATGTGACCTCGAGCAAATCACAAAACCTCTCTAAACCTCATTTTCTTCTGAAAACCAAGATCCAGTGGAGTCATATCTGAGCCAGAGTTCTGTAATCAGCACAAAGTGCATATGTGGTCATAACAATTACTTCTGAGAGTCCTCAACTCTTCAAGGACTTCATCTCCTCACCCACCTCTACTACCCCTCACCCTTTCTGATCTCCCCTCTTCTTCCAAGGGCAGCTGCCTGGTCCTTCTCTGTCCCCGAAGTGAGCCTCTCTGGGCTGCCTCCAATCCTCCCCTTCACCCAGCACCTCTGATTAGCTCTATAAGAAGGCCCAGGGTAAAGTACACAAAACCACCATCTTCCATAAAAAGTAGGGAAGTGGGGAAAGTTGTAAATATATATAGGTGATTTTTTTTTTCAAATTTATCGCTGGCCAAAAGTATATTTTAAGAGTTATCATCAAAGTGCAAACACAAAATTTATAAATCTCCTATTAGGTCTCAACCCCTCAAGTACTTGAGAAAGACTGCTCAAGAAAAGTGATTAAAAAAAAAAAAGTGACCACCTTTAAACAGCCACTGGTCCATGAACCTATTGGAAACAAAGCAAACACACGTGGGTCAAAAATCTGCCTTTACTTAATGTTGGATCTAAGACTTGGCAATGTCTGCTCCTTGGCAATGTCTACCCAGCTTCTCAGATAACCTGCCCCTACCTCCCATCTTAGTCCCCTATGGGCATGTCCCAATCAAGGTACACTGACTGGCCAGCAGTAGGTAGATAAATTACATTGACCCTGTTCCCACCTTTTAGTGACTCTGGTATAATGTCATCGCTAATGACATCTCACTTAAAAATTCCTTTAGTAAAATAGCTTTTGATCCGATATCACCATCCCCATCAACAAATCCCATATCACCATCAGGACATGGCAAACATGGGATCATGACGTCTCCAGTCATTCCATCTACCGTATTGCCTATAGGAGGAAATGGCCATTTAAAAACTGGAATCAGACTGACACTCAGATACTGACCTCTTCTGACTTCCGACCAGCTATGCCACTCCACAAGATGCTGTCTCCCAGCTGAACCAATGCCCGGGGACCATCCTGTTAGATGTCTGTAACTCTACCCAAACCCTCCCAATCCTGTCACTGGGTTGGTGGGCCTCTACTCCAGAAGGTCTCCACCCCCGTAAAGGGCTGTCAGGTCAAGAGATCTGCTCCAGCACAATCACCTCCTCAGGTCTCCAAGGCACAGCTTTGGGACTCATGTCCGAGGGCTTCCACCAGTTTATGGGTGATTCCCCCCCCACCCCTGCTCCAACATCTTTGCCTGCCTCCACAGCACAGGATTCCACAGGACCCATGCTTCATTTTCCAGGAGGCAGTCTCCTTGCAAATAGATGTCTATGGAGCCAGAGGATTGAAACGTTGGGACCCAGATATCTTTGTAGAAAGGATATAAGACTTTAGAGATGGGCTGGGGTAGATAAAATAGAAAGTGTTCTGTTCACAAAACTGCCACAACCAACAACATCCCATTGAGTGACCTGGATCTACCCACCAGGCCACATCCTCACTGTAGACAAGACCCTTGCCAGGCCTCACCTTCCATATCAGCTTTTCCAGGGTGCTCTAGCCATCTGGTGGCAACCCTGGGGAGCTGCCACAGCACCCTGCAGCTGGAATTGCAGGAAAACATATGAAAGTGACACCCCCCCCCCCCGCCGCTTCCCTAAAATCATGCCCCGGCATGACTCAGTGGGAAGCCTCCAAGACGGTGGACATAGATGACTGCCCACTGGGGCCTCCCATCTTTCCAGACCCTGGGAGGCTCTGCTCTCCTCGGTGGAGCCCTGAGCCTCGTACATCATTTCTGGTAGCATGTTACACTGAGCAGTCATTCACGTGAGGTAACACGCATCTGGGGTTTATAAACACAATTTAATAAAACAAACCCAGAAGTCCTATCTGTACTCAGCAGTTCTAGTGATGGTCATTCACATGCACAGCGGGGCTCAAATGGGGCTTTCACAATCCTGGCCACAGGAGACAATGACTGCTCACCTCGTGGCATCAAAACCCTCCCCAAATGCAAGGCAAACTACTCTGAGATACCCTTTTTCAACCAGCAAAAATCCAAGCTTTTGACAACACAATCTGTTAGTGAGGAAACAGATTCTATCGGGCGTCACTGCTAGTGACATAGTACAATCCTAGGGAGGAAATTTGGCAATATCTAGCAAAAGTACTTTAAGTCTTTGTCCTTTGACACAGCAATCCCACCTCTAAGAATCTATCCCAAAGAGACACTCACTAAAATATAAAAAGCCTTAACCTGTTCATTGCAGCCATATTTGTTATAGCAAAAGACTGGAAACAACTGTCAGCAGGGGAGGGGTTCAATGAGCTAGGGCGAAGTCACACAGTGGAGTGCTCTACCACCGTAGAAGGGAAGGAGGAAGCTCTCTCTATATTACGGTGAGTGATTGTACTAAGTTAAAAACAAGTATATAGTATGCCACTATTCATCTAAGAAAGGGAGACTATGACTCAATTATATTTATATTTTTTAATGTTTTTTTCAAAGTTTCATTTATTTTTGAGAGAGAGAGAGAGAGAGAGAGAGAGACACAGAGTGTCAGTGGGGGAGGGGCAGGGAGAGAGGGAGGCACAGAATCTGAAGCAGGTTCCAGGCTCTGAGCTGTCAGCACAGAGCTGGACTTCATGGACTGGAAGATCATGACCTGGAGGCTCAACCCACTGAGCCACCCAGGCGTCCCTATATTTACATTTTTAAATGCAAGGATAAATCGTAAAATAAAAGATACATATCAACCAATGGCAATATATGAAACTTGTTTGGATCCTTATTCAAACTAAAAAAAAAAAAAAAATTATGAGATAAGTGAGCACTTTCTGAATACTTGATGACATCAAGGAATTGTATTGTGGCTTTTAGTTGTGCTAATGGTGTTTGTTGTGTTATTGTTTTTAATGAGTCTTTTAGAGATACTTCTTGAAATGTTTCCAGATGAAATGATACGGAGATGTCTGGTCTTTGCCTCCAAATAATTTTACAAATGGGGTGTGGGTGGGAGTATAGATGAAACAGGATGGGTCAGGGGTTAATAACTGCTGAAGCTGGTGGAGAATCCATGCGAGTTCCATCTACAGTTCTCTCTATGTTTATGTAGGCTTAAAATTGTCCATGATAAAATAGCTAAGAAAGAAAAATCAAAGAGTGAGAGGGAAGAAAGGAAAGAAAAGGAAAGGGAAAGGAAGGGAAGGGAAGGGAAGGGAAGGGAAGGAAAGGAAAGGAAAGGAAAGGAAAGGAAAGGAAAGGAAAGGAAAGGAAAGGAAAGGAAAGGAAAGGAAAGGAAAGGAAAGAAAAGGAAATGGAAAAAGAAAAGGAAAGGAAAAGAGACATTCTCCATGCAATGTATGTCACAATGTATAGAAACAATCATGTGTCGATGAAAGGTGGCTGACCCATTCTGCAGAACCATTTTCTAGACAAAAATAAATCCCAGGCTACCCCCACAAAGTGGGTGTAAGATTCTGCTGTTTGTAGACATGGTGTGTCATTTGCACATCTGCATATTCATGAACCCATCAAAGAAAAGCATCCTGGGTAAACCTTGGTGCCCCTCAGCCCCAGTGGCCTCTTGACAAACCCTCTCACTCCTGAACACAGCCCAACACAGGAAGGCAGCTTTTTTGGGCCACTCTCATCCCTTCAGGCATTAACCTCACAGATGGCACCATGACAGCTGAGGGATTGGAGCAGGGTCGTTCTCCAGAAAATAACTCCAGAGACATATTTGAACACAGGAAAAGGGAAGATTTTTTTTTATAAGTCTCCAAAATAAAATGAGCCCTTTAGAAGAGAAGCAGGGGTGTGGTGTCAGATGAGGAAGGTTTTCTTTATAAACAGGAGGGAGGAATATGTAGTCACCTGTCCCCTGCTGGGAGACTCAAGTCTCTAGGTGTGGGAGACCTGCAGAGAGGGTGGGGCTGGGGCTGGAAGGTACTTTCTGCCCCAGCATTTTTTTGAGGAGCATCTTTTGGGGAGGGACAGAGCCTCAGGGTCTGTTCCAGTACTCTCTGCTCCAATCCTTTCTCCCTGAGGAAGATCTGTTGCCCCAACAACTGGGGACACCGAGCAAGCTGCTTGACCTCTCAGTGACTCAGGGACAGGACTGGCCAGCACGCAAGGCGATTATAAGGGTTGTGGGCAATCAATGAGTCATTTCATGGAGATGGCTCCCTGAGCTCTAATTTATCCCCATGGAGCAGACTGATCTGCTAAAGAATGAAATGCACATTTCCTCCTTAGTTCCTCTGAGCTCTCCTTTCCCTCAGGGCCCTTGGCTCTTTCCTGTCCCGCTTCCTGCTACTCTAGGATTGCTCACAGTGCCTACCAGTGCCACTGTATATGCACAGCCTCAGGGTGGTTCCCCACTGTCCTGCTTCCTCTGCTCCATGGTTTTGGTGGCTCTTTGGGACCAGAGATCCCAAAGATTGTGGATCTCCACTGCTGTTCTTAAGGCTTGTGAATGAAGCAAGCCCAATTAGGATGTTTTAGAGTGTTTATACCTCTCTCCCTTTCAGTCATTAACAAGCCTCCGCCTTCCACAGCATTCCTTTGTTCCCCTCTCTCCCTTCCCAGGGCCTCTCCTCCCCTCCTCCTGGCTATTGTCAAGATCCAGCCAGAGCCTCACCTCCTCCAGGGAGCCCTCACTGATTGCCAACTCCACACAACCCCCCCCCCCCCACCGTTCTTTATACACTGTTACTCTCTTTGCTCTACACATCCCAAGTGACAGCATCTCAGACAAAAACAAACTCCAAAAAATACTGAATAATGCATTAAATCAACCATAAGAGGGGGCTGAAGAAGGATAACTGTGATGATACCTAATGATTCCATGACACCCACGGAGTACTTTTCATTTCAATTCATTAGACTGACCTTAAGGCCCCAGAAGGGAACACAGGTCAGCACGTTTTCTCCCTTGCCTTCTCCCTCACTCATAAGGCCCCCTCTTTCTGGCTCAAATAGCAGTATGTCTGGAGGAATACTCTGTGCCATGCCCTTTATATTTGTCTCCTTTGCTTCTCACCTCCTTAAGAGGTAGGTAGTCAGAGTGTCCCCATTTTACAGATGTGGGAACTGAGGTACAGAAGGGAGAAGCAACTTACCCAGGGGCACTCAGCTGGACAGTGACACATTCACCTTCAAACCAAGCACTCAGCCTTTAAAGCCTACCCTTACAACCAACCCCCAGCTGCAACAGCACAGCCAGCAGGGGACACACTTGGGAGAGCCCTCCTGGGAGGAGATCTAGAAGGGCAAGAGTCTACTGACCCCCGGGAGGACAAAGGCAGCACAACCAGGCTGAATTAAGTGCCCAGCTGGCCAGCTCAGAAGAGTAAGGTCAGGTAGGCAGGAAACGTGTAAGGTGGCCAGAGGAGGGAGGAGTGGCCAGATGTTAGTTCTTTAGGATGAACAGAAGAGGACCAGACAGGTGAGGAGGGCATGCCTCTGCCTAGAGCATGAAAGGACTGCTCTGGGCATGGCAAAGGGCCAGAACAGACTGGGCCAGGCACTGCCATGTGCCAGGCACTGTGCTGAGCATTTGGCATACACCATCTCAGCACAAAGGGAGACTTAGCACAAAGGATGAAGCTTGCAATAGGTGAGAAATCTGGCTGGCCGAGCTGGATGGCTCAGAGGAGCGGGAAGAAGGGTTTAAACTAGTTTCAGGTGGGGCGCCTGGGTGGCGCAGTCGGTTAAGCGGCCGACTTCAGCCAGGTCACGATCTCGTGGTCCGTGAGTTCGAGCCCCGCGTCGGGCTCTGTGCTGACAGCTCGGAGCCTGGAGCCTGTTTCCAATTCTGTGTCTCCCTCTCTCTGCCCCTCCCCCGTTCATGCTCTGTCTCTCTCTGTCCCAAAAATAAATTTAAAACGTTGAAAAAAAAAATTTTAAAAAATAAAATAAAATAAACTAGTTTCAGGTAACCAAGAAATGGCCAGTTTACTGCTTAAGCCTTTGGCTGATTCCCGGTTCTAGTGAGTCAAGCTGACAAGGAAGCCCAGGGTCATGGCTGGCCCTGAGTAGATGCCACAGAGAACCCAGTCCATGCCAGGATCCACCCATCCATCTGACTGAGCCACAGGGGTTTCTTCTTGCACCTTCAGGTTGGGCAGGGCTGGGACAGGGTGTCCTGGCTGTCCACCGAGATGAGCCCTGAGCTGGCTAGGGAGGGATGCAGAGTCAGGATCAGGGTGAACAACTGATGGCCTGAGGGTCCCAGAGCCAGGTGAGATGAGATGGGAAACCGACCTGATAGGGGCACAGCTGTCTAGAGCAGTGTGATTCTGCACCCCTCTCCCAGGCACTTGGTGATGTCTGGAGACATCCTTTTGGTTGGGGGAATCTAGTGGGTAGAAGCCAGGAATGCTGCTAAAAATCCTTCAATCCATAGGACAACCTACCACCACTCCCAACAGAGAATTATATGGCCCCAAATGGCAACAGTGCCATGGATGGGAAATCCTGGTTTGGAGCAAGCTGGGTAAGAGGGGCTTAAAATCCAAGGCACTCCCTGCGATGAAACTGCCCCTATTCTGAGGAAGAGGCATTTTTTTCCCAACTCAGCAAGATGCAGTCTGAGGCAAGGACTAGCATGAGCCCCAGGCTGGGGGGGAGGGGGGGGGGAGGGGAAAGCCATGGCAGTGCTAGGGGAGGAAGAGAATGTACCTGCTGTCACCCAGGCTTTGATTTGTGCAAGAAGCAATTTATAAGAGATACTTAGTCTTTAATGGAAGGTCAAAAAGTCAACCCACATGATTATGTCATCTCTTTACTGGCAAAGGCAGAGGTTTTAAAGCACTTTGACATACCCACCCAGTGGGAAATGAAATGTGATCAAAGATCTTCACTGTGGAACTGTTTCTAAGAGCAAAGGATTGGAAACAAAATAAATGTCCATCGGTGGTGGGCAAGCTAGATAAACAATGGAATATCCCGCCAAAGAATGACATTTTCTATGTATAGAAGTAGAAAGGTCTCTGGAATATATTAACTGGAAAAAAGCACAGTGAGAAGAACACTACGGAATACTTCGCTGCCATTAGATGAAAAGGGAGGCAAAAAATCAACAGTATATTGATCATTGCTTACATTTGCATAAAGCAGGGGATCTCAAACTTCTCTTTGTATCGTAACCACCCAGAGGGCCTTTTCAGCCATACTTAACTTTAAACAACATCAACCTTGCTTTTATTTGGGGGAGGGATGTGGAAATGTGCCCACTTTTCTCGCCCAGAATACAACTCCCCAGCTTTTCTGACCCTGGCCGCTCACCAGCCCGACTGGCCAGGAGCAAAGATCAGTGACCAGCTCCTTTCCTAATCACTCCGGCAAACCCTCCGAGACTGTTTGTTAACCCTTAAGTGGCTGCTGAATGTGAGACGTTCAAGGCGTTGGAAGGAATCCCTCAGGAACCAGACTTGAAGCCACTAAAGCACCTCCCCCCTCCTCACCCCCATCTCCTCCTCCATCTGGAAGTGACCTTCAGGTCACTGAATGAAGGTGGCCGCAGGCCAGAGACAAACCTGGCCCTCCGACGCCCCCTGCCCCCGCCCCGCCCCCGCGAAGGGGGCGGAGCGACGGCTGCGAGGGCTCCTCCCGCGGGCTTTGTGCGCGCCTGGAATCCAGCTGTCGCCGCCCCTCGCAGCCCCCTGCCCCCGGCGGGCGCACATTTCCGGGCCGCCCACCACCCGACCGCGTCGGTAGCAGCTGCGCCTGCCTGCTCCGTGGCCGTCCCGCCCCAGTAGCCCGCGAAATGCCGGTCGACTTCACCGGGTACTGGAAGATGTTGGCCAACGAGAATTTCGAGGAGTACCTGCGCGCTCTCGGTAAGCTGCTGCCCCGGCCGGCCGCTCGGGGACGAGGGCTGGGCCCCGCAGAGCCCTCCCGAGGGCCCGCCTGCCTCTGCCTGGGCCAGCCGCCGCCCCGTGCGCCGGCCAGCGAAAGGACTTCGGCCGCCAACTTGGAGAGTGGGGGTTGTTAGGACTAATTGGTGGTAAACATCTGATAGTTGCCTCTAGACTTGGATAACTTCATTAGGAAAGCTGGGTCTAGTTTGCTAGGTTTTGTTGGTACAGGGTCAGCATAAGGCCAGAAAACTTTGTTGCAAAAAAAAAGAATGCGCAGAACCGGTTGCTGGCTGAGACAGCGCTAAGCGAACAGGAAACCCCAATGGTGCTGCCCCGGGGAGGAGCCGGCTCCTGGGACCCCGCTACCTTGGAGACAGTTATCTGAATTTTCCTGCCAATTCTGTCCCCTCTACCCCCTCATCCCCTGCAGATGTCAACGTGGCCTTGCGCAAAATTGCCAACTTGCTGAAGCCAGACAAAGAGATTGTGCAGGACGGCGACCATATGATCATCCGCACGCTGAGCACTTTCAGAAACTATATCATGGACTTCCAGGTTGGGAAGGAGTTTGAGGAGGATCTGACGGGCATAGATGACCGCAAGTGCATGGTGAGGATTTGCATACACCAGGGCATCTCCTGCCCAGGGGGCCTGACCGAAGTCTGGACTACTTCCTTTGGGAGGGAGGCGAGGGCCCTTATGTTCTTAGGGACCAAGGATCTTCATACTCCCAGCCCTCAAGGTAGGCAGCACCCACTTATCAAGCATCTCCCTCTGCCCAAACAGGATAATGATGGATATGAAAGCTGCAGATTGTTGAGTCTCTGTTGTGTCCGGGCACTGAGCCAGATGTTTCATACATTTGACTTTATCTAATCCTCACGACAACCTATGAGGGTGGTAGGAGTATAACCATTTTACAGATGAGGAAACAGTCTCAAAGAGATGAGTAACATGCCCAGAGTAGCTAGGGAGGGGCTGGGCTGGAATTCTAGTCAAGTCTGTTGATTCTCTTCTCCTCTGCCTGTACTAGGGCCAGGTGGAGGAAGGCTGAAGGAAAGGAGGAAAGAAACACAGGGAACTCTTTTGAAGTGTAAAACTTCCTGTATAGCCTAGCATGAAGCCATTCTAGGAAGCAGGGGATATCGTGATCTCCCTAAAGCCTCTGACCTGCCCCACCTTGTCCCGAGCTGGGATTTGGCTCCTGGCCCTCCCCTTCCCCACCCTATATTCCACTGCCTGCTGAGCTTCCTTTGAACCTTGCAGCCAACCCCTACTCAGTAGGTCATTGCCATGGTGGCCCAGGCTAGAGGAAGCATTCCTGCAGGAGGGGGAGGGAAGTGAGCAGCCTATCCCCAAGGGTGGGAAGCTGATGACCCAGAGACCCCAATTAGCGTTTCCACAGGAAATTCTAGAAGGTCAGCCCCAAGTCTCTATCAACATTCTTGGGTCACTGGAAGGTCTGGGTGCTCCCAGCATCCCTTTCAGTCTTGGGTCCAGAGCTAGTATTGTATGCTCACCCCCAGGGACCTGCTTTGCTTGTTGACGGAGCGCCCCCCCCCCCACCATCTCCCTTCCCCCTCCCAACATTTACTGAGGGTCTGCTGTGTGCCCTGCACCACACCATTATTTTACACCATAGCCCAATGAGGGAGAGATCCATGACCCCATAATATACAATGACTGAGGCTCCAAGAGGGGAAGAGACTTGTAAGAGATGGGATTTGAACCCTAGGCCTTTGCACTTTGAAGCTCACCCTTCTGCTCCCTGCCAGGCCCCTGTCTGCCGGTCACCTTTGCAGAAGCCAGATGGCAGAGGTTTGCTGGGGCTGTGGTTGAAGGTGCCAGAGTGTGGAATCCCAGGCCTGGACTACTCACCCCCAGCTTGTTGATTCATCCGAAGGTAGTCAGGAGTTGATGTCGAGTCTGCTGTTTGGAGTGATGGCAGAAGAGGGGGTAGCCAGCAGGGAGTGTCCTTGGAGAGGCTGATACTGGTGTAAGAACATGTCAGTTGGTGCCTTAAGAAGGCCCAGGGCCTCTTAATCCTCAGAGAGGCTCGCAGTGGGAAAGGAGACCGGCAGCAGGGTCTGCCTCGGTAAGGTGAGGGCTCTGCCTTCCAGATTACTGTCCACGATCTGTTCCCTGGCCTGCTGGATGGAACTAAGGACACCTCTTGTCCGCAGCTCACTCTTAGGGTACTCACAGAGCACATCAGACATCTCTGTTTGTTTTAGGTCACTGCAGCCTCTGGAATGTGCCCTCTTGTACTTACTTGGCTAATTGCCTTCCATCTTGCTTTCCCTCCCTCATCCATTACTGCGTGAGACGTATGTTGATCACCTGGTAATACTAGCCAGTGCTTGTTGAGTGCTTACTGTGCACCACATACTGTTACCACGTACTATTCCCATTTTATTTTAACCCAGTCTTCACAATACCGCTTTCAACCCCATTTCACAGATAAGAAAACTGAGGCAAGATTTCTTGTTGTGTGACGTTGGGGAGGTTAAGTAAGTAGCCGAGGGAGGGTTTGAATTTGGTCTGTCAGCTCCAGAGTCCCTGCCATTAACCACTACACTGCACCTACCGCGTTTCTCAGACACTAATCACGGCCCCAGGCACAGGGACGTGGAGGAGGGTGTCACAATCCCTGATGTGCCAGGAACTCACAGTCTTTGTGGTGAAGACAGACACACAGAGAGAACATAGTGTGATTAGTGGTGACAAAGGGAAGCACCTAGAGGAGGGGAACCCAGAAGGACTTCTGGAGGAGGTGGCTTCTACCCAAGAGGAAAGGGGTAGAAGAAGCGAAGGTTTCAAACACAAAGGAAGGGGCACATGGCCTCCTCCTTTTCTCAACTCAGCATTAAGACATCAGGACAACCCAGGTGAGCAGATCAGGGAGCCCAGCAGCTGGGCAAACTAATGACATTGGACTAGGACTCATGGTCACCTTTGCTGTCCCAGGACTCCGGGCGCCCCTTTCCCAAGTGTATGGCACTCACTCACCTTGGTGCTGTTGGGGGGGTGGACGGCCTCTCTGCTCCGGCCTTCCCTTGACCCTTTGCATTGCAGAGAAGTCCTTCTCTGGCTGCCAGCTGGATGGAAGCCTACGGTGAAGAGCATAGCCAGGGGAGGGCGGAGGATAATCGAATTGTAGCGACTGTCCAGCCTGAGGCTTGCAAGGGCCAGAGGAGCTGCCTGCCAAGAGGCCGCAGGGGCTGAGGTCTCCAAGTCCCCCTGGGGTCCTGGGCCAGGCAGTTGCCAAAGCTAACTTTTACCGCTGCCCCTTCTGCTCTACACACTCCGGCACCCACCAGCCGGGAGCAGTGGCCAGGAGGAGGCCAATCTGTTCTCGGCACCAAGTTGGCTGGATTCTAACATTTCCTTCCCAGCACATCACAAGGGTCTCATTTCTCACCTGGGATTGTTCATCTGTTTTGTTCATTCCTTTCTTGGTCCGACAAGCATTTTATGGTGCTTACCCATATCTTTGCAACCCCTGTGTTACTGAGACGAATTGCACAAGATTCCTGCCCTCATAGAGCTCAGGGCAGTGGGGGAGGCCAGACATCCTGTGATAGCATGCGGGTGGGGGCAGGACAGCCAGAGAGGCACCCCCCCCCCCCCCCCCCCGGATCTGGGAGGTCAGGGAAGGTTCTCACAGGAAGTAGTCTGAACTGTGGCTTGAAGGATAGACAGGAAATAGCCAGGCAAGCAGAAAGGGGACAAGAGGAAGGCCAAGGCCAAGAGAACAGAAGTTGGTAAATGCTACTTTAGACCTGTCCCACCTTGGCCTCTGGGCTCAGCCCTGGAGACACAGAAGGCAGCAAGGCCTTCTGGAACACCCAGGCCATTTTTTTTTCAGTGATGGCAGTACAGTGAGCTGAGGAACACAGTGTAGAGGGGTGAGGGAGCAGTGGTCAGTGAAGTTGCCTGGTTGAGGGGGGCCTTGAAAGACAAGTAAGCATTAGGGCATATGCAGAGATGGGAAAAGTGCATTTTGGACAGAGGGAGCCGTGTGTGTGAAGGCCTAGGAGTCCAAAAAGGCCTGGTTGTGAGAGGGCCTGGGAGGTGGGAGACGTGTAGTCCACAAATACCAGAGTGCCAGATGTGACTGGGGAAGACAGGAGTGATGAGGACCCAGTAGGGAGCCTGCGTGTGACCCTGACAGGCTGCAGGGACCCCTTGCCGGGAGAGGTTTGGTCAGACTGACATCCTTCCCTAAGGGCCCAGGGGCTTGCTGGCTCAGAGACCTCCGATTCTGCTTTTCTATGGGAACATTATGTGTGCTCTAGCACAGCAGCCAGAGGGTGAAATCTGGCCTGCAGATGTGTTTTTGTTTGGCCTGCACAGTGTTTGAAAATTTTCAGAGCCAGTTGCCAAAGATTGTAAGATTTCATAGAAAAATCCATATTTCTGCCTGTTCTTACCAACAAAATCAAGATGGCTGAAAACACTGGCTGCCCATTTCTTCCTGTGCTGTGTGGACCCCTGGGGCATTGTCAGAGCTGTCCCTTTAGATGGGACACTGCCCAGGCCTCACCCTGCTCTGTTAACCTGAAGTCCAGGATCAAGGAGCCCTTTGTCTTTGTTTGCACTGTGGGTTCTTTAAAGTAGAGTTCTTTAAAGTGTCCTGAAGCAGACACCAGCCACAGGAGCGCACGAACTTGTTAGAAACACAAATTCTCCGGCCGCACTGTTGGCCTACGGAATCAGAAAGTCTGGGTGGGGCCGGTGGCTTGGGGCTCGGTTTGTGCGCCACATGGCTCTGATGCGGCTGAAGTTCGAGAACCCCTGCTCTGGAGGAGCGAAACATCTCTGTGTCCGTGCATCTCTGGAGACACTGGAAAACCATACAGTCAGCTGCAGAGGGCCCCGGGCCACCAGCTGGTTTGGTCCATCATCTGACCCCCCCGGAGACATTGCCATCCAGGCCCAGAGCCACCTGGAATGGCTCAGCAGTCTGTCCCCAGAGTGAGAGGTGGAGGATGCAGATTTGTGTGGCCTGGGATCACTCAGCTCACATTTCCAGTCTGTCCTATTCAGATTTTATGTGACCTGAAGGCAGCAGGGACTGTCATTTTGGCGGAAATGTGTGAAGACTGGGCTTAGCTTTTCTCCGTTGCCGCCTGCATGCCTTTTATCCATTAAAAGCAAATCTCGGGCCCAGTTTGAAGCCAATATCACGTATTAAATCCAGCACAGGTAGCTTTGGCAGGGTGGGAGGGCTTGCAGGAGGAGGGCTCTCCTCAACCCCAGATAGTGTTCCCCACTCAGGCCAAGGAATCCCTTGGAATGAAGAATGATGGACTTCTTTGTTCCCAGCTGTCCCCAGCATGAGCAGCTTTTGTGGCAGAAGACAGCCTGGGTCGGAATCACAGCCATGAGCCTGGCTCCGCGCAGTGGTGGCAGAAGGGCCCTTTGTCATCCCACCTCGGACACTGGGGCCGGTTTTCCCTGGAGGGGGCACCTTTGTTCATTTGGGAGTCTGGTGCCTCTTGCCCAGGCTGAGGCTTCTCCCTCAGCTCCAGCTGTGAACTCAGGATGACCCCTTCTGCAGAGCCTGCCTTCCGGCTTGCGGCCCTCCACCCCTCTGTTGCTTTCTTTGTTTTTATTGTAAAGGGAAAAAGAGAATTCAAATAGTGAAGGAGAGAGTGGACTGCAAAGGAAAGGGCCCCTTCCCCTACTTGGCCTCATTCCCACCTCCCAGAGGGTATCACCGCTCCCGTTTCTGGTGGATCTGTCGGAAATCTTCCTCGAATATAGAAGCTGTCTATCTATTGATCAGTTTAAAAAAAAAAAAAAAAAGGAAGGAAAGAAAGAAATCCAGTCCTTGGCTCCTTGTTTTCTCACTCAGTGCTGCTTCTTAGGCATCTTTCCATGTCCGTGCTTATAGATTTTCTGAATTCTCTCTTTTAACCATCTGTGTTTCCTTCCCTTCCTACCCTGACTTCCTCCCTTCCTTCCTCCCTTCCTTCCTTCCTTCCATCCATCCATCCATCCATCCATCCATCTAATTATATATGGTAATACATGAAATCCACGAAACTGCTGTTAACACTTTGGTTTAAACTCTTGCCAGCTCTCTGATCCTGTTCTTGTCTCATTAATGGGTTTTTTTCTGGTTCATATTTTAAAGAACACAATGCCGATGGCACAATTAACTCCCTGGACCACAGAGCTGTGAACGCCCTCAGACTGGGGAACCTTCCGAGGGCCACAGATCAGGCCCCCAGCCCTCTGCTGGGTCCTTTCCAGAATGGAAACACGGAGTCTCTTTCATGTCTTAGCTAAAGTTCTCCGACCTTTGAAATCGGTGTCAGCAGCATGCTTTTGAGGATTACAAAAAGAAGAATTTAAGCAACCCAAATAAAATGCACAAAGTAGCTTTCAAGAATCACACTGTTGTGTTAGGTTTTGTTTTTTGTTAGGCAGGAACAAAGAAAAATAACAAGCCCTAAGTCTTTACCAAGCACCATGCCTGCACCGAATGATTTTAGCACTTTTTCTCTTTTGGTCTCCACAACAGATGCAGTTCTCTATGTGTCATTATGCCCATTTTGCGGATGAGAATCTGAGGCTCAGAGAGGTGAAGAACCTTTTTGACCCCAGGTCCCAGCCAGCTGGTGGCAGAGGAAGGATTCTAACTGGTCTATTTATAAAGGTCTGTATTACAAGGTCTCCCTCAGAGCTCTGCTGAGGGCCCGCACCTCAGGTCCTTATTGTGAGCCCATCGCAGGCTGGAGGTGAGCGCACAGTACTGACAAGGCATGGGGGTGTGGACAGCAGTGCTAGTCCTAGAGGCCGACATCTGGGCTTGAATCCTCCGTTACCCAACTGACAGTGACCTTAAATGACTGGACACACTGCCTTTGTCTTCACATCTGCAAAATGGGCATCATGATTGCTGTCTCACAAGGCAAATTCAGAGGACCATGGAGATAGCACAGGGGACAGTGCCTTGTGAAGCCACAACACTGTGTGCAATAAGGGACCAAAAGCCCTTGTGATGCCTTAGACTAGAGGCAAAGCATAATCGTTGACGGTGGCCCAGTGTTGGTTGGGGGAGTTACTGCTGTTTGTTTTTCTGACCGACATTGCTCTCCCCACCCACCCAAAGAAACACCTCCTCTTCTGGTGGGAGGTATTCCCTTACTCACCTCATAGGCTCTAGTGGAGCTGCACGTCATGGTACACTGTCTCTCGTGGGTTGGGCACCTTAAACCAGGGTGATGACCGTGTCCCGTGACCTGTCACAGGATTGCCTCATCTCACCTTTTCCCGGGGTTTAATTTAGGGACGCTGGCGGAGAGCTGTGTCCTAGTCCTTCTAAAGTTCATAAGCTGGTGGGATGCCATCTCCCATGGCCGTGTGGAGCAATCCAACAGAAGAGAAAGATGAGGCCAGCAGAGGAGCAGAAATTAGAGAGAGAAGCTGCAACACTGGGGATTTGCTGGAGCCCCTGACACCAGCACATCTCCAAGACTTTCGGTGTACTTGAGCCAGCCGGGGCATTCCCTTTCTTCCCCCTGAGGCTGTGTGAACCAGTTTCCTGTCACTAAAGACATCTTCAGACAGAGCCCACAGATCATGGGTTAAAGAACCACATCAATAGTTAGAGCAGGAGTTCTCAAACTTGAGCGGCCCACCCCACTAAGTTTCCAAAATCGGAAGGTCTGCGGTGGAGCCCAAGAACATGTTTTTCTAATGAGCTCCCAGATGCTGCTGATGCTGCTGGTTCAAAGACTGGGCTTTTGATAACTCCTGAGAAAGAAAAATGAGGAAGCAGCCTGGCCCGCGCCCAGGATCCTGTGATGTGCTGGTCATGATTCAGTGTAACAAGCCTGCGCCGGGGCCCCGGCTGCCTAGTTTTGGGGGCTGGATGAAAGTGGAGACGTGCAGTCCAGTCCCTGCGGATGGAGTCTGCCTGGGGACACCAAACTGGCAGCGACCCATGATGGTCTGCAACTGAGCCCCCGGGTAAAAGACCCCAGTAGTGTGTGTGTGAACAAGGACGGGCTACGACAGAGCACTTAGGAGCTTTGGCCTCGAGGTGGATCCGGATTTGAATCTGGGACCCACCTTCCAGCTGTGTTTCCTTGGCGAAGGTACTTTATCTGTCATCTATAAAAATGAGCCGGGGGTCATAGCACTGATGAGATTATTGTGACAATTATGTATGGTGATGAGTTATTTCATTTTTCTATTGCTGTGTAACAAACCACTCCAAAACCCAGTGTTCCAAAACTCTAAGCAATAGCAGCTGTTTATTTTGTTCACGAGTCTGCAATTTGGGCAAAGGGGGGGTGGGTGGTCCCCACGGCATGTCCTGTCTGCAGGGAGCTGGAAGACCCACATTCCGTGTGGCCCCTCACACGCACTGTCTCCTGGCTGCTTGAGCTTCCTCAGGACACGGCAGCTGGGCCCCGAGAGTGAGAGGGCTGAGAGCACGAGGCAAAAGGGTATGACAGTGTTGTGATCTGCCTCGCCTCCAAAGTCACATAGCGATACTTTGCCATATTCTCTTGGTTGAAGCGGTCGCCAGGCCTGGATCCAGAAGACCTGAGTGAGCAGGAAACCCCCTCTGCCCTCCCCTCCTGGCATCCGGAGGCTGTAAGCTGATGACTGCCTTCCGGTCCCCTTGGCCCCGTGGGAAGCTTCTCATGTAACCAGCCCTGCAGCTCAGGTCCTATTGTAACCTCTCACGTGGGCTTGAGGACTTACTCGTATTTGACTTGGAGTTGGCTGAAAACTCTGCCAACCAGCTCTGTGCCTGAGTCACGATGGCTTCGTCCCTGGGAAGCATTGGTGTGGCTCATCTGTGTTGCACAAATTGATCTGTGCTAGAGCATGCGTGCATACACATACACACACACATACACGTACACATACACACCACCCCTTGTCCTCCAAACGAAAACTCCAGGTCTCCGTTATGATGCCTGAAATTCCAACGTTAGAGCACATTTATTTTGGTTAAATATCCCAAGCCTTTTCTAGGTGTTTCCTTTAACCAGCAAATACCTTAGAGGGCTGGTTGTCTTTAATACAGGGTGATTGGTGAGTCTGTCCTTCCTCCACCCCCCCCCCCCCCCCCCGCCGCCCCTTCTTTCTTTCCTGACCTGAGGGGCCAAGGACAGCAGAGGAGACTGGGGAAGAACTGTATGAACAAGATGGGCATGAAAGGTGTGAGGGTAGAGATGGAGGAGAACCCAGGCTGCAAAACCCACCCTTACCCGTCCTCACAACATACCTGGCTCTGCATACAGGAAATGAGGGGCTGGGGAAATCCTGTCTGACAGTGTGCAGTGAGTCAGAAACATCATCTCACTCTTTGGCTCCGAGATCCCACTTATGTGATTACACTCCAAGAAAATCATTCAAAGGAAAGCCACGTCTATTTGTCCAAAGGTATTTGTTTGTAGCTGTGTGGTTAATAACCCTCCCCAACCTACATATAAGCACAGCCACCATCTGGGGGCTTCTGTGTGGCCGGCTCTGCCCTTGCACTTTACATATATTATTTAATCCTCCAACAGTCCCGGAGAGGAGGTGCTACTCCCGTTTTACAGACAGGGACCCTCGGGTCCTGTGTCACATCGCTGGTTAACCATAGCCTTGGGATTCAACTTCACACCTCTCTGACTCCAGACTCTGTGTGGTTTGCAGAACTGGCCGCCTCCTGCTGGTGTTCCTAAGTGCCACATAACCACAGGTGGTTAGAGTAACTGTGGCTTTTTGATTCCACAGACCACTGCATTGCCATGTAAATGATCACCGTGAAGATAAATGGAAAGTGTTTATGGGCAACAAGTCAACAAGTTCGGTAGATTCTGCTTCTTAGCATCTCTTTCCCCTTCCCCCATCCCCACTTCTCTGAATATCTCTTGCCTGTAATAATAACAATAATTATTAACACCTCTTATGCTTACTCCTGTGCAATAGGCTCAGCACTTTACAAGAATTCTTTTTTTTTTCATTTTATAAATTTATTTTTACTTTTTAATTTATATCCAGGTTAGTTAGCATATAGTGCAATAATGATTTTAGGAATAGATTCCAGTGGCTCGTTCCTTATGTATAACACCCAGTGCTCATCCCAGCAAGTGCCCTCCTTAATGCCCCTTACCCATTCAGCCCATGCCCCCATCCCCAACCCCTCCAGCAACCCTCAGTTTGTTCTGTGTATTTAAGAGTCTCTTATGTTTTGTCCCCCTCCCTGTTTTTATATTATTTTTGCTTCCCTTTCCTTACTTTGATCTGTTTTGTATCTTAAATTCCACTTCATTCCACATATGAAGTCATATAATATTTGTCTTTCTCTAATTGCGCTTAGCATAATACCCTCTAGTTCCACCCATGTTGGTGCAGATGGCAAGATTTCATTCTTTTTGATTGCTGAGTAATACTTCATTGTGTGTGTGTGTGTGTGTGTGTGTGTGTATACCACATCTTTATCCATTCATCGTTGATGGACACTTGGGCTCTTTCCATACTTTGGCTATTGTTGATAGTGCTGCTATAAACATTGGAGTGCATGTGTCCCTTTGAAACAGCACACCTGTATCCCTTGGATAAATACCTACTAGTGCAATTGCTGGGCTGTAGGGTAGTTCTATTTTTAACTTTTGAGGGACCTCCGTACTGTTTTCCCCAGTGGCCGCACCAGTTTGCATTCCCACCAGCAGTGCAAAAGAGTTCACCTTTCTTCACATCCTCGCGAACATCTGTTGTTGCCCGAGTTGTTAATTTTAGCCATTCTGACTGGTATGAGGTGGTATCTTACTGTGGTTTTGATTTGTATTTCCCTGATAAGTGATGTTGAGCATTTTTTCATGTGTCTGTTGGCCATCTGAATGTCTTCTTTGGAAAAGTGTCTATTCATGTCTTTTGCCCATTTCTTCACTGAATTATTTGGGGTCTTTTTTTGGGGGGGGAGGTGTTGAGTTTGGTAAGTTGTTTATAGATTTTAGATACTAACTCTTTATCTGATATGTCATTTGCAAATATCTTCTCCCATTCTATTGGCTGCCTTTTAGTTTTGCTGATTGTTTCTTTCTCTGTGCAGAAGCTTTTTATTTTGATGAGGTCTCAATAGTTCATTTTTGCCTTTGTTTCCCCTGCCTCCAGAGACGTGTTGAGTAAGAGGTTGCTGTCGCCGAGGTCAAAGAGGTTTTGTCTGCTTTCTCCTCTGCGATTTTGATGACTTCCTGTCTTACGTTCAGGTCCTTCATCCATTTTGAGTTTATTTTTGTGTATGGTGTAAGAAAGTGGTCCGGGTCCATTCTTCTGCATGTTGCTGTCCAGTTTCCCTAGCACCACTTGCTGAAGAGACTGCCTTTATTCCATTGGATATTCTTACCATGAGTTACTTCTTCACACTGATCTCCCTTCCACCATCCTCAACACTTCACCCTATCGTTCACATTCTGAAATGGGAATCTTATTGTATCACTCCCTGGCTCAACTGCCCAGGAGCTCCCCAGGGTTGGCAGGCAAAGGCCAGAGGTGCCTTGGGTTTTTCAGGACATGGCTCCAGCTCCAATCCCTACCCACCCCATATCCTTGGCCCCATCCCACCATTTGCCTTCACTTGCCCTCCTCCTTGGCATCTCTCTGTTCCTTGGGATAAGTCCCCTTCTTTCTCCCTTGGAAGAATAATTACCCATTGGTGAAGACCAGCCCGAGCTTGACTGTTCCACCAACCTTGTCCTGACTCCTCATCCCACCTCATTCATCCTTTCCTTTTGCTTCACTGTCGCTCTCTGCAGCCATTGCTCCCAGGGCACCTGTGACACTTATTAATCGATTTGAGATTCTAGACAGTGGAACCCACACTTTGCATGTCCAGTGCCTAGCACAGAAGGCTCCAGTGTGTTTGTCATAAGAGTGTTACATAAAAATAATAGAACTTCAAGCAGTATAACTGGTAGATCATATCACTGCAAGATCCATTTGCCACTTGATAATAGCTAGTGTTTGTTGAGTATTTCCCATGTGCCAGGGATTCTAGACACTTTCCATGCATTAGTTCTTTTTTTTTTAATGTTTTTTATTTACTTTGAGAGAGAGAGAAAGCAGGGGAGGTGAAGAGAGAGAGGGAAAGAGAGAATCCCAAGCAGGCTCCATGCTGTCATCACAGAGCCCAATGCAGGGCTCGAACTCAGCCAACCATGAAATTATGGCCTGAGCCAAAATCAAGAGTCGACGCTTAACCGACTTAGCCACCTAGGTGTCCCTCCATGCATTAATTCTTTTAAGCCTCACGATTCTGTAATGAAGATGCCAAAATTCTTCCTCTATTCTATGTGAAGAAAATGAAAGCCGGCACCAATATCGCTTGACTGAGCAGAGAGAGCTGGTGGAGCCCAAATTGGCATCCTGGCAGTCTTGAGTCCAGATTGCTACCAGAGAGAGGTGGCATCCTTGTTATGTTAAGGGTCACAACTCTGGAATAATTTCTCTGTGAGGCTTTTGAAATGTCAAATGCAGTGTCCCCAGTGAGGTAGCGGGGTCAGGGATGGAATTGTCAGGTGCAGAGGAGTGGGGGTCTGATTTGCATCTCATTCTCAACGGTGGAGGCTGTCCACGGCCCAGCTCTTACTGCGGCAGAACCTGGCTGAGTCATAACCGGTTCACCTCTGGAGCCAGACCATCGTCTTTGGAGTCTCATCTATGCCACTTGCCAACTGGGCATGAAACAAGTTATTTCACCTCCCCATGCCTCTGCTTGTCTGTGAAATGGGGATAATTATAAAGTAAGGGATCCCTACTACTCCGCAATGAGGATTAGATGAGGGAAAGCCTGTAATTGTCACCTCCATCAGTATGAGCTGTTACTGTTAATTCTTTCATCGTGTAACCTGGGTTCTCCAGAAGACAAATTCTAGAGGTGGTGACATGTGTGTGGGTGACCCGGCCACCCAGAGAAGAGCTGGCAGAGCTACCTCATGCAAGCTGGCCTGCAAGGGCGCGTGCCTGTCCACAGCCGGAGAGAACAGGCTGGGCAAAGCCAATGGCAGAGGGAGCTACTGCTTATGGAGGGTTTGCTGTGTCCAGCACTGAATGGGTCCTTGCAACCCCTTGGTTCATTTCATCCTGATGCTCTTGTTCTGCGGCAGGACATTCAGCCCCACTTTGCAGATGAAGAAATGGAGGCTCAGAAGGTGGGGCACGTTGCTCAGGGTCTCTCTGCTAGGTAGGGATGGATTGGGGCTCGGGCCTGCATCTCTCCAAGACTGTCACCAGGCCCCCCACAACCCCCCACCCCCGCAAATGCCCAGATCAGGCAGGCAAGCCGGCCCATAGCCTGCCGGGTACTGTTTAGCAGCAAGAGCATCCATGGCGGCAAGATCCTCGTGGGGTAACAGAGAGCAGGCTGTGGGTTCCGAGTTGGGCAGAAGGGGGTTGAAACCATGATTGGCACTCTTCCTGGCTTGTGTGGCCCTGGGCGTGACGGCTAAGTGCTCTAGGACTCAGCATTTCAGGCCAGTGTCACACAACGGCTAACGCAGTTCTGTACAGCTCATCTTTGGAAGACGGCTACATTATCTGAAAATAAAAATGTGCTCATTGCAAGAGTACCCCTACAATGTTTTTCTGCCATTTGTTCGTTCATTCAGCAAATGGTGATATGCATTTTCCCTGCCTTAGATTCTGTGGTAGGGCTTGGTATCCTGCAGTGACTAAAAGGATCCCAGACCCCAAAGAGCTCTCAGTCGAGAGATCCCGACCTGCTGACTCCTCTTCAGCTACTGAGCTAGCATCTCTTATCTTCTGGGAGCTGTGTGCTTCTGTTCGCCTTGAGAGATAAGAAGTAGAAACCAGAGGCTCTTGTGGAAGTGACGAGGTTCTGGTGGACTCTGCCTTTCAGAGTCCCTCCGAGCACTCTGGCAGGATGGCCCCTCCTTTACTGTACATCCTCCCCCGCCACCTCCCAACAGCCCCCCCCCCCCCCACACACACACACCCGCCCTGTGGACTTGATAACAAGCTGATTCCCTGCCCTGGCTCAAGTAGCAGGCTGGCTCTGCCTGCCAGATAAGCAAACATCCGGACTGTCCGTTGCTCAGGTCTGGCTGGTTGGAGCCGCCAAGATGTAAAGTGAGGGAAAAGAGAGGCTGAGTCCTCTCCCCAGTAAATTCTGGGCTTGGAGGAGCAGGGTCAGGATCCTTGGGGAGGGTCATGCCAAGAGAGTCCAGCTGGGCAAAGCTCATTTAGAAGCCTCACTCATGCAGCCTCCGGCCTCCCTGCATCTGTCCAGGCTGTTCCTCTGTTTGGGATTCCCTCGTTCCTCTTTTCCAACTTCTACTTCTTAACTAACTCCCGTGGTGTTTTCTGGTGTCAATTCCAGCATTAATTCCAGCAGTGATTATCCCCTCCAGGAAGCCTTCCCTGATAGATCTCTGTCCCCATTCCAGAGACTGATGAGATGCCTTCCCACTTCGGCAACTACCATCACCTGCCTCAACTCAGCACTTGCCATCCGGTTGGAATTCTCTGCTTGTCTTCTTCTCTAATAGTCTGTCTGCTCTTGAGAGTAGGATGCTCGCCTCACCTGCCTCTGTTTTCAGCACCCAAGGCTAGTGTGCAGGTGTCGAGCGCATGATTGCTAGATGTTTCCTTGCACAGAACCACGCTGGAGAATCCTACTGCTCATTCGAAGATCAGCTTAGATCAGGTAACTGCAGGGCACAGTAGGGAAAAACACGGACTCTAGTCCAGTGAGACTCACATCTCATCTCCCCACTTCGTGGCTGGGTGACCTGAAAGGCTCAGTCACCACATCTGTAAAATGGGAGAAGTGCTCCAGGAAGATACAACCCAGGCTGTATTTAATACCCTGCCCTGCCCAGTGCATAGTGAATATTCAGCACATATTGTTAGAGTAATGATGGTGACGGTGACAATGACAGTGGTGCTATTACTTCCACCAGAAAGCCTTCCCTGTCCCTTCACTGGGCTGGGTACCCACCACCCACCCCCAACTCAGAACACCAGTGGTGTCAATGCCAGTTTACATATCTGCCTTCCCCTTAGGCTGAGCTGCTCTGTGGCATAGCTTGGGTCCAGCCCAGCCTTAGGGCACCTAGATTGGGGCACTCAGTGCTGGGTCCCTGTATTGGCTGAGCACAGTTTCTCATGAGCCCTGTGACTTTCTCCAGCCCCATTTCCCTCCTCCCCATCCATAACCTTGGCCTCATGGGGCCTTGAGCTCTCTGAGGGCTTCTTGTTTTAAAGTTGATCCTGGGTGCTTTCCAGAATGTTTAAGGAATTTTAAAAATGACACGTCAAGATTAGCCATAATATTTTATCATTCTGTTTGTCCTAAGAGTTGTGTTATCATTTGCGGTTAGCTCCTTCATGGCATTAGAATCGCATTCTTTCATGCCCACAGAGGCCTTGTTGTGGCTTTACTGGTTTATAGTAGTTGCTCATAACAGCTTTTGTGTCTCTGATTACTCGTTCACATGTTAAGGCCTTATTAATTTAGTTTTAATCTGCTTTTAGAGAGAATTGGCTTTTCCCCTGAATGTGCTGATTTTAGATAATTACCAGCCTCCTAGGAGTGGATCAGAAGAGAGTGAGCACACTGCTCACCGGGCCGAGCCTCGTGGGCAGCTACTGGACTTTTCCACCAGAAAGAACTGGGTCCAGGTGATGGCCCAGCCCATAACCCCCACGAGACATAGTCTGGTTACCTGACTAGGTCTAATTTTTATCAGCTCTAGAGCTTGAAAGTCAAGTGAAACATGGAAGTACCTGGCATTTGACAGGCTCCCTCTTACCTTTCCTGACTTTTCTCATCCACTTACTTATTTAACACAGGCACCAGAGGCTGTGAACTGTCTTATTGTCCCAGGAACCCTCAAAGGGTGAAGCATACTTTAAAATCAGACTCCAGGAGCAATGGCCAATTTGCAGCTTTTAGCAATTCACATCATGTACAGGAAGTGTCTAGTCACTGTCTCGTTTTTCAATCCCCCACCCCCTCCAGAATTTAAAGAGCACAGGCTTTGGAGTCAGATCTGGGTCAATCCTGGCTCTGACCTTTGCAGAAAGAAGCACTATGGATAAGACCTCCCTTCTGACCTGGCTCTGGAACCACAGAGACAGTAAGATGCAGTCCCAGGTGCCTCTGGGAGGTGGGTCCGTAAGTACAGGGCTTCCTCGAGCTGTGTGGGCAAGTGTGGAGGGGTCAGTGACCCATCCTCCCCCTGCTTGTTGGAATGGGTGTTTGGGGCATGTGGGAGCTTTAACAAATGTCACAATTCTTGGGAGACAAGATGAATCCCACTATTTGTGGACCAGGCCAGGTCACTGACAAGAGATGGGTCCATTTAGTGTGAATAGTCTGTCACTCCCAGTATAGGTCACCTGCACAGGGCAAGGGGGGGCCTCTGGACCCCTGGGACATGCTTCCTCAGGCTGCCTGCCGAAGCCGGGTTTTCTGTGTCACTGGTCCCCATGCAGCCGTGCCAGCTGGGGTTTCTAAGTGGTCAGGGAGCTGAATAATGGCTTTTGAAGTGACAGTCCCTTGTCATAGTGATGCAAAGCTGTCTTCGTTCATCTGTTGGTGCATGTCTTTCTGGGAAAGCTGCTGACAGAGCCAAAGTGTTAGAGGTTATTTGTTTTTAATAGAAAAGTTACTGGACTGGCTTCACTTTACAACCAGCTGCCCTGGACTCCAACCCTTTTGCAGACTTGCAGGTGGTCTGTGCAGTGAGGAGAGAAATTGAAGGTGGCCGGACTTCCCCTTTGTTTCCAAGGTGGAGTCCCAGAGCCCACAGTGGGGGTACAGACAGCACTGCCTATCTCTGTGGTTTGCATCGTGTCCACCTCAGCCCCCACAGGCACCTGCCTTCCCATGCCACTTGGAAAGCATCAGGAACATTCTCTCGCCTGAAATTCCCCCATTAGACCCTGGCTAAAGGGATTAAGCAGTAGAGAGTGCCTGAGCTGGGAACCTGCATTGAATGACCTCTTAAAGACTCTTTCAGACATGGCATTCACAGGGCAAGCCAAATCCTTGTCCCAGATTTCACTGCTCCTGGTCTAGCAAAGGTGGTTGGCTCTTACCACAGAGGACGTCACAGGATGAGTTCTTAGGTCCTGGGGAAGATTGTCATCAGGAGTTATCACAAGAAAACAAGTGACCATTGTTTGTTACCCAGTCCCCTTCCAACATTACTTCTTTCTTTATTTCTCCTCTCCTGTTCTTGGGTAACCATCCTCCTCCCTGACTGCTCACCCCTCTTTTCTGTTCTTAGGACAAATCTGGCCCTCTAGGGAAAGGCTGGTTTATTCGCATAGGATACAAAGCTTAAATAGAAAAATCCATTCCCACCAAAAGTGAACATGAGCTAGCCAAGCGGGAGAACTAAATCACCGTTTTGGAGCCATCACTGCCATGAGTGGAGAGTCTCCAAATCTTCAGCTTGAACAAAAACCAATTAAGTTTTAGGGCAGTGGACATCCCAGTGCTCCTGGGTGCCCAGCTCAGCAAGCAGCCCCTGCAAGGTCTCCTCCTGGGTCCAAGTCTCCAGGAAGGGAAGGAGCTTCTGAAACGTTTAGCCATGATGAACAGCCTATCCATCATGGCTTCACAAACTTCCAACTTAAAAGAAAAGACTTTTAGTTATTGTCCATTTATTCTCCTGATTCTGTGGGTCAATTGGGCAATTCTTGAGTTCCATGTGACTGCATGTTTAGCTGAAGGCTCAGTTGGGGTGCCTCAGTTCTCCTGCGGTAACCTCTCTCTTGTCCTCCAGGGTTTTCCACGTGGTCTCTCTCCCCAGGATAGCCTGGCCATCCTCAGAGCATGGCAACTTGGTTCCCACAAGGGAGGGTTCTGAAAGACCAAGCCCCCGGCGTACAAGCGCTTATAAAAGCTCTGCATGCTTCGTGCTTGCTAATGTCCCGTGGGCCAAAGCGAGTCACAAAGCCAAGCCCAGAGTCTGTGCAGGAGGGGACTTCACAAGGGTGTGAATATGTGATCCATTAATCCCTCTTTTGCAGATGAGGGCACTGAAGCTCAGGAGGTTACTCTCATTGCCCAGTCATTCCTCACGGCTAGAGACTGAGATCCCAGGTCTGTTGACTCCTAGGCACGTGTTCATCGCTGACAGTACTGGGTCCACCTGATACAGGTGGAGGGTGGGTGGTGGGAGGGGGCAGGTACCAGGAGCCCTGTGTACATGATGGCTGAGCTTCCTGCCCTTTTTAGCCTGGAGGACAGCTCGGCTTCTTCCCCAGCCGACGGGTTCCACCCAGGAGATCAGAGCCAGTGGGCTGTGTTGCGGGTGCAGGCGGCCCTGGCAGGCATTGGAAACATGCTCCAGGTCACAGTCCCAGTTTTTAGCCTGGCGCTGTGGCCCCGTCTAGTCCCCCAGCCCTGTTCCCACCCTCTCCTTAACTCCAGGATAGCTTTTACGGCACTGGCCTGCTTGTCCTTAACGCACTGTGTTTGGCATGCCTTGCCGCTTAAAAACAAAAACTAGTTTATGTTTCCTGTGAGAATGAGGAGCCCTCCCAGGCACTGCAGCCTCTGGGTTTCCCCTAACGCCAGCGCCAGCCACACCAGGCTGGAACCGCCTGGTACTTTTCCATCTGACCTTCTCAGCAGTGATCTCTTTAGGACCCATCTCTGGCTCTCAGCACCCACACCCAACAATGTTTGGACTGAACTGAAGGGTGTTCTCCTGGAGCTTCTCAGAGTCTGAGCACAATGCCTGTGTGTATGTGCAGCCCCCAGAGACTCTAGCAGACACCTGCTGGATGCCCTGCCCTAGGCTGGGAAACACGGGGGTCACAGAGTCCTGCAAGCCTCATGTTCCAGCCCAGATTCTTTCCTTGTTAGCTGAGTGACCCTGAGAAACTGCCTTAACATCTCTGAGCTCAGCCTCCCCTGTATACATCCAGTACAGACAAGAATAGTCTCTGTTCTGTCCAACTTACCCGGGGTCAGAGACAACAAGAATTTGGGGTTGAGGAAGTGTCTCCTTTGGAAACTGCCATAGCATTTGTGTGTTAGGGATCCTTCCCTTTAATGGGCTTGATTGTAGGGCTCTGAGAAAGGGTTCTCTATGCCCAAAGATCCTTCTGCCCTCTCCCTCTATCCCTCCATCTCTCATGATGCCTGAAATTCTGCTATCCATCATTCTTTTGCTGAGGTATTTTATTATTTGTATCCAACTGGTCCCCATTAAAAGATGTCAAATGATCTGGAAAGGGTAACATGTTAGTTCAGGAGCAAAGCCTGCCTTACCATTAATGAACATCTCTTTCAAGCTCGTGCCCTGACGTTGATGTTGGACGGTAAACAGGTGTGAGCTTTCTGGGGCTCAAACTGGCAGTAGTTATCCAAAGTCTTAAAAATATGCATACTCTTTAATGCTACAATTCTTCTGTAAACGTACTCCAAGAAATTGATGTGTTCAAAACTGGGTTATTCCAGGCAGTCTTACTTATAATAGCACAGAATAATAAATAACTTAAATGTCCAAGAACACAGAATGGACTAAATGATAGTGTGTGGATATGATGTAATACTAGCAGGCTTAGCTCCGTGGTCCTGTGACCAAGTGCAGTCACACAGGTCACAAGGCACAGAAGGGCCCCTCGCTTGGTTTAATGCTCGTCTGCCACCATCTTAAAATTCCTAACATTTTTTTAAAAGAGCCCCTCATTTTCATTTTCTGCAGGGCGCCACAAATTATGTAGCTATTTCCTTAATATTATGTAACAATTAAAATAATGCTTATGTGGACTATTTATTGAAGTGGAAAATTGCTTCCATTAAATGAAGAGACTAGGGCCCAAAACCATAAATGATGCAATCCTAATTTTTTTAAAAACAGAAATATATATATGCATTCATAGAGCAAAATACTGGACATAAACACACCAAAATGATAGAGTAATTACCTCTGAGGAGGCAAGATTACAGGTATTCTTTTTATTACCATGTTCTTCTTTGAGCATTTCTTGTATTTTCCAGCACGGAGGGCCTGAATATGCTTATTGACTCTAACGTATCTGGCAAAGGCAGAAGTGTATATAGCGTAACTGGGGACCAGCGATCTTTTCTCAGCCTCAGGCTGAGTCTGGAGCCTTTAATATACAGAGTAGACTTTAGGATAAACACACAAAGAGAAGTTCAGTTGATGGGGAGGCCAAATACTCTTACGAGCTCCTTGAAGTCGAGGAATGTCTGATTTCTCAGTCCCCACTTCCCTTCATAAGCCCGGCATGGACAGGGTGCCCAGTGAATGGGCATCTTGTCTTGTGGCTTGAGTCATTAGTGGTCTTTGCCCATGACACACCTCATCAGACATCCACTTCATTATGTTCTCATTTGAAGGTGGGAGCTTCTCTTTGGCTGGACATGTGCCCCGAGTGATCTCTAGACCCCAGAAAGGAACGTCCCCACACCAAGTCCTCCTGATCTCCGTCTCCCTCTGGAAACAGGTTCCAGGACCAGAGGTCTGATTTACTCCTGCACACAACTGGCTCCACCTGTCACCCTGTGCCTGTGTTGCCTTGCAGGCTTCACCCTAACAGCAGAGGGCAGCAGTCATCAGTGAGCCCTGGAGGGAGCTGAGGGGTTTGGAGGAGGTAGTCCCCACTGCCCAGTGAGTGGCCCACTCACTCCATACTCATTTCCCAGACTTCTTCTCTCCTAAATCCTTATCAGGCTGTTGCTGACTATCTATCAGCTGAACAGCTGAACGTGGCCGGGAACACATGAATCCTAGAAACTTGCCTCTGTAAAACCAAGGCCGGTGAGTGAATGGCCTCTGGCCCCTTCCTATGACAGGAACACAGGCACCCAGTGACAGGGTGGACCTGCCTAGAGCCAAACAGTGAACAAGGGGCAAATGGAGTCTTAACTGCAGGAGTGAGGAGGCAGGGCTCATAATGTGCAATTGCCACATATGGAAAGGCTGTTCGAGGGGAGGTGGGTAGCTGCAAATACAGGAAATGCCCACTGCACCTGCACAGTAGCCTCTCCCTGCCAACCTGGGGTGCACTCAGCCTTCTGAAGCCCCTCCTCCTTTCCCAGCCCCCTTCTCAGCCCCAGCTCTGAGAGCCCCACCCTGATGACCTTTTCTCTCCTAAGTACCCCTTTAAGTGAAATTTAGGGAAGTTTTTGTAAATGTTAAAACTGATTTCCAGGGGACATCTGGGTGGTTCAGTAGGTCAAGCACCCTACTCTTGATTTCAGCTCAGGTCAGCTCACTGTTGTGAGGTCAAGCCTCACGTCGGGCCCTGTACTGACAATATAGAGTCTGCTTGGGCTTCTCTCTCTCCTTCTCTCTCTACCCCTAACCTGCTCGCACACACATACTCTTCTCTCTCAAAAATAAAGAAATACTTAAACAAATAATAAAATAGGGATGTCTGGATGTCTCAGGTGCTTAAGCTTCCGACTTTGGCTTGGGTCATGATCTCAGAGTTCATGAGTTCAAGCCCCGCATGGGGTCTGTGCTGACAGCTCAGAGCCTGGAGCCTGCTTCGGATTCTGTGTCTCCCTCTCTGTCTACCCCTCCCCTGCTCGCATACTGCCCCTCTCTCTCTCTCTCTAAAAAATAAATAAATGTTAAAAAATAATATAATTAAATAAAATAAAACTGATTTACATGTTGTAATAAGACACATGGTGGACGGAGTTAGGCTGCAAATGTTCTGTAATGAAATTGACTTGAGCACACCCTGGGTAAACAAGGTTGGGGCTGCTTGCTCAGGACTGACAACCCTGTTCCTTTGCTTGGCAGACCACGGTGAGCTGGGACGGGGACAAGCTCGAGTGTGTGCAGAAGGGGGAAAAGGAGGGACGCGGCTGGACCCAATGGATTGAGGGTGACGAGCTGCACCTGGTAGGTTGCTGGTGTGTGGGGTGGGGGCGGCCGGGGGGGGGGGGCAGAACAGGGTCCAGAGACTATAATCACTGTTGAGGTCCAGTGGACCTTGGAAAAATACTCTGTGGCTGGGCCTTGGTTCTGCTCTGAAACTTCTCTTCCAAGGGCCTGAAGAAGACCTTTGAGTGATTTTAAACACTGAGCCCCGAGTTTTCAAGGTCTAGGCTGACTCAGCTGTCCAGTCAGAGACATGAGGAACAGAGGTGCGTTTGCTAAGCATCAGACATGGAGCTAAGCTATTTTGCATTCCATAATCTCTCTCTGTCCTCTCAGCAGCCCTATGGGCCAGCTGCTATTAGGGGTCCTATTCTGGAGATGAGAACATGGGGGCGCACATCCAAATTACACAGCTAGGAGATGGAAGAACTGAAATTTGCTCCCAAATGATGTCTGTGTTCACCAGGCCAAGCTGTGGCAGGCTAGAATCAAGGAGAATTCTTTAAGCTTCTCAACACTCTAGGTCAGGGGACGAGAAGCCTTTGTCAGTTCAGAAGTCTAGGTGTGGGCCTCTGGCTTGGGAACTCAGGTCAAAGCCATTTCTACTCCATCCTTTGTCTGGGAATAGTACACACAAATCCAGAAGAAGGGGCTTAGCATCTGGAGAGCTAAAATAACACATGTCCTCCAAAAGGAAACCTCCCATCACTCCTTTTCCCTTGGAACTCCCCGGCTACCTTCCTTCTGAGAAAAGAGCCTGGTCCAGGTGACTTGGGTTCTTCAACTCTTGACTCACTGGGTACCTTTGAGTAAGTACCTTCCTCCCTCAAGCCTCCCCTGCAAAATGCCATCCTACCACATAGGAGTTCTGCAAAGATCCGAGTCCGTGTGAATGCTGGGAAGAGGCACGAGGGCATTATTTTCAGATGCATTAGGCTAACGCAGTGCCTGACCTTGAGCCTGTCTTCTTCCCAGGCCTCTATTTCGACTGCAGAGCAATGAGGGTAGATGGGTATGTGGTCTCCACTGGCTCTTTCAGCTCAGTAGTTCTCTGGCCCTATGCCAGAGGTTGCAAATGGCGGGGTGGGGGCGGGGAGGGCTTGGACCTCTTTTCTTTGGCCATCAGGGAGCTTCACCCTTCTTCAGGGAACAATTTAAAAATTAGGAGATGTCACATAAATATTCAGATTTCCAGCCTCCTTCAAAACACAAAACAGAACAAAACAAAACTTGGAATGTGTGGTGACACTCTGTGTGTCATTCCCCCCGGCCACTCAGCAGGGGCTGTCCTGTAAGCAAGGCATGAGCTTTCTGGTCTGCATTTGAGTACTACCTGGGAGCTTTTACTAATAGCAATTCCAGGGCTCCACCCACTAAGACACTGATATAACTGGTCTAGCCTGGGACCCAGGCATTTTTTCAGACTCCCCAGGTACTCTAATGTGTAGCTGAAGCTTAAAATTTCCACGCTGTTTGCAGCTTTGGCCTTGGCGACCTACTGAATCCTCTGGGGGTTAAGCCATGTGTCTGGGCCCAATTTCTTCCAAGCTTGGGCACAGACTCTGTCTTGGGCTCAGGACTGAGGTTCTGAAAGCCTTTTGGCTCCTTGAGTGTAGTAGGGGGAGGGGAGGTATCAGAGGGTCCTGCTGGCCCGTTTTGAGCACATTTTTTTCCCAGCCAGCCCTGCCTAG
This sequence comes from Neofelis nebulosa, assembly GCF_028018385.1. Taxonomy (NCBI): domain Eukaryota; kingdom Metazoa; phylum Chordata; class Mammalia; order Carnivora; family Felidae; genus Neofelis; species Neofelis nebulosa. Next base: position 35,161,595 of record NC_080786.1, on the reverse strand, counting down.
GTCATAGCAGGGCCCAACATCCATTGATCCAGTTTAACGGACTTTCTAAGGTATTGGTTAGTTCGAACTAACTCTTGAGGAGAAACAGCAGGCGCTAAGTATTTTCGAAGTTCCTGCCCCTGTATGCACTGAGCCCCAAGTGTGACTTTGCTCTGGCCAATGACAAGCATCTGCTTTTGTTTCAGGAGATGAGAGTGCAGGGTGTGGTCTGCAAGCAAGTATTCAAGAAAGTGCACTGAAGCCTGAGCAGACCTTGATCTCCAAGAATGAGTGGCATGGACGTGTGGGCCAGGATCCCCTCCTTTGCACAGCATGGGGCAGAAATGTCCAGCCACTCCTAGGCATCTGTTAGCAGAGTCTCTCTCTTGGCTTTGTCTCTTCTCTTTTCCTTAAAACGAAGCCATCCCAATAAAAGTGATTTCTGCTTAATACATCTGTTTTGAAGAAGCTTCAGAACCCCACTGTGCTCACTTTTTCTCTGGGGCTTCTGAAGCCAGCTTCTCCTGATGCCATCCCTGGGCTGAAGGAGAAATATCACCCACACTCCTGCAGATTTAGTCCTGACCTTGCACCTGTAAGGTCTTTCCCCAGGTGCACAGGCTTGGGTTCAGGATGTGTGAGCTGACATTCAGTTATCCACGTGTTAAATACCTTGCATGGTACATGTCTAGTCAGGACCAAAATGTAGTGAATGCCACAGAAGCAGGAAAAAATGCCCTCCACCTGGGAACTTAAAGCCTAGGTAAGGAGATGCAGCCACCACCGATCTCCAACTCCATACTATACACGTAGGAGATGCTCTAAAAATGATTCGTGAATGAGATGGAACTGGATAGAATTGTAAGCCAAAGCTAGAATGAGGTGAACCTTAATCAAAGGCAATTACCAGTCGGACTTGATTTCAGAGGTGTCATGAGCACACAGGTTACCACCCCAAAACTGTTCCACCTCACTTATGAGCTGATATAAAGCCTTCCTTCTCACTGTTATCGATGAGGCATAACTGGCAAATCCCTCTAGAAGAGGGAGACTAGCTCATGTTCACGCTAAAGTGTAAATGACTGCTAGTGTGCCTTGGCATAGAGACACTCAGGGAAACTGAAAGGGAGGAAACGAGAGACCAGGATAGAGGAAAAGCACTGCACAATGGAAGACTTCCATCCAGGACCCTCTTCAACATCAATTCTGCTTAGGCTGTGCCCTGGCCCTTGGAAGAGTGGGTTAGGAGCCAGACGAGCGGAGTTCTGATTCCCACTCCACCACTCAGGACAACACCACAAGTCTCTGGATCTCACTTCTCAAGTCAGAAAACCACACAAACAAGCTACCTCCCCTTCCATCCAGGTGTGCTGTGAAGCCTGTAATGCATATTACACTTGTAGACTGCCAAGCACTAGACCAGTGGCTCTCAGACCCGGTTAACCATTAGAACCACCTGCAGAGCTTACAGAATTCCCTCTACCTGGGCTGCTCCTCAGCACCAGTTACATCAGAGTATCTCCAGGTGGGACCCAGGCGTCAGTAGTTTGTAAAGCTCCCCGTGTGAATCTAATATGCCACTGGAACTGGGAATCACTGCCCTAGACCATTATTTCTAACCTGAGGGTAATCTCGCCCTTGCCCGGAGCATTTGGCAATGTCTGGAGACACATTTGATTTAACAACTTGGGTCAGGGGTGCTGCTCAACACCCTACAATGCACAGGAGAGCCCCCCCCCCCCCAATGGAAGAGTTATCCAACATGTCGACAGTGACAAAGTTGAGAAACCCTGCCTTAGACAAATGTAAGAAATGTTTAATGTTTTTTTCATTATCTAGGTCATTTCCCTGGCCTAGACAAGGCAATGAAACCCAGTATTGCTTAAGATTTTAGAGACCTTTTCACCTTTGCCCTGGTCTCTGGTCCTGAGAATAGAGAAGTCAAAGGCCTAGAAGGTCATAACGGCTGTTCACTCACTCGTTACACAAATGTTTAATGAAGCACTGAACTAGCATCATACCTGTTGGACATTCTGGAGTTCCCATCCTATCCCATCCCAGGTATGGGGATCCCCTACAGATGCCCACCCCCAATACGTAAATACCTCACCCAACAGTTAGGTTCTGATGGGGACTCAAAGTGTGAGTGCATGTGACGGAGAGGTCATGGCCCCACCATTGGGAGTCTCTGGTCTCATGGGGAGACTCAGCCCCACTCTGATTGAAGAGCTTGACCAACAGGACCTCAGTGGGAGCCACATGACGTTTTTGAGCCTTAGAGTGGCAGGATCAGCCTTTGAGCAGAACTAATCCGGGAGCCGTTCTCTCAGCAGTAAGAAGAGTAAAGAATGAAAAATACGAGTTGGAGCTGAGCGCAGGGCCGTCACCTTTAATTCAAAATTCACATCATAGAAGACTAATCTTCCCAAAGAAGTATATGTAAAGTGGGAGCGTTCCTTACTGTGCATAGATCTGTAACCCGAGAAGCAATCTTTGGGCTTCAGCGCAGCTTTTCCTCTCCTAGGCACCAACTCCACTATTTTGCAGAGGGCTCACTTCTAAGTGGGCAGCGGCGAGCATCACGGTGCTTATTCAGCCTTCTTTGTGGCATTTTAGCACCTCTCACCTCCAGTGCAAAACTATTGACGTCCCTTCCATTTTTGGAACGCTATTGCAAGCTTTGCCACTGAACTGACACTCAGATGCCATTGTTAGAGGATATGAAAACGACTCTCTGCTCTAACAACGGTGCCTGTTCACAGAACGGGGCACTAGCAACGGATTCGTTCGCTCAATTTCCAAAGCACGTCAACAACACTGAGAGCCCCACGGGACTGACAAAGGATGGAAGTTATCTATTTACCAGCTCACCTGGTGCCACTGAGCTATGGAAATAGCTTCACTACATCTTGCAATTCCATGGGCCAGCCGACTTGAAAAGGTTATTTTTTTTTCCACATTTTTCAAGCTGGAGGGTTACAGTATTTCAAAACACACTCTACACTAACATACCTTATTAACGCGTTTGTATTACATAACTTCACATTTTCAAAACGTAGGCTTGCCACATGCAGGAACTCAGGCAGGAAGCGCTGAGGCCGAGCCTAGGCCCTCCCGGAGGAGGGGCGGTGGGGGTGAAGTGACTGAGCTCCCAAGCTCGGGAACCACGTGGCCTCGGTTCAGTTCCCAACTGTGCTACTCCCCAGCTCTGTGAGGTTAAGGCAAATTGTACAGCCTCTCTGTGCCTCAGTTTACTCCTCTGCAAATCAGAGCTGACCTTTTGCCATGGACTTTTTGTGAGGCTTGAATGAATCTAATCCATGTAATGAGCTTACTTAGAAGAGATACAGTAGTCCCCCCTTATCCGTAGTTTCACTTGCTGAGGTTTCAGTTACCCCCTCCCCGGAAGCAGAAGATTCTTCCTCCTGACGAATCTGCAGAAGGTCAATAGTAGCCTATCGCGACTTCAGGGTGCCTGTGCCAGTCTCCTCGCGCCAGGTCACACGCAGGCTTTTTATCATCTCACATCATGACGAAAGGTGAGTACAGTCTAATACAATATTTGGAGAGATCACATTCACATAACTTTTATTACAGTATGTTGCTATAAATTGTTCTATTTTATTATTTATTTTTAATGTCGTTCTGTGCCCAATTTATAAATTAAACTTTGTCCTAGGTACTGTACGTCTAGGAAAATGCATTATATATATAGGGTTCAGTACTATCTGTGGTTTCAGGCATCCACTTGGGGTCTTGGAACATATCCTCCACGGGTAAGGAGGATTACTGTATATATTATTTTTACAAAGAGATTTGAACAGTGCCTGGCATATAACAAGCCAATTTATATGTGGGTTAAACAAACAAAAACAAAAACAGAGATCTGATTGGCATCCGAGGAGTGGAATCAACATGACTTCATTGCTGACACAGTGTGGGTGACAGAAAAACAGAAGGAGCTGAAGTTCAGGGGACACAGGGAACCATTTAACAGAAATCAGAAAGTGTGGCTCAGCTAGGGCAGGAAGCCCCAAGCCTCTCAGAGGCAGAAGGAGGAGGTAGAACAGAGCCTCTCTGATGTTTTGGGTGGTGCAAACCCAAGTGCAGGTTCTCTTTCTCTGTCTCTCTGTTGCTCTCTCTCTCTCTCACATGATACTGATTGAGAACCCAGAGTCTGCGATGCACAGACACAGTGACCTGTCATCCTAGGGCTGGCAGGTGGACGGACTTCAGACCCTAAACCCCCAAAGCCCCCTGAAATGTCGTTCTTTGGGCAGCCTCCAAAACCCTCCTGTAAGAACATCCTGACAAGGTGGACCCCAAGGACCTCTCTGGAAGCCCTGATTTATAACTTCTGTCTCAATTAATTAGGACAGCATTATTGTTCTTTTCAGGTGCAAATGAAACAGCTCAACACTGCCCTGCAATTAAACTCTGCTTAATTCCCCCACATGTCCCTTACCCACGCCAACGCTAACAGGAATAGTCCCCCCAGCCTGCCTCCATCTGCAGAGCTGAGTCTTTCCTAATCTCAGTTCCCAGGGACTTCACCAGTGCGGCCCCAACCCTACACCCCACCCTGAGCTGGGGACCTGCAGGACTGAGTCAGGGTAGGTGGTAGGGACATGCTAATCACCCAAGTCACAGAAGTGGCTTTCCTCTCAGGGATAGTGGGGACAAGGAAAGGAATAAGTGTCCCTCTGGGAAAAGGGACTTGATTCACTCCAGGAGGGACACACCCATGATGATATGCCCCATTCTCTTACAATAATCAAAACCCTACCAATAGTTCAGAGATAAAGTTTGGGGCCCTCCTCTCCCCCCTCCACAACCCACAAAATCCCCCCTTCTTTGAGTACTGATCTTCTTTAAGATGATCCTGGCCATTTCTTAAGATGCCTCTAACAAAGAAATACCAGATCTGAATTAACAAAAGTTGTGGTTTGTTTTAAATGGCTGCAGGTAACAAATAGGTTAGTACACAAAAATACAGTATACTTATGTAGTGCTAGTTCCAGGATAATTTTAGCATTTACAAAATCTCTGAATTCAGAGTGTACCTGGGATAGTCTAGTCCAAGCATGGTGTATAGGTTTAAAGGTAGATGGATATTGAGGAGGGCACCTGTTGGGATGAGCACTGGGTGTTGTATGGAAAGCAATTTGACAATAAATTTCATATTTAAAAAAAATAATAATAAAGGTAGAGAAGGAACTCTATTCTGTCCCATTACTGTCTCTCTGTAACCACTTGGCAATAATGTCAAAAGTTGAAAAGCCCTTCATGAATACGAGGTCTAAGCCCAATGGGTCCCTTCCCCCAAAACCACATACCCCAGTGGAGGTCCTGTTTGAACTCCTACCGCTTAGTTCTCAGTCTTACCATGGTCTTAGATGCCCTCGTGCACATTCATCATATCTGTGGCTGTCTGCCATCTTATGAACAAGTCTCCCATATTTAGGGAATCCCTTCTTTGGGGATTCCATCTCTCTCAGGTATTCATCAAAGAAAGAAATAGCTTCCCCAGCCTTCTTTGCATGCAGGTTCCAGGTATGAGACCAAGATTCCCTCAGTCACACCAAGTAAAGAGATCTGGAAAGGGAACTAGGTGAGAAAGATGGATAATGCAAATTCCGTTTTTTGAAATGGGACCAGTGGAGGAATTGGCTTGGGGTGACACCAGTGGCAGATTTCCGGTTCCCAGGGTCCAGTGTCACAAGTACTAAGTAGTGGACACAAAACAGAGAGGCAACAACGTCTCTGTGCTTCTTACACAATCCACCTACCAAGTGGCCTCACCAAAAGATCCACATAGAATCTGGTCAAGTCTCTGGATCCAACTACATATTTACAGGAAATGTAGGGGCGGAGGGACATGTTAGACATTTGAGGGGTGCGATCAGCAAAACCCAGACTATAAGAAACTGCAGGATAAACAACCTGGTTTCCTCAGCAAATAAATTGCAAGGAACAAAAAAGGCATACAGAGGGAACCTATAGTCTAAAATAAACTCAGGAGACGTATCAGCTAATTATACTATATGGCCTTTATTTGAATCCTAATTCAAATAAATAAATTGTGAAAACAAAATACAGAACAAACAGAAACTAGAGATAACTAAACTATGAGATAACTAGGGAAATTTGCACACTGACGACATGTGATATTGCCAGAAATGCTATTAAACTTTTAGTATTATGGCATTATGGTAATGTATTTTAAGAGTTCTTATCTTTTAAAGATACACACTGAAATATTTATGGAGAAAGGGCATAATATCTGGGTTTAGCTTCAAGATAATTGGAAAGGTGAGGAATAGTAGGAATAGAGACAAAATAAGACTAGCCACAACCTGATAAATGCTGAAGCTGGGTGATGGGCATATGGAATTTCTTCAGCTATCCTTTCTGCTTCTGTAGATACTTGAAATATTCCGTGATTTAAAACTTTAACAAAAAAAAAACTAGTATAGAAATTTAAACAAACGATCCTGCACAAAATCAAACTCCATCTGGCTTAACTATGACTACCCTTACAGAGTTGACATCTTGAGGAGCCCCCCGGCAAGGTTAGCCGGGCACTTTCCATTTTAGATCAAAGAATGGAAAGCCATCGTTTCTCCTCTGGGGAAAATGGAGGATGGGGCTGCTTGAATGTGGAGGCTGAGAAGCTCTAGTACACTCTGGCCATCTGGTCTCCCACAGCTCTTAGATGCTCTGGTTTCCAGGGCTGCACCGGGAACCGTGGGAGCCAGTTCCATAGCTACCGTGCATCTCCGCTCCATCCCATCTACCTAGTTCTACCACCCACCGCAGCCATCTTCCTCTGCTACAAACTATCCGCGTGTTCTTCTGTAGCCAAGGGGATATTGGAAAGTGTGTGCAGATGATGGATCTTCCAGAGCCAGATTCAGGTTCTGTGCTCTGAGAGAGTTGGAGGGGTGTCTCCAGCCTAGTCCAGGAGAGCAGCAGTGAGAGGCCATAGCAAGGCAGTGCTTTGGAGGAGGAGGGGCCGTGGCAACCAGCAATGCTAAAGGAAAATCTGTGGGACTTATCAGATGATTAAATACAGAGAAAGGGAAAAATAGAAGAATCCAGAAAAAATTTCCATCAAGCGCCAGTTTATATACTTTGTCTCCTTCAGTGCTCACCATCAGTGTCGCAGATTGCTGCCAGTGTACTTGTTCCAAGTCTGGTCCCCTTTCTTCTGATAATAACAGTCCATGTACTTCAGACAGTTCTTGCTTCCCTTGTCCCCAGTCAGTTCCAGGGTTGCCATACAACACAGGCCTGGCCAATCACACTCAAAGTCGCTAGACCTGACACGAATACATAATCTTGGGGTTTTCATTTAAGATACTGAGAAAGAGATGCTCTCTATCCTTTGGGAATACTAAAGGGGTAGAATGTCAGCCTGGAGCTGCTGAAAGCCATCACATAGAGGAAGTCTTACTGAAATGAAGACTCATGGAAGAAAGCAGAGGCAAGAGATGAAGAGATGCTCCATCGTTCGCATGTCAGGATCCAGCCCTACCTGATGTCAGTCCTAACCCTGGGCTTTTTACTTATCAGCCAATTAAACCCTTTGTTTTCCCTAACTAGTATCACACACACACACACACACACACACACACACACACACACACATCCCACTCTGGCAGAGATCCTGGACTCTGGGAGTAAGGGTGAGGGGTTAGGGGAACAAGAGTAGTAATAAGACCACGTAGATGAAGACAGAGAAGGATGGAGACCTAGTAGAAAAGAGAGCTGTGGTGGTTTTTAAATCCTCTGGCAAATCCTTTGATATGCCTGCCTTTCAAAGCCTAATTTCCCTCCCCTTGAATGTGGACTGGTAGCAGAAGTGAGGGTATGTGACTTCTGAAGGTAGGTCATACAAGGGTACGTACAACTGCCTCCTTGGTTTCTCTCTCAGACTACTTGATCTGAGGGAAACCAGGCGCTATGTCACAAGGACACTTGAGTAGCCCTGTGGAGAGGCCCACATGGAAAGCAACTGAAGCCTCCCACCAGCAGCCAGTGAGCCACCTTCGAAAGCAGGTCCTTCAGTCCAACTAGGCCACTCTCAAACTCCTGACCCATAGAAACTATGAGACAATAGAAGTTTATGTTGCTTAAAGCCACTAAGTTAAGGAGTAATTTGTTACCCAGCAGTAAATAACCAATAAGGGAGCTCTCAGACACATAATCAAGGTGGCCCCTGTGCGGACTGCCAGTATCTCAGTGGGGAACCATGAAGAAGTGCTGTGCCCCATGAGTATGATGTATCAGCCCATGGCAAGACCTCCTTTCTTCTCTGTAGGCCTTTAAGGGCAGAACCAAGAGGAAGCACTGAGATTGGCACCTGGGTCTTTGAGATGCCAAAGACTGTGACCCTTCCATGAGGTAACTGTTCAGAGTCTAGATGCCAACGAGCTAGAAGATAGGGAGGAAATAGCTAATGAGCATCAGATTGTCTTTTTGAACCTTAGAGGGGTCGTGAATTAGAAGATAGAAAAAGAGGGTGGCTCTGTTATTAATTTAAATTACTTAAGTCCCATGGAGATGTGATTAAGGTAGAATCAAGATTAAGATCGTAGTAAATCCAACGAGACTGTCCTTATAGGAGATAGAAAAGGGCACACACAAAAGAAGGTGGTTTGAATATGGAGGCAAAATTTGGACTGTTGTGTTTATAAGCCAAAAAAATGCCAAGAATTGCCAGTAACTACTAGAATCTAAGAGAGAGGAACTGAACAGATTCTTGCTCAAGCCTCCAGAAGGAACCCACCCTGTCAATATCTGGATTTTGGGATCCTGGATGCCTGAAGTGGGAGAATAAATTTCTGTTGTTTTAAGCAAAAACAAAAACAAACCTACCCATGATAATGATATTAACTATTAATAGGTGAGACAATATCAGATAACAGATTTAAAATGGCCTTACTGGATTAAGACGTGCCCCTATTATCTTTCATTGCTTCACAAATGTCTACTGATCACCTGAGCAGGGCCAGGGCCATGGCTGGGCCATTCACACGTAAGTGTTACACCGGGGCCAGGGGCCAAATGAGTGCCTCAGATGTCCAGTGCCATAAGAGCTTGTTGGCATATTGAGAACAGTGTGCAGGGCAGGACTCGAGAAAGACCCACTGACAAGTGTGGACTGAGCAAGCTGGCTGGGTATTTGGAGAGATAAGAGGGGGGAATTTTCTAGTAGGCAAAGAGATGCAGCACCAGGTGAAGCAACTTAGGCTGGTCCATTGTATGGGAGGAATACCAGAGGGAAGAAATATCTTCAGACTGTTCACCCCTAAATGAAGAATCTGGAGGCAACAATGCCTTAACCTGAAGAAGTCACCCTAGACCCTCCTTGACATCTCAGACACCATGACAAGTGGTGGGGGAGAATGTGGGGAACTTCCTGAGCCCATGAGGAGTACCTTAATTCCTGTCCTGTGGCATCTGCCCTCATTTTGGTGTTCAAGTCCTCCTTAAGAAGTCCCCCACTCCCCTGAAGTCCTGAACACATCCTTTCTGGTTGAGCCAGGCTTGTCTCCTGAAGTCAACAGTGACTACACTGCACTACGCTATTGTTCTCCCTGTTCTCACTGAAAAAAAAAAAAAAAAAGTGCTTAGTTCTTCCCTTTCTAGCAAATTCTTACGAACTTCTCCAAGTCCGTCCTCCAAGAAGCCTTCTTGACTATTACCTAACTATTTCTGCTCAATTTTGATTGGTTTGGTGCTGTTGTGATGTTGGAAGTGAGGGGTCAAGTCAGGTTGCACATTCCAGGAGCTCGTTCTTCTTTGATGACCATGTGGCCTCTATCAGACTTTCTCCAGCCGGGTAGGACCTGGTCTCATGCCGCTCTCCTTTCTCTCCTCACTTCGCACTATGTTCTCTGAGTTACTGGGCTGTGCAAGTAAGGTAATTACTACTCTGAACTTCACACACCATGGTTATCAGCCCAGCCCTGACCATGCTTTCATTTATGGCCCTTCAAAGGAGACCTCCAACCAGCGTAAAGAAATCTTCCTGCCACGCAGCAATGGGTAAGAGACCTTTGGCCTACAGAAGAGGCCACCTCTGAGAGGGTGCTACTCCTCAGATGAGGTGGCCATTGCAACACCTAATCTAGGATATCAAGATAATGCCCGAGTATGTCTTCAGAAAATTTCTGCTATTGTGTACTTTGGGCCTCTCACCATTTTATAGCCCCTAATTGATAACCCTCAAGGTTGCTGCAATCACTACAGATTATTTTCCCCCAAGCCCTACCTATTCTTGAAGACTCAGCTAAAGGCCCTATTGAAACAAGACACCTTCCCTATCAGCCCCAGATGACTGCATGACTGCTCTCCTGACTGACATTGTATCATTATAAATTCCATTCTTTTTGTGGTGCATGAACTCTCTTAAAAATATTTCTTGAGCAAACAGTAAATCAAAACTGAAGTGGCAAAATGGTTAGACAATGATGATAATATAAATGTAGAAAACATTTGCAAATCCTATATCCCAGCAAGGGACTCATATACAAAATATGGAAAGGACTTTCTACATTCAATGGTAAGACAACAGTCTTATCTAGAAAATGAGTGAAAAACTTGAATAGACACTTTACCAATGATGACATAAGGGTGGCAAACACATTAAAAGATGTTCAGGATCACTAGCCACTGGGAAAATGCAATTTTAATCATAGTAGAATCTGTTAAAAAAAGTATGCTATTATACTTGTTAGAATGGCTAAAATTAAAAATCTGATAATGCCAAGTATGGGCAACCCTCCAGAGATACTAGATCACTTGTACATTTTTGGTGGAAATATAAAATGGTAGAGCCTCTCTGGAAATGAGTCTGGCAGTTTCTTAAAAAATTAAACATACACTTGTCATACAACCAGTAATCACCCTGCTGGGTGTTTTTCCCAGAGAAATGGAACATTATAGTCACACAAAAACCTGTACGTGAATGTTCATAGCTGCTTATTTCTAATAGCCAAAGACTAAAAAAAATCCAAATGACCTTCAACAGATGAAGGGTTGACGGGATGCTAGTCAGCAACAAAAGCAAAAAACTGTTCATACTTAAAATAATTGGATGGATCTTAGCGCATTAAGCAAAGCGAAAAAACCCAGTCTCAAAAGTTGCATATTATGTGGTTCCATTTATATGGCATTATCTAAATGACAAAATTGTTAAGACGGGGGACACATCAGTGGTTGCTAGGGGTTAGGAAGGGGCAGGAGGTTGTGGCTATAAAGGGACAACATAAGAGAGTATTTTTGTGGAGATAGAACAGTCCATATCTTGACTGTTATAATGGTTGTATGAATCTATACATGTGATTAAATATCACGGAAGTATACACACAGACATACAAAATGAGAGGGTGAAATCCGAATAAAATTTGTAGTCAATCGTATGTATTATGACAACAAATTTCCCATTTTGATAATGCTCTATAGTTGTAGGAGATGTCACCAGTAGGAGAAGCTAGGTGACGGGTACTCAGGACCTCTCTGTACTATTTTTGCAACTCGTGAGTCTATAATTATATCACAATTAGAAAAAATATTTTTAATAACACTACATACAAAATCCTAAGGGATATGATTTACAATATAAGAAAATGCTCATATCCTTAGGTAATTAATAAATATAATTAATATATAAATTATAATTACTATTATTGAACAAGGTTTGGAAGTAATTACGAATTTAAGTGTTAGAAAAAGAATAGCAAAATTAGTATAAAATAATAGGAAGAAGGAACTGACAAAGCAAAAACAGAAATTTTTGCCATTGAAAATAGGCAAATAGAACAAATCTTTAAAAATAAAGGTTTGGAGGGGCACCTGGGTGGCTCAGTTGCTTAAGTATCCGACTTCAGCTCAGGTCATTATCTCACAGTTCGTGGGTTCAAGCCCCGTGTGGGGCTCTGTGCTGACAGTTCAGAGCCTGAAGCCTGTTTCGGATTCTGTGTCTCCCTCTCTCTCTGCCCCTCCCCCGCTCGCACTCTGTCTCTCTCTCAAAAATTAATAAACATTAAAAAAAATTTTTTAATAAATAAAGGGTTGTAGGGCACATGGGTAGCTGAGTTAGCTGAGCCTGTGACTCTTGATTTCAGCTCAGTTCATGATCTCATGACAGTTGGGCCCTGAGCAGAGTGTGGAGCCTGCTTGGGATTCTCTCTCTCCTTCTTCCCCTGCCCCTCCCCACTTCAATAATAAATTAATAAGTATTAAATAAATAATTAAAAGTGTTGGATCTTTAGAAATAAAATAGAGAAACCACCAGCTAATGAAATTAAGAAGAATTCATAAGTATATAAAATTAAAATTAGAATGAGGAAATAGCTAGTGACACAGAGGAAATAAAAGTATGATTATTTCTTCAAGAAATGAAAGATTTTTAAGTAAAATGTAAAAAATCAAAACTTATCACAGAACAGACTGAAATCTAGAGAGATCAATGACTTTTATTGAAATTAAGGAAGCTGTCAAAGAACCACCCTTTCTCATAAAAGCAGTAGGCCCAGATGATTTCACAGGCAAATTTTATTAAATACTGAAAGGAACAAAACTTGTACTTTTTTTATTTCAAGGTTTCATCAGGTTAGGTTTTTGGGATGAATATATTTTTCCTTTCTATCTTTATATTCTCATTCCCTTTCCTCCATAAGTGACCATTTTAATAAGTTTAGTGTTAACATATTTTTGCAACATGTGCATTGTTTTCTGGCACTATATTCTTAATTTATGCAAATGATGTTATATATTTCATTGTGTCCTACCATTTCTGATGCTAACTTAAAAATAAAGGCTCAGTAGGGGCACCTGGGTGGCTCAGTTGGTTAAGCGTCTGACTTCGACTTAGGTCATGATCTCACAGTTTGTGGATTCAAGCCCTGCCTCGGGCTCTGTGCTGACACCTCAGAGCCTGGAGCCTGCTTCGGATTCTGTGTCTCCCTCTCTCTCTGCCCCTCCCCAACTTGTTCTCTGTCTCTGTCTCTCAAAAATAAATAAATGTAAAAAAATAAAATAAATAAATAAAGGTTCAGCAAAATAGACTTGGGTGGCTGACTTCTTAACAAGACATATTAGACTAAAAACTAATCAGTTATTGACAAGACATTAAAAATATTTCTACTAAAATCAAGAATAAGACATAGATAACCACTAATATTTTTCTGTGAGGATTAGCCGTTGCCAACGATCCAAAAGTACAAATAATAAAATAATAAAATAAATAAAAGTATAAAAATTGGAAACAAGAAAGCAAAACTAACATTATTTGTAGATGATATGATTGTATACTTGAAAATACAAGAATATAAGTAAATCAAGTAAAAAACTATTACAGATAATAAGAGAATTCAAAAAGGTAACTAGGCACAAAATTGATGCCCAAGTCAGTAGCTTTCTTATATACAAACAAGAAACAACTAGAAAATAGTGTGAGAAAATATTCTATTTCTAATAACCATGACAGACAAAATATTTAGAAATAACTAACAAAAATATAAAGGTTATATAGACAAAAACTTTAAACTTAGTCTTAACATGAGATAATATTTGGATTAATGGAAAACTCTACCCTGTTCTTGTTTAGGAGAACTCAACATTATAAAGATGTCCATTCTTCCTAAGTTAATATGTACATTGCATGTGAACATTTTCCCACTTTCCTTCTTTTTTTATGTTTATTTATTTAGAGAGAGAGTGTGTAAGCACACAAGCTGGGGAGGGGCTGAGAGAGTGAGAGAGACGGAGAGAGAGAGAATCCCAAACAGGTTCCACGTTGTCAGCGCAGAACCAGATGTGGAGCTCAAACTCACGAACCATGAGATCATGACCTGAGCTGAAATCAAGAGTCTGACATTTAACCAACTGAGCCACCCAGGAGCCCTCTTTCACATTTTCATAGCAAAATGGAATTTTAAATTAGTGGGGAAACTATTTGAAATGGTGTTGGGACAATAAATGACACATTTGTGAAAATAATTAAGCTAAATCAAAACGTTTATAGGCTTAAAAATGAAAGCGTAAAGGTTCTAGAAGTAATTACATGAGGTTTTCTTTTTCTTTTTAAAATTAATCTTGGGGTGGGGAAGACCTTTCTATGACATAAGCCTTAGAGCCAATGAAGGAAAAGTTTGATAACTTGAAGTACCTATAAATTAAAATTTCTGCACAGAACTTTCAGTTTAAAAATGTGGATTAGGGGTGCCTGGGTGGCTCAGTCAATTAAGCATCCCACTTTGCTCAGGTTATGATCTCATGACTCCTGAGTTCAAGCCCCACGTCAGGCTCTGTGCTAATAGCCCAGAGCCTGGAGCCTGCTTTGGATTCAGTGTCTCCCTCTCTCTCTGCCCTCCCCTGCTCATGCTCTGTCTGTCTCTCTCTCAAAAATAAATAAACATTAAGAAAATAATACTAAATAAGTAAATAAATAAATAAGTGGATTAAATACATGAATTTATCACTGCTCTTTCCCAAAATTTCATTACAATGACAATAAAAATGTTAAAGGACAATTTTTAAAGATGATTAATCATGACCTTCATGCAAATATGAAATAAATACTTGGCAAAGATTTTATTTAACTTATTAATTAATGAAAGAGCCACTAAGATATTACATTAATATCTTTACAAGGAGGATTTGACTTAGAGACTTATACCCCCTACCTAACAAAATCTACTTGCATTGTCAAGATTAGACATCATTTGCATAGCTATAGACTGGAAGTAGTTGTATTATTATTAGTTCTACAAGTTAACTTCTATCTCACAGAGTTGGAAAACAGCCTAGTCAGAAACAATCAACAAAACTAAAAGACAACTGATGGATTGGGAGAAGATATTTGCAAGTGACATATCCAGTAAAGGGTTCTTATCCAAAATGCATAAAGAACTTATAAAACTCAACACCTAAAAAACAAATAATCCAATTTAAAAATGGGCAGAAGACAAAAACAGACATTTCTCCAAAGAAGACATCCAGATGGTCAACCGACACATGAAAAGATGCTCAACATCACTTATCATCAGGAAATGAAAATCAAAATTACAGTGAAATATCACTTCACACCTGGAATCATCAATACAAGAAACAACAGGTGTTTGGGGCGCCTGGGTGGCGCAGTCGGTTAAGCGTCCGACTTCAGCCAGGTCATGATATCGCGGTCCGTGAGTTCGAGCCCCGCGTCAGGCTCTGGGCTGATGGCTCGGAGCCTGGAGCCTGTTTCGGATTCTGTGTCTCCCTCTCTCTCTGCCCCTCCCCCGTTCATGCTCTGTCTCTCTCTGTCCCAAAAATAAATTAAAAACGTTGAAAAAAAAATTTTTAAAAGAAACAACAGGTGTTGGTGAAGATGTAGAGAAAAAGGGACTCTCATGCACTATTGGTGGGAATGCAAACTAGTGTGGCCACTGTGGAAGAGAGTATGGAGGTTCCTCAAAAAGTTAACAATAGAACTACCCTATGATCCAGCAATTGCACTACTGGGTATTTACCCCAAAATTACAAAAACACTAATTCAAAGGAATGTACACACCCCTATGTTTATAGCAGCATTATTTACAATAGCCAAACCGTGGAAGCACCCCAAGCACACTTCGATAGATGACTGGATAAAGAAAAGGTGGTATAGATACACCATGGAATATTATTCAGCTTTAAGAAAAAATGAAACCTTGCCATTTGCAATGATATGGATGGAGCTAGGGAATGTGATGCTGAATGAAATAAGTTAGAGAAAGACAAACACCATATGTGGGATTTAAGAAACAAAACAAATGAACAAAGGGAAAATGAGAGAGAGAGAGAGAGAGAGAGAGAGAGAGAGAGGAGCCAAGAAACACGCCCTTGACTATAGAGAACAAACTGATGGTTACAAGAGGAGAAGTCACAGGGATTAATGAGTACACTTATCATGATGAGTACTGACTGATGTATGGAATTTTTGACTCACTATATTGTACATCTAAAACTAAAATTACACTGTATGTTAACCAACTGGAATTAAAATAAAAACTTAAGGGGTACCTGGGCGGCTCAGTCAGTTAAGTGTCCTACTTTGGCTCAGGTCATGATCTCACAGTTCCTAAGTTTGAACCCCACATCAGGCCCTCTGCTGTTAGCACAGAGGCTGCTTTGTATCCTCTGTCCCCCTCTCTCTCTGCCTTCCCCACCCCTCTAAAAAATAAATAAGCTTAAATAAAAAAGAAAAGAGCCTAGTCAAAGACAACCAAAGGTAACCTGCATGGGTAGGCTAGACAGGATACCCACTAACATTATTTTGCCTGTTTCAAGTTTTTTACAATTTTCCCTGACAGTCTCCCCAATTTGTCATCATAATAATCTCAAGAAAGATTATTCCTGATCACAAAATAAGACTGTTATCCAAATCTTTGGCCTGATTATGTGCATAGGTGCAGTAAGAGTGTTAAGTTAGGTTTCTTTAAATTTGTTTTGTGGTATCTAGGGTAACACAATATTGAACATTTATAAAATTAACTTCCATCTGAAAGTTTTCATAAGGATTCTCAAATTGGACTTTTAAAAATGTCTATTTGCTCTCCCCTGACTAAAAAAAATGAGCCTAAGGAACTCTAACAAATTTTAATTGCAAATGTAGATGAATTTTACTTTTCTCGAGGTCCACAAAATGACTTATGTTTTCTGGCCTGCCAGAAAGTGACCTTCCTTACAAATTGTGAGGCTGAACCCTGTAAACCAGGCACTTAGGCCAGTTTTCCTGGGAGGTCATAGTAAGCGATGATTCCGTAAGTACAACCAAACTTTGTTCCTTAGCAGTGGCTTGTCATGCCTCATTGAAAGAGCATTGTTCTCAACCATGATACTCTGGAAAGGCCTTGGTTGTTTGATAAATTTGTCTAATTAGGTTATGGTAGAAAGGAAGACAGATTCTTGTTAAACCTATGCAAATAACTATATTGCCATGAAAAATAGACTCAGAATTTCTGAATCGTAGGAGTTCATGGAATTAGATATCACTTTTAAGTGTTTCATTTTAGTTTATGAGAGCAGAGTCTACCAAATTGCCATGGGTTACTTAGAGCATAGGAAGAAATAGAAAGGGCTTCCTTATATATCTGGAAAATAGTGCATTTAAACAACATCAGCGGGGCACCTGGGTAGCTCAGTTGGTTGAGTGTCCGACTTCGGCTCAGGTCATGATCTCACAGTTTGTGGATTCGAGCCCCGCATTGGGCGCTGTGCTGACAGCTGGGAGCCTGGAACCTGCTTCGGATTCTGTGTCTCCCTCTCTCTCTCTGCCCCTCCCCCACTTGCACTCTGTCTCTCTCTCTCTCTCTCTCTCTCAAAAATAAACATTAACAAAAATGTTTTAATAAAAAAACCAACATCAGCAATATTCCAAACAACCACAATAAAATTTTTCTCATCAGTTCATTCAGTTTATATAATTAATTCTTATTCCATTCCATATCCTGGATTCATAATCTCATGAAGCCATCTGTTTCCCAACTAGAAAGGTTCTGGAAATCCTGACTTAGTCTCCTGATATGGCCTCAAAGTTGCCTAAGTGATTTCAGCTCAGATGCCTCTACCCAAGAGTTAGTTCTTTGAAAGTCTGTATTTTGAAGTAACTTTTTCTACAAGGCTCTGAGACTTTCTTTATTAAAAACACAAATTCTGGCTTGTAGCTTATAGAAAATACTTCAGCAAACATTGGAATAAAACAGAAACTATTTTTTGTTCTTGTTTTTTTGTTCTGATTGTTGTTGTTTTTCATTTTATCTTACTTTGTTTTTTCATCACCACAAGTTCACTCTTTAATCCCTATCACCTATTTTCCCCATCCTCCCACCAATCTCCCCTCTGCTAACCACCAGTTTGTTCTATATAGTTGAATCCCTTTCTTGGTTTGCCTCCCTCTCTCTCTCTCTCTCATGTTCCTTTGCTCATTTGTTTTGTTTCTTAAATCCCACATATGAGTAAGATCGTATGATATATGTCTTTCTCTAACTTATTTCACTTAGTATTATACTCCCTAGCTCTATTCATATTGTTGCAAATGGTAAGATCTTTATTTTTTATGACTGAGTAGTATTCCAATGCATATATATATATATATATATATATATATATATATATATATATACTACCTCTTCCTCCATTCTTCCATTCATCAGTCAGTGACCACTTGGGCTCCCTCCATAGTTTGTAAATAATGCTGCTATAAACACAGGGGTGTGTGTATTCCTTTGAATTAGTATTTTTTTAATTTGGGGGTAAATAGCCAGTAATGCAATTGCTGGATCAGAGGGCAGTTCTAGTGTTAAATTTTTAGGAATCTCGATACTGTTTTCCAGAGTGGCTGCACCAGTTTACATTCTCACCAACAACAGTGCATGAGGGTTCCTTTTTCTGCACATTCTCGCCAACACCTACGGTTTCTTGTTTGTTGATTTTAGCCATTCTGACAGCTACAAGGTAATACCTCATTGTAGTTTTGATTTGCATTTCCCTGATGATGAGTGATGTTGAACATCTTTTCATGTGTCCATTGGCCATCTGGATGTCTTCTTTGGAGAAATGTCTGTTCATGTCTCCTGCCCATTTTTTAATTGGATTATTTGTTTTCTGGTGTTGAGTTTTATAAGATTTTTATACATTTTGGATTCTAACCCTTTATCAGATATGTCATTTGCAGATATCTTCTCTCATTCCATCAGTTGCCTTTTAGTTTTGTTGATTGTTTTTTCACTGTGCAGAAGCATTCTATTTTGATGTAGTCTCAATAGTTCATTTTTGTTTTTATTTCCCTTGCCTCAGGAGACATATCTAGAAAAACGTTGCTACAGCTGGTGACAAAGAAATTACTGCCTGTGCACTCTTTCAAGATTTTTATGGTTTCAGGTCCCACATTTAGATCTTTAATCCATTTTTAATTTACTTTTGTGCATGGTGTAAGAAAGTGGTCCAGTTTCAGTCTGTTGTAGTACCTGTCCAGTTTTCCCAGCACCATTTGTGAAAGAGACTGTCCTTTCGCATTGTATGTTCTTGCCTCCTTTCTGTGTTGTCTGCTCTATCCTATTGATCTATGTGTCTATTTTTATGCTAGTACCATACAGTTTTAATTACTATAGCTTTGTAATATAACTTGAAGTCTGGAATTTTGATACCTCAGTTTTGGTTTTCTTTTTCAAAATTATTTGGCTACTCATGGTCTTTTGTGTAGAACATGGTTTGCTTGTTCTACTTCTGTGAAAAATGCTGTTGGTATTTTGATAGGGATTGATCTGTAGATTGCTTTGGGTCATGTATACATTTTAACAATATTTGTTCTTCCAACCCATGAGCAAGGAATGTCTCTCCATTTCTTTGTTTCATCTTGAATCTCTTTCATCAGTGTCTTATAGTCTTCAGAGTCCAGATCTTTCACTTCTTTAGTAAAGTTTATACCTAGATATTTTATTATTTGGGGTGCAATTGTAAATGGGATTGTTTTCTAATTTCTCTTTCTGTTGTTTTGTTATTAGTGTATAGAAATGCAACTGATTTCTGTACATTGATTTTGTATCCTGCAACTTTACTGAATTAATTTATCAGTTCTAGTAGTTTTTTGGTAGAGTCTTTAGGGTTTTCTATATATAGTATCATGTCATCTGCTATAGTGACAGTTTTACTTCTTCCTTCTTTTTATTTCTTTATGTTGTCTACTTGCTGTGGCTAGAACTTCCAGTATTATGGTGAGTAAAAATGAGAGTGGACATCCTTATTTGTTCCTGACCTTAGGGGAAAAGCTTTCAGTTTTTCACTATCGAGTATGATGTTGGCTGTGGGTTTTTCATATAAGGCCTTTATTATGCTGAGATATGTTCCCTCTAGACCTACTTTGCAGAGATTTTTTTTATTAAATTTTTTTTACATTCATTTAATTTTGAGAGAGAAAGCGACAGAGCATGAGCAGGGGTAAGGGAAGAGAAAGAGAGAGGGAGACACAGAATCTGAAGCAGGCTCCAGGCTCTGAGCTGTCCGCACAGAGCCCAACGCGGGGCTCAAACTCATGAACCGCGAGATCATGACCTGAGCTGAAGTCGGACGTCTAACCGACTGAGCCACCCAGGTGCCCGGAGAGTTTTTTTTTTTTTTAATCGTGAATGGATATTGTACTTTGTCAAATGCTTTTTCTGCATCTATTGCAATGATCATATGGTTTTTATCCTTTCTTTTACTAATATGAAATGTGTTGGTTGCTTTGCAAATATTGAACCACTCTTGCATCTCAGAAATAAATCCCACTAGATTGTGGTGTATGATTTATTTTAATATATTGTTTGATTTGGTTTGTTCATATTTTTTGAGGATTTTGCATCTATATTCATGAGAGATATTGGCCTGTAGTTGTCTATTTTTGTGGTGTCTTTAGCTGGTTTGGGTATGAGGGTGATACTAGCCTCATAGAATAAATTTGGAAGTTTTCCTTCCTCTTGTATTTTTTGGAATAGTTTAAGAAGAATGAGTCTTAACTCTTCTTTAAATGTTTGGTAGAATTTGCCTCCAAAGCCATCGGGTCCTGGACTTTTGTTTTGGGGGAGTTTTTTGTTTTGTTTTGTTTTGTTTGTTTTTATGGATTCAATTTTATTGCTGGTGATAGGTCTGTTCAAATTTTCTATTTCATCCTACTTTGGTTTTGGTATGTTAGCTTCTAGGAATTTATCCATTTCTTCTAAGTTGTCCAATTTGTTGACATATAGTTTTTCATAATATTCTGATATAATTGTTTGCATTTCCGTGGTGTTGGTTGTTATTTCTCCTCTTTCACTAGTCATTTTGATTATTTGGGTCCTCTCTCTCTTTTTTTTTTAATGAGTTTTGCTCGAGGTTTATCAATTTTTTTGATCTTTTAAAGAACCAGCTCCCAGTTTCATTGATCTGTTCTATTTTTTTGTTTTTGTTTTCGTTTTAGTTTCCATATCATTTATTTCTGCTCTAGTCTTTATTTCTTTCTTTTTGCTGGATTTAGGTTTTGTTTGTTGTTCTTTTTCCAGATCTTTTAGGTGTAAAGTTACATTGTTTATTTGATACATTTCTTTCCCCTTGAGGTAAACCTGTATTGCTATAAACTTCCCTCTTAGAACCACTTTTGCTGCATATAAAAACTATTTTTAAATGACAGAGCAATGGTTATTTTATTACTGAAATTTTTCAAATGGACTGATAAGAGTTCATAATAATAATAAAGCATGAAAGGATATCTGGTTATTTGGTTAGTGCGTTTGCAAAACAAATGTAATAAACCCATTCTCCCAAAAGAAACTTTAAATAAATGTCTCTTAGATCAATCATTAAATCTAATTTCTTTTTTTTATATATAAAACTTTTTATTTATTTTTGAGAGACCAAGAGTGAAAGCAGAGGAGAAGCGGGGGGGGGGGGGGGGGGCGGGTGGCGGCAGGAGACAGGGGATCCGAAGCGGGCTCTGTGCTAATAGCAGTGAGCCAGATAAAGGGCTCAAACACACGAAGCATGAGATCATGACCTGAGCCAAAGTTGGCCACTCAGCCAACTGAGCCACCCAAGTGCCCCATTAAGTCTACTTTCTAAGAAGCCAGTGAATGTTGCATCAGATTCATAAAATTGGGTGAATATACTTTTATAGAGGGAAAATTCTTAAGATATATCATAAGCCTTAGATATAACATGTATATAATATATGAAGGATATCAAATAAAAGATTGAGTACATCTGGAGTAGGGTCTAGACAACAGTATTTCTATAAAATTTTATGATTAGGTCTGATATGCATTAAGATCCATTGGCCTAAAAAGTACTTGATTCAAATTTTTTAAAAAAGATAAAAGACTGTGACAATCAACATTTTAAACAATAATTGAAATATATTGTTGCTCATTATCATCAGACAAAACACTATCAAGACTCAAATAAATAGGGGAAAGTTCAACAGAACTATCTTATAAGACTTCCAGTCAATGTTTTTCCTGAATTTAAACATATACAGAAAGCAAGTCATTGAAAAATCTCTAGGGGCTTCCCATAAAGCATAAAATTTCTGAAATATTTATATTAATAACATCTTACCTATACAAATTTAACCTAGGGAAGGCTGAGCATTTCTTCTGATTTAACAGCTCTTCCCATGCAGCTCACCAAATCTGATTATTTCTAGCATCCCTTTTTATAAGGTAAAAGAACAAAGCTTTGTGTTTTTCCAGGATCCCTCTGGGAAATCTCGAAGACTACTTTAGGTGTAAAAGATTTCCTGCAAGTCTTATTTATTTTCTTCTATATTTCAGACCTAATTTTTCAAAGGCAAAAATCAAGAGTTGTCAGAGGAGATTTAGACACTTGATTAAGACAGGATCATGGGTGCTTGAGAAACAATACTTGGCTGCTTATTGAATCAAAGTGACAATAAAACATTTAAAAATAAAGATAGGGAGGAAACAGAATTGCAAAGAACCTTAGCACCTTCATAAGCAAGGAAACTTTTTTTGTTCCCTTTTATTCTCCTCCTCCTCTTTTTCTTCTTCTTCTTTTTCATAATTAAGAGCATAAAGTCAACATAGAGAATGTAAGATTATTCAGGCAAGTCACAGAGTCTTTGCTTTCTAGGCAGATTACACAGAAAGTAAATAAGGTAGCCAACTCTCCCAGCTTCCCCAGGACTGTTCTGATTATAATACTGAAAGTTCCACATCCCAGGAAGCCCTTGGTTCCAGGCCAATCAGGAATGTGGGTTACTTTAAAAAGAATAGCCATTGGGGCACCTGGGTGGCTGAGTCGGTTGAGCATCCAACTTCGACTCAGGTCATGATCTCGCGTTTTGTGGGTTCAGGCCCACCTGGCATTGGGCTCTGTGCTGATATCTCAGAGCCTGGAGCCTGCTTCAGATTCTGTGTTTCCCTCTCTCTCTGCCCCTCCCGTGCTTATGCTGTGTCTCTCTCTGTCTCTCAGTAATAAATAAACATTAAAAAAAAATTTTTTAAAGAATACTCATTTACACTGTAGGTGAAGACATTAATCAGAAAATCAAGGATGCAAGTCCATCAAGACCGAGAACATTGCAAAAATTTTAACACATTTCGTAGCTTATAAGATTAAGAATTATAAACCAGGATAAGAAAAATATACTTTCCAAGTCTTTCCCTTTACTACACTTTTTCATACTCTGGTTATACTTTTATTCTCATACAGATGTCAAGAGGTCCATAAGTTCAAAACTAATTCTATAATAATATTAAGATGCTATTTTTGATAACATGCTATACATTAATCACTATCTTCAAATGAATACATAAATGAGTATTCTAAATATTTCTCAGTTTTGATTTTTAATAGAGTAAGTATAAATAGTTGTAACACACATAAATCCCAAGAACCACTGCTTATGGAAAAGCGAAAGCATATTCTCGGTTGTATTTCTGTCATTTCTCCTAGTGCAGTTGTGGCCACTGATATTAATTTTAACTTTTCACTCAAGTGATTAACTTCTATTTCACAGAGAAAACTAGAGAGCAGATAATTGAGAACTTTCTGTCATACTGAAGCATTTTAGCACACAGCAGAGTTCAGAATATAATTTTTTATAGTCACATGCATTCCTGTGTGGCAAAAATGAGCACATTCATTAACATGACTCATTGCTATAGCTTCTCTTTTAGCATATTAAAAAAGCAAAATTATGCTTAGTAATCAATGTGTCAGTGCTCTATCCTACTTAGAAAGTACCTACATATCCACTGGTTACATAATAATTAATTTAATTTAATATCAGCTTACGGGTTTTAAAAAAGCTGTTGAAATTAAAAATTTGTCAGAACAATGATTCAATTTAGTCAAGCATAAATTTATGTTTTTCATAATCTTAAACATTATGTAGGAATAATGTTAGCTTATCTGATCAGTAAACCAATAAATGTCTAAGAAAAACATACCTAAGTAGAAAAAACTGCTTGTATTATACTTAACAATGATAAATCAGAGGAGACAAAGCTGTTTTTATTAAACTCACATTAGTAAACTGGTCTTGTTTGCCAAACATTTACTTTAATTATGTGGATTTGGATTCTTAAAAGGTTTCTGACTTAGCTTCAGGAAGAAGATTTTTTAGCACATTTAAAGTATTAGAAGTTTAATTATCTTATTTGGAGGATTTTATATAGACATTTATTCTATAAACCAATAAGAACAAAGCTCCTTTAATTTAAAAGACTTTGTAATCTAATTTGTTTATACCCTCCAGAAATAAGAAAATACACACACACACACACACACACACACACACACACACACACATTGATAGGTAAAGGCCTTTCCAAATACAGAGAGCTTATAGCTTTAATTCTACAATTTTAGCCACAAGTCACATTAAACAGACACAGAATTGTTTGTTTTTTTTTTTAAATCACCATTCTGTATATCAAAGAGACCTGTTCTCCTTCCTACTGGGCATGAATTTTTAAATTAATTTGTGTTCAAAATTTGTGTTTCCCAGAGAATGTAGAGTTGGCAAAGTTAAAATTCTATACTTGGATTCACCTAGGAGCCAAGAAAAAAAATGTGTCTTGCTTTAAGCTGCTCATGAAATATACTTCTATGGGCACACAGTCCACCTGGCTCTGTCAGGTGAATCTATAGTGCATCTCAGCAGAAACTTCAAAACTGTTAAATGATATTTTTTAAATGCTTATTTATTTTTGAGAGAAAGAGACACATACAGTGTGATTGGGGGGAGGGCAGAGAGAAAGGGAGACAGAGATTCTGAAGCAGGCTCCAGACTCTGAGCTGTCAACAGAGTCCAATGCAGGGCTCGAACCCATGAACCGCAAGATCATGACGGGAGCTGTAGTCGGACATTTAACTAACTGAGCCACCCAGGCACCCCTAAATGATACTCTTTTAAAGATGAAATCATAACTCTCGTATAAATATAAAATGAACACTTAGCAAAGATTTTAAATTAACTCATTAGTTGATGAGGGAATGAGTAAGATGTTACAGCTGCTTCAAATGATAATTTGACTTATAGAGATTCATATTCTTTACGGGATAAAACCTATTCCATGATCAGGAATCAATTGCACAGCTATAGACTGGAAGCGGTTGCCTCACAATCAGCTCTACAAGTTAACTTCTATCTCTACAAAGTTGGCTAGCTAAAGACTACCTGAATGGGTGGGCTATGTAGAATACCCACTAATATATATAGTTTTTGCTGTTTAAAAATGTTCACAACTTTTCAGAAAAGAATAAAAATGTTATAAATCCACAAAAGTGAAGAAAGTGAAAAAGCAGTTGAGTGATGGGAGAAATGAAAAAGGGTTTGGGTAAGTAGTGATTGACTTAGCAGAGTAGAAAAAAAAAACCCTCAAGTGTCACAAAAGGAGTATGCCAATGAGAAGCTGTCTAATTTGCCCAAAAAAACTTTCTGTGGGGGCACAGAAGTCAGAAGCATAAATGCCCCAGAAGATAGGAGTAAAGACTGAAAGTAGAAAGATCAGTTACATGTTTATAAAAGAAACAACTAGGATTCTGCACTTTCACCACTTTCCCATCTAGAAAATTGACTATGCCTACCACTTCCATCAAGAACTACAGGTATACTCTACAAAATTGTCCCTTTGGGCTTCTACATCTGAGGACATAGGCACAGCACAACCACCTTGGGTTGTACAACAGGAGAGCTACAATAGGAGGAAGAAGCACTCCAGGACAATATTTTCAAGAAATAATATCTTCCTTGATGTGCTTGATTCTACTGAGAGAGATTTCATGTTGTGTTTGAGAGTTTGGAAAGAGTTAAGAAGAGATATGTATTAGGCTGAAACATAGGAAATTCACAATGTTCAACTGATTTGGACTTACAAAAAAAAAAAAACACAACAATTTCAAGCAACAACCTAAGGCAAATATTAACAGAACAAAGGGAAACAAAGAGTTGTGCAGGAATAGAAATCTAATCACAATAAATTATTCAGCTTGATTATCAATATTTAAATAGTCAAAATAATGTAAACACTAAACATTGACCTACCCCAAAATTGGATAATACAGAGAGAGAGAGAGAGAGAGCAAATAAAGGACTGAAAGGTATATGTTGGAAGGGAAGGAAAAACTGGTATAATACTGTGAAATCTTCAACATCAATTGACAGAAGTCAATAGAAAATGTCTAAAATTGGTATAGTAAAGAAAAGTTATATAAGTCTATTGAGAAATGTAGAGGCAAGTGCCAGCAAAACAGCTAAACGTGGTAAAAAACAGTTGCTTCTGGGAAGTAGGACTTTGTAAATAGAAGCAGCACAAAAGACTTCTACTTTTATTATAAGCCATGTAGTAATTTGAGTTTTGTAATATTTACACACACTGTATTGAGAAAAATATGGGGGGGGGAATGCAATAAAGAAAGGAAGAGAGCAAAGAAGGAACTGAGGGAAATATTTGTAACAGTTATATAGTAAGATTAATTTCCTTAATATAAAAAAGCTCTTTATTTTTTATTGAAGTATAATTAATATGCAATGTGATATTAGTTTCAGGCACATAACATATTAATTCAACAATTGTATAAAAAAGTGCTCACCATGATAAGTGTAGTCACATTCTGTCACTATATAATGTTACTACAGTATTATTGACCATTTCTCTATGATATACTTTTCATCTTTGTGACTTATTTATTTTATAACTGAAAGTTTGTACCTCTTAATACCCTTTATGTATTTCACCTGTCCTCTCCTCGGCCATCTCCCCTCTGGCAACCACCAGTTTGTTCTCTGTATTTAAGAGTCTGGTTTTTTCTTTGCTCATTTGTTTTGTTTTGTTTTGTTTTGTTTTGTTTTGTTTTGTTTTGTTTTAGATTCCACATATGAGTGAAATGATATGGTGTTTGTCTTTCTCTGATTTATTTCACTTAGCATAATACCCTCTAAGACCATAAAGTTTAGATGCATAAGGATGTTGCAGATAGCAAGATCCCATTCTTTTTATGATTAGGTAATACTTCATTGTATATACATACCACATCTTCTTTATTTGCTTATCTATCAATGGACACTTGGGCTACTTCTGTACCTTGGCTATTGTAAGCAATACTGCAGTAAATAGAGGGGTGCATATATCTTTTCAATTTAGTGTTTTCATTTTGGGGAGGGAGATAAATATCCAGGAGTATAATTACTAGATTATGTGGTATTTCTATTTTTAATTTTTTGAGGAACCTCCATACTGTTTTCTCTGGTTGTACCAATTGACATCCCCACCAATAGTGCATGAGGGTTCCTTTTTCTCCACATCCTCACCTACACTTTTATTTCTTGCCCTTTTAATACTAGCCATTCTGACTGATGCGAGGTGATATCTCACTGTGGTTTTGATCTGCATTTCCCTGATGATTAGTGATGTTGGGAATCTTTCCATGTATCTTTGCCATTGTACATCTTCTCTGGAAAAATGTTGATTCAAGTCCTCGGCTCATTTTTTCATTAGATTCTTTGGGTTTTTTTTATGTTGAGCTATATAAGTTCTTTATATATTTTGGATATTAATCCCTTATCAGATATATAATTTGCAAATACCTTCTCCCATTCAGTAGGTTACCTTTTTGCCCTACAGAAGCTTTTTATTTTGGTATTGGCCCAATAGTGTTTTTGCTATTGTTTCCCTTGCCTGAGAAAACATACCTAGAATATGTTGCTAAGCCAAGAGATTACTACTTCTGTTTTCTTCTAGGGGTCTTATGATTTCAGGCCTTACATTTAGGTTTTTAATCAATTTTGAGTTTATTTTCATTATAGTATATGAAAGTTGTTCAGTTTCATTCTTTTGTATGTATCTGTCCAGTTTTTCCAGCACCCTTTATCGAAAAGACTGTCTTTTCCCCATTGTATATTCTTGCCTCCTTTGTTATAGATTAATTGACCTTATAGGTGTGGATTTATTTCTGGACTGTCTGTTCTGTTCCATTGATATATGTGTCTGTTTTTAATGCCAAACCCTACTGTTTTGTTTACTGCAACTTTGTAGTGTATCTTGAAATCTGGGATTGTGTTACCTGAAACTTTGTTCTTCTTTCTCAAGATTGCTTTGACTGTTTGGGGTCTTTTGTGGTTCCATGCACAAAAAAGCTCTTTAAATCAGTCAAAAGTCTAACAACCCAATTTCAAATGAACAAGGGACATGAAAAAGCGGCTCACAGAAAAAAAATGTCCACAAGTATTTGAAAACATGCTCAATTATAATAGAATAAATTCATTTTAAAACAACAGAATACATTTTTAGAAACCTATCTGATTGACAAAGATTTCTTAAAAATTACTTGTTAATACACAGGGTTGCCAAGAATGTGATGAAACAGAACCCTCATACGCTGGGACAACCTATTAAAAACATTTTCTGTAATGTGT
Organism: Neofelis nebulosa; assembly: GCF_028018385.1. Lineage (NCBI taxonomy): Eukaryota > Metazoa > Chordata > Mammalia > Carnivora > Felidae > Neofelis > Neofelis nebulosa. The sequence continues at coordinate 35,133,193 of NC_080786.1, read as the reverse complement.
AGAAAAACATATGCACAAGATGGATCAGAATTGCAGTTTGTAATTACAAATGACAGGAAACAACCCAAATGACCTTCCAGTCAGGACTGGCTAAATTAATTATGGTACTTGTAAGGAATTGGATACTATACAGCAGTCAAAAAGAATAAGAAAGCTCTCTGTGTATTATATGAAAATTTACTAAGAGAAGCAAAAAGAAAAATATGGATCAAAGTTTGTTGGATTCTCCTTTTTGGATAAAAAGGCAAGAAGTGGGAAATGTCTTTGTATCTGATTTTATATATGGAAAGAAACTCTGGAAAGGTACACAAGAAATTAATAAAAATGGTTTCTTGGTTAGTAATAGCAGCAGCAGGAACTGAACCAAACTTTTCACTGTATATTTTTTTATGCTTGAATTTCAAGCCAGGTGAATATGTTAGAGATAAATAAGAACAAAGTAGATCATATGTGCTGATTTGGAAATATTTCTTAGATATATTAAATGGAAATGTCAGATATTCCTTACATCTGATGGAAGGAAAGTTCAGTGGGAAACAGTTTCCATCTAGTGGGATTACCAAAGGCAGTCCAGGGATTCTTGGAGGAGGGGCAGGGATAGCCCCCTTGAGAAGAGGTGGTCTAGAGTGACTGCTGCCAGTGCCCTACCTCCTCCTAACTATTGGTTAGAGGGTGGGAAAGGGTGGGGAGACCCAAGGATTCCAAATGGACCCCATCTTAGGCCTGGGCCATTTGATCCCTGTGGCCCTAGAAGGGATGAAGATTTATGACCTCTTGTTCTCCTGGCCTGCCTTCTGGGTGCAAAAGTGGGGAAGGGGCACAATTTGCATAAAAACTAAAGCAAGGCCCAGTACTGCCTGATAGCTGAAGGAACTACCAGGTCTCCTTCCTCCTGAGGACTCTGGTGAAGACAAATCTAATGGCTCATACCTGATTAGCACCAATCATTTACTCAGGGCCCCGATGAGGGCTCTGGCTTGGGGTCCCACATCTCACAGCATGGGGAACAGACTTGCCTGGCCCCAGCAGCCTCATAGGAGTGTCCACTTGGAAAACATTGAATCTGACTCAAACACACAGCTGAGGTTGGCAACCTATCAGGCCGGTGAAGGGCACCACGATCAGGTACTCCTCACCTACATTGCCCCAAAGAGAACGACATGCCCCTAGTGGCTGCCTTGAGGTCACTGTGGGCATGCAGGCAGCCATGCAATGACCATTACTAATACCTGTTCCTGAGGCCTGGCTCTCCCAAGTCCAGAGGGCAGCACTCGTGGAATGCAGGGCACTGAAGGGACCATAAAAGACTGATGCTTTCTGTGGTCCAACACCTTTGGCCACCCTCAGCTCTCTTTTTATACCTGGGCTTCATGGGAATTTTGTTTTTGCTTGTTTGTTTTGTAGCTCTCCCATGTTTAGTGCATAAAATGTGCTACATTAATGCTTCTTGCACTTTGGCAGGTATCAGAATCACCTGGGGAGCTAATAAGGCATGCCCAGGATCATTAAAGTAGCATAAGGCCTACCCTCTGTATTTTCACCAACTACATTGGGGTAATTCTGATAGGGCCAAAGTTGGAGAAGCACTGCAGTAAGCTATTTTCAAACATTACACAATTTAATTCTCAACACCGCCTTAATAAGTATATATTATTTTCTTCAACTAGAAAACAAGTCCTTACCGGTCAGATAAAAGAGTGTCTGGGTTCAAATCCACAATCTTCTTACTAGCTGTGTGACCCTTGGAAGGTACATAACCTCTCTGAACCTCATCTTCATCAACCTCATAGTGGGACTTCAGTGACATTCTCTCTCTTGAAGGGCAGCTGAGAGAGTTAAATGAAACAAGCCAGGACAAGTGCTTGGCACACTCAATAAAAGATCATGATTGCTATTCTAATCATGGGTTAAACCACTTATTGGAAACAAAACACTGTATAATAAGAGGTTTTGAATGGGCACACCTTCATTGATTTTAATACATCAAATGGCATTTGACAAACGGTGCAAAAGAATATGGACCAATATCTAATTGATTAAATCACCAATGTTTTCATTTAATTTGAGGTTCTTAAAAAGAAAGATTGCTGGTAGTTTATAGCATCATTCACAGTCAAAATCCTTCTGTCTTTCCTTCACAGAGAATGCAGAAAATTGGGGCTTCTGCCTGAGAAATACCCTCCCCATTTACACTCAAGACCAGCAGTCTTCACTCTACAAATATTTGTTTATTCCACATCTACAATGTGCAAGTCACCGGGGATATGGCAGTAAGCAAAATAGAGAGACAGTAAATAATCCCCTAATCTCAGGGAGAAAGAGATAGTAAATAAACAGATGTTCCCTAATCTGAGAAAAACCAGAAATTCCTTAGTTCTGGTGGCAGAAAATTTCAGCAGGGAGCAGTTTCCATCTGTCAGGATTGCCAAGGGCATTCCAAGAATCCTTGGAAGAAAGGCAGGGACAGCTCCCTTGGGAAGAGGTGGTCAGGAGTGACTCACCCTTGCTAGTTCCCCACATCCTCTCAACTGCTGGTAAAAGTGTAGGGCAAGGTGGGAAGGAAGAGGGGGTTGCAAGTGGGCTCCTCCCTGAGCTAAAGCAATTTGATCCCTGTGGCCCTGGGAAGAATGAGTGTTTGTGATCTCCTGTTCTCCTGGCCTACCTTCTGGGCACAAAAGTGGAGAAGGGGAACAATTTACATAAAAACTAAAGCAAGACACAGCTCTGTGTAGTGGCTGAAGGAACTCGAGGTCCCCTCCCTCTCGGGGTCTCTGGTGAAGACAAATCTGGTCTTGTCTAGTTCCTATAACAAACACAGGCCAGACAGACAAGTTGCAAGGGCATTCAACAAAGGGAGGGGAAGGAGTGGGCCCTGAGGAGAAGCTGAGTAAGCATTCAGCTGATGCCTTTTCCCTGGTAGGATCTGCTTTCTTGCCTCAAGAGGAAAGAGGGTGGAGCTGGGCAGGCCTGGGCTCTAAAGGCTGCCTTGCTTAACTGGAGCCAGTGAAGAGCCCAGATGCTGGCAGCCAGATGCTCCTGAGAACTGCAGGTAAATGCCTGGAAATCTGCTGTGCTTGCTCTTAGCTGACTGATTCATCTTAGACCCAAGCTTCTTGAGAGATCCACATCTTCACTTTCTCGTGTGCTCTCCAGAAAGGTTCTTGCAATTTAGAAAGACTGGGTTACAGCTGATAAGTTCTCGCAGGCTTAAGACTCACCTAAGGGATTCTACAGAGAGGTTAATAAATTCCAAAGTGGAGATGCCCAAGCAACAGAGAAAATGAAACATCTGGGTGTGTGATTTGTTAGTATGAATGGAGAGTTAAGGGGTCCTAGGGTAGAACTTTTGAAATTGGGGTTCTGCCAATTTTAAGTTAGTTGGTCCTCCTGGGATGGAAGGTGTAGGCAATAATACTGGCTGAATTGTTGAGTGGCAATTGCTTTCCTTCATCCACTGTCTCTTACTTTCTTCCCCCAGTATCCCCACTACCCCCAGTATCCCCACTACCACCACACCATCCTTTACAAACACAGATCTGAGAACAAAGAGCATGGTGAAGCTGTATTTTGTTGAGGATTTATCACAAGCCAAATCCTTTCTAGGAGCTTGATCTCCACCCCCATACCATAGTTACCACCTCAGAATAAACGCATGCTGGGTGCCAGGACGCTGCTAAGACCTTTATGTGTATCACTTCCTTTAATTGCTACAATGACCCTGAGACACATGATTCTGACACTCAAAAAAGGTAAGTGTCTTGGTATCCCACTGCTAGGAAGGGGTGAAACCTGGATTCAAAACTTGGTGTGGCCAACCCCAAAACTTTTTTTTTTTAATTTTTTTTTTTTTATTTTTTTTTATGTTTTTTATTTATTTTTGGGACAGAGAGAGACAAAGCATGAACGGGCGGGAGAGGGGCAGAGAGAGAGGGAGACACAGAATCGGAAACAGGCTCCAGGCTCCGAGCCATCAGCCCAGAGCCCGACGCGGGGCTCGAACCCACGGACCGCGAGATCGTGACCTGGCTGAAGTCGGACGCCCAACCGACTGCGCCACCCAGGCGCCCCCAACCCCAAAACTTTTTAAAAGATTTTATTTTTCCTCTCCACTGTTTTCCTCTTCCATTTCTATTACTCTCTAGCAATGTTCGTTGTTTTTTTAAATACAATTTATTGACAAGCTGGTTTCCATACAACACCCAGTGCTCATCCCAACGAGTGCGCTCCTCAATGCCCATCACCCACTTTCCCCTCTCCCCCACACCCCATCAACCCTCAGTTTGTTCTCAGAATCCAAGAGTCTCTTATCTTTTTCCTCCCTCCTTCTCTGTAACTTTTTATTTTTCCTTTCCCCTCCCCCATGGTCTTTAAATCATAGTCCTATACCAGCAGCATCAGCACCATCTGGGAACTTCATAGAAATGTAACTTCCTGGGCCCTACCCCAGATCCAGTAAATCAGAAATTCCAGGGCTAGTGCCCAACAATCTGTGTGCGTGTGTGTATGTGTGTGTTTCCACACTGATATCTTTTATTCTTTTTTCAATGAAAGTATAATGAACATACAGTGTTACATTAGTTTCATGTGTTTAACATGTTGTGTTCAACAATTGAATACATTACAAAGTGCTCACCATGATAAGTGTAGTTACCATCTGTGACCATATACTGTTATTACAAAATTATTGACTATTTCCCTATGCTGTGGTCTTCAGCTCCTTCACTTATTTTATAACTGGAAGTTTATACCTCTTAATACCCTGTATCTATTTCACCCATCTACCCTTCAGCCACCTCCCCTCTGGAAACCATCAATTTGTTCTCTGTATTTAAGAGTCTGTTTTTTTGTTTGTTTGTTCCTTTGCTTTGTTTTTTTTAGATTCTAGATATAAATGATATGATGTTTGTCTTTGTCTGACTTATTTCATTTAACATAATACCCTCTAAGTCCATTCATGTCTCAGATGGCAAGTTCTTATTCTTTTTTATTGCTGAGTAATACTTCAGTGTGTGTGATATATATATATATATATATATATATATATATATATATATATATCTTCTTTATTTGCTTATCTATCAGTAGATACTTGGGCTGCTTCTGTATCTTGGTTGTTGTAAACAGTACTGAAGCAAACACAGGGGTGCATATATATTTTCAAGTTAGTGTTTTCATTTTGAGAGGAAGATAAATAACCAGTAGTAGAATTAATGGATCATATGGTATTTTTATTTTTAATTTTTTGAGGAACCTCTAGTTTTCTCTAGTGCTCGTACCAATTGACATTCCCACCAACAGTGCATGAGGGTTCCTTTTTCTCCACATCCTCACCTACACTTTTATTTCTTGCCCTTTTAATACGAGCCATTCTGACTGATGTGAGGTGATATCTCACTGTGATTTTGATTTGCATTTCCCTGATGATTAGAGATGTTGAGCATTTCTTTAGGTGTCTGTGGGTACATGTGTCTGTTCAAGATATTAATACCCCTGTTTTCTTCTAGGAGTTTTATGGCTTCAGGTCTCACATTTAGGTGTTAATCCATTTTGAGGTGTTTTTTTTTTTTTTGTATAGTGTAAGAAAGTTGTCCAGTTTCATTCTTTTGCATTGTACATCTTCTATGGAAAAGCGTCTATTTGAGTCCTCTGCCCATTTTCAATTGGATTATTTGGGGGTTTTTTGATGTTGATTTATAGAAGTTCTCTATATATTTTGGATATTAATCCCTTAATCAGGTATATAATTTGTAAATATCTTCTCCCATTTAGTAGGTTGACTTTTCACTTTGTTGATGGTTTCCTTGACTGTGCAGAAGCTTTTTATTTTGGTATAGTCCCGATAGTTGATTTTTGCTTTTGTTTCCTTTGCCTGAGGAAACATACCTAGAAAATGTTGCTAAGGCCAATGTCTGAGATATTAATACCCCTGTTTTCTTCTAGGAGTTTTATGGCTTCAGGTCTCACATTTAGGTCTTTAATCCATTTTGAGTTTATTTTTTTTGTATGGTATAAGAAAGTTGTCCAGTTTCATTCTTTCACATGTAGCTGTCCAGTTTTCCCAGTACCCTTTATTGAAGAGACTGTCTTTTCCCCATTGTGTATTCTTGCTCCCTGGGTTATAGATTATTTGATCAGATAGGCATAGGCTTATTTCTGGACTGTCTATTCTTTTCCATTGATCTATATGTCTGTTTTTGTGCCAATACCATACGGTTTTAATTACCGAAGTTTGTAGTATATATTGAAATCTGGGATTGTGTTACTTCCACCTTTGTTTTTCTTTCTCAAGATTACTTTGGTTATTTGGAGTCTTTTGTGGTTCCATAAAAATTTTAGTATTATTTGTTCTAGTGTTGCAAAAAATGTTCTTGGTATTTTGATAGGGATTGCATTGAACCTGTAGATTGCTTTAGGTAGTGTGGACCTTATAGCATTATTAATTCTTCCAGTCATGAGCATGTTATAGTTTTCCATTTTTTATGTGTTGTCTTTCGGTTCTTTCATCAGTGTCTTATAGTTTTCAGAGTATGGGTCTTTCACCTCCTTTGTTAAATATATTTTATTTTTTTTTTGGTGCAGCTGTAAATAGGATTGTTTTCTTAATTTCTATTTCTATGGTTTTGTTATTAGTGTATAGAAATGCAACCGATTCCTGTATGTTAACTTTGTATTCTGCAACTTTACTGAATTCATCTATCAGTTCTAATAGTTTTTGGTGGAGTCTTTAGGGTTTTCCATATGTAGTATCATGTCATCTACAAATAGTGACATTTTTACTTCTTCTCTACCAATTTAGATGCCTTTTATTTCTTTGTGTTGTCTAATTGCTGTGGCTAGGACTTCTAGTACTATGTTGAATAAAAGTAGTGACAGTGGATATCTTTGTCTTGCTCCTCATCTTGGAAGAAAGGCTTTCAGTTTTTCACCATTGAGTATGATGTTAGCTGTGGATTTTTTATATGTTGACTTTATTATGTTGAAGTGTGTTCTCTCTAAACCCACTTTGTTGAGACTTTTTATCATAAATAGATGTTGTATTTTGTCAAATGTTTTTTCTGCATCCATTGAAGTGGTCGTATTTTTTTTATAGTCCCTCTTGTTAAAATGATATGTAGATACTGATTTGTAGATACTGAACCACCTTTGCATCCCTAGAATAAGTCTCATTTGATCATGGTGAATGATTTTCCTAATGTATTGTTGGATTTGGTTTGCTAATATTTTGTTGAGATTTTGTGCATCTATGTCCATAAGAGATATTGGCCTATAGTTTTCTTTATAGTAATGTCTTTGGTTTTGGCATCAGGTAATGCTGGCCTTGTAGAAATTTGAAAGTTTTCCTTTCTTTTCTATTTTTTAGAATAGCTTGAGAAGAATAGGTATCCTTTTTAAATGCTTTGTTAGAATTCAACTGTGAAGCCATCTGGTCCTAGACTTTTGTTTATTGGGAGTTTTTCCTTTATTATTGATTCAATTTCATTGCTAGCAATCTGTTCAAAGATTGTACATTTCTAGGACTGTATCCATTTATTCCAGGTTGTCCAATTTGTTGACATATAATTTTTCATACTCTTCTTTTATAATTGTTTGTATTTCTGTGGTGTTAGTTGCTATTTCTCCTCCTTCTGTTCTGATTTTATTTGACTCCTTTCTTTTTTCTTGATGAGTCTGGAAAAGGCTTATCAATTATGTTTATCGTTTCAAAGAACCAGCTCTTGATTTCATTGATCTTTTCACTTGCTTTTTTCAGTATTTCATTTATTTTTGTTCTCATCTTTATGATTTCCTTCCTTCTATTAGCTTTGGATTTTATTGTTATTTTTCTAATTCCTTTAGGTTGTTTGACATTTTTCCTGGTTTTTGAGGTAGACCTGTATTGATATATGCTTTTCTCTTAGAACTGTTATTGCTGTTTCCCAAAGATTTGGAACTATTGTGTTTTCATTTTCATGTCTCCATGAATTTTTTTAGTTTCCTTTTTCACTCATTGGTTGTTTGAGAACATATTTTTTAGCCTCCATGTGTTTGTGTTTTTTAATTATAAGTTTTTTCTAGTTTTATACCATTGGGGTCAGAAAAGATGCTTGATATGATTTCAATATTCTTAAGCTTATTAGGACCTCTTTTGTTGCCTAACATATGATCTATCCTGGAGAATGTTCCATGAGAACTTGAAAATAATTTGTATTCTGATGTTTTTTGATGGAATGTTCTGAATATATCTGTTAGGTCAAGCTGGTCTGATGTGTCATTTGAAGCCACTATTTCCTTGTTGATTTTCTGTCCAGATGATCTATCCATTGATGTAAATGGAATGTCAAAGTTCTCTACTATTATTGTATTACTGTCAATCTCTTCCTTTATGTCTGTTAATATTTGCTTTATATATTTAGATCCTCCAGTGTTGTGTGCATAGCTATTTACAATTGTTATATCCTATTGTTGGATTGATTCCTTTTCATTATGTCATGCCCTTCTTTTCCTCTTCTACAGTCTTTGCTTTAAAGTCTACTTGGTCTGCAGGAAGAAACGATAGTGGCTGAACCCAGAAAAGTGGTGGTGTCCCCTATGGACAATGGGTTCCTCAGCCTGGACTCGTCCACTTATGTCCTGTACATGAAGAGAGCAGAATGGGTAGATATAGGGGTGCCTGGGTGGCTCAGTTGGTTAAGTGTCCGACTTCGGCTCAAGTCATGATCTCATGATTTGTGAGTTCAAGCCCCACGTCGGGCTCTGTGCTGACAGCTTGGAGCCTGGAGTCTGCTTCAGATTCTGTGTCTCCTTCTCTCTCTGCTCTTCCCCCACCCACATTCTGTCTCTCTCTCTCTAAAATAAATAAACATTAAAAAAAAAGATTGGGCAAATATAGATCTAGTGCCACAGAATTATGGCCCCAATACAGTGGTCTAGATCATTTGTAACAAATAATTTAGAAATGTTTATGATTATTTTGGGCTTGTTCTGCGATATGATGAAAGAAGTGAATGAGCTTTTAAACTAATCAGAGGTGTTATTGAGTCAAATGCAGCCAATTATACAGTGTGGCATTTTTGGAGAGTTCTCTCTTTTTTTTTTTTTTTTAATATATGAAATTTATTGTCAAATTGATTTCCATACAACACCCAGTGCTCATCCCAAAAGGTGCCCTCCTCAATATCCATCACCCACCCTTCCCTCCCTCCCACCCCCCATCAACCCTCAGTTTGTTCTCAGTTTTTAACAGTCTCTTATGCTTTGGTTCTCTCCCACTCTAACCTCTTTTTTTTTTTTCTTCCCCTCCCCCATGGGTTTCTGTTAAGTTTCTCAGGATCCACATAAGAGTGAAACCATATGGTATCTGTCTTTCCCTGTATGGCTTATTTCACTTAGCATCACACTCTCCAGTTCCATCCACGTTGCTACAAAAGGTCATATTTCATTCTTTCTCACTGCCACGTAGTATTCCATTGTGTATATAAACCACAATTTCTTTATCCATTCATCAGTTGATGGACAGTTAGGCTCTTTCCATAATTTGGCTATTGCTGAAAGTACTGCTATAAATATTGGGGTACATGTGCTCCTATGAATCAGCTATCCTATATCCTTTGGATAAATTCCTAGTAGAGCTATTGCTGAGTCGTAGGGTAGTTCTATTTTTAATTTTCTGAGGAACCTCTACACTGTTTTCCAGAGTGGCTGCACCAGTTTGCATTCCCACCAACAGTGCAAGAGGATTCCCATCTCTCCACATCCTTGCCAGCATCTGTTGTTTCCCGAGTTGTTCATTTTAGCCACTCTGACCAGTGTGAGATGGTATCTCAGTGTGGTTTTGATTTGTATTTCTCTGATGATGAGTGATGTAGAGCATCTTTTCATGTGTCTGTTGGCCATCTGAATGTCTTCTTTGAAAAAGTGTCTATTCCTGTCTTCTGCCCATTTCTTCACTGGATTATTTGTTTTTTCAGTGTTGAGTTTGGTAAGTTCTTTATAGATTTTGGATACTAGCCCTTTATCCAATATGCCATTTGAAAATATCTTCTCCCATTCCATCAGTTGCCTTTTAGTTTTATTGATTGTTTCCTTTGCAGTGCAGAAGCCTTTTATTTTGATGAGGTCCCAATAGTTCATTTTTGCTTTAAATTCCCTTGCTTTTGGAGATGTGTCAAGCAAGAAATTGCTGCAGCTGAAGTCAAAGAGATTGTTGCCTGATTTCTCCTCTAGAGTTTTGATGGTTTCCTGTCTGATATTTAGGTCTTTCATCCATTTTGAGTTCATTTTTGTGTATAGTGTAAGAAAGTGGTCTAGGTTCATTCTTCTGCATGTCGCTGTCCAGTTCTCCCAGGACCGTTTGCTAAAAAGACTGTCTTTTTTCCATTGGATACTCTTTCCTGCTTTGTCAAAGATTACTTGGCCATATATGTGTGGGTCCAATTCTGGGTTCTCTATTTTATTCCATTTGTCTGTGTCTGTTTTTGTACCTTCTCTTTCTGCTTTTAAAATTCTCTGCTTATTACTATTTTTTGTCATTTTTACTTTTTAAAATTATTGTGTGTCTGGTGCAGACCTCCTTGGGTTCATCTTGTTAGTGCCTGTCTCTGCTTCCGGGCCCAAGATGCCTGTTTCCTTCCCCTATATTATGGAAGGTTTCACTGATTATTTCTTCAAATAAGTTTTCTGCCCCTTTCTGTTTCTCACTTCCTTCTGGGATGGCTCTAATGTGAATGTTATTACATTTGATGATATTGCTGGGTCCCTTAATCTATTCTCATTCTTTATTATTATTTTTTCCTGTTCACCTTGGTTACTTTTTATTATCCTGTCTTCCAGATCACTGACCCATTCTTTTGTGTCCTCTAATCATCTGTTAATTGTTTCCACTGTATTTTTAAAATTTCAGTTATTGAATTCTTCAGCTCTGATTTGTTTTTATATTTTCTCTTTGTTGAAGTTCTTATTGTGCTCATCTACTTTTCTGTTAAGTCTAGTGCGTATCCTTATGACTATTACTTTGAATTCTTTATTAGGAATATTGCTTAAGGTGTTTCATTTAGTTCTTTTACTGTGACTTTGTCTGATTTTTTCATTTGGGAGATATTCCTCTGTCAACTCATTTTGTCCCTCTGTGTTTGTTTCTATGTATTAGGTAGGTCAGCTACATCTCCTGGTCTTGAAAGTTGTGGCCTTGTGAAGTAGGGGTCTTGTGGTGCCATATAGTGCAATCCCCTCTGGTCACCAGAACCAGGCACTTCAGGAGTATCCCCTGCATGGGCTGCATGCATCCTCCTCTTGAGACTAAACTGTAATTGCCTTCAGCCCAACTGGCTTCAATGACCTGCTTTGCCTGCTATGGGCATACTGGGCAGGGTTTGGTCCCTGTTGAGAGTCCTGTCTGAGGTCACTGAGGTCTTGTTGGTGGGTGGGGCTGGCAGTCAGATTAGCTGTTTGCACTTAGCCTCTCTGCCACAGCTGCAGGCATACAAAGGGCAGGGCTTGCTCTCTGGACAGTCAGGTAAGAGGCCCATCTGCTACAACTGCAATGCTGGTGCATAGAATTATCTTCCTCCCTCCCCAGGGCAGGAGTCACTTTGGAGTGGCACCAGTCCTGGCCACGGTTGCCTACAGAGTCTCAAAGGACAGGAGCTGTTTTGGAGGCATACCTGAAGAAGCTAGCAGGTTGGGCATGGTGGGCTCTGCAGGGAAACACAGGGGCAGGGCTCACAGGCTAGCAGGGTAGATGGAGAGTATTAGCTCTAGCTCCCACAAACATCAGGCCATCTAGACTGGAGGAGAAGAAGAGAAATTTTTTTCTTCCTGGAGAGGTCTCCTAAAAATCCCTGCCTCACCAGCACACATTTTAAGATTAGTCAATAAATCTCCTTCATGTCTAACACAGGTAATTTTCAAACTGCTTTATTTGTGCTGTGTCTTGAGCTGAGTTGTTTATTATGCTGGCTTTTTAATGGCAGGGACTTAGTTTCCTATCACCCTCCAATTCTCCCAGAGTTAAGTACACTGATTTTTAAAGTTCTTGGAGTTAACCCCCAGTGATTTTTAAAGATCCTCAAGTTAAGCCCTGCTGGATTTCAAAGCCAGATGTTACAGGGACTCATCTTCCCAATGCAGGTACCCAGGGCCAGGGGTGCCTGGTATGGGGTCTGACCCTCTCACTTCTCTATGTCTGTGATGTCCTTCCCACTTGTAGTTAGTCTCACTGGGGGAGCTAGGTTCCCAATTACTTCTCTACCTTTCCTACCCCTTTCAACATGACTTTCTACTTAAGATTAAGTGGAAAGTCTATTCTGCCAGAGTTCAGGTCATTTTCACAGTTAGTTGCATAGATGTAGCTGTTATCTCTGTGTGCCCATGGGATGAGATTACAAATAAATCTGACCCTTGGTAGGGCTTGAGAACCACTTCCTTAGAGGTTTCTCCTAAGTTTTTCAGATAATATTTTTTTAAGTTTATTTATTTATTTTGAAAGAGACAGAGACAGCATGAGTGGGCTAGGAGCGTGAGAGAGACAGAGAGAGAATCTCAAGCAGGCTCCACACTGCCAGTGCAAAGTCTGACACAGGGCTCACAAATTATGAGTTCATGACCTGTGCTGAAACCAAGAGTTGGACGCTTAACTGACTGAGCCACCCAGGTGTCCCCAGGTAATATTTTTTAATGTTTATTTATTTATTTTGAAGGAGAGAGTGCACAAGCATGGGGAGGGGCAGAGAGAGAGGGAGAGAGAGAATCCCAAGCAGGCTCCCTGCTATCAGTGCAGAGCCCAACACAGGCCTTGATCTTACGGTTTGTGAGAACTGTGGGATTATAACCTGAGCCGAAACCAAGAGTCAGTTGCTTAACCAACAGAGCCACCCAGGCACCCCTCAGATAATATTTAAACTTATATTTCTTAAAACCATCTAGCCAATCAATAATTATAGTCTCCTTAGCACACACATCAATCAGCTAATTTCCCATGTGGGTATAATATGGGATTTTAGTTTGAGATGCTACTAAATCTTTTTTGCAAAAATAATCATGAACGAATGCATGAATGAAAATGTTTTTTATAGTTTTTTTAAAGTTTATTTGTTTATTGTGATACAGAGAGAGAGCATGTAAGCAGGAGGAGGGGCAGAGAAAGAAGGAGAGAGAATCCCAAACAGGCTCCACCTTATCAGCCACAGAGCCCAAGGCATGGCTCAAACCCACAAACCCTGAGATCATGAGCTGAGCCGAAATCAAGAGTCAGATGCTTAACCAACTCAGCCACCCAGGCACCCATGAGTAAAAATGGTTTTATTCATTAAAAAAAATTTTTTTAATGTTTATTTATTTTTGTGAGAGACAGAGACAGAGAGATAGAGACAGAGAGTGGAGGGGTGGGGGCAGAGAGAGAAGGAGACACAGAATCTGAAGGAGGCTCCAGGCTCTGAGCTGTCAGCACAGAACCCGACGTGGAGCTTGAACTCAGAGACCACGAGATCATGAACTGAGCCGAAGTCAGGCGCTCAACCAACTGAGCCACCCAGGCACCCCTGTTTTATTCATTTTTAAATTAAAGTTTAATTTATATACGATAGAAAGGAACAGATACAAATTGCAGAGTTTTAGTTTTAGCAATTGTCATACAGCCACCATATGAATTATAGACATTTCCATCTTACCTCTCCAAGAAATTTCCCTTGTGTCCTTTCCTATCCCCACCTTCTCTTCTTGTACTCACCAAATCACCGATCTATTTTCTATCACTGTAGATTAGATCCTTTTTCTGGAGTTTCTTATGAGTGAAACTATGCAGTATATGACCATTTGTGTCAAGTTTCTTTCCCTCAGCATAATTCCTATGAGATTCATTCACATCATTAAGTGTATCAGGAGATTTTTCCTTTTTACTGTTGAGTAGGATTCTATTGTGTGAATATACCACAATTTGTTTATCCATTAATTTGTCCATGAATGTTTGGGTTGATTCCAGTTTGGGGCTATAATGTCTGAAATAATTTTAGTTTTAAAACCCTCATATTTTAATGAAGTTGACTGCATTTAGAATTCTTAGTCAAAAATATTTCCCCTTATCACTGCAAGATACTGTTCTATTGTTGTCTTCCATCAAAGTTGTTGAGAAGTCTGATATCAAGATGATTATTGTATTGTTTATTTATAGGTAATCTATATGGTTGTTTTGTTTTCTCAGGAAGATTTTAGAATTTCATTTTTATTTTGATGCTCTAAGTTTCCACCAGTGTATTCTATGTTACAAACATTCTGGGAATTTCCTCAACTCTATCATCCAGTTTACTAATTCTCTCTCCAGCTGTGTTTAATCAGCTATTTAACCCACCTATTACCTTTCACATTTTAATGACTTCATTTTTTAATTTCTATAACTACTCTCTGGTTATTTTTCAATATATTTTTAAATGTCTTTTTATCCATTTTCATGTTTTTAAGTGCTTTTAATTTTTTTCTCATTATAAAATACTTATTTTATAGTTTGTAACTGGCCATTTGTATTACCTGAGGTCTTAGAAGTCTAATTTGACTGTATATTTCTGCTAATGTGTGCTTTTTTGGTGGATTTTCATATGTGTTTAACAATTTTGGATGAGCTCACATTTGGCTGACTTTATCACAGGGAATTCTGGTTGGACTGGTTTGAAGATATATCCCTCCAGACAGTTTTTACATTAAATTCTTGCAGCCTATAAGTTTTGCAAGCTCCAGGACTCCATTTATTTAATACATTGGCTAGCAGGAAGCATAAGCTCAAACCCTAAACCAGAGGCAAAGCAGGGTAGAACTTCTTTTTAACTCACATAGATCCCAGGCTAAATAGACACACTTTCTTACTGTCTCTGGGAATATTTTGACTATTTCACATTCTCAGTGACAGAGTAGTCTGTTCAGTGTTTTGGTTTCATGCAAACATTTTAGTTTCAACTTCCCACCTGATACAGGGTGAATGCCTCCACCCACCCATTAAAATTAAAATCTCTGGCTTATTGAAATTAGCAACCTCATTTTTGCCCCCAACTCTCTCCAATACCAGGTCAGCTTTTAATTATTTTCTTTCAAAGGAGGCCTATAGGAGACTCAGTTGGAGGTAGGAGGGGTCACGTAGAGGTCCTTGAATCTTAACCTTTAGGGGAATACCTACTGTTCCAACCTAGAAGGCTAAGTGATCAGCTTATAGAAGCTTCTGCCTGGACACCAAATAATGAAGTCTGGTGCTACTTATCTATCTGCTTCTTCTGCCTTCACTCATTTTCTGTTTGTAGTGAAGTTGTCCTTTACTCTTCCCTTTGCCCTACATTGGTTTTTTGATAGCAGCTGAGCCATTTTTTTACTGTGTATCTTCCTGACTCTAGTATATTTACTAAAAATAAATAAATAAATGTGCTGTTTTACATCCCCCAAACCACAAGCAAACAGAATATAAGCAGAATTTGCTTATATTTCATAGCATATAAATACATATATTAGAGATCCATAGTGCCATAATCAAAATTGGCCTCACTTTTGGGGACTCATGGTTTATCCATCTCAGCCCACATCTCTGTTTTTCACAGTATAGCAGCTCCTGTTCAGGCCTCATCTCTCAGAACTATACATCAGAACAGTAAACCGACCCATTTTCTCACCCCTGGGGACAGCCGATCTGGGAAATAGCCCAAACTAAGAGTCCTTGTCCAAATGCCAGCTATGGCCCCTATTTTGGTCAAGGTGATCTTCAGCTTGCTCCTGATGGCTTAAAGCAGAGTCCCACTGCCCCTCTGCCTTCCATCTGGCCTCCCTCCTTGTCTGGCTTGCTTTTAGTAGATTGGGCACTGCCCAGTGTGGGGTGGGCACTGAATATTTGTTTTCCTCAAATGCCAGACAGTGTTTAGTTTGGGTCCAAGAGCTCTCTTGGGCTTCCAAAAATGGGCTTCTCTGGACCCCTGCATACGGTACAGGTCACTGGGGTACCCATGTGGCCACATTGGACTTTGAGCGTGGGTTGCTCATAGTCCTGCTGAACTTTGCAAAGGAAAGGAAAGGTTTTTTTGGTTGTGCTTACGATCTTTGAACCTGTTATCTCAAAGCCATAAACCTAGTCACTAGGCTATAAAAGTAGCTCATTTCAACATGTTCTCCCTGCAGCCTACTTCTTGACATTCAACATTCACCCACACTGAACCAGAAACTATCACCATGACAAGGGACCAGAATGGAACCTGGGAGATGGAGAGTAATGACAACTTTGAAGGCTACATGAAAGCCCTAGGTAAGGGAGAGGACAGGGATGGAAGGGGGGGTCACTTTGGGAGAACTTTAGTCTGGCCCTCCAGACAGTGCCGTTATGGAGTTCAACAGATCTGTATGTAAGCCTTGCTCCTTATTTGCTAGCTGTGTAATAATAGGTATGTCATAGAAATTCTGAAACTCAGATTCCTCATCTGTAAATTGGGAATAATAATAAATGATATTATGTCTGGAATGTCCTCAACATAATACCCGGCACACAGAAAAGATACATGAATGTGGGGTACACATACACACATACATGCACACATGGAGTAAAATCAAACTTGACAAGATAAATACAGTAGCTCTCCCGCTTTGGATCACCATCTATTAGATAGCCAGTTAGACCTGATATTATCCATGAATGACCCTGCATTGCTCTTGTGGCAGGCTTGTGGTGGGGAAGCAGACAAGGAGTGGCTAAATTTGTTATTCTAGAGAATATGATACCCACAGAAGGCTAGGAGTGGCTTTTGGCATACAGGTCAAACAACTCACTGCTTGCCTGGCTTTTGAACTGGACTCCAGGCCAAAAGCTTGATCAATGTGTGTCCTGAGTTGACTCTCTTGTGGGATCTCTCGTGGGCTGACAGAAATCATATAACACCTGAAGGAGGAGCTCACTATGTGGGGCAGCTGCCATGGGCCAGGCGCTGGGCAGGGAGCTTTGGCTGCCTGTGCTTATTTCAGGCAACAGCCTGCAACAGCCTCCTCATCACCTTTTCCATCTTTAGAACTTTCCACATAAGGAGCTCCAGGTTGGAATTTCCCCGCTGCTAAGGCTGCACGTGGGGTCAGAGGTCCAATAATCTGGATATAAAGATGGGAAGTCTCACCAAGAATGGGAATTGTGGAATTTTCTGTGCAATTAACTTCTAGTTTGATGAACATTTCTTTTTTTTGACATTTATTTATTTTTGAGAGAGAGAGACAGAGCACAAGCACAGGGAAGGGCAGAGAGGGAGGGAGACACAGAATCTGAAGCAGCTCCAGGCTCTGAGCTGTTAGCACAGAGCCCAATGTGGGGCTCGAACTCACAGACTGTAAGATCATGACCTGAGCTGAAGTTGGACACTTAATCGATTGATACTCCATTGAGGAACATTTCTACTCTGTCAGTGAACAAGGAGAGCTGACATATTGTGTGATGTATAGAGATTGGAACTTTCTTCATGTACTTTAGACATGTTTCCAATACAGCATAGCTTTCTTTTCCCTCTTGGCTGTCAGAATTTTACCTCAAATACTTGGGGAAAGAGGAGGGAGGCACAAATCTTCCTTCCAGAGCTCCAAACCTGTTGCACTGAGGTTAGTGTCCTGAATAGACAATAGAAATGGAAGACTGAGGGGCGCCTAGGTGGCTCAGTTGTTTAAGTGTCCGACTCTTGGTTTCAGTTCAGGTCATGACCTCACAGTGAGTTTGAGGCACATCAGGCTCTGTGCTGACAGTATAGACCCTGCTTGGGATTCTCTCCCTCTCTCTCTGCTCCTCCCCATCTCACTCTTTCTCAAAATAAATAAATAAACCTAAAAAATTGTTTTAAATTAAAAAAAAAGAAATGGAAGATTGATTCTACACATGGGCAGATGGTCTGGAGCTTAGCTCAGAAGTGTAATTCTGAACAAGATCATGCAGGTGAGGAAACCAAACCAGAGGGGCCAGCCCACATAAGGTTTGTTCTCTGACTTTGACCAATTTTTTAACCTTCCAGAACTAGTTTCCTCATCTGCCAGGTAGGAATAATAGTACTATCCACGGGCTGTTTGGCAGTTTCAAGCTCTCAGCCTGTGCTGAACAAGCCAGACTCAGGGAATATAATCAGAAAGTAATTTTGTGTCCTTTGCTGTGTTTTCTTAAATAATAAAGTCCTATGTTACTTCAGGTATAAAACTGAGTCTCAGTTCAGTTTTCAGTTGTGCAGACTGGTCCCTGATGCCCCCTCTCTAGGCCTCAGGTGAGAAGTAAACACCACTATTACCATCCCCTGGAAGCAACTGAGTGGGGCTGCTCCCACAATTTAATCTGCTACAGGCAACCCAGCAGACCTGTACAATTCCCTCACACCTACCCTGCGGAACAGGGGTTGCTTTCCCAACATTGACAAGTCAGGAAACTTGCCCTTTTGAGCATTCAAACCCTTGGCATTTGGGAAGAACATATGTGGAGATCTCTGCAAATCCCCCGATATGGAAATATCACTAAGTATAACTCTATTTCCTACTAAAGAACCATCATTTTCTTAGATTCTAATCCCTCACACCAAGGAGGTGGCTTTCTCTGGGGGACTGGTGGCTGGCTCAGTAGGGAAAGAGAGATTCCTGTTGAGAAGTGGGTCTGGGTGACAAACTGGCTTTGTCACTAGCCAGTGACTCACTCTACACATCAGCCTTCCCACATGACTCAGCTGCCAGCTTCAGCAGCATCACATGTCACAATAACCTTTGGTTTTATCCCAAATCATCAAAGTTACTAAGTGTTCAGAGACTGAGTGCCAAGGGTCAATGGTACCTCCTCTCCTGCCTTCTTAGGCGCCTGGTGTTTCTTGAGGTCTTAGACTTTCTTGACAGCAAGGAAAGCAGCTGGTAAACTCTTGCACCCTAAAGGGTTTGTAGCTTTCTGAGGTCCCCCTGCAGCCTGGATCAGGGGATCAGGGAATGGGGGGAGTGGTCTTTAATTTAGAGGAGAGCCTGAGGAAGGCTTATCTAAAAATGAAGTTCCAGCATTGTGAGAGAATGCTGGCAGAGAGTCTGTTAACTACCAAGGAGTGAGGCCAGTAGTGTCCAGACATGGGGAATCACTTGACTTTTCTACCACAGTTCAGACATTAGCCATGGAAGCCAGAGACTGTGCCATCTAAGGCAGAACCAAACCCAGTGTCTACTCTCAAGGAGCTCAAACTTATGTAATCAGCCGAGTTATAGCCGTGCACAAACGGTGTTCCTGTTTTCTGCTGCAGTGTGACAAATCACCCCCAAACATAGTGGCTTGAAACAACTACAGTAATTTTATTATTGTCTCTCATGGTTCTGGGGGCTGACCAAGTTTACCTGCTAGGTTCTTACCAGGGGGCTTTCATTTCATTGCATGTGGACAATAACTGAAGCTGGAGCCATCTCAAAGGCTTCCCCACTTCTGTGCCTGGCAGTAGGTACTGGCTGGCAGCTGAGGCTTCAGCTGGGCTGTCAATATCTACACATGGTGTTCCCATGTGGCCTGGGTCTCCTCACAGCATGCTTGCTGTATCCAAAGAGAGAGGAAGTGAAAGCTGAATGGCCTCTTATGATCCAGGCTCAGAAATCATAGAGCATCACTTCCATTGTATTCTATTGGTTGAAGTAGTCATGAGCCCACCTACCTCCAAGGGAAGAGTACATAGACCCGTCTCTCAGTGGGAGGAATGTTAAAGCCACATGGCAAGAATAGCTTGTAGGTTGAGAGGAACTGTTGCAGCCATTAAAAAAATGTAATCTATCATCCATGAGACAGTAGGTGATTCCATCCCTTGAGCCTACAGCAAGATGTGTGTGTGGGTGGTGAGTGGAGCTACTGGACAATGTCACTGAAGGCTTCCTAAGTCCTGGGTGGGGTTTTGAAGGGAGGAGAGAATGGCTCCACACAGAAATGTAGTCAGGCATTGTTCTGCGGGTATGTGCAAAGGGCAGGCCAGTAAGAATGTGGTGTGGGCAGAGGGAACAGAAAAAGTTGTATTGCTAGAGGGTGACGTGCAAGGAGGGGATTGAACAGAGTCAGAAAGGTAACAGGTCAGATCTTGAATGGGGTGTGCCACCACATGTGGACTTCATCCTACAAGGAGAAGAATTGTCTGCAGAAGAGAGAGAAAGCACCCATGCTTACCCCGACAACTAGGGGTGAATAGATCTGCAGAACTGTCAGAGAACTGAAGAGGTTGTTGCAATGGCCTTGGGAAGATGGTAAGAGCAGTGCCAAGAAGGTAGACAGGGAGATGTCCAGAGTGGGAAATAGACTAGATTTGGTTACTGGGTGGTGACAGGGCAGGGAAGGAGCCTGGAAAATGAAACACCTTAATGTAACTCAGTGAACCATCATGTAAATCAGCAAAGATGTGGACATATAATGGAAGGTTTGTATCCTAAAACTGCTCAGTTAATGTTCAATTTAGACATCTAGGAAATACTTAGTTCACCAATTGTAAATATTGGGGAAAATCTAGTTCTCCTCTTTACTTGGGAAAGAAGGTGGGGCCCATCTCCTATGAAGACCATCTTTTCGTTTAAATTAATATGCACAGATTTAAAAGAGCAGAGGCTACTGCAAAAAGTCCTAGTGTGTCTCTGGAAAATTCAATCAGAAAGGGGGTAAGCTTAAAGGCTGAAGTCGAGCAGCCCTCACCTGAGTTGTCTCTGCCAGGAAAGGTTTCCTGAATACCCACAATGTTCCAAATCCTGTCCTAATGGTTTAAGAGCCACGGTCTACCATAAGAGATGAGCACGTGCCATGATGAGCATCATTCTAGAAATTTATATACATTATTTCATGTAATTTATTCAGTTGCAACAAATGCATTGAGCACCTATGACATGCCAAGAAATGTCCTATGCACTGGTAACATGGTGGTAAGTGAGGTGACAAATCCCTCTCACCTGAGGAGTGTACACACTAGTGGCCGTGAGAGAAAATAAATAAAGTAGGTAAGTGCTTTAAAGAAAACAAAAAGGACTTGTTGGGTGAACAGTGATGGGTGGTCAGAGAAGGCTGTTTGAGGAGCTGACAGGTGAGCCAAGGCTCGAATGCCGAGAAGCAGCGTCCCGGGTACAGGAGACAGCAGGTGCAGAGGTTCTGGGTGTGTTCAAGAAACACAAAGGTTGATGTGTTGGGAAGTGGCAAACAAAGAGAAGTTTAGACATTGTGGTGGAGGACAATATACTTTATTTATATTCTTTAAGGATCACTCTGGCTACAGTGTAGAGAATGAATCACTGGAAGGCAAGACTAGAAGTAGGGAGGCCCATCCTAGGAGGCCACTGTGTTGTTCAGGCAAGAAGTAATGGTGGCTTGGGCTAGTAGTGCCCAGGGGTCTGGAGAAGAGAGAACAGGTTCAACATACAGTTTGGAGATAAAGCCAATAGGGCTTTTAGGGGAATGTGAAACCAGAGGATATGGGGGAAATGAAGATGGCCCCAGGCTTAGGGATGAACAATTGGGAAGATGCTGATCCCATAGGCTGAAATAGAGAAGACATGGGGAAGGCGTGAGTTTGGTAAGGGGTACTGGGCAGGGCAGAATGCACTGAGGGTTCTGTTTTGCATATTTTGATTTCACATGCCTGTTACACATCCAGCTGGAGTATTAAAATTGGCATATTGATGCAAGATCTAGAGCTCAGGCTGTAGTCAGGGATCAAGATGGAAGGAATGTTTTCCATTTCATGGAATGAGGAATCCGAAGCCCAGGGAAGTGAAAGGACCTCCCCAGGGTCATCTGTGGTTGGGAAATGATGTTGCTCAGACAAGAGCCCAGTCTGCCTGCTTCCATCTCTCAAGCTCTTTCCATGGCACTATTCTAGGTACAAGTACTAAGCATGTGGGTAGCAGAGGAGGAGCTCACTGGTAGTCAGAACACTCAGAAACACTGGGTTACTCAGAGTCCCTGGGTAGAAATTAATTAACAAATGAGGGAGAGGCAAAGGGAGAGGGAGAGGGAGAGAGAGAAAGAAAAAAATGTCTGATGACCCAAGGAGTTAATTTCACAAAATTTGGATTTCTGCTGGTGGTCCTAAGTCAAAGAAGTTATACACCTTGCCAAAGCCTTTACTTGAAGCAAAGACTGGTTGGACTTTTAAACAGAGAGAGTGCTGGGGTTAGAAAAGCCCCAGTGAAGATAAGCTCAGCCTCTTCCTAGCATCTTCCCCTAGGAGAGCGAGAGCCCCTTCTCCTCTAGGTTGTAATGGCAGCACCTCCACCCTGCCCCCAACCCAGTAGTGAGTACTAGATTATGGGTGGGGAGGTAAACTCGTGCAAGGGGAGCAGGGAGTCATCCTAAGGTCTCCAGCCTGCCTCTGCTGGCTACAAAAGGTTTTAAACATATTTGGAGATGCCCATGAGAGAAAGGAAGAGGCAGACAGGGGGGCAGCTCACTTTCTCTCTAAATGTGTTATCTGGAGGACGAAATGGTATGAAGATGCGGAGAAGACTGCTCTTGCACCCTTCTCCCCACAGTTGCCTGAGAGGGCTGATGATCTGAGAATGAAGTCCAGGTTTGAAGCCCATCAAAGCTGCCCTTGAAATGGGTCTCAGATTTCATATGATGAATATGTGTGCATCTCTCTCTTTAATTTACAAAGAGTGCCTGCCCTTTTAGCCCGCAACTTTAGCTTTTTGCGCAAGCATATTACAAAGCATTTTAATGGTGAGTAGTGTACTCATATTTCAACTTTATGGCTTGCATTGTTCAAAATGCAGTTATGGAAAGTATGCTTTAATAAAGTCACTTCAGTGTTGTTTTCTTCTGCAGGAGCTACAAGCCACATATATTATTCAGAAATAGCTTGCCTTTGGACCTTTTCCTCTGAGATAGAAATTCATTTCACCTGGCTATAAATCAGGCTCGAAGATACCTTTAATCTAGAAAAGCAGATAAAACATACTTGATAACCCTGATGTTAAAATACCATATCAGGAAAATAATTTTCTCTGCAAAGTACAAAGAGGAAGTGTTTTTATAATCTGTGTGTGTGCGTGTGTATTCTACAGCTGCAGTTGAACCTTTCCTTTTGATTAGAAATATCACGAATCTACCAACAGAACACTTGGTTCCTTTCCCTGGGGTGGAGCAGAGGTGACATGATTAACTGGCCTGTGCAAATGCTAAAGGGTGGCCAAGAGGCCGAGCCATTTTTCAATCTAGAGAAGAAGCAATGCTTGATTCCATTTGCATAGAGCCCCTGATAAGATTCCCCTAGCACTGGTCAGAAAGATTGACAGGGGGTGGTGTTTCCAGGACAAACCAGTTCTATCAGCAATAGGCATTTTTAGCTGTGATCTACCTTTCTAGGCAACCAGGGATAAGCAATAATTTTTGTTAGGGGAGCCTTAGTTGTGAACGATAAATGGACTGTATTTGTAGGCAAGCTGTCAGGAGCTCTGTCCCAGCTGGGTCACTCTGAACCCACCACGTAAATTCTCTGTGCCTTGATTTCCACATCCTCTCTGAGGAACACTGCTGTTCTAAATTTCTCAGTAATTCCCAATTCTTCCTTAGTCCTTTTGCCCAGAGCCTTCCCCTTTGTTTCCCCTGGTTAATACCTGGTCTGTGGTTTTCTTTCTCATCTCCTAACTACGGCTCCAGCACCAGGGTTTAGAACAGCATGGACCTCAGGAACAAGAGCTAAAGTTGTTTCTATCCACTGGCCAAACTACACAGTGAGGAAACTGGCCCATGCAGACAAATGTTTGGCCAAGCTGGCTAGAATTCCCATGTGACAAGCCAGGCCTATGCTAGTGAGAGAGTAGATAAGCCACCATTCTGACTGTTCCTTCAGAGTCCAGAGCCCTTGGGCCGTGGAGCGGAGATGCAGAAACATGAACCAAATATTTCGCCCTGGACTGAATGCTGATCTGGCCACTGTTTCACCTAAACAGGAAAGGTTGAGGGGTAGAGGCCAATGCATCTATTACTACTCATTACTACTCTGTAAAGCATTTTACCATCATTTTAACAGAAACCTTACATAAATAACCCTACAAGATGAGCATTCTTTCCCCATTTTACTGTGAGAAAACTTAGGCTCAGAAAGGCAAAGTGACTTCATTGAGGTCACATAGCTGGGAAATCTGGACCAGGATTTATACCTGGATTTGACCCTCACTCTTTTATACCAGTAGTTCTGAACTTTAGCAGGCACAGAATCACTTGGAAGTCTTGTAAAAACAAGCAGGGCCCAACCACCAGGTCTAGTGCAAGCCCTAGAATTTACATTTGTAAGAGGTTCCCAGGTGCTGTGAAGCTGCTGGCCCAGGGACCTCACTGTGAGAACCACTGTCCCAAACTAGGGTGCCTATTAACCAATCCAGAAGTGTTTCTGGTGCACCTACTCTGTGTCCGATCCTGGGGACACAGAGCAAGCAGACAGCATTGTCCTTATCCTCATAGAGGTAAGACTTCAGAGGAAAGAACCATCACCCCCATGAAAAAGTCAGAGGAAACTATCAGGTAGTGCCTCCTGGGGGTAAAGCTCTGTGGCCTGAAGAGCAGATGAGGAAGGAGGCAGGAAAGAGCAGAACAGCAGTAGAGAAGGCAAGGCTGGGGCTGGGTCTTAGGAGATTTGGAGAGCTGGGAGGAGAGGGGCAGAGATTTAGGGGGCGAACGCACAGGGCGTATCTAGAAAAATGCTAAGGACTCTGAGCACACCAGCCTCTGAGATCAAGGGGCTTCATAATGATGATTACAATGATGGCAACAGCTACCATTTACCGGGCCATTACCACAAGGCACCAGCCACTGGGCAGAACTCTTCACAAACACCATCGAAGTTAATCCTCAAAGCAACCTGATGCAGTTAATAATAACTCCACTTATGGCCACTACTCTCTGCTGCTTCTAGATCTGGACCCGAGGATCCAGCAATGGCACTGAAGCTGGACACACAGGTGTCACCTGACTCACTAGACTGTTTCTGGGATAGAAGGAGAGAAGCAGGAGTTGGAGTGTGACATGTTAGCCCTCTGCCTACCACAACCATGTGTTTATACTGACCAGATATGGAAGATTCTTCAGTGGCTTTTAGCAATATTAGGGAAAGATTAATTTGTAAGACAGAAATACTTGAACACTTGGTCCTGTTTGGTCTTTTCTCAACAGGCCAGCAGTTGCCTTGAAGGGTGAAAATTAAACAGGAAATAGCTCCATAATTGCAGGGTCCAGGTGACTGAGATAATGCCTCAGATTGGGGGTTGTTAGCACTTTCTGCATTATGTTCTGCGGAGCACCAGACCGGCTGGGTGAGATGTCCCACCACAGCACAGGGCTATGACCACATAAGACTGGGAAAGTCTGCATCCTATCTCCCCACTGTTGGAGTTGCAAAGTATCTCTCATAGAATGAAGACTCTGTGAAGTTCTTCAGTGTAGAAACCAGCTTCTCTTGCTTTTACTTCCTCATTTCCCGAACTTAGTAGCTCACGGGCCACATTTTTTTGACGACCAAATGACCTATGAAGCAAACACAGTGGGATGCCCCGGGATCTGTGAATGCTGGGTGAAGAGGCCTAGAGGTGTTCACAGCACAAAGAGCAGAGGAGAGAGCCTTTATCTCATTCCACATCCTGTTGCCTCATTCCAGTCTGTGTGGCTTGGACGTCCCCAGGTACAATTCCATAAGCCATGAAGCTGAAGCTAAATAAGGTATCAGAGAATGTCCAGGGGCTGGAGTGTGAATGACCCACCTCAAATTTCTTATAGAACCCTGGGCACAGAAAACCATTGAGATGTGGTGAAGATAATACATTAGAGCTCTGGAAAACATAAACTGCCCCAAACAGGGAGGTCTCATCTAGCTGGACCCAGAAGTCCTTGTGCCTCCAGGGGAAGTATAAAGAAGGGTCAGTCAGAAGTTACTGGTATTTGGGCAGCCACAGAAAGTGCACAATCTAGGATGGTCTGACCTGACAAGATGGGCCAGCCCACAGCTTTCAGGCTTGTAGAGCACTGTGCTGAGTGCTACCCTGGAGACAGGCCATTCTGAGTTCAAATTCCACCTGTATTGCTTCCTCACTATATAACCCAGGGAAAGTGACACAGCCTCTCTGAGCCAGTTTCCTCATTGGTAAAATGGAGATAATATGGTACTTATCTCATGAGTTTGTTGGGTGAGGTTTCCCAAGGGAGGTTCCACCCTGGGGCACCATTCCTTATCGGTTTCAAGGCATGTCTTAGTTACCACCCCAAGTATTACCATGGGTCCACACAGTGTAGCCCCCAGATCATCTTACCTAAAATTTGGCTCCTATGTTCCCCAAAAGATTAATCCCCTGTCCGACTTTTTGGATCTCACCTTGACTCCAACGCTGAAAACCACTGTTTTCTCCTCCCAACCTGATACCTCCACACATATCCATCCAATTATCAAATCCTGTGATTGCTTTTTCAGCCATGTATACTTAAACAAGTCACTTAACCTCTCTCAGCCTCCATGTCATCACCTATGGCTTGAGGAGTAGGTGCTTAAGCCATGGCTTTCAAATTTCTTACACCATGGAACTCTCTCCAGACAGCCCCTTATGAGGAAATCCAAAATCTAAAAAAACCCAGAGATTCTGGGTCTAAGGTAAGACCCAGAAATATGTGGTTTTTACATCTTCCCACATGATCCTGATGTGCAGCTAGCTTTGGGACCCATTGGTGAATTCTTAGACATGACAGGTTCTCAACCAATATTCGTGAACAATATTTGAGCAAGGCACTAGCATTCATGTACCAGTTCATGCCAATCTGAACCTATTTTTTCTTTTTAACTTAGGATACAGGTATGTAATCCTTTTACTTTCTGGGCTGCCTAATGCTAGGTGAAATTCTTCTCTTTATGATAAAGGCTGTCTATACAATTTCAGTTCCAAAATCCCAGCCAGGGCCCTTCCCCATGCAGATGTGATACCGTTGTGGGTTCCCATCTGTGGTCAGACTGCTGGCCCACAGTGAAGTCCAACCAGCCAGCTTCAGTCCCTTCATGGTCCTTTAGAACCAAGGTTGTTTAGGTCCTTTAGAGTGATAGTAACTGAAGAGATCCAGAAGGAAATGGGTCAGAAAGGAAATGGGAAGAAAGGATAAAGGACATGATGCTTGGTTACCATAGAAGCACAACAGAAAGGGTGGGGCATGGCCAGCAGAGATGTTAATTCTCCATATTGACTGGAGCTTCCTGAACTGTTGGTAACTGCTGGTCTTTCTCACGGGCTCAATAGTATTTATCCCCCACCAGACAGCACACAGGGTCAAGTTTAATCACCCCCCTACCATAGAGATGGGACTAGGGTTCTCAGAGAAAGAACACTCAATGAATTTGAATTGTTCTTACTCTTGAGGTCAGTATCAATGTCAGAGTTTCTGAAAATTTCCAGGTAGAATTTCTGAAAAAAAAAATTTTTAATTTAGGTTGATATCCAAAAATATCTGGAGAATTCACAGACATAAAGAGAGTCAAACATGATTTGGCTAGATACTAAGACCTTAATAATGTTTATAGCAAGTCCCAGAATTATCCTTTGTTTCTAAATCTATTCTACAGGACAGTGACATTTTATACAAAACCAGAGGTTGGCGAGAAAGTTGGTTCTGCACCTAGCTTCATACTATAAAATTCAAGGCTTAGTAAATGAAACACCCCACTGAGGGGCACACTCCCTTTTACTTACTAATAGTCTCTAAGAAATGAACATGTTTTCCTTCAAAATATTTTTTAATAACTTCACTCTGTTTTAAAATAAAGATATAGTTAAAGATAACTGGAAGGCTCTCTGGCGAAACTTAATTTTCAAATATCCATTGCCATTGTTTTTAATCAAAAATATATGTGAAAACAAAGACTGCATATGTACCAATTGTCAATCTGTCAACCAATTGTCATAGGAATACTACTCAAAGTGTGGTCAATGACCAATAATAATGAACATCACCTTAGAGTTTATCCGAAATGCAAACTCATGGCTTGCCCTGAGACCTAACAGAGTCGGAACATATGGGACCAGGGCCCAGTCATCTCTTTGAACAAGTTTTCGTGGAAATTCTGATGCTTACTGAACTTTAAAAATAACTGCCTTATTGTTCGTAAACATTTTACAACATATACATGTTTCAAATCATCACATTGTACAACTTAAAGTTATGCATTGTTATTTGTTCATTGTATCTTAGTAAAGCTGGGGATAAAAAGAACTGCTATAGAATTTGATGGGAAAAAAATCAAGGCAGAGAAAACATGTAAATGGAGTAAATGAGGCAAAATCTTAATTATTGAATCTCGATAGTGGTTGTGTGTAGTTCTTTGTATTCTCCTCTATGTTTTGTTTTAAACTTTTTGCAATAAAAAATGTAAACAACTATTCATCTTTTCCTTAAAATAACCAAAGAAATCTCTGAACAACTATTTATTAAGTGTCTGGAATATGCTTAAAGTTGTCCTGGGGGCTCATGACTGAGGCAGAACAGCGTAGCTAAGTACATCCTCAATCTGCTTTAAAAATTAAAGTTTGCTGGGGTGTCTGGGTGGCTCAGTCAGTAGAGCACCTGACTTCAGCTCAGGTCATGATCTCACAGTTCATGAGTTCGAGCCCCGTGTTGGGCTCTGTGCTGACAGCTTGGAGCCTGGAGCCTGCTTCAGATTCTGTGTCTCCCTTTCTCTCTGCCCCTTCTCTGCTCTCTCTCTCTCTCTCTCTCTCTCTCTCTCTCAAAAATAAATAAACATTAAAAAAAATTTTTTAATGAAAATTTGCATGTATCCTTACCTGCCATGGCTATTAACAAAAGGTCCATTTTTACCCATGATCTAGACTGGTTATTTTTAAGTGGTCCTTTTTCTTTTAAACCATGAAGTCTTTTGCTCAGCAAGCTCTTAGGAGGAAACCCAAAATGTCAGATAGATAGAATGGAGCTTCTAGGTGGAGCGGTGTGTGTGTGTGTGTGTGTGTGTGTGTGTGCATGCACATGCATGTGTATGTGTGCATGTGTATGAATGCACATACACACTGGGAGTTGCAGCTCAGAGGTAAGCCCTGCCTGCTACCTCTCCCTCCTACTAGGGCTCCTGAAGAGGCACTGAGAGACCCTAGGTTTCCAGACAATTGACTGAGATGCCCAAACTGGCCGTGTGTAAGACAACTCTTCTTTTCCATTTGAGCAAAGAAATGTGGCCTGCCCATGATCTGTGCCTCTGGTCCTAAATGTTTGGCCTTGTTAAAGAAATGAATGAGTCTGGCTGAGCACATCATAACCTCCACAACTCCCTTTGCCAACAGATATTGATTTTGCCACCCGCAAGATCGCAGTACGTCTGACTCAGACAAAGATCATTGATCAAAATGGCGATAACTTCAAGACAAAAACCAACAGCACATTCCGCAACTATGACCTGGATTTCACCGTTGGAGTGGAGTTTGAGGAACACACAAAGGGCCTGGACAATCGGACTGTTAAGGTGAGGACCTGGCCTGGCAGTTTCTACTCATATACTCTGTGTGCAGGAGCTGGCTATCTGCCTTCACAATGAAAATATGACAGAAACAACCTGGGAGGGATCAGGAGAGGGGACCAGAGTGGACTTAATGATGCTGGCAATTAGCAATTATTGGAAGTTCAGCAGGAAGAGGGAAGCTGCCTTCTACACTAAGTTTATAAGGAAAGGAGAGATGAAAAGACTGCCGACCTCTCTAGGATCTGGGTTAGGAGGCCAGCTCCTATGCCGACATGGGTCTAGCCAAGAAGGTGGAATATTGTAGGGAGTGACAGTGATTTCACAAGCTGGGTAGCACAGCTTCATCCCAGGGGCAACCCTACTCAGCACCAGCCAAGCATTGCCATGGAGCCCTGGGGCCTTATGTTGCTAGATTTCATTTTTCTTTTCAAGAGATGCTGAGAATTCATGTTTTTATATGAAATACCTCAATACTGGAGGATCCCAACTGATGTAAATTTTTTTAAGAAGAATAAAGTGCTGGGGCACCTGGGTGGCTCAGTCAGTTAGGCATCTGACTTTGGCTCATGTCATGATCTCACAGCTCATGAGTTCGAGCCCCACATCGGGCTCTGGGATGACAGCTCAGAGCCTGGAGCCTGCTTCAGATTCTGTGTCTCCCTCTCTCTCTGCCCCACCCCTGCTTGCTCTCTGTCTCTCAAAACTGAATAAACTTTAAAAAAATTTTCAAGGGGCGCCTGGGTGGCTCAGTCGGTTAAGCGTCCGACTTCGGCTCAGGTCATGATCTCGCGGTCCGTGAAGTTCGAGCCCCGCGTTGGGCTCTATTCTGACTGCTCAGAGCCTGGAGCCCGTTTCAGATTCTGTGTCTCCCTCTCTCTCTGACCCTTCCCCGTTCATGCTCTGTCTCTCTCTGTCTCAAAAATAAATAAATGTTAAAAAAAAAATTAAAAAAAATTTTTTTTTCAAAAAGAGAAAAAGAAAAAGAAAGTGCTAATCAAAAAAAGTCAGTAGACTAAATGAAGTCAGGGTTTCCCCAGTCCTGGTATTTGGAGGAATCTTCTGTCTCGGCATCACCTTAACTCACAGGACATCACTGAGGAAAGCCTCCATTTATCAGAAGGCCAGACTTCCAGCCACTGGAACAGCTTGGGTATAGGTAGGACCTTGGTAGTGAGCAGACAACTCTGAGTGCGTAAGTCGAGAGTTATCTCAAAGCCTGAGAAGTGGACTCTGCAGAGGAGATAGGTCCTCGTCCAGAAGAGCTTTTTGTAAATAAGGTAGAGAAGGATAGCAACAGGGAGAAGTGGGGAGGAAGGGGGGAAGGCGAGGTAACAGCAGGCCCCCCTCTTCTCTTGCAACCCCATGTGGAATCATAAAGCAGTGTGCAATCTCCACGGTGCCCACACTCATAGTAAGTGCACCTGTCTTTGGTTATCCAAATCCAATTACACCTGGTCAGTCCCCACAAGTAGGAGTGGGGAGAAATGCATCTCAGTCATATTTAAGGATTCTCCCATTCCAATCTTAGCATCGTGCAAGAACCTCATGGATGATACAATCCAGGAAACTTCCGGGGGTATCATTTAGCATGGTTGCCACAGACCACTCACGGTCCAGGCCCATGCAGTTTATACCACGGTGGGCAGCTTAAATATTTATAGCACCCACTCCCCCCATGCCAATGTAGACACCAGGACCTCTGCCCTGGCTCCCAAAGTGAGGGCGGGCAGGGCTGAGTATCGTGTCCACCGGTATTTGTGCCCTCAACCCCCAGCAGTGGGCCATCCCCTTAGAGTGTCTCAGGAAAGCAGAATCCTCCACCCTGCCCTTCCCCTTTCACCATAAGCCCTACTCTCTACAGAGTCCCACTTTTCTCTGGTGCATCCAGGAGCGCCTTCAAAGTCACGGGTCTCAACCCTCCCCCAAAGCCAGGGACATGAGGTCTGGCTGCTCTCCTGGGTGGGGAGAAAAAGCTGTCATCATTCTTTGGTGATGAGTCTGAAGCCAAGAGAGCAGGACACATTTTATTTCTCAATCAAGTTGTCCTGCAGCATTGATAATCTCAGCCATCAAGTCAAGGTTGAATTATATTTAGTGCTCCTTGCTAAAGAAAAGTGGGAAATGAAAAGCACTTTGGAAATGCTTCCATCAGAGCAATCTTGGCATAAGAGCCTGAGCTTCCGGGCTCTGGAACAGCCCCTTGTAGAATCCCTCCCCGAAGGGTTGATGGATCAACAAGCCTTCTCTGAACTGTGTGGCTAGAAGGCCAATTCCTCAGACACCAGAACCAAAAGGAAATTTGTGGTCTGGATTTTTGCATCACTCTGCTGTTCCAGCCTGATCTGTTCACAATGATTCATTTTCCCTCACCTTTCCATTCTGGGTTTGGGCTATTGAAAAGCAACCCTGTTGTCTCTGACTGGCTTTTCCATCACCTTTGATAGTCGAGAACTCACTCTTCCTGAAATCAGTCACATACGTGCAACTTTCCTGACCCTTAAAGGATTCCGTCTCTTAACACTTGTTCTTCTTGTGCCTCTTCTTCCATTCTTGTCCCTCTGGGCTCCCTCTGGGAGCCCCATCTGTTCCCCAGGATCAGGTCTTAGCCCTGCATGGAGAGAGAATCCCCCTTCCCAGTTTTTGTCTCTGTTCTGCCCAAAACAAAAAGTTGGGGCTTACACACACACACACACACACACACACACACACACACTCAGAGGAGACTGGTGGGGGCTGAGAAGTGCCCAGGACAGAATGTGCCCAGTCTCCTCCAGCAAAGGACTGTTCGCATGAGAATTGCACAGAGAGCAGATGCCCTTGGAACTACCTACTCAATGTAACTTGACTGGATTCCTTCAGCTGGAAAGGGACTACAGGGAGCAAGTGAGTCTACCTCTCTGCTGAATTTCTGTCTTCCAAAGGTGGTGGCATGTGTGAGTGCACACAAAGCTGTGTGTCTATGTGCATGTGTGCGCATGTGCATGTATGTGCCCCAGTATGCACCGGTGCATATATGTATATGTGTGCATGTGTATGAGTGTGTGTGTGTGTCTGTGTGTGTGCATGTATCTGTGTGTATATATGTTGCTGTAGCACTCATGCTCTTATGCTCCAGGGCTCTACTTCTCAACAACTTGGTCACCCTCAGGAACCCCTCTGAGAATCTCCCCATTGGGCAGTTTGGGGGAGAGATGTGTGTAGGGTGGGGTTGTAGCAGAGGCACAATAGAGCCCTAAAGTGCCCAGGTCTATGCCAGAACAGGAACAGTGACACCACTTTGATCATGGGGTCGAATCTTTGAGGGACCCAGGGATCATCTTCTTCCTTCCTATGGGTCACGTGGGTCACTTCCTATTCTGATTTGTTTCTAAGAGAATTTAAACCACCTTTCAAAAAGGTGCAAACAAGCAAACAAGCTTGCAAACAAGCAAACAAGCAAAAAAAAAAAATACACAAGCTGCCCAGAATAAAAGTACATTAAAAAGAAGTAATTAATAATCTTATAATGGAATAGCATATGGGCATAGAAAGGAATAAAGTACTGATACCTGCTGCAACTTGGATGAACTTGGAAAACATTCTGCCAAGTGAGAGAAGTCAGACACAGAAGGCCACTTGTCATATGACTTATATAAAATGTCCATGATAGGCAAACCTGTAGACACAGAAAGTGGTTGCCAGGGGCAGAGGGAGTGGGTAGCAGTGACTAATTCGTGCAGGACTTCTTTGGAGGACAATGAGAATATTCTGGATTTAGATAGTGGTGATGGTTTTACAACCCTGTGAATATACTAAAAATGACTGAATTATATACTTTAAAAGGAGGGTAAATTGTATGGGAATTATATCTCAATTAAAAACAATAAGTAGTTGGAGGCAGACAGTAAGGGCAGGGGAACGCAGACACAGATGATGGCAGTTAGAACAAATAATGCCATTGTGATTATTATGCGCCAGAGCCCAGGGGAAACACACGAGGTTCCCACTTCAGGGATCGCCGGAGGGGACAGTGGGCACTGCCAGAATAACTCTTCCATGAGGGCAGGTGCACTGGGAGAGTTTAAACCTGTTAATAGTCCCCTTTAATGCTCTTAATTTAAAGAGCTGTTATTTTCCTTTAAAAAAAAAAAAAACTTCCTTGGGGACTGATTCAAATTTACAGAAAAGTTGCACGAAAGTAGCAAAGAACATCTGTATACCCTCTGCTGAGAATTACCTAACTGTTAACATTTTTGCCCCATTTGCTTTATCTTTTGTACATGTTCTCTTGCCATTATATAAATATATTTTTCTGAACAGTCTGATATGTTACCCCTAAATAATTGAGTGTTTCCTATGAATTGGGATATTCTTTTATGTAATCACAGTATAGTTGTCAACTTCTGCAAATTTAACATTGATACAGGACCATATCTAATTTCCCATACAGGGCTGTTTTTAATGATGTTAACTTTGAACACTGAGATAGGGGAAATTGCAGTTGGGGGCCCAGTTTCCTTAATTCACTGCAAACACATCTTCTTCACCCTCTAGCTCACAAGCAATGATTTTCCTCACTAGTATCCATTTCCTCAGCCTCAAGATCTTTTAAGACAGTTGGGCATCTTTTAAAACCTCCTCTGATGTGGGGATGAGGGACACCAGCTAAAAGCAAGTTGAAGTGTGGAATTTTAGTTCATTTAACCATTCTCTCCTCTCTTCTTGTCGTCTGTTTCATGTAGGAAACATGTAGGTGCTACCATTAATTGTAGATATTGCCACTGGTAATGGATTTACTTAGGGTCAGAGTAACTGTTAATCTTGCTGCCTACTAAGATTTATCAACAGAAAATATTAGGACAGGCCCTCATGCACCAACATTTTTCTTTTTTGCTCCTTCTATGTGTTTGCCAAGCGCCTACTACATGCCAGGCCTGGGTCATTGCATTGACCCCTTTTTGCCCTGAAAGATCTCACAGCCTCCTGAGGAGGCAGACAAGTAGATGGACAGTTACCATCCAGTGTCCATATTGATGGTCCCATGGGTGCACTCCTGGGGTACCAGAGAAACCAAGGCAAGGAGGTGGGTCGGCTGAGTCATTGCCAAGAACCATCATCAATGAAGAATACATACGCTCATTTATTCCCCCATGTGGATTTACCTCAAGATTCCATTTCGACAAAATTACTCAATCACAGATTCATTTAACACTGCCTACCAGGCACCTTCTCTGGCTGGTGACTGTGCCGAGTCTGGGGTTGCAGGACTGAACAGCTGGCATAGCCTCTTCCTTCATGGAGCTTATTGTCAATTGGGGGCAACAGATACTTGTTCAATGAGCATGTATTAGGTGTCCATTAGGTGTAAGGCAATGTGGGATGGGGGAGGCAGGGTTAGGAGACAAGGTCTTTGCCCAAATAGAAGACATTTTGAGTCGTTTCTCATCCTTTTGGGAGGGAACTTAGTCGCAAGACTGATGATGAGCAACAACAAATGAGTATCCCCTTCTCATCTACTTGGGAGAGAATTCTGGAATATTCCAGACAACATCTCCCTCCCAGAAAGGCAAAGGGAACACCCTGTGAATTAAGCTTCTCCAAGACATTCAAAGATGTGAGGCTTAGGATGGCCCCAAAGGAGGAGACATTTTCTTTAGAAAACATAGGGAATTTTATCATTACATTAATTTAGGGAATATTAATACATGCAGATGGTTTTTTAAAAAGTAAAAAGTGAAATTTCCTTCCCATCCTGGCCCCCAGCCTCTCAGTTCCTTCCCAGGGACAAATACTACTAAGGGTTCTTTTACTTCCTTGAAGAGATTGTGTGCAAACATATGCAGGCATGCACCCACCCCCCTTGTTTTATGCACATGGCCCTGCTCTTTGCTTTCTTGACTTAACTGTGCACTATGGAGACTGCCCTCCTCCATAAGTAGAGAGCTGCCTCCTCCTTTCAAGGGCTGCACAGCATGGATGAACCGCACATATTTAACCAGCCACCCACTGACAGAATTGATGAGGCTTCCAGACATTTGCTGTAACAAACAACACTGCATTGTGTTGAGGAGTAAAATGAGGAGGAATAAAATTGTACATTAAATATATAATATGGTCAAGGTCAAATATTTTAGAAATAGGTAGACTTAACAATCTGTAGAAAGAAAATCTGTACCAAAAAATAGACCTAAATGTGCAAAGGACAGTGACTAAATAAACACAGGTCAGTTTGTCACCAACTAGGCTTGCAAGATAGAAAAGTAAACGTCTAGTCCTTGGCATATTATTGCTCATAGAGGTGTACTACTGATTGTACATACTTAGAAGAAAACCAACTGGCATCAGGGCCATCCCTGAGAAAGGACAGTACCGACACAAAACCACTGCCTGCATGGGAGTGACATCATTCTCTCCGGAGGTGCATGTGCAGTCCTAATCTGAGCTCAGAGGTGGGTGGCCCTAGAGAACCACCTAAGGCTGGTACGAATCGTCCTGAGGCAGGTACCAGGAGAAGTAAAAGGGAAACAGAGGGCAGAGGAGTTGGGGGGTGTAAAATTTATAAGTGTGTGCACAGGAGTTTTTTGTTTCTTTTTTTTTTTTTTTTTTTTTTTTTTTTTGAGAGGGAGACAGAACGTGAGCAGGGGAGGGCCAGAGAGAGAGGGAAGAGAATTCCAAGCAGATTCCGCACTGTCAGCACAGAGCCTGACGCAGGGCTCGAACTCATGAACCGTGAGATCATGGCCTGAGTGGAAATCAAGAGTTGGACGCTCAGCCAATTGAGCGACCCAGGCACCCCAGGCACAGGAGTTTGAGCCTCTTGGAATTCAGCAGGTTTATGGCTTCTCCAACCTACTGGTCTGCTCAGCCTGGCTGTCCAACATGAGCTCTGAATCTCTGCTGCTGCTCCTGTTTTACTAACCAGTCTGCATTGCTTCCTGGAGGAAACCCAGGACCAGGGGAAGGTCCACCCTCCTGCTTCTGGATGAGGATGGCACTGAAGCCATCTGTTGTGGCCCCTGCTAGTTAGGTAGCTTCTCTGCATGTATTATTGCCCTACAACAGGCAGTCCTCACAATGTAGCTTCTGTAGGAAAATTCCCAGAAGCAGAATTTCTAGGTCAAGGAGTATACACAATGCCATATTTCAAAAGGTAATATAAAATTGCCCTGCAAAAGGGCTCATACCAATTTCTATACCCACCAGCCGTTTACGGAGGTGCCTGCTTCTCTACACTTCCTCCAACTCAGTGTGTTATCAGACCCTTTGATCTTTGACCATATGATGAATTGTATCTGAAAAAAACACCAGCCTTAATTTGCATTTCTCCTATTATGAGTAGGTTTGAATATGTTTTCTTATGGGTACAAGCCATCTGCTGGTTTGTTTTATTTTCTCCTTGTAAGCTGTTGGCTGCATCCTTTTTAAAATTTCCTATTAGGTGAATGATCTTTTTCTTATTGATTTACAGGAGCCCTTTATATATAAAGAAGTCAGGTCTTTGATATGTGTTACAATTATTTTTCCCAGTTTGTTACTCATCTGTTGACATTACACTATTTTCCCCTTCCACAAAGTTTACATCCTTACATAGTCAAATGCATCATCTTTTCCCCCACTGATTTGAAATGCTATCTTCACAGTATGGTAAAATGAGAGAGTAGAATTCTTTAAAAGAGAACCAGCTCCAATAAGCCGGTTTGGTGGGAATGGTGGGTATATGTGGAAAGTGAGTCTGGCAGATCTTGGCTTGGCAGAAGCTGAGGGCTCTGCCCTGTGGGCAAGCGGGAGCCTGGCTATGGCCTCGGGAAGTGCAGCTGCGGGTTTAGGCTTGCTCGGTCCCCATCAAGACCATACATTTGATTCGCCTGGGAACCTATCATTGCAGACGCTGATCACCTGGGAAGGCGATGTCCTGGTATGCGTGCAGAAGGGGGAGAAGGAGAACCGCGGCTGGAGGCAGTGGGTTGAGGGGGACAAGCTGCACCTGGTAAGTCCCGGGGTCTGCCCGGCTCCCTTCCACACACTTCCACACATGACAGGTTCACCTCGCCAGGTGCTTTGACAAGAAAAACGGCCCTGCACTCCTCCCCTGAGCTCCAGCCAAATGTGTGTGGTCATATAGTCAGAAAGCCATTCCCATCTGGCTCAGGGGACTCCAGGAAGAAATCTATATCGCTGTTTGTGTGAGCGGCTGCAATTAAAGTGAAAGTTCAAAATGCTGAGTTAGGAAGCCGAGATCTAGGGAGAAATGCAGGGAACCTGCTAAAGACCAGCTAAAGAGAAATGGGAGGCACAGAATTAAGACGCCCCAAGGGAGGGGAAGTCCAGGCCTCACCATTATGTGAGCCAGGGAAGAAGAGTGGTGGGAGTAGGGTGGACAGGGGCAGGTGGGCTTGGGAAACCATCTCACAGACCACAGACATTACCCTCTCATCATCAGGTGTGCCCACCTGGTCCTGAACTATTTTAGGTAAACTTGGTATTAGAACAGAGCAGTAGGAACAATTGCTGATCTCCTGAAATGAATTATGTGTCTAGATAGCTTAATTTTTCAGTCTTCAACCTTCAAGGAAATTTATGCATCTGGCATTCACGTAGGGGAAAATCTTTCACTGCTTTATACATTCAGTCACTCATTTGTCACATGGCTCTTCATTCATTCAATCGTTCGTCACCTGTGGAGTCAAGCGGGTGCCTGGCTCCAGTGTCGGTATTCAGGTCACCATGGTGCCCTTCACAGGCAGGCTCTGCCTCACCTGAGATCTTTATTTTGGAGGCAGTGTCAACTGGTGATAAATGGGAGGCATTCACTGTGTTTTCTGTTGATGGTTTTCCCTACCTGCTCTGGTTTGGATGATGGATTTTTTTAATTGTAGTACAATCCCCAATGGTCCCTGTGGCTAAGACAATGGATTCATTGTCAACTGCAATGATTTTGTGGCCGTCCCCACACTCATATTTTTCCCTCCTCCCTCAAGGAGTCATGAGGTGAGGATAAGGCCTGGGGGTTCCCTCTGTCTAGATGAAAAGCAGCATTTTGTCTGCATAGGCAGGCCTGGGGGGAGCCCTTCTGCAGCCCATGCCCTGTCCTTGCCTGTGATGTCGCCAACCCACATTCTAATCCCCAGAGGCCAGAAAGCCCCCAGGATGGAGTGACACCCCACCAGCCAGCATATTCCCAGGCCCTTGCCTTCCAAATGCTTTTCCCCACTAGATCCCTTCCTTCTTTGTGGCTTCACTGCCTTTTATAAATTAGGAGATGTTGCTTTAATCACGGGAGTAGGAAAAATCCCGCCCAAGAGGGTAATTTCTTTGCATTTTTCATTTTTATAGTTGTTCAAGCTCAATTCTAGTGTCAAAATCAAATTACTGCTACCTGCAGGGCATGCCAGCTGATTGGGTCTATGAGATGCACTTTGCCCAGAATGACTAAGTGTCCTCTTTATTCCAGCTTCCCCCACCACCCCAACTCCCAGACACCAAGAGGCGGGGGCAGGGGGAGGTGCGGGCATAGGAAGGCCTGGCTTGCTAATCACTTCACCCACTTTCTAACCTTGCAGGAGCTGACCTGCGGTGACCAGGTGTGCCATCAAGTGTTCAAGAAGAAGTAATGGCCCACGAGGGGGCCTGCTGAGCACGTGCTCCACACTTCCCACATGAGTTCTCTGTGGGCTTAGGGAAGCAGCCATGGGGTCCCTCCCCTCCTAACAGAGCCCAGTAAGGCATCTGGATGGGGTTTTAAAACAGAATGAGTGTGTTAACAGTTGACAAACATATACTTCCTTCGCTGAAACCTGGCATTAAATGAAAAAACAAAAATCACTCCCATACTTTGAAACCCTTTATATCTATCTCCCTTTATTTCTAGAACTCTCAGTTTTATCCACAGGCAAAAGTGTGATTGCCCACATGGTGGTTTTCTGTGTAGCTTTTGTTGTGGTAGTTGTTGTTTATTTTTTTGTTTCATTTTATTTGTTTTTTGTTAATTTGTTTGGGGGAATTACTTTACTCAGAAACATTCTCTGGCTAACATCAGCATCCCCTACTAATTCTTGAACATTGCCCTTTGTGATTCATTCCTTTGGATAGTACATTCATTTCTCCAAGATTCTCTATTTTAAGAATGCAGATGGCTTCCAGTTTGCACTTTGCCTTCAGCAAAATGGGCCCAGCTACTTCTAAGGGCCTCTGCAGATCTTCAGTACCAGCTGCTCTTGGCCCAGGACAGCCCTCTGCCCTTCATCTATGGGCAAAATGGCACCCCTGCAGAGGACTTGCTAAGCACTTCCAGGAAGCCTGAGTTCAAGTTTTGCTTCTCCACTTCTTAGCTAGGTAACCATGGGAACTTCATTGACTTTTCTTTTTTTTTTGAAGTTTATATCTTTATTTTGAGAGAGAGAGAGAGAGAGAGAGCGAGAGATGGGAGGGGTAGAGAGAGAGGGAGAGAGAGAATCCCAAGTAGGTTCCACATTGTCAGCACGGAGCCCAGTATGGGGCCCAAACTCATGAACCATGAGATTGTGACCCGAGCTGAAACCAAGAGTCAGATGCTTAACTGACTAAGCCACCAAGGAGCCCCTCATTGGCCTTTCTATCCATGTTTTTCTCTTCTATAAAATGGAGAAGACAAAATAGCATCTCCTCCATGGGGTTAATGTGAGCATTAAGCAAGCTATTGCATACAGAGTGCTTGGAATGGAACCTGATACATGGTAAGAATGAAGTTCCTGCTAGCTCTGATCATTATTTAGAGCTATTCCCTCCACATCCCAGGGGTCCAGATGAGTGGATACTAAGTAGGGATGGCTTGGTACCCCCAAGGCCTCCTGGTACTTCCAGAACATTAGGTTTGTTACTCTGAGCTGAATTGTATTTTCCTGCTGGATGTACCAATGGAATAGTGCACCTGGAACAGCATGGTAGTCAATAGGAAGAGATTTATGGTGGATCATTCATGGGATCCTGAGAAGCCCCTATAGCTCAAAGCCATTTTCCTCCCCATTTTGTAGCAGGGCCTAGAATCCCACCATTAGGTAAGCATTATCTTCGAAAAGCAGGTTTATCCCCAGAGCAGTAGCACGTGGTGTTGGCACACTCGGGTGTGACTTGAATGAACAGAACATTCATCGATCCTGAGCAGCCTAAATGGAATCAAGGCGGGAGAGAAAAATTGTAATCTGGCCACGTGGCCCAGGGCCAGCCTTGGCCTAAGCCCTTGACCAGGCATCCATGCCACAGGCCTCCTGGCAGTCTGTCCTCCCCAACAGCCATGCCATGTTCCTGCCCCAGGAAAGACAGAGAAGTGCCTGGATGGAGGGTCATGCTTCCTGGGTGGGGGTGGGGTCTTCCCACAGGCTCTAGGGAAGAGGGGAGCTTCCTGAGGAGCTGCAGGCCCGTCTCCAAGTGCAGGGACTGATGAAGCAAGCTCTTTGTCCCCAGTCCCCCTGGAGCTTCTCCAGGAGCCCCAGGTCCCCCTTTTGATGCCCCCTCCTAGTTTCGCCCTTGTCCAAAACAGCCTCAAATCACCCTCTCCTTTGTCCTTCAAGAAAGCCCTAGAGAACAAGATCCATCTGAAAGCCCATTGAGACGAGCTATCAGGTATTCTGTCCATGGCAGGGATTCTAATTACTAGTAACTTTCAGTCCTAGCTTCTGCAAAGTGTATTCCAGGGGATGTTAGGCCCTGAGATTCTGTGAAGAAGTTGATGGTCAAATGAACTTTGGAAATGATGAAAACCATATCTCCTTCTTAGAAACTCGTGAGAATTCCTGTTTTTAAAGCTCTGACAAGTCCTGAGGCAAAGAAGCTGGGCCTTAAGCCCTGGGACCCTTTACCCACAGTGTTTCACTCCTGGACAGTGTTTTGGAAACACCAACTTGTTCCTTACATGTGCAGACCACTTTTTCAATGACAGATAACAAACAATATAATTTAAAACTCCCATTTCCAA
The DNA here is from genome assembly GCF_028018385.1 of Neofelis nebulosa. Classification (NCBI taxonomy): domain Eukaryota; kingdom Metazoa; phylum Chordata; class Mammalia; order Carnivora; family Felidae; genus Neofelis; species Neofelis nebulosa. Next base: position 35,091,838 of record NC_080786.1, on the reverse strand, counting down.
GGGGGATTTTCTCAGCGTACCTTTTCCACAAGTGAAGAGTTAACTGATTAGTTTCCCTGTGGCACAAAAGACCAACAGTGGTTCCGTTCATTCTACTGCTCCTTCTTTTTTCAACAAAGAAAGTGGCACGCAGAAGTGGTCGAATTTGAGGTATTCATTTCAAAGCTGGGCAGATGTTGTGGGCCAGGGCCTGTCCCCATGTCCCTCACTCACTGTGGGCGAGATGGGGCAAGTCCTGCCTCTCGTATTTCTCTGTTCCCTCAGCCGATTTCAAGACTAAATCATGACAACAATGCTTTCCCCCAGCACACGGACAAGTCTGTTTAGGGACAGAGTGGAAGGAGTCACCTTTGAAAACCCATCTTGCACTGAGGCATATAGCCCCATACGGGCTGTTGGGAAAGACTCTCAGAACCTCAAACCCCAGCCTCTAGAGATGTCCTGAGGGAGGATGTGCTGATCTATGAACCATGGGGCCTGAGCTTGAAAGTTAAAAAAGCCTGCCCACTGAAAACCCCAGTTCACAAATGGGGAGCACTGAGTTGCTGAAATGTGGGCTTTGGCCTCAGTCCTTAGTTCAGATCCTGCTCGGCTGGACAGGGGTGCAGCCTCTGTTTCTCCTTCTGTGGAGTCAGGAATAAAGACTATGGAGCCTGCGTCACAAAGAGTAGCGAGATTGGGCAAGAGCTTAGCACAGAACCTAAAACCGTAGTCAGTACTCATTCTCTTCCCCAGTCCCATTGATTTATACATACATGTGTGCTGAGGTAGTGATCCCCTCATTAAAACTCTTGCTTTATAAGTATTTTGATACTGACTTCCCCGGGGCACATGGGTGGCTCAGTCTATTAAGCGTCTGACTCTTGTTTCCAGCTCAGGTTATGACCTCATGGTTTGTGAGTTCGAGCCCTGTATTGGGCTCTGCACTGACAGCATGGAGTCTGCTTGGGATTCTGTGTCTCCCTCTCTCTCTCTCTGTTCCCCCCCCCCTTTCTTGCTCTCTCTCTCTCCAGGTAAATAAATAAACACTTAAAAACAAAAACACTGATATCCCTTACACAGTCCCCAAATGTGAAGATCACAGGAGAATTGATTAAAAACACAGATTCCTGCCTCCCTCCCCCTTCAAGATTGTGGCTCTGAGGTCATGGGCAGGGCCTAGGAATCTGTGTTATTAAAAGGCCCCCAGGTGAGTCACCTGCAGGTGCTTGGCAGGCACAATGACAAACCCTACTTCTTTCAGTTAAAACATGATTCATTTTAATGCTTTTTTTTTTGAGAGAGAGAGAGACAGAGATAGAGCCTGAGTGGGGGAGAGGCAAAGAGGGACAGAGACACAGAATCCCAAGCAGGCTCCAGGCTCTGAGCTATCAGCACAGAGCCCAATGTGGGGCTTGAACTCACAGACTGCGAGATCATGAGCTGAGCCGAAGTCGGACCCTTAACTGACTGAGCCACCCAGGCTCCCCAAAGCATGATTTATTCCGAATGCATATTCACCTATGTACCTGTACCTGCACACTCTCAACAAAGCCCAGTCCATCTCCACAGGTGACCAAAGCAAGTGCAGACCACCTACACATCTCTCTGGAGGCTGTTATCAGGACCTCGGCCTGCATGTCCTGAGCCCCTTAAGAGAAGTGGTTTCATGCTCTCTGGAGAAGCTTCATGGCAGGGGAGACACCTATCATATTCAGGCAACCTCTAAAGCCATGTCTTCCCAATCATCTGAAACTAGGCTGCATTTTTCTTAAATCAGCATTCACTCTAAATTTCCTTCAAGACTAATTCCACTGCAGACAGGATGTCACTGGAGATGACTGGTTCACATTCTCCTAGGCTGGGGGGTTTGGTCCCACCTCTGTGCAGAGCCGGACAGAACTGATAAAGCAGGCCTCCTGGAGCCAAATCTTCCACTTGAACCAGCTCTTTTCACTCATGACTTGTGATTGATTAGAAGGGCAAAGGTTGGGGGTATTTAATTTTGGCTCACTGATTACACTTGTTACGTAAGTGGACCCAATTAGAAGCTGGGGCTTGAGAAAATGAAATAGAAATGCACTAACAGAATTTTCAAGAACTTTAAAGATTTGGTCATAGATTTTTCTGGGGTTGGTCCTCACTTTAGTTGCCCCTCATGCTTCTGGATCACTTAGGTCATGGATCTTGATGGGGAACCCAGTGCAAGGCCTGGAAAGATGGACAAAATCCCATCTTCTTTGAAATGCGACAACAGAAAATGCACTCAGCCGATCAGAGATCCTGTCGAGGCTGGGGACACAGAATGCGACATTGTGCTCCTGTCAGGAAACAACCATGCTAGGCATTTCATATGGAGGGAATGCAGTACAGGGAAGTGCTTACACAGAAGCCGAGAGGGAGAGGGTCACCATCAAATGACCCCTCCTTGTGCCACATGATGTATCAGGTGTACCTTTCCACATGTACCTTAGTTCTCTTAATCCTCAACACAACCTCACATGGTAGTACCAGCCTTTCTTCGCACATGAGGAAACTGAGGCTTGGCAGAATAGGGAGGGGAAACATGTCCATGGTGATAGCCATGGACAGGGCCATGGGTTTGGTGCAGCCTCACAGAGTCCTGTCTTTTGTTGTCATTCCCAGTGCAAGTGGCTGCCTTACTCCAGCCCTCCATCAGTCTTTGGGCAAATATGACCTTTTCCAGATGTAGACAAACCTGAATCCCAATCTTAATGGACAGTGAGGTTAATAAAAGAAAGTGCTTACTGAATTGGAACAAAACAGACTGTTTTATTAGTCTTAATTAGTTTTAACTCCTAGTATTTAAAAGTTCAATGGAAATGTTTTCTTTTATTAAAGTTTACTGTTTTAAGCTTAAAAAGCAATGAACACTTCTCTAAAGCTTCTCGAGAGCCTAGATCCTTGGCTCTGGAGATTCCCACAGTCTGGGCCACCAGGTATTTGCTCTCACCTGCCTGCTGTCGGGCATGCTTGTGTGTAAGTGTGTGTCCAAGTGATTGGGAGCGTGTGGGTGACTGAACCTCTGCTTCGTGGTATTTTCATACTTGCAATTATTTAATGACTAACTTCCCATCCTCCTGGATCACAAACTCCGCAGGGCATAGGCGGTTCTATTTTTTGTCCTGCTCATAGCATCCAATGCCTGCTAGTGCCTCTGACACGTACAATCGGACAGGAAGTATTGATGGGGCACATATAAGTGCCAGGGCCTGTGACAGATGCCAGGCATTCTTCTTCATTGACCTATTCATTCAGGGAGCATGCATTGATCATCTACTGTGAACCAGGTCCAGTGGCCTGGCATGAGGAGATAGGGATAAGCAAAGCAGGCATGTTCCCTCTCCTCACAAATTTGTTTCTAAGCCTCACAGCCTTTCAAGGACGACATTATTATCTTCATTTTATAAATAAGGTTCCAAAAGAGTGACAAGGATGTCCAAAACCACACCCCTAAGAAGCGACACAGCCAGGACCCTAATCTTTGTCCCCAGCCTGACATGGTCACTTTTCTCTGGGTGGGGCTAGGGCAGAGGGAGAACCCACAAATTAACTAGAGAAATCAGGACCTTGTTGCTTTATGTGTTTCTCATACTGAAACTAAAAAATAAAAGGCACTTGTAACCCAGGAGACACAGATAAACAAGATCCTGTCTGTAAGGCCCTTAACACATTGCCTGGCATGTAACAGTCACACAGTAATTAGTGGCCAAAATGATAGTCTATTATTACTTTTTCAAACCAAAATGGGACCATTTTGACCCCCAGGGGACATTTGACAATGTCTAGAGGCATTTTTGGTTTGGTAACTAGGGGTGAGGTACTAGTGATGGCTGGAAACCAGGGCTGCTGCTAAATGTCCTACAACACATAGGACAGCCCCACAGCAAAGGTTACCCAGCTCCAAATGTCAGTGGTGCAGAAGATGAGACGCTCGTCTAGTGGGAAATTTTCTTGCATCACTAATATTCTTCTATAACATTTTCAGAGGATACAGAGCAACTGACCACATGACTGACAATCTAGAATAAATTGGAAGACTCTATTTGTCTTGTGACCCAAGTATAGGACTGATCTGCTTTACCCTGCTTGCCAAAACTTCAGAGGACTTTCATTTGTCTGTGAGATTTCCTTTGCAGACCAGTTTTGGGGTGTTGCCCTTGTTTGACTCATTCTACCCACTCCCCTTACCCCAGCCACATTGGTTCTCTCAGGAAGCATGGAAGGGTTGAACAAAACCTGCTTCTTTGCAGAAAAAGTCAAGATTGCAAAGATTGAGTTAATATTTTTAAAAGACCATCCTCTCAAAGTTCCTTCTCCCTCTACCACAGACCTGGAGTCTCCTTCTTATGAACTTTAGGGAATGTTAGTGCAATTCAGGTAATGGGAACTCTGGAAACTCAGCACCAGGTGACATGAGCCCAACCAGATTAGAGCTACTTCAAGTCCCTTTAGACTTAAGGAACAACAGCCTTGTCAGAAATGTCAGGATAATTAGAAAAAATAGTATTGCTTTCTCTACTCAGGGTCAGGTTCAGGGGATTGCAGAGGCATCAGCTAGGAAGCAGCTACATTTTCTCTAAAACACAAGGCTATAGAAGACCTACAAGAATCAAGACCTTAGTGGTTATCTGAGCTATCACTTAGCCACAGTGCTCCCACCCTATGTTCCAGAGCATTCCTCACTCCTCTGGGGCTCCCATTTATTACAGACACAGAAATTCCCAAAATCAGGAGAAACCCCAGGGTCCTCAGACATCCCCGATGGAGCTCCTCCAAGTTTGGGAGACTCCACTGTTAGTGAGACACTCAGGCAGACTCTGATGCCACCTCCAACAGGTGGCCTGGAGGTGGGCATTTCAATGGCTGGAGGAGCTCATGGCCTCTTGCTGGCACCTAGGAAGGGAAGCTTTGTCAAAGGCAGAAGGGTGGAATGGATATTCTGTGGCTCTGGTTATCCCATTAAAACAGAACAAGAAGGAGAAAAGGCCACTTCCCTCTGCAACCGTTCAGGAGAAAAAGTTAAGCCCCACTAGCCAACAGATGGACTCTGACCCTTGGCTCCTTTGAAAGCCAGATTATCTGAAGTCCTGTTTCCAATCTCTTTGAACCAAATATCACCAGGGAAACTCAGAAGGAACCACATATCCCAATGGACAAATCGATGCCTTTGCGTTAGGAGTCAACATTCTGGCAGGCAACAGCTGGGCCTATCTGCCCAGATCTGCTTAGCTGGGCTTCACTGCCATTTTGCCTTGGGTGGAGATGCCCTAGACTCTCTGCCTAGGAATGTCCTTTCTCTCTCTCTTTTCCCTGTCCCCTGCCTTCTCATACCCACACTGGGAAGATTTTTGTCATTAACTGATAGTGGGTAATCTTGGGACAAAGGGCACTAGAGGTGAGAAGGCAAAACATGAAAAAGCAGGGCCTGTGGGTAGGAAGCAGGGATGGGGGCAGGGAAAAGCTGGGTGCCAGAGATTGGTTGGTTGGCAGCTAAGATCTAGGATGCACATGTTGTGGGATCCTCTCTGAGAGAGTATTTAGATACCAACCGTATACAGAACAAACAACTCAATCACCCATGGGACTCCCTCTTGCTCCCAGGGCCTCCACAGGATTCTAGACCATAAACAGGTTCTGAGTGAGCAGGGACGGTAAAGAAAGTCCGGCTGCTGCTCTACCACCTGTGTGACCTTGAGTTAGTTTCTGAACCTCTCTGAGCCCTTTTCTGGCAAGTAGATAGACTAACCCTGGCTGAGCTCTCAAGTTTACCATGGGTGTTTAAGAAGCCAGAGGATGTCACAGTCTTGAAAACCTGGGAATGCTTCTCACGTGCCAGTGTGAGGTATATATTAGTTATAACATGGTGAGAAGTCGCCTGCCTACCCAACCCATAGCTCTCTCCTGCCTTTTTGAAATGAATCTTAAATTTGATCTGGGATCCCCCAGCTCCAGAGGGAAACTGTTATCGGTCTGGGGTACCCTAAATTGCCCAGTCAGGTTAAAAGGAAAGGTTTACATTTCATGGTCAGGGAGAGGTCTCTTCAGCACTTCCCCCATCCTCACAAGGAGGCAGGTATTTGCCATTTTCCCTGGAAGCCATCTTGACACTCTGAAGGAAACCATCTTAGGAGGACATCCATGCAAGGGTGGCAGAGCTGAGACACAAAAACAGCCTTGATGACGTCATTGTAACACCAATAGTCTCTCATCCTCATCCAGAGCCTGCCTTACCTCTGGACTTCTAGTATGGCGAGAAACAAACAGAACTGTCGCATGCAACACAAAGTGTCTTAACTGCCCGTAGTGAATTTCTTTCTCATAACAGCCATTGAAGCCATCGTGGGAGCTGCCACATTTCTCCTCATACACTAGGAGGCAAGATAGACACACAGTGGTGGGACAGAGAGAGGTCAATGCCCCCTCACCATCCCAGGATCAATGGTCACTCTCCAATCCAGCTGTCATTATGTTGGATTCTTTACATTTCCTACTGGCATTTGGATTCAAGAAGAGGACAGAACCAGAACAGTCTTACTCCTCCTGGAATCTGGTTTCGTGGACTGACTTGTGTGCCCACCCAGGAACCATCTCTAGGGCACAGAAGAACCTCATTTTTGGTTCTGAAATGCCTCCCCAAATCTGTTTCCATTCTTCTCTAGACCTGGATTGAACCCTGAATCCTGACCCATGTGGGCCCTCAGACTCTTCCCTGATGGACAGAGTCCTCAGTTGCTCTGCTCACTTTGCCTCTGCTCAGGCCCCTGCCCAGGCCCCAGTGATTCAGAGGGCCCCTCTGTCTGCCTATATTCCAGGGTCAGTGGCAGCCACCGAAGGGCTTCAAGTAGGATGAGAGATACGCTTTAGAGCTCCATTTTTAGAAAAACTCTATTGGAGGCCATGTGGAAAGTAGGTCCAGTCAGCCTGTGCCTTGGCCTCCAAATCCCAGAGCCTACACAAGGCTGAGGGGTGATGGATCCTCTCTGGAGTCCCAGCTTTGACACTGAGCCACCATTTGGAAAGAAATAATGAATATATAGTAACAAAGACTACCACTTTTGAGTATTTACCTGTGCTAGACCCCTCCCATGCATTGGCTTATTTAGTCTTCATAGTATTGAAGTATTGGCCAATGGGGCTTTCTTGAGAACTCCATGTCAGACAAGCTTGCAACTGTTCAATGTTCACTGACTGCAAAGTCCTCCCTGGGCTTTGGGATCTGACCTGTCACCCAAGGCACAAGAGGTCTTAGTGCCCTTCAAATCCTGGTTCCCCTTGGGCCCTTCCTTCTGGGCTCAGGGGTATGAAAATGATACATGTGGGAACCATGGGCCCCACTGTATTCAGGTTTGTGCTTTCTTTATGGGTGGGCAGTGTGTGTGTGGGGCAGGGGGAGGGGTCATGATGCCAGGATGGAATGATGCCAAAGAAAACCAAGGCCTTTGTGTGCCCTAGGGATGGTCCCTGGGTCGGCATGCAGGTCCGAGACAAGATACCATGAAAACAAAGAGGAGGAAGAAGAGTCTCCTGGTTCTGTCCCCTTCTCGAATTTCTGGATGCCAATAGGAAATGTCATAAAGAATCCAGATACACCTTGATCAATAATGTTGAATCCCTGAAACCTGAGATTTTGCTCATATTCACTCGTCTTTCATTTTTGCCCATACACCACCCTGTTTTGAAAAAAGACCTATATGGGGGCGCCTGGGTGGCTCAGTCAGTTAAGCGTCCGACTTCGGCTCAAGTCATGATCTCATGGTTCGTGGGTTCGAGCCCCACGTCGGGCTCTGTGCTGACAGCTCAGAGCCTGGAGCCTGTTTTGGATTCTGTGTTTCCCCCTCTCTCTGCCCCTCCCCCACTCATGCTCTGTCTCCCTCTGTCTCAAAAATAAATAAACATTAAAAAAATTTTTTTTTATAAAAAAAAAGAAAAAAGACCTGTATGAGTCCTGCCCCTGCGAGCACTACTATATTAAAGAGTGGTCATACACTGTCCAGGGCCTGGTTCTTCAGGAGGTGTTTTTGGACTGTGTTGCATGCTCTCTGTTGTAGTGACTCTGGTTTTGCTTTATCTCCCTACTCATAGTGGTGGTTTGGACCCTCCATCAGGTATACTTTGATTTGTTCATTGAAGTAACCCTGGAAAAAATTTAAAAAGGGGGGTTGGTGGTAGAAGAAACCTTATCCCATACAAAGAGAGAAATGACAGGGGTGGGATAAAAAGAAAAAAAAAAATTGGCCAGGCAGAGAATCAGAGAAACTATACAGCTTAATCCAGAGAGAGAGAGGAAAATAAAGAAGAAAGAGATACAGAAGAAGTGTAAAAAGAATAGATTAAAAATGTCTGCTTAAACCAACAACCAGAAAGGAGAAGGGAAGAAATAAGAGGAAGAAAAGAAATATATATATATATATATATATATATATATATATATATATGGAATTGACCAAGAATCAAATCAGAAAATGCAAAACCACTAGAAAGATATATGATGGTGGCTTGGAACTGGTGGCTGCACTGGTCTGGAGGCATGATCTGGTTCAGTCAGTGTCAATCCCGCTCAGGTAGATACACTGTTACCAGGCATGGAGGGGTGTGGTTTGGTGTAGGCGTCCCGGCTCCACTGTGGGCCGCGGTCCTGTTCCCTGAAGCCCCACCTTGTTGGTGATGGGGGAAAAAATGACCATACCCCAGTGTCTCCTCCCCGGACCAAGTGTCCCAGCCACTCAGTTGAGTCGTCTTCACAGCGCTGCTTGAGCGCGAGCAGGCGGGTCTGTCCCGCTACACAGTCTCCCGCACCTCCCAGGCACTTGGCTGGGATTCAAACCCCAATGTCAAAGGATCCCGCTCTGTGCGTGCTCCGGTTGGGGGTTGTGCCGCTCCACCCAGCCGACAAAGAGCCTCTGGTTGGCGGGTGCCTGCAGGGTCTTCTGTCCTTGGAGCGGCTATATACCTTCTTCCCACAGCACTCAAGGGACCCTCTTGCACTGTTAGTGGGAATGCAAACTGGTGCAGCTGCTCTGGAAAACAGTGTGGAGGTTCCTCAAAAAATTAAAAATAGAACTACCCTATGACCCAGCAATAGCACTGCTAGGAATTTACCCAAGGATACAGGAGTGCTGATGCATAGGAGCACTGGTACCCCAGTGTTTACAGCAGTATTATCAACAATAGCCAAATTATGGAAAAAGCCCAAATGTCCATTGATTGATGAGTGGATAAAGAAGATGTGGTTTATATATACAATGGAATACTACTTGGCAATGAGAGTGAATGAAATCTGGCCATTTGCAACAATATGGATGGAACTGGAGGGTATTATGCTAAGTGAAATAAGTCAGTCAGAGAAAGACAGATATCATATGTTTTCATTCATATGTGGTATTTGAGAAACTTAACAGAAAACCATGGGGGAAGGGAAGGAGAAAAAAGTTTCAAACAGAGAGGGAGGAAAACCAAAGAGATCTTAATTACAGAGAACAAACTGAGTGTTTATGGGGAGATGGGGGAGAGGGGAAAGTGGGTGATGGGCATCAAGGAGGGCACCTGTTGGGATGAGCACTGGGTGTTTTATGTAAGCGGTGAATCATGGGAATCTACCTCCAAAACCAAGAGTACACTGTATACACTGTATGTTGGCTAACTCAACAATAAATTACATTAAAAAAAGAAAGAAAGAAAGAAAGAAAGAAAGAAGAAAGAAAGAAAGAAAGAAAGAAAGAAAGAAAGAAAGAAAGAAAAAAGACCTTTAGCTGATTGCACAAAGCCCCTGATCAGCCAGTCTTCCCAGCCCTGCCCTGCATCACCCCCCTCAACAATATTTCCTCAGATGCAATGTTCAGGCAGGCCACCCTCAACTCTGAGAGATCCCTGGAAAGAGAGTCCCTCTGAGCCGCTGGTTCCCAGCCACAGCCTTTCCCCTCCCTGGTTTCGATATTGTTAATTAAGAAAGCAGGCTGGGCTTGGTGTGAGGGAGACTATTGTGCCTGCCCCTCAAAAGCAATGGCACCACTGTGAGAAACAGTTGGCATGGCGACTGAGCCAGGAGGACACTTGCAAAATGGGCAATTTAATTTCAAATGATCATTGCGTTTTTCACTAAATGTCACATTCCCATAATTGTGAGGACAGCTAATTGGGCAATTAATTGTTTGGAATCTTTTATTTCTGTTCTCTTACTCCACTTAATGTGTGAGCATGCACGCACATGTGCTTTCACTCATTCACAGTATGGGGCAACTTACTAATCCCATGGCTACCAGTGACCAAAGTTATGAAGAGTTGTCTCAATGTTTGAATGTTTAGTAGCTGTTGATTCATTAGCATCACATTCTATGTTCAACCCAAGACGCAGCCCCTACAAGCCCCCTCCGTCCCCTCCTCCCTGAGAAGGTGTGTTTGTAAGGGCGTGTCTGACTTGGGAAGGTTATGATGGATCCTCAGGCATTTTTGAATTCAGAAGCCCCTGGCCTAAGCACATATCTAGGTTCACTTGTATATCCATCTTTCCTAAACTTTAACTTCAGTGAAAAATACAGATGTTGTCCTCTGAGGGAGAAATTGCCTGGAATGTGTGCAGATGTGGTTGCTCTGATTAATGCTGAATTCCATGGCCACATGCTTGATGTCTGCACTGGAACTCAGCTCTTTGAGTTTCACTGCCTTTTTTTGTTTGTTTGTTTTGTTTTTTGAGAGAAAGAGAAAGAGAGAGCACAAGATGGGGAGGGACAGAGACAGAGGGAGACACAGAATCAGAAGCAGGCTCCAGACTCTGAGCTGTCAGCACAAGAGACCAACATGGGGTTTGAACCCACGGACCGCAAGATCATGACCTGGGCCCAAGTCAGATGCTTAGCCGACTGAGCCACCCAGGCGCCCTGAGCCTCACCTCTTTGACATGCTAGTTGCCATACAATATTTTCTGTCTTAAACATGGTTTCCAAAGCGCCCATCCAGTGAGCAATCCCATTTTGCTGGGTTCCTGTGTTAAACTGACTTCAGAGAGAATGTTTTCACCCTACCCTAGGACAGACTGTCCCTCCAAAGACAACACGTAAGGCTGATTAACTCATCTTAATAATTTTTAAAATCCAAATTGCTGCTCTGAATAAACTAGAAGTAACCAAATGTACTCAGCTTGTGTGTCAGCCCAGGCAGCAGGCTGACTCTGCTGTTTAATTGAGCCAGAGATGAAAAGCTGAGAACCAAGGGTCTCTCACCCTGCAGGGGGAAATGGAAACCCTATTTCCATCTCACATGCCATTCTGACCTTTCGTTACTGATTGCAAGCCTTTTGAGTGCAAAGCATTCCCTTTTGTTCTGATTTCCTGACAACTGTTTAATCATGTTCTATTCATAGAAATTGCAGAATTCTCTTGTTTCCCACGTATCAAATAAGAGAATGCACAGGAAAGTCAGATTCTGGAAACAAATAATTGAGTTGTAAGACTCCCATCAGTAATGAATTCCTAAAGTATATTGAAGGCTAGATTGTGGGTATAGACTAGAGGGCAGGGAGGGCATTTATCCTTACATAAACATTTCCAAGTAAATTTGCCCTCAACTCAAGGTCCATCATCAGTAAAATGGAACATCTAATTTTAACAGAACAATGGGAAGACTTTGAAAAGGGAAATTGAAATTTATGGAGTATCTTTCACATACATTATTTTATCTGATGCCTACAATGACCCTGTAAGATAGGATCCATTAACCCCATTTTATAGGCAGGGAAACTGAGGCTCGAGAGGAGAAATAATTGCCCAAGATTGCCTGGCCAATAAGTTGCTGTGTTCTCCCTCTTCCACAGCCCCATTCTGCCTTCCAAAACGATTCATCTGCCTCAAGTCCAATTTCCAACAGGTGCCTACCCAGCTGGTCATCAGTGGCTTCAGGCCAAGAAGCTGTTGCTAGGACTCCCCAAGGGCTTGGGGCTGCAGAACTGTCCTGAGGCCCAGCAAGGTGTAGGCCATGCGTTACAAAGCAAATGTGACCTGGTCACATTCTACCTGGTCTACTGCATCTCAGAGTACTTCAGGTATGTCAAAAGTCCCCTGAGCTCAAGAAAAGCAAAGAGGGGTACCAGCTTTTAAAGAAAAATAAAATCAAGGGGCGCCTGAGTGGCTCAGTCGGTTAAGTGTCCGACTTCGGGTCAGGTCATGATCTCACAGTTTGTGAGTTCAAGCCCCGCATCGGGCTCTGTGTTGACAGCACGGAGCCTGGAGCCTGCTTCAGCTTCTGTGTCTCCCTTTCTCTCTGTCCCCTCCCCTCGTGCTGTGTCTCTGTCTCTGTCTCTCTCTCAAAAATAAATAAACATTAAAAAATTTAACAAAAGAAAAAGAAAATCAATACATATATGCCGTGAGAGGGAAAAGTGAACTCAATCCAGAAAAGTGCAGGGAAGGGGGAAAAAATCAGAAATCCTACTGTAAGACATGGAAGCCTGTGATAGCATCTTGGGAAAACGCCCTCGTGGGCAATTTTACCAACATCAGCACATGATCATAGGTTTGCAGATCATCAAAGAGATTTTCCTTTACATGTTGCTCTGAAACCTAATTATTTTTACTCAGAAATAGAAAACACAGATCTCAATCTTAATTCTTAATACTCCATGTAAATTCCACGGTATGGATTCTTACCATTTACTTAACCGATTTCTGACTACATAAGCCATTTTTGTTTACTGTTATAAACAGCAATAGAACAGATATCCCTATTATATATGTTGTTTTGCTTGTTTGGGGCAGTTCTTTGATTTTTCTCCTTAAGCGTTAATTCCCCAAAGTAAAGAGTTAATCAAATATCTAAGCCTTTTCTTTCTTTTCTTTTTCTTCCTTTGCTATAAAAATGTGGTGAACAGCCAGCTGGACAAAAACAGCTGCCTCAAAATGGCCAGAGGGAATTTTCTTTTATTTCTTGGGTTTTCTTCCAGGCAGGATTCTTCATCTCTCCTTTGTCTTCTACGTATTGTTTGCTTTCATATTTATGATGCATCCTTTTCCATTTTGCTCATTGTAATGTAGATAACTCTAAAAAGACTTTCTTTACGGACTCCATCCTGCTATACCCAAAGCCTGGTTGTCTTCTCCAAAGGGAGACGCAAATCCCCACTTCTTATACCCTGAGGGTGCAGTAGGGAGGAGAACTCATACAGAGGTCATGGGGAGCCCAGAGGACTTTGGCTCTCTCTCTGCTGGGATTTTAGTGAAGCCAATGCAGCTCCCTGAGGCATTATAACAGTACCCCCATTCGGAAAGGAGCCCATGAGATGGTTAGTCCGATTGCCAGTGAGACCTTTCTAGAATACTTAGGGTCATTTACTTGAGGGGTTTTTTTAATTTCATTTTTTGGTTTTGGAAGTTTTCTACAGAATATCTGCTCGTTACCTCAGTCTAGTGTTGCCAGATTGAAATAATAATAACACTAACAACAATAATAATAATAATACAAAGACTCCCAGTTAAATTTGAATTCCAGATAAACAACAAATAATTTTTAGTATAGGTATGTCCTCCATACTGCATGGGGCATACACTAAAGAATTATTCACTGTTATCTGAAATTCACACTTAACTATGTATCCTGTAGTTAATCTGAGAGCCCTGCTTTAGTCCCTCTTGCTCCAATTTGGGGCATAGTTGTGTGAATTCTCAGAATTTTTTTCGCTCACCTTTTTCCATCTGAGTGGCTTACAGGGAAAGTTTACAAGTCATGGCAAGTCAAGCCAGACTGCTCTCCTTCCCTGACAGTACGTCGTGGACAGTGTGGGATGAAGTTGTACCCCTTTCCTTGACTGGCTGCCGCTGTGGATGTCTGATTGCTTGCTTTTTGCTTTTGTTTTGGTGGGGGAAGCTAGTTTTAATCTTATGATTCTTTCACTAAGTATTGCAGGAAGGTGAGTTTGCGATCCGACTTTATTTTCTGTCTACAGCCCAGGAATTACATTCTTCACTAGAAGTTTTCGAAAAACACAAAGGTGGTGAGGCTCTTGGGTGGCTTAGTCTGTTAGGCGCCTGACTCTTGATTTCAGCTCAGGTCACGATCTCACGGTTCATGGGTTCAAGCCCTGCGTAGGCTCTACACTGGCAGCATGGAGCCTGCTGTGGATTCTCTCTCTTCCTCTCTCTCTGCCCCTCCCCTGCTCTCTCTCTCAAAATAAACAAACAAACAAATAAACATTAAAAAAAGAAAAAATGAAAAGAAAAACATAAAGGTGGATCCAATCTATACCCCTAGCAAATCTCCTTGGAAATCTCTTTCCTGATTCCCTTGCACTGTACTTGCTCTGAAGCCCCTCACTAGCCAAACGACCCTCAAAATTACGTCTCTCTGCCTCTAGCCTTCTCAAATTTTCTTTTTCTCATCTTCTCTCTTCTTTCTTTCACTGCTTTGTTCTGCAGAGGGCCAAGTTCTCCCTCTCTACCTTCTCTCCCCTCTACTGTCTTGTCTTGTCCTTCTCCACCCAGTTAGTTCTGCAGAAACAACCTCAAACTCTCCTGGAGTGGAGGTGGGGTGGAGGAGGATTGAGGTAAGGACAGAATGGAACCAGGTAGAAAATTAAGGGGTGGGGTCTCCTCTTTGGTGGACTGGGAAAGGGGAATGTCTTCGAGAATATCCGTGCCAACAGTGGATATCCCATCTCACCAATCAGTGGTGGGCTTTAGAGTTTAGTGGTTCGGAGAGCTCAGGTGGTTTGCCAAGGTCACATAGCTAGTCAGAGATACAGTTTAAACCCAGATTTTTGTATCCCAAAGCCTGGGCACTTTCTATCTCATGATACTGCTCATCTCACACTTTAGGTGTATGGTGTAGGAGATATATTAGTATAACGATAACAGGTGTAGTGGTCATGGCAATTGACTCCCCAACATCTGGTCCACCTATATGTTTGCTAGGGCTACCATGACAAAGCACCACAAAGTGGGTGGCTTAAACAAAAGAAATTTATCCTCTCACAGTTCTGGAGGGTAAGAGTCCCAAATCAAGGTGTTTGCCGGGTTAGCCCTTCTAAGGAAGAATCTGTTCCCTGCCATCCCCCTAAATTCTGGTTGTTTGCTGGTGGTTTTTTGGCATCCTTTGGCTTCTACTGCATCACTCCAATCTCTGCTTTCAGCTTCACATGGCATTCACCCTGTGTACAGGTCTATGTCCAAGCTTCCCCTTTTTGTAAGGACACCAGTCACGTTGGACTAGGGGCCCACCCTACTCCATTATGACCTCATCTTAACTGATAACATCTGTGGTGACCCTATTTCCAAGTAAAGTCACATTCTGAGGTACTGGAGATTAGGACTTCAACAAGTAAACTTAGTGGGAGGGGAATAGGGACACAACTCAACCCATAACAACACTCAAAGACTGCTATAAACTAACTTGTTCTTCCCATCTTGTGGGCATAGGTTTAGAGGTGGATATACAGTTTATGAACAGCCAATGGGATGAGGGGAAGCTTTCCAGGATCTTGTAGGAAAGGCTTCATGGTTCCATAAGAAAGGTCACAAAAATAGGCTTCTTCCTTGCAGTGTTGACAAGTCTGGATGTGACATCTAGGATTCCTGCCTCCATTACATCCCAATCTTGGAGGTAAGCCAACACACAAAAGCATGCAGAACAGAATCACAGAGGAGCCAAGTGCCCCTGATGAACTGTTCCCAGGTGTACCCACCTGTGGAATTCTTGTCACGTGAGCTAAGACATTTTCCTATCTCTTAAATCCATTTTAGTCTGAATTTTCTGTTATCTGCTGCTGAGGGCAACTCAACTGATACCAACTAAAAAGGCACCACCAAGTCTATATAGTGTAAATGCTGTTCATAACTCATTCACTTTCCAGCTTTGAAATGATGCAAATCGTGATGTTATATTTTGGGGGGAGATTTGTATTATTTCCAATTCAGCGCATGAAGTGAGACCAATTAATATATTACATGACACCATTTTAAATTCTCTCCTCTCGAATTTGCAAAAGAAAAAAAAAAGTACAATTGTTCTCAAACTTGAACATGCATCAGAATCACCTAGAGGGCTTATTACAACAGCTGAGCCTTATTCAGGAACTTAAACAGAGTTACTGATTCAGACGAGCTGAGGTGAAGACTGGGAATTTGCATTTCTAACCAGGATCTTGGATCTTGCTGGTCTGAGAGTTAGGGGTCTAGTGAAATAAACCTTGTTGCATCCAAAACAGTCTGGGGTATGTGCCCCTTTCCTGTGCAGGAGGTCCTAAAACCAACTGTAAAAATAAGCCTCACTTATGGAGTCTCCACCACATACGGAGCACGGCACTGGACGTTTTGCATTCATTTTTATTCCTTCTCCCCATGACTGTTCAAGGTAGGTTTGCCAATCTCATTATATAGATAAGAAAGTAAGACACACAGAAGCTAAGTCACTTTTCTGAACCCAGGCCTGTGTGACTACATGGTTCTTGTTTTTTTAACAAAGTATGTGCCCATCAGAGACAAAATACTGCCCTACCTAGAGCTCAGGGCTGGTGCAGCAGGCCAGTTGGGAAGTTACTGTGCAGCATGGATTGAAGACAAGGAACTTGTCTGGGTGGGATCCATCACCCTCACCCCAGGGAGGTTAATGGGTCTTGTCTGGCCCTTTTATCTGAGGCTGCTCAGCATCCTAGTTGGAAAATCCTCTCGGAGGCCAAGGCCACAAGTTCGATGATGGTGTTCTGCCATTTCCTCTCCATGCAGTGGATGCTGCTGAACATCAGTGGGGGGGGGGGGGGGCTGGGCACAACAGTGGCACCCCCAAGTATTCTAAGCTTGCCTCGCCCCTCATTGCCATGGGAGTAAGGGCAGTGACCAGGCACCATGTCCTGGGGCCCAGCAGAGGGGGCCGGAGGACACCAGGGAAGGCAGACCCTGTCTGTGTCCGGTGAGTCCCAGGATCTGAGCACACCGTGAATGACAGTTTATTTCTGTATGAGGAAAAAAGATGAAGAAGGAACCAGGTCCACTCTGGATTCCCTGCTCAGCAAAAACCTACCAAAATGTGCAGTCCCCTTCTCCAAAAGTAGACAGCTGAGAAGTTAGATTTTTTCCCCCACTGTTTTGATAGCTAAGCCTGATGGAAAACTAGAAATTCGAGAAGATGGGATGCTGCCAAGTACCCCTGTTCGCTGGAAGCTCCTGATGAGTCTGCTGTGCTGGGAAAGCGATCAGGCCAGCATTTCTGATGTAGGACATGCAGGGACCCCGTCCTGAGAAATGGTTTCCTTCCACGAAAGAACAGGTGCCTCCACCCACCTCACAACACTTTTCTGGGCCGGGCGCCGTGCAGGAGTTAAAATAGGAACCTCTCTGAACTTACTATCCTTCTCCTCTAGACTCTAGACTGACTCTTCCCAAAGGTCCCCTTTCGACTCACGACTAGACCACAGGCCCAGGCCCAGCGCCCAGAGGCTGTAGCTCTCCTTAGACTTTCATAAGCAACTGCTCCTTGAGCTTGGCCATTTCTTCATTCCTGGACTGGAATCCTAGAGCGAAAGATCTGGAATTGGAGCCCAGAGCGATCATCTGGCCCAAGCCCTTCATTCTGGAGAATATGTCCAGAGAAGGAAGGTGACTTGTGGGCCCAGGTCACATAGGATGTCACTGGCCAAGTTATGCTGAAGAAAGACCCAACTAAGGGTGATACTGGGGTGAAACTGGCCAGGAAACACATTTTGACCTAGCTTAGACACATTTGTGGCTTATGTTTCTTACATAAAAGAAGCAGAGAGAATGGGCAAGATACATATCAATGAGGGGCAAAGTGGAAGAAACCAACAGGGAAGGAAAATAATCTTCAGAGAGATATACTTCTGTCGGGGTGTGAGACACTTTACCTATAGCTCTAACTAACCTCTAACTTTCCTTGGGGGCAGATTTTCAATCCCTGTTTTACTGATGAGAAAGCTGAGGCCCCAGAGCAGTTAAATGACTTGCCCAGGGGCACACAGTTCATCCCTAGCAGAGCCTAGATGAGAAGCTAAGTCTCTATATTATGCCTCTGATGTTCATACTTTCTAATCTCCCTAGCCCAGGCTCCCACAAGGTCAGGTCAAGGTTATAGCACCCACCTTCTAGCAATGTACAGCCCCCTGGGAACCTCTGCAAGTCAAATCACCTCCACATCACCACTAGGTTATTCTTCCCAGAACACCTCTGTTTAAGGTTGCCCGAATGCCATATAAGCAAAATTATACAATTATGTGTCCCACCTTCTTTCACCTAATATGCTTTTGAGATTCATTCATGTTGTACACATTCATTCCTTTTTCAATTGCTGCAGAGCATTGCATTATGTGGTCATACCATAGTTTTTCATCCATTACCAGCTGATGGGCATCTGGATAGCTACCAGTTTGGGGTTATTATGAATAAGGCTCTGTGTACAGTCACATACAAGCCTCTGTGTAAACATATGCTTTCATTTCTCTCGGGTAAATACTAAGGAGTAGAATTTCCAGGAATTCTATTAAGTGTGCATTTAACTTTATAGGAAACCGCCCAATCGTTTTCCAAAGTGACCTTACTGTTTTGCATTTACACCAGCAGTGTATGAACGCTTTCATTGCGCCTTATCCTCACCAACCAGTCCTTGGCACCTATCTTTTTCATTTTGGTCATCTAGCGGCATCTCACTGTGTTTTTGACTAATGATATTGAGCATCTTTTCATGTGCTTATTTACTGCCTTCATATGTTCTTTTCTTTGTTTTAATGTTTATTTTTGTCACAGAGAGAGAGAGAGAGAGAGAGAACACGCACGCGCGTGCGCGCGCGCGCGCGCAGGTGGGGGAGGGGTAGAGAGAGGTAGACACAGAATCCGAAGCAGGCTCCAGGCTCCGAGCTGTCAGCACAGAGACTGAGGCAGGGCTCGAACTCGTGAATGGTGAGATCACGACCTGAGCTGAAGTCAGACGCTTAAATGACTGAGCCACCCTGGCGCCCCCATCTGCATACGTTCTTTAGTGAAGTCTCCATTCAAGTCTTCTGCCCACTTTTTAATTGAGTTGTTTATCCTCTCACTGAGTTGTAAGAAATCTGTCATGTATTCCAGACACAAGTCTTTTGTTAGATACATGTTTTGTGAACATTTTCTACCAGTGAAGGGCTTGCTATTTCACTTCCTTACTGGTGGCTTTTGATGACACTGTCTTTTGATGAAGTCCAATTTAATCCTTTTTCTTTTATGACTCATGCTTTTTGTGTCCTTTTTAAGAAATCTTTGCCTAAGCCAAGATCACTAAGGTTTTATTCTGCATTTCTTCTGGAAGTTTTTGAGTTGGCGATTACATTTAAGTCTCTGATGTACTCCATGTTAATTTTTTTCACGTAGTGTCACATAACAGCCAAGGATCATGTTTTTGCATAAAGATATCCAATTGTCGACCCTCCTATTATTGAGGCTTCTGTATTTAAAACAAACAAAAAAAGAAGTAAGGGCGCCTGGGTGGCTTAGTCAGTTAAGCGTCTGACTTTGGCTCAGGTCATGATCCCGATTTGTGGGTTTGAGCCCCGCATCCGGCTCTATGCTAACAGCCCGCAACCTGGAGCCTGCTTGGGATTCTGTGTCTCCCTCTCTCTGTGCCCCTCCCCTGCTCACACTCTCTCTTTCAAAAATAAATAAACATTAAAAATTAAATACATAAATATGAAGAAGATGCAGCCATGCCAAACCAGAACTTTAAAATATTGTCGGGTATTTCAAATGTTCACATTTAATAAGCTAATGATCCTGACCCAAAAGCTTTGAAGGCACAGTGAAATCTCATTTGTGCAAATGATCTCGAGGTCCCTGAGGACAGACCCCATCCCCATTCCGCCTCACTCCTGCTTGTCAGCCAACTTCTAGCTCCTGGGGCCTGGGATTTCATCTTCGCATTCCCTGCACACCCCAGAAGGACTGGATGGCCCTTATACCTAACATAACAGCTACTGTTTTTGGTGGGTCTGTCACTGTCTACTATTGGTGATGATTCTCATATCCAAACTAGACGGCATGTCCAGATAGAACCCTTGATGTTCGAAACAAATAACATGTTACCATCCTCATTTTACAGTTGTGGAAACTGAGGCACAGAAGTGCCATGTTGCATAGCCAAGGTCACTGATCGAACAGCAGAGTCGCTGGGATTTAACACTAGATATGCAGAGACCAGAGTTCTCCTCATCCCAACCATTTCTCTTCTCCACAGATCTGGGCTTGATTCTTAATGCTGTCACTGTGAGTTCCCGAGCCCCCGGTCATACGATTGCTTCAGTAGGATGGAACTGATTTTTTTGTCATTTTAATGAGAATAAAAGTAAGGGGGTGTTTTCTTAATAAGTAGAAGATATAAAACAAGATTGTAAGAGTAATTTTTCTTCAGACTTTATTTTGAAAAATTTCAAGCATACAGAATACTGAGAGGAACACTGTTCTATTATACACCTACGTTTAACAACTGTTAACTTTTCGCCACATTTGCTTCACTCTATGGACTTTGGTTTTTTTTCAGAAATATCTGAAGGTAGGTTATAGACATCAAAAGACTTCACCCCTAATACTTCAACATATATATCCCAAGAATAAGAATGTTCTCCTACAGAATGATAATACCATTATCACATCAGAGAAAGTTAATAATTTCCTAGTGTGTAATATCCAGTCCAAATTCAAATTTCAAATGTCTCCAAATGACTTTCACAACCTTTTAAAAATCAGGCTCCCATCCCAGATTGACACATTGTATATGATTGTTATGTCTCGTTAACTTCTTTCAATTTACAAAACCCCTACCACTTTTGTGTTATGGCACTGACTTTGTAAAGAGTCCAGGCCAATTTTCTTGTAGAGCTCACCACATTCTAGATATGTTTTGATGTTTCCTAGTGATATCCTTTCATTTATTCCTCTCTCTCTGTAGAGGAAACAGTTTTCTACTTAACTGTCCTGGCTCCTTTAACAAGCTTCATTTGCATTCAGTCACTACTGCGGGAATGAGAAATAAGTTGTACCTACACTTTTTTTTTTAAAGTTCTGGGTGACCACACTAGCTGAAAAGTGAGATGCTCTACGTTTACAGTAGTATAACAACAACAGTAATGATAACCTAACGATTTACCTTCCCAAAATAATCCTGACTGTCTCTGAGGGTGTTGGCGACAAAGAGGTGACAAAGAGGGCCAGCCCTCCATGACACATGACAGAAGTGGAGAGAGAGCCTGGCCTCCTGCTCTTCCAGCCTCTCAGTGACCGGCTGAACCCTAGTTACTGGGGGTAGGGGGGTGGGGGATGTGTGCAGTTATGTGGATTTCATGGTAAACAAAGACTATGAAGTATGGAGAGTGTTGGCAGAGCAGGACAGACATCCAGGAGACCTGGCTTCTAAGTCCCACCACCCTTAACAGCAGTGTGCCTCCTTGGACCTGATCCCCCAGTGTATAATGGGGGATATGCCCAGGTGCTGTCTATCATAACCAAATGTGACTTCACAGAAGGGCTCAAACAAGGATGGGGCACATGACAAGACACAAGGCCAAAACAAGTGCCACACTGGCCGAAGCCAATGTTAAGCCAACAAACTGATAAACAAATATTGGATTATTATACAAAAAATAAAATAAATATCCATGATTCCATACTGATATACATTTTTTAAAAATTTTTTTAACGTTTATTTATTTTTGAGACAGAGAGAGACAGAGCATGAACGGGGGAGGGGCAGAGAGAGAGGGAGACACAGAATTGGAAACAGGCTCCAGGCTCTGAGCCATCAGCGCAGAGCCCGACGCGGGGCTCGAACTCACGGACCTCGAGATCGTGACCTGAGCTGAAGTCGGACGCTTAACCGACTGAGCCACCCAGGCATCCCCTGATATACATTTTAAATTGCATAAATAAATAAACAAACAGGGAAGAAGGGACAGCTTTTCCTTACAGAAGGATTTCAATAATTAAGTGCAAAAAAGAGAGAGAGAGAGAGAGAGAGAGAGAGAGAGAGAGAAATAAAAAAATCACCAGTAGGCAAACACTACAGGGATAATTGTTACGGGCATAATCTACCGATAGGTGCTCAAATTACTATGGGAAAGTTTGAGGACACACAGAATAGTTGCATAGTCTCAGAGTATCTTCTTCAAGACATTTATTAATTTTAAAGGGAGAAATAGCAATTTTACAGTGGAGAAACTCAGCAGACACCACCTCAACCAAGTGATCAAGGTTAATTATCACCAGTAATAAGACATATTGACATCGTGTACCCCCTGATATATATGCCAAGAAGGTCACATCACTCTGTGGTGTTCCTGCCGAAAATCCATAACCTCAATCTAATAGTGAAAAACATCCAACAAACCCCAACTGACAGATATCCTACAATATAACTGACTGGTACTTTTTTAAAGTGGCAAGGTCTCCAAAGACAAGGAAAGACTGAGGAACTGTCACAGATTGGAGGAGACTAAGGAGACATAACAACGAATGCAGTGTGAGAGCCATATGAGAGGGAAGAACTGGTGAAATTCAAATTAGGCCTATAGTTTAATTAATGATGATTAATAGCACAAATAGTAACATTAATAGTACTGATGTTAATTTCATGGTTTTGGTCACTGCACTATGTAAGATGTTAACACTGACATTCAGGGAAGCTGAGAGATGGGTACTCTTTTTGCAGCTTCTCTTTAAGTCAAAACTCATTTCAGAATAAAAAAATAAAACAAAAAAAGATATAGCTGTATTTGTAAGTGAAGTAGAAGGTCTTCCAGCCACTGTGGCTTCAGGGACACAGGTCGGAGTCCCTGCCTTCAACATTTTCCTCTTCAGTTGTCGAGATGTCTGAAATCCCACCATTCAAGATGCATTACTTTCAACGAAGGTTTATCTTCCCACAGGTCCAAATAGTCATGCACCAGATATTTATAGAGTACTTCCTATGTTCAGGCACCTCTTAGGTGCTAGGGATAAGTACTGGATAAAACAGACAAGACTTCTGTCCCCCTGGAGCTTATATTCAGCCATTAGCATCTTAGTATGAATTAATTGGGTTGCTCCATTTCCTGCAGCAGCCACAAATTAGGGTACTAAGGAGGGGTGAATTTGAATGAGGAAAAGAGGGGATATATCTAGACTTAGAGCATGGAGCAGGTGCCACTTGGAGAAGGCCAGCCTGCAGAGGGGCTTCTAGAAGGTCCAGTATGGCACTGAGACAAACAGGATAGGACACTGGGAGGCGGTACAGCCCCTACTCTGGGTGTGAAGGTCAGCTGTGATCTAGACACAGGTGAGGTCTCGACTGAGCCAGAAATGATAATAACAGCCGACACCTGAAAGGCACTAACTATGCGGCAAGTTCTGTTCTCGTAACTTTCTCTGTGGTGACTCATTCGACCCTCACAACAACCCTATCAGGTAAGGTACTGTTATTATCTCCTTTTACAGATGAAGAAACGGAGGCACTGAGAGTTTAAGAAACTTGCACAGCTGGTATGGGTAGAGCTGGGCCATGGACCAGGGCAGTTTGGCTCCCGAGTCTGGACGCCTAACACCCACGCTCTCAAGCTTCTCCCAGAGCTAAGGGAGAGCACCCTGGCACAGAGAAGGAAGAACAGTGTCACAGAGCCGGGACCAAGGCCATCTCTGGGTCTAAGGAAGCAAAAACAAACTCTAAATCTTGCTTTATATGCATGCCTACTATGTGTTAGGCACAATTCCTAGGGCTTTCATGTATTAACCACATAAAATTTATACTTCTGAGGCACGATAATTCCCTTTTAAAGATGAGTAAGACTGGGGTGTTTGGATGGCTCAGTCAGTTAAGCGTACAACTCTTGGTTTTGGTTCAGGTCACAATTTCTCACTTTGTGAGCTCAAGCCCCATGTCGGGAATCTGTGCTAACAGTGTAGAGCCTGCTTGGGATTCTCTCTTTCTCTTTCTCCATAAATAAACATTAAAAAAATAAAGATGAGGAAGCTGAGACTTCGAGGTATTTTGCCCAAGGTCACATAATTATAGTAATAGCAGAGCCAGGATTGAGTTGATTTGTGGAAAGCTTTAGACTTGGCTGCTGTCAGTGTCACCCCTGGCCTAGCACTAAATAAGGTCTCTCCCTCTCTTCCTGTCTCCCTTTCTCTCACACACTAAAGTTAATTATTTAATGCCCATAATATATATCTTGAGCATGGCATTTTGCAGCACTGAGCTTTAAACAGTGCATGTTTAAATACATTTAATCCAATGAATATTTCAAGGTAATTAATCTCCACAGGGTGAGAGAATGCTCAGGTTTCCCAGCACATCATAATACATCTGAATCAGCTGAGGAAATGATTTGCACACGCTGCAGTAGGTTGAAAAGAAAGATTCACTTAAAGACTTAGAGCCGACTCCCTGGTGATAATTAGCCAACATGCTGCACGGGGAAGAGTTAAGGCACCGCCTAGTGGCTGAAAGTATTTATGCAAGCAGAGAATATGGCTAACAACGCAAGACACCTGTTGGTTTTGGGTTTTTTGGAAGGGGTGTCCTGCAAATGTCTTGTGTATTCACAACATACATATACATATATACACATATATGATTCTGTGTATAAAACATACATCACTACTTTAATGGGGATGAGAGTAGGGTAGGGATAAGAATGGGTGACAATTATGGGAACATACCCACATGCCCCTGCATGGATCCTGTAACCCTTCTGTGAGGTGTTGAAATGACTGTTGAAGGATTAAGTTAAGGCCATAGAACTCCATGAAGTTAATAGCCCTTCAGTGATTTCCAACCCGTGACATGACATTAGTCATAGTAATAGCCGCCATCAACTGAAGGTTTATGGTTGTGACCATGTATCTATATAAGTATGTTATATGCCAGAGAGAGAGAGAGAGAGAGATTGATTTAATCCTCTTGTTGGTCCTATGAGAATTAGTATCATTATTCCATGTTGCAGATAAAAAAAAGAAAACTGAAGCAACTTGCCCAAGTTCACACAACTGGCCAAAGCCAGGCCTACTGACTCTTGAATCCATAATTAGCCTTATATCACACTCCTTTGAGTCTCAGAGCCCACTGCATTGAGCTTGTGCTAGCAGCATCAGATCAACCAATGCTTATTATGTATCCACTTGCTGCACGCTGCTGCGCTGGGACCGTTGCAGGAACACCTACACACAAAATACAAAGCCTATGCTCAAGCATAAAATAGTTTTATCACACAAGCTAATGCAAAAAGGCTTAAAAAGTTAAGTAACAGCAAAAAAACTCAACCCATATATTTAAGCTGACAGAACAACCTTAGAAGATAAAGCATTAAGATAATGCTTGTTTAATTGCCAACTACTAATATTGATAAGACTTATCAGGTCAGTTCATGGCATATAAGAGGTGGGTTTTGAAAGCTAGATAGGGTTTAGGTGGGCTGGAGGGGCAGGTAGTGCTTTCCTGGGAGGAGGCTACCCCAGGGTGTCATGAAACATTGTAAATTAACCACAAAACACTGGGCTGGGCGCCTGGAGCACAAAGGTTCAGCCACTGTGTTGCTGGACATGCTTATACAAGCTACACTTCCCTCTTTGTACCTCAGTCTCTTCGTTTGCAAATTGAGGGTGCTGAACCCCTAAGAATCTCATTGGTCTAAATTCCTGTAATTCCGTAAGTCTGGAAATGTGAACTGAGTTAGTCCCTAAGGGACTACAGAATGTTGGGGGATTTAGTTGGTGGTGAAGAGACTGAGCTGTCCACTTCACCTGCTCGTCACCTGGAAGAAGAGGCAAGCCTCTCACCCACACTCATAAACATGCCAAGGGCTCCCCTTCATGGTCAATGGTAGCACACCCTCTGTGGTGGTCTGGAGAACCAAAGACCTGCAGCACCATTACCTACATGGTGGTTATGGCATTTCATAAAAAGATATTTTTCTGGCATCACAACTTGGTGCCATACATACATCACTGTGTAATAGGAGGAATACAACACAGTATGGATGGGAGCCCCCCACCCTGACAAGTAGAGCTAATTGGTTATTTTTCCATGAATGATCTGAAGTTCCCAAAGCACACATGCCAACTTCTATTTCCACACCTTTGAACATGCTGCTCTTTCTGCTAGGAACAAACACACTCATACTCATCCACACACGTCTGTGCATATATATCTTTATTTACAAAATTCACTGTCATTTATTCAGTTCTTTTTAAAATTGAAATTCAAGTTAGTTAACATACAGTGTAGTATTGGTTTCTGGAGTAGAATTTAGTGATTCATCACTTACGTATAACACCTAGTGCATATCCCAACAAGTGCTCTCCTTAATATCCATCACCCATTTAGCCCATTCCTCCACTCACCTTCCCTTCAGCAACCCTCAGTTTGCTTTCTGTATTTAAGAGTCTTTTATGGTTTGCCTCCCTCTCTGTTTTTATATTAAGACATGAAACCATTAAAATCCTAGAGGAGAACACAGGCAGCAATGTTTTTGACATCAGCCACAACAACTTCTTACTAGACATGTCTCCAGAGGTAAGGGAAACAAAAGCAAAAATGAACCATTGGGACCTCATCAAGATTAAAAACTTCTGAACAGCAAAGGAAACAATCAACAAAACTAAAAGGCAACTGATGGAATGGGAGAAGATATTTGCAAATAACATATCAGATAAAGGGTTAGTATCCAAGATCTATAGAGAACTTATCAAATTCAACACCCAAAACACAAATAATTCAGTGGGAAATGGAGAGACATGAATAGACACTTCTCCAAAGAAGACATCCAGATGGCTAACAGACACATGAAAAGATGCTCAACATCAATCATCATCAGAGAAATACAAATCAAAACCACACTGAGATACCACCTCACACCTGTCAGAATGGCTAACATTAACAACTCAGGAAACAACAGATGTTGGTGAGGATGCAGAGAAAGAGGATCTCTTTTGCACTGCTGGTGGGAATGCAAACTGGTGCAGCCACTCTGGAAAACAGTATGGAGGTTCCTCAAAAAGTTAAAAATAGAACTACCCTACGACCGAGCAATTACACTACTAGTTATTTTTTCAATACAAAAATGCTGATTCAAAAGGGGCACATGCACCCAGTGTTTATAGCAGCACTATCAACAATAGCCAAATTATGGAAAGAGCCCAAACGTATGTGTGTGTATATATCTATATCTATATCTATATCTATATCTATATCTATATCTATATCTATATATATATCTCCATATAACCATAAGAGACTATTCAGTTCTTACCAATGGGCGGGCACACACACACACACACACACACACACACACACAATGGAATACTACTCAGCAATCAAAAATAATGAAATCTTACCATTTGCAATAATGTGGATGGAACTAGAGTGTATTATGCTAAGCGAAATAAGTCAGTCAGAGAAAGACATATGTGGAATTTACGGAACAAAACAGATGAACATAGGGGAAGGGAAGGAAAAATAAAATAAGATAAAAACAGAGAGGGAGGCAGACCATAAGAGACTATTCAGTTCTTACCAATGGGTAAAAATCCCAGACCACAGCTCAGAAGCATAAGAAATGTAACATTGATTTTTCCAAAATTCAAAACAGATTCTAGTCTGAGCCCCTATTCTGCTAAGTGAATAGCCACTTTGGAGGGTCTGTCCAACCTACTGATTACATTTAGATATGGTGGCAGAATGAGAGGGACTGATGTAATACCTTTGACATTTCCTGTCCATGCTGGCTTGAGAAGTCTCCAAACCCATCTGTCCAGCAAGGCGACATGGCAATTGAGTTGCACAAGTCTACTTGGCAATTCTGTGATCTTTCTCTCAGGGATACATCCAAAAGTTCAGAAGAGGAGTACCTTTTTCTATAGGACCCAGGAGTAGCTGTGAATTACCGCCCTGCCTGCCCCTTCCCCTGAATCCTTCCTAATTTTAAAAGCTAGAAGCCTTCAGATGGCTTCATAGCATAAGAACTTAGTCCAGTCACAAGAAGACACCAGACAGGTTGGTAATGAGAAACATTAAGCAAAACAGCGGATCTTTGGCAATATCAAGGTCATGAAAGACAAGGAAGGACTGAGGAACAATTGGGGCTGGTCACAGAGCAGGGAGAAATGACAACTAAATGCAATGTAGGATCCTGAATGGGACCCTGGAACAACAAAAAAACAATGTTACTGGCAAAACTAGCAAAACGTGAATGGAGTCTTGAATTTGGTTAATAGTATTGTACCACTGTGAATTTCCTAGTTCTGATATTTTACTATGTTTACACATGATTTTAACATTTGGGAGTGTATATGTGAAGAATATATGGGAACTACTTTTTTTGCAGTTTTTCTATAAGTCTAAAGTAGTTCAAAATAAAAAGCTCAATAAAAAACTACTTGTTTAGGGCGCCTGGGTGGCGCAGTCGGTTAAGCGTCCGACTTCAGCCAGGTCACGATCTCGCGGTCCGTGAGTTCGAGCCCCGCGTCAGGCTCTGGGCTGATGGCTCAGAGCCTGGAGCCTGTTTCCAATTCTGTGTCTCCCTCTCTCTCTGTCCCTCCCCCGTTCATGCTCTGTCTCTCTCTGTCCCAAAAAAATAAAATACACGTTGAAAAAAAAAATTAAAAAAAAAAAAAAAACTACTTGTTTAAAGTTCTAGGCCAGTAGTTCACAATTAATATAAGTTGTTTTATAAATGATGAAATACATGGTTTGAACAATACTTTTCATTTTTGAGCAATACTTTTAAAAAGTATTACTTTTAAAAATTGAATTTTTAATTATGAGATCATTGTAAATTCACATGCAGCTGTAAGAAAGAATGCAGAGATCTCATGTACAGTTTTCCAGTTTTCCTAATGGTAACATCTTTTCAAAAAAATTTTTTTAATATTTATTTATTTTTGAGAGAGACAGAGCGTGAGCAGAGGAGGGGCAGAGAGAGGGAGACACAGAATCCGAAGCAGGCTCCAGGCTCCGAGCTGTCAGCACAGAGCCCGACACGGGGCTCGAAGTCATGAACCGTGAGATCATGAGCTGAAGTCGGATGCTTAACTGACTGAGCCACCCAGGCGTGCCCTTAATGGTAACATCTTATAAAACTATGGTGTAATATCACAATTAGGATATTAGCACTGATACAGTCAAGATACAGAACTTTACTGTACCCAAGCATTCCTAATGCTGTCCTTTTAGCCACACCTACTTCCCTCTTACCCTTGGGATCCTTAACCCCTACTAGTCTGTTCTCCATTTCTATAATCTTGTCATTTCATCCATACATGCTGTATGAAATCATACAGTATGTAACCTTTTGGAGTTGGCTTTTTTCACTCAGCATTATTCTCTAGAGATTCATTCAGGTTGTCACATGTATCAGTTGTTCATTCTTTTGCACTGCTGAATAATGTTCTATGGTGTAGGTGTGCTACAGATTGTTTAGGCATTCACTTGTTGAGGGACAGCTGGATTGTTTCCAGTTTGGGCTGTTACAAATAAAGCCGCTATAAACATTTGTGTGCAGGTTGTTGTCCGAACATAAGTTTCATTCTCTTATAGAAGCTGAATACAATGGCTAAGCTGTAGAGTAGATGCTTGTTTAGCTTTTTTTTTTTTAATGTTTATTTTTATTTTTGAGAGAGAGAGATGAAGAGAGAAAAGGGGAACAGAGGATCTGAAGCAGGCTCTGCACTGACAACAGAGAGCCCAATGCAGGGATCTAATGCACAAACCACAAGAGCTGATGTTGGATGCCTACCTGAGCCACCCAGGTGCCCCTGTTTAGTTTTTTTTTTTAAGAAACTGCCATGGGGTGCCTGGATGGCTCAGACCATTAAGCATCCGACTTCAGTTCAGGTCATGATCTTGCCATCTGTGAGTTCAAGCCCCGCATCAGGCTCTGTGCTGACAGTTTAGAGCTTGGAGCCTGTTTCAGATTCTGTCTCCCTCTTTCTGCCCCTCCCCCACTCCCACTGTGTCTCAAAAATGAATAAACGTTAAAAAATCTTTTTAAAAAAAAAGAAACTGCCAAACTGTTTTCCTGAGTGCTCTTTCTATTTTACATTCCACCAGCAACGTATGAGTGGTCCATTTGCTCTGCATCCTAATCAGCGTTTTAGCCATGCTGATTAGTGTGTAGTGATCTCATGTTTTAATTTGCATTTTCCTAATGGATAATGATGAACATCTTTTCATGTGTTTATTGCCTTCTGCATATACTTTTTGGTGAAATCTCTCTTCTTGTGGTTTGCCATCTTATAATTGGATTATTTGTTTGTTTTACAGTTAACTTTTGAGCATTCTTTATATATTCTAGATACTAGTCCTTTGTCAGATACGTGGTATATACATATTTCTCCCAGTCTGTACCTTGTCTTTTTTATTCTCTTACAAGGTCTTTCACAGAGCAAAAGTTTTCAGTTTTGATGAAGTCAAATTTGTCAATTTTTTTCTTTTATGGATTGAGTTTTTGGTGTCAAATCTAAGAACTCTTTGCATAGTTCTAGATTTAAAGATTTTCTCCTATTTTTCCTTTTCTGTAAAAGCTCTACAGTTTTATGTTTTACATTTAAGTCTGTGATCCACTTGAAATTTATTTTTATAGAAAGAATGAGACTTAGACTGAGTTCCTCTTTTTTTTTCTCCCATAAATATCCAACTGCTCTAGTACCATTTGTTGAAAGAGCTGAAGTTCTACAAATTGAATTGTTTTTGCACTTTTGTTAAAATCAGTCAGGCATATTTGTGTGCATCTATTTCTGGGTTCTCTATTCTGTCCCACTGATCTATGTGGATATCCCTCCTCCAATACCATGTAACCTTGATTACTGTAGATATATAACAAGGCTTCATGGTCTTATATATGACTGAATTATATATGCCATAATATATCATTGTAATGAGGTTTTTTTGTGTCTTTAAGTTCATGAGTGATATTAGTCTGTAAGGTGGGATTTTTTGTATTGTTTTCGCCTAGTTTTGGTATTAGGGTAATACTAGCTTTATAAAGTGAAGTAGAAAGTCATCTTGTTTCCTTTTCCTAGAAAAGATTGTGCAGAATTAGTGTTAATTCTTTAAACATTTGGTAGGAGGGCACCTGGGTGGCTCAGTCAGTTGAGCATCTGACTCTTGATTTTGGCTCAGGTCATGATCCTAGGGTCATGAGATGGAGACCTGTGTTCTCTGTGCTGAGTGTAGACCTTGCTTAAGACTCTCTCCCTCTCTCTCTCTCTCTCTCTCTCTCTCCCTCCCTCTCTCCCACCCCCCTCCCTCTGCCCCTCTCCCCTGCTTGCATGTGCTTTCTCTCAAATAATAATAATAATAATAATAATAATAATAATAATAAACATTTGGTAGAATTCTCCAGTGAAACTATTTGGGCCAGAAGCTTTTATTTTGGGGAGTTTTATGTTATTTTTAATTTTTAAAAAATTTTTTAATGTTCATTTATTTTTGATAGAGAGAGAGAGCGTGAAGGGGGAGGGGCAGAGAGAGAGGGAGACACAGAATCCAAAGCAGGCTCCAGGCTCTGATCTGTCAGCACAGAGCCTGACGTGGGGCTCGAACTCATGGACTGTGAGATCATGACCTGAGCCGAAGTCAGACACTCAACCGACTGAGCCACCCAGGCACCCCTGTGTTTTTTAAATTTTTTAATGTTTATTTATTTTTGAGAGAGAGAGAGAGAGAGAGAGAGAGAGAGTAGGGGAAGGGCAAAGAGAAAGGAAGACACAGACTCCAAAGCAGGCTCCAGGCTCTGAGCTGTCAGTGCAGAGCCCAACATGGGGCTCGAACTCATGAACTATGAGATCATGACCTGAGCCAAAGTTGGACACTTAACCAACTGAGCCACCCAGGCGCCCCATCTTTTTGGGAGTTATAAAATTATGACTCAATTTCTTTAGTAGTCACAAAGCTATTCAAATTGTCTGTTTTATATTAGTTACAAGTTGTGATCACTTCTGTTTCTTGTAGAAATTAGTCCATTTTGTGTAAGTGTTCATATTTATGTAGAGTTGTTTTTAGTATTCCTTTATTATCCTTTTGATGACTGAAAAGTCTGTAATGATAGCCCCTGGTCATTGCCAATATTGGTAATTTGTATCCCTTCTTTTTTTCTGTCAGTCTTGCTAGAGATTTATCTATTTTATTGATCTTTTCAAAGATTAGCTCTTTATTACATTGATTTTTCTCTATTATTTTCTGTTTCAATGTCATTGATTTCTATTCTTACAGAACAGAATTCTTTTTCCTTCTTGTCTTAGGTTTATTTTGCTCTTCTTTTTCTAGGTACTTGAGGTGAAAGCTTATATTACTGATTTGAGACTTTTCCCCTTTGCTAATGTAAGCATTTAGTGCTATAAATTTCCCTGTCAGCAATGCTTCCAAAATGTTGGTACATTTCATTTTTATTTTTATTTTAATTCCATTCATTGGATTTCTTTTCCCTTGACACTTCTGTGACTAATGATTATTTAGATGTGTATTGTTTAGTTTTCAAGTGTTTGGAGAGTTTCCTGTTATCTTTCAGTTATGATTTCTAGTTTGACTCAATTGTCAAAGCATACACTGTATCATTTCAAATTCTTTCAATTTTTTTTCAAAAAATTGTTCTATGGCTCAAGATATGGTCCATCTTGGTACATATCCTGTGGGTTTGGAAAGAATGTGTATTCTGGAATTGTTTGGTAGCCCGGTCTGTATATGTTGATTAGATCATATTTGTTGATGGTGGTGTTGAGTTCATAGCTCTTCTGTGTCCTTGATGACTTCCTGTCTATTGCTTCATCAGTTGTTGAGAAAGGAGTGTTGAAATCTCCAATTATAATTGTGGGTTTGTATCATTCTCTTTTTAGTTCTACCACTTTTTGGCTCACATACTTTGTGGCTCTAATGTTTGGTGTACACCTATTTAGGATTGCTGTGTCTTTTTAGTGGATTGATCCTGTTATCATTATATGTCTCTGTCTCTGGCAATTTTCTGTGCTCTGAAGTATATTTTACCTGAAATAATATAACTACTTCTGCTTTCTTTTGACTAATGTGTGTATGATATATCTTATTCCATCCTTTTACTTTCAATCTGCCTATGTCATATTTGAAATGAACTTCTTGCAGATAACATATAGCTGGGTCAGTTTTTAATCCTTGTCCTTTAATTAGTGTATTTAGAAAATTTATATTTAATGTAATTATTGATCTGTCAAAACTTAAGTTTTCATTTTATTTTTTGTTTCCTTTTTGCTCTGCTTTTCACTTTTCTGTTCCCTTTTTCCTGCCTTCCTGTGGGTTACTTGAACTTTTTTAAGAATTCCATTTTGGGAGAACCTGGCTGCCTCAGTCAGTAGAGCATGCAACACTTGATTTCAAGGTCATGAGTTTAAGTCCCCTATTGGGCATAGAGCTTACTTTAAAAAAAAATCCATTTGGGTTTTTCAAGATGGTGGAGCAGCATAGAAGTTCTCAGCTTGTCTCGTTTCTGAAAGACAGCTTGATCAACACCAAACCATTTTGCACATGTAGGGAATTGATCTGAGGATTAACACAACAATCTGAATGACTTGAGTCACAGAACTCAGCAGGTATACAGTACAGAGAGGTGATCTGAGGGAAAGAAAAGCTGTGGAGGGAGCTGTTTTTGCAGAGAGAGGACAGTGAGAAGGCAGGAAGAGTGCAGTGCACCTGAAGAGTACAGGAAAAGTACTCCCCCCAAAAGTAACTGTAGAGAAAGAGTGAAAATTCACAAGGGACCGAACAAGAAATATGTTCCCCAAAACCATTGACAGGGAGAACGGAGAGGGTTTCAATACCATAAGGCTTCTATAAAACAGAGTTGCAAATTCTGGAGCTCAATACCTGGCAGTGCTTTGGTGAGGAAGCAGGGTGAGTCCCCAGGAGTGGGTAGCAGTGTCTGAAGGGTCCATGGGCCACATGGGAGGAAGCAGTTCAACTCCCTGGAGGGTATTTGGTAGTGGCCATACAGCTTGTCCACAGGCAAATGTCCCAGAAGACCCCAGGGAGCAACCATGTTTGCTGGTATTGGGACAAAGACATCAGAATGTGGTGAAACCTGGCGCTGTGTGTTGTGGTTTGCTGTAATCTTTGAACCTCTGCTGCTAGGGGATTGCACAAACGTTTTCTGGAGCAAGCCGGCACCTGACCATTGCTCAGCGAGGCCCTCCCCTAGAGGGTTAGAGTGAATACAAGCCACAGGGTTCTCTGAAGTGAGGGGTTTGGAAACACAGCCACATCTGAGATAAAACTCTGGAGGGAGGTGCCACCTGGCAGGCTGACAGCTTGGACATGGACGGGGTAGAATTGAGGACATGGACAGGGTAGAATTGAGAATGAGAAAAAGGAGGAGTGCTTGATTGTGGGTTGGTGAAAGCACATAGTTCCAGCGTCAGAGACTAGGAACCTGGGTGAAGCCATTTCCACCTTCCTGCCCATGCACATACACACGAAACTGATGCACCCCAGTAAACTAAGCCAGGACACCTAGTGGAGAATGGAGCCATTACACCAAGCTCCACCCAGCTGCGCTCTGCAAGCACATGCCCTAGATCAGCACAACCCTCTCCAGCAGCTTACTGTATGGACTATAGAGTGCTTCATAGTTTGAGTTCTAGGGGAAACTGGATGTAACAATTTGGGTTTTGTTCTGTTTGTTGGCTCATCTGTTTGGTTTTGTCTGTTTGCTTGTTGCTTCTGTCTTTGTTTAAATTGTTTTTTTTTTCCCCTTTTTCTTGGATACAGAAAGAGAAAATTTTATTTTTTATTTTCTTTAAGATTTTTTCTTTCTTTTTACTATATTTTTAATTTTTTATAATTTTTTTATTATATTTTGCTTCATTCCATTTTATTCTATACATTTTTAAAATTTTTCTTACCTTTTATATTTTTTTCTTTTCTTTTCTTTTTTTCTTTCCCTTTTTTCTCCATTCTATCAAGCTTCTTTCAACAACCAGACCATAACACACATAGCATATAGCTTCCTTTATTTGATTTTTTGTGTTGTTTTTAATTCTTGATTTTATTCTTTTTCTTCCTCCAAAATGGTAAAATGAAGGAATTCACCCCAAAAGAAAGAACAGGAAGAAATGATAGCCAAGAGCTTAATCAACACAGATATAAGCAAGATGTCTGAACTAGAATTTAGAACCACAATAAGAATACTAGCTGGGATTGAAAAAAACATAGAATCCCTTTATGTGGAGATAAAAGAAGTAAAATATAGTCAGGATGAAATTTAAGATGCTTTAAGTGTGGGGCTCCTGGATGGCTCGATCGGTTGAGTGTCCAACTCCGGCTCAGATCATGATCTCTCAATCCATGAGTTTGGGCCCCAAGTCGGGCTCTGTGCTGACAACTCAGAGCCTGGAGCCTGCTTTGAATTCTGGGTCTCCCTCTCTCTCTGCCACCCCCCACTCATGCTTTCTCTCTCTCTCTCTCTCTCTCTCTCTCTCTGTCAAAAATAAATAAACATCAAAAAAATAGTAAAATAAAATGTTATAAGCAAAATGCAATCTCAAATGGATGCTACGGCAGCAAGCATGGATGAAGCATAGCAGCGAATGAGCAATACAAAAGACAAAATTATAGAGAATAATGAAGCAGAAAAAAAGTGGGAAACTAAGGCAAAAGAGCACAATACAAGAATTAGAGAACTCAGTGACTTGTTAAAAAGGAATAACATCTAAATCATAGGTGTCCCAGAAGATGAAGAGATAGAATAAATGGGCAGAAGGTTTATGTGAACAAATTATATCAGAAAACTTTCCTAATTTGAGGAAAGTCACAGACATCAAAATCCAAGAAGCACAGAGAACTCCCATTAGATTCAACAAAAACTGACCATCAACAAATCATGTCATAGTCAAATTCACAAAATATACAGACAAAGAAAGAATTATGAAAGCAGCAAGGGAAAAAAAGTCCTTAATCTATAAGGGAAGACAGATCAGGTTTGCAGCAAACTTATCCACAGAAACTTGGCAGAAAGGAGTGGCAGGATATATTCAATGTGCTGAATCAGAAAAATATGCAGCCAGGGATTCTTTATCTAGCAAGGCTGTCATTCAAAATAGAAGGAGAGAGGGGCGCCTGGGTGGCTCAGTTGGTTGGGTGTCCGACTTCAGCTCAGGTCATGATCTCACAGTCCATGAATTCAAGTCCCGCATCAGGCTCTGTGCTGACAGCTCAGAGCCTGGAGTCTGTTTCAGATTCTATGTCTCCCTCTCTCTCTCTGCCCCTCCCCTACTCATGCTCTGTCTCTCTCTGTCTCAAAAATAAATTTAAAAAAACATTTAAAAAATGGAGAGATAAAAAGTTTACCAGACAAACAAAAATTATAGGAGTTTGTGACCACTAAACCAGCCCTGCAAGAAATTTTAAGGAGGACTCTCTGAGTGGAGAAAAGATGGAATAAAACAAAAAATACCAAAAGCAACAAAGATTAGACAGGACCAGAGAACATCACCAAAAATTCCAACTCTACAGGCAACACAATGGCACTAAATTCATATCTTTCAGTAATCACTCTAAATGTCAATGGACTAAACACTCCAATCAAAATACATAGGGTATCAGAATGGATAAGAAAACAAGACCCATCTATATTCTGCTTCCAAGAGACACACTTTAGACCTAAAGACACCTTTAGATTGAAAGTAAGGGGATGGAAAACCATCTATCACACTGATGGTCACCAAAAGAAAGCTGGAGTAGCCATACTTATAACAGACAAACTACATTTTATTTATTTATTTTTAATGTTTATTTATTTTGAGGGAGAGAGAGACAGAGTGTGAGCAGGAGAGGGGCAGAGACAGAGGGAGACACAGCATCTGAAGAAACCTCCAGCCTCTGAGCTGCCAGCACAGAGCCAAATTCACAAACTGTGAGATCATGACCTAAGCCGAAGTAGGGCACTTAACCGACTGAGACACTCAGGCACCCCAAGACAAACTACATTTTAAAATAAAGACTGAAAAATGAACAGATCAAGAGACCATAGATGCTAGAGAGGATGTGGAGAAATGGGAACACTCTTGCACTGTTGGTGGGAATGCAAACTGGTATAGCCACTCTGGAAAACAGTGTGGAGGTTCCTCAAAAAATTAAAAATAGATCTACCTATGACCCAGCAATAGCACTGCTAGGAATTTACTCAAGGGATACAGGAGTACTGATGCATAGGGGCACTTTGTACCCCAATGTCTATAGCAGCACTCTCAACAATAGCCAAATTATGGAAAGAGCCTAAATGTCCATCAACTGATGAATGGATAAAGAAGTTGTGGTTTATATATACAATGAAATACTACTTGGCAGTGAGAAAGAATGAAATATGGCCTTTTGTAGCAACATGGATGGAACTGGAGGGTATTATGCTAAGTGAAATAAGTCATACAGAGAAAGACAGATACCATATGTTTTCACTCTTATGTGGATCCTGAGGAACTTAACAGAAGACCATGGGGAAGGGGAAGGGAAGAAAAAAAAAAAGTTAGACAGGGAGGGAGCCAAACCATAAGAGACTCTTAAAAACTGAGAATAAACTGAGGGTTGATGGGGGGATGGGAGGGAGGGGAAAGTGGGTGATGGGCATTGAGGAGGGCATCTGTTCGGATGAGCACTGGGTGTTGTATGGAAACCAATTTGACAATAAATTTCATATTAAAAATAATAAAATAAAATAAAGACTGTAAAATAGGGGAATAAGGGCATTATATCATAAGTAAGGGCTCTATCCACCAAGAAGATCTAACGATTGTAAACATTTATGCCTCCAAAGTGAAAGCACACAAATATATAAATCAATTAGTCACAAACATAAAGACACTCATTGATAATAATATCATAATAGTAGGGGAATTCAACACCCCACTTACAGCAATGGACACATCATCTGAGCAGAAAATCAACAAGGAAACAATGGCTTTGAATGACACACTGGACCAGATAGACTTAACAGATATATTCAGAACATTTCATCCTAAAGCAGCAGAATACACTTCTTCTCGAGTGCACGTGGAACATACTCCAGAATAGATCACATACTTGGACATAAATCAGCCCTAAACAAGTACAAAAAGATAGAGATCATACCATGCATATTTTCAAACCACAATGCTATGAAACTTGAAATCAACCACAAGAAAAAGTTTGGAAAGACCATGAATACTTGGAGATTAAAGAACGTCATACAAAAAAAAAAAGAATGGGTGAACCAAGAAATTAAAGAGGACATTAAAAAGTACATGGAAGCCAATGAAAATGAAAATATGACAGCCCCAAACCTCTGGGATGCAGCAAAGGCTGTCATAAGAGGGAAATAATAGCAATTCAGTCCTTCCTAAAGAAGGAAGAAAGATTTCAGATACACAACCTAACCTTACACTTTAAAGAGCTAGAAAAAGAACAGCAACTAAAACCCATAACCAGTAGAAGACAGGAAATAATAAAGATTAGAGTAGAAATCAATGATACCAAAAACAAAACAAACCATTAGAACAGATCAATGAAATCAGGAACTGGTTCTTTGACAGAATTAACAAAATTGATAAATCTCTAGCCAGACTTCTCAAAAAGGAAAGAGGAACCAAATAAATAAAATCATGAATGAAAGAGGAGAGATCATAACCAACATTGCAGAAATAGAAACAATAAGAAGGGAATATTATGAGCAATTATATGCCAACAAATTGGGCAATCTGGAAGAAATGGGCAAACTCTTAGAAACATATAAACTACCAAAACTGAAACAGGAAGAAATAGAAAATTTGAACAGACCCATAACCAGTAAAGATATTGAATTAGTAATCAAAAATCTCCCAACAAACAAGAGTCCAGGGCCAGATGGATTTCCAGGGGAATTCTACCAAACATTTAGAGAAGAATTAACCCTA
This sequence comes from Neofelis nebulosa, assembly GCF_028018385.1. NCBI lineage: Eukaryota > Metazoa > Chordata > Mammalia > Carnivora > Felidae > Neofelis > Neofelis nebulosa. The sequence goes on along the minus strand of NC_080786.1, from coordinate 35,052,965 downwards.
TTCCTTTGAAGCTGTTCCAAAAAAAAAAAAAAAATAGAAATGGGAGGTAAACTTCCAAACTCATTCTATGAGGCCAGCATTACCTTGATTCCAAAACCAAAGACCCCACTAAAAAGGAGAACTACAGACCAATTTCCCTGATGACCATGGATGCAAAAATTCTCAACAAGATACTAGCCAACCAGATCCAACAATACATTAAAAGAATTATTCACCAAGTGGGATTTATCCCTAAGACGCAGGGCTGGTTCAATATCCACAAATCAATCAATTGCCAAAGGAATTCTGAAAAAGAAAACCAAAGCTGCAGGCAGCACAATTCCGGACTTCAAGCTGTATTACAAAGCTGTAATCATCAAGACAGTATGGTGCTGTCACAAAAACAGACACATAGACCAATGGAACAGGATAGAGAACCCAGAAACTTGTTTTCTGTTTGTTCCTTTGTTTTATTTTTTAGATTCTACATGTAAGTGAAATGATATGGTGTTTGTCTTTCTCTGTCTGACTTATTTCACTTAGCACAATACCCTCTAGGTCCATCCATGTTGTTGCAAATGGCAAAATCTCATTCTTTTCATGGCGGAGTAATATTTTGTTGTATATATGTCACATCTTCTTTATTCAATCATCTATTTGTAGACACTTGTGTTGCTTCCACATCTTGGCTATTATAAATATTACTGCAACAAACATAGGGGTGCATATATCTTTTCAAATTAGTGTTTTCGTGGGGTGCCTGGGTGGCTCAGTTGGTTAAACACCCAACTCTTGGTTTTGGCTCAGGTCATGATTTTCCAGTTCATGAGTTTGAGCTCCATGTCAGGCTCTGTGCTGACAGTGCAGAGCCTGCTTGGGATTCTCTCTCTCCTTCTCTCTCTGCCCCTCCCCCCCCAAATAAATAAATAAACTTAAAAAAAATAGTGTTTTTGTTTTCTTTGGGTAAATACCCTGTAGTGGAATTACTGGGTCATGTGGTATTTCCATTTTTAATTTTATAGGAAACTCCATACTGGTTTGTATAGTGGTTGCATCAATTTACATTCCTGTCAACAGTACATAAGTTGTCCTTTTTCACCACATCCTCACCAGCACTTGTTATTTTTTGTCCTTTTGATATGAGCCATTCTGACAGGTATGAGGTAATAGCTTACTGTAGTTTTGATTTGTATTTCCCTGATGACTGTAATGTTGAGTGTCTTTTCACATGTCTGTTGCTCATCTGTATGTCTTCAAAAAAAAGGTCTATTTAGGTCCTCTGCCAATTTTTTTTTTTAATTTTTTTTTCAACGTTTTTTATTTATTTTTGGGACAGAGAGAGACAGAGCATGAACGGGGGAGGGGCAGAGAGAGAGGGAGACACAGAATCGGAAACAGGCTCCAGGCTCTGAGCCATCAGCCCAGAGCCTGACGCGGGGCTTGAACTCACGGACCGCGAGATCGTGACCTGGCTGAAGTTGGACGCTTAACCGACTGCGCCACCCAGGCGCCCTGGTCCTCTGCCAATTTTTAATCAGACTATTTGTTTCCTTGGTGTTGAATTGTACAAGTTCTTTATGCATTTTTGATATTAACCTCTCATCAGATATATCATTTGCAAATATCTTCTCCCATTGAGTAGGTTGCTTTTTCACCTTGTTAATGGTTTTCTTCTCTGTAGAAAAGCTTTTTTTTTTTAATTTTGTTGTAGTCCCAATAGTTTCTTTTTACTTTTATTTCCCTTGTGTGAGGAGACATATCTAGAAAAATGTTGCTATGGTTGATGTCAAAGGCATTACTGCTTATGTTTTCTTCTAGGAGTTTTATGTTTTCACATTTAGGTCTTTAATCCATTTTGAGTTTATTTTTGTGTGTGGAATAAAAAGGGGTCCACTTTCATTCTTTTGTATGTGGCTGTCCAGTTTTCCCAGCACCATTCATTGAAGACACGATTTTCCCCTATTGTATATTCTCACCTTCTTTGTCATAGATTAATTGACAAAATAAGTATGGCTCTCTATTCTGTTCTACCACTCTATGTGTCTATTTTTGTGCAAGCATCATTACATAGTAATCAAAGTAGTATACCTTGAAATCTAGTGGTGTGACACCTCCAGCTTTGTTTTTCTTTCTCAAGATTGCTGTGGCTTCCATTATGGTTGGGGTTTTTTTGTTTGTTTGTTTGTTTTGTTTTTTGGGTTTTTTTTTTTTTACTATATCTCCTTGTATAGCTTTTTTAGTGGTTAGTCTAGGTGTTACACTACGTATGTATAACATCACAATCTACTGATATCTTTTATCACTTCAAGTGAAGTGTAGAAACTTTATCTCCCTTCACATATTTTTACCCTCTCCCACCTATGATATAATTGTCTTAAATAGCTCCTCCACATGCATTTAGAACAATAGAAGAAAGTGGTAAAAGTTTTGCTTTAATTATCAAACATAATATAGAAAAATGAAAAAAGAAAAGTCTATTGTGTTGACCCATATTTTTGTTTGCTGTGGGTTTTTTTTTCTTTCCTGATGTTTCACCGTTCTTTTGCTTATCATTTCATTTCTGTTGTGAGAAATTCCTTTGGCCATTCTTTTAGAGTAGGCCTGCTGGTGACAAATTTTCTTAATTTTCCTTCATCTGAGAATGTCTTGATTTTTCCCTTCAATCCTGAAGGCTATTTTTGCTGGATACAGGATTCTGGGTTTATAGTTTTTTCTTTTAGCATATGAAAAATGTGCTACTTTCTTTTTTTATATTAAATATAATTTAATGTCAAATTGGTTTCCATATAACACCCAGTGCTCATCCCAACAGTGCCGTCCTCAATGCCCATCACCCACTTTCCCCTCTCTCCTACCCCCCATCAACCCTCAGTTTGTTCTCAGTATTTAAGAGTCTCTTATAGTTTGCTTCCTTCTCTGTCTGTAATTTTTCCCCCCTTCCCCTCCCCTATGGTCTTCTGTTAAGTTTTTCAGGATCCACATAAGAGTGAAAACATATGGTATCTGTCTTTCTCTGTATGACTTATTTCACTTAGCATAAAACCCTCCAGTTTCATCCACATTGCTAAAAATGGCCAGACTTCATTCTTTCTCACTGCCAAGTAGTATTTCATTGTATATATAAACCACATCTCTTTTATACATTTGTCAGTTGATGGGCATTTAGGCTCTTTCCATAATTTGGCTCTTGTTGAAAGTGCTGCTATAAACATTGGGATACAAGTGCCCCTATGCATCAGCACTCCTGTATCCCTTGGGTAAATTCCTAGCAGTGCTATTGCTGGGTCATAGGGTAGATCTATTTTCATTGCCTCCATGGTTTCTGATGAGAAAACTGTCATTCAAATTGTCTTTTCCCTATAAGTGTCGTTTCTCTCTTACTGCTTTCAAGATTTTTTTTCTTTGTCTTTAATTTTCCAAAATTTGACTATGATGTACTCTTGATATGGATTTCTTTGGGTCTATCATGTTTGGAGTTCTCAGTATCTGGAATCTGTTGGTTTATGTCTTTTGGCAAATTGGTAAGTTTCCAGATATTATTTCTTTGAATACTTTATCAGCCTCATTCTGTTTTTCCTCTCCTTCCAGGATTCTAATGATACAAATATTCTTCTTTGTTTCTTTACTGAGACTTTGTCTCCTTTTCATTTGTTTCAAGCATGTTCATAATTGCTCATGAAGCATTTTTATCATGGCTGCTTTAAACTCTTTGTCACATAATTCTACCATTTCAGACATCTTGGTGTTGACATCTATTGATTGTCTTTTTCCATTCACTTTGAAATGTTCCTAGTTCATGTTATGGTGTATGATTTTCAGTTGAAATCTGGACATTTTGAGTATTATGTTTGACTCTTATTTTAACTTTCTATTATGTTTGACTCTTATTTTAACCTTCTATTTTAGCCGACATCCTCTGATACTACTCTAGTGGCTGGGGGTCAAAGGAAAGAAGGGGATCTCATTATTGCCAGTTACAGGTGGAAGTCCAGGGTCACCACTTAACCTCCATTGATATCTGAGAGTAGGGTAGGCGGGAGCTCCTTGTTACTGTTAGATGGAGGTAAGAGTTCTAGATTGCCACTAGGCCCTACTGATACCTATCTAGCTTGGAGGGGTAGGAACATCTCATTATTGTCCCACATGGCCTCCACTAATAACATGGGGATGGAGGAGAGGGTGGCCTCCTTATGGCTAACTCTCCACTAGGCCTCCTCTTTTACCACCCCACTGGGAAGGAAGAGTACCTCATTAATGACAGGTAGATGTGGAAGTCAATGCTCCTGTATGGTCTCTGCTGACCCTGTGGTGAGGTGGGCCTCCTTATCATCCAGTGAAGATAAACTTTCCAGCTCTCTTCTGATATCACTACAGCAAGAGGGTTGGGACATCTCATTGCAGCTTGGTGAAGGTGGAAGTCTAGGCTCACTACTTAGTCTTTACTGACATAGTAGTTTTTCTGTGGTGTTTGGCTAGAGTGAAGGAGTTATCATCAAAAAGCTTGCTTTCTTTCTAGGCCGTCCCTTTCCTGGTCCATTGGTTAGTGAGAACAAACTTTTATTAGGGCTTTTTTTGTTTGTGCCCATTGGTGTTTACAGGTTGCTGGCTTCTTCAGCTCCAAGTATGGGATATATAGTACAAAAAAAAAAAAAATGGAGGAACTCACCATTGTGTCATTATTTGGGTCCCGAGGTGCCTAGCTGGTCTGTTATACTTAGAAAGAGGCATAGGGAAAAGTACATCTACTTCATTTTCCTGGAAGTGGAAGTCAAGTACTAATATTTACAAATTTTAAAACATCTTGAATTGTTGAATTCTCTAGTCTATGTCCTGAGTCCTTTCTTTTCTCACCTCTACCTACTCAGTGACTAGAAGGGACTCCTTGTATATCTGTTTTCACCAGGACATCTCATCCCTAGGGTAGTAATCATAGAGTAGTTGACCATGAATAAGGGTATTGGGGGATGGGAAAGTTGTAGCACAAAGGGTAAAAGGAAACATGAGGTGCAAAAAATGGGTTAATGTTTTTTGAAAGTTATCCTCATTTATAATATGTTTGTAACTCTTGCAGAAATTTATGAATTAGGTGCTATTATCATTTTACGTTAAAAAGACGTTGCTAGAGGTGGCAAACTTCCCCAAGGTAAGGAGACATGAAGAGATGGAGTCAGCTGTGTCTGTCCCTTTGTTAGGAAAGCAAAACAGAAGAAGTCCACTTACCTGCCACTGCTGTGATAACATGTCATAGGGCTGTTTCTCCTTGAAGGGAAATCTGGAAAGGCTGCTTGGTATTTAAAGTGGATGGCAATGGGGGCGCCTGGGTGGTTCAGCTGATTGAGCGTCCCACTTCAGCTCAGGTCGTGATCTCACGGTTTGTGGGTTTGAGCCCCGCATTGGGCTCTGTGCTGATGGCTCAGAGCCTGGATTCTGCTTTGGATTTTGTGTCTCCCTCTCTCCCTGCCCCTACCCTGCTCACGCTCTTTCTCTCAAAAACAAAAAAAAATAAACATAAAAAATATTTAAAGTGGATGGCAATAAGAAAGTTGGGATGCTGTTGGGCTGACCCATTATGTTTTTCTTCATCCATGACTGCTAACCAGGGGCCTCCTCCCTATAGAGGCTGGCAGAAATCTCTAGGGAATCTACTTCATTTTTAAAAGACACGTTCAACATGCTTCCATATTTGGAGACTTTAAAAATGAATAAGTTTAATGAAAATTAAACTTAACACCTACTTGTGAAAAATGTAATGTTCAACATAGGGGGTGAAAGAATATTTTATATTTACCCAAAGGGGGTATGCATGAATTTAAACAGATTAAAAAGCATGGTATCAGGAAGGAGCACCATAGGCACTATTAAGAGACACTATCTGTATCAGACGGAGTTCTTCAGCGAAACAGAGCCAACAGAATATATATAAAAAGAGCTTTATTGTGGGGAATTGGCTCACTTGACTGTGGAGGCTGAGAAGTCCCATGATCTGCTGTCTGCAAGTGAGAGACCCAGGAAAGCCAGTGGTGTAATTTAATCCAAGTCCGAAGGCCTAAGAACCAAGGAAGTTGATGGTATAAGTCTCAGCCTGAGGGCAGGAGAAGATGGATGTCTCTGCTCAAGCAGTCAGGCAGGGAGCAAATTTTCTTTTCCTCCATTTTTCTGTTCTATTCAGACCCTCAACAGATTGGATGATGCCGGCCCATGTTGAGGAGGGAAATCTGCTTTACTCGGCCCAATCCAAATGCTAATCTTATCTGGAAACACCCTCACGGACTCTCCCAGAAATAATATTTAGCCAAAAGGCTGAGCACCCTGTGATCTCATCAAGTTGACAAAATTAATCATCACACTACCTAATACTCTGAAAGTTATGGGAATGCTAATGGCCACATACAGAGATGGGCTGACCATCCTTTTTGTCAGCTTCAGTTCCTCTGTGGATAAAGTCTGGTTTGTTCTCTGGATCTGTCTAGAGTCAGGTTGCAAGGGGTCAGAAATAGTTTGGTGACAGTGTTATCTTGTCCTAAAGTGCAAGGAAGAGCCATAGGGGTAGGGGAAAAGGGAGACAAATGCTGCCAACCACAGTCGGGGTGAGATGCCTTGTTTGGGCATGTTTTTCTTCAGGTCACTTGGCATACAGAGCAGTCAAGCTTAGGTAATTTGAGGAAAAGATCTTCCAGTCTACATGATTGCTAATTACCCAAGGAGCAAAGCAGGGTAGAAATAACAAGGAGATATGAAACTCCAAATGTTAGTGATAACTGCTTTTAACCTTTCCTAAAGGAACATTAAGGAGGCTTTAATACTTTGGTAGGGGGAACACCAATGTGTGAAAAACGAAATAGCAGTTGCTGACAGAGTCACTTTCCACCTGAAGGAACTGTGCCAGAATCAATTTCTAATAGGAGGGAAGGGTAATGAGAGTGCATTGTGGATTACAGTCACATTCTACATCACATTCTACATCTCTAAAAGCTTCTCTGGACAGATTGTAAATTACACTGACCTTAAAGAAAATGTTCACACTAAGGTTTCGGCTTTTATGAACATTCCACCCGGACAATCTGACCTGGCTTTGGATAAAATAAGGAATGAGCCAAGAAACCAACTGAACCACATAGAGCCAAGGGTCAGGCCTGGTTTTATGATTGACTCTGATTGTTTTCTTGCCACCCATATATCTAGGGAGAAAGAAGTATTATTTCCATAAATGGTAACCTAACCCAAGGCCAATTTGGAATGGTTACTAGCCATCCCAAACTCGCTTTGGCTATTGTTAAAATCAATGTGATATTTGGGGCTTTCCTTCAGGTTTCAAAATTACTGTCGAGACCATCAGACCATCTTTTGTTTGTGAGCAGGCTATTGGATACCACACTAAGCAGGACTCTTGATTAAAAACAACATAGACTGACTCTAGACATGTATCAGAAGCATAATGGCTGAGGAAGAAGGCCTAACCATTATCCCACCACAGGATCTGTTTGCTCAACACAGCACTGTGGCCTCTGCAGGCACCATGGGTATCGCTGCCTCTGTATCTTCTCCATGGGCACTGCTGTACTTCATGGCTTGGTCATGCCCTCCATGCTGCTGGACTCCCTCTGTAAATTACCACCAGCTGACCAGCCTCTCAAGGTTCAGCACAGATAGAAGCACCATATATAAGTTGTAATGAGGCTACATGGCCATGTTTGAGCTCAAGCTGCCAGGGAATGGGGATTTCCTCAAAAAGGAAGGGTATACAGGCAGCTAAAACAACAATGCTCACTGTATATGAGTTAGAAAAAGATAAAATAGAAATAACTACTCCCATGTAATATCCAATTTAAATATATATATATATATATACTCATTAATATACACTATATCATGTATATACCACGTGTGTGTATAAGTGTTTTTTAGAAATCAATCAACAAGTATATATATAGTAGGTTTGGATGTCCCAGTGAAGGCCTTATTTTCAACTCTTCAGTAATAGTAATAGAAGACCAGCTGGAAATCTTTTTTTCAAGTTTTCATTCCTTTTTATTGAGATATAATCGACATACAACATTATATTAGTTTCAGGTGTACAATATAATGATTCAATATTTGTATATATTGTGAAGTGATCACCACGGTAAATCTAGTTAACATCCATCACCATACGTGGCTATAGAATTTTTTTTCTTGTGATGAGAACTTTTAAGATCTACTTTCTTAGCAACTTTCAAATATGCAGTACAGTGTTATTAACTATAGTCACCATGATGCACATTACATCCCTATGAGTCAATGATTTTATAACTATGAGTTTGTACTTTTGACCCCTTTTACCCACACTCCTCATCCCCTGCCTCTGGCCACTACAGACACTTCTCTGTATCTATGAGGTTGAGCTTTTTTTTTTTTTTTTTTTAAGATTCCATATAAGTGAGATCACATGATATTTGTCTTTCTCTGACTTATTTCACTTAAGCAAAATGCTTTCAAGGTGCATCCACGCATCCATGTTATCACAAATGGCAAGACTTCATTCTTTTTTATGGCTGAATAATATTCCACTGCGCACATGCGTGCACACACACACACACACCACAATCTCTTTATCTATTAATTCGTTTTTGAACAATTGGGTTGATTCCATATCTTGGCTATTGTAAATAATGCTGCAATGAACATGGGGGTGCAGATATCCTTTTGAATTAGTGTTTTCATTTTCTTTGGATAAATACTCAACAGTGGTGCTGGATCATATGGTAATTCTATTTTTAATTTTTTGAGAAACCTTCACGCTGTTTTCTATAGTGGTTGCAACAAATCACATTCCCACCAACAGTTCACAAAGATTTCTTTTTCTCTACATCCTCACCAACATGTGATAATAGTTTAATAAGAGCCATTCTAACAAGTATGAGGTGGTATCTCATAGTTTTGATTTATGATGATTAGTGATGCTGAGCATCTTTTCATGTTGGTCATTTGCATGTCATCTTTGGAAAAATGGCTATTCAGGTCTTCTGTCCATTTTTTAATTGGATTGGTTTTATGTTTGTTTGGTTTTTGTTTTGCTATTAAGTTGTACGGCTCCTTTATATATTTTGGATATTAACCTCTTAGCAGATACCTGATTTGCAAATGTTTTCTCCCATTTTGTAGGTTGCCTTTTAGTGTGTTGTGGTGTCCTTTGCTGTGCAGAAGCTTTTTAGAATGATAGTCCCACTTGTTTACTTTTGCTTTTGTTGCCTTTGCTTTGAGGCTCAAATCCAAAAAATTATCACCAAGATCAATGTCATAGAGCTTACAGCCTACGTTTTCTTGTAGGAGTTTCACGGTTTCAGATCTTAGATTCAAGTCTTGAACCCATATTAAGTCATTTTTTGTGTGTAGTGTAAGATAGTGGTCCAGTTTCATTCTTTTGTATTTGGCCTTCCAGTTTGCCTAACGCCATTTATTAGAGGACATTGTATGTTCTTGGCTTCTTTTCATAAATTAATTGACCGTATATGTGTGGGTTTATTTCTGGGCTCTCTGATCTGCTCCATTGATCTACGTGTCTGTTTTTATGCCAGTACCACACTATTTTGATTACTACAGCTTTGTAATATAGTTTGAAATTAAGAAATGTGATGTCTCAGCTTCATCCTTCTTTCTCAGTATTGCTTTGGCTACTCGGAGTCTTTTGTGGTTCCATACAAATTTTAGGATTGTTTGTTCTATTTCTGTGAAAAACGCCGCTGGAATTTTGGCCAGGATTGCAGTGAACCTGCAGACTGTTATGGATAGTATGGACATTTGACAATATTAATTCTTCCAAACCATGGGTACAGAATATCTTTCCATTTATTTGTGTTATCTTCAATTTCTTTTGACAATGTCTTATAGTTTTCAGTGTATAGGTCTTCCACCTTCTCGATTAAATTTATTAAATTTATTAAATAATTAAATTTATTCCTAGGTATTTGTTATTTTTGATGCAATTGTAAATGGGATTTTTTCTTAATTTTCCTTTTGATAATTAGTTGTTAGTGTTCAGAAATGCAATAGATTTCTATATATTGATTTTATGTCCTGAGAAATCTTTACATGGGATCTGCACTGAGGCCACTGGCAAGCCCCACTGATTTGTACCACTTTCCTGCCCTATACAATTCAACCCATCCTCCACTCCACTTTCTCTTGACCTTTATATTGAACATATGCTTCTGACCTAGGTGCTGTAGAGGGATGACATAGGGGCAAAAGGGAAGATAATTAATATTTACTGAGTGCTCATTTATTATTAAGTGTTCTAAGAACCTAGTTAACTTAACATTATCCTTGTAAGAGGTAGGAATGTTACCTTACGGTATCCGCCTGGTTTGAAGCCCAGCTCTAGCACATATTGTGTGAACTTAGGCAAGTTACTTAATCTTTGTGACCATGAGATTTTTCATCTGTAAAATGCAGATGGTCTCGGAGTTGTTGGCTGAAAAGCACCAACCTCTGTGACACATGGTCAACTGTGAAATAATCTGGCCCATTCTAAAGCGTGTCCTCCTCCAAGAAGGTATTTTAATCTCCTCAGGCTGATGGATGCCAGCCTCCTTCTTTTGTCTTGGGTGCTCCTTTTGTCTTTGGTTTTCACCTTCTTCATGGAGCTCAATACAGGCAGTGAAGCCTACTGGATAGCAGGGATCTTCATTGTATCTGTAGTGGCACCTAATAATCTAACATAGCAGTTTTTCCCTTTGATGATTGTTTCCTTAGTTCTAGATAACAGGTGGATCACACTTAGAAGCATGTGATAAGAAAATCACCTAGACTCTCATTCATTGAGGAAACAGTTCTTATTGTGGAAGATACAGAAGAACTGAGGTGTTTTGAAAAAATAATAGATTCCCTTCTTCTAGTTTGTGTTCATTCCAGGAGAAAGAGAGAGGTACTGCTAATATTATTTAAGCTATCTTTATTTCTGAGCTCAAATAGCTGAATTTGCATAAATGTAAATGTATGATGCAATTCCACCATGTAGTTACAGGCTAAGGAACTTACCTCATCTTATCCCACTGGTGAATCTCACTCAGGGTGGAACTTTATACCCAACTTTTTTTTTTTAATTTTTTTTAACGTTTATTTATTTTTGAGACAGAGAGAGACAGAGAATGAACGGGGGAGGGTCAGAGAGAGGGAGACACAGAATCTGAAACAGGCTCCAGGCTCCCAGCTGTCAGCACAGGGCCCGACGCGGGGCTCGAACTCACGGACCGCGAGATCGTGACCTGAGCCAAAGTCGGCCGCTCAACCGACTGAGCCGCCCAGGCGCCCCATACCCAACTTTTCAGTGAATTGCAAAGGAGAGTGTTGGGGGATGAGACAAGGAGAACATATCTGATCTGTGGGAAATGTTCTTAAGACATTAAGAGCCCTATTCACAGTAATCTTGACTGTTGGAAGATGTGGCTAAATTTCTGGTGTTTCTGCCTACTCCGCTAATGCTGAAAGCAAAATGTATGTTTCTTCTTATCCAGGCCGTGTGCCTGATGGCAACATACAGTTTGCATTTCTCTTTGGTTTCCCATGGATGCTTTCTTACCACTGCCATTGGTTCCAATTTCCTGTGGGAACGTGGCCTTCCCTGCCGAGAGTACAGAGGGAGGTGGCTCTGTGTAAGTGCTGCTGACACCTGCAGAGTGGTCATTATATTCTTCACTTGTTTGACCATGTGGATATAGGCCACTAAAATCTATAGCTAGGCCCTTGCTCTTTTCGCTGCAAATGGAATTGACAGTGCATCCAAACTTCCTGTTTTTTGTTTTTTTTTTAAGCATGGAAAATAATTTTACAAAGTCCCTTGAAGAGTAATCCCCCTGGATATATTTAGGAGGACAATGTTTTTATTATATTATCATAATAAGATCAGGAGCCTTTAGGATATGGATGGTGTCTTTTTTATCTCACTCTTCATGATTCCTAGCCTAAAATAGGTCATCAGGAAATGTTTGTTGAATTTAAATGCGATGTCTACATCATAGACTTGGTGTTTGGGTTTTTAACATGGATTCCACAAAGTGTTGAAATTGTTTGGAAAAGTATATGTGTGTGTATTTTTTGTGTGTGCTTGGGGGAAAACCCTACTCTACTCTGGGAATACTGGTGACCACTTCCCTCATATCTTGATCCAGATGAGGGAGGGAGCAGTGGTGGAGAGAATGGAGGGAGAGTTTGAGACAGATGATTCAACAGAGGCTGTGAGAGGGTCAAAGCTGAGAGATGCTGAGAGAAAATAGGCATATGAAGAAATGTGGGGAAAATTCTTGCCAAATATGTCAAAGTGTTACACTGCCACATCTCCCATAGATGAGGTCAATTTTCAGGGGCACTGGGAAGGTTTCTGTCTCATCTCCCTTTAAAATGTAGCTTTGGTGTTAACACCTCCTTGCCAGTTCAGCCTAGACATCTTTCCTTTATTCTAAATCAGAATAACTTATCATCATTGTCTTTTCTGCTCAAAATGCTTTTATTAAAACTAAATTATAAACTCTCTAGAGGTTTCTGGTTTCAGGTAATAGTGACCTAGGTTGTTCAGATCAACACTCTTGCTGAAAACACCAACAAAAAATACACTACTACCTTAAAATAACCAAAGTTCTGAAAACACAATAAAGAATTTTTAGGTCAGGGCACTTGGGTGGTTCAGTCAGTTGAACGACCCACTCTTGATTTTGGCTCAGGTCATGATCTCATGGTTCGTGAGTTCAAGCCCCATGTCAGGCTCCATGTTGACAGCTTAGAGCCTGCTTGGGATTCTCTCTCTCTCCCTTTCTCTTTGCCCCTCCCCTGTTCGTGCATGTGTGCGTGCACTCTCTCTCTCTCTCAAAATAAATAAATAGACTTGGGGAAAGAAAGAATTTTCAGGCCAATATCTGGATGCTACCAAAATGGTAAGAAGATTACTGATGATCAAAACCCTTAAGGGTGTCTGTCAACACTGCTATGGCCACTAGAGACTGGATGGATCCAGGTAAGACCAGGAGCCCAAAGAACCTGAAGAGTATTATAGGACAACTTCCCCCAGATTAGTACACATTGGATTAAGCATAAACCAGATCTCAATCTGCTGCCACTGCCTCTCAATCTCAGCGGGCTGCCAGAAAGCTCTCCTTGGCAATTAGCAAGGCAGGAGAATTGAAAAGGAACAAAAAAATCTTCAAGAAGTTGTGGCCACAGACCACCCTCTTGTGGGTTTGTACTGCGTATACACTTACCCTGGGTGAGTCAGAGACTTCTGAGCCATGAATTTGGTGTAAAGAGATCTCAGTTGTTATTGGTCCCAGATGCCTGGCAAAACCAAAATAAAGGCTCTAGGGGCATGGGGGGCACATCCAAACTAGACTTTGGTGTACCCCCATAAATAATTTAAGGACAGTGACCAGTTACTTCTCCAATCAAAGATAACCAAGCATCAAGGGAATAAGAACCAGCAAAACAAGACAGAAAAAATAGACCCATACAGACTTTAACTATAAGACCCAGGTTTAAAAACAATTATGCCTATGTTTTTGGAAATAAATCACAACCTTGAAATTAACTATAATATGGAGGCTATAAAAAGTTACATCCCATATCTGAAAAAGAACCAAACTAGAAATAAAAATGACAGTAACTGAAATTAAAAACTCGATGATCATATTTGCAACATTTTGACAATGTGAGGGAGAAATAATGAATGGGAAGGTGGGGCAGAAGACCTTATACAGAATGTAGTACTGAGAGAAGAGAATGGCAAAGAAACACACAAAAGTGTATAGGAGATGTGGAAAATACAGTACAAAGTTCTAACATTGCCATGCCAGGAAGAGACGAAAGAGAGACTAGCATAGTGATTGACAATTTATCAGAATTAAGAGACTCAGTGGATTCCAAGCAGAATAGAACAAAACCCATACCTAGAAAGGCAAAAGTACCAGCACTCATCAGTCAGAAAAGATTCCCAAGTCTCAGACCAGATGCTGGCTGTTGCATAAGACCAGCGGCCTGGGTGCCCCTTGTGGTATGAGTTGTTACCCTTTTAGTGGCTAGAATATGGAGAAGCCTGGGAGAGGGACCTGATCAACTAGGGATCAAAGTAGCAGCTCTCTAGCAACAGACATTTAAATTTTTTTTTTTACGTTTATTCATTTTTGAGAGAGACAGAGTATGAGCAGGGGAGGGGCAAAGAGAGAGAGGTAGACACAGAATCCGAAAGAGGCTTCAGGCTCCGAGCTGTCAGCACAGAGCCTGACGCAGGGCTCGAACTCACAAACCGTGAGATCATGACCTGAGCTGACATCAGGAGGCTCAACCAACTGTGCCACCCAGGCGCCCCTAGCAACTGACATGTTAAACACGTGTTGGCAATATTAATACATACCAGCTGACCACAAGCGCTACTTACAGCCCTTCCACTGGGCTCCTTAGCAGGACTCATCCTTCCTCCCTCCCGATCACTGCCTCACCTACCTTACCCCCTTGCACATTGTAATCTTCTGACACAGCTGCTTCTTTGTCTAGTTCTTCCAGGAATACACCTCAATGAAAAATCCATCCACTAACTTCCTTTTGCAAAACCCAGATCTTACTCCCCCTGGAACACTCAGCGATTGCATATTCTCTTTTGGCAAACTGTTCATTCTTGATATGACTATATCATTTTGTTGCACCTTAAATGGGCTTTATAAAATGAAAATCCAGATTTATTCAGAAAACAGGAGGTATTTCTTTGCTTTATGGTCAGATTCAAAATAGGCTTCCCTCAAATGACAAGCTCCTTTGCTATATATTTACAGAAAATTTTATTTTCTTTATTACACAATATGTTTGTAATAGAAAAGTTAGAAAATACAAATAAAACACCTGTAATCTCCTTTCACCTCCCTCAGATATTGACCCTGCCTATATATGTATGTATGTGTGTGTAAGTAGTACCCATATATGATCCAGTTAGCTAACACTTTATATATAAACCTTTGCAAGATAAAGTTATATCTGCATTCATTGTCAATGGAAGATACGCCAAGGTATAGCCATATTTAGCAAAAGAAATACTTTCTTCTTCCTAGCGACAGTACCTTTATTTGGATTTTAGTGATGGATCAAGCACTGTCAATGTGAAGTTGCTTTGACATCAAATGAAAAGTCCTGGAGTCGGGCGACTCAATATGATTTGGATTATCATCTTCAGGTACAAAAACCTATCAGGAGCTCAGAGCCCAAGGACTTCAGTTTTTAAAGCTTGGGGCTTGAACTACATTTGAATTCAAATTCAGTAATGCCCTTAGATCAACTTGAGCTGACAAATTCTTTAGAAGAAAGTGGAATAAGGCAATTTGATGGAAATTATACTGTGCACTGCCTTGTCACTCCAGATATTTCACTTTAACATTAAATTTTTTTTTCAATTAATTTAAAGGTAACTGCTACATGCCAGATATCCAGGCTATTTGTCATTATTATTCATTTATTTATATGCAGCACTGTCATTTACAAGGACATAATTCTTAAGGAAACATAATTGCTCTAAACCTATCAACTTGCTTATGTAAAACTTTGTAAAATCTTTTCTCAGGAAAGAAAGCTAAGCATTTGTTGCTACAAAATGTTCACCAAGGACCTCTGCATACCATGCACACTTGGGCCTCTGCTCCTGGTCCCCTCACATCCATCAGGCTCCTTGCTCTAAGCCCTAGGACTCTCGGGTTTATACAGTATTGTTCAAAGGATAATGAACCCTCACCAAAAATGTGCTGATTAAAGGTGGCTTCCAGAGAAAAAGAGCAATATGTGCTGTGAAATATGTGGGAAGAACTACTGCCTTGACACATGAAGTAAAAACAAATATCTATTAGCACATCCTGCAACCCTTTGCCCTCTTCATTTGACAAGAACACAGAATCACGCTCAAAAGTCTAAAGAGGCTTGGAGCAGGAAGGGATTTCAGAGTTCATTTTGTCCAACGTTATTTCACACGTAATGAAACTAAGACCAGGATAGTTCTCCGCACAAGACAACCCTAAGACAGAGGAAGTTTCCAGAGTCTGTTGCCCATGATTTAACATTGGTGGTCTTAGCCTTCCACAGGAGAAGAGTGGGGTATAGAATGTCCTCACATATGAAAACACTATGGAGGTCACCAGACAACAAATTCCTCCAATTCTGCTACCATACTTACAATGTCTGGCAACTCCAATCTGTGTAATCACTTCCTTCATTTCCTTCAAAGCTCATTTTGAACTGCCTCCTCTAAAATTTTTTTATTAAGGAAATATGAGGTTAATACAATCTTTTTTAAAAGGTAAAATTTATATCCACACCAAAAACGTTACTAAAAATTTAGATTTTTATGCTTTCAGGTAAACAAAAGTGAACATTCCCTCATCCCCCGTCCCACATCACATGGAGTAAATTTAACAACTTTTAAATGTTTAGAAGGTAATCAGATGAAATGCACAGCACGCTATAATCAATGCTTTTGCGATCAAAGCTTTTGCCTCTAGTGTAGGGCGTCCACAAGCTTCTTTCTTGGAAGACAGCTCAGTGGTTCTTCAACTCAATTTAGTCTGCTGATGGTTGGTATGTGATTATGTGGTCAAACTCTTCTTACTCACATCATGCAGAAATCCAGCTGATAACCTTAACATTTCCTTTAATAGGAAAAGTAACTGACACGCAATGATGAATCAGTAATGGAGCATGAAGATTATCCTACTTAACATTCTTCAATGGTTCCCTGGGGCCTTCCCAATAAAGTCCAGACTCCTTAAACTGGCAATCATGGACCTTCAAGATCTGAGCTTCATCTGTCTTTCCAGTCCCATTTCTCGATTCTTCCCCCTTCTTACTATCTGGCCCAGACATGCTAAACCACTTTTAGTTCTCTGGGAAAACCGAACTCTCACTTCCCTCCACTTAAAATGCTCTGCATATAACCTTCTTGACATTTTTCTGGCTAATTCCTACTCACACTGCAAAGGTTTGTTTAGTTGTGTACATCCCTTTGGAGTGTTATTATGAAGTAATGTCACCTACACCCTAAATACAGAAACAATCGATTCACTTTCAGTGAGACATCAATATTTGCCTTTTCATACCACTCTTTTGCTAAAATAGTGTGTACTCACTACTTCCATTTCCTTATCATCCAATCATTTCTTAATCCCTTGAAAACCTGCTTCCCTTAGCATTACTTAACTGAAAATGCTTTTTTGAAGGCAACTTGTATCCTCGCAATCATTTAATTCAATGGCAATAGTTTTTTTCTAAATATCAAACCTCCTTAAATTCTCTAAAGCCATCTAGACTGCTGGTCACCCTATTATGTTCTCCCTGTCTTTTCCTTTTGTGGCATAGTTTTCCTAGATGTATCTGGCATACAGTTTTCCTGTGTTTCTTACCTGCATCATTTACTGGCTTCACTTCTTACTCTAATTAAAGGTGTTCCTCCAGGTTCTTTAGGTTCAAAACATTAACATTAGGATCCCTCCCAACCCCAGATTGGAGGAGGGAAGATGGCGGCGTAGGAGGACGCTGGGCTCACCGTGTCCTGCTGATCACTTAGATTCCACCTACACCTGCCTAAATAACCCAGAAAACTGCCATAAGACTAGCAGAATGGATTCTCTGGAGCCAAGCGCAGACGAGAGGCCCACGGAAGAGGGTAGGAAGGGCAGAGAGGCGGTGCGCGCTACATGGACTGGTGGGAGGAAGCCGGAGTGGAGGGGCAGCCCGCCGGCAAAGCAGAGTCCCCGAGTCTGGCTGGCAAAAGCAGAGGGGCCGGACGGAGTGTGTTTCCACAGCAAGTGGGACTTGACATCTGGAAGGTTATAAGCTAACAGCTCTGCTCAGAGAGCAGGAAGGCTGGAGGACAACGGGAGGGAGAGTTGTTGAGCCCCGGACAACAGAGCACAGTTTGGCGGGGAACAAAGGCGCTCAGCAGCGCCATCTCCCTAGCCCATCCCCATCTCCCTCACCCATCCCCCAGCCAAAATCCCAAAGGGAACCAGTTCCTGCTAGGGAACTTGCTTGCACCACGCAAACACCCAACGCTGTGCTTCTGCGGATCTATCCCTCTGGCGGCGGGTCTGACTCCCTCCTGGTACCGCAGGGCCCCCCCGCCCCAGGCGGATCACCGAAGGATAAGTGAGCTGAGCCTCTCCCTCCCGCCCCTGTGCACCTTGCCGATCCACCCGAGCTAATACGCCAGATCCCAGCACCACAAGCCTGGCAGTGTGCAAATAGCCCAGACAGGCCACGCCACCCCACAGTGAATCCCGCCCCTAGGAGAGGGGAAGAGAAGGCACACACCAGTCTGATTGTTGCCCCAGCGGTGGGCTAGGGGCAGACATCAGGTCTGACTGCGGCCCCACCCACCAACACAAGTTATTCAAGACAGCACAGGGGAAGTGCCCTGCAGTTCCGCACCACTCCAGGGACTATCCAAAATGACCAAACAGAAGAATTCCCCTCAAAAGAATCTCTAGGAAATAACAACAGCTAACAAACTGATCAAAAAGGATTTAAACAATATAACAGAAAGTGAATTTAGAATAATAGTCATAAAATTAATCGCTGGGCTTGAAAGCCATATAGAGGACAGCAGAGAATCTATTGCTACAGAGATCAAGGGACTAAGGAACAGTCAGGAGGAGCTAAAAAATGCTATAAATGAGCTGCAAAATAAAATGGAAACAACCATTTGAAGAGGCAGAGGAGAGAATAGGTGAACTAGAAGATAAAATTATGGAAAAAGAGGAAGCTGAGAAAAAGAGAGAAAAAAATCCAGGAGTATGAGGGGAAAATTAGAGAACTAAGTAAGTGATGCACTAAAGAGAAATAATCTACGCATAATTGGTATTCCAGAGGAGGAAGAGAGAGGGAAAGGTGCTGAAGGTGTACTTGAAGAAATAATAGCTGAGAACTTCCCTGATTTGGGGAAGGAAAAAGGCATTGAAATCCAAGAGGCACAGAGAACTCCCTTCAGACGTAACTTGAATCGATCTTCTGTACGACATATCATAGTGAAACTGGAAAAATAAAAGGATAAAGAGAAAATTCTGAAAGCAGCTAGGGATAAACGTGCTCTAACATATAAAGGGAGACCTATAAGACTTGTGACCAATCTCTCTACTGAAACTTGGCAGGTCAGAAAGGAATGGCAGGAGATCTTCAATGTATTGAACAGAAAAAAATATGCAGCCGAGAATCCTTTATCCAGCAAGTCTGTCATTTAGAATAGAAGGAGAGATAAAGGTCTTACCAAACAAACAAAAACTGAAGGAATTCGTCACCACTCAACAGCCCTACAAGAGATCCTAAGGGGGATCCTGTGAGACAAAGTACCAGAGACATCGCTACAAGCATGAAACCTACAGACATCACAATGACTCTAAACCCATCTCTTTCTATAATAACACTGAACGTAAATGGACTAAATGTGCCAACCAAAAGACATAGGGTATCAGAATGGATAAAAAAACAAGACCCATCCATTTGCTGTCTACAAGAGACTCATTTTATTTTATTTATTTTTTTTAATATATGAAATTTATTGTCAAATTGGTTTCCATACAACACCCAGTGCTCATCCCAAAAGGTGCCTTCCTCAATACCCAACACCCACCCTCCCCTCCCTCCCACCCCCTCATCAACCCTCAGTTTGTTCTCAGTTTTTAACAGTCTCTTATGCTTTGGCTCTCTCCCACTCTAACCTCTTTTTTTTTTTTTCCTTCCCCTCCCCCATGGGTTTCTGTTAAGTTTAAGAGACTCATTTTAGACATGAGGACACCTTCAGATTGAAAGTGAGGGGATGGAGAACTATTTATCATGCTACTGGAAGTCAAAAGAAAGCTGGAGTAGCCATACTTATATCAGACAAACTAGACTTTAAATTAAAGGCTGTAACAAGAGATGAAGAAGGACATTATATAATAATCACAGGGTCTATCCATCAGGAAGAGCTAACAATTATAAATGTCTATGCACCAAATATGGGAGCCCCCAAATATATAAAACAATTGCTCATAAACATAAGCAACTTTATTGATAAGAATGTGGTCATTGCAGGGGACTTTAACACTCCACTTACAGAAATGGATAGATCATCTAGACACACGGTCAATAAAGAAACAAGGGCCCTGAATGATACATTGGATCAGATGGACTTGACAGATATATTTAGAACTCTGCATCCCAAAACAACAGAATATTCTTTCTTCTCGAGTGCACATGGAACATTCTCCAAGATAGATCACATACTGGGTCACAAAACAGCCCTTCATAAGTATACAAGAATTGAGATAATACCATGCATACTTTCAGACCACAATGCTATGAAGCTT
This sequence comes from Neofelis nebulosa, assembly GCF_028018385.1. Taxonomy (NCBI): domain Eukaryota; kingdom Metazoa; phylum Chordata; class Mammalia; order Carnivora; family Felidae; genus Neofelis; species Neofelis nebulosa. The sequence goes on along the minus strand of NC_080786.1, from coordinate 35,032,650 downwards.
GAAATCAAACACAGGAAAAAGTCTGGAAAACCTCCAAAAGCATGGAGGTTAAAGAACACCCTACTAAAGAATGAGTGGGTCAACCAGGCAATTAGAGAAGAAATTTAAAAATATATGTAAACAAATGAAAATGAAAATACAACAATCCAAACGCTTTGGGACGCAGCGAAGGCAGTCCTGAGAGGAAAACACATTGCAATCCAGGCCTATCTCAAGAAACAAGAAAAATCCCAAATACAAGATCTAACAACATACCTAAAGGAAATAGAAGCAGAACAGCAAAGACACCCCAAACCCAGCAGAAGAAGAGAAATAATAAAGATCAGAGCAGAAATAAACAATATAGAATCTAAAAAAACTGTAGAACAGATCAACGAAACCAAGAGTTGGTTTTTTGAAAAAGTAAACAAAATTGATAAACCTTTAGCCAGTCTTCTCAAAAAGAAAAGGGAGATGACCCAAATAGATAAAATCATTAATGAAAATGGAGTTATTACAACCAATCCCTCAGAAATACAAACAATTATCAGGGAATACTATGAAAAATTATATGCCAACAAATGGGACAACCTGGAAGAAATGGACAAATTCCTAAACACCCACACACTTCCAAAACTCAATCAGGAGGAAATAGGAAGCTTGAACAGACCCATAATCAGTGAATAAATTGAATCAGTTATCAAAAATCTCCCAACAAATAAGAGTCCAGGACCAGATGGCTTCCCAGGGGAGTTCTACCAGACGTTTAAAGCAGAGATAATACCTATCCTTCTCAAGCTATTCCAAAAAATAGAAAGGGAAGGAAAACTTCTAGACTCACAGTATAACTTTGATTCCTAAACCAGACAGAGACCCAGTAAAAAAAGAGAACTACAGGCCAATATCCCTGATGAATATGGATGCAAAAATTCTCAGTAAGATACTAGCAAATCGAATTCAACAGCATATAAAAAGAATTCTTCACCATGATCAAGTGGCATTCATTCCTGGGCAGCAGGGCTGGTTCAACATTCGCAAATGCATCAACATGATACATCACCTTAATAAAAAAAAAGATAAGAACCATATGATCCTGTCAATCGATGCAGAAAAGGCATTTGACAAAATTCAGCACCCTTTCTTAATAAAAACACTTGAGAAAGTCGGATAGAAGGAACATACTTGAACATCATAAAAGCCATTTATGAAAAGCCCACAGCTAACATCATTCTCAATGGGGAAAAACTGAGAGCTTTTTCCCTGAGATCAGGAACACGACAGGGATGTCCACTCTCACCGCTGTTGTTTAACATAGTGTTGGAAGTTCTAGCATCAGCAATCAGACAACAAAAGGAAATCAAAGGCATCAAAATCGACAAAGATGAAGTCAAGCTTTCACTTTTTGCAGATGACATGATATTATACATGGAAAATCCGATAGACTCCACCAAAAGCCTGCTAGAACTGATACATGAATTTAGCAAAGTCGCAGGATACAAAATCAATGTACACAAATCAGTTGCATTCTTATACACTAATAATGAAGCAACAGAAAGACAAATAAAGAAACTGATCCCATTCACAATTGCACCAAGAAGCATAAAATACCTACGGATAAATCTAACCAAAGATGTAAAAGATCTGTATGCTGAAAACTATAGAAAGCTTATGAAGGAAATTGAAGATGATATAAAGAAATGGAAAAACATTCCGTGCTCGTGGATTGGAAGAATAAATATTGTCAAAATGTCAATACTACCCAAAGCTATCTACACATTCAATGCAATCCCAATCAAAATTGCACCAGCATTCTTCTCGAAACTAGAACAAGCAATCCTAAAATTCATATGGAACCACAAAAGGCCCTGAATAGCCAACGTAATTTTGAAGAAGACCAAAGCAGGAGGCATCACAATCCCAGACTTTAGCCTCTACTACAAAGCTGTAATCATCAAGACAGCATGGTATTGGTACAAAAACAGACACATAGACCAATGGAATCGAATAGAAACCCCAGAACTAGACCCACAAACATATGGCCAACTAATCTTTGACAAAGCAGGAAAGAACATCCAATGGAAAAAAGACAGTCTCTTTAACAAATGGTGCTGGGAGAACTGGACAGCAACATGCAGAAGATTGAAACTAGACCACTTTCTCACACCATTCACAAAAATAAACTCAAAACTGATAAAGGACCTGAATGTGAGACAGGAAACCATCAAAACCCTAGAGGAGAAAGCAGGAAAAGACCTCTCTGACCTCAGTCATAGCAATTTCTTACTTGACACATCCCCAAAGGCAAGGGAATTAAAAGCAAAAATGAACTGCTGGGACCTTATGAAGATAAAAAGCTCCTGCACAGCAAAGGAAACAACCAACAAAACTAAAAGGCAACCAACGGAATGGGAAAAGATATTTGCAAATGACATATCGGACAAAGGGCTAGTATCCAAAATCTATAAAGAGCTCACCAAACTCCACACCTGAAAAACAAATAACCCAGTGAAGAAATGGGCAGAAAACATGAATAGACACTTCTTTAAAGAAGACATCAGGATGGCCAACAGGCACATGAAAAGATGCTCAACGTCACTACTCATCAGGGAAATACAAATCAAAACCACACTCAGATATTACCTCACGTCAGTCAGAGTGGCCAAAATGAACAAATCAGGAGACTATAGATGCTCGAGAGGATGTGGAGAAATGGGAACCCTCTTGCACTGTTGGTGGGAATGCAAATTGGTGCAGCCACTTTGGAAACAGTGTGGAGGTTCCTCAAAAAATTAAAAATAGACTTACCCTATGACCCAGGAGCAGCACTGCTAGGAATTTACCCAAGGGATACAGGAGTACTGATGCATAGGGGCACTTGTACCCCAATGTTTATAGCAGCACTCTCAACAATAGCCAAATTATGGAAAGAGCCTAAATGTCCATCAACTGATGAATGGATAAAGAAATTGTGGTTTATATACACAATGGAGTACTACGTGGCAATGAGAAAGAATGAAATATGGCCCTTTGTAGCAACATGGATGGAACTGGATAGTGTGATGCTAAGTGAAATAAGCCATATAGAGAAAGACAGATACCGTATGTTTTCACTCTTATGTGGATCCTGAGAAACTTAACAGAAACCCATGGGGGAGGGGAAGGAAAAAAAAAGAGGTTAGAGTGGGAGAGAGCCAAAGCATAAGAGACTCTTAAAAACTGAGAACAAACTGAGGGTTGATGAGGGGGTGAGAGGGAGGGGAGGGTGGGTGATGGGTATTGAGGAGGGCACCTTTTGGGATGAACACTGGGTGTTGTATGGAAACCAATATGACAATAAACTTCATATATTGAAAAAAAAAAAAAGGATACCTCCCAACCCCTTAATTCACAACAAACTCAAATCATTTGTGTATCTTGTTGATTTTAGCTTCTTAGTGAAAAAGGAAGAAATGTCAGTCTAGTAAAAACAGCATTTGTTGGGGCACCTAGGTGGCTCAGTCAGTTGGGCGTCCAACTCTTGATTTCAGCTCAGGTCATGATCTTGTGGTTCATGAGTTTGAGTCCCGCGTCAGACCCTGCACTGATGCGTAGGGCCTGGTTGGGATTCTCTCTCTCTTCCTCTCTCTCTGCCCCTCCCCTGCTCATGCTGTCGGTATCTTTCTCAAAATATATAAACTTTAAAAGATGCTATTGAAAAAAACAAACAGCACTTGTTTTGGAGATAAACTTGGATTCATATCTCAAGGCTGTCACTCATTCTTGAGCAGTGTGGCATGGAGCATATCACTGCACCAAGCAGATCTCAGTTTCTCATCTAGAAGTTGGAGAAAATAAAGTCTTTTAGTACTACTGTATGAATCCCAATATGCAAAGTGCATATTCTCATGCTGAGTACATAGTGGACACTCAATAAAATTCATTCATAACCATTATTTCCACACTTACTTCCCTTAAACTTGTGTAGTATTTCACTGTCCCAATCCATTTGTTCATACACATCAACAAATGGTAAATCTTACAGAGTGCAGGTATGAACAGGTTTCTTTTCTGGTTTAATGGTTCCAAATTGCTTACTGGATTAAAGTCCAATTCCTCCCTATTTAAGAATCTTCAGGCTCTAGCTCTGTCCTTCCTCTCCATGCTTTTCCCTCAGTGTCCTAAACAAATACCAGGCAAACTGGACTTTTGTGGTTCTCAAATATACCACGTTCTCTTTAACTCAAAGTCCTGCTCACATTATTCCTCCTTTATCAAACTGATATCCCTGGCTGGATATTTTATCCTTTGAGTACTTTATTGGTACTTCTCAGGGTACTCATATTTGGTATAGTATTTCATTATTTGTACATAACTCACCTCCCTTTGAAGAGAGAAACTAGGCTATTGTTCATGTACCTACTCACCACTTTGCTAAATGATCACACACACACACACACATTCATACACAGAGTTTTATTTTTTGAAAATGCCAACTAGACTTTTCCAGGAATTATTTTCACTTCCTCAACTTCTGATGAAGGGGTGGGAATAGAATGGGGAGAGCAAGGTGTATACAGAGTACTGATAGAGGCATTGCTGACTGAACTTCCATTTGGATTTCTCACAGCAGCGGAAAAAAGGAAGGGGTGAAACAGTCATCCTAGAAATTGACCAGGTAAGACTTTAAGATCTGTTGATCAATTGCAATCAACCTCTTGGGAAATCCTTTACCAATTTGCTAAGCTTGTCCATATTTATTTTCTTCCCCAGAGCTACTTTCCTAACCTTCCAGTCTCCTCTAAACCACAGAGTAAACAAAAGATTTTAAACCCACCATTGAAAACTTAGGAATATACACACATGTAGTTAGTTATTTTATCTATTAGTTCATATTTGAGAATCTTATTTAAAATGGAATTTCTTTTAACCAAATCCAAGACTAAATTTTTATAGGTCTAAAATTTTTATAGGCAGCACCTAGTATAGTGCTTTGGATATAGTACAAATTCAGTATGTAATGGTTGAAAGAAGAATGAATTTATAGTATACAACTGCAGAACTTAATGTTGGTTAACTGCAGTGGGAAAAATGAGAAAAGGTAGAGTCACAGTGAGTGTGACACGGGGGGCTCAGCTCTCATCAATACTAACTAAATAAATCCTTGGGTGCCTAGTGTATTTAAGGATTTAAGTATCCCCAACTGAGTGCCTTGAGGATAGAGATGATATGTTATTTTGTATTGCTTGGTAATGTGCCAAGTCTTAAGATACTTTCTCAAGTGCAAGAGTATCCAGGAATCAGAAATATTAGAAGCTCCACTATTCAAGCAAATTACATATAGTTTGAATTCATAAAATTTTCAACAAACTCTTCTCAATTTATATTTCATAAGATAAAACTGCTGGCATTAAAATCCAGTTCCAGACCCACTCTTCTATTAAATACTGCAAAAACACAGAATAGTAGAAATGGAAAGATCTTTAGAGATTATCCAGCCTATTTTTTTTAAATGTTTATTTTTCAGAGAGAGACAGAGAGAGAGCATGAGCAGGTGAAGGTCAGAGAGAGAGGGAGACACAGAATCAGAAGCAGGCTCCAGGCTCTGAGCCCTCAGCACAGATCCCTACCTGGGGCTCAAACCCACCAACAGGGAGATCGTGACCTGAGCCGAGGTCCTCTGGCTTAACCAACTGAGCCACCCAGGCGGCCACAACCTATTTTTAATATCAGGAAAACTGAGGCCCACAAAGAGATCACATTAGCAGCAAAGCTCTCATTAAAAGACACGCAGAGTCCATGTCTCTCTCTGAATGTTTCTACACACACACACACACACACACACACACTTTTTGCCTTTCTGAAAATACAGAGGTCTTAAAAAGCCAAGGCTTCTGTCAGGCCAGAGGTACTCATTTAAACGTAACAAGTTTTTATTTGGCCCACGGTGTTTAAAACAAAATAAAAGCAGGAATATAGGAAGATGGTGACAGGCAAATGCTCTCGCAGTTTTTGCAACCTGTGGCTCATGTCCTTTCTACAGTTACCTCTATGAAGAGATACTCTGATGTAGTAGAAAGATCACGGGACTCTGAGGACACATGAATCTGGGATGAAATCCCGACTCCACCACTTACTATGTGGCCTTGGTCAGGACACTTCTTTGAACTTTAGTTTCCTCATTAGTCAAATGGAGATAATTCAGTTTGATGGAAGGGTTTGAGAGGAAAGTATGTCTAGCACACAGCTGAAGATCGATAAATATTTGTTAAATAAATGAATAACACAGTCGATGCTCAGTAACAAATGATCATGCGTGATTGGAATCCCTATCTCCTGGGGGCTCCAGACTGAAGGCTCTTGGCCTCCCTGCAAGCTTACAGGCCTCAAGCCCGGCCCTGAGTCTGGCCATTTCTTCCCAGCTCACTCGGCGCTCGGTCCAGGGCTCGCAGAGAATTTCCTGGTCCTAGTTCTCTGGCCACCTTAGTACTGAGGCGTCGGACCCGTGCTCCGCCTCCTCTCCCGTTCCCTCCCATCAGAGCCAGAGTCGGAAGAGGCGGACGCGGCTCCTCAAACCACAACTCCACTACGGCGGTGCTCCCCCTGCCGTTAGCGTCCAAAGGGATTAAGCATTTCGTTTTTCTCATCTTTTTTTTCTCTCTCGGTTTCTAGTTCTCAGTCTCCCCTCACGGGATCGAGTCCATTTCGTTTGGTGGTTAAAGACCACACGCAGCCTTCTCAAACCCTTCGGCTCAGGACAGTTTAGAAGGCCGCGTTGCCTGGGAAACTGAGAAGGGCGTTGGAAAACGGCCACCCTGCGTCGCGTTTGCGCAGGCGCTAGCGGCCTGGCTTCCATTATCGCGAGAATCGCCTCCCGGAAGTTCCACGTCAGTCAGTCGGCCGGCAGCAGGTCGGTGGGTCTCTCAGGGTCTGCGTCGCCGGTGGCAAGTGCGGGCTCCCGGGCTCTGACCAACGGAGCGATGGTAGGTCCAGACCCTGCAGGAGGGAGCGGGGCCTTTTCGTCTGAGGTCAGCCTTGAGCTGCTGGAGTGCGGGCTGCGGATGCGGCCGCCGCCTCAGGCCTTGCGGGGTCCTGGTCCGGTTTGAGTTTTTTGAGGGAGGCGGCGGCGGTGGGGCCCAGGAATCTGAGGTGGTTTGGAGACGCAGTGCCTGGGCTTTGACAAAACTACCTCATTCTGCCCTTAACACGGCGGCAGCTGACCGTACTCTCATGTTGGGCTTGTTCTTGCTATAATAACGTGTGCTGACCGCACTGACGATCTTAAACAGAAAAGCATTCCCTCTGAAATAGGTAAATAAAGTGTATATGGAGTTCAAAGTGGAATTTCGAATGCTTTGGCATCCCACTTTAAGTTTCAAGGGGGCAAAGAAGGGTTAGGATGTTGCTTATAAAACTGGTGTGCTTTTCTGCATTTGCAAGGATAGTGCCTGGTAAGAATGGCAGTCAGGACAGGTAGCACTTTTTTATTGTCATTCTCACCCTCAAAAATACCCTAAAGTACTTTTGCCCAAGAGTGTTCTAATAAGAAGAAAAAAAGTACAATAGTGTGAGGATATGATTTCTGCAAAAAAGTAAGAAAGTCGGTATTCTGTATTTAAACATTATCCTGCACCCCCCCCCCCCCCCCCCCACTTTTTACTTGTTATGGAGCATAGGTTCAGAGATTTTGGAGCTTGAAGAACTTTGGGATTAATAAATCCAAAATCTGTATATTGCGGTAAAAAAAAAAAAAAGTTTGTAAAAAGCTAATTGAGGCAGAGTTGGGATTACAGCAGAGGTTGAGTCCTTAGGGAAACTGGTGAAAGTTATGGATAATGGGTAGAGAAGCACACAGCGTTGCAAAAAATTCAGTGGGTTCACTAGAGACCACCTCTCCCCTATCCTTATCCATGAACTTCGTTGGGTCCCCAGGTTAAGGGTCCCTGAACAAGATCTGAGGTCTCTTAATGATCCTACTTCATATTGCCAATGATCCGCTCTGGTCTGGGATCTGCTGCGCTTTCAGTAATGGACATTTTCTAACGAAATATCCTTCATTCTTTAATACATTTAAAATCTTTTTAATGAGATACAAATACGAATTTATTTTTTCACTTGTTTACCATAGAGTGTTTACTATGTGCCCATGCAATTTGCTAATCATTTGCCTCCTAAGTCTTTCAACAGCTGGGAGAATAAGTTATAAGAAGTGTTTATGGAGCAGTTATGATAGGCCAGGCACTATTCTAACTGCTTAACACTGAATTTAATTCTCATAACACTAAGACGTAGATAAAAGTATTATCCCCGTTTTACTTAATGTCGAACCTGAGAGAAGTTCTAAGTAAACTTGCCCATTACTGCATATTTGAAATGAGTGGCAGAACTGAAATTTGGGTGCAGCATAATTCCCTAGACCTGGATTATACCATCTGTCCTTAAACCCCATATCCAAATATAGAAGATGCTGTGGAGATAAAGACATGAGTAAAGCAATGACCCTGCCCTTAAGAAGAATCAACTCTATAAAGCAAAAAGAGATACGTATACAAATGTTAAAGGTTAAAATTAACTTCTATAAGATCCCTTAGGAAAGGATAGTTCTGGCTAAGGTAATCCAAAAGATTTTATTGGTGGCAGCAGCATTTAAGATGAGTCCTAAATGGGGACGCCTGGGTGGCTCAGTCAGTTAAGCGTCCAACTTGGGCTCAGGTCATTATCTCACGGTCCGTGAGTTCGAGCCCCGCGTCGGGCTCTGTGCTGACAGCTCAGAGCCTGGAGCCTGCTTCGGATTCTGTGTCTCCCCTTCTCATTACCTCTCCCCTGCTCACAGTCTGTCTGTCTCTCTCTCTCTCTCTCTCAAAAATAAATAAACATTAAAAAAAAAAAAGAGTCCCAAATGCATCCAGTTTTTGGAAAATGGAGGCATTTAGAACGAAGGGTACAGTGTGAATATCTTACTCGTGTTTGTATCCTAGAGTGTCTAATACAGTGTCTCATTCAAAGTAGTCACTTAAATGTTGGGAGAAATGTAACAAGAGATTTCATATGTGCTTTTTAAACTGGGATTTGTGAATTAGGGATACTTGGAAGTATTCTAGGGTTGCTTAGTCCCCCGGCCCAACTTTCCATAGCATCACTTTTACTCAGTAATCATTAAACATCCATATGGTAAAATATATACAGTTTGTAAGTGATGGATTTCCTCATTTGCTAGAGGAAAAGTGTGAGATGTGCTGGCTTACGTGAAAGCCCCCACTGTGGTTCCTGGCACACAATAGACATTTCATGTTTGTTCACTCTGAAGAGACCAGCAAAAGGAGTTGAAATTTGTCCTGCAAATTAATGAGGCAAAATTGAGAAAAGGATGAAGTAAAAAGTCCTGCTTCCCTGAATGACCAAGAAGTGTCAGGATGGTGATTTGAAAATGGAGAGTTTGAGATGGAGAGAAAGGCACAGCAGTGGAAACATTTTTTGGTGATTGTAGAGAAGAGCCAAAGAACTCTGATCTTTTAAAGTAAAGAGATCTAGGTTATTGCTAAAAGTGGGAGAGGCGTGTATAGAAGTGATAACAGGGTTGGAAGTAGTAGATGAATAAAAGCCTTGTGAGGCGTTTGCTTTGTTTCAGAAAATTATCTCTGCTGAAAATATCTAGTGATCTTCATTTTGTGTTGAAAAGTAACCTTAAATTTCTGTTCCATTCATGATCATTCTGGAAGATTACAGAAATAAAGATTCCGCAGTAACTCAACTTGCCAAATAAACTTTTCGGTTGTGTTTAAAACCTGTCGAAGGGGAAACATTTTAAATCAGTCTTCCCTAATCTGTGTCCAAGAGAGAATTAAGACTAAATCCAAAGGTATCACTGTTTATAATGAATTAACTTTTTTTCTAGAATGGTAAGTATTCTTGGGAGAATTGAGAAAATACTTTATTCACATCATTTTCTTGTCTGTGGTGTAGATGAATCCAGGTTGAAAAAAGCTGTTTTAAACTATTACCATTTTCTGACTCAAGAGTATTTTAATTTTTTTTTTAATTTTTTTTTTTAACGTTTATTTATTTTTGAGACAGAGAGAGACAGAGCATGAACGGGGGAGGGGCAGAGAGAGAGGGAGACACAGAATTGGAAGCAGGCTCCAGGCTCTGAGCCATCAGCCCAGAGCCCGAAGCGGGGCTCGAACTCACAGACCGCGAGATCATGACCTGAGCTGAAGTCGGATGCTTAACCGACTGAGCCACCCAGGGGCCCCAAGAGTATTTTAATTTTTGTTTAAAATTGTTCTAATTAGAATTAGGTTCTTGTATTAGATTACTAAGTAATGCATCAGTTAGGTTCCTAATTAAGTACGTTAGGTTCCTATAACTTTAAATCCATTAAAATGTTATAAATATTCCATTTGCCTCCAAAGGGCTTGGATATAACCCATATTGATCACACATCCCATTCATCTAGTATTTACTAATACTGTTGCCAAAATACTTTTCTCTGAAGAAATCAATTTTTTTATTGAGGTATAATGGAAATAATGTTATGTTAATTCCATGTGTACAATATAATGACTTAGCATATGTATATATTGTGAAATGGTCACAACAGTAAGTCTAGTTAACATCCATCGCTATATGTGGTTAGAGTAATTTTTTTTTGTGATAACTTTTAAGGTCTAAGCAACTTTGATATATACAACACAGTATTATTAACTAGTCACCGTGTTGTACATTATATCCCCAGGACTTAATTATTTTATTACTGGAAGTTTGTACCCTTTGACCTCCTCCATCCATTGTGCCCATCCCCACCCCTTGCTTCTGGCAACCACCGATCTGTTCTCTGAATGTATGAGCTTGAGCTGTTTAGTGTGTGTGTGTGTGTTTATTTTTTTTTTTTAAGATTCTACATACAAGTGAGGTCATATAGTGTTTGTCTTTTTCCAACTTATTTGACTTAGCATAATACTATCAAGGTCCATCCATGTTGTCACAAACGGCAAGGTTTCATTCTTTTTTATGGCTGAATAATATTCCTGTGTGTGTATACAATGGAATATTATATATAAATATATGTAATATGTATTATGTACATATATACAATGGAATATTATATGTATAGTATGCATATATTACATATGTTTTCTTCATTCATCCATCAATGGACACTTATACATTGTTTCGATGTCATGGCTATTGTAAATAATGCTACAGTGAACATGGGGGTGTATATATCTTTCCAAGTTGGTGCTTTCCTTGTTCTTTGGATAAATACCCAGAAGTGGAATTGCTAGGTCATACATATGGTAGTTCTGTTTTTAATTCTGGCAGAGGTGGGAGGTTGTGGGGGGAGCCTCCACACTGTTTTCCAATAGTGGCTTCACCAATTTACATTCTAGCCAACAGTGCACAAGGGTCTCTTTTCTTCACATCCTCACTGACACTTGTTATTTCTTCTCGTTTTGATAATAGCCCTTCTAATGGGTGTAAGGTGCTATCTCATTATGGTTTTGACTTGTGATGATTAGTGACATTGAACATTTTTCATGTACCTATTGGTCATCTGTAGTCTTCTTTGGAAAAATGTCCATTCAGAACCTCTGCCTATTTTTAACTAGATGATTATTTTTATTATTTTTTTTTTTTTGTTCTTGAGTTGTATGGGTTCTTTACATATTTTGAATATTGATCCCTTATCTAGATATATGATTTGCAGGTATTTTCTCCCATTCAGTAGGTTGTCTTTTCATTGATGAAATGAAATGAAATGAAATTCATTGCTGATGTTTCCTTTGCTGTGCAGCGTTTTATTTGATGTAGACCCACTTGTTAATTTTTGCTTTTGTTGCCTTTATTTTTGGTGTCAGATCCAAAAAAATCATCAACACCAGTGTCAAGGAGCTTGCTGCCTATGTTTTCTTCTAGTTTTATGGCTTCAGGTTTTACATTCAAGTCTTTAATCCATTTTGAGTCAATTTTTGTAAAATTAACTGTGGTGTAAGATAGTGGTCCAGTTTTATTCTTTTGCATATGGCTGTCCAGTTTGCCAAACATTTATTGAAGAGACCATCCTTTTCCCATTGTATATTCTTGGCTTCTTTTTGGCAGGCTAATTGACCATATATGCATGAATTTATTTCTGGGTTCTCTGTTCTGTTCCATTGATCTATGTGTTTTTATGCCAGTATCATACTGTTTTGATTGATATAGTTTAGGATTACTAAGACTTCATGAATAACACTTTAGAATATTTTCGAATAGGACACTCATGACATGGGCACAACATTGTGATTTAGTGGATATTTTATGTATGCTTACTTAGATATTCTGTAAACCAAGGGTTCTCAAAATGTGATCTGCAGTCTCCTAGGAGTCCCCCATTCTTTTTCAGGAGGTTCACAAATTAAAACTGTTTTCCTTATAGTAAGACACTATTGGCCTTTTTCACTATGTTGATAATTTGCACTGTTGGTGTAAAAGTAATAGAAGATAAAACTGAACTGGTATAGTGTCACCAAATTGTACTGTTAGTATATTCTTCATTACCACAGATTTTTTTTTTTTTTTTTGTAAGTTAAAAGTCAGTGTCCTTAATAAGGGGTGCCTGGGTGGCTCAGTTGGTTAAGTGTCTAACTCTTGATTTCAGCTCAGGCCTGATCTCATGGTTCATGAGATCGAGCCCCACATCAGGTTTCAGTTTTCATATTGCAACTAACCTTTAAGAAACTACCACTTGTCAAGTTTTAACGTGTATGAAAGAAGAATATTCATAGCTGTTTGAAAAAAGTTATTTAAATATTTCTCTTTTTCCATCTACATATCTTCATGAGACTATTTTATATACATCAACCAGAACAACATATTGAAGGCCAAAGCGAATATGAGAAACCAACTTTCTCCTATTAAGATAGAATGTAAAGAGTTTTGCAAAAATGTGAAACACTACCACTCTTCTCACTAAATTTATTTGGAATATATAGTTGTTTCTCATAAAAATATGTTAAGTTAACATGTAATGACTTTATTTTTGTTATTTGAAAGTGAATTAATAAGTATTTTTAAGTTGTTTCAATTTTAATATTTCACATGGTATCAATAGATATAAACTTCATAAACAAAAGCTTTTTAGTAAATTTTTTTAGAGTGTACAAGATTCCTGAAGCCAACAAGTTTGACAACAACTACTGTAAATTAAAAATAACTTAAGTACTCATATGTTTTTATGAGTGAAGAAGTAGGTGCTTTAGACTTGAAACTGTGCCTACAGTTTAGCAAAGTAAAAACTGAATTGTTTTATAGGCCTATTAATGCGTGTTAATGTAGTGTTTCAGTTGAGATCTCAAATATGTTTTATTTGGCATAGCAATTTAATGTTTTGTGGGTTTTTGATGTTGTTTCTCCTTAGCCTCTGCGACTTGATATAAAGAGAAAGCTAACTGCTCGATCAGATCGAGTTAAGAGTGTGGATTTGCATCCTACAGAGCCATGGATGTTGGCAAGTCTTTACAATGGCAGTGTGTGCGTGTGGAATCATGAAACACAGGTAGGAATTTTTAAGGACTTTTTAGAAATAGTGTGTTAGACAGTGATTATAATGAAAGAGAAGAAATAGAATCCACTAGCTATATGCAGACTGCTTTCTCAAATAGATTGGTACAAAGTATTTTCAGTAAAGCAGAACTAACATTTATGGGGTAATAGCTTGTGGGATAAAACGTTTGGGTCTTGTCATACACAATATTTAAATGTTAAATTCTGACATAGGTAGTATTAACTTTTCTTTGAAATTAAGGAAATTGCCACCAATATAAGGTCACTTGCTCTAGATAAAGTATTTAATAGTACTTAATTTTCTATTCAGTGAATATTCTAACGTTCCTAAGAATGGGATTTTTAATTTTATTTATTTTTCCCAAGTACTCGATATAATTATTTGCAGATGACTTTCAATCTGCCATATGAATTATAGAGTATGTCAGAGAAGTATTTATAGTCAGCTTTTGATTACACATATTAAAATATGCATTATATGGATTGTCTGCCTTACATGCTTGTTTTGCTCTTTTTCATCTGAGTAAATAATTAACCTTCAAATTGGTTTGTCTCATTTTCCTTTTTGTTGACCATTCTTGATCTTTTTCCTTCAAAATACAGAACATATAGTCAGCAATATTCCATACACTTCTGTGTCTACTTATACAATAATTACCTTCAACATCCACGTTTAAGTTAATACCCGACAAACCTCACATTGAATAATTTAAGATGGCAAAAATAGGCTTAGGAAATCAAGGCCAGGAATAAACATAAAAACACCGTTATAGTCTTATGTCACTAATGACACAGAATGACTGCACACTAAACCAAAACCCCATCAGTGACAATTTATAACCATTAACGCTTTGTTCTCTGCTTTATGCTACTGCTGATAACATTGTTTGACACGTAGGAAGCGCTCAATAATTACTTTTTGAGCTAATGAATAATGAACATTCCATTTATCCCTATTTCACTGCATCAGGAATTCTCACCTCTGCAATTTCACATCTTCATCTTGTGAATCCATTTGTATTAATGGAGATAATATGCATGCTAATTGCTTTTTTTTTGATATACTCCTGCATTCACACGTTTAAAATCTTTGTGATTTTATGCTAAACAGATATGTTGGTGCCTCCCCGAGCCCTCACTGCGCTTCCTAATTCTTCCTGGGGATCCCTTGTCTCCGCTCCATTTAGCCATTTCTCAGCTGTCATTTCACTGTAATATGTTCTAAATCCCAGGTGTACTTGCCTTACCCTTCTCTAGGTTTTCCTGTACTGTAACTCTGCTTTATCTTTACCCACTTTGCCTCATGTTTCTCTTTTGTGCCCTCCTGTGCCCTCTGGCAGGGCCGCTTGCTTCCACTTTCATAATTTACCTCATTGGTAACTTGTCTAATTTCCTTCTTTCCTTCAAGAATGGTGGTTCTGAGGTGGACCGGGATTATCCTAGTCTTATTTCCTACTGTTACTCCAAGTGCATATCTGACAGATTTATAGTAGATACTTAGTAAGTCTTTGTTGAATGGTTTGTCTCTTTTGGTTCTCCCTGCTTTTTCCCCTCTATCACCAACAGAAGCTACTTGGCACTCATGTATATTGAGAGCAAAATTCTTGAAAGAGGCAAAAAGTTTTTGGAAGTACATTCAAATGTACTTGAATTTCAAATACATCTTTGAGGTGGTGAGTCCAATGATTAAAAAAATCAGTATGTTGGAATTTGAAGCCATCCTGCCAATTAAGTGGTGTGGACAAGCCTTTTAACCATGTTAAGGCTCAGTTTAATTATCTAAAATGAAGATGATATTGTTGCCTTCCCTATATCACAGGAGTATCAAAAGGATTAAATCCAATTAGATAAAATTGTGTGTGAGACCTGTAAGGTACCATACAAGTATTAGTCATTATTTTCCTGACTTACATTGTTTGTTGAGTGTATAGCTTTCCTCCTGTTTAGACTGTTTAGGTTCTAGAATGTGGAGACCGTCTCTTGTGTTATTTGTATCAGTCATAGCACTTAACATGGACCTGAACCATGACTGTTGTGCAGCTGCTTTATGTGTACGGCTCAGCAGATCCCTGGATTTATTGACTACTCATAAGCTTTCGTGGATTTGTCCGTCATCTTAGAGACTGCATGTTCTTTCTGCTCTCAGTGTCTGTATTGTAATCAACTGACAGTGGTTGTACAGGTTGGAGCTTCCCCATTTAATGTCTTTGTGTGAAGAATCTTTGAGGTCTGTCTCTATTCTTTTTTTTTTTTTTTTTTTTTTTTGTAACTTAGTTTTTGTTTGTTTGCTTTAGTATAGTTGACATACAATGTTACATTAGTTTCAGGTTTACTAGCTTCTGTTCTTTTTATTTAGTGCACATGGTTCATCAGTTAGTAAGATTGTACTTTTTTCCATTACTCTCTGGTACAAAAAAAGATATTGCAAAATGATAGCTTGATTTTCAGAATTTTAAAAAATAAGGCATCAAAGTAGGAGGACAAAAAGATGCATTTATCCCTGTTCTTTCTAGGAGGAGTCTCCTAGTTATCTACTTTTATCCTGTGTATATTATTCCATTCTGAACAACTTGAAGAGATATCTAAATCACTGTGTAAAGCATAACTTCACTAAAGACAGGTAAACAGCATTTGTATGGAAACATATTGCTGAGATGTACAAAACAACTGCATCTTTTTTAGGAGTTTATTTTGTGAGTTGACGGGTTTAATTTTAAAAAGAAAACTAAGCAGGGGTGTTCGGTGCCTTAGTCAGTTAAGCGTCCGAATCTTGGTTTCTGCTCAGGTTATGATCTCACAGTTCGTGAGTTCAAGCCCTGCATCAGGCTCCATGCTGACAGTGCAGAACCTGCTTGGGATTCTCTCTCTCTGGCCCACCCCTGTTTGTGGTGTCTTTCTTTCTCTAAATAAATAATTAAGCTTTAATAAATAAACAAATTAAGCCAATTCATTTAACAAATAGTTGTTACACACTGGTTGTTTGCCAGCCACTGTTCTAAGCTCTGGAAATACAGTGGTGAAAAGATTCCTGCCCTCAGGGAGCTTAGTAGGAAAGATTGACATTAAACACATAATTATGAAGGTGCTGTGTTTTGAAAGGGGAGTGTAAGGATCTGTGAGTAGGTTTTCAGGAGGAGGAAAGGTAAGGCTGGGAGTAGCCAAAGGTGAGGCTAGAGAGAAAGGAAAGGGCAGGCTGGAGCACAGAGGATCTGGAATTTCATCTTGTGGACATTTGCTCTCTTTTATCCTTTGTAAGTATTTTAGTTTTGAAACTGTTAAAGAAGAGAAGATTGGTCTGTGTTTTTCATTTGATTGTTGAACTTTTGTATTTTAGCCTGAAAATATTTTTAAATTAGAAGTGATCTAAATAAATAGATGTTTTAAATAGAACAATAGATTCTTCAGTTATTTTCTCATAACTCAAAGTGTATGTGTTTTTATTAATTTTAAAGACACTGGTGAAAACATTTGAAGTATGTGATCTTCCTGTTCGAGCTGCAAAGTTTGTTGCAAGAAAGAATTGGGTTGTGACAGGAGCGGTAAGTAATTCTGTGAATCTCTAATCCCTTCGGTTCAATTTCTGAACTGGTCAGTGATAATGTGGATGATTTAATTCTTGATTTTCTAATTAGTGTAATGTTTTGAAGCTTGGACTTTAATCCTTGAGCCTATAATCCACTTTTCTTGTGCAGTTGACTTCGTAACAGTAGTAATGACTTCTAGATTTTCATTTCCAGGATGATATGCAGATCAGAGTGTTCAATTACAACACTCTGGAGAGGGTTCATATGTTTGAAGCACACTCGGACTACATTCGCTGTATTGCTGTTCATCCAACCCAGCCTTTCATTCTCACTAGCAGCGGTAAGAAGTGACTTCTTTTGGTTACGTGCATCTCTTTGAGTCATTCATTTTCATTCAGCGAGACGTGCAATTCTTTCACTGCCATTACAAGTAGAGTTCTAATTCCAAGCAGCCTTTAAACTATTTAAATCCATTAGCGTGCTATCAATGCTGCTTGCTTTTGTATTTAATGAAATATCAACTCTGCTTAGGATTTGTATAGCACTTGTTCCAGTTCCTGTCAGGGAAGGCCTACAGGTCTAGATGATTAAACATCTGAACAGAAAGCTAATTTACATGCTGGTAAGTGAGTTTTTGCTGGATTGCCATATACCCTACTCAGGTTATACTTGGGCTACTTTGCTCGCTGGTATTCCATCTAAAACAGTGGACTCTTTGGAGGGCAATTAAGACAAGTTGCATTGAATTGGTAATGGTTCTTTGAAACATTTTTAAGTTAAAATTGAGAGAAGTAATTCAAAGCTTTTTTTAGCCATTCATATAAGAGGAATGCTTATTCCCTAGTCACCGACCTCGTTATTCAGTCATACTTAGATTCTAATCAAACTTGTGTTACTCTTTTGTCATTCTGTAAAGCCCACTGAGGCTTTCTTAAATTTTCTCATGAAACTTTTGTATTTGCCATTAGTAATTTCTGTATCTTATCTCCGCTCTTGTGTAGAGTTAAGTTTATTCTTAGGATAAATAAGGATTTTGAAAAATGTATTCAGTTCTGATTCTTTAAGTCATGGAATGTATGATTTCTCTTAGATTTGCTGCCTTAAAAAGCACAAAGACTGCATCTTAGTTCTGACTGAAAGAAATATAAATTGCAACTAACTTGAGACTTTCTTTTGGTCTAGATGACATGCTTATTAAGCTCTGGGACTGGGATAAAAAATGGTCCTGCTCACAAGTGTTTGAAGGACACACCCATTATGTTATGCAGATTGTGATTAATCCCAAAGATAACAACCAGTTTGCCAGTGCATCTTTGGACAGGACCATCAAGGTAGGGTGTCCACTATTTGTATCAGTTATGCTGGTAAAATACAGTTGTTTAGGTATTTTACTCCTGGCTGCCCAGAAAGTTATTCCTGATTATAAGTTTCTCTCAAAAGCTTATATTGAAGTCAAAATAGGATCTCTCACTTTGATCCAGAAGGACATATTCTGTTTAGAAGAATATTGTAGCAACTTGGCGCTCTTTTTTTAATATGAAATTTATTGTCAAATTGGTTTCCATACAACACCCAGTGCTCATCCCAACAGGTGCCCTCCTCAATACCCATCACCCACCCACCTCCCATCAACCCTCAGTTTATTCTCAGTTTTTAAGTGTCTCTTATGGTTTGGCTCCCTCCCTCTCTAACTGCAACTTGGTGCTATTAATGGAAGGAGTGTTTTTCCATATCAAAGCAGTATACTGAAAGACTTTTAAACCACCTAAACCACTGCAAACCCAGAATAAGAAAAATGCCAGAATCTTCTGTTCCCTCTCCTTTTAGTGTATTTCCTCTATTTCCTGTTTCCTTTTAGTGTATTCATTGTTGACCTCTGCTGATTGTTAATCTATTTTACATTTAAATTTCATCTGCCTCCATTCTCTTTTTCTTATTCCACTTATCCATACTGCTGCCAATTATCTTTCTATAACATGGGTTTCATCTTTCAGTTCCCAGTCTGAGAGTAAAGTTCCAATACCTTAGTGTGGACTACAAGGGTTTCCAAGACTAGCCACAGCTAATATGATGAGATATCTCCTATAACCCTGGTCTATCCACCATTCTCTAGAGATGCCATGAATGTTCACATAACCATATTCAGCTATTACCTCTGCTTGTGACACTCTCTATTCTCCCTTTTGATTTTTTTTTCCCCTCTAGAGAACTACTTATCTTTCAAGGCTTAGCACAATTATTTACTCTGAGAAGCTCTTTTCAGACACCCATTTCATCTCCAGACAGAGGCAGTCCTGCTCAGTCCCTTCCTTCCATTCCTTTTGTCTCCATTATGGCCTTCATTTTGAATGATAACTGATGTGTGTATGGAAATCTGTATCCCCCCGAAATGTTGATGTTTGGGGCAGGAACTATGTGTCACCTCCACTCCCTCAAACAGATACTCAGTAGCAAGCAACACAGTACCTTGCTTGTACTAGATGCTTAATACAAGATGCAAGAGTGCAGCCATACTCCTTTTCCCATTATGATTTTTAAAATGCCTCTACATGCATAGATTTAAAATTATATATTGCATTAACTTTTGCTTACGTGTGTATACTTACGTCTGTATAACATTTTTGTTAGTTTTCCTTTAACTTATAGAAAATGGTTGGGGCGCCTGGGTGGCGCAGTCGGTTAAGCGTCCGACTTCAGCCAGGTCACGATCTCGCGGTCCGTGAGTTCGAGCCCCGCGTCAGGCTCTGGGCTGATGGCTCGGAGCCTGGAGCCTGCTTCCAATTCTGTGTCTCCCTCTCTCTCTGCCCCTCCCCCGTTCATGCTCTGTCTCTCTCTGTCCCAAAAATAAATAAAAAACGTTGAAAAAAAATTAAAAAAAAAAAAAAAAAAAGAAAATGGTACATGTTATTTGTGTGATAATTATTAAATGATACCTCTCTGAATATCTTAGCATTTTGGCCTTATTTTTTTTCCTTTTGCTGGGTTGTCCTTGCTTTTGACATAAGTTGGAAACTTTGAATTAGTTTCAGATTTGCGTCACTAAATTAGGTATATCATGAAAACATAAATTGTCTTATCTTTGGCTCTAGTAAAGTGTGTTTGATCCAGTCAATGGTAAACATTTGTTTATACATCTTTACCCTCCCCTCCCGTGTAGGAGGCACTCAGGAAATATTTGTAAAGGTAAAGCTCAATACTAGTGCTCTAGTAATGTTTGACTACTTTTACAACTTAAAATTTTTTAGTTAAGTGGTAATTTTCTCTTTTTAATAGACCTTCTTAAATTCACTTTCATGATCTTTATGTTAAAATTCTCATAAAATCATTTCTTACCCTTAAAGTATTACTCTTCACACTATAGCCTATGGACCATTGGGGTTTCTATTAAAAATCTAGATTTCTAGGGAATCTCTAGGGATAAAGAAAAATCTCTAGGGATGAAGCCTGGCAATTGGAATTTTCAGAGAATGCCATAGTTATTCTACCCCCTAGAAATTCAAGTAAAGTAAGAAACAACAGAAACAAATGGGTGAAAAAAATGTACATTCTTTAGTTTCCCTCCCCTGTGCTTTGGTGTTTTATATAATGTCAGAAGTGTGGTGGATCTGCCTTGTGAAAGGCGAGTCACCATATTGAATGTCAGATGCTGTTGTTCTCTAAAGGTGTGGCAGCTGGGGTCTTCCTCCCCAAACTTCACTCTGGAGGGACATGAGAAAGGCGTGAATTGCATTGATTACTACAGTGGTGGCGACAAACCATACCTCATTTCAGGCGCAGATGACCGTCTTGTTAAAATATGGGACTATCAGGTACAGTTTTTTCATAACCTTACTTTGCCATATGTTAGACATGGATTTCGTTGTTTCTTACAGGACAGTTAAAACTTGGGTTATTGAACTCCATTCATAGCACAAAATAACTTCAGGCTTCAGTATTTACACCTAAACAGTGATCCCAGAGTTCTCCATAAAAATGAAAACAAATGCCTGTCAAGGTTTTAAAAATAAAATGCCATCATGTTTATTTTTCATTTAAAAGTAGAAATTAGAAATTTAAACATTCGATGAAAATGAATTATTACATTTCTAATATCCTCACTGGTAAACTTTTGTTTATAATTGGAAACTAGCAGATTAATAATATCATGACACAGCCATGCTATAGCCATTTTGCCACATAGACTTTGCAAACCTAGTTATGATTTCTTGTTACTATGCTTTTTATCTCTAAGAGACAGATTCAGTTTCTGTTTTTTGTTTCTCACATCAAAATGTCCATAAACAGTTAATAAAATGAAGCCTAGAAAATCAGTGTTACTTAGAACCTTATTCAAATTTGTGCTTAAGTACAGAAATAAAAATATGAAAGACATTACCTTAGGAATTTGGCGAGAAAATATTCAAATGAAAACCAGATCTTTTGAGGTGTGTGTGTTTTCTTCTTTAAATAGGATGGTTGCAATTACATTTCCCTGTACTATCAAAGAGTTAGAGAAAGTATGCACATAACAAGATAATTGTGTTTCAAAACTTTCTGTGTCAAATACTATTTAGATTGTCATTACTACTATCATTTATAATGTATGTGCACTGGAAAAATTAAAGATAAGTTCCTTACTTTTCACACACAAAAAATGTTTTCTGTGTCTTGCTGTCTTTTGATTACAGAATAAAACTTGTGTACAGACACTGGAGGGACATGCCCAAAATGTATCTTGTGCCAGTTTTCATCCTGAGTTGCCAATCATCATCACAGGTTCAGAAGACGGTAAGTTAGAAATGTATGTTTATTCCTGTGCTTTTAATTACAAAGTAGATATTTAAGCCAGGTAGTGCCCGGCATTGTAATTAGGTTTGCTGTTTTTATTAGAATAGAATATTTGAGTTATAAAATGAAGGGACATTGTTATTGTCATCGTCGTCATCATCCTAATGTGTTTTGACTCTATTATTTAAATAAAAGGACACCCAGAAGTCCTAGCGAAAAACTGAAAAAGCCTGTCAATGCTTTGGAGTCTACAAACTTGGGGTCAGATTCAGGCACTGCCACTTCATGGATGTGTGGTTTGGGCAGATTATGAAATGGGAACAGACATATCCACCTCACAGGATTATAGTGAACATAAAAGATCATGTGTATCAAGCATCTGCAGGTACATAGTAGGCACTGTGCCCGGGAAATACATTATTTCACACGGAAAATCATATTTCTTACCTGTAATTTTCTGTTTATTTGTTACTTGATAAAATCACCTACAGACTGTAGATCAAAACTTTACGCTGCCAGGAAGCTAATAAAAAGGACTTCGCTGTGGCTGGTTCATCTGACCTAATCCATCGTTAGATGTTCAAATTAAAAGGGAGTATTCACATTGTTCTTTTTAGGAACCGTGCGTATTTGGCATTCAAGCACGTATCGCCTTGAGAGCACATTAAATTATGGAATGGAGAGGGTGTGGTGCGTGGCCAGTCTAAGAGGGTCCAACAATGTTGCTCTGGGCTATGACGAAGGGAGCATCATTGTTAAGGTAATCTCTAATTATACTGTCTCTGAATAAATGAACATAGTGGAAGCAGTTTTCCTTGTATTTTTGTACAGTCATCTTCCAAGTCACCAGTTTTATTAAACTGGCTCTTCTTTCATTAAGCAAGCACAAGAGATTAAACACTGGAGGTTTAAAGTGAAAGGATGGAGGGGTGCCTGGGCGTATCAGTTGGTTGGGTGTCTGACTTCGGCCCAGGTCAGGATCTCGCAGTTTGTGGGTTGGAGCCCCGCGTCGGGCTCTGTGCTGACAGCTCAGAGCCTGGAGCCTGTTTCGGATTCTGTGTCTCCCTCTTTCTCCGCCCTTCCACTTCTCATGCTCTGTCTCTCTCTCTCTCTCTCTCTCTCAAACATAAATAAACATTAAAAAAATTAAAAAAAAATAAAGTGAAAGGATGGAGCCCTCTGTTAAACAAAAATAGAAAGTGTTTATTTTGTGGTTTTGTTTTCTTTTTATTGCTACGAGCCATTTGTTAATTCTTCTAGCTTGGTCGGGAGGAACCTGCCATGTCCATGGATGCCAATGGAAAGATAATTTGGGCCAAGCATTCAGAAGTCCAGCAGGCCAACCTAAAAGCAATGGGAGATGCTGAAATTAAAGATGGAGAAAGACTGCCACTGGCAGTAAAGGATATGGGCAGTTGTGAAATATACCCTCAGACCATTCAGCACAATCCTAACGGGCGGTAAGTCAACCACTATCTCTCTCTGAGCTTCTGTGTTGTTAGATATGTGGGTTTGCAAATCCACAGTATATGCTGCTCTTCTTCTAGGGTGGGCATTCCTCATGAGCTTTTGCCCTGGCCTCACAATCCTCAGCATGGCCACAGGCAACCCTACCAGTTGATTTAAGTTGGCATGCAAGGGGAAAGCATATTTGCCTTCCTGGCTTTGTCCCACCATGCAATTTTGAACAGTTAAATAGTTTTGTATTTACTCATTTTATTTTTATTTATTTATTTTTTTAATTTTTTTTTTAATGTTTATTTATTTTTGAGACAGAGAGAGACAGAGCATGAACGGGGGAGGGTCACAGAGAGAGGGAGACACAGAATCTGAAACAGACTCCAGGCTCTGAGCTGTCAGCACAGAGCCCGACGCGGGGCTCGAACCCACGGACCATGAGATCATGACCTGAGTTGAAGTCGGACGCTTAACCGACCGAGCCACCCAGGCGCCCCTATATTTACTCATTTTAAATGTGTTGGGTTTGTGTCCTTGTGCTTCTCTGAGGGCAGGTAACATGTACTTAGGTGCTCTAAATACTTACTGACTTAAGAAGAAAAGCAGACTCTGAAGTTTGTGTCCGTTGAAACAATTTGGGTTGGGATGAGCACTGGGTGTTGTATGTAAGCCAATTTGACAATAAATTATATTAGAAAAAAAGAAACAATTTGGGGACTGGTAATAATTCTGCTTCTTAGCTATAATTTGAACCATCAGTTTCGTTTCTTAAGATTTAGAAAGCACCCAACGTCTTGTTAAGAGAGGAGTTTCAAGCATGAGTTTTAATTAAGCCTGTGGTTCTTTAAAAGTCACTTACAATAGATCTGGGCATCTTATAATTCTGTGCTAAGTATTGAAAAAGACAAATTATGTAAACCGGGTATGCTGCCTCATTCAGTAAATGGCATCCACAGTTATTTCTAATGTAATTTTCTTAGGAAGATTAAGAATGCATTATAAATATCACAAAGCTTTTTCTTCCTGTAAGTTTTGCATTTCAGCATTGGCAATCTGGTAGCAGCCAATACAGCCAATACAACTTTAAATAGAGTTGTTTTATATCTGTGGAGAAAATGTTACTCGACTGTGCAACATCCTGTTTTTACTGATTATTTAAATGTTAAAATACTCTATTTTGATAAACTTAACAGTCATTAAAAATGAGTATTTTTATTCATTTGAGTGATGTGCTTTAAAATTAAGATAGTCTTGCAACAAATAGTGCCTCCTAATGGTGTAAATGTAATGAGCAAAGTTCTAGACATCTTGGTGCTCAACAAGTATCCGTTGTATTATTAGAATCCTCCCCCTGTGCATCGGCAGCCATTCTTGTCTTCCTGCCTCAAGTCTCCTTTGCTTATAAGAGAAGGCCACTGCAGTAAGATTTTCAGCAAATGCCCATGTTCATGATATGTTTTGGGATTTGTTGATAAAATATTTATGTCTAGCTCTGTATTTGAAGAAATGTATAACTTCAGAAGATATTAGATTCAATTATAAAAGTCAACTGAAGGGGCGACTGGGTGGCTCAGTCGGTTAAGCGGCTGACTTCAGCTCAGGTCATGATCTCCCAGTCCATGAGTTCGAGCCCCGCGTCAGGCTCTGTGCTGACAGCTCAGAGCCTGGAGCCTGTTTCAGATTCTGTGTCTCCCTCTCTCTGGCCCTCCCCCATTCATGCTCTGTCTCTCTCTGTCTCAAAAATAAATAAACGTTAAAAAAAAAAATTTAAAAAAGTCAACCGAAGTAGCATTTGTCATCAGAAATATTTTATTACGCAGAGAAATCAGTGTTTCATAACTTCCACGTGTCATTGATCCTACTCTCTCTCTCTGGCTTCCATAATTTCCAGGTTTGTTGTGGTGTGTGGTGATGGCGAGTACATCATCTATACAGCAATGGCCCTGAGAAACAAGAGCTTTGGATCTGCCCAGGAGTTTGCATGGGCCCATGATTCTTCAGAGTAAGTTTTGGCTTGTGCTGTCCCGCTGGCCCTGACTGCAGATGGGTCATCTGTGTGCGGCTGTATGAATCATGTTCCCAGGGCTCGGTGTTGGCTGTGCTTCTCCCTTTCAAGAACAGTTCTCACCAGAGCTGTCTTTGCCCTTTCTGTGTTCAGTATGCAGCAGGTTCACTCAGACTGATCCACTAATCCCATTAAACTGGGGGCCCAGCACCCATTTCCTTGATGGAGCCTGCATTTGGGCCTGGTGCTTATGGGCTCAAGACGAGGTAGGCTTTCCCTATGAGCTGATGTCCTGAGCTGCTGCAGGATCCTGAACTAGTTGGGAGAGACTACAGTCTGATGTCATCTTGATGCTAACTTCATTGAATCTTTTTTAAAACGTATTTTCTGTGATGTTACCCACCCCCTATTTTTAAAACAAATTCTGTTTGAATTTAGAGTGTTCATAAAATATTCTTATTAAAAACAGGAAAAATCATTTAACTCTGAATTATCATATTAGATACTGGTTATTTATAATTTCTTATAATTATTCTAGATACTGGTTACTGAGTGGTTCTTTTTTGATTCCTTTTTGTGCTCATAATAAACACCAGGACTTCCCCCCAATCCCCCTACCTGACCACACAACTGACGTACATCTTCATAGTTATCTTAGTTTTGTTTCCTCCATATTTTTTTATTGCCCCTGCCCTCAACAGAGTAACCTGAGCCTCAGTGTTGCATATAAGATGCATGTTTTTAAATTTTTTAACAAAAGATACACTGAGAGTAGGAATTTGTTTTGATCTTTTCATAAATTTCCTAAATACACTCATATATACACAGTTCCATTTCTAAATGTATTTTGTTTTCATCCTAAACAAAATTGTAGTTCATGAATTCTTACCTCTCTCACCATACCTCTCTGTTTTGATAGTTCACTTTCTTTTTTTAGCTTTATCCAGCTAAGGTCCTATTCAGCATCTTTCCTATCTTGATAGGAACACTCATCAGATCACTTCCTTAAATACTCTTGAATGTCCAGCAACAGCCACAGTCCCCCTTTTTCAAGACGCCTGAATATACACAGTGTTGTAAGTTGTTGCCAAATGTGGCTAACTTCTTGAGCCACTTAACAAAAGTTTTTATTTTTTAAGTTGCCTTTATTGAAGTATAATTTATACAGAATTAAATGTACTATTTTAAGTGAACATTTCAGTGACTTTAGGCAAATGTATACAATCTATAACCGCCAGCACAAAGACAGAGAACATTTCTACCATCCCCAGAAAATCCTCATTTTCCCTTAATAGTTCCCTGGCCCCAGTCACTGATTTGCTTTTTCTCACCATGTGGATTAGATTTGTCTTTAGAGTTTCATATACATGAAACTCCAATATCCAGTCTATATGTCTGGGTTCTTCTGTTCAGCACAGTATTTTTGGGATTCGTCCATGTTGTTGCATGAGTCAGTAATTGGTCGCCTTTTTTGCAGAGCAGTGTTCCATTGCATGAATGTACCACAGTTGGTTTAATCACTCATCTACTGAGGGATGTTGGGTCTTTCTCAGTTTTTAAAATAGCTTGTAAACCCTAATAATTTGTGTAACAGACAGTGTGAAACTCATAAGTCATTACTCAAGTATACCTGAAGATATTTCTGACATTCGATGGAAGTATGGTTTGGTATATAACATGCTGTGTTTGCCTTCCTTTTCCCCCCAGATATGCAATAAGAGAGAGCAACAGTGTTGTAAAGATATTTAAGAACTTTAAGGAAAAAAAATCCTTTAAACCAGATTTTGGAGCAGAAAGTGAGTGCTATTTATAAATGATAGATTTTTAGAAGCTTTGCAATGGCTCAGAAACATCTACCCAAAAATCTTTTTTCTTTTCAGGTATCTATGGAGGCTTCTTATTGGGAGTCAGATCTGTAAACGGCTTAGCTTTCTATGACTGGGACAATACAGAACTCATACGCAGAATTGAAATTCAGCCCAAACATGTGAGTTTTCCCTTCACTGTCACTTTTAGAATGTGTAACTTTGTGAGAAGCTCTGAGTCCCTGAGGCAAAGAAATGTCCTTGTACCCAGCTGTCCTGGTTCCATTGTGTTGGACACAGTGTCATTTACTTCAAGATTACTTAGAAAATCAGACTTGCAGTATTTGAATGAGGTGGTAGATGTTGGGTATTTTGAAAAGCAGGAAAACTTATACAAATGCCAAGTGCTATTCATATTTTAAATGGCGTTTGACAGAGTATGAAAAGCCTGCTTTGAAGACAAGAAGTCAGAAAGGTCTTGACTTGGAAAGATCCAGGATCAGATCAGAAAGCCTTTTCATAGTTTCCCTGATGCTGTTTAAACTTTAGGTAAATGTCTCCAGTGACAAAGTTTTCTACCTTATGGAACTACCTGCTTCTTTGACAGCTTTCATTGTCACAAAATTCTTTGGAGACAAATCCACCTCTCTTGGGTCCTGGTTCTATCTTTTATAGCATGCATTCTGAGTGAGCACTAGTACCCCAACGGCAAAAATTGCTTCTTGAGGATGAAGAAAATTTTATCTATAAAGCATAGATATTCACATGTATTTATATGTTATGCAAGTATATATATTATATGTGTGTATATACAGTGTGCATATATATGTTATATAATTTTATATATAACATGTATTATATAATTGCATATGTATAATATATATATAGTTTCTATGGATTTAAAATTTTGTAGGTGAGGGTGATTAGGAGAAAAATGTCTAAAAACATTCCTGGGTGGGTGGATGTGGGTGATAATGGGAAAAAAAAAGGCTGAGAAACACTGTTCTAGAGCAATAGTGAATAGGCTGCTGCTCCTAAATTACATTATATCCACTGTTCACTGACAGTTTCCTTCCTGTCTCCCTTTAGTCTTTCCATTTCTAGACCAAATAGCCCAGCCCACCCTCTAAATGCATATACATACACATGTGTATGTATATATATGTGTGTTCGTGTATCTGTGTACGTATGTATATACCCACTATGCACTACATAAAATTGTTCAATGCGTACTTACTGTCCTAAGATGAATCTTGTAAGAAACAAAGCGTAAGCAGTTTGTCATACCACTCGGAAATCCGAAACCATTTGTCTGTTCTGTTTGTCATGTTGTAGATTTTCTGGTCTGACTCTGGAGAGCTGGTCTGTATTGCCACCGAGGAGTCATTTTTTATCCTTAAGTATCTGTCGGAGAAAGTCTTGGCTGCACAGGAAACACATGAAGGAGTTACAGAAGATGGCATTGAAGATGCCTTTGAGGTGACTGCATCAGCACAACTTTACCTTCATTCTTAAATGATTTATATGCGTGTAACCCAACTTCACTGATTTTAACATTCTGTTAAGTTAGGTTTGAGGAAAGTAAACATTTAAGGAAGTCTGGTGAAATGTGAAGATTAAAGCCTTGGCTCAAAGATCAGAGTTTGAAAGTATATATGTTTAAAAGATATTTATTTGCACTTTGATTTTAGGGAATCTTCAGATGACTTTGATATCTTTCAGTAAGGAAATTAGAAGGTGTTTTGGTCTTAAGACATTTTACCCAGTGATTTAAATGAGCTCTCAAGTGGTAAAGATAAATCACCTATCGTGGAGATGTTCCTGGAAGATTTTATGAAATACTTCCTATTCCAGTTTCATGTATATAAGAAATTTAGATCAACAGCTTTGATGCAGCAGTGAGATTTTATATTATAAATACTCATCCAGGAATCTGTTTGTAAATGAAAAAAGAAGATAGAAATTCCAGGGAAGTATTTTCTTTCTTGAAGTAGGATTTTACTTTGCATTTCTTAATCTCCCTTATCACCCCCAATCATATTCAGTTTTTGTAACAGGATTTCTAATGCTGAATAAGGTAATAATAGACTCTTCTCTCTGCAGGTTCTTGGTGAGATTCAGGAAATTGTGAAAACAGGGCTGTGGGTAGGCGATTGCTTCATTTACACGAGTTCTGTGAACAGATTAAATTATTATGTTGGAGGAGAAATAGTCACCATTGCCCACTTGGATAGGTAACTGAGAATTGCTTTGCTTGTGTCTTAAGCATCCTAAATTTAAAATTACACTTTTCTTTTCTTTTTTTTTTTTAAATGAAACTTATTGCTGGCCTGTAGCAGTGATGGGCCTGATTTTTCAGTGTTAGAGTTTTAATAGATGGGCTGTTGTTGATCAAAATTGCATCAAAGTGGAAAGATTTTGAGCAGGAGGTAGCGTGTGTGTGTGTGTGTGTGTGTGTGTGTGTGTGTGTGTGTGTGTGTGTGTGTTTACCTACTAATTTGGGCCTACTCCTAAATTAGTTTCTGTTTCTATTACAGAACAATGTATCTTCTGGGCTATATTCCTAAGGACAACAGGCTTTATCTGGGGGATAAAGAACTGAACATCGTTAGCTACTCTCTCTTGGTTTCAGTGCTGGAATACCAGACAGCTGTCATGCGAAGGGATTTTAGCATGGCTGATAAAGTTCTTCCTACCATTCCAAAAGAACAGAGGACCAGAGTTGCACACTTTCTGGAAAAGCAGGTAAAAGGATTTTGTTTTGTCTTTTTGCTTGTTTTCTTTTGTGGGTTTTTTTCTTTAAATCAGTAATTTAAAAGAATGTTAATGTGGATTTGAAAATACTATTTCTTTATTGCCACTGATTTCCTTATGGCAGTGGAATTTCTCCTATAAACTTAAGTCACTTATTATATGCTTCCTTGTCCTTTCTTAATGCCCTTAGTACCTTCTTTAATTGTTGGAAATGATTATCAGTCTTCTCTTTCTGTAGACTTCTTTTCCATTCTATCAATATTTTCATTTCTGCCCTGCATTTTCTCTCTCTATCCTAGCAGGGTTTTCTTTTTCTTTTCTTTCTTTTTTTAATTGTAAAATATACATAACATAAAATTTAGCATTGGTGGTAGGTTTTTTTCTTAATGGAGTGTTTTTAAGTCAAAGTTGTGCACAAAGTATAAAGTTCTTCAAGGCTCAAGGAAAAAAAGCAGCACTTCCTTCCCTCTATCATATCTGCTTCCTAAAGGAAGTGGAAGTTTAATTATTTTGGTTGATTCTCTTGGAATTTATTTCTACATCTCTAGATAATGTATGCTGTTACTGAGCTTTAGGCATTTCTTGTGACTTAACACTCTGTAGAAGATGAGGGTTTACCTTTCTCTCTCCTGCTACTTATACAACATACATGCCATTTTTCTGTCCTCCTCCCACTATAGTTGGATGATTTTGATTACATCAGTTTTCAGTGTTTACATTTTTAGAGCTATGTAAACACTGCTCACAGCTGAACCATTTAGTATAGTGTAGCTTTCCCTTCCTGCAATTGTTTTCCCTGGAGTTGTCTTTTTTCCTTTGCTTATTTTTCTGTGTACTTAGAGTTAATTCTCACTAGATTCTGGTGGTTCTCCAGATTTCCTTGAAATCTCCTATCATCATGGATATCCCCTCACCATCAGGTTGGGCCTTCCTTTTGCCTCTCAGTTGGATCCATTGTTTCCTGTATCCCCTATCTTCTTTGCTGGTTTACTCCCTTATCTGGCTGGAGCATGTCCTTCAGTAGTTTTCTGAGAGAAGGATTATTATTGGAAGTAAAGTTTTTTGTGACCTTGATTATCCGAAACTGCCATTGTTCTCCTCTAAAACCTATTTGACTATTTAACTAGATACAGAATTCTAGGCTGGAGGCAATTCTCTCTCAACATTTTGAAGGCATTTGTTCCATTGCCTTCTAGCTTCTAGTTATTATTGAAGTGTTACTGCTTTATATTACTGATCTTGGTACCTGATCTGTTTTTTCTTTCTGGAAGCTTTTTGGACCTTGTCCCTATTGTTCTGAAATATTATGATGGTGGGCCTTGGTAGAGGTCAATTATGAACAAATTCATTTTTTGGGGTATTAGACAAGCTTATTTAATTGGACACTCATTTCTGAGAGATTTTCTTGATTCATTTCTCTGATGATGTCCTTCCTTAGCTTTCTGTATTCTTTGTGGAACTGTTAGTGAAATGTTAGGCCACCTACACTAGTCTCATTTTGTTATTATTGTACTTTTAAAATCTTATTCTTGTGTATGGATAAAAGTTTATTTCTCTCAGGGTCTGAATGATAGGTTTTGTTGTTGTTTTGAGGTTTTCTTTTATTCCTTCATGGTATGCTTCCTTCAGGTTGCTGTTATTGGTTCATTTTGATCTGTGCCTTTCCTGTTAGAGATTTTCTTCACGCATCTGATGATCCTTAGGCCCTCATTTAAGAGGAGAGGTCTAAGAAGCAGATAAAAGGCCTGAATTTGTGAGAGGTCTTGTTCGATACGGACTTCACACTATGGATGTGGCTGGGCCATTTGATTAGGGATGCTCAAGGTCCATATGTTCATCTTATGAATTTAATGAACACTGAACATTGCACCAGGTACTGTTCTAGCTGACATATAGCTCGCAGGTTGTTGATATTTTAGTAAGTGTTACCCCTTAGGCTGGTTAGGGTTTACAGCCCAAGGGGTAAGATTGAGCTTAAATCACCATCATTCTGGATGCAAAGTAGAAAACAGGTTGGTGTCTCAGCATCTGGTATTTCATTTAGTCTCAATCTCTATTCTCATAATTTCCTATTTTCCTCTTGAAAGATGTATAAGATATCCCTCAGACTGGAAACCCTCTAGTTTATCCTCTTCGAGGAATAAACTTGCTGTCTTCTGTGTGTGTCCAGAGGTTGGGGGAGGAGAGGAGTGGGGACCTGGGGTATCTTGTTTCTTACCTGCTTGTTACAGAGACTTTCAGGCAGTTTTGTTTATTTTAGCATTGCCTTCCATGAGATGCCACTGGGGATCCTGATGTGTGAATGAAGTTGTTTCTATGCTGTCCTCACTCCTGATTTAGGATTAGTTTTCTTTAGTGTTTTAACTGTTTAAATTCCTCTGCCAGTTTTCTAGCTTCCAAAATTTTGTTACAGAGGTCTCCTCTGTCTTTCTGTATCCTAAGGAATTTATGCCCTAGGGGCACCTGGGTGGCTCAGTTGGGTTGTTTCCAATTCTTAATTTCAGCTCAGGTCATGATCTCATGGTTCCTCAGATCAAGCCCCATGTAGGGCTCTGCACTGACAGCGCTGAGCCTGTTTGGGATTCTGTCTCTGCCCCTCTCCCACTCTCTCTCTAAATAAATACTTTTTAAAAAAGAATTTGTTTCCTAAAAAAAGAATCCTTTTAGTGTCATTTCAGTGGGGATTTGGGGGAAAACAAAAGTTGATTTAGTCCACCTAATTTCATCTGCTTTGCTTATGTCTGATGAGTTCCATAGATCTTATATACTCTGTTCTTGGATTTTTATTATTTACACCAGTTGCTAGGAAAGAAAAGGAGTATGCAGATTATTCAGAATGCCTTGTTTACATTGTTCAGATGGATGAACGAGAGGAGGGACAGCTTGGATAGTCTGGGAAGTTAAAACATTTTAAACACAGTGATACAGCCATCTTGAAGATCCAGCCGGAACTTGGAAAGCTGCCCAGTTCCTCCCTCTTAACCCCCCTGTAACTGAGCATCGTTCCTCATTCCAGTGAAGTCTCTTGAAGTCTGAGCTTTGTCCAACACACCGCATTCATAGAGCTGAAAAACTTAACCATAGTGTAGACTCCCATCAGTACTCTTAGAGGAGAAGCTAATTTGGTAATTACAGTAGTTGGTTTTAAAGCCTGTTTTTATGACACAGTGGAAAATGGAAGACAGTTTTAGATTTCCTGCCCTCTGGAACGCTGGCTGATAAATAAAGTGGATGTAAGACCAATAGTAAAGTCCTAGGTAAGGATACCTGATTGGCATTAGGACCTGGAAACAAATGTTTGCCAAATGACCTAGATTACGAAAAACTGAAAGGAAGACTTTTACATTTGACTTGCTTTTCTTTGAGGGACTGGACTAGATGACTCTAAGCCTAGCTTAGTGAGTAGATTATGAACAGCTAGGTCTACACCACTGTGCCTTTCTTTTTTTGAAATGGTTCTTGTTCAGTCAAGTTTCCAAAATCTTGTTCTTGACAGCTGTTTACTTTTGAATTTCTGATTTTACCAGTTTTACAGGAGTTTATCTAGCTAACATCAGTCAACTTTCACTGCTTAGAAAACAGCGTTGTGGGACTGAAATCTCTCTGCTGGGTTGGTTCTTACCAATTAATTTAATGACTCCTTAATTTTTCTGTCTTATCATTAAAGGGTATTCTATTTCTTTTGTTTAGGCCGTGGGGTTTCTATGTCAGCAGGGTATTCTTAGTTCAAGAGGGAGTGGATCAATGATGATTTGCTGTGTGTGCACTGTAAATCTACACAGACAGACTGCCCACGCATTGTTACATCTATTCTCTGTTTAGGGCTTCAAGCAACAAGCTCTTACAGTATCCACAGATCCTGAGCATCGCTTTGAACTTGCTCTTCAGCTTGGAGAACTAAAAATTGCATACCAATTAGCAGTAGAAGCAGAGGTATGTACTAAGTCATCATTTTTCATAACTAATGCAAAAGTTAGTAGGTACTTACGTGTGTTTAGTGTAAGTTCTCTCCATTAAAGTTTTCCGAAATGCACATTAGGGACACTCTTTGGTGACGTTAGTGCCTCTCTTTGATCTTTTAAAAAATGCATTTTGTTAGTCTTTAAATTAAATGGATTTTACTGCAGATATTCTTAGCATTCTGATTTAAGAAGTGTTTTGGGGGCACCTGGGTGGCTTAGTTGGTTGAGCGTCTGACTTCAGCTCAGGTCATGATCTTGTGGTTCCTCAGTTTGAGCCCCATGTCAGCACAGAGCCTGCTTCCGATCCTATCTCCCCCCATCCCACCCCTTCTCTGCCCCCCCCCCACTTGTGCTCTCTCAAAAATAAACATTCAAAAAAAAAAAAGAGGAAAAAATGTTTTCATAGCTTATAGGAGATCTGTTTTGCAAAAGATGTAAGATACTAGATATTATAGTCTGGGAACTCTAGGAGTGCAGACAAAGCACTAATTTGCCAGTATCCCAAATTAGTGAGAAAGTTGTTGGTTTTAAAGAAAGATTTTAATATTTTGACACAATTTAATGACATTTTAATGAACTGTTACATATCGAGGGGCCCCCAACCATGGTTTACATGTAGTATTTATTGGTAAATTCATTTCAAATGTGCTAAATAAATTTCAGCTATGTTAAGATAATCTAAATGTGTAGTATTTTGATTTCTGAGAAGCTACAAATGACAGATAATATTACTGTTAAATATTTAAGGATGTATGAAATAATTTTATTCTTTCAAAAAATGGTATGAAATCATTCATTAAAATAATTACAATCTAATTACCTTAAAATTCCAATTAGATAGTATTACTTTTAGTCTTACTGGGTAATTACAAAATAAAAATAACATGGGTTTGATGATTATTCATGCATCATTAAAATTGATTTGTGTTTGAATTTTGTATATGCAAATAACTTGTTTTCTCATTACACATTTTGTCACTACATTCTTATTTTGATTGATAGAACCAATTTAACAAGCACAGCTCAGTATATGTGTAAAATATCTCCCATTATCAGCACAGTAATACTCAGGTTAACAGAAGAATATTGATGTTGAAAACTCAAATGTTTATTTCCATAGATGTGTTTACTTGGAAACTCTTTCTTACAGTCAGAGCAGAAGTGGAAACAACTTGCTGAACTTGCCATTAGTAAATGTCAGTTTGGCCTCGCCCAGGAGTGCCTGCACCATGCACAGGATTATGGGGGTCTGTTGCTCTTGGCCACTGCCTCTGGAAATGCTAGTATGGTGAATAAACTAGCAGAGGGTGCGGAGAGAGACGGCAAGAATAATGTGGCATTCATGAGCTACTTTTTACAGGGCAAGTAAGTATCAAATCAAGGTCTAAAAGGTGAGTGTAGTAATTTAAAGCACTGATTTCCGCACTCGCCAACTTTGAGGGTGGTTGAGAGAGGAACGAACCCTGGAAAGAGACAGATGGATGCCTGGCCTAGACCCTGGCTAGTAGGGGCAGTTGGAGCACAGTCCTACCTTGGTGGCACTGGCCTTCAGCAAGGGATGTTCTTACCAATTTGGTCGAAATGTCTGAGCAAAATGAGCTGTTCAAGGAGGTTTGGACTGAGAGAAACATGAAAGCCGTTTCTCAAAAGCCCTGCCTCTCCCTGCCTGAGCCATTTTATTTTCCCATGGCAGGAGGCTGTTGTGATGCTCCCATAGTACTCAAAAGGCAAATAATTTTGCCCAAATTGGGTAATTCTGACCTGTCCATGGCAAGAATAAAGGGGTTTAGGATGCCAGTTACTTCTAGATTTGAGTCCCAACTGTAAAGCATAAAAATGTCATATACTTCTGAAAGTTAGCAGTCAGTGCAGACCAGATCATCTCAACATTAGCTGACCATATTATGAAGTAAAACACGAAGTATTCATTAACCTTGCCCTGCATACATTTAAACCTCATGCTTCATTATAGAAACCTTGTGCACCCCAATGTGTATTTATAATGTGTTTGTAAATTTGCATATGTGTAGGAATAGGTCCATAATTCAAAAACCCAAAAATATCCTGAAAGTTTTTTATAACTTACTTGATAGCAAAACCTGACCTAAACTCCGAAATACTATTATTAGTTGCTCTTATGCCACTTGTTTTTATCATATTTAGTATTCATGTGTTCCTGCAAAATATTGTTTATGACTTTTATTTGATGCTGAGGGTGGTAGGTAATGTGTGTGGTGTATGTACTGCTACCTTTCTAATATCCAAAAACCTGTGTTTTGTTTTTTTGAAAAACATACAACTTCTAAAACACATTATCCACTTTATCAAACTTCGAAAAAGAAACCAAATAGATGCTAGGACATTGCCCTGCTGGACATCACTACATTGCTGCGCACAGCCCACACTCGAGACACCGCCCTCGATGTTCCCACTTGTGAAATCGAGTTTCTGCTCCCATATCCCCTGAAAGCTCTTAAAATGTGCTTGCTTATAAGCTGCCTTAGCTGGTCTTGAAAAGCCCCCTTAGGTTCTTCTTAGGAATTGTTAAAATAGGTTATTAGGAGATTGAAAATGGTCACCAACTGCCCTACCCCTCACACTCTTGGAGTCCATTGATTATGTAACACACTGGTGCTGACCAGTTAATGGCTCAGTGACAGAAATGAGGAGTATGTGTGGAAGCTGGGGAGGAAGTGCTGACTTTGCAACATTACATCTACACTTCGTTGTTTATTCTTGATAATTAGTGCCTCTCCTTTTTAATCTTTAGGCTTGATGCTTGCCTGGAACTCCTGATTAGAACTGGCCGACTGCCAGAAGCTGCCTTCCTGGCCCGGACTTACTTACCTAGTCAGGTTTCAAGGTACAGACTTTTAATTTTAGGAACAAATGGTTCAGATAAAAACTAGAGCACACTTAACTCACTTTCCCTTTGGTTTCATGATACCTACAACAGGGTGGTAAAACTCTGGAGAGAAAATCTTTCAAAAGTCAATCAGAAAGCAGCAGAATCCCTTGCTGATCCAACAGAGTACGAAAACCTTTTTCCTGGATTAAAAGAAGCCTTTGTTGTGGAAGAATGGGTGAAGGAAACACATGCTGATCTGTGGCCAGCCAAGCAGTACCCACTTGTCACGGTGAGTTGCCAGGGAGCCAGGCCTCATTTATAATTTATATACATTATTGGTGGATTGAGAGCTAATATCTGGGATTTAGGCCAAGTCCATAGATGAATTAGGACTTCAGATTACACTGCTTTATTCATCATTGCTTTATTCTGATAGCCAAATGAAGAAAGAAATGTTATGGAAGAGGCAAAAGGCTTTCAGCCCTCAAGATCTGCAGCTCAGCAGGTCAGTAGAATATCTTAATCAGATAATCTGGTTAAGATTTGTTCATTTTAAGTACCATGTCCCACTTCCTAATCCTGAACAGCCTTTCCTTGGGGGAAAATTACCTGAACAAATTCCTTCATCTTTCTATTCTCTCCACTTGGACTTTCAGGAACTTAATGGGAAACCTGCTTCTCCTACTCCAGTTATTGTGACCTCCCACACAGCCAACAAAGAAGAAAAGGTAGGACATTATACCCAAACTTCCCATGGGAACCCCAGGCTCACTCCTCCCTCCTCATGAATGGCCACAGGATGTGCAGGCCTCTGCATTTCAATGACATAATCACTTTCAGAGCAGGGGCTTTGAAATGAGAAAATGCCCCTCTTGACTATTGCTTTGGTTCTCTTTTGATCAGGAATCCGATAACTTTTCAAAAAGTTACCAATAACTCTTTTCTTTGCAGAGTTTACTCGAACTAGAAGTAGATCTGGATAATTTGGAATTAGAAGATATTGACACAACAGACATCAACCTGGATGAAGATATTTTGGATGACTAAGTGTAATGTTTCCCGTGAACCTTGCTACACAGGCCATTATTAAGGACAGGTGTTGACTGCCACCGTGACCACAGTTCTTTGGACTCTAAGAAACTCCTGAGATTTTTTTATATGGAAAGGCTGTGGCCCACTGGGAGCACAGTGCTCTCCTCATTCTAGGAGTTTATGTGCCGCATCTAAATCACTGCTTCCTGTTAAGTAAAACAGATGTGGGCTTTGATTTTTTTTTTCATACTGTCACTAGATCACATCTCATAAAATCTTTTGAATTAATGAAAATACTCAAAAGTTTCCTTTCTAAATAATGAAGATAAGCTTCTAGTTTTAGAAGGCTGAACCAAAACTACACCTCACCTAGGGATCAGCCCACATTCTCTTAACCCTTTTTTCTTGATCTCATCCTCCTAACCCTGCCCTAACTTTTTAATACTTGGATTATTATGTCCTGATTTTTGTCTAGTAGCTACCTGCTTCTAGAATCAGGATCTGAAACCCAGAAACCTCATTAAGCTGGGCTCTGTTTAAACTACCTAGTTGGTAATACAGAAAGAAGTACCTTTTTGTTGTTTTATACTGCACCATCCACTCTGGTGAGAGAAATTCATAACCAGGCACTCAGATATACTTCAGTTATCCCCCTGTGGCCTAGGAAAATGAGTGGAGTAACAAGATTTTCTTTGTATTTTTGTTAGAGGCACTGTTAAAAAACAATTTTGTTGGTAACTCCCATCTGTAGTTTTCATTTTGACATTTTTAAACATTCAGCTCAACATTAACAGAAAGCTAGTTATAATTTAAGTAAAATGAAATTTATTTAAAAAAATACTTTCAGGAAGCTGCAGAATGGCTAATGAATGCTTCTTGATAAGCTTGTAGTGTTAATTCTATATATGCTCCCTTCTGGGCTTCTGTTTTTGCAAAGACCTGTTTAAATTTAAAAAAAGAAACTCTTAAGCAATAGAACATGTACTATTTATAGTTTTCCATTTCTGCATTAGCAAAGTCCCAGTTTAAAAAGTCTTCCAAGTTTCACAATTTTTTTTTCTGTTTATAAAATAAGCATACTACATGGACCAAAAAATAACATCCAATACAGTTCAAGCCACAGTAATTCTAAATACCAGAAGAATTCTAACATGGTTGCCATGTCTCTTAGCCTGTTTTCAGAAAAAAATTAAAACCTGACATTGTACCCCCCTGCTAGGTCAAAATGAAAATCATTAAATTTCAAAAAAAATCACTTTATTTTCCCCAAAAGCATTTTGCTTTACCTGACCAATCACAGAAAACCAAAATTAGTACCATAGTTTCTCTCTACTCCTCCTAGGGGGTCCATCACTGGTCACTTTTATCCTTAGAACTGCTTTGCGGTGTGGGTAAAATAATACTGGGAGAGAAGCCAGATCCACAAAACCATGTCTATTCTGAGCATTAGAAGTGATGAAAATTATACAGTGACAGAGAACTCTGTGTAAGGCCATGGTTGGGAGAGGGAGGCAGCTCCAAAGTGCTAATGCAACTAAGACTTAGTAATAATACAGGCACCACCCTCTCCCCTTCTGGACAGGATTGTGACCGCCCTGAAGGATGGGAAGGTACACTGGGAACACGTGCTACCTGCTCCACACTGCCCTGCTCGTCACTTGATCCCCTCAAAGAACAAGGGGGCGGCTGCCCTACTATCTGAACTACTTGGGACTTGAGCGTGCAGCTCCTCCACTCCCACCCCATCTGTTTCTGTTATCCAGGCTGAAGAAATATGGGGCTCTGGTCACTGTTTCAAGATCACAAATGTTTAGTTACTATTAAATATGACCCACTTTAGAATTCTTCCCATCTCAATTAGCACCACACAACAGCCGGGTGAAAAAAGTCCCTTTACCTTAATTAAATGTACTCCCTCAGCAGCCTGCTCCTTGGCCTCCTGAGCCGATGGGCCATCTGGATGGAGCATGTGATACAGCTGGACCAAGCTGGTGGCATCATCCAGTCTAGGGTGAAAGGAATTACCGCTGTCAGTGCGTTTTCTTCATTTGCTTCACGGTTCTATAAAAATGTGTGCCAACTTAAAACTAAATTACACTTCAAACTTTCCTCGGGCCAGACATTTTTTAAGCCTTCAGGTTTTATACTTTCAAAGGCATTTTCAGAATACGGGCCAATTTAGGCTTTACTTCTACTCTGAGGTAGGCAGGCCGGGTATCAGTACAGGGAGTGCCCAATTTTTGAAAGTGAATATATTCTAAGTGTGACTATATTCCTTTTGGAAACGGAGCATTACTTCTCATAGAAACAGCATTCTTAATGGTAGATGGCTGCCAGGCCAGCCCACTTCACCAGCAGCTAATAATGTCCTGTTCCTCAAAGGGCAGGAATACTACCTTCCTCCCACATAAGCTGGAGGCTGGTGGTCAGGGGATGCTCAAAGCCACTTGCCTTTAAGTTCATTAGCAGTGAACTTATTGGCAGCTAACAAATTTTCATTAAGACTCTGAATTAGTGGGAAAATGCCTTTACAAGAAGCATCCTAGGAGTCCAAGGAAAGACTCCCAGGCTACCTTTCTATTCATAAGAACCCACTAGTTAAAAATTAGCATCCTAGTGAAGCCAATCTGAAATTGTGCACCTGAGTCAGAAGGAACGTCAGGTTCTGCTTTTGCAATCTAGAATTCAGTCTTCTGGTTTGTACTTACCTTTTTAGAAACCTATAGACAACTTCTATCAGCAAAAAAACCTCTTTAGCCTTCCCCAAACCAGTCACTGTCTTCTCACATAGTCAACACTTGCCCACCATTTGTCACCTCAAAGCTGAGGAGGTAACAACCTTTCTAAAATGCTTATGCTTTTGAGGTTATGCTGTGCACACTAGTGAGGTACTGCCTTCCAGTTGGGGGTAGAGGGATAAAGACAACCTAATTCAGTATTTCTCCCAGCCATCTCATTAATTTTCTCTGCTTTACATCTGAGCTGGTGGATAAAAAGTGGAGTGATCGTGAGAGTAAAGAATTTCTCAAGCCATGGTGACCTTAGAGAAATGCTCTAGGCTTATCCCAAGGCCCATCCACTCCAAGGCCATCCTCTGGGAGAAATGAGAAATCAGAGCTGTTCACATAGTAAAACTTTCCAGGGAAAAAAATTCAAACATGTTCATTACAAATGTACTGCTTGTTATAATCTAATAAAGTCCAATAAACATGGCAACAAAATTCCCCAAATAAAAAATAAAATTCCCTTTAGAGCTTAAGCATGTGGTCCTGTTAGGAGCTTAAATGGGTTTCTATATATATTTAGATTCCATTTAGGGCTTTATTACATTCATGCTAAAGTATAATGCCTGCATCTTACTAAACAAATTAGCTTAACACCTAGCCATATTTGAAAATAAGAGCAAATAAGTTTCCATGTTCAAACAGATTTTAAAAGAATCTCAACCACAAACCAACAGTGAGACTTAAGTCTGAAATAAATATGAGCCGAATCCCAGTTCTGCCTTGTGTTTCATTCAGTGAGGATGTGCACCCTCTACTGTCCGGTCTGAGATTTGCAGCACGTTGTCCAGGTCATAAACCACACAGGAATGGTTTTACTTAATGTGGAGCAGGAAAGATTACTCAAAACTCCCTCCCAGTATACAAATAAACTGCTTCAAATGTAAAGCTTAAATACGGTAATGAGTATTACTATAATATATATTACTACATTTTGATAAAGAACTTTGATTTTCAGTTACATGTTAATTTTTTACGAAAATGTTACATGTCTTTAAAATAAAAAAATTTCAGAATGATTCCATCTTAAAAACCTTATAAGAAAATTTGTTCACAGGAGATGTCACTGCCAACCAGCCCCCTGCTTATGTGGGATGAGGTTATATGTCTGCCCTCTGAACTGGGTTACAACACACTTGCTAGTAAAGTAGGCTGGCCTGAAGTCATCAACCATTAGGAATGCTGCTTCTATGAGAAATAGTGCTCTGGTTCCAAATATGGGCTGTATTTCTTAAAGAATGCCTGTGGCACCTTCTAGTTCCAAATGCTTTAGGAACTTTATGTGAAGGACTTAGATGAGATTACATGGAGGATACTCTGAGTCAAAGCTCCTCATAGTCTGAAGGTGGCAGTAATCCCTATAACCCTCTTGTAGCTCAGACTTTTGAGTCAGTCAAGGACTGCCTACTGACCTTACTACAACCATGCTGGTTTCTTTTCCTTGTCATCTTGGCATTTCTAATCCAACTGATAATCAAAAACAACAGTTTCATCACAAGCTGTAAAGTACAGTTTCAGCTAGAACCTGGGAGCACACCAGTTAAAATACATGCATGTTAAAATACAACAGATATTCCAGGGGCGCCTGGGTGGCTCAGTCGGTTAAGCATCTGACTTCAGCTCAGGTCACGATCTCACAGTTCGCAGGTTTGAGCCCTGCATCAGGCTCTGTGCTGACAGCTCAGAACCTGGAGCCTGCTTCAGAGTCTGTGTCTCCCTCTCTCTCTGTCCCTCCCCTGCTCGTGCTCTCAAAAACAAACATTAAAAAAAAAAATACAACAGATATTCCTTGTTTCATGCAACTTTGGAAAACTAATTTTTTCAACATCTTAAAAGTCTTGCAAAAGCAAGGGACATTAAAAACAGTATTTTCATAAATTAAATGATGACTTTTACTGAAAAGCTCCAGTCCCACCAGAAGACAAGCACCTATCAGAGTTTATGTCTTTACATTTCCTATTTAATCCCTTTTTGAGTCTCTGGAAAGTTCACTGATCCCCAGGAACTCTGGTGAGGCCCAAGATAAGTCAGTATCCAAGGTATATAATACAGATGCACTACCACGTATCTTTCAAAGAATCTAGCCTTGTTTAAACAACACAAAAGCAGGGGCGCCTAGGGGGCTCAGTTGGTTAAGCGTCCGACTTTGACTCAGGTCATGATCTCATAGTCTGTGAGTTTGAGCCCCGTGTCGGACTCTGTGCTGACAGCCTGGAGCCTAGTGCCTGCTTTGGATTCTGTGTCTCCCCCCCCCCCCGCCCCCCCGCCCTGTCTCTCCCACTCTTGTGCTCTGTCTTTCAAAAATAAACATTAAGGGGCGCCTGGGTGGCGCAGTCGGTTAAGCGTCCGACTTCAGCCAGGTCACAATCTCGCGGTCCGTGAGTTCGAGCCCCGCGTCAGGCTCTGGGCTGATGGCTCGGAGCCTGGAGCCTGTTTCCGATTCTGTGTCTCCCTCTCTCTGCCCCTCCCCCGTTCATGCTCTGTCTCTCTCTGTCCCAAAAATAAATAAAAAACGTTGGAAAAAAAAAAAAAAAAAAACATTAAAACAAAAACAAGAACAAAAACCACCAAAGCAAAGACTTGAGAAAACTGGGTTGTGCTGGAAGAACAAACCCATAAACAAATGAGGTAAATGAAAGGTATTTATTATTGGACAATACACTGTCATCAATGGGGAAAAATAGCTTAAATACATATTTACTATAATAGTTGTGAGAATTTCTTTTACTTACTAAGATTGTACTTACAAATCTCTCTGAATCTGGTCAATCAGTAAACCATCAATCTTTTTCTTATTTACGAAATACCAAGCCATTCCACCGAAGTGTCTTGTTGAGCGTAAAAGGTCGTACTTTCCATGTTTATCTATATCTTCGTAAGTCTGATGATGAATCTATCCACACAAAATGTAATTTTTCAGAAACATGAAAATAAAAAGTGAGGATTACTGGATGCACATTTACTAACATGAGCATTGCCCAAAAGGTATCAGTAAACCAGGTCTACTGATACCCGCCTCCACTATCATTAACCAATAGGTATGGTTTAGACTGGCCCTCCACTGTGGAAGTGTGTGGCAGCCGGGAACAAGTTTGCCACACATTTACAGTCAGATCAATTACTTTTCAGCAGCCAAGCACTACTCTCGAAGCACCTACTACATATACTGGAGACCACTAGAAATAATAGACCACCATTATCTTGGTCACTAGGGGAAAAGAAAAGAAATCAAGAATGTTTTTTCACTCCTCCCTTTTTCTCCTATCCCATCGACTGCTCCATTCTTACTAACTAATGTTCCTTCAGTTCTTCCAGATTCATCTTGCATATGATAAATAGGGCATTTCTGTGTTCAAAAGGCTTTCAAAGGCCTTCTGACTAAAGTCCAGATTCTTGAGTCTAGCCTCTGAGGTCAAGTACGGCCCCATTTACTTTTCTAGCTTCATCTTGAACACCTCCCATACCCAATGCATGTACAAGCAAACCAGATGACTAGCCATTTGCAAGCACACTGTTTCCTACCTGTTTTTCACACTGTTCCCCCTCCCTGCCTGAAACACCTCTTCTCACTCAACTTCACCATGTTCCCTGCCCTTCTAGAACCCTGGTCAAGACCCCTATGAAGTCTTTCCTGAGAGCACTTTGTAATCTTCTCTTAGCACCTAACATCTTAAACCCAAGGTGATAATTATCTGCATACTTATCTAGCACCCTTCTCCACAGTCAATGCCAGACTGCAGCTCTGACAGAGCACACCCGATCTTAGTTCATGTCCTCGCCTATATTACCCACCACACTATCTCACACATGGAAGGCACTACGTGATTACTTACTGAAATGTAAGACACGCGACATTTTGGCAAATTTTAGCAAATGACTCTGTTCCTGTATGATAAAATGAAAAGAGAACAGGCTTTGCCTATTCAAGTTTGGGTCCTAAACTACCACCTACTAACTGTGCAACTTCCAGCAAGGTACCCAACTCTCCAAACTTAAATTCTCTCATCTGTAAGGGCTGCTGTAAGGATAAAACATCTGGTATACTTCAGGTACTCCATAAATGTTCAGGTATTTCTCTTTCCCTTGAATAAATCTTACTCATAACCATA
Source organism: Neofelis nebulosa (assembly GCF_028018385.1). Classification (NCBI taxonomy): domain Eukaryota; kingdom Metazoa; phylum Chordata; class Mammalia; order Carnivora; family Felidae; genus Neofelis; species Neofelis nebulosa. The sequence continues at coordinate 34,988,106 of NC_080786.1, read as the reverse complement.
CTTAAGTCCATACTTTAGAAACTATAAAATATACTCACTTTGATATATTCAGCAGAATCTGGCTCAAACTGGGCAACACAGAGATTGAGGACATCAACATGCCGGTCCTGGCTGTACATGGTCTAAAACCACACAGCACAGATGGAATTAGATGAGATAAACATGAAAGCTCAACACCCGTCCTGATGCCATGACAGATATACTCATCCACATCTGTGCCCAGTAAGAGGTAGGCAGAGATAATACAGGCTCCACAACTCACACCCACATTCAAATCCCAGCTAAGCCAACTGCAAGACTGGTAACGGTGGTGGAGTCATCATTAGAAACACGTATCTGTCAGGAGTGCTGATTCGAAGGGGCACATGCACCCCAATGTCTGTAACAACACTATCAACAATAGCCAAATTATGGAAGAGCCCGAATGTCCACCGACTGATGAATGGATAAAGAAAACGTGGTATATACACAATGGAATATTACTCAGTGATCAGAAAGAATGAAATCCTGCCATTTGCAACAATGTGGGTGGAACTCGAGTGCATTATGCTAAGTGAAATAAATCAGAGAAAGACAAGTACGTGATTTCAATTCACATGTGGAATTTAAGAAACAAAACAGATGAACATTAGGGAAGGGAAGCAAAAATAATATAAAAACAGAGAGGGAGACAAACCATAAGGGACCCTTACATACAGAGAACAAACTGAGGGTTGATGGAGGGATGATGGGTGGGAGGATACGCTAAAAAGGTGAGAGGCATTAGGAGAACACTTGCTGGGATGAGCACTGGGTGTTATATGTAAGCTGATGAATCACTAAATTCTATTCCTGAAACCAATACTACACTATATGTTAACGAACTTGGATTTAAATTAGAAAACACACACACACACACACACACACACACACACACACACACACACACACACACACAACCCTGCGTATCCGTGCTTATCAAAGCAGAATGCTCTACAGCAGCAGAGCCAATGTTCAACCAAGAAACCATCACCACTGACTCTACGAAAGCACAGTCACCTTACCTTAAGATTTTCTTCCTTGAAAATTACTGGTGTCAAAACCCTACGACCTTCTTTTGGGAAATAAACTTGTATCATCCTGTCCCGTTCTTCCCAAGAGGCTTTCCGTAGCGTGCCACTTGGTTCTCTGACAACAATAAAACGCTCCTGAAATAGAAAACATAATCAAGAATGAGTTTCTGAAGACTTATTTTTAGTTCCAGTGTTCCATTAAGCACCATTATATGAATAACTTGCAATCAAAATATAAAATGCAACTGGGAGACATAAAATGCAATGGTCTATGATTTCAATGATAATGTTAAACCTCGAAGACTTGGCAAGATTTGATACTTCCTTCACTAATCACTGCTCTGCCTCTGACAATCAGAAATCTAAAATGAACGTATTTACTAAGTGCCAACCATGGTCCTAAAGTGAGCTCAATACATAAAACGATTCAACTAAAAAAAACTGATCAGAGATTCATCTAAATCCATTTCAGAGGAAAGAAGTACTATGAGACCTTTCAAACTGTTTCATTTCCCCATTCCAAAGTCTCACTGAAACAGACTTTATTTACTTTGTGATCTACTTCTAAAGTCCCTGGGATAAAAGGAACAAACCCAAGAATGTGGAGTCTTAATTCCTCACCTGTGTAATTCCTTATAGTGACAGGAGACATAAATGTGTCAGAGAGACTGTCTCCCTGCTTCCGGCCTCTCCACTTTTCCAACTACCAAATCCCAGGCCATGAGATGGCTTCCCTCTGAATTCCACCCACTGTGTGTGCCACTCAGTGGGCAATTTATCATGTGCAAGATTCCTGACACTGCTCAGATACTGTTAGAAAACTTAAAATGGGCAGGAGCTATGGATTATAATTCTTCACAATACCCGGTGACTTACAAAGAACTTTGCAGTTCGCAGATACTTGATATACATCTGATTAATGTTTAAATTAACTGACTTTCACCTTTTCAGAGATGTGAGAGTCTCTGAATGTGTTTTGAGGATAATAAAAACTTTCATCAAGTACTGCAAACAGAAAAAAATAGCAGATGCCTAAATAACACAATTATTTCTCAAAAGGACTAAGGTAATTTGAATTCTAAGTTCCTCTCTCAAGTTATAAAATGGTCCCATGAACAGCCTTCAAAGCACTGCAAACGTATAATAAAGCAGCCCAAAGCAAAAATTTTAATTAAAATGAAACTCTGAGATCCTTGTTCATCAGGTCAGGCATACAGGCAGTTGATGTACACAGATATGGACACTGCTCGAATCATGTCTTCTAACCATAATCATATATGATAAAAAGAGTAACGTGGTGTGGCCCTTCCCCCAACCATAGCGTTACATAGTACTCTAGTGCATTTTTTGGGCTAAATTATAAATCGCTCTTGTTTCACTCTTAATTGAAAAGGCTCAAACACAGTTCCCTTTTGGAACTGGTCATCAAGGGAAGAGGAGCTAGAGAATAAAAACCACAATAGAAGAAGCAGTGGTATCTAAGAATTATCTGGGGAAGCCTGTCACTCTTGCTGCAAATTCTGAAGAGCGAATATCCTTTGGGCAGTCTGGGTTTTTCTGGCATCCTCAAGAATTTACAGGAAAGAAAAACGTTTCAGCTTAGGAAGTCAGTCTAACTTGGGCAGAAAGAATCCCCTTCTGCCACTGCTTGAAGATTTCTGCCTATTTGTGGCTTAGGGGTGGGTTTCTGTCTGTAAACCCCTCGTTCTGTCTCAGGACACCTTTCTCTGCAGTCAATCTGGAATATACTGTGTCCATAATCTGTAGGGAAATGGTAACATGATGATGTGGGACTGGTCTGCATTTCTCTTCTTCCTTATGCTGGGCTGGATCTTCCGGAAGGGTCTCACCCAGTCACAGGAGTTCTGGTTTGGAAGATTCAGAGACAGCTGGGTCACAGTGATGTCGACCCTCGTTCCTCAGGTCCAACCGCACATATTTCAAATAAAGATCATTTTGCAGTTAGATATATACTCACCCGGTGTGGTATGCTATATGATATATCAGTAAACACATATTTGGCTGTTTCCGTTCCTTCCAAAATTTTATCTTCAGCTAACACGTCATTTATTGGCGCTCGTTCTTCCAGAACCGGTGGCATTTTTAATCGTACTTTAGCTGCCTCAACTGCCTTTCTTGTAGCCTAATGAAATAACACATTTCTTAAGGAAAGCTACAACGTTACAGACAAGAAGGATCATCTGACAAAAGCAGATACTGATATAAAATGCCAAGGACTGCGAAGAGAAGAAGCTGTAGCCACGATTCAGTGAGTGAAAAGGCCCCTGCACCCTGGCTTTTGCCTCTCCGCTGTGGCTGAGAGCACCACCTACAGACTCAACCATTCTCGACACAGCAAAAGATGCTCGGAGACCGAGCTGGGCCACAAAAGCTGCTTAAAATTAAAGAAAGGATTTCATTTATTGTGTACATACTATGTACCATATATTGTTTACATACTCTGAAAATATTTGGCTCATTTAATGCCCACAACTACCTTATGAGCTAGCTGACACTGTTATTCCATGGAAGAGAAAATAAAGGCACACAAATGTTAAGTAAATTGCTAAGAAGTTGCAACACTGGGACTTGAACCCTGGCAACTCAACTCCAAATCCCACGCTCTTAACCAGTGACCACAGTGCTCCGTGCCACACAGTTAGCAATGATTACCTCTGAGAAGTTCAAAGGGGACCTTTTACTCATGTGATATACTATTGGATATCTGAATGTTTTGCTCTGACTGTAATGGGCAATAATGCTTCACATATTCACACATGAAAGCATTTTCCACAAAGCACTCAATACGCATGACTCCAGGAGGACCCTGGTAGCTTACAGTAGGATGTGCTTCAGCAGGATCTCATAATCCCACGAAAGCATCAGCTTCAAAGCAGCTCACAGCAGAGGCTTCTAAGGAAAGAAGCTGAAGCAGGCAGGACAAAGAAAAGACACTCGAGCAGGTTTGGGAGCAGAGGAGGAGCTCTGCTTGGACACGCAGGCCTGACCCATGTGCCCCCATCTGCCTAATTTCAGCCATGCTCCCTGCTCCTATCTGCCTGCCTGATCCCATTTCTCTTCTCAGTCTGTGCCTGGAACTCCCATCATGAGCATCTATGGAAGAGCAGCTCTCAGCATCCAGGGGGCCTCTGGAAATCTAATTTAACCCTTGAAAGAAAAGTATCCTGCCCATATGTCTGCATTCACGTACTTCTTCCAACTGTGCCTGGGTCATCAGCTTATAGGTTGGTGGCTTCAGTTCTTGTACAGCTGGTTTAAAAATCTTCTGCAGATTCAAGCCTGTCATCTTGATGAGTATGTTTTGGACTTCCTCATCCATAAATGTAGGTTTCTTGATCTCTGAGCTACCAGATTCTGTTAAAATGGATTGTAGTAAATAAGAAGATGGTAAAAATGACAAGCCAACGAGACCTCAAAACAGAAAAGTTAACAATAGAAATGATGAACAAAATGTCTACCTCAGTATGCATAATGTTAATCCCTATGAAATCCATTCATCCATTCCTTGATAAAATTTACTGACCACTTACAATGATTAAGAATACTGGAAAAAGACACTCAATCTAGTGGAAAAGCAACATAAAAAACTAATTAATCTGGGGCACCTGGCTGGCTCAGTCAGTAGAGCATGCAACTCTTGATCTTGGAGTTGGGAGTTCGATCCCCATGTTGCATGTGGAGATTACTTAAAAGTAAAATTTTTAAACTAAGTAATGTAATAATGTTAATCATAATAACTTACAGAGTTGTCTCCTATACGTCAGGCATTACACATATTTTCAGGAATGTTTACAACAACCCACAAAATAGGTATTGATATCTCAATTTTATAAATGAGGACACTGGAGCCTCCTTAAAGACAACTAGCTATTAAGTGACAGAGTCAGGATTTAAACCAAAGTTTGTTTCTAGAGCCTAGATCAGCTCTAGTCTCTCATGGTGGCCCCCAGTGCAAGCGCCATATACATACTCTTGGAGCAGAGATGGACACGGCAGGGTCAATGAAGGCTTCCCAAGGGCCTGAACAGCACAGAATAAAGGGAGAGAAATTCCAAGCTAAGGGGCCGCAACTAGGAAACACAGGCTTGGATTACAGCGTGGGACTGAAAAGGCCAAGCGGGTGTCATGGAAGAGGCTTGGACAGGAGAGGAGACCAGATATCATCTCTGCCTTATGCAGTTTGCCTATCCATTTGCCTAACTTCCCCTGTTCCATTTCCATTAGGAAAAAAAAAAGAAAGAGAGAAAAAAAAAAGAGAGGAAATAAGTACCATTCCTTCCCAGCCTCCTCTTCCTCTGCTAGTCCTGTACATGCTGATTCCCCTAAAAATCCTTCTCTTCTCCCTTCCTATATTCTCCCTGAATGATATCCTAGCAATATAACTTTAATTACTTCTTTTTTTTTCAAGTTTTTTATATTTATTTTTGAGAGAGAGAGAGAGCATGAGTTGGGGAGAGGCAGAGAGAGAGAGGGAGACACAGAATCTGAAGCAGGCCCCAGGCTCTGAGCTGTCAGCACAGAGCCCGATGCGAGGCTCAAACTCACAGACCGTGAGATCATGACCTGAGCTGAAGTTAGATGCTCAACCAACTGAGCCACCCAGGCGCTCCAACTTTAATTACTTCTATATGCTGGTGACTCTAAAATCTGAATCTTCAGTTAAGATCATCCTCCAACCACCTAACCCATGGACATCTCACTTGCACTCCAGTACTGCCAAAGCAGAACTCATCAACTTTCTCCCGTCTTAAACCTGCTTTTCCTATTGCTCCTTATCTTAGCAGCATCCATAGGTCATGTGGGCCTGAAATCTCACAGTCATTCCTGACTTCTTTACTCTCCACATCTAGCCAAAGAGCAGTAGTAACAGCAACAGCAATGATAACAAATAACATTTGTTAGGTGCTTACTATATACCAGTACTTACTGAGCTAAAAATGTTACGTATTCAGCACATTTAATCTTCACAACCCCAGCAATACCATAATTATCCCCATTTTACAAAAAAAGCACACTAACACAGAACATACTGCCTGTTATACCTCATAAATCTCTAATCCTCCGTTTCCCACTGCCACTACTCTGATCAAGGCCATCCTCATCTCTTGCCTTTGCTTCCTAACCAGTCTCCCTGACTCCAAGAATGACTCAGACTCCATTCTGACACCACTGTAGACCACTGTTCACAGAACAACCAGAGTAATCTCATAAAAACGCAGTCAAAACAACAGGAAAGATTAACGAAACTAAGAGCTGGTTATTTGAAAAAGTAGGAAAATTCACAAACCTTTAGCTACACTAAGCAAGGAAAAAAAAGAAAGGACCCAAATCAACAAAATTATAAATGAAAAAGGAGACACTACAACTCATACTACAGAAATACAAAGGATCCTAAAAGGCTAATGTGAACAATTACATGGCAAAAAACTGGACAACCTAGAAGAAATGGAAAAATTCTTAAAAACATATGCCCCACCAAGACTGAGGAAGAAAGAGAAAATCTGAACCCACCAATTACTACTAAGGAGGTTCAATCAGCAATAATAAATGTCCCAACAAAGAAAAGGCCAGTACCAGATGGCATCACAAGTGAATTTTACCAAACATTCAAAGAAGAATTACTGCCAATCCTTCTTAAACTCCTCCAAAAAACTGAATAGGAGGGAACACTCCCAAACTCATTTTACGAAGCCAGCACTATCCTGATACCAAAGCCAGACTCTACAGCCATTACCACCCTGAACACACCCAATCTGGTCTGATAACAAAGCTAGAAAAGGACTCTACCAAAAACTACAGGCCAATATTCCTGATAACTATTGATGTAAAATTTCTCAATAAAATACTTGCAAACCAAATTCAGCAGCACATTAAAAAGATCATTCACCATGATTAAGTGGAATTTATCCCTGGGATGCAAGGATGGTTTGACATACACAAATCAATGCGATACATCACGCTAACAGAATGACAGAAAAATCATATAGTCGTTTCAACAGATGCAGAAAAAGCATTTGACAAATTTCAACATTGGTTCATGATAAAAGCTCTTAACAAATTAGGTAGGGAAGGAACATACCTTAACATAATAAAGGCTATATATATGCTAAACCCACAGTTACCATGAAAGACTGAAAGCCTTTCCTCTAAGTTCAGGAATAAGACAAGGATGTCTCCTATTCAACATAATGCTTCAAGTCCTAGACAATCAATTAGGCAAGAAAAAGAAAAGGTTCTCAGAATTGGAAAAGAACAAGTAAAACTGTATCCAATTGCAGACAATAGGATTTTGTATGTAGAAAATCCTAAAAACTCCACCAAAAAAAAAAAAAAAACTATTAGATCTAGTCAGCAAATTCAGTAAAGTTGCAGGATACAAAATTAACATTTAAAAATCAGTAGCATTTCTATACTAACAGCAAGTTATGTGAAAAAGAAAGAAAGCAATCCCATCACAACAGCATCAAAAACAATAAAACACTTAGGAATAAATTTAGCCAAGGAGGCGAAAGATCTCTGTATTGAAAACTAAAACACAATGATGAAAGAAATCAAAGAGGAGGAATGCAGGGAAGATGGTGGAGTGGCAGGATCCTGAGCTCACCTCACCCCAAGGATGCACAGAGGCAACAACTACATGTATGGCAACTAACCCTGAAAATGACCTGAAGCCTGGCAGAACAGATCTCCCACAGCTGGTTGTAGAAATAAGGCCACATCAAAAAGGGTAGGATGGGTGGAAACACAGTCAGTAATCAAACCCCTGGGTCAACTAACCAAAAACAAGAAGGATATCACAAGCACAGAGGAGCAAGAAGATCAGACTCCCAGACTGGACTCCTTCCCAGACCCACACTGGGAAAAGGAGTCCCCACAAGGTCTGGCTTTGAAAATGAGTGGTGCTGATTTTAAACTCTGAGACAGCCAGAGGTTAAAAAACCTGAGACCCAGCATGCTAAGTAACTCACTGCAGACACAGCACAAAAGCAGCAGTTGGAAAAGCACCTGGGGCATATGTGAAAGATATGTATGGACGAAGCTGAGGACGTGTGCCAGAAAGACAGGAATCTTCAGGAAACTTCCCTGGGAACAAAGTGATGGTGGTGCCATTTTTCTTGCCCTCCCCAAGCCTAGACGGCCAGACTCTTGACAGAGCCTGTTCTAACACACTCTTCATCTACCTTGCTACCAGCATGTGCCTTGCCTCAGTGTTGCCCCGTGGACCTGTCCCACCCAACCCACCTGCCTTGGTAGGCACCCCTCCAAAGCAATTCCTGCCAAGGGGAGTGGGGGAGATAGTCCCACACACCAGCATGTGTTCAATTCCTGCCAGCCAGGCCTCTTACTGCCTGCATGGGGAACAAACCCTGCCCCCTTCAGCTGTCGCAACGACTAACTGGAAACAACCAGGCTACCTACCAGCAAGCCCATGGCAGCCACAGCCAGGCCTTTCAACAGGACAGTACACTGCCCACTGTGCCTGCAGCAAATGAAGCAGGACATGGAGCCCACTGAGCTAAGGGCCAGCCCAACCCATCAGGATGCCCACAGAAATTGTGGCCTAGCCACAAAATGAGGACACACACAGTCCACACAGGGGACACCCCTGGAGCATGTGGTCTGGTGACAAGAAGGGATTGTGCTACAGGGCACCACAGGACCTCTTCTACACAAGGACACTACTTTAGAGATCAGGAGACATATCTACCTGATATACAGAAACAGATACAGAGAGTGAGAAAAAAATGAGGAGACTGAAGAATATGTCCACAAGGAAAGAACAAGACAAAAATTACAGAAAAAGAACTAAACAAAATAGAGATAAGGAATATGCCTAATAAAAAGATCAAAGTAACAATTATAAAGATACTCAACTAGACTTGAGAGAGAGGAATAGATGAATTCACAACTTCAACAAAGAGAAAGAAAATATAAAAAATAATCAATGAGAGTTGAAGAATACAATAACTGAAAGAACAAATACACGAGAGGGAATCAACAGCAGATTACAGAATGCAGAAAAATGGATCAGTGATCTGGAAGACAGTGTAATGGAAAACAACCAACCTAAATAGCAAAAAGAAAAAAATAACAAAAAGTAAGAATAGGTTAAAGGACCTCTATAACATCATGAAGCACAGTAACATAGTACTATAGGGATCTCAGAAGAAAAAGAGAGAAAGGGGCAGAAAACTTATTTAAAGAAGTAATCACTGAAAATCCCCCTAATCTGGGAACACATTCAGGTTCAGAAAACACAAAAATTCCCAAACATGATGAACCGAAAAAAGTCCACACCATGACATATAATTAAAATGACAGAACTTGCAATAAAGAGAGAATATTAAAAGCAGCAAGAGCAAACAATTACACACAAGGGAACTCCCATAATGCTATCACCTAATTTTTCAGCAAATAATCTGAAGGTCAGAAAGGAATGGCAGGACATATTCAAAGTGCTGAAAGGAAAAAATTTACAACCAAGAATGCTCTACCCAGCAAAATTATCTATCACTCAGAATTGGAGAGATCAAGAGTTACCCAGATGAACAAAAATTAAAGTTCATCACCACTAAATCATCTTTACAAGAAGTGTTAAAGAGAATCCTTTAAGTGGTTAAAAAAAAAAGACAATAACTACAATTCAGAAAATTGTGAAAGGAAAAAATTTCACTGGTAAGAGCAAACATAAAGTAAAGTAGGACATTAATCACTTATAAAGCCACTATGGAAGTTAAAACACAAAAGCAGTAAAATCACCTATATCTACAAAAATTAAAAGAAATATTAGGGATATACAAAATAAAAAGATGTAAAATATGACATCATACATATATAAAACATGGAGGAAAAATGTAAAACATGGTACTTTCAGAATGTGTTCAAACTTAAGCAACCATCACCTTAATAATAGGGACTGCTATACATATATGATGTTATATATACACCCCTGGTAACCACAAATCAAGAACCTGTAATACACACACACAAAAAAAAAGGGGGAAAAAGCTAAACATGACAGTAAAGAAAGCCACAAAACAACAAGAAAGCAAAAGAAGAAGGGAACAGAGAAGAGCTAAAAAAAAAAAACCACCAGAAAACAATTACTAAAATGGCAATAAGTACAATACCTATCAATAATTACTTTACATGTAAATGGAGGTAAATGCTCCAAACAAAAGATACAGGGTGCAGATGGATTAAAAAAAAAAAAAAAGAAAAAAGACCCATCTATGCGCTGCCTACAAGAGACTCACTGCAGAACTCAAGATACACAGAGACTGAAAGTGAAATGATGGGAAAAGATATTCCATGCAAATGGAAGAAAAAAAAATAGTAATATTTACATCAGACAAAATAGACTTCAAAACTAAGACTGTAGCAAGAAACAAGGAATTACATAATGATAAAGGGATCACTCAAATAAGAAGATATAATAATTGTAAATATCTATGCACCCAACATTGAGGCACTTAAATACATAAAGTAAATATTAATAGACATACAGAGAGAAACTAACAATAATAAAATAATAGCAAGGCACTTTAACACCACTTTTACATCAATGGATGGAACACCCAGTAAGAAAATCAGTAAGAAAACAATGTTCTTGAATGACACTTTAGACCAGATGAACTTAGCACATGTATACATAATATTCTATCCAAAAACAACAGAATACACATTATTTTCAAGCGCACATGGTACATTCTCCAGGTTAGATCACATGTTAAGACTACAAAACAAGTCTCAATAAATTTAAGACTGAATCATATCGTGCACCTTTCCCAACCATAACAGTATAAAACTAGAAATCAACTAAAAGAAAAAAAATGAAAAAAAAAACAAAACAAAAAAACACGAACACATGGAGGCTAAGCAACATGCTCCTGAACAACCAATGGGTCAACAAAGAAATCAAAAAGAAAGATATGGAGACAAATGAAAATGGTAACACAACAGCTGCAAATCTTTGGAGCACAACAAAAGCAGTCCTAAGACAGGAATTTATAGGAATACAGTCCTACCAAAGAAACAAGAAAATATCAAATAAACAATCTAACCTTCTACCTGAAGGAAACTAGAAAAAGAACAAGGCCAACATTAGATGGAATAAAATAAAAAAATTTAGAGCAGAAATAAATGAAACAGAATAAAAAATAGAAAAGACCACTGAAACCAAGAGCTGGTTCACTGAAAAGATAAGCAAAATTGATAAACTTATAGCTAGACTCATCAAGAAAAATAAAAAGGACCCAAATCAGAATTAAAAGAGAAGTAACAACCAGCACCACAATACAAAGGATTATAAGAGACTACTACGAAAAATTATATGACAACCTAGTAGAAATGGGTAAGTTTCCAGAAGTATAACAATCTTCCAAAACTGAAGCAGGAAAAAATAGAAAATGTGAACAGACCCCTTACAAGTGATAAAGTTAAGCCACAATTTAAAAACAACAAAGTCCAGACCAGACGGATTCACAGGTGAATTCCACCCAACTTGTAAAGAAGAGTTAGTACCCATTCTCCTCAAACTATTCCAAAATAATAGGGGCACCTGGGTGGCTCAGTGGGTTAAGCATCCGACTTGATCTCAGCTCAGATCTTGATTTTAGGGTCATGAGTTCAAGCCCTACATTAGGCTCTACACTACATATATAACCTACTTTAAGAAAAAAAAAAGTAGAAGAGGAAAGAAAGCTTCCAAATACATTCTGTGAGGTCAGCACTACCCTAATACCAAAACCAGAAAGAAAAGAAATACAACCACAGGCCAATATCCCTGGTGAACCCACATTTATGTCATCAATTAATCTACCACAAAGGAGGCAAGAATATACAATTGAGAAAAAAACAGTCTCTTCCATAAATGATACTGGGAAAACTGGGTATCTACATGCAAAAGAATGAAAGTTGAGTCACTTTCTTACACCATACACAAAAATAAACTAAAAATGGATTAAAGGCATAACTCCTACAAAAAAAAAAAAAAAAAAAGAAAGAGGGGCGCCTGGGTGGCTCAGTCGGTTGAGCGTCCGACTTCAGCTCAGGTCATGATCTCGTGGTTTGTGCGTTCCAGCCCCGCATCAGGCTCCGTGCTGACAGTTCAGAGCCTGGAGCCTGCTTTGGATTCTGTGTCTACCTCCCTCTCTCTCTGCCCCTCCCCCTGCTCATACTCTGTCTCTCTCTCTCTCTCTCTCTCAAAAATGAATAAACTTAAAAAAAATTAAAAAAAAAAAAAAAAAAGAAAGGCAGTAATTCCTCTGACATCAGCCATGGCAACATTTGTCTAGATAGAACTCTTCAGGAAAGGGAAACAAAAGCAAACAAACTACTGGAATTTCATCAAAATAAAAAGCTTTTGCACAGCAAAGAAAACCACCAACAAATGAAAAGGCAACCTACTAAATGGGAGAATGCAAATGATAAATCAGATAAGGGATTAATATCCAAAATATATAAAGAAGGTAATACAACTCAACACCAAAAAAGCAAATAATCTGATTAAAAATGGGCCAAAGACCTGAACAGACATCTTTCCAAAGAAGACATACAGATAGCCAACAGACACTTGAGAAGATGCTCAATATCCCTAATCATCAAGGAAATGCCAATCAAAACCACATTGAGATAATACCTTACACCTGTCATAATGACTAGACTCAAAAAGACAAGCAACAAATGTTGGCAAGGATGTGAAGGAAAAGGAACTCTAGCGCAATGCTGATGGGAATGTAAACTGGTGCAGCCACTGTGAAAACAAGTATGGAGGTTCCTGAAAAAACTAAAAATAGAAATACCATATGACCCAGTTAATTCCTCTATACTGGTTATTTATCAAAAAAAGCCAAAACACTAATTTGAAAAGATATATGTGCCCCTATGTTCAAAGCAGCATTATTTACAACAGCCACAATATGGAGACAACTAAGTATCCATCAATGGATAATAAAGTTGTGGGGTGTGTGTGTATGTGTGTGTGTATGTGTGTGTGTGTGCATGCACACGCGTGTAAAAGAATATTATTTGACCACAAAAAAGGAGGAAATCATGCCATTGGGGACAACATGGATGGGTTGTGAAGGCATTATGCCAAGTGAAATAAGTCGAGCAGAGAAAGACAAATACTGTATGATCTCAACTACATGTGGAATCTTAAAACAAACAAAAACTCACAGAAAAAGAGATCGGGGGTGCCTGGGTGGCTAGGTCAGTTAAGCGTCTGACCCTTGATTTCAGCTCAGGTCATGATCTCATGATTTGTGGGACCAAGACCCACATCTGGCTCTGCGCTGACAGCACAGAGCCTGCTTGAGATTCTCTCCCACTCATGAGTTGTCTCTCTCTCTCTCTCTCTCTCTCCAAATAAATATTTAAAAGGAAAAAAGAAAATGAGATCAGACTTGTGGTCTTATGGTTACCAGATGAAGGGGTAGGAGGAGGGGGAATTGGAAGAAGGTGGTCAAAGGAAACAAACTTCTAGCCAAAAGATAAATAAGAACTAGGGATGCAATGTACAACATGATAAAAACTGTTAACACTGCTGAAAAGCATATATGAAGGTTGTTAAGAAAGTAAATCCTAAGAGTTCTTACCACAGGGGAAAAAATGTTTTTTGCTTTTCTTTGTATCTACAGGGGAGAAAATATGTAAACTAATCTTGCTGTAGTAATAATTCATGACATATGAATTTCACAACATATTATCACTGTGTTGTACACCTTAAACTTATACAATGCTGTATGTTAATTGTATCTCAATAAAACAAAAAAAATTTTAAATATGATCAAGATCATGCATGCTTGAAACTCACCAATGACTTCCAATATCATTTAGAAAAAAAAAACTAAGGCAGTCTGCTTTCTCACTGCATCCCCCACTAAACAACGTGCTCCCCCAAAGGCCAGAACCCTGTCTTATACTCATCTCTAACACCCAGGTCACTTAAAGCACCTGGCAGACAATATGTGCTCAGCACTATTCTCTCAGACCGTCTCACCCATTCCCCCAGCTTGAGTTACCACTTTCACCAGATGTTTCTCACTTCAGATATGACTGCGTATTAGATACCTACACTAGAATTTCAAAAGCACCTCAAATTTAACGTGTGCAAACAGACGTTTAGTTCTGCCTTCCTTCCAAGCTCATCTCATCTACTCCTGCCTCTTCTTCCCTCACCTCCCTACCTGTTCCTACAATTTCTCTGTCTTGGTATAAATGGGGTTATTCTCCACTCAACTGTGCAAGCCAGAAACCTGAGAAGCAACACTGATTTCTCCTTTTAAACTTACAGCCAAAGCCATAACCAACCCTTATCAATCCTACCTAAAACATGGGTTTCCAAACTACCTGTATTTCAGTCTCATTTCTGGACTTTTGCTTATGCTGTTTCCTCTGCCTGAAATGCTTCCTGTTTTCTCCCTATAGCGTGGTTAGCCAGGTCTCAGTGTTCGTCATCATCTCCAGGAACTCTTCCCTGCCCCTTCCAACCTAGTTTGAGCGCTACTCTTACGTGCAATCCCCTATCCACAGCCTGGGTCACACTACACTGCCACCTCCCCCTTGGGCCACGAGTTCCCTCAAAGTTTAGTTGGCCGTTTCCCCAAACGTAGCTGTGCTTTGCAAGGAACCGAACTCAGGCACTGTTAGTTAAGCGAGTGAAGAATTACAAAGGTGGGCGATAACAGACCCTTCAGGTACAAGGTACAGAAGGAAGCCGGCTGGGTCTAAGGGAGCACTGCTAGAGGAGCCGGGGACTGGGATGAGGGGGTGGGGCCCGCGTGGTTCTCGCCAGCCAGAAGGACGCTCTGGATCTCCCAGGAAAACGCGCCAGCGGACATCTGACAGGTCACTTACCCGCCTCAGAGGCAAGCCGACGGCATGGCAACCCCGCCCCGCAGGGCCTGGGCAGCGGCTGGAGCAGGGTGCCGAGATGGAGCCGAGTTCGGGCCGGGAAAGAGACCCGCTCGGTGTTCCGAGAACCTGTCAGCAGGCCCCACAGCGACACAGACGATCTGAGGGTCGCCATGATTATCCGGGGCCATCTGCGCCGGAAGTGGCTGTGAGACATTTCGGGTCTCGCGCGCTTCGCGCGGCATTCTGGGAAATGTAGTCTGGTTGCGGGAGGTGGGAGGCAAAGCTGCGCAGCTTTACGATTTTCTTGTAACCCGCTTCTTACCACGTAGAAAATGTTCGTGTCCTGTGTATGCATACAGCCAAAGGTAAAACGTACAACATCTGCCTTATATATTTTTTCCTGGACCTTTCCTTCGGTTTCCATGGCTCTAACCGATTTCCATTGTCTGCCCAAACCTTTTCTCCCTGCCCCAGGTTTAAATCCAACTGCCTATTCGACTTATCCATTCCAGCTTATCACAGACCCTCCCACATGCCAAATATAACCGATTGCCACCACCAACTTCATCCATACCAACTCATACACTTCATTCTGTCTCAGAACCTTACCTCTTTACTTCATAGCCCTTTTCTCAATTTGTGATTATTTTGCTCATTTATTTGCTTATTTTTCTCATCCCATGAAGACAATCACTCTACGTATGTCACCTAACCTGGTATGTCTATGCCCAGCAAACATGTGTTGAATAAATGACTGAATGAATGATTAAGTGATCCTGTTATTTTCTTACCAGCTGTCCAGGATGTGTAGGTCTCTCTCTTCCCTGTAGTTTGGCACTTGTGCTAAGAACTCATCCCAAGGCCTGGCCAAAGGAGGATGTTAACACTTGTTTGAGTTAGTTGGACAGGTAGACTCATCTTCTAACCTTAACCCCTTTTCCACCATGGCGCATTTAGATCTGTTTCTGAACAGATTCCCTGATTGGGTGGGGGAGGATAGAGCTCTAGGCCGCATTCAGGGATGGCTGCTGCCCTATGCTTCCCAACACTTCTGCTCACACCTACATCATAGCAGGTAGCAAGTGTCAGGGAGTGGTAGTGAAATGCATGCAAGTGTCTCCCAGCCCGTGCCCTTTCTCTAAGAATCGACCACCTACTTCATTCCCATAGGCATTGCTGAGAGGATATCACTCCTCTGAATAATACTGTTTTTTTGTATATCACTCCCCTGAATAATACTGTTTGGACAATGAGTGGACACCTAATGCAGGAGGAATGAATCCATTGGCTGCTGTATTAGTTTCTTGTAGAGATGGCTATGTGGTTTGAGAAAAAGAGAGATGAGGAAAGGTGCTGTCTTGGCCAGAGACCCTCCCATGTTCTTTTCATTAATCTCCTTTATTCGGGCCACACTAAGTTTTACTGACAAGTATTAACCAAGTTTCCTAGTTCTAGCTGTAACCGTGGACAGTCGCCCACGTCATTCAGAGTCTCAGTTCCTCACCTACCAAATGGCTATAATGAGAGCACTTACCTTGCAGACTTTGAGGATAAAGGACTTTCAGGATTTGACGTCTGGCATTTCATAAATGGGGTGGGTGCAAGACAGCTGGGTGGCAGCAAGTTGGGGCCTGTCTGAAGATCTTCAGAGGGAACACTTATCAGTGAAGGCTATCTGGTTATAAGAAACAAATATTTCCTGTCTAAAACAGAGATGGAAGTGTTGGGAAAGATGTTGACTATCTCACAGAGTGAAAGGGAAAGGTGAATAGAAAAGCCGCAGGAAGGCCTTGAAGGATGGAAGCTCCAGGGTTTCCAGAGGCAGGAACTCAACAGAAATCTCTCCAGGAGGCTGCTGTCACAATGCCTTGGTTCCAACTACTTGCTTTCCATCAAAGCTGAGTTCCTGGTGAAAGAAACTGACTGGCCTAGGTGAGGTCCTATTCACCCCCTGGGAAATGGGGAGGGCTGGCCCTCTGACAGTCCTAAGACACCCTAGAAGCATCCAGTGGTAGGATTCATCAGGTCAAATCTGGGATCACCAGCTCTGTGAAGCAAGAGTGGGTATTATTTGTAAAACAAAAGTATAGTGACATTTCAATTACTCAACTGCCAGTGATTTTACAGGGTCTGAATTTTCATTATTTTCTTAAAGGGACTGGGATTTTGCCCTGGGATTTTAGAATTCTTCAAGATGATGATCTGGGGGCAGAATACTGGAAGAGGGATGTAGAGAGATGGAAAGAGGAAGGACAGGGCCTGAGAAGGAAAAATGACAGTGTGGAAAATCCAAGAGCCCTTGCAATCTCCAGCAAACCCTTGAAACCTCCACAGGCCTTCAAAACACCATCTTCCTGAAGGACCACATCTTCCCCATTCGGGTCTTCACCCAGAGTGTATTTTCCCTGCCCCTGTTCAGGTCCCAACTCCCAACATGTTCCCACAGACACACATTCCATGGTCAAAGCCCCTTTGTGCACTGAGAAGAGATGGGTAATAAGGCAAGAAGTGAAATGAGGAGGGACAAGTAATGATGGGAGGCTCCCAAGGAAGCTGCAGAGAATGAGGCCCTAAATGGGGAAACTGGCCACTGATGGGAAGCAATCTTTGTACCAGGAGGCAAGAAGTTTAAGGTGAGTCGAGTGTGGACAGGTCTTGAGGAAGGAATCAGAGGGCCTTCCTGCCTCTCTGCCTCTGTTCTCCAGGCAACAGAAAGCAAAGCCATTGGTTGAGAAAAAATGGGGTTGTGTTGGTAGCTGCAGGAGCAAGAAGTTTGATGGTGCTCCTTGGGGCTGTACATCTGGCTGTGATGCCAGAACCTGAAGGAACAGCAGTCCACCAAGTGGTGGAGCAGTCACAGCAGTGCAAGAGAAGAGGAACCAGGATCTGGAAGCCTGGAAGTTATTCCTGATTGTTCTAAAGGAATATGGAAATAATGTGTGCCTGGAAGCCTGTGAAAATCTGTACCTGAGCAGAAACATCCTGAGCAATGGTGAGGATGTTGAAAGATGTGACAAAGCAGAGCCATCATCCCTTCATTCGGAGGACACTGTTTTCTCATCAGTCCTGCTGGTATTCCTGGCAAACTGGTGAGGCAGACAGGACAGGCACCAATATGACCATCTTCTATACATATAAGCTGAGGCTCCAAAGTTGGGCTTGCCCAAGGCCTTCCAATTTATTCAAAGCAAACACAAGGTACACTCTAGGGTCCCTGGCAGCTATTATGGTGGAAAAGTTGTTTCACATGTGTTTCCTGGGGTAAGGAAAAACACTGAGACTTCCAGGGATGATACAGACTCTCTTCTGAGTCCAGAAGGTGGCCCAAAAGAGAGCAAGCAGGAAGACCGTCTTCCACCCTGAAATAGTGGGAGTGAATGAGTCACTTCCTCCAACCCTGGAGTTATCAGTTTATCTCCAAATTTCCACACGGCACTCTGTCTCCTTGCTTCTGACAGCACCCGCTCAACTATAATTCTACCCAAAAGTGAATTCTACCCAAGACAGAAAATGATCGCCAGAGGCCAAGGCTACATCTGTCTGTGATAACAGGCAGACCCTCTGTCCTACAGCACAGTGACATAAATGTCAAAGGCACTTAGGCTGGCTCCTTCCTGCCATCCCAGATGCCCTCACAATGACGGAGGCCCAGAGTAATCACCCCATGTCATGGCCATCATGGATATGATCTATAATAGCTGACACTTGGCTCCCTTGCTTCCCAGAGCTGGCTGCTGTCAGGTTTGGTATGTGGAACATTTTGTCAGAGGGACATGCTGGCCTGGGTTGAAAGTAATTCCCATCAGCTCAGAACTGGGTGGTCTGTCACAAGATTATTTTTCAGTTCGATCTGGACTCCGGAAGTCCTTTGGACAGAGAGCTGGTATTTTCAAAGGTTAATAAGCCTGTCAGAAATTTCTTTCATGAGAAAATGTGATGCATCTGATTTCCCTGACTTGCATGCAGTTCCCAGATCAGGGGTCTGAGCATAATTTCACTTTGGGCTCAGAACTTCAGTGTCCTGAAGATTCCTGGGGCCTGGACTGGGAGAAGCTGGCAGTGGGTTGCAGTGGTTGGAAGCCAGAGCCAAAAGAGCAGAATATAGATTCTTAGGGTGCCCTAAGTGTGTGTGCCTATGTGTATGTGTATGTGCAAATGTGTGTGTTTGGCTGTGTCATGCAAACGTGTATATGTGTGTCTTCTGGGGACATAGATGCATGCATACGTGTGTGCACATGCATGGGTGATCATTTTGTGTGCACGTTCAAATACACATGAATATGCATGTATGTCCATGTGTGCAAGTACATACGTATATATGCAAAGTGAGTGTATGTGTGTGTTTATGTGGTCTCTTCTGTGTACAGGTGAACATGCATGTGTTCACATGTGTCTACTGGCCTGGGAATGGGAGCAGATTCATGGTAAGAGCTTTGGGGCCAGACAGATGTAGGTTAAAATTCGAGCTCCACAACTTATTAGCTGTATGAGCCCTTGTTACTCATCATCTTCATTTCCTGCTAAGATGACGTGACAGCAGCTTCCACATAGGACAAGAGCAAAAGTTAACAGGCATGAAGCACACAGTCAGTGCCCATCAGATGACAGACAGCATCATTACTATTACTATTACCACCAGCATCTTTCTGGTCTCATCTCATCTTGTTCCATGGCTACGCAGCATTCCTTCTGTCTCCAAAATTTCCCTATGCCCCTCAGGAATCCCTTTATTCCACTCAGCCTGCACAACTTCCTTCCCCCAGGCCACCACTGCTTTCCTCCCTCACAGAATAGCTTGCATTTTCTGGAGTTTTATAAAAAAAAGCATCCTAAGTATGTGCTCTTTTTCCATCTGGCTTCTTTAATTCAGCATGATGATTTTAAGGTTCACCCATGTTTCCTGTGTATCAATAATTGTTCCTTTTCATTAATGAATAATATTCCATTATGTGGGTGTACCACAATTTGTTAGCCATTCACCTGCTGAGGGGCTTTTGGGTTGTTTCCATTCTTTGGCCCTATTAGAAATAAAACTGTTAATATTTGTGTACAAGTCTTTGGACATGTGTTTTCATTAATCTTAGGAAAATATCTAGGAGTGGGATGGCTGAATCATGTGATTAGGTGCATCAAATTTTTCAAGAAACTCCCAAACTATCTTCTAAAGTCATTGTACCATTTTGCATCTCCTCCAGAGGTGTGTATGAGAATTTGGTTTCCTCAACATCCTCACCAACACTTGATGTGGTTAGTTTCTTTGCCATTCTAATACATGTGGAATCTCATTTTGGATTTTTTTTTTAGGTTTATTTATTTTGAGAGGGAACATATGCACGCACATGAGCAGGAGAGGGGCAGAGAGAGGAAGAGAGAGAATACCAATCAGGCTCCATGCTGTCAGCACAGAGCCCAATGTGGGGTTTGATCACACAAACTGTGAGATCATGACCTGAACTTAGAGCAAGAGTCAGACATTTAACCGACTGAGCCACCCAGAAACCCCAAGTTTTTAGTTTTCATTGACCTAATGACTAATGATGTTGAGCATCTTTTCATGTCATGTTTGCCATTCATGGATCTTCTTTGGAGAGCTGTCTATTCAACTCTTTTGCCTGTTTTTAAAGTGGGCTGTTTGTTTTCTTATTGAATTTCAGGAGTTCTTATATGTCCTGGATACAAGACCTATATTAAAAATACATTTGCAAACATTTTCTCCCTGTTTGTGACTTGCCTTTGTATTCTTTTAACAACATATTTAAGAGAGAAGTTTTTAATTTTGATGAGGGTCAGTTTATCAACATGTTCTTTCATGGGTCAGGCTTTGTCTACCCTAGGTAACAAAAATTTTTCTTATGTTCTTTTCTGGGAGGTTCATAGTTTTACATTTTGCACTTAGGTGAATGGTACATTTTGAATTAATTTTTTGATATCATGTGAGGTATGGATTTAAGCATTGTTTCAGAATCATCTGCTGAAAAGACTGTCTTTTCTGCACTGAATTGCCTTTGCACCTTTTAAAAACATCAGTTGTCCATATATGTGTGGATGTACTTTTGAGGTCTCTATTCTATTCCACTGACCTATTTTTATATGTTTATGCAATACTACACTGGTTTATTACTGTGGTTTTTTTTTTATAATAAATCTTGAAATTAGATAGTGTTAGCTCTCAATTTTGTTCTCCTTTCCTTTTTTTCAAAGTTGTTTTGGCTATTTTATGTCCTTTACATTTCCATATAAATTTTAGAATCTAGTTTTCTGTTTCTACAAAAATTCTGCAGGAATTTTGACTGAGATTATATCAAATCTCAGGTCAAATCTAAGGTCTCAGATCAAATCAAATCTATTCTCTCCATATAAATTGATTTCTAAAGAATTGACATCGTAACAATACTGAATCTTCTGACCCATAAATGACACTTATCTCTTCATTTATTTAGGTCCTCTTTAGTTTCTCTAAGCAATGTGTGGTAGCTTTCAGGGTAAAGATGTATCTTTTGTCAGATTTATTCCTGAGTGTTTCATATTTTTGATGCTACTGTAAATGTTACTTTAATTTCAATTTATGATTGTTGCTAATTTAGAGGTACAATTGGTTTTTGTTTATTGATCTTGTATCCTCAAACTTGCAAAACCTACTTTCTAGTTCTTGTTTGTAGATTTTATATTTTACATAAACAATAACATCTGTGAATAAAGAGAGTTTTAAATTCTTCAGTCTGGATGACTTCTTTTTTTTCTTTTTCTTGCCTAATCACACTTACCAGAACCTCCAGTACAATGTTGGAGATCAGTGACTCAAACAGATATCTTTGTCTTGTTCCTGATCTTAGAGGAGAAGCATTCAGTCTTTCACATTAAGTGTAGTGCTGATTGTAAGTTTTTCACAGATGTCCTTTGTAAGGTTGCAGAAATTAATTTTATTCCTAGTTTGCTGAGAGCTTCTCTCAGGAATGGATGTTTGATTTTCATCAAATGCTTTTTTAGAACCTCTTGAGATAATCACAGGGTTTTACTTTTATAGTTTGTTAATATACAATATATATTATATAGAATAAATATATAATTACATAATTATATATATTAATTATAATTATATATGATATAATATATAATTACACTGATTGCTTTTCATACATTAAACCAACCCCACATTCCTGGAATAAACCCTATTTGATACGGATGTATCTTTTTTTAATATAGACTGTTGGACTGATTTAATAACATTTTTAGAATTTTTTCTCTATTTTCATGAAGGATTTGGTCTGTAGTTACTTGTTCTTGTAGTCTTTGTCTGATTTTGGTATCAGGGTATTGCTGACTGCATAGAATGAGTTGGGGAATTTTTCATCCTCTTCAATTTCCCAAAAGAGTTTGTGTAGAACTGGTATTGTTTCTTCTGTAAATGTTTGGAAGAATTCACCTGTCAAGCCACCTGTGCCTTCAGTTTTCACTGTGGGAAGCTTTTTAACTGACGTTCAATTTCCTTAGTAGATACAGGGCTACTCAGATTACCTTTTTTATTTTTTTAAGTGAGCTTTCATAGCTTGTATCTTTCAAGGAATTTGTCCATTTCATCTAAGTTGTCAAGTTTATTGGCATAACATTGTTTATAGTATGAACTAACTAGGCTTTTTTTTTTTTTTTTTTAAATTTTTTTCAACGTTTTTTATTTATTTTTGGGACAGAGAGAGACAGAGCATGAACGGGGGAGGGGCAGAGAGAGAGGGAGACACAGAATCGGAAACAGGCTCCAGGCTCCGAGCCATCAGCCCAGAGCCTGACGCGGGGCTCGAACTCACGGACCGCGAGATCGTGACCTGGCTGAAGTCGGACGCTTAACCGACTGCGCCACCCAGGCGCCCCCTAACTAGGCTTTTAAATCTGTTGATTCTGTAAATATATCATGTCTCTTTTTCCTGATATTAATAATTTGTTATTCTCCTCTTTCTAATGAGTCTAGCTAGAGGCTTATCAATTTTATTGATCATCTCAAAGAATGTTTTTTTTAATATTTTTCTGTTCTTTTATTTTCTATTGATTTCTGTTTATTTGATCCTTATTATTTATTCCCCTTATTCTACTTATTTTTCTAGTTTCTTAAGGTGGAAGCTGAGATTATTGTTTGGAGATTTTCTCCATTATAGGTGTTTCATGCTACAAATTTCCCCTTAAGAATTGATTTAGCAACATTCCACAAATTTTTGTGTGTGTTTTCATTTTCATTCAGATCAAGATACTTTAAAATTTTCTTTGTTATTCCTTCCTTTAACCTGTGGGTTAGTTTCTCCACATTTGATGATTTTCCAGTTATCTTTCTGTTATTCATCTCTAATCTAATTCCACTGTAGTCAGAGAATATATTTTTGTATGAATTGAAGCTTCTTAAATTTATTGAGACTTGTATTGTGGCCCAAAGTATGCTCTACCGTGGTAAATTCTCAGTGTGCACTTGGCTATCTTCCTGTTTTTGATTTCTAGTTTAATTCCACTGTGATCTGAGGACACCGTATGATTTCTGTTCTTTTAAATTTGCTAAGGTGTGTTTTATGACCCAAAACAGGGCCGACCTTGGTCAGTGTTCCATGTGAGCTTGAGGAAAATGTATATCCTGCTGTTGTTAAAGGATAAAGTCGTTGACAGATGTCAATGATATCCAGTTGACTGATGGTGCTATTGAATTCAACTATGTCCTTACTGATTTTCTGCCTGATAAATCTGTCCATTTCTGGTAGAGGGCTGCTGAATTCTTCAACTATAATAGTGGATTCCTCTGGTCCTCCTTGGAGTTCCATGAGTTTTTGCCTCACATATTTACAGTCTCATGTTAGATACACACACATAAGGATTGTTATGTCTTCCTGGAGAATCAACACCTTTGTAATTGTGTAATGCCCTCTTTATCCCTGGTAACAGCCCCTGCTCTGTCTGAATGTAGCTACTCGCTTTGCTTCAATTAGTGATAGCATGGTATATTTTTTTCCATCCATTTACTTTCAGAATATATGTGTCTTCCTATGCCCAGAGATTCAGCCATGTATAGACTACTAATGAGCCTACCCATCAAAGGCATTTGTCATTTCTGCTGATATCAAATTTTTACATCTTTTGTTTATCTGAAAAAAATCTTTATTTCACCTTCATTTTTGGAAAGATATTTTTTGCTAGGTATAAAACCCTAAACTGTCAATTTTTTCTTTTAGCACTTTGAAGACTGGCTCCAGTGTATTCTTGATTACATTTATGATGGGAAATCTGCTATACTCATTTTTTTTTGTTCTTCTGCATATAATGTCTTTTTTCCTGTGGCAGCTAAGATTTTTCTCATTATCTTAGGTTCTGAATATTTTGATTATGATGTGCCTTGATGTAGTTTTATTCACATTTCTTGAGCTTTCGATCTGTTGAGACTCTTGGATCAGTAGGTGTATAGTTTTCAGTGAATGTGGAAAATTTTTGTCCATTACTTCTACAAAAGTTTTTATGTGTATTCCCTTCCCCACCCTCCACTCTCCTTCACAGACTCCAATTATGTATATGAAGCCACTTAAAGTTGTCCCTCAGTTTACTGATCCTCTATCCTTTTTCAAAAAAAAAAAAACACCTGTTTTCTATGTCTGTTTCATTCTGAATAATTTCTATTGCTATGGCTTCAAGTTCACTAATCTTTTCTTCTGCTGAGTCTAATCTGCTATTAATCTAGTCTGGTATACTTCTAATCTTAGACATTGTAATCTTCATCTACAGAAGTTTGACTTAGACGTTTTCTTGTATTTTCTATGTCTCTACTTAGCTTTTTTAATAGATAAAATACAGTCATAATCACTGTTAACGTCCTTTTCTGCTAATTCTAATATTTGTGTCAGTTCTGGGTCAGTTCAGAT
This sequence comes from Neofelis nebulosa, assembly GCF_028018385.1. Classification (NCBI taxonomy): domain Eukaryota; kingdom Metazoa; phylum Chordata; class Mammalia; order Carnivora; family Felidae; genus Neofelis; species Neofelis nebulosa. The sequence continues at coordinate 34,963,289 of NC_080786.1, read as the reverse complement.
TGACTATTCTTGTTCTTAACAATATTTTCATGCTTCTTTTTATGCCTGTTAATATTTGATTACCACAGTTTGTGAATTTTACTCTGCTGGGGGGCTGAATATTTTAGTATTCCTATACATATTCTTGTACCTTGGTCTGGGATTCAGTTAGGTGAACTGAAAACACCAATCTTTTTACATATTCTTTAAAAAAAATTTTTTTAGAGAGAGAGGGCATAAGTGGGGAAGAAGGGCAGAGGGAGAGAGAGAAAGAATCCTAAACAAGCTCCATGCTCAGCACAGAGCCCAACATGGGGCTTAATCCTACGACCCTGGGATCATGACCTGAGCCAAAATCAAAAGTCAAACACTCAACTGACTGAGCCACCCAGGGGCCCCTGGATGTTCTTTTGTGATTTGTTAGGTAGGTCTAGGGCAGTGCTCCACATAGGGCTAATAATTTCACACTACTCAGATAACACCTTTCAAATATTCTACCCAATTCCCCATAATTTATGAATTTTTCTTGCTGGTGGGAACAGTCACTATTTCCAGCCTTTGGGGTATGCTGTCCACTGCTCTCTATTCCTTTTAGATGTTCCCCCACTTCAGCTTCAGTTAGTATCTTCATACTCATGCCCTGACCAACACTCTGCTGAGTGCTTGAAGGGAACCCTTTGTGGATCTTCAGAGTTCCATGTGCAGCTCTCTGCTTCTTTGGTATATATTTGGCAAACTCTAGCCACCGTGGTCTCCCTGGGCTCTTAGCTCCGTCTCCTGAACTCAGGGAGTTTTCTGAGCTCTGGCTGGGTTCTCCTTCTCTGTGCTATAGCCTAGAAAACTTCTCAAGTCATTAAGATGTGAAAATTGTAGGACTCGCCTCATTTGTTTCCCATGACAGGGACACTGCCCTTCATTGCCTGGTGTCTGGTATTTTGAAAATGAAAATTTTTGAAAATGAAAACCATCATTTTGTATATTTTCTTGCTTTTTTGTTTCAAGTACATCTAGTCCTTGTTCCGCTCTCTTGGAAGGAAGTGGAGATCCTCCTCAATGGAGTCCGAAAGGCACAAACACCTATATGATACCACTAGGGAGTAATTCAAGACTGTAGAACATGAATTTTCTGAACCCAGACTATAAAGGGGCATTTTTCTTCTGATTTAAAAACTAAAATTCATGAAGACTCACAAAGGAACACAAATTATGAGGCAACTTAAAGCAAGCAACAAAATCCCAGGAAACTGGAAATGTCACTGAGGACCTAGGACAGAGGGCCCCATGGCTGGAGGATTTCCTACAGTGCATATCCAGTATGGGCTGGAGGTTGTGAGGCATGCTGCAGAGAGGGGAGCCCCCAGACTAATGCTGTCGTAGTATTCCAGTCCTGCCTTCAGAGTGCTTATGAAGATTGTGGTCAAATACTTGTAAATTTACTTGGTTATTATCTATTTTACCTTCCAGACTACGGGCTCTGTGAGGGCAGAGCCTTTCACCACTATATCTTCAGTACTCATCAGAGTGTCTGACACACAATAGGAGCTCAATAAATATCCATTAAATATATGAATGAATAAGCACATGAACAACAAGCAGAACTAGAAGAGAAGGGTCCAGGCCTCCAGGTGAAGATGAGAAGAGCCCACCCTAACTGGAGTCAGAGAATGGCAGTGACAGTGACCTTGATGGCAGATAGGGGCCAGGATTCATGTTGGACTCCTGCAATGACAGTGACAGGGTTCATTATATGTTTGTGGAATACATGATGCTGATGATGGTGACAATAATGATGCCCATTTTTATTTAAGCCATGAAGAGAAAATGAACCTGAATTTGGTAGAAAACTTATTAATGTTTTATGGGAGATTTTTCTGGTTGCAAAATTTTTTCTTCCACCAAAGCAGAGGCTGTTTTAAGACAATGATGATAAAAGGAAGAGTTCCTCCAAGGGGGGTGGGGGGGGGGGCACCTGGGTGGCTCAGTCGGTTAAGCAGCCAACTCCAGCTCAGGTCATGACTTCACGGTTTGTGAGTTTGAGCCCCACATCCGGCTCTGTGCTGACAGCTCAGAGCCTGGGGTCTGCTTCAGATTGTGTCTCCCTCTCTCTGCCCCTCTCTAGCTCATGCTCTGTCTCTCTCTCTCTCAAAAATAAATAAACATTAAAAAAAATAGGGGCGCCTGGGTGGTTCAGTCGGTTGAGCGCCTGACTTCAGCTCAGGTCATACTCTCATGGTCTGTGAGTTCAAGCCCCGCGTCGGGTTCTGTGCTGACAGCTCAGAGCCTGGAGCCTGCTTCGGATTCTGTGTCTCCTTCTCTCTCTGCCCATCCCACACTTGTGCTGTCTCTATCTCTCAAAAATAAATAAATGTAAAAAAATAAAATTAAAAAAATTAATAGTTCCCCCAGGGAAGCAGGTACCTAAGGGCTTTAGGTTGTGAATCCCAGTTCTGTTTTGTACAGCAGGGTGAATTTGTATGCATTACTCTACTTCTCCAAGAATCAGTCCCTCTTCTGTAAAATGGGATTGATAATCCCTGCCTTTCAGTGTTGTTGTGGGGTTTAGTGAGAATACTCAAAAATTAATAAGCAGCCTCAGGCACAGAGCAGGTACTCAGTAAGTTAAACCACTTTTCTCAGGCATTTTATATTTGCCCGCAAAATGACTTGATGGGAGAAGACAAAGAGGATCACCCAGGAGGCAAGGGGGACACAGGTGGTCGTGGGTTAAGGGCACTGGAGAGGGACAGGAGGAGCCACTGCTGGAAGCAGCTCTGACTTGTCCCAGCAAGGAATCAAGTTCTTCTAGGGCCGCTCACTCTGAGCCCCATCCCTCTCTCCTGCCAGGCAGAATTGGTGGGAGGATTAACAAGGTGATCTGGCCGCATAATGGGCAAAAGCACCTGGCTCAGGTTCTGGCTTAGGAGGTGCTCTAGGTCCCTGTCCTGGGCCCCACTCCACATGAGGGCACATGTATTCTCCCTGAATGCCACTGGGTGGCGCTGTGGGACCGCCGTCAGGACCCAGACCGTGGTGTATCTCGTCCTCTGAGGCGGCTCAGCCCTGGGGGTGCCTTTTCATGCTACCGCAGTCCCCTCTACATTCGCATCTTTGGAAGGACACAGAGTGTCCTCCCCTTTCACACAGCCTTTTGGCTACTTCTCCACCCGTCCTGAGGACAGAGAAAACCTCAACACTCCCTCCGCCAGCCAAAGAGGCAGGGGATCTCCCAGAATACAGGGGTGGTAGGGAGCAGACAGCAGACAATAGAAGTCAAGAAACTGACCTTGCTGCCAAGACCTCGCTTGCTTTTCTAAAAGGGTCTGACAGCCAGAGAGCCAAGTCCCCCTCCCATCTGGCACTTAAGAACCCCACTTGTGTCCAGGGGCCTTTGCTGTGGAATTTTCAATGTGGGTAGAAGAGAGCGTGAGTCAGGAAACGTCAGACCCAGAAAACAAGTTCAGCTTCCATGAACAGGGTGATTTAGAATCAGAGTCGGCATGTACCTTCTCTGAGGCTTATCTGCAAAGGGGAGCGAGTGATCCCTGCTTTGTAGGGTTGCCATGAGGAATACATGAGTGTATCCTGTGAAAGTGCTTTGTCTGTTGGAAAGTTCTAGGCACCTGTGAGATGTGATTATCACAAGAAGATAACAAACTTGGACAGCCTTGAGACACGTACAAAATGGCTGGTGTGGGCAGGGCCAGGGACGCTAGAGGAGGGTGGAAGGGAGAAATGGACCTTGAGCCAGGCCAACAGGATTAAGGGTGGAGGGGGAGTGGGTTTACAGAAGTACAGGGACTGGAAAATGTGGATTGTGTGGGGCCTGGGGCACAGGCTGGAAGGAGAGGACAGGGGCAGAGGTGGAGACTTAAGTGCCTGACTACTGAATCTGAACCCAGTACCCCAGCTATCAGGGAATTTTTACCTACAAGGGGCAGCGCTTGGAGAGATCCCTCTGGTAGCAGTGAAAATGGAACACTGGGAAGCCAGCCTGGAGGCTGTTGTAATTAGTGTGCATTTCACCCTGTGTTTTTTAAGATGTTTAAACAGCAACTATTTTATTAGTTCTCACAATTTTTTGTAGGGCTCAGTTGGGTGATCCTTCTATATGGCAGCAACTGAGAGTCCATGTGGAATTCAGCTGGTGCGTAAGCTGGGTCTGACGGATCCAAGATGACTTTACTTACATGCTGGCAACTTGGAGAGGATGGCCAGGCAGCTGGGCTTAGCTGTTGATCAATACACCTACATGTAGCCTTGTCATTGTGGTGGTTCCCCCTATTCTTAACTGTGACCCTGGAAGTGCTCTTCTTTTTCTAACTTTTCTGACACCTGAAATGGCCCTGAGAGTGGAGGTTCACTCATCCTGTCTCAGGAAGGTAGCGTCCAGGGCATTGCGCGCACACACATGTGCGCGTGTGCACACACACACAGATATGTCTTCATCTGCACCAATACCACAAATTATGTCTCTGCAGCTTCACCTCGTGCTTTTCAGCAAGGCAGGAAGCCCAGCCGAGGCCCATGTGAGCTGTCTCAAGGAGAGAAGCTGGTTATGGCACCCATGACAACACCACTCCCAACACACACACACACACACACACACACACACACACACACACACACACAGATACACTTAGGGAATGAAACGTATGGAGGCCAGGGCCACCTCTGCTCTGAGGGGAAGCCATACAAACCACATGGCCGTGTGGTCTGCTGACAGGTTATCCCCTCTGCCACACACAAGAGAAGGTGCTGCAGCTGTGAGGCCCCTCCCATGCAGTGTGGCATCTCTCTCTACAGTAACCTTATCACCAAGCTTTGGGACCTTGGCTAGCCAGAGGCCTGGAGCAGGGAGCTCTTCCATCAAGAGTAAAGTGGCACCCCAAACCGCTTTCCTTTCTCTGCCTGTGGCGGATGATCTTTCTGAAATGCCAATGTACACAATTCCCATCGTTGTTGGTGGTTTGGAATGTTAACCCTGAACCCCAGCAACAGAAAGACTACAGAAGGAGGAGAAGAGGAGGACATCACAAAGGGTTGGCCTGTCCTGAAGACATATGTGGGGATCACCTCTTTGGAGGAGGGTTCAAATCTCAGATTATCTCCATGCCTCCTGAACCTGTCTCCTTCAGGGAAAAGGCAAAGGAAGAAGGCAGAATCTGGGATGACTTGGTTTGTTGGGTTCTGGCTCAGTGAGATTTATGTTCTGAGATCCAGGGGCAACTCCCCATGTCACATAATTTTCCCCTACCCGTGGTGGACTGGCAAGACCTTTGAACCAGAGCCAGCCCCGTTCTATGTGCCCTGCACAGCCCCCAGAGGCGTTCATGTTCAATTATTCCATCTGTAATATGGGGACAACAGTACATGAAGACATGTCATGGGGGTGATGGGAGGATTAACAAGTAAAAGAATTTGGAAAATGGCCACGCACCATTTAGTAAAGGTGGTACTTTCCCCCAAGTGGAAAAAAGCAGCAGTATCTTCTCCCTACATACAAGTAAAACCTCAGTCCCCAGAGCCAAGCGAGTCCAAGAAATGAAGCCAAAAGCAAACCTGGAAGGCTGTGGCTGGAATTCTCAGCGACACGGCCTTTGAAGTTACAGCTCTCCCTCCCTCCAAGGGCCCCGGCAGCTCCCCCGGCCCGGCCTGATGAAAGGCAAGACGGGCTCTGTTGTGGTCTGACACATGCCCCAGATGTCAGGTTGCAACTCCGTTCAGCAATTAGCTCTCAGAGGTGGCAGCTGTGTGCAGTGGAAAGGGCTGGGATCACGGCACATGGTGCCAGTGCCAGCCATGCCCCACACAGCTTATCTGTGCCGCCATTCCCTTCTGGGTAAAATGGGGATACCAGTCCAGGCCTCCTCCTTCCGGTTGCCAAATTTAGCAAAATGAAAATATAGGATGCTCAGATGGACTTGAATTTCAGATAATCAACAAATAATCTTTTCCTACAAGTATATTCCAGGCAATACTTGGGACATACTAAATGTTTTATACTAAAACATTTGATGTTTATCTGAAATTCCAATTTAACCGGGAACCTTGTATTTTATCTGGCAACTCTATTCCCTCAGACTTTCCAGACGGTCATCTGGGTGAAAGGGCTTCAAAACTGTCCACACTTTGAAAATGCAGACTGGGAGGTATTCTGGGGAGGTCGTGGACAGTAACCTTAGCAACCAAAATGGTCTTTCATTCTGAACCCCCCAAAGCCCCTCCCCCCCCCACTCCAGTGGAATCTCTTCATCTCTAAACGGCTCCCTTGCTCTTCTTCAAACCGCACTGCCCTGCCCCCTCTCACACCTGCCCCCTGCCCCCCGCCCACCTCAAGGGCTCTGGAGAGGTTTGCTTGGTTCTTAGAGGCTGCTGAAATCATTCTCTGCCCACCGTGGTTCATGTGACTTGGGCTTGTTGTGGCTTTGCCTTCAAGGAGCATTGCTGCAGTGGGAGGGTCCCAGGTCTGTTCAAGATCCCTGGATGGAGTGTGTGCCTGCTGCAGAAGCACAGTCCGCAGACAGGCTGCTCCCCGTCTCTAAGCCTCAGAGTCCTCATCTGTGTAATGGACATGATGCCAACCCTAGTTTAAGACAGGAAAAGAGGATGATGCCAGTAAAGTACCTAACAGGGTGCCAAGCATACAGTAGGCACTGAGTAAGTGCACCTGCTAGTTACCACCACCACCTGTTGGTCCCACCTTGCACCATACCAGGCTGGCCCACTCGCCATCACCCATGCGCTCTGTCCGCAGGGAAGGCTCTCCCACACTTGCTGCCCCTCCCCTTGTCCTCACACTCTCAGGATTCTGGGGTATTGACCTTGATAGCCTCTGTCTCCCCAGTGCCCATCTCTCTGCCCCTCCCCAAGCCTCCATGGATGGGAAATGACAGTCACTGTCACTGTTCCCAAATGCAGCAGAGAAACAAACAGCTTGCACTGCAGCTGTGCCTTAGTCACCCCACCGGCACATGCCTGCCCTCCCTCCCTCCCTCCCCAAGACCTTCCAGAAATCCAGCCACCTCAGGGAAGCAAGGCAGGTTCCTCCCACCTGCCCACTGCCTCCCTGTTGGGACCCCAAGTGGCATCCAGAACAAAGTGTATTTGGGAATGGGGGTGGGTAGGGAACAATAAGAAGGAGGAAGACTCTGGGGTCATTTTGTTCTTTCAGCCCAAGTAGCAGTTGGGGGTGGGGGAGGGCTGGGGCCTGTGTCCCACTGGGAAAGACAGGGTTAAGAGTCTGGAGCCTCTGTCTGCCTCCTCCCAGAGCTCTGGCCCCAGGGCTTACCCCACTGGGCTGGGCTGCAGTTTCCCTTCTTGTCAGAAGGAGAGGCTATCACACACATGGATTCTGGCCCTTCCCCCCACCACCCAGAAGTATTCATTCATTCATCCAACACAAAGTCTGCTGGTGGGACTGGGAACACAGTCACATCCCTGCTTTTGTGGGGCTCCCAGGCAAGAGAAAAGGGGGACAGAAATGAGGCAGATACAATGCAGGCAGGGAGAGCGCAGTCAGAGGAAGGCTCTGGCTCTGATCACTTGGGATAGTATGGGGGCCAGGCGCCCAACAGTGTGCAGATGACAAATGGGGTGTGAAGAATAACATAAAGTATACGCACGCATCCGTTGATAAATGTTTAAAAACTGGTCATCTCAAATGATGGCAAAGATGGGAAAACAATAGGACTGTTCACACCCTCCCTGTGGGAGGCTAATTTAGCACAACTACTCAAAAAAAAAAGTCCACTTGCTATGACCCCTCGGAGAAATCCCACCCCAGGAGAATGGCGGCATGCTCACCACAGCCCTGGACTAACACCGCCCAAGGGCCGTCCGTACTAGAAGGTACACGAGCCAAGTGTGGCATGTTCACACGACAAAATGCTGCACGGTGATGAAAACGCACACAAGGCAACTGCATGCAGCGGTCCGCGTCTCATCCAGACTCGAAAGGGTGTACCGTGTGATCCTGTTTCTACCAAGTCTTAGAACAAGCAAAACAAAACCATGTTGCTTTAGGGATGTGCGCATGAGTGTTACAGCTCTAAAAATCAAAGTCCTGACTGTCACCAAGTCACAGTGGTGGCTTCCTCCACGGGAGAGCTTCCCCACTGGGGTGATTCTGCCCCCACCAAGAGATATTTGACAATGTCTGGAGAAACACTGATTGTCACAAACGTGGGAGGTAGCAGTGTGCTACTGGCCATGGGTGCTGCTAAATATCCTACAATGCACAAGCCAGCCACACACACACTCCCCAGAGAATTATCCTGCCCTGAATGTCATAGTGCTGCTCTTAGGGACCGTAGTCTAAGGGACAAGGGGGATGCTCACATAGAGTTTCTAAGATCCTGCCGAGGTACAAGGGTGGTCATTTTATATATAGCCTGTAAACCCTACATAAATGTTTTATACACTCCAAAAACAATTACCGAGCGTGTGGCTAGGTGTTTGGAAAATCAGCAGGGAGTCCCATGAGATGAGATTAGCCTTGGCCACCAGCTGCAGCAGAGCCCAGGGACCAGTGCTATTGCCTGACAATAAGCTTACAAGGCATTGCAGAGACCTGGGCAGCCCAACACATACCATCAATGCCCCTCCATAACAGTGGGACAGGAAGGAGCTCCCCATGCCAAGGACAAGTGCCCTGTGCAGCGAGGTGAGTCCTCTGGACTCTGTTACATTGTAGATTATGCGGGGGTCCCGGGGGGACCAGGTGGAGAGATGGCTGGCTAACTCCTCTCTGCTCAGCAAGACCTGGGGCTCCGAGGCTTCGCCGAGGCATTTTGGAGGGTCCCAGAAAATTGATCACTTTGGTCCTTGGGTTTTACAGGTGGGGGTATGACCAGACAAGCCGTGAGCTTTTATACCCCAGGATTAGTAAGGAAGGGCAGCAGCAAGCTGTATTAGGAGACAGACCAAGGAGTCAGACCCGGGTTCGAAGTTGGCTTGACAGCTGTAAGCAGTATGACCTCGGACAGGTTACCTAATTTTGTCAAACCTCAGTTTCATCACGTGTAAAAAATGGAAACCACAGTGTCTCAGCCATAGTGTTGAAATGAGGAAAAGATGAAATCATGTGGGAAAGATGGCCATACTAACATCGAGGGCACAGTAGCAGCTGTTATGTGGAAGTCACCAGGGCAGCTCAAACCACGGCCGCTGGACTCCTCAGCAGTGTAGGAGGAAGCAGGCAGGGGCTCCTGTGGGCTCTCCAACCTGCTCTGTGCCACCTGCCTGATTCAGGCCTCTTGGGTCTGTCCTCTCTGTTTTCCTGCTATGTCCCTTGGTATTGACTAATTTAAAAAATTATTAGCTCTTTTAGGGAACCAAGAGAAGGAATATGTCCAGGCCTGGGGGCCAAGGCTTTGGAAGAGGACTGTGCTCTCTGGGGCCAGTTCCACAGGCGATGGCATGAACACTCGCACATTAATGGAAAATACAGGGTACTGTGGCCCCCCTTCCACCACCTCCACCTGCACCCCAGGTTCTCTTGCAAAACAGAGCCTCTGGTTTGTTTCACCAAAAAGCGTGTGTGCTCTGTCAGTCGGGATCCCCACAAGCAAGAGGTGGCACATTTGAATTAGGATAATTTGAAGGGGGGTTAACCAAAGGACTACTCAAACAGCGTGGGTGAGTGTAGGGCACCTTGGGACAGTGCAGACTTGGAAAGGGTGGGAGGATTACCAGACCCCAGAAGGGAGATGATCCAGACAGGCTGCCTTGAGGGGCTGTGACCTTCAGTCCAGGGGCACAGTTGGCCTGCAGCAACCCCACAGGATCTGCCAGGGGAATAAATGCTCCTACCCACCTTCCTCCACCCTCAGATCTGGTGCCCGCTGTTGGCAGATCTAACAGGAAGACCATGGGCAAGGGGCCATCCACGCAGTCCATTCCAGCCAGCCTCCTGGACACAGAGCAGGATGGAGGGGTGGGGGAGCAAACAGAGATACCCAGCACAGGGGTATGTGAAGGGGGGGCTAGTCAGAAGGGGGCACCATGTGTGTGTGTGGGGGTCTCTCTCATGATGGGTCCCTGCCTCACCCATTAGTCTCGACAAGGCTCTCTACTTCATGTTTGACTGATATCCTTGAAGTCAACTTTATTAAGTCCTGACAATTTATATACCATCGCTGCAATCAACATATAGAACATTCTCCTCTCCCTAAAGGACTCCGGGCCCCTTCTCAGTCAATACTCCCTTCCACCTCTGGCTCTAAGCAGCCACCAGTCTGTCTTCTGTCATTACATATTCCATTAGGCTTTTCTAGAGATTCATATACATGGAAAAATATAGTATGTACTCTTTTGCATCTGCTTTTTCCGTCTGCAGGATTTTGACATTTCTCCACTTTACTGTGTGCCATGGTTGTTCACAGATTTCACTGCTGAGTTAGGATTCCGTTGCACTAATATGTCACAGTGTATCCATTCCTTCACTTGCGTATGGGCATTTAGATTGTTTTTAGGCTTTTGCTATTATGAAGAAAGTTTCTGACTATTTGCATACAAGACTTTGTAGATATAATCTGTTTTCATTTCTCTCAGGTAAATACATGTGGGTGGGGTTGCTAAATCATTTTGCAAGTGTTGTTTAACTTGATAAGAAACTGACCAACTGTTTTCTAAAGCGGCTACATCTTTTTCCAACCCACCAGCGAAGTAGCAGGGTTCTGGCTGCTATCCTCACTACCACTTGGTATTGTCAGTCTGTTTACCTTCAGCCCTCCTAGTGGGGGTGTAGTGATACCTCATCACGGTTTAATTTGAATTTCTCTATGACACTCAGCATTTTTCACATGGCCATTCAGTTATCTTTTTTGTGTGTGTGAAGTACCTATTTAAATCTTTTGCCCTTTCTTAGTTGTTTGCATACTTATTGGATTAGTATCTGCCAGTCTGTGGCTTGGCTTTCTGCCTCTTAACAGTGCATTTGGGATGTCAGAAGTTTCTGATTTCTCATTAAGGCCCTTCTTTAAAAAGCATTTTTAATGTTTATTTATTTTTGAGAGAGAGAGACAGAATGTGAGTAGGGGAGGGGCAGGGAGAGAGGGAAACACGGAATCCGAAGCAGGCTCAGATGTGGGGCTCGAACCCACGAACCACGAGATCATGACCTGAGCCGAAGTTGGATGCTAAACCGACTGAGCACCTCCCCCCAGGTGCCCCTCTCATTCAGGCCCTTCTTAAACTCAACTACTATGTTGTGTAGGGAGGGACGTCTCCCCTCCGCCTGGCCTACTCCAAGGTGGAGAGACATGCAGGCTCAGGTCTTTCCTTCATTACATCAGTTCTCACAGGAGAGCTTGGCTGGAAAAACTGCCTCCAGGCCAGCTGAGAGGAGCCCATGAGAGCACTTTGCTCCTCCCCTCAGCTTAAAACAGACACAAGGGGCTGCACTGGGGGCCCCTGGCTGGGGCTACCCTGACCGAGCCCTCTCTGGGTGCAGCCTGGGACCACGATGCTCTTCATGGGAATCTCTTCACTGAGTCCTCACTGGACATGGAGTCACTGTGCCCACTGGACAGGCGAGGAGTCTGGTATGAACCGGTGTCTCCCTCAGGAGAGGGGAAATGTCTTATTTCATATAAGCCCTGTTAACCAGGAATTAAAGAACCGAAAAGGCAAAAGGGAACGCTGAGCTCTCACAGAGGTAGTGACAGCAGGAATATGTAAATAATTCTTACAACTCAATAAATAATAAGAAAGCGATCCAGTTAAAACAAACAAACAAAGGGCTTCAACAGACACTTCCAAGAAAATATAGGAACCGCAAGTAAGCACATGAGAAGATGCTCGGCTGCTAGGGCTGGGGGAACAAAGGGCTGGTTGGTGAACATATCTTCATTAAGAGTTTTTGGAGGGGCGCCTGGGTGGCGCAGTCGGTTAAGCGTCCGACTTCAGCCAGGTCACGATCTCGCGGTCCGTGAGTTCGAGCCCCGCGTCAGGCTCTGGGCTGATGGCTCGGAGCCTGGAGCCTGTTTCCGATTCTGTGTCTCCCTCTCTCTCTGCCCCTCCCCCGTTCATGCTCTGTCTCTCTCTGTCCCAAAAATAAATAAAAAACGTTGAAAAAAAAAATTTAAAAAAAAAAAAAAAGAGTTTTTGGAAAACTCATCAAACTCAGTAAGTTTTCTTCATAACCCATTTGGAATTCTTCCTAATAAAATGATAAAAATAAAAAAAAGAGACTTCGGGGTTATAAAGACCAGGCTCCTGGAGGGGCCCGTGCAGCTGGGACGGCTGGGACACAGAGCCCTGAGGACCGATGTCTCTGAGGGGACGCGATGGGCTGGCCCTGGGCACATGGAGGAAACAGACAAATGGAACCAGCAGCTGCTGCTGACTGCAGGGCCACCGCTGGAGCATCGCTGATGGGAGCAGGAGCAGACGCAAAGGAGCAGTCCCTTCTCCCTCCTCCAGCCACGCAGGCTCCACCTGGTGTCTCCTTTTGGCAGAGTCTAATGGGGAGCCCCTGGCAAGGCTAACCTGGTTTTCAGACTCCCACAGCACCAAAGAACAATACAGGAGGGCAGCTTTAGAACTTGGAGACAATAGCCTCATAACCAGCATCACAAATCAAGTCACTTACCCAGGTGACCCAGCTAGCAAGTGATGGAGTTTTGATCCAGGAGCTTCTGGCTCTGAGGCCAGTGCCCAGCTGCGGGTTGAGAGGAAATTCTTGGCAGGTGCCAGCCTCCGAGTCCAGACCAGAACCTGAAAAGTCCGGTATGTTGGGCACTGGGGCAGGGGCAGAAGGCTGGGCAGGCAGCACCAAAGAGCTCCCCATGGGTACCAGGAACCCACCACGGGTCCTGAAGTACAGCACCAAGGCTGCTGACGTAACCAGGCTGGGAGCACATTAGGGGGCTGGGGTATGTGGGGCAACAGTTCATGTTCCTGAGCTGGGGCCCCAGCCCAGCCCGGACGAGGTAACAGCACCGATGTGCTGAGACATCTGGGCCATCTAAGCCAGGGAACTGGAAAACAGCATCTCTTCTTTAGCTGAAGTCTTCCCAAGGCAAGGTCATTAGGATCCCAGATGGATCGTCTCCCAAACCGGTATGCAGCTTTCTTCTAAAACTAGCCTCTCGGTTGTAATGACCATAAGTCATCCACCATGCACTTCACCTGAGTCCCCTTTTCTCAGAAGTTTGCAGAGAATGGGGCCACACCCCAGACTCGAGGGTGTCAGGAAGAGCTATGAGATGGAGAGTGTGGGTGGCTCTTCCCTGGCCCTGCCAAACCTCCTGGCCATCCCCAGGAGGATCCAGGCTGGCTGGTCACCAGCAGGAGATGCCCCCTTGCCCACCCCATTCCCTCTAATTCTCTTTCAATCTTCCCCTGGATGTGCCAACTGCTGAGCTGGGGTTCTCCATACGTGGATTTCTTCTGTGCCAGCCTCTCACTGGGAAGCCCTGTACCGCAAGCCCTCAGCCCCCCTGACCATCACCTTTCCCGTGTGATAAGGCTATAACCAATCTGATCTCTGGGCAGTAACACAGTCAGGGATTAGGGGCCCGGACTGTGGGCTCACGCTGCCGTGGGTTCAAATCCTAATTCTGCCACAAGCTAGCTGGGTGAAGCTGGACCCAGCACGCAGTCTCTCTGTGCTTCACTGTGTTATCTGTCAAATCGGGAGATGCTAGTATGCCCCCCGACCCCCGCCCAAGGCTGGTAGGAAGACTGCACGAGGCTTAGCATGACAGTTCTGGCATGAAGCCAGGTGTATGGCGGGTGCTCAGGCAAGGTGGCTGTTGTAGAGTTAGCTTCAAATTTGGGGCTTCCACGATCTCCTCCAGTCCTCCACCCACATCCAGGGAATAAGCACCATCTGTGCTTTCTAATTTTCCACCTTGCTCCTGCAGGCATGGCCCCTCTCCACCCAGCCCTACCAGCCTGATTCCCTGGCCTAGCCCAAGCTGTCTGACTTTGGACATGAGTCGTCACCGATTCATCTCGGATACCTTGGGCACAGGGCCCGTCTGGTGTCTAACTGGTCAGCAGCTCATGGACAGCAGCCCCCCACCCCCACGGCTAACAGGGCTGGCAGCCTGCAGTCCCAGCTGGCTCTCCCCATGTTGTGCTGCAGCATACACGGGCAGCGGGACGTCTGCCTTTTCTGCTTTGATCAGGACAGGGGGGGTGCTCAGCGGTTGGTTTGGGATCATCTCTGTGATGCATTTTGACAGCCTTGGCCAAGCATATGCTTTAAATCCTCATGAGAAAGGGTCTTTTTAAGTGGAGAGGGAGCCCACAGCAGCCTTCAAAGGACTCTCTGGACAAAGTAGGGTGTATGAAGAAGACCCTGGCTCTGGATCACCCTGCTGCCCCATGTGCAAGTTCAATGTGGCTCAAAGGAGAAGACTCCTGGTCTGTCCCCTCAATCCAAACAGTGACAGCGGAGTCGAGTCACAGCCTAGCTCAGTGTCTCCTCCACAGAGTTCAACATCCTGAACCATTTTCCCAGGTTTCCCGTGCCTGGCCTCCCGACAATCCCTCTGCACTGGCCCCCTTGGCTCTCTATTGTAAACTGCCTCGAGCAGAACCTGCATTCCTTCTAATGGCTTCAGGAGTTAGATAATTTGTACCTGACGCACCTGGAAAAACTTAATGAGACTTCAACTCAGTGCTTCTGAAAGATCAATGATATCCAGCTACGAGGACTTAGAGAGTAGACAGAACATTCCAAACAAGAGGATTTTTCCCCTTTACTTGTCTTTTGTTACTAGTCTCCCTGTTTCAGTTAACAGGGACACATCATCTAGATGCAACTGCCACCATGGGGTCCCAGCTCTCTAGCTGACAGCAGGGTCAGCCTTTCCCCCTGAAGGTGCTCAGAGTCAGGCTGAGCCTCCAGGAAGGCAGGGACGGAAACTTCCCTGGAGCTGGCATGTCCTTCTGTGTTTAATTTTCCCATAAGTCAGCTCTGATTAAGGGGGATGGCCTCATGTTTCGTGCATTCAGAGCCAAGTTCTGAGAGCACCTTGCGAGGGTGGGGGAAGCCCCCTGGGCTGGCGGGGGGGGGGGCGGAGGGGTAGCTGCTCACCAGGTCGCCCCCAGCACACATGTCTGCTACCTATCAGATCTCATTGTGGGAATGATCTGCCGGACGCTGAGATCATCTGACAGTCTCCTCCTAATGAGACCCAGGGCTGCTCCCAAGCTTGTGTGGGAGACTGGATGGAGCAGAACCCCCAACACCCTGGAGAAACACCTCCCAGGGAAGAAAGATGTTCCTTTTCCACGCCTGCTCTGCTCTGTGACATGGTGGACCCCAGTACTTCAGAGAAGCAGATGCCTTCATGCTCACTCTCCACCTGGGACAGCCGCAGTCAGGTCCCTGCAGGTGAAGACAGGAACTTCCCATATTTACTCATGACATTGGCTTCTCTGCCACTGGTTCATTGCTGATGGCTTCATGCAGGCGCAAGAGGAGGCACCTTCCAGTTGGCGCCTACAGGAACTTGCAATCCTCCTGGGGAGACGCCCACAGAATGAGGGTCAGTGTGCCCCACAGGAAAGGGAGGGCTCTGTGAGCAGGAGTACGTGTCCAAAAGCATAACTCAGATTAGGCATTCCCCCTGCTGATGGTGCTCTACTGTGTCTCCTATCACTTGGAAAAAAATCCAGACTCCTCACCAAAACATGCTCGTTCGTCCCTGCCCAGCCATGCTCCAACCAGGATGGTTTTCTTTCGTGCTTCAAATGCTACCCTTGCTGTTGCTTTGCCTAGAATTCCCTTCCCCCAGATCATCATGCGGCTGTACCTTCTCACACTGAAGTTTCAACCCAACCACCCTGTCCTCAGAGAGCCCTCCTCAAACCACCCAGTATAAACAGGGCTCTCTCTCCAAGCACTCCTGGTGACACCAACTTGTCACAAGTCCTTACCATGGCATCTTTCCTGTTGACAGATCAAATGACAATCTCTCATGCTTCCCACCAGAATGTAGCTCCACGAGGGCAGGGACCTCATGAGTCTTGTTCTCCAGTGTATTCTAGAATGTGAGGACCTTTAATGAGTCTAACAGAGGACTCATTAAGTATTTTTAAATATGTGATGGAAGAGGGAAGAAGGAATCTATGCATAGCAGCTGCTTTGAAATGCTACCAGCATCCCACATTAGCAGCCAAAGTGTGCAGTAATGATCTCAGCTCCACAACCTGCTAGCACACAGTGTTAGCCTGTGCTAAGGGCCTCAGTTCCCCTGTAAGTAAAACAGGATTGTTGTGAGGATTAAGTGTGGACTGTTTAATGCTTAGCAAGTGTGACATACGGTAAGTGCTCCAGCACTTGTAGGTTCATCCCTACCACCATCATCATCCTCCTCATCATCATCTACCTGGCAGCTCAGCAATGACCCGCTTTAAATCCTTTTTTGTCTCCTCTCAGCTTTTGCCTCATGAGGCTTCCTGCCCTGGCTCCCCTCCTTTCCTGGCTTTACTTGAACCACTGGCAAACACTGTTGGCTTTCTGGCCCAAAGACATCCCAACCTAGCTCTCTGCTAAGAGAACCTTGATTATCTGATAATAGATGTCTTGATCTAGGGCAGATGGGTATAGAACCTGGTCTGGGGAGTTGGCACGTGAGCTCCCCTCCCGTCAAGCTTCTGAAAGAAGTTCTTCTGCCAGAAAAGAGATGCATAGGAGCTGAATCTGAACATACTTGTATGAGAATGTGATGTCTGGAGTTACTGCAGGTATATTGTGACTGAGGCAACATGCATGGGGTCAAAAATGCTGATGTTCTAAGGACAGGAAAATAGCTGGAAAGAGCCTTGGCCCTTGATGACATCCTCAAGCCACTGAACTAGAGTTCAGAAAGCCACCCTTCTTCAGTCTTCCTGTTAAGTATCTTTATTTTCTAAGTCACCCTTAGTTGAGTTGGTACTTGCAGCCAAAAGCTAAGATAGCAAATGTGGTTTCAAGCTACAAAGCTTAGGTCTGTCACTCCTTCTAGCAATCTGGACTCAAGCTGGCTACGTATCCTCCCTATGGGATACCAGCTAAGCTGGGCCACTGGAAAACCCATCCCTGCCCTCGCTCTTCTCCCCCACGGAAGGGAAGCACGTTGGAAGTATACAGGGATTGGGATGGAAGAACAAGGGGGTACAGCAAGAACATTTACACTTAAAGGGAATGAGGAGTGGGGTATAATGGTCTTTAAAGGCCTCTGGTTCTGGGTATTTCAAATTATAAATGATAAAATAATTTAAAATGATAAACGGTAAGTTATCTGAGAGAAAAGGTCTCTCACATGTGAGATACTGTGCCTTCAGCATAAATTTATGGCCAAACCTAAGATTAATCTTGTTTCATGGTCAAAAATTTGACACATTACTGGGGCACCTGGATGGCTCAGTCAGTAAAGCATCCAACTTCAGCTCAGGTCATGATCTCGTGGTTCGTGGGCTTAAGATTCATGTTGGGCTCTGTGCTGGTAGCTCAGAGCCTGGAGCCTGTTTTGGATTCTGTGTCTCCCTCTCTCTCTGCCCCTCCCCCACCTGCACTCTGTCAGTCTCTGTCTCTCTCTGTCTCTCTCTGTCTCTCTCTCTCTCTCTCAAAAATAAACAAATATGTTTTTTTAAGTGAAAAAGGAAGTAAAAACTTGACACATTACCACATGCTGGACTAAGCCCCAAACTGAAGCTTCCTTTTATTTTCTGTATATGTGTCTCCTCTATCAGGAGAGCAGAGGGAAGCAGGTGGTCACTGAGTTTAACAACAAATGGAATCTCAGTCCCTTTCACGTAAATATTCTATCTCCCTCTTTCCTCTTTTTCTTCAAAGAGTAGGACGACGTTTGTGTGGCCTTTTTTAGGTGGGGGAGGGGTCTCAGGAAAGTGAGTGACAAGCCTTGGAATTGTTCTCTCAATCCACACGTGACCTCCTCTGATGGAGCTCAGGGCTGAGAACCCATGCACAGTCTCTCCTTCAACATGGTCCATGCCCACTGGGCTCCCCAACCTTAGCACCCAGCCCGCTCCTCAATGATACTGCACACACTGTGTCTCAGCCTCCTCTGTCCTGGTCTCTATTCTGGGCCCCCTTGACCTTCGCCACGGCAGTCCCTTAGCTGTTCTGCTACCTTCTTCCAACATCTCCCAGTGGGAGCTTGCAGACAACTCCAGACTCCTCTAGAGGAAGACCAAAAAGACTGTCCACCACTTGCATTGTTCCCTGTCCAGCCATCACTGACTCTGTCCTCTGGGCAGTGCACCACGTTAGATACAGGACTTTAAGAGGGATAAAAATGTTCTATCTACCTCCATGGAAACCATAAATCAGCCCTGAAATCAGAAATACCCTCAGACTTATTTGTATCTTCTTACACCACATCTGTCTTGGATTCCATGGGGGAAGGGCTTGTGGGGCAAACTAGGAGACACAGTCAGACCACTTCCCCTGCCTTCTTCCTCTTTCTTTCTCCCTTCCAAGACTAAAAGAGGTTTTCCTCTCCCTTGCAGCCTGACAGAGACTTCTCAGCATTTCTTCCTTCCCTGCCCTAGGGAGCTCCATCTTCTAGGCCATATACCTGCTCTTTCCTCCCCTGGAGCACAGACCCCCTGGCTTTGCCTCAGCGGGTAGGTGGGATTTCGGAGAAAAAGCCAGCTTACCCATTTTAGAAAGTATGTTGAGAGGCATTTTAAAAATAGTATCCTGGTTCTATTCACACCTGCACACTCTTTAAGTACTTGCTCAGTTGCAGCTCTTTGACTAGAATTTATTTCCAAATGAGAAGGCCATTGATAGCTCCCCACTGCCAAGTTTGTTCAGCAGATGACAATGGCTCATTGCCTCCCTTCCCTCTCCATTTCGGCCAACTGGCTTTCTCCTGGGCCTCCAAGCTGTGGTGTTTCCACCAAGTGGAACACCCAGGTGGGGTCACGGTCATCTTGCACACAGGTCAGGGCTGCGCTGCCATGCAGGTATGATCAGCATGTGTGGACTAGACAAGCTAGGCTTCCTGGAGGAGGTGGGCCTGGAACTCAGCCCTGAGAAGTGGGTAAGAACCAGACAGGAGCGGAAGACCACCTTGATGACTCAGAAGCAGGTTGAGCTTGGTGAGAACACGCACTTTCCCTGGGGTCTCCCTGGTGAATCCCAATTTGATTTTCCAGACTCAGATACAAAGATCTCCAAAGTTCCGTCAACACTGCTGACACATACTCTGTGCCAAAAGTGGGAAACACATGGGTCCTCCTTGATCAGAGGCACCAGGCGCCCCTACAGGTTCACACCTGACAGCCCCCAAAAGGGCTCTCAGCTTCAGTCACTAGAAGTCAGTCCCATCCTTGTCCTGATTCATACTCCCATATTCATCAGTCTGCTGTGTGGACTTGACAAGCCTCTTAACCTCTCTGGGCCAGTTTCGTCATTCATAATGTACCCCTTGCAAGGCTTTAAGGATTCCTTAGATTCGTGCGCATAACACACTTAACACATAGGACATGCTCAGCTAATGGCAGTGATTACTACATTTCTTCACACCTCTTCAGTAAGGCAGGTTCTGCTTTCGTAGGAAGCTTGTCTTTTTTTCCCTCTGGGTCTACACAAGTCTGTGCCAGGCTGCCCAGAAACCATGGCCAAGTATATCACAGAGGAATGTGTCTACCTCACAGAGGCTTTGCTCATCCCTAGGCCTCTAGTTGCTGCAGCCCCGCTGGGGCTCTGCTCTTGTCCCTTGTGGGGTGCAGCAGAGAGCCGTGGGAACACTAGGCCCCTCTCATGTCCTAGAGACCTGTTTTGTCCTAAGTTCCCTCCCGCTCCTCTCCCTGTTCTTGTCTCCCATCTCTGCCCACCAACACACTCCCATGCACACATATGCTCATACACACAATCACATTCACACGTGGTCTTATACATATGCACAGATGCACATGACCACAGGCTCGCCACCTTCTAGAAACCACATGCTGAGGTCTAATGATGCTAAAATGCCTTAAACACATACTGAAAAGCTGGGCTTAAATGGCACTAGGAGATGAAGGGGCCAGTCCCCTTAAACTTGGGAAGCCAGGGTTAACTAGATGGTCCCGAGTTGGTGGCAGCACAGGGGAGGACAGTGAACCTCTGTGAGGCAGCCTGCACACAGAAGGGCACAGGTGCTGGAGACACTAGCTTTCCAGTCATACAGATGAGACATTAAAATTGCTACCACCACTTCCTGGCTGTGTGACTTCTGGCTGGTTACTTAACCTCCCGGAGTTTCCACTGCCTCATCTAAGAAACGGAGACAAGGGGACCCACCTCCTACCAGGGTTGGGGAGTTAATCCAGAAAACATATGTATAACACTGATCACAGAGCAGGCCCGTGTGAGCACTGAGTGAACAGAGCAGCTTTTTATTGTCATGGTCAGGCTCTTGGGGAGCCAGGAAATGAATGGAGGTCAGAGAAACCCAAGAGGGCTGTGTGCAGTGTGCAGGGGTGGACAGTGCACCGGCCTCGCAGAGGGTTGGAGGAAACGTGGGCACAGGGAATGGCATTTATGCATGTGCAGTCCTGGTTGGCAGAGGGTTTGTCCTGCAGGTTGGAGGGCATTCAGAGGACACCCTTAGCCTGGGGTGAATCCTATTTAAAATCCTCTTAGCCTGAACTCCTTTCGAACTAGTTTGAGGGCCTCAGTATCAGTGAATGTCCTTGAGCATGTTTCAGTGAGCAGCAATCTGCATAGTGAGGGAGTTCAGGCCCCGGTCCCAGGTCCCAACACTGAAAGACCCAATACTGCCCAAATCACAGTGGAATATGCAACAACTAGGTTCTTTGGAACCAACAAACCCAGCTCTGACCCCAGATCCCCACTTACTGGCCACAAGACCTCAGACAGGACAATTCACTTCCTCTGTGGGAGGGGCAAACAGCAGGTGCTCAATGATGGTTGTCAGCGACCACAATTTGGGTCCTAGCCTGCCTCCCAGTTCAGTTTCCTGCCTCAGCTCATACCCCCTCACTAAGGATCCAGACCCACGTGGTCACTGTCCACGATGTTCCTCCCCTCCATGTGAATGCTAACGTTCCTCTCCTCTCCGGAAGAATTCAAAGGGCCCTGGAAACTTGTTTATTAGGAAAAGCTGTGGGAGTCTGTCCTGCTTGGTGGAGGCGCTGACCTCTCCCATCCTTCCTGCATATTTCTCCTCAGCGACATCTTTTCATGTTCCCTGGCTCACTTGGGTGAGTCACAGATCTGTAAATCCCGACCACAGAAAGCTTGGCAAAGTATGTTAGGTGTTTATTGGAAAGGGAAGGAGGCAAATGATCAAAACACTGGCTGTGGCTCTGGTCTCTGAAATTTGCAAGAGCGAGTTTTAAAATCTATGTTTGAAGCATCTAAATAGATTCATGGAGCATTCTTTTTTTTTTTTTTTTTTTTTTTTAACCACAATGAGAATAAGATTGTATATACTCCTCAGTTGCAGCTGAGTCTTTGGGCTAGCTTTGTTTTTGTTTTTGTTTTAAGTTTATTTATTTAGAGACAGAGAAAGTGAGAGTGGGGGAGGGGCAGAGAGAGGGGGAGAATCTCAAGCAGGCTCTGTGCTATCAGCACAGAGCCCAACGTGGGGCTCCAACATACAAAATTGTGAGATCATGACCTGAGCTGAAATCAAGAGTCAGATGCTCAACTGACTGAGACACCCAGGTGCCCCTGTAGGGTACCAGACATCCAAATGAAAACTGAGAAATTCAATTCAGTTTTCAGCTTCCCTATGGATACAGAACACTGTTTGGACACAGCCCCACTGATATAAACATAGGCTGCAGTTTTCTTACTCTTACACTTTAAAGCTGATTCCTGCCTGCCTCCATGCCTTTGTACACTGTTCCCATTATCTGCAACTCTGTTCCTCTCACTTCAGGAAGCATTTGTTGTACTCTAACCCAAGCCCTGGGCTGGGCAGTAGGACACGGAGATGAATGAGACCTAGTTTCTGACCTCAAAAATTAGTGAGGAAAAGAGCCTAACGGGAGGAGACCCAGGCTGGGTCCTGAAGGATGAGTAGTTCTCCAACTGACAAAGGGAAGCCCTTCCCATGTGAGCACATCTACCCATCCTTGAAGACACAGCTATGTTTCCTCCTCCAGGAAGCGTCCCCACCTTGCTGAGTTGTTGATCCCCTTTGCATCCACACTGTAGCAGATACACTCCCTCCCTTCCCCACCCCCATGCCAAGACTCATTTCCTGGATTATGTATCTGCCTGGTGGTCTAGGCTGGGTGTTTTGGAGAGTAGACATTACTTCCTGTCTGTGCCTCCAGTGCCAACTCTGGACGTGCTGCACAGTGGGCTCACTGGGTGTGTCTGATGGTGTTTTTAAGCTGAGCTTCACCATCAGCAGCAGCAGCAGCAGGCAGGAACCAAAACGGCCACAGGGCCCTGGGAGAATGCTGACTGCTGTTCTGTCAGAGAATCTACACCTGAACCCCACCTGCCAGCCCCTGTTGCTTTAAGCATCTGAGCCCTGAAGGGGTCTGGGTGGGATTAACCCCTGGATCCCAGCCTCATTCCAGCATCCCGGTTTGGTGGTGGTAGTGGGGGGGGGGGGCTATTCAATCAAGGAAGAAATATGCTTTGAAATGAAAACGCTTCTCTTTCTGATCTGCCTGGCTCTGGGTTCTCCTGCCTTCTTAGTATGCATGAATTCAGCCCCCATTTCAAGACTTACCCTCAGCATCTTCTCCACAGGGTTGGAGCGGGCTCCCTCCCCTCACCGCCCCCACCCCTCCAGTCCTCTCCAAAGACAAATTGCTTACATCTGTCAAGGCTTTTCTGATTAATAGAGGAATACGCCATGGGATGTCATCAGGGGTTCAGAGGCTTTTGATCAAAGGGGGAGGGGGGCCAGGCCACACATCCCTGTTGGTTCATTTATCAGGTCAGTTCGGCACCTTTCCTCCTGAGTGCCCCTGGCAAAGACGCACCCAACAGCCCACCATCAGCTCCCACCCTCCCAGGCCCCAGGGAGGGGGAGCAGGGAGGAAATGCTGCTCCAGGAAGGGGGCAGTGGGGAGCCAGAGGCAAGGATGGAGGAAGAGGACCAAGTGCAGGAACCTGGCCTAGGCACTGGTCCTTGAGGCAACAGACCCCAAGTGCTTTTCATTTCTGGACAGCCAGTGGGATGAGCATCTACCAGGCAATTCCCCAAAAGTGGGAATAAAAGGAGGCCGCGAGGGAGAAAAGGAGGGCAAGAAGGAAGGAGAGAGGATAGGAAGAGCCAGTGAATGAGTAAATCAGAGAGAATGGGAGTGAGAGGGGCTAAGAAAAAGCGATTAAAGGAGGGGAGGGATGGTTGAATCAATGAGTCACGAAGTGTCTGAAGGGGTGAAGGAATTAAGGATTCACAGTAATCGTTACAAAAGCTGTATTTTATAGCAGATTCATCTTGCATTCTTTCTTCCATTCACCTACCTGTTGGTGTTGACAAGACATGGCTCTGGGCTCAGAGGAAAAACACTAAGGTAACTCTGAGAGAATTCAGCCTTATCCGCACACCAGCCCCTCCCTGTGCATGTTGCTAATGGCCCCTGTGAGCTGGGCGACCACAGATGAGGCCTGGGGTGGCTGGGTGACTGGCGCAGGGGCAGGGCCAGCTCAAGAACACTCACTGCCTGCCCCCCAGCTCAGGCTTCCTCCTGTAGCCAGGTCCCCACGGAGCAGCTGGTGTCCATCATAGCTTTGTGTGTCCTCAGGCTGTGAGGTCACTGCCCACAGTTTCCCCCATAGCTCACCTCTGCCGGGGACTCTACAGTGGGAACTCCAGAGAGCCATGTAGGGTAAGGCTTCAGTTGGCCTTGGAGGCTGCTAAATTAGGCTCTGAGGATTTAGATTAGCCTAATTTAATGACACGGATGGCTGGCTGGATTGAAGTTCCTTGCTACGATTTTTTTCTTTCAACTCACTCAACAATTATTTCCCTCAAGTTGGTTGCAGATGCAGCCTTCCCAGGAATTATAATCCATTCCTTACTGAGCAGCACAGAGACCAGGGAGATGCTGGCCGTGTCTACACGCACACCACCCAGGCAGGGGGGATGGAGGGTGGGCAGCGCCACGGGCTGTGTCTGCGTCACGTGTCTTAACTTGGAAAAGAGGGGACAGAGTGTCTTGCTGGGCTGGGCTGGCTGTCCTGGGAGGCTGGCAGGCGAGAGGTTCCGTGAAGACATAGCTGGCGGGCTCCTGACTGGTGACTGTCTCTACCCCCCACTCTCAGCCCAGAGGGAGCATCCCCCACACAGGCACACAACACACACAGTCACGCAGTCACAAAAGATACACATGGACACATCCAGGATTAGACACACATGGACACTCAGCCACAGGCATATGCAAGCACATGTACCTAGAAAGGACACAAAGACACAAACCACAGGATACTTACAACAGACACACAAATGCACAAACACACCAACCCCACCTACTCTAATACCCCACTGTCCTAAGCCTAGTCAGGGAGGCACACAGGTAAACAGGCCAGGGCATCACCAACTCTCAAGGATGTGCCATAGAGGGCTGTGGAGTCCTGAGGAGTCAGGAGGGGATGCCTGAGGCGAGGGATTAGGTGAAAATGGCAGGAACGACATCTCTGGCATTAGGCAGAGCCCAGGCTAAAACCCAGGAAAACTGGGGTGAAGCTATGTTCAGAGGAGGGTAGTTCATGCAGTATGGCTAGACCGCAAGGAGTGGCTGGGAACATCTGAAGAAGTAAGATCACTGATGCTGCTATGATTCATATTAAAAACAGCTTGCCCCCCTGCGTAGGGCACCATTTTGAAGTTGTCCAGTGCTAGCCCCCTGCCCTGGTGGTGGCTGCTGACCTCCCCACCACCACTAGTTTCCAGTCCCTTCCGAAGGTGGCCCAGACCCTGGAGGAGGTAAGAAGATGACTGAGGTAAGACTGAGAGACCCAGGAGGAAAGGTATGCTCTGAGAGAAGTCCCTGCTATTGTCTGTGGGGCCACTTGCCTCACACCTTGCCAGGGCCCAGAGCCTAACTGAGGACAGGGTTTTGGAGCCACAGTCCTGATGTGCCCTGGGCAGATGTCAAGGGCTGTGCCAGATGTGAGACACCACACTACGGTCAGTTCTTTGAGAGACCAGTCACTCATGTGGAGTGAGAAAAGCCAGGTAACTCCCTGACAGCGATTTCCCAGGGATTGGGCCCCTAGTCCAGGCTCCTCCCACACTCTTCCCCATTTTCCATCCTCCCCCTGGCTAACTCTTACCTGCCCTTCCAGACCAAGCTGAAGTGTCACCTCTTCCAAAAAGCCTTTCTAAGCCCTCACCCCTACTGCCCCAGGGGAGTTTGACGTACTTCCTTGAGGCTTCCCTCTATCCCGCCTTATCAAGCAAGAGAGTCACTTTCTGTTAACTTAGAGATCCCCCCCAGAGACCCTGAAAGTGGGCCCAGCAGACCCTACATAACAAACTCTCCCAAAAATCAGTGACTCAAAACAACAACAGTTATTGGGTCCAACATTCCCAGAGGTCAGGAATTCACCACAGCAGGGACATCATGCCCACAGCATCTAAGGCCTTAGCCAGAGTCTAGAACCAGCTGATGGGCCATTCACAATGGCTGGTGGTTGATGTTGCCTATTGACCAAGCACTAACTGGGCCCCTCCATGTGGCCTAGGCTTCCCCTGGGTGGTTGGGTGCCAAGGGCAAGCATCCAAGAAGAGAGAGAGAGTCAGACAGACAAACACAAGAGGAATACGTATCATTTTTATGACCTAAAACTACAAGTCATACGGCATTACCTTTGCTCTACTCTGTTGATCAAGGTAGCCACACACACCCTTCCAGACTGAAGCGGAATAAACATAGGTCCCCACTTCTCAGTGGAAAGAGTGACAGTCACACTGCAAGAAAAGCATGTGGGGTGGAATAAACATAAATGTGTGGCTATCTTTGGGAAATATGGTCTGCCACAATCAGTTACCAGCAAGCACTCAATGAAGGGCTGGTGAATGAATGAATGAATGAATGAACGAACGAACGAACGAACAACTCTTGTTCGGTACTGTCCACCTCTCCTCTGTTCTCCCACAATTCTTCTCAGTTAAGACTCAGCCAACTCCAATAAATACAAGTGGCAAGTCACTTGGATTGCTTGCCCACCCACTCCCACTTGGAATTCCTTTCTGGTGGCCCCTCCTGTTTTGGAGGCCAAGGGGCCCTGGAATCCCTTCCAGCTACAGAGCTCCCTGAATTGCCCCTGGAGTTTTAGCAGTGCTCCCTGGTCTGGGCACAAGGAGTGGCAAAGGCAACTAGAAAGGCTACGGAAGCAGGCCAGGGGAGGTAATCTCCCTTACTGATCCACAGACACTATTTCAGGATACAGATCTATGGAACGAAAACTTTAGGGGAGTTACTTTTAAAAAGCTTTCAAGGTTTGGGGCGCCTGGGTGGTTCAGTCGGTTAAGTGTCCAACTTAGGCTCAGGTCATGATCTCACAGTTCATGAGTTTGAGCCCCGTGTTGGACTCTGTGTTTACAGCTCAGAGCCTGGAGCCTGATTCAGATTCTGTGTCTCCCTCTCTCTCTCTACCTTTCCCCTGCTCACTGTGTGTCTCTCTCTCTCTCTCTCTCTCTCTCTCTCTCTCTCTCTCTCTCTCAAAAATAAATAAACATTAAAAAAAATTTTTTTAAAGCTTCCAAGGTTTAAATGGCTGTTTTCAGTTATTCAATATTCTTAAGAGAAAACGTACTATTTGTACTGATTATATTTTTGAGCTCCAAGTTTTGAACAATTACTATGTGCATTCACAGTGTTTCCTATTAATAACAGAATGCACTGAGGCCTTAAAGAGCCAGGCTCTGTGAGTAGTGCTTTGTAAGTACTATTTCTGTAGCAAAGCAAAAAGATGGATGTATCAGCACTCACAAGCTCCCATCACTTGCCATATTATGATGCAATTCAGCTAATCACTAGGGAAAGAACAGAAAAGCCCTTTGGTGAGTGAGGATTTTTGTGGCAGGTGCAGGAGAATTGAAGAGAAAAGGAGAGTGACTTTGGGAATCACTCTGGTGAGTTACAGAATGGATCCCCCAAGAGGTCCTTCAAGACATGCCATGAAGACTGAAATACTTTTTAAGTTACTTTTGGCTCCTGGTCTGGGCTTCCTTGAACCACAGATACACTGGAAATTCTGGTGTTATATTTCATTTGATCCTCACAATTGAATGAAATAGAAATTCTCATTATCTCCTTTAAATAGCTGAGAAACACAAGACACAGAGAGTCTAAACAATATGCCTAAGATCACAGCACTGAGAAGTGGCTCAGCCAGGACTAGAACCCAAGTCTCTCTAATATGGAGGCTGATCTCATAGCTACCATGTCATACCACCTCTTAATCTCTGCAGATAATTGGAAGAGCATGGGAATTTCACCAGAAAGGGATTCCAGGTATTATTTTCCAGGTGGGAGTGGGTAGCAGGAAATCCAAGACAGGTTGTTTCCACTCTCCAGATGGGACCTGGGACTCTGCTTTTCCTTCTCAGCAGGAACATTTTAGATTAAAGCTTTCAAAGAACACACATTCCAAATAACTAGTTTTTTTAAAGGGGGAAAGAACTGAAAGGACATTTTTCAAAAAAAGATATACGAATGGCCAATGGGTACATGAAAAGGTGCTCAGCACCACTAGTCATTAGGAAAATGTAAATCGAAACCACAATGAGATGTCACCTCATGCCTGTCAGAACGGCTGCCACGAAAGAGACAAGAGATAACAAGTAGTGGCGAAGATGTGGGTAAGAGGGAACCTCATGCACTGTTGGTGGGAATGTAAACTGGTGCAGCCACTGTGGAAAACAGTATGGAGGCTCCTCAAAAATTTACAAATAGAACTACCATATGACTCAGCTATTCCACTTCTGGGAATATATCCAAAGGAAGCGAAATCACTATGTCGAAGAGATACCCGTCCCCCCCACCCCCCCCACCCCCGTGTTTACAGCGGTAGTATTTACAACAGCTAAAATACAGAAACAACTAAGTGTCTATAGACAAATGGATAACGAAGTTGAGGCAGATATATACTATGGTATATTATTCAGCCATAAAAAATACCATTTGCAACAACATGAGTGGACTTAGAGGGTATCACACTAAGTGAAATAGACAGAAAAAGACAAATACTGTATGATCTCACTTACATGTTGAATCTGAAAAAAAGAAAACAATCAAAGTCATGGAAAAGGAGATCAGATTTGTGGCTACCAGAGGCAGGAGCAGTGGGAGGGGGCATTGCAGGAAGGTGGTCAAAAGGGAGCAACTTCCAGTTAGAAGATAAATAAGAACGAGGGTGATAATACACTACAAGGTCACCAGAGCTAACACTGGTGTATGGCATGTTTGAAAATTGGCCAGAGAGTAGATCTTAAGAAATCTCATCACAAAGCAAAAACCTTTTTCTTTTATTTTTCTTTTGTATCTATATGAGTGATGAACGTTAACTAAATTTATTGTGGTAATAATTTCACAATATATGTAAGTCAAGTCGTTATGTTATACACTCTAACCTTACACAGGGCTGTCTGTCAATCACATCTCAACAGACCTGGAAAGAATAAAACAACACACGTCCCCCTCCACTGCATTCACGTTAGGCCCTGGCCTGCAACAATCATGCTTGAAACTGTTTCCTCCGTTAGTCATGCTGTGCTTTCCACCTGCATGTCTTTCCCTCTGTCTCACCAATCCAGCTCCTACCCTCCTCTTAAGGCCCAACTCAGGGGCCACCTCCTCCATGGAGTCACCTGTGAGCTCTCCAGCCCATGGTGCAGAGAAACAGGCACTGGTCTTGTCACCTCCACCTGGGCTGTAACTCCCTGTGTGTGGGCTTCATACCTGCTCCTTCCATCTCCCTCCCTTCTAGGAGCAGCTAACCCAGGCCCAAGCACAGAGTGAGTGTCCACAAAGAACTCTGGATGAAAATGGGAGCTGGGAGTAATCCTGAGCCTTACAGGGAGCCTTTTAGAAAATCTAAATCTAATAAAATAAATTTCATGATGTCAAATTCGGCCTCAGTTCCCATGTGGTCAGCTCTTCCTTTTGTGTTTGCTGTGTTCAATAAAAGTCTGGGAAACCTGCAAAATGAATGAGGCTCATCTCCAGCTGACTCCAAGCTCATCAATCAGTGCTCCTGTCTTCTCCAGCATGAGGTCCTTTCTCAATAAATCATCATACATACACACACACACACACACACACACACACACCTGCTTGTTCTAAGTCACGTTCCTGAGGGTCCCATTCTCAGCAGCAATACCCAAACTCTCTTGCCTGACACACACAGCCCTCCCTAGATCTGGGCCCCCTCCCCCCAGACCTCCCTCACCTCCCTTCACTCCTTGCCTTGAGTGCCTCAGCAAGTTCCTGAGCCCTTCTGAGTCTAGGTCACTGCACCTTACAATATGGGTGGTAAGAACACCTGGAGGACGGTAATGACTAGTCCAAGAGTTGTGGAGTGAATGAATGATCCCAAAATACCTACTTCATAGGGCTGTTGTGAGAATTAGGGGCAATGTGATGAGGTGGGGCAGAGCACACAGTAAGCCCTCAATAAATAGTAGCTTCTGTAATAAAACAGCTGGAAGGACTGAATCCCTGCACTGTGAGTTTTCTTGCCACTCATAGCCAAGAGTCCTTACTTTTTTTTACAGAACCACATCTCTGTCTGATCTAAGCAGTATTAAGAAACAGTAACAAACACAACCCCAAACCAAAATAACCAGCACCAAGTAACTCTGTAACTGTCCCGTGACCACACACATGCCAGGCATGGCTTAGCGGGCCAGTCCAGCCACCACAGAGAGAGAAGTGAGAGAAGTCCTGCCGAGATCCAGCAAAGGAAACCTGAGACTGCTCCCAGGGTGGGGGGTGAGTCAGACTCCAGCGTGGAGACCAAGGAAGCCAGGGTGAGTGGGGAGCAGTGTGGGGCCCACGTGCGCACATCTGCACAGCGCCAGGGCCGGAGACACCTCTCTGGCCCACGAGTCTGTGGGTGGGTGGAGAGAAGGCTCAGGAATGAGCAGAACACAGGAATCACATGAATAGAGGAGAGCCATGGAAAGCTCAGGTTTCCACCCTGTGGAGCCTGTCAACACTGCCACGTGGAGAGTCACTTCACTGGCTCCTTGGGGACCTTCCTCAGAACCCTGTGGCTCTTCTGGAGGCCACTTCCTTCTCCCCACCCTTCCCTGCTGTTCATAGTTAGTCCCCCAGGCAGCAGACCAAGGGCTGGGGCAGGTCCCAGGCTCCTCCAGCTGTTCATCTAACTGACCTCTGTGTAGACATCTGAGTAGCTCCCAGGGCAGGGCGCACCACAGCAGAGCAGACACTCAACAGACAGAAGATAGAATTAATGATGCGGCAGGGCCTTTTGGAGTCCACTCTGCTGGGGGCACAATCTCCTATGTGTAGCCTTTGTCTACTCACTCACCAAGCCAGTAGCCTGCTTGGGCGGGGGTGGTGGGGTGGGGGTGGGGGGTGGGGGTGGGGGGTGGGGAGAGCCATTTGGACCCTCAGTTCCACAGGAGGTAGGTGTGCAGGGAGCGGGGAGTTGTGGCTTGGATTCGGTGGACTCACCCCAGCCCAGAGCTTTGGACCCTGCTGGGTGTCCTGGACCATTTAGGAGGTTTCCCCTGACTCTCCAGCCATGTCTCTGGACTTCAAACCAGACCGGAACTCAGGATGCTTCTGACCTAGAGGCTTTGCTTCTTCCCACCCACTCAAAGCTTTGCACTTTCCATGGCAACAGAGATTTTGTTTAGCTTTGCAGAAGGGATGAAGGGAAGCCCAACTACAGGTCAGCTCTTTGCAGGCTGGGTCGCCCTCTCAGTGGGCCTGCTCCTTCCTGGGCTCTCCCCAAGGAACAGGCAAAGTCGGCTCAGCTGGCTGCATGAAGGAGCCACCCTGACCCACCCATGTACACATACTCCTCCCTCCAGTGGGCGTGAGTTGGAGCACTATCCTCTCCCCCGCCCACCTTGAGGCAGCGAATCTTCCAGGTCAGTTCAACATGGTGCTTTTGACAGTCCCTGAGCGCACCTCTCCCACTGGCCGTGTAGGAGTGGAGCAGGTGGGGGCAGCCCTTACCCTCCCGGTCTGGAGAGGCACCAGCCCCAGGAATATTCACTTCTATTTATTGTTAAGGCTGGTTGGTCGGTTTTTTCCAACTACACAAGTAGAGCTAAATCTGCAGAAAACTGTACAAACAGAAAATTTCAGAGAGGAGCAATCAACATTACAGGACTTTTCCTTCCAGTCTTTTTTCCCTTCGTTCATTTCTCCCCCAAATAACTGAGACGCTATTTATCATTCTGTCATTCTGTGCCCACCTTCCCCTCCCCCTACCTTTGGCTCAATTTTAAATCAGCAGGATGTTTCTGGTTTCATCAAACTCTCTTTGTCAACATCATTTTTAAAGGCCGCATAGTCTTCTTCACTGGACTGAGGCACAGTTTATATGAGCATTCCCCTAGTTCATTTGTTTTGTGGTTTTGCAAAAGGAATGGCATGCAAAGCTCTGCCTGTATTTCAAAAGACCTCCCTGGGGCAGATTCTTAGAAATGACACCATTGGGTAAAGTGTAGGGGACATTTTTAGGGTTCTTGGACTTTATTACCCAATCTTCTCTGGGAGGACTGAACTGGTTTACACTTGATAAACAGGGAATTCAACACCCTGTGCTCGTTGCCAGTGATAGAGCCCTCAACCGCAGACCTTGCTGCTCTGAATCCAGTTATCTTGACACCACTATCAATTCTGGGGTTGCAGGCACCAAACATTCCCCCATCTCCACCCCCCAAAGGCCACCTTCCCCACAAAATTTTAAAAAAAAAACAAAACTTTAAACATCTTTGGAAAGAGCTCTGGGCCAAAGAGATTAGAAGACCAGGTCTCACAATCTCTGTCACCAGGGAGTCGGGTGAACTCAGGCCTCAGGGTCTTCATCGGTCAGGCAGGGCACCTGAACTGGATGGTCCCCAAGGGCCCCAGCCGGCGGGCTTAGGCTGGTGGTATTGGAGGTAGGGACCTGGACCGGGGTGTCAAATTGCCTCAGCTCATATCCTACCCTTGCCACTTGCCAGTAGGATGATCATGGAAAGTTATTTAACTTGCCTGTCTCAATCCTATAATCTGCAAAATGGGAATGAAGGAAATTACATTACCTATATCAAGTCATCGTGAGGATTAAATGTAATTATATATTGAAACATTGTAAAATGGTGCCTGACACGAAGGTCTGACAGATCGATCACATTTGCTTTGTGTGGACTACAAACACGTTGATTGCAACACAATCAAAGGAGGGCCTCTAAGGTTGACACATCCAGCAAGGAGAGAGAGCAAATGCTCCCGGCCCACGGTGGCACGAGTTATCTGGCAGTTGCCTAACCTTGTCTCTGTCTAGCCCAGGCAGTGGCCGGCACTCACTCATCTGACGTCTGACCCCGAGGTCTGGCCGTGCAGCGCCCCTCAGACAGGCAGCTCCAAAACACGAAACACGAAACACAACGCTTCCCTGGGAGGAGAGTTGAAGGCCACTCTGCCAGGTGGTTATCAAAGCCCTGGGCTGCACAGAGGCTTGGGAACATAATCTCCGGAAAGAGATTGTCTTCACTCACTCGCGGGGGAACAAGGACGCTGCATTCTGATAAGCCTGTGTAGTAGCCAAGAGAAACTGTACCTGGGGGCTCAGGGAAGGCCTCACTGACTCAGCGTGCAGACATTTCCTCAGGGCTTTGGTGAGCCAGGAGCCAGATCCCTAACTCCAGGTGGTGGAAGGTGGCAGTGAGATCAGGACAGAATCCTCTCTCTGGGCCAAGGATGGATATAAAGAGTCGTGATCAGAAATGTGCCCTGTTACCAGGGGCCAGCCGCTGGGGCCAAGCCAGAACCTTCCAAGATGAATGGCTAGTTGGCTCGGGGGATGCCTAGGCTCTCACGAGGAAGCAGTCACAGCTCTAGTCAACAGGTGTCCTTAGCATCCCAGTTTTGCCCAGCGGCAATAGGAAACCCTGATTCCAGGACAAGATGTTCTCATGGGGGAGACTGCATGGGAGTGACTATTGGCATTTCACAGATCTCAACCAGAAACTGAGGTTGAGAGCAGGCAGAAAATGTGCCCAAATTGACAAAGTGAATTAGGGGCCAAGCAGCATGTGAGCATAAGTCTACTAACATTTCATTTTTCTGAGAAGGGCTCAGAGGCTTCATCAGCCTGTCACAAAAGAGGTGAAGAATCCCTGAGCCAGTTACCAACGTGTTGAGCAAAGTCACCTACTGGAACCAAGCGAAATGACTCTATGTAATAGGAATTAAGAATCTGCCATGGGGAGCATCACAAAGTAGCTGCTAGAAGGTATTTCTCTTTCCTTGATGGCTTGAAATCCAACATTCAGGCAACAATCATAACATCCACTTCAGTGGATTCTGTTACCTATTTGGCACTTACTCCCTCTCTTTCTCTTTCAAAACAGAGCCCTAATTTTGTTCAGATATTTATCTCCCTCAGGCCGGCTTCATGGAGGCAGAATAATTACCCTGAGCCCATGGTTCCCAAACCACACACTAACGTGCCCCAAGGTGTGTCACTAAATTCACCATACCACAGGGTGGTGTTTTAATTTTTTGAGGGAAACACAGTGACATCTGTCAGAATCATGAAAACTACTAGCTCAAGGTACTTTGCAGTTTTAACATTAATGACCCCATATCTTTGTAACGTCAAGTTTTCAGTGTTGCTATCATAAAAAGCAAGTACTGCAAAAAAAAAAAAAAATCAATGTAATTAGGAAAAAAGGATGGCATGTGCAGTCTAACTCCCAGGTTGGAGAAACTGTGCAGTGCCCAACAGACACATACATCCCTTTAATAAATACCTGTGGTTAATTAAGAATGATATAAAAGATGATTTTTTTCCATTATGTGTCTTATTTTTTTCAAATTACTACTAATTTTGTGCCTAGTCTGTACCTAGGTAATTAATAAGGAGAGCTGTCAGATGTTTCTTTTGGCCTAGGATGCCATGAAAATGTCGGAGGCACTAAGGGTGCTGTCACTGAGGAAGTTTGGAAACCTCTGCCCTACGCTAATAAGAACAAGGAACTTCCCTGGTACCTGCCCATGGTCCAGGGTGTGCCGCTGTCCCTGTGAAACTGAGGATAGGGACACATGTGCCATGGCTGGTCGCTTCTCTCACTCTCCTTCTGGGTGAGAACAGAGTAGCACACAGACCTGAGTGCCAGTGGTGGCCACCTTGGTCTCAGGGAACCGCCCTTAGCACAGCACTCACACTGAGGACAAATGAGCAGAGAGGCATGGAGACCCGGGTCCCTGATACCATCACTGAGCTGTAGGATCTGTCCACCCTGTCCCTGGGCTTCCTTGTAGTGTGAAACAAGACATCTCCTTATTGACTAAAGTAGTTTGACTCACAGGTTCTGTCCCTTGCAGCCCAAAGCATTCTAAGGTATAGACAAATTTGCCCTGATTCAAGCTGTTAGGAGGAGCTGGGGAGGACAGGAGCAAGCAGGGCCTCTGCCCTTGAGGAGCATGGCAGGGGAGCCACCAGGGCTCCCTCTCCTGGGCCAGGGCCAGGGCCAGGAGGACTGGCTCTTCCCAGGGGAAGGGGGAGGGCAGTCAGCACAGGAGCCTTCCAGGAGGGCACCCCCCTGACAACACATCACCCAGGCCAACCTTTCTGCACTTAGCACTCTGCACCAGGACTCACTGTCCCCATGTGTCTCCTTCACTTTCGTGAGCTCCCTGTGGGCAAGAACTGAGCTCCTGAGGACCCATCCAGTCCAGCTCCAGACACCCCGAGGCTCATCAACAATAGCGAATCGACCAAATTAAAAGGACAGTAAGTGAATCAACCAAATTAAAAGGACAGGTAGGGAATGGGGTGAGGAGAGATAGAGGGCTTCCAGAGGAGGACCAACATGGGTGCAAGCAGGGCTGTTTACTGATACAACAAGTGTGGTTGGCCCGGCTGCTGCTGGCATGGGGCATCGTCCCTTTCCTGGGGAACTCACAGCCCAGGCGGGAAGGCAGGCTTGATGAAGGTTATGCGTGTAATTTCAAATCGTGGGGAGGGAAGAAGATGCTCTGAACCAGAATAAGAGGGAGTCCTGCTTTAGACTGGTGGTCAGGGAAGGCCTCCCTGAGGAGGTGACACCCAAGCTGACACATGAAGGACCAGGAAGAAACAGCTGAGCTGAGGGAAAAGCGAACGAAGCAAAGGCCCTGAGGTGGCGCACATTCAGCAAGTGGAGAAACAGGAAAAGCCCAAGCTACAGTTGCAAGATTTCAGGGCCCAAGTGCAAACATGCACACACGTGTACACACCCACAAATGCTAAATCTGAATTTCAGACAACAACAAATACTTCTCTAGTATAAATATGTCCCAAACATTGTATGGGATATATATACCTCTACTGAAAAAGTAGTCGTGATTTCTTGGAAGTTGAAATTTAACTGGGCATTTTCTATTTTATCCAGGAACCCTCTTCCAGACCAACCAGAATAGAATAAGCAAAGGGAAATGGCCTGAGAGAGATCAAAGGAGGGCCCCTGGGCAGATCCTGCAGGGGCTGGCAAGGGCTGGCCATCATTCTGAGCTCAAGGGGAAGCCAGAGATCAGCTTTAAGCAGAGTCGTGGCATCAGCAGAGCCCAGAGGACACGGTGCATGGGCTCCGGACCCAGAGATGCTGGGTTCTGGTCCTGGCTCTTCCACTGGTAGCTGTGGAGTCTCAAGTGAGTTGTTAAACATCTGTGACTCAGTTTCCTTATCTATAAAATGGGCATGAGGAAAGTGATCACGCCACCCCCACTGGGTTACTGTGTGCAAAGCACCTAGAAGAGCATCTAGATCAGTCTCTGCTATTACCAGTATTGCTTTTCAAACAGACCAACTTGCCTGCCATATGAAATGGTGGAGCAGGGAGGGAGGACACCGAGAGAGGAGGCAGGGAGACCACTGAGGAGGCTGCTCCAGTCTTCTAGGAGAGAAGACAGTGACCACGGGGGTGAAGAGGGTGGCTGGAGCGTGGCCAGAGGTGCCACACTCAGGGAGGAGTGAAACCAGCCATTCACACTCCCCCCGCAGCTAGAGGCTTCTCTAGGGGAGCGGAAGGGAGCTGTCCTTCCCATGTGAAGCGGCCGGGTGGGATGGTGGCAGCCCCACACAGATGCCGGGGGGCCCTGGCCGGCAGAAGGGTGGCCTCTCCTTTTTAGCAGCCTCCCCGCTTCTCCCTTTCCTACAGAGGCAGGACTCAGCCCTGGGAGCTGCCATCTCTGTAGATCAAAACTGGCTCTAAATGCAAATCAAGAAGGAAATTACAACAATGTGAAGCAGACTTGCCTTCTATTTCTGGCACCTTGGTAACGGCAGAAAGTCCTGAAAGATTTAAATGGTTTGTCATTTGGGGAAAATTCCACCCCCCTTCCAAAGTGAGGCCAAGCCTGCCAAGCTCCTGCCCAAACAGTCAGACATTTTCGATGTGCATTGTTGCCACAGACGGTGCAGGTGGGAAACCACAACTCACCGCTTACTGCTGAACCTCAGACCCAGGGGTCCCGGGGCCAGGCTGCCAGCCCCAGCCCCTCTCCCTGTAGGCCAGGGCTCTGCGGCTGGCCGCCAGCTGCAGCTGCAGTTGTGACACTCTGATCTGGGATCCAACAGGGGGCACCAGAGACTGCTCAGGACAGTGAACACAGAGGAGCCAGGAAACTGGTGAGAAGGTTCCAGATCCAGAATCTGGTCCCTGGAGCAGCAAAGATGAAGATCACTGTACACTCACAGAGAACCCTTTCTCCCCATGTTCTCAAGTAACTGAACAAACTCACCCAGGGCATACCTTCATCCCCAGACACTGCTATAGCAGCTCCAGGCTGAGATTGATTAGCAATGTCTGCTATGGACACAGGAGAGATGGGAGTGTGCCAGGTTCCTCCCATTCATGAACGAGACAAATCTTGAGATACAAATGTTATTAGTGTTCATTAGTTCAAAGAGCCACAGTGGTCTGGGCTGCCTCCAGAAAGCGCCAAGCTTGGCATTCAAAGCCCTTCGTAACCCGTACCCCATATCCCTGGCAACCTTAATTGCCACCAGTTATCCACTGAACCATATACTTCAGCCAGACCAGCAGCCTCACTGTGGGCCTCCAGCATGCCTTCAGGGTTTCTAGTGCACCTATACTCGCTGGGCTCTGCCTGACTGAAATGACCTCTCTTCTTTCCACTACCAGCCCCCGCTCAAGACCTATGCGTCCAGTGACCCATCCCTGTCTCCCAGTCCAAGTGGCCTGCCTTCTGCTTGGCTTCTAGAGGACCAGTGTTAAGGCCCGGCAGAACCAATGCCTTTTATGCACGTGGAGTTTGTCTACCCATCTAAACTATAAGCCCTCTGAAGACACTGCCTACCTCTTCCTTGAGAAGGAAAATTTAATATCCACTCTGCTCCAGGAAGCAGCCTGGGAATTTTCATGCATTTATTTCACTCAAACCTGATAATAACCTTGTGATGGGAGAATGACCACCTCCATTTTGTAAATGGGACATAAAAGTTCAGAGAGGTTAGGCGACTTGCCCAAGGTCACACAGCTAAAAAATGCCAGGACTAGGATTACAGACTCAGATCTGAATTCAAATCCAGTCCCCTTTTGCTCTGCTCCAGGTTTCCCCCCAGAGAGAACACATTTCCATGGAAGACCCTGAAGGGGTCAATGCTGAACTTCAGTGGATGTGCCTGATGCTTACCAGGCGCTCAAAAATATTTGTGATCTGACCAATAAGGTTCTAATGGTGGTTGTGGCATATGAAGGCAGATATGGGAGTGGGATTTGCCCAGTTCCCCACCAACTTTGTCTCCCAGGTGACTGGTGATTGTACCTGGGGAAGGCTAGCAAAACCTTTTAATTTTCGGCCTGCCCCTTTCCTCTACTCCCAAGGTCCAGTCTCTGACCATCCTGGATGATTCAGCCTTGAATCTCTGAGGTTGCCACACCGACTGCTTTAACCACACAGAGAAGCCAGAAATGTCTGTCACTTGTGCCCTCGGTTCATCTTTAGAAGAAGAATGACTGAAAGGACCTCCACTGCCCAGGATGATTGTTTTGACAGGTTTTTATTGTGCATAAAATTGCGTCATTGTTTTGTTTAACATTGAAAGGAGTTAAACCGCTATGAACTTAATGCGCCACCCCCAGTAAACCATTAGGTCCCTTCTGTGTTCCTGACTTTATAAGTCTGTTTCCCTCAGAGGAACATCTGTTGTATACTTAAATGACCTTAGTTCAAAGGCACGATCAACAAAAAATTCTTAACTCTACTAGGAAGCATTTGAGGGTATCCGTTACTCTGCGCTGGCCGCAGTATTAGGGGCTTCTCCATTAACAGCTGTGCACATCTGCCCATGCAGGCAGAGGCCCCTCTCTTTCTGCACGTCATTAAAGATGCTCAGGCCTGCTTTGCAGCCTCATTCCCACTTTGCCCCATGCAAGCAAGTCTCGCCAAAGTCTCCATTTTATGGGCATCGATAGCCAGGGTTCTACTCAAGTATAATTTTTACCCCACGTGCAGAGGGAGTGTGGTGAAAGACAAGCAAGGGGTGTTCTGCTAATCCTTGGAAAGAACATGAATGAGCATTAGAAATTTTGAGCAACTTGACAAATGTAGGAAAAACAGATTGTTCTTAGCCAAACACGGAGGAATTTGGGGAGAAAAACAAGCCTGCTGCAGAGAAAGATTACAAGGAGACACCATCTTGGAGGCCATAAAAATCATATTGGAAACAGAGATGGCAAGACAGCAGGCTTTCTGGCTTTCTCATTGATTAGCTCATCCTGACATTATCCCCATTTTCCAGATGAGTCAATAGGCACTGAGCGCTCCTGACTTGACCAGAGGAGGACCCAGGCATTTCTCTCCAGCCATCCTGTTGGGATGAGGACAGTGGGGTATGGATAGTAACAGTGAGGTGCTTTGACTTCCTGCACCTCCTGTGCTATGGGCTGGGCTCTCCGTGGGTCTCCATGAAGTTAATGGACAACCTTTTTCCTTAGTGTTTGGTGAGGTTTTCCAGAAAATGTGACTTTTCAAGATATTCTGGTGTCAGGCCCCCCAAACTTCAGAGAAGTGCAAAACTGAATTTCTCCAGGAGCCTGAGGAGAGGGGCTGGGGCTGCCCCAATGCAGCGAAGCTAGGCTTGTTCAGGAGGCCTCACTGTCCAGCCCGGCTGGGGGAGCTATCCTAGGGACAGGGCAACTGGGCCCCAACTCATGTTTCCAGCTCTGTCTGGGGGCCCCATCTCTAAAAGGGGTGATTGGTTTATCATGCACATTCGAATCTTTAGGAGTTGTTGAAACTTTTCTGGAAGTTGGTGGGTTTATTGGACCAAAATGCAAGGCTGGTTCATGGAATCATGCCTTCTTGCAGTTGAGAAAACCATTGCTAAAAATAAAGGGAAGTTGGGTTTTGCCTTATTTGGAAAGGATTGGCCTGCACAGTCTCCCTCTTCCTATGTTATCTTTTAGTTGAAGAGCTTTATTCATGAAAAAAAAAATGTTTTTAAAAAGTATAGGTCAAATTCCATTGCCGAGAGTTTCACAGACCGTTAGAATCTCTACTGGACCAAAACGCTGCACCACTCATTCTAGGTGCTGGCAGCACACGGACCCATCTGGGTCTGAGGAACTTCAAGGGTGTTGTTTGGTTTTGGTCATTAAAGTTTTAGTTGAAATGGCATGTGACCCAGAGCCCTGTTATTCTTTCATTTGTCCATTCATTCATGGGTCAGCCAGAGACGATCAAAGCGTAATCTGCGTCAGCCCCCACGATGGGCTTTAAGAATGCAGAGACGAGCGAGTCAACATTCCGCTCTGAAGGAGCAGAGGCCAAATGCTGGCAGTGGTGGCTGGGGTGGAGGAGACAAAGAAAGTCTCCTAACCTGGCCTGGGGACAGGGGAGGGACGGCCAGAGCTGAATTTCAGAGGCATTCTAAAGGATCCAGGTAAAGAACAAAGAAGGAAGACAGGAGAGAATTCTGAGAAGAGAGAACAGCACAGCAAAGTGGTGCTTGGGGGATTCTGAGCAGTTCCTTGGGCCCAGTTGGGTGGTGGGGAATAAGGGGGACGCATCCAGATACAGGGCCAGCACCAGGCCTACATAAAGGCTGCATCTGACCCTGCCTTGCACAACTCACCACTTCCGTCACTAACCCTGGCCCTGTTGGTTCATGTCTTCGTTCAAAATTTTGGTATTTTACCATGGAATTTTTGCATTAATTTTGATTCCAAAACAGACAGCATTAAGACATTATTTACCTCAATTACTGCATTTTGGGGCACGCCCCCTTATATTTTGCACTGGAGGTGAGTGCCTCATTCCCCTCACCCTAGTCCCAGCTCATTCAAGACAGGGGCCCCAGGAGGGGCCCTCTCAGTTCAGAACTTTGTCTTTCCCCCCGTAGGCA
This sequence comes from Neofelis nebulosa, assembly GCF_028018385.1. Classification (NCBI taxonomy): domain Eukaryota; kingdom Metazoa; phylum Chordata; class Mammalia; order Carnivora; family Felidae; genus Neofelis; species Neofelis nebulosa. The sequence continues at coordinate 34,922,818 of NC_080786.1, read as the reverse complement.
GTAGGGAGCCACAGAGGATGGTAAAGCAGGAAAGTAATACCATCAAATGTATTTTAGAAAGTCTCCTGACAATGGCAGGGTGGAAGGGAGCCAGGAGGCAGAGGGATCAGAAGCAGGAATACCCATAAAGAGTGAGTCCAAGAATCCCAGGTAAGGGCTGATAAAGACTCAAGTCAAGTCTAGGGAGATGGGGTTTGAGAGGAGGATGTGGAGAGGGGCAACATGCATTACAGAATTTCTCCAGCAGCTCTGGCACCCAGCCTGTCTGGGTTCCCTTTAGTAAAGAGTGGGGAGGGAATTCTTGGACCCTCTGTTGGGCAGAGGAAGGTATGGGGGTCGGAGCGGACAGATGACCCGGTTGCAACTACCTAGGGCAAAGCCCTGCTATGCCCACCCCACAGGCTGGAGCTGCCCTGATCCCTGCAGAGTAGGGGCCACATGCAAGGCTCTAGCCCCTTCCTTCCCCCACCCCATTCTGGCCCAGTAGGGGTGAGGGGGCCTAGGGCCTGCAGGCAGCACAGGGGCCCCAAGGGCAACGTTCTCAGCTCAACACATAGGCATGCTGACACACAGGCAGGCAGGTGGGAGGGCAGAGGAGGTCTGGTCCCCATTAGGGGCCATTTGCTCACGGTATCAGGCTAGTGGGGCTGCAGGCTGGTTAACAGGCATGGCCACGGGCTGCTGGGAAGGAAGCTGCTGCCTTGAAATCGCCTTGATTGGCTCTAATTTCCCCTGCTCTATGCAGGGGGCCCCCAGAGCAGCCTAATGCAGGGTGGCAGCCGTGGCAGCCCTGAGACAGGACATCTCTCCTAAGAAAACACAGGGGGTTTCTTCTCTCCGACTGGTTCTTACAGATAATGCAATTTACTGTCACTGAAGTCTTGGCCGATCAAATTCCACCTCCTCCAAGAAGCTTTCCTGCCCTGTCCTGACCCCTGGGTTCTGGCATCAGGCACATCTGAGTCCCTTCCTTCCCAGTCCCTGCCTGCTCTCCCCTACCACAAACCTCTTAGCCTCTCTCAGACTCAGTTTCTTTAGCCGCAGAGTGGACAGAACCTCCATGGCAGACATATGATGACAAGGACAAAGCGAAATATCGATGAGGCACCTTGTTCAGTACAGCACTTCCCTCCTAAGAGCAGGCAGGGTCTTGGTGTCCTGATGGCTGCCTCTGCCCCATGTCCCACTTCACCCTCACCCCACCAGGCCTGATGCACTTCTCTGAAGCTACAGAGGAGGCATCTGCACCCCCTCCTTCAAAACAGAATCCAGACCTCCAGACCAGCCTCAAAGTTCCCATCATCCATTCTCAAAGCTACCCACTGCCAAGGGAGAGCAGAGACAAAGCTTGCTGGCTGGGAATGATCTTGCTGGTGCTGGCACTTGGGCACGGGTTGGGGTGGGCCCTGGATCCCCAGTCTTTTGCAGCTGGGGGATGTTCGGGGGGATATCCCACCCCCCTTCACTGCTGGCTGCTTCCTTTACCTCTTTCCCTTTCTCTCCCTCTCTCTCTTCTCATCACTGACCTCCCTGAGTAGCACCTCATAGCCAGCTAGGCTCCCTACTTATCTGTTATTTCTGTGACTGCTACTTCATCTTCTTTTTCTCTACCAGCTGTTACCCCTAAGTTTCTAGCTCTTTCCCTCTTCATTCAGCAATACTTATGAAGTAGTCCATACACATTTTGTAAGTGCCTGCTATGTACCAAGGGCTATGCCAGGTACCAGGTATGGAAGGATTGGCTAACATAGGGATATTCTAGTGGATGCCCTCTCCACTCTTTCTGTCTTGTCTTAGAGGTCTTTCTCAGGTTAAGAAGAGATCAAGGCTGCTTCATAACTACAGAGGGGAACAGGCAAAGCCAGGCCTTTGAAAGACCATCCTTTCCTCCCTCTTATGCCTGCCCTGGGATGCAGAGGCCCTCCCTGCCCCTCTCCTCCTCCTCTCTCTATCCTCTAGCCACTATTCCTTCCCCCATAGGTTGGAGGAAGGAGGGAACCTCCTTTCATAGGCAACTGCACCATGGGGATAGGAGACTGAATGGCCAGAGAAAAGCATGAGGAGCAAGAGGCCAGGTCACCACCAAGTCAGGCCCAGAAAGCATTGCTTTATCCCCACCCTCCCCCCAGCTGCTGGCCTGGCCAGCAGCCCCCAACCATTTCAAAGGGCTTGATAAACAGCTTGGCGGCCTTGTCTCCCCCACACGATGCTCAGCAGCACAGGCTGGGAGAGGCAGCCTCCTGGCCAGCAGCAGCACCAAGGGTAAGGTGTTCCTCTTCTGGGTCAAGGTGCTCCAGGCTCCTTTCTGGGGCCCCAGAGCTAGCCGCCTTCTGGCAGCCAAACAGCTGCGATCCCTGCCTGGCCCTGCGAGGCACATCTGTTCACAGTTAGGAGTCAGTGCCCATCCGGGAAGCACAGAGAGGCAGCATGCGCTCAGACCCCTGCGCATGTGTACCCAGGCCTCTGTGCACCCAGGCACACAATGACACCACCTGTGCCTGCAGAGACACAGCCACCCACATGTGTCCACAGGTCCCTGTGCGCACCCAGATACGCATATATATGCTCACACCATTGAGAACATGTTCAGTCCAGGAATTATACAGCCAAGTAGATTGCAGGAGGCAGGAGGAGTGCTTCAACTGAAAAATAAAATATAGGCTACGGAGGTTCAGAAACAGCTTTAAAAGAAAAAAAAAAAAAAGGAAGGAAGGAGCTACGCCAACATCTTAGCACTCCTGATGCTATCAGATGCTATCCCTGTTCCTCAGAGAATTGTTCTCTCCAGAGCTACGCTGGCTCTCTTCTCTGGCAGGGTCCAACAGTGTGGGATGCATGGGGCATTCTATGACAGTCGGGCCTGAGTCTGAGGCCTGGCCTCAGTCCCCACTTCCTTTAAGGCATGTGGCCCCTGAGCATGAGTAGAGTCAACCTGGCTTCAGGAGGAGACCCATGGGAGACCAGGAACCTGGCCAGGTATAAAATGGTTATCCTCTGTGTGAAGCCCCTCTAGGTGTTAGGGTAACATGGGGCCCTCTCCAGTTCCCTCATTATACAAATGCAGAGGCTTGACCCAGAGAGGTGCAGGGCCTGTCAGGGGAGTCTGCCATGCCTGCAGCAGTTGAAAGGGTAATCCAGACCTCGGCACTGCTTACCCCGCCCCCTTGTATTTCCCCCACTAGTCTATCCCACAATTCAGGCCAGTTTGGTTGGCCTCAGGGAGGCCCTGGCCTGGGTCAGCAACATCAGGGGGCAGAGGGAGCACTGCTCCAGAGCATGCCGAGGCCTACCCTGACCCTTCCATGAACAAGGGTTTCTCTAGTCTCTGAACTGATCCCACGGTCTTGGCTGTTTACCTGTCTTGAGGGTCTAGGCTGTTTACCTATAACACAGCGCATGGCTTCTGAGGCCAGACTGCCTGTCTTCTAACCCTAAGTCTACTGCTGGCCAGAGGTGATGCAACTCTGTCTCAGTTTATCTTTCTCTAAAACGGGAGTACTAATCCGTTATAAGGATTCAGTAAGATAATGTAGGTAAAGTGACTCAGACCCAATAAAAACTCAACAAATGTTACTACTCCTATGGTTAATCCTGATAAAATGAATTTTGAGGCCCCCTTTGCTTTCTTTAGTGTATGCAGCCTGGCTCTGGCTCTTTCTGTTCCCCAGGGAGTGGGGAGGCAAAGGACTTTAGGCAGTCATTTGAGAGTGTGGTCCCCAGACTAGCAGCATCACCCAGGAACAGTTAGAAATGCAAATCCTAGGGACACCTGGGTGGCTCGGTCAGTTAAGCATCCGACTCTTGGACTCAGATCATGATCTCACAGTTTGGTCTGTGAGCTTAAGCCCCAGGGACAGTGCAGAGCCTGCTTGGGATTCTCTCTCTCTGCCACCATCCCCCCAATTGTGCTCTCTCTCAAAATAAATAAGTAAACTTTAAAAGAAGAAGGAGGAGGAGGAGGAGGAGGAGGAGGAGGAGGAGGAGGAGAAATGCAGATCCTGGGCCCCACCTCGGACCTGCCGAATCAGACACTCTGGGGCGGATTCTAGTATTACGTGCTTTAACATACCCTCCAGGTGATTCTGATGCAAGCTCAGAGTTTGAGAATCCCTGAAGAAGGTCAGGACATGCCACTTAGGCAGTAGATTCAACACTTGCCTTGTGTTAGCCTTTCTGCATTGCCCAGAAATATCCATCACCAGGCTCTGGGGTAGGCCCTGAGCGCCAGCCCCTGGTCTCCACACCCTGCAGGTCTCTGACCCCTCCTGGTTACCACGCCTGCCCTCTTCCTGCCAGCACCAGCCCTTCTCCCCTCTTTCCTAGCACTTCGCTTTCCCACCAACCTCCGCAGCCCACATTCTGGGGCCTTCCCTGGTCCTGCTTCCGGACACGTGCACCCCAACCTCTGCCCTGTGTTCAGCCTGTGTCCAGCTGGGCTAGGCCCAGCCTCAGAGAGAGAGAGACTCAGGCACTAGACTTCAAAGCCTTGTCAGAGTGAGCCTGGTTTGCAACGGAGGTCAGAGATAAACTAAGGAACAATCAGGCCAGAAAATGTGCGTGGGGGGAGGCTGCCCAGGGCGCCAGGGGAGCTGGTTTCTGCAGACGTTTCTGGAGACGCCCTTCCCATGGCTCGGCACCATACTTCTGCTTAGGCAACCTGGGGGAGGTATCCCCAGCTGATCTCATCCTACCCCATCTCTGCATGAGTTTATACTGCATCTGTTCTGTCTGATCCCTTGCATTACCTCTCAGTAGTCACATGTAGTCAGAGCCGGGCCAACGTTTAAGTTGACCCATGGGCAATTTGGTGGAGGTAACACAGTTGGATGGGAGTAGAGCAGAGTCCACCTGGGACCCAGGTGTCCAGCACAGGTGTTGCTGTCTGTAGTGCGTGGAGCTGCTTGTGCCACAGCCTGTCTGCCTGGGCTTCAGGAAAGGTCTGTATTTGCACCTCCTGAGCATTTCACAAGTCCCTACCTTGCCATAGCCATGCCTGTACTCCAACCCCCCCTCCCATTTATGCCACAGGGTGTCCCTCAGGAGCACATGCGTAGGGGTGAAGTCGGTGAGCTCTATTCTATACTAAGGCAGGGGCACAGTGGGTAGCATGGGGGCAGAACCTGTAGGGTAATCCCCCCAAACCAGCATGCATGATGGTGGCTGGTGAGCCTGCTGGGTGGGGCTACCACAAGAAACAGGTCTGCCCCCCAACTATCAGTGGGGAGGGAGGTGGAGCACAACCATGTATTGATGCCACTGTGTGCTCAACACATCGACATGTATCTTGCTTAACCCACAAAGGCTTCTGTCCAGATAGGTGTTGCTTTCCGCATTCACAAAGAGGGATGTGAGGCTGTGTGACCAGGAAGCAACGGTGCCAGGAATGGAAGCCAGCTCTGACCCCAAAGGCTCAGTGCCCCCACCAGCCTCGGTTGTGGTCACATGACAAGAGAGGAGCCTCAGCAGGCAGCAGCTCTGCCTGCTTTTTGTCCCTGGCACATCACATGGGAGCACCTGATCTCTGATCACCCACAAAGCCCACATGTGACCACCATGTCCAAGACAAGCCCACGAGGAGAGACTGTCATCATCACTGTTCCCATCTGCATATGAGAAAGTAGGCTCAAGGAGCCGCCCTACCTAGCTCAGCCCCAATGAGAAGTGGGTTAGCTGTACTGGGAGCCCAGCTCTGACTGACGGTGCACTGGGTTCACATGTGCTAAGAGAAGGTGGTGTGGGGAGCATGCTTTTGTCCTAAGGGTGTTGGCCAATGTTATTTTAAATAAATTGCAAACTTCTTAGTGCAGCATACAGCCTCAGATACCATGTACCCCACCAATTCCACTCCCTCCCAGAGGTAACCACTGTCATCAGATGGCTTGTGGCTCCTTCCAGAGCTTTTCTATGCACGTACAGACATCTCTAACTCTACATATGTTTTATGTGTGTGTCATTTTTTACAGAAAAGTTTCATACTATATATGTTATTCTTCTATGACTTGCTTATCTCACATCATTTCTTAGAAAGAGTTCCTTCCACTGTATTCTTTTTCCAGGTTGCAGAGGCTATCCAGGAATCAAAGTCCTGCAATCAGTTTACTCACAGAGGTCAGCCCTGGGCCCTGGCCAGGTCCCATCCTTCCATAGGCTGCTGGAGTGACATCGGGCCCGATTGCCCATCAGGCAACACCAGAAACCCAGGCTTCTCTCAAGACCAAGCTCGTGCTGGTGTCCTTCTGTCTGGCCCAACCCCACCCCTCTTCCCCAGTCTCCCAGGACCCCTAAGCTAGGGTCTCTCCAGTCCAGTTCCACTGACCCACACTGAAGTATTTGAGGCCTAATGTGCTACCCTTTCTGGGAATGTTGGCACCATGAGAGGAGGCAGAACCTTAACCCAAAGTAAAAATGCCCGAGTGGGAGTTCAAGGTACCATGACAGATAAGTGGCAGAGACATGCAGGGACAGAGGCCTTCCAAACTTTGAATGGTACACTGCAGTGGGGACGTGCCTTCATGCTCATCCAGCCTGGACTCCTGCCCTGTGTGAAGGTGCCTGCTGTCCACTGGGCAGGTCTTAAGCTTGTTGGGTGGGGATACTTGAAGCACCCCCAGTCTGGCCCAGACTCCTGGCAGTGTGCTAGCCTCTCTGGCCCATGCTCCCTTCCACAGAGGATGGTCTGGATGCGAACGGCCCTCCAGCACTAGCAGCTACAGACGCCAGGCTTACCTTTCTCCCACTCAGCTCTGGGATATCACTGGGCTCTCCCATATACAACTTCCCTGACTGTAATGTGCCCTGCAGGCTCCTGCTTCTCTGCCTTTGTCCTTGCTGTTCCCTCCACCTGGAATACCCTTCCCTTTCATCAAGCCTGTTGAAAATCTACCAGTGCCCCTTCCTCTGGAACACAGGCCCAACAGCCACCAGGAGCTCTCCCCACTCACACTGCTCTGACATTTCGGTGGCCCTCTCAGCCCAGCCCCTACCCACCCCACCAGAATGCATGTGCCCTAGGGTTGGAAACTGGACCATACTCACTTCCCACCCCAAAGCCCAGGTGGGTCTGTCACAGAACACACTCCCTGTGGCTCCTCGGCCAGGTGACCTCGGCCACAGGGTCACCCCCACTCCCTCACCAACAGGAAACCTCTCCTTGAATCACAGAGAGCACCTCGTATTATAGTTCAAGACTGTCCAGATTACAGTGGGGGAAAGGTCAGGGTAGCTACTTGATGTTGATTCCCTCTTTGGGTCCCATATAGTCATTCAACAAACATTTACTGAGTACCTACATGTCAGATATCACACTAGTCAAATAACTGCTCACTTCAAGGGGCTCAAAGTCTAGCCAGGAGGCAGATAGTATAACCTGGCAGAGGGAAGCCAGTGAATAGGTAGGGGTGTGTGTGTGTGTGTGTGTGTGTGCACAGGCACGCATGCATGCACGTTGAGAAAAGGTGCTGATGGCACAACAGAGAGAGAAGTAAGGAAGGTGGAGAAGGTGAAGCTGAGCTGAGTTCTACAGACTGAGCAGATATTTTCCAGGAAGAGAAGGGATGGGGGTAAGGGAACAACATGTGCACAGAGAGAGAAAGTGAACTGCACAGGGAGCCTCCCTCTGCCACAGTACTGCCCACTCTATGATGGTCTCCTCTGCCAGACCACAGTCCTTGAGGACAGGGACCACCTGGGACCTGCAATAGGCCTGCCCCATGCACATCGCTCAGGGAAATCTGCTGAAATAAGCTCAACAGAGGAGCCCTGACTGCCTCCCTGCTGTCACCTCTTCTCAGGAAGGCAGGAGGGCACAACTCCAGGCTAGGGTGCCCACAGTTTAGCTCTACCTGGAAACTCAGGCCTTCAGAGAAGAGGTGCAGCAATTGGGAGGTGGGGGTTGGGGTACCAGTGGAAGCAGCCAGGGCCGGATATCTCACGCCCTTCGGTCTATGTTCAGCTCTTCCTCTAGTTTTCTGGGTGGCAGTGTATACAGTATATATATCTCTTTCCTTTTGTGAACCCTAGTTCTGAAAAATTGCAATGAAGTCCTTTCTGATCAAAGACTCTCCGAGATATAACTGGTACAATGACCTTGAGATAACATTTCTAGTTCCAACATTCTGTGATTCTAATTCCATGGGCCATTCTTAGAAGCCTGTACCACCTGTTTCCCTGGAAGGCTTTCTTCCCCTCTCCCCCATTGTCTCTGCAAAGCAGGGCTGGGCAGGCAGGCACAGGGCTAAAGGGCCACACGCCAGGCACTGGGCTCCCTTTCCTCTCTTCTCTTCCACACTGTTCCAAGTCATTGACTTGGATCTCACCCCTTCTGACCATGCCCCTTCCAAGAATGCACGTATACTCCGAGCACTTCATCATGAGCCAGGTGACCTCAGAGGACTTGGCCATCTCTCACTCCTCAGAACTGACCAGTGGACAGAGCAAGGAGACCAGCTAAGCAGCTCAGAGGCTGAGGTGGAGAGAGAACCCACCCAAAGTCCCAAACCAGCTGGGCCTAGGTACCCAGCCAAGTGCCCGTCTGGGACCTGCCTGCAGCGGGCACTGCCCTTACGATCCCTGCAACCCAAAGGAGGGATGGGCCCACACACACGTCTCCTATCCTGGCTGCCAGAGGTGCTGGCAGGAAAGCCGTCCAGAGCGGATGCTGCACACTCAGAGCAGCAGCATCTGCCAGTGGCGTGACCTGGCCCACATTTCTCCAGAGTGAAGAAAAGAGAAAGCAGACTCCATCCTCACCCACTCTAATTGCCTTCCTGCAGCCCGGGAGAGAGAAAATGCCTCGTTCTGCCAGAATCTTGCCTCCCGGAGGCTCCTAGGATCTTTCTCCATGGGGGAACAGCTTCTTCTGGCAGGACCTGTGGGGCAAGGGTGTGCAGTACACAGCGGAGGCAGAGCGGGTGCTGGCGGGAGAGGGGGCTGAGTGGAGACAGCTGCCGCCCCTCTGTTGTGGGGCCGGCGTTGAAGAGCCGTCGCATACATAATTGGGGTGACGTCCTGGTACATTGATGAGACCCACTTCCAGATGGCACTGAGGGACCACTTAGAACAATTAGACAGGGGAGATGACTCTACCTGCTATTTTTAGAGAGTACCACATCTGGAGGTGGTATCTTTTGGCTGGAGATGTCTGCACCAAAGGCTGGGGGATTTGCATCATCTTCCGTGATCAGCTCATCAAGATTTCTCCACCATGTTTTCAGGTCTTCAGATGACAAATCATTCGGGTTTTGTGCATGGGGCCTGGCCCTTGAGCAACCTCTAGAAATATCCTCCAATCAGTGCTCAGTGCTGTGCTGAAAGGGGAGGAAAGGGCCCAGGCGGTCTTGCTTCCTGTAGCCATGTTATCCAGCTCTGTCCACAGGGCGTGGTGCTGAGCAGCTGGGGAACCAGGCCTCAGGCACAGCCAGGGGTGCCTCTCTGAGTTTGAGCGTCTTTTTGCTGGGAATGCAGCAGATACGCTGTCCCAGGACCCCCAAGGAGCAGGCCACAGACATGAGACTAAGGGACTAGACAGGAACCTTGAAGTCACAGAGCTCAGGTCCCAGCCCAGCCACTTGCTCTAGCCTTGGGTAAACAACTTCACCCCCTGTGCCTCAGCTCCCTGTCTGCAGCAGGGGAGGAGAGCTACTTTGGAGGAATAAAGCTAACACACTGCAGAGGAGAATGAAATTTACACACCCACACCCCAGTGGACAAAGTGGTGTCTTTATTGCCCCACTTTACCTCTTGAATCCTGTGTCCACTTGCTGGTATTAATTTCTTAGAAGACCCAGTCTCTACCAGAGTTTCTCAGTTAATTCCCAGTCAATCCAGCATTCCTTCCCTTTCTCCCCCATCTTTTTCCCCAGAGGGGAGATGGAAGCTGCAGGTATTAGAGGAAGGGACCCCTACGTCTCCCTGTAGTGGCTTCTCACCAGTTCCAGTAGTGGTCCTGAATGCCCCTTATCTGGTCTTTGTCCATTGGCCTCTGGCCACACTATGACTGCTGTTGCCATGTCGGCATGCTTCCCATTCTCTGCTCACCAAGTGCACATGGTCACTTGGTGTTCTTCCTGTTCTCATGCAAGACATCTCCAGAACTGCCTCCCTCCCTGCTCTCATTACATAGTCTAGAAGTCATCTCCCTGTAATGAGAGGTTGCTCTCATTACAACCTCTCCCTCACCTCCATGGGGCCCAGCAAATTCACAGCCACTTCCCTGCACCACACCAGGAGTTTTTTTGTGGTCCCCTGCCCAACATTTCTTCCCTTTCTTCCTAACTTCCCTGCCAACCCTCATCTCACAAACCCAGTTTACTCCAACCAATGTCCCTTCTCTGTAGCACCCCCATCAGCAGGCCCTGCTTGGACAATGCATCAAGCACAGGGCTTGGGTCATCTGAACATGTCTTATGTCTTACATTGATGGAGAATGGTCTCTGCTTAGAAGTCCCTGACTGTGACCACAGTCGTCTCCTATAACCTGTCAGGGCTAGGTCCCAGCTGGGCTTCCCCTATGCCAGGCTGTGCTTGCTCATGGGGCAAGGGTTGTTTCTAGGACTTTCTTCATACTCCCTTGGGTTCTCTGAGGTTTATATAATCAACACATATAACTGTTTCTTTCTCAATTTTAAAAGAAGTCTTTCTGATTTTTCTTAAACATAAAGAAATCAGTCTTTGATAAAGAGCTTCCCTCCTGCCTCCCAGCTAGAAAGGTAGGGTTGAGAGGTGGTTAAAAGTGGGAGCTTTTCCACGTTGTTGCAAATGGCAAGATTTCATTCTTTTTCATTACCAAGTAGTATTCCATTGTATATATAAACCACATCTTTTTTTTTTTTTTAATTTTTTTTTCAACGTTTTTTATTTATTTTTGGGACAGAGAGAGACAGAGCATGAACGGGGGAGGGGCAGAGAGAGAGGGAGACACAGAATCGGAAACAGGCTCCAGGCTCCGAGCCATCAGCCCAGAGCCCGACGCGGGGCTCGAACTCACAGACCGCAAGATCGTGACCTGGCTGAAGTCGGACGCTTAACCGACTGCGCCACCCAGGCGCCCCAAACCACATCTTCTTTACCCACTCATCAGTTGATGGACATTTGAGCTCTTTCTATGATTTGGCTATTGTTGATAGAGCTGCTATAAACATTGGGGTGCATGTGCCCCTTTGAATCAGCACTCCTGTATCCTTTAGATAAGTTCCTAGTAGTGCAATTGCTGGGTGGTAGGGTAATTTTATTTTTAATTTTTTTTGAGGAACCTCCACACTGTTTTCCAGAGGGGCTGCACCAGTTTGCACTGAAGTCAAGACTACACTGTATGTTAGCTAACTTGAGAATTTAAAAAAAAAAAAAAAAAGACAACAATTTTTAAAATTTGGGCACATTTGCTTAAATAAACTACTTTTGTACATTTAACATAAAAAAAATGGGATCTTTTGCCAAAGCCAGTAGAAGGAAGAAAGTAACAGATTAAAGTAGAAATAAATGAGATGGAGACTAAAAAGACAACAGAAAACATCAATGAAACTAAGAGCTTATCTTTTAAAAGATAAACCTTTAGCTATACTCACCAAGAAAAAAAGAGAGAACTCAAACAAGATCATAAATGAAAGAGGAGACATTACAACCAATACCACAAATACACAAAGGATCATAAGACCACTATGAATAATTATACACCAACAAATTGGACAATCAAGAAGAAGCTGATAAATTCTTAGAAACATACAACTTGCCAAGACTGAATCATGAAGAAACAAAAAATCTAAACAAACTGATTACCAGTAAGGATATTTAATCCATAATCAAAAAATTCCCAAAAAAAAGTCCAGGACCACATGGCTTCACTGGTGGATTATACCAAACATTTGAAGAAGAGCACCAACCTTTCTCAAACTCTTCCAAAAAACAGAAGAGGAGAAGGTACTTCCAAATGCATTTTATGAGGCCAGCATTACCCTAATGCCAAAATGAGACAAGGACATTACAAGAAAAGAAAATTACAGGGCAATATCCTTGATGAACACCAATGCAAAAATCTTCAACAAAATATTAGCAAACTGTATTCTCAATGCAGTGAAAGGATCCTACGCCATGATCAAGTGGGATTTGCTCCAGGGAGGCAAGAATGGTTCACCATCAACAAATCAGTCAATGGTATACACCACACTGACAAAATGAAGGATGAAAATTATATGATCATCCCCATAAGTACAGAAAAAGCATTTGACAAAATTTAACATCCATTCATGATAAAGACTCTCAAAATAAATTGAGTATAGAAGAAATGTACCCCAACATAGTAAGAGCCATAAATGACAAGGCCACATCTAACATCATACTCAATGGTTGAAAAGTTAAAAGCTTTTCCTTTAAGATCAGAAACAAGACAAGGATGTCCACTCTTGCCACTTTTACTCAACATAGTCTAGAAGTCATAGCCAGAGTAATTAGGCAAGAAAAAAGATAAAAGGCATCCAAACTGGAAAAGAAGAATAAAACTGTCTAATTATAGACAACATGACATTATATATTTAAAAACCCTGAAGACTCCACCAAAAACTGTTAGAATAAAGTCAGAAAGTTGCATGATACAAAATCAACGTACAAAAAAATCAATTGCATTTCTATCCATTAACAATGAACTTCATAAAAAGAAATTGAGAAAACAATCCCATTTATAATTGCATCAAAAATACCTAGGAAAGGGGGTGCCTGGGTGACTCAGTTGGGTAAGTGACCGACTTCAGCTCAGGTCATGATCTCACTGTTCGTGGGTTCGATCCCCACATCAGGCTCTGTGCTGACAGCTCAGAGACTGGAGCCTGCTTCGGATCCTGTGTCTCCCTCTCTCTCTGCGCTCCCCCACTTGTGCTCTCTGTCTCTTAAAAATGAATAAATGTAAAAAGAGGTTTTTTTAAATACCTAGGAAAGTATAAACCTTTCAAATCACTGAGTTGCATACCTGAAACCAATGTACCACGGTGTGTCTACTAAAAAAAAAAGAAAACAAAACTAGGAATAAATTTAACCAAGGTGTGAAATACCTGTACACTGAAAATTATAAGAAAGTGATGAAAGAAACTGAAGAAGACACAAATAAATGTAAAGATATTCTATGCTTATCCATGGGAAGAATTAATATCGTTAAAATGTCCATACTACCCAAAGCAATCTACAGATTCAATGGTACTGAAATTCAAATCCCAAAGGCATTTTACAGAAATAGAACAAACAATCCCTAAATTTGTATGGAACCAAAAAGGACCCTGAATAGCCAAAACAATCCTGTGAAAGAAGAACAAGGCTGGAGGCATCATATTTCCTGATGTCAAACCACATTACAAAGCTACAGTTTTCAAAACCATATGGTACCAGCATAAAAAATGGACACATAGTTATGGGCACCTGGGTGGCTCAGTCAGTTAAGCATCTACTTTGGCTCAGGTCATGATCTCACAGTCCGTGGGTTCGAGCCCTGCGTCAGGCTCTGTACTGTCATAACACCTCAGAGCCTGGAGCTTGATTCAGATTCTGTGTCTGCCTCTCTCTTTGCCCCTCCCAGGCTCACACTCTGTCTCTCTCAAATAATAAACATTAAAAAAAATTTTAAATGGACACATAGTTCAATGGAACAAACAGAAAGCCCACACTTATATGATCAATTAATTTATGACAGAGTCACCAAAAATATACAATGAAGAAAGGATAGTTTCTACCTCACACCATATAAGAAAACAATTCAAAATGGATTAAAGATGAGTGTAAGATCTGAAACTATAAAATTCCTAGAAAAAAACAGAGGTGTTAATAAGCTCCCTGCCATTAGTCTTGGTGGCAATGATTTTTTTTGACACCAAATAAAGACAACAAAAACAAAAATAAACAAGTAGGACATCAAACTGAAAAGCTTCTGCACAGCAAAGGAAACCATCAACAAAATGAAAAGGTTATCTACCAAATGAGAGAAAACATTCACAAATCATGTATTTGAATAGGAGTTAATATCCAAAATATAGAAAGAACTCCTACAACTCAATATCAACAACAACAACAACAAAATCTGATTAAAAAATGCTCAAAGGACAGGGGCACCTGGGTGGCTCAGCCGGTTAAGCATCCAACTTTGGCTCAGGTCAAGATCTCGCGGTTCGTGAGTTCGAGCCCCATGTTGGGCTCTGTGCTGACAGCTCGGAGCCTGGAGCCTGCTTCAGATTCTGTGTCTCCCTCTCTCTGCCCCTCCCCTGCTCACACTCTGTATCTCTCTTTCTTTCTCAAAAATAAATAAACATTTTTTAAAAATGGCCAAAGGAACTGAATAGACATTTTCCCAAAGAAGACATGTGGCCAAACAGGTACATGAAAAGGTGTTCAACATCACTAATCATCAGGGAAATACAAGTCAAACCCATAATGAGATATCACCTCACACCCATTAGAATGGCTACTCTCAAAAAGATAAGGAACAATGAGTGTTGGTGAGGATGTGGAGAAAAGGGAATCCTTGTGCACTGTTGGTGGGAATGCAAACTGGTGCAGCCACCGTGGAAAACAATAAGGCTGTTCCTCAAAAAGTAAAAATAGAACTACACTATCCAGAAATTCGACTTCTGAGTGTATAGCTGAAGGAAATGAAATCACTACCTCAAAGAGATATCTGGACCCCATGTTTACTATAGCATTAGCCAAGACAGTGAAATAACCTGTCAATCAACAGATGAATGGATAAAGAAAATGTGGTGTATACATATACAATGCAATATTACTCAGCCTTAAAATTAGGAGGAAATCTTGTCATTTGTCACAATATGGATGAACCTTGAGGGCATTAAGCTAAGTGAAATAAGTCAAAGACAAATACTGTATTATTTCATTTAGATGTGGAGCCTAAAAAAAAACAAAAACAGAAAACAAAACCTCATAGATAAGGACAACAGAGGCAGTTACTTATCAGAGGCAGGAGGTAGGAGTGGGAAAAGTGAAGAAAAGTGGCCAAAGGATACAAACTTCCAGTTACAAGACTAGTAAGTTCTGGGGATGTAATGTACAGCATAGTGACTATAGTTAACAAGACTGCATTGTATATTTGAAAACTAAGTGAGTAAATATTACAAATTCTCATCACAAGAAAAAAATTTTTGTAACTATATGAGATGATGGATATTAACTAAACTTACTGTGGTAATTATTTTACAATAGATACACATATCAAATCATTACACGGTACACCAAAACTAATATAATGTAACATGTCATTTTATCTCAATAAAACAATAGGGGTGGGGAACTAGGTTACACAATCCCACTTTTATGAAAGGAAAAAATGTATACATTAATTACACTGAATCGAAGATATCATTGATGATTAAATGCACTGTTTTTATTTACCATGAATAAACAAAAAAAAAATGTTCCCAATTAAGCCATGAGCTTCCCAATTAAGTCATGAACATCATGACTTCAGAGATGTTAAAATGAAATATATATCCTAAAAGTGATAAGATACCATACTGTTACATTACTTTTATTGTAAAACAAACTCCCACCACCACCACCCCCAAAAAACATATGGGCTTTCAGTTCAAATCCCACTCGGCCCCCCAAGTTGACCTGAGTGGGTTCTTACCTCTCTTTAGCTTAGTCTTCAACTCTAAATGGGAATAATAACCACGCCTCCCTCCCAGGACTGTCAGGGAGGGGTAAGTTCCCTCAGCAGAGCACCCTGCAGAGTAAAGTACTTAGCAGAGGATGAGCATCACAGTCACTATTATCGTTCCTGTCTTTGTCCCACTGGATGGACTGACTCCCAGAATGTGGCCTCCTACATCCTACCCCCAGCTGAGCCCCTGGGCACTCTCCATCAGCAAGGCCACCCCACAGCAGGGTGGACACTACTTTGCTGATAGGTGGGCTCCAAATTTTAATGAATGGAAGACTCTAGGCACTCTTGGAAAAAGTCAGATCCCTCTACATCACTAAGGCTCCATTGCCAAGCTTCCAGGGAGGGGGATTTGCCCTCCCTCCCCAGCACACTCCCTTTCATCTCCCCAATTCCTTTCCATCCCCAAATCCTCTTCCATACCCGAAACATCCTTCTACCCCTAAATTCCCTTCTGCACCCATACCTCTGCTACCCACCTGATTTGTACCCACTCCCAACTCCCTTTCACCTCCCTTCTCTTGCAAAGACAAACCCACTGGCCTCAAGTAGCCCTCAAGCAGAAATGCATTTTTCTAGCTCAGCCCAGAAAATAGCTGCAAACAAGAGAAAGGGCCATAAAAGAAACCACTGCTTACCAAGGGATGTTTGGGGTAAGGCTCTCTACATGTGAGGACAGAGTCCAGGAAGAGTGGCCAAGGCTTCCAACATCTAGGGCCAGCCCATCTGCAGAGTGTGAATCGAGGAGTGCCTGCTTCCCAGGCTGCCAAGGCAGGAGCTGCTTTGAGGGCACATTTCTATGTTGGTCAGAAGTAGTTTCCTGGGACCTCAGGACCAGAGGGCATGGGTCTCCAGGATGGCAAGATGGGATGCCAGGTGGGTGGCATGGGATGTGTACCCCCACTGGGCTGCTACCCATGGTGGGCACACAGCTGAACCATCTCTGGAAGGCTAGCATCACCCAAGCCAGGTCCTGGCCGGGAACAAAAGGAAAGGAGTTGGATTCTCACCCAAACCAACTGGAACTGTCAAACTCTGGAAAGAGAAATCCAGAAGTGAGCAGCACAGAGGGGAAGAATCAGACATTTAGTCAGCACCAACTAATACGTGCAAACCACACTTGATCTTACACCCACTTTGGGGGTGGGGGAGGGTTGGAATCAGATGAAAAACTGGCATCTCAGAGACACTTAGTGAGTTGTCCACCCTGCAAGTTGTAGAAGAGGACCCTGGAGCTCGTAGGCACACTGGCCGCTGAATCCAGAATTTTACTAAAAAGTCAGTGGTGCATGTGTCAACAAGGAGGTGGGCGTTGGGACTGCCATTTTTTCCAGTCAAAAATTGTAAAATACCCACCAATTTCTTTGTTGTAGCCAATGTCTGAGGTAATGTAAACACTCTGGGGAGATGCCCTGCTTTCCTCCAAATCTCTTTCTGCCCTGGCACCTGATATTCTACCATGAGTAGTTCACTGCTTTGGCATTTCCCCTTTTCCAAAGTACAGGGCCCTACAAGGTTTAAATAGAAAGGCAACAAGGGTCATTCACACCTTAGTGTAAATTAGTTCACCATTTGTTCAGGAGGAATAGTTCTGAGAACACACCACTGAGGAAATGGAACTTGCTAAGCAAAGAGCAAAAGTGATTTGGAAGGGAAAAGGCAGGCAAGAGTGACCATGAAGAGGGGGTCCAATAAGACTGTTGAGTTTGGCTACTTAACCATAATCCTCACATTCCCTAGTTATAAAGATTTGCTAAGTGCCTTTGAAAAGTCACCTAACTTTTCTGAGCCTCTCTGAGTTCTCCTTCTGCTGGTGGGGACAAACTACCCTGCCCACTTAGCTCATTCAGGACAGTGTACAGGATAACCTCAGGAAGCATGAACCTCCAGGGTCCTCCCTGCTTGAATCCTGTCCTTGTGACAGTCAAGATCTTCTACCCAAAAGGAAAGCAGCGGGAAGTCCAAGCCTCTTAAGTCTTCATGAGTATCTCTCTCTGCTCAACCCCAGGGACCTTCCTAACCTTCAATAAGCATAGCTCCCACTAACCGTGTATTTACTTATGTGGGAGGCTCTGGCACAGAGATCATTCTCCCCAGGTTACAGATGAGGAACTAAGGGAAAAAGAGGGGAAGTAGCCTGCCCGGGCTCACACAGGCTGAGAAGAGTCAGAGTCTGATTCTAACCCTCATCTGGCTGATTCCAAATCTCCTGCTTCTATTTCTGGTCCCTGCCAGCCTTTGACTTTTCAAAGGTTGGTGTCTCAGAGTGAGAAGAAGGGGAAAGATGTGCCTTCAAGCCTCTGGGTGTGCCAGGCTCTGACCCCCCGGCTGAGACCCCCTGGGCACCCATAGAATGGAGGGTAGGCTTTGAATTCTCACAGACCTCGAGAGTGCTGGATGTGAACAAGCTGGCCCACAAGACGGAGGGGCAAGGGCCTTGGCACAGAGACTCAGGCCTATGGTTGTAGGAAAGGACATCCAAGAAATGATAGGACAGAGTCCAGATTTAGAATTATCACAGATGTGGGTTCAAATTCTAACTCTGCAGCTGCATGATTTGGGGGAAGTGGCTTAGCCCCTCGGGGCTCCCACTTCTCCATTTAAAGCCCTCCTTTGCAAGGCTCTTATGAGAGAAATGAGAACATGGCAGACAATGTTTAGCATGGTGTTGGCTCCAAGTAGGCAGTAATAATTTTTAGCAAAGTTTCAGGGCAAGTACAATTTGGCTTGGCCAAGAAGAGAAACAAGGGCATGGAGGCCTCACAAAGCGGTGGGGGAGGTGGGACTCATAGTCCCTTTGTGAGAAAGGACTTAGGCTAGGCATCCCTAAGGTCTCCCCCACCGGGTAATTCTTTGAAATCGATACCATCTACCAAACACACCAAAGAGTGATGAGGAAATATATTAAGAGAAGTAAAGTAACTTGCTAAGTATCACACAGTTTGGAAGCAACAGACCTGACCTTTAAAACTAGGTCTTCCAAATTCAAAGGTCCACACACTTCTCCCCATGTACACACTGCTGCAGGTGATCTAGAGCTACATTCCGAGACACTTTCCAGCCACCTCAGTTTAACCACATCTCTTCATTTCAGGAGCTCAGAGCCACTGAAAGAATTTTTATTATGAAATACACACTTAACCCTTGAACAACACATGGGATTAAGGATACCGACCCCACACAAAATCAAAAATCTGTTTCTAACTTTTGATTCCCTAAAAACGTTACTAATAGCCTACTGATGACCAGAAGCCTGACCAATAACATGAACAGTCAAAAAACATATATATATAATATTATGTACTTTATTCTTACAATAAAGTAAACTAGAGAAAAAAATTAAGAAAATCATAAAAAACAGAAAATACACTTACAGTACTGTACTTATATTAAAAAAAAAAAATCTGTGAATATGTGGACCTGTGCAGTTCAAACCCATGTTGTTCAAGAGTCACCTGAACTTGTGGTACCAGGGTGGCTCAGTTGGTTAAGTGTCAGACTTCGGCTCAGGTCATGATCTCATGGTTTGTGAGTTCAAGCCCCACATCAGGCTCTGTGCTGACAGGGCAGAGCCTGGAGCCTGCTTTGGATTCTGTGACTCCCTCTCTCTCTGCCCCTTCTTCATTCATACTTTGTGTCTCTTTCTCAAAAATGAATAAACACTTAAAAAAAAATTTTTTTAAAGAGTCAACTGAACTTATAAAAGAGTGTGTTAACAAAAGTATATACTGAAAAGGAATACACACACACACACACACACACTTAAAAGTAAAGTGTCTTTGATGTTCTGTAGTTTCACCACAATTTATATTGCTGTGAATTTCTATTTATCTTAGTTGAAATTTGTTGTGCTTTTTAAGCCTGAGTTTTGGTGTTTTTAAAAAATTCTTGGTAAGTTCCAGCCACTGTGTTTTGTTTTGTTTCGAAAATTGCCTCTTCCCCATTATTTACACAATCGTCTCCTTCTGGAACTCCAAAGATATATATATTAGACCTTCATGACCTATTCATGTCTCTTAACCTCGCTTTTTTGTTGTCTGTATCTCTGGATACTGGATAGTTTTTTAAAGAATCATCTTATCAGTTCATTAATTTTCTCTTCAGCTATATCTAACCTACTGTAAATTCATCCAGTGAATTTTACATTTCAATAATTACATATTTTTTCCCTAGAAGTTCCTTTTGATTCTTTTACAAATCTGTACTTTAAAAATTAGTGTCCTGACTTCCCAGGGAGATGGTAGAGTAGGAAGACTCTGAGCTCACCTCATCCCATGGATACAACTAGATAAAATCCACATCAGTTAAATTACCCAGAAAACAGCCCAAAGATTGGCAGAAATCAGTCAAGGGATTTACAACATAAGAGGATGTAAAGTACAACACCATATACCTAAAACATGATGGAAAGAGAAATAAAGAATAGGTTCAAACTGAAGTGACCACCAACTTTATATAGGCTACTATATATGTAAGATATTATATACAAACCTAATGGTAACCATAAATCAAAAAGCCATTAATTGATATGCAAATAATAAAGAAAATGGAATCCAGGTATATCACTAAAGAAGCAAGCAAACCATGAAAGAGAGCAACAGAAGAAAGGATCAGAGAAAAACTACAAAAACAACCACAAAACAAGTACCAAAATAGCAATGAATACACACCTATCAATAATTATTTTGAATGTAAATGGACTAAACACTCCAATCAAAAGATACAGGGTGACAGAGTAAATTTAAAAGGCAAGGCCCATTTATACATGCTACCTATAAGAGACTCATTTCAGACCTAAGGATACATACAGATTGACAGTGAAGGGATAAACATTTATTATGTAAATGGATGTCAAAACAAATCCAGAGTAGCAAAACTTATATTGGACAAAATAGACTTGAAAACAAAGACTGTAACAGGAGATAAAGGACACTGTATTATCATAAAGGGGATAATCCAATAAGAATATATAACAACCGTAAATATTTATACACCCTACATGAAGGCACTCAGATACACAAAGCAGCTAATAACAACATAAAGAAAGTAATCAATAGTAATATACAATAGTAGGTCGCCTCAACACTCTACTTACATCAATGGATAGATCATTCAAACAGAAAATCAACAAGGAAACAGGGTCTTTGAATCAACACTGGGCCAGATGGATCTAAGAGATATATTCAGAACATTCCACCTTAAAACAGCAGAATACACATTCTTTTCAAGGGCACCTGCAACATTCCCCAGAATAAATCACATATTAGGCCACAAAACAAGCCTCAACAAATTCAAAGATCGAAGTCATACCATGCATCTTTTCCAACCACAATGCTATGAAACTAGAAAGCAACCACAAGAAAAAATCTGGAAAGAACACAATACATGCAGGTTAAATAACATGCTCCTAAATAATGAACAGGTCAACCAGGAAATCAAAGAGGAAATAAAAAAATACATGGAGACAAATGAAAATGAAAACACAATCGTCCAAAATCTTTGGAATACAGCAAAAGTGGTTCTAAGAGGGACATTTATAGCAAAATAACTCTACCTCAAGAAGCAAGAAAAATATCAAATAAACAACCTAACATTACACCTAAAGGAGTTAGAAAAAGAATAAACAAAACCCCAAAACAGTAGAAGGAAGGAAATATTAAAGATTAGAGTGGAAATAAACAAAATAGAAACTAAAAAAAACCAAGAGAACAGATCAATGAAAACCAGAAGCTGGTTCTTTGAAAAGATCAACAAAATTGATAAACTTTTAGCCAGACTCATCCAAAAGAAAAAAACATAAAAGAGGACTCAGATAAACAAAATCAGAAATGAAAGAGGAGAAATAACAACCAGTACCACAGAAAGACAAACAACTGTTAAGAGAATATTATGAAAAATTATATGCCAAAAAACTGGATAACCTAGGAAAAATGGATAAATCCCTAGAAACATAAAACCTCCCAAAATTGGATCAGGAAGAAATAGAAAATCTGAACAGACCAATTACCAGTAATGAAATTGATTCAATAATCTAAAAACTCCCAACAAACAAAAGTCCAGGACCAGACGGCTTCACAGGTGACTTCTACCAAACATTTCCCTATTCTTCTCAAACTATTCCAAAAAATAGAAAAGGAAGAATACTTCCAAATTCATTCTATGAGGCCTGCACTACCCTAATACCAAAACGAGATAAAGATACTACACAAGAAAAAAAAAAACTACAAGCCAATATCTCTGACAAACATAGATGCAAAAATCCTCAACAAAATATTAGCAAACTGAATGCAACAATACATTAAAAAAATCATTGACCATAATCAAGTGGGATTTATTTCTGGGTTGCAAGGGTGGTTCAATATTCGCAAATCAATTAACATGATACATCACATCAACAAGAAAAAAAAAACCATATGATTGTTTCAATAGATGCAGAAAAAGCATATGACAAAGTACAACACCCATTCATGATAAAAAACCCTCAACA
This sequence comes from Neofelis nebulosa, assembly GCF_028018385.1. Lineage (NCBI taxonomy): Eukaryota > Metazoa > Chordata > Mammalia > Carnivora > Felidae > Neofelis > Neofelis nebulosa. The sequence goes on along the minus strand of NC_080786.1, from coordinate 34,900,682 downwards.
AAGTAGGTTTAGAGGGAACATATCTCAACATAATAAAAGCCATATGTGAAAAACCCACAGTTAATATCATACTAATTTGTGAAAAACTGAGAGCTTTCCCCTAAGATCAGAAACAAGACAAGGATGCCCACTCTCACCACTTTTATACAACATAGTACTGGAAGTCCAAGCCACAGCAATCAGACAAGAAAAAGAAATAAAAGGTATCCAAATTGGTAAGGAAGAAGTAAAACTTTCACTATTGGCAGATGACATGATGCTATATATAGAAAACCCTAAAGATTCTACTAAAAAACTACTACAACTGATAAACAAATTCAGTAAAGTCTCAGTTATACAAAATCAACATTACATTTCTGTACACTAATGATTAAGTAGCAGAAAGAGAAGTTAAGAAACAATCCCATTTATAACTATACCTAAAATAATAAAGTACAAAGGAATAACTTAACCAACAATATGAAAGACCTGTACACTCTGAAAACTATAAACTATTTTTTTATTTTGTGAGAGAGAGAGCTCACAAGTTGGGGGGGGGAGATCAGGAGGGGGGAAAGGGATAGAGAGAAGGGGGGCAGAAAAAATCCCAAGCAGACTCCATGCCCAGTGCAATATGGGGCTTGATTCCACGACCCTGGGATCATGACCTAAGCCGATATCAAGAGTCGATGCTTAACCAACTGAGTCATGCAGGTGTCCAAAACTATAAACTATTGACTAAAGAAATTGAAAATGACACAAAGAATTGGAAAGACATTCCATGCTCATGGATTGGAAGAACAAATATTGTTAAAATGTCTATACTACCCAAAGAAATCTACATATTTAATCCAATCTCTACAAAAATACCAACAGTACTTTTCACAGAACTAGAACAAATAATTCTAGAACTTGTAGGGAGCCACAAATGACCCTGAACAGCCAAAGGAATCTTGAAAAAGAACAAAACTGGAGGTATCACAATCGCAGATTTCAAGATATACTGCAAAGCTGTAGTCATCAAGATAGTATGGTACTGGCACCAAAACAGACACATAGATCAATGGAATAGAACAGAAAACCCAGAAATGGACCCACAGCTATATGGTTAGCTCCTCTTTGACAAAGCAGTAAAGAATATCCAACAGAAAAAAGGCAGATTCCTTAACAAATGGTGCTGGGAAAACTGGATGGAAACATGCAGAAGAATGAAACTGGACTACTTTCTTATACCATACACAAAAATAAATTCAAAATGGATGAAATACCTAAATGTGAGACCTGAAACCATAAAAATCTTAGAAGAGAGCCCAGGCAATAATTTCTCTGACATCAGTCACGGCAACATTTTTCTATATATGTCTCCTGAGGCAAGGGAAATACAAGCAAAAAATAAATTTTGGAACTACATCAAAATAAACAGCTTCTGCATAGCAAAGGGAACCATCAAAAAACTAAAAGGCAACCTACAGAATAGGAAGAGATATTTGCAAATGACATATCTGATAAATGGTTAGTATCCAAAATATATAAAGAACTTATAAAATTCAACACCCAAAAGACAAATAATCCAAGTTAAAAATGAGCGATGACATGAACAGTCATTTCTCCAAAGAAGACATCCAGATGGCCAGCAGAGATGTGAAAAGATCCTCAATATCATTCGTCATCAGGGAAATGCAAATAAAAACTACAACAAGATACCACCTCACACCTGTCAGAATGGGTAAAATTAACAAGAAACAACAAGTGTTGGCAAGGATGTGAAGAAAAAGGAACACTCATGCACCATTGGTGTGAATGTAAACTGGTGCAGCCACTGTGGAAACAATATGGGAGTGTCTCAAAAAATTAAAAGTAGAATTACTATATGACCCAGTAATTCCACTACTAGGTATTTACCCAAAGAAAAAAACACTAATTCAAAAAGGTATATGCACCCCTATGTTTATGGCAGCATTATTTACAATAGCCAAATTATGGAAGCAGCCCAAGTGTCCACTAACAGATGCATGGATAAAGAAGATGTGGTATACATACATACAATGGAATATTCCTCAACTATAGAAAAGAATTAAATGTTGACAGGTGAAACAACATGGATGGAGATAGAGAGTATAATGCTGAGCAAAATAAGTCAGAGAAAGACAAATATCCTATGATTTAACTCATATGTGAAACTTAAGAAACAAAACAAAGGAATAAATAAAAGAGACAAACAAAAAAACAGACTCAACTACAGAGAACTGATGGTTAGCAGAGGGGAAGTGGGTGGAAGGATGGGTGAATTAGGTGAAGGGGATTAAGAGTACAGTTATGATGAGCACTGAGTAATGTATAGAATAGTACATTCTATCACTATCATGTACACCTGAAACTAATATAACACTGCATTAACTATACTGGAATTAAGTTTTTTTTTATTTCTTAAATAAGTAACTTAAAACGAGTATCTTTTGCTCTACTCATATTATCAAACCTTTATTTCTTAAAACATATTCAGCACAGCTATTTCCTAAGTCTGATCATTTCAGTATCTGAAGTTGTACATCTAATCGTCTGATTCTGTAGCCTGTTGTTTCTGCTAATTCTCATTCATGGTATCCTGTGTCCTGGTGTGATTTTATGATTTTTGACTTGAACTTAAATGTCCCCTGGAATCTTACACCTATGAGAACTCTCTGAGCCTGTGCTGACCTTGGCTTCCTGCAGAGATAACGTGTCTTTGTTTCTGCCAGTCACCTGTAGGAAGCACCAACTCCCAAATGTAGGGAGCATTTTCAGTTAGACTTTTTGCTTAAGGATTTCAGGCTACACATGAATTTGGGCCATGTATCCATGTGAGAGTCAACTTTGGATTAAGAATTCCCAGAAGAGGGTGTTTGAGTGGCTCAGTCAGTTAAGCATCCATCTGACTTCAGCTCAGGTCATGATCTCACGGTTCATGAGTTCAAGTCCCGCATCAGGCTCCGCACTGACGGTGCTTCTCTCCCTCTCTCTATGCCCCTCCCCAACTCATGCTCTCTATCTCAAAATAAATTAAAAAAAAAAACAGAATTCTCAGAAGAGGCATTTCCCCTCATCCACATAGGGCCAAGTTGTTCTTGTTCTCTCTTGTATGAACAGGGTTCATTTCTTGGTTATTCTTATATTAAAGGTGTAGCCCTTGGGGCCCCAGATTTATGCAGGTGTCTTTTGCTAAACTTCTTACTTGGGCAGGCCTCAGGATTTATCTGTATTCTCCCACTCCCAGCCCAGCATCAACATGGAAACTTAAGGTCACCAGTGTTTGGTAAGTCCTGGAATAAAAGCAGGCACTGTGCTCCATCCCAATGTCCATACTCCATCCAGTTTCAGGCTCTATGATTCCCTAGTTTCCTACAATTCAGTAGCATATTATAATTTTAGAAGTATTTTATCTGATATATCACTGTTATCATTTGGAAACTTGCTCAGGGTATTTAAGGCATCGTTGCTTCAGAAATGAGAGTCTTTGCACAGACATTGCAGGCAAAAATATTAGGCATTTCCCATCTCAAAGAGAGGCTTAAGCAAATCTGGGCTGTGGGTAAGTATTTTCTAAAATATCACTCTCCCTTCTCTTTCTTCTTTTCAGTAATTCTCCCCCATCCTGAATGTACTTAATTCCCATTGTTGTACTCTCTCCCCTCGATAAAAAGAAAGGTGTAAACTAATTATGTTAAAGTATGAATGAGTAACAACAGTTTATCTCCTTTCCCTGGTAGGTTACATATCATAGGTAGTATATTATGTTATCAGGAAACTTCTTAGATTTTCTCTTCCTTAAAAATTAACATTTTGAGAGGATCCTGGAGAGATAGAGTCTGACTGAAGGAGTGACTCCACGATTTTAAATTACAGGAATCTGTCAGTCAGAGATCCTTCCCATTAGCCACAGGCCAGATGCATAGAGACCACTCCTTCTTTAGACCCCCTCTGTCCTCTAAAGACCATGAAGTATCAGGTGGGCGAAGAGGTTCATAAGTTCAGTTGTGAGCTGGCCTGCCACACCACATGTGTGGATCCAGACCCCTCACCCAGCAGACCCACCATGGAACTGTACACATGACCACATTAGATTCAGCCCAACCTGCCAGCATGGTGGGTGGTGAGCTTATGTCAGATGGCTCTTTACAAGCTCCGACAGCTTACTTTCCTCCTCTATCTCTCACCAGCATTTCCTAACCTCTTGCTCCAGGCAGAGAGGAGCTTTGAGGAGGTAGAGTCACTGATGCATGCAGGAAGAAAAGTGGATTCTAGTGTTAGACAGCTTGTAACTCTGGCATCTGGATACACCTGTGTGTATCCTGTGAGATCCTTAGAGAATATACCAGACAGTGATGAGAGCCCCTAACACCTTCTGCCTATCTTTTGGGATGCTTCCCTCTCTTCCATCCTCCCTCCCAAGCAAACTTAGGGTCCTAGTCAGCTGTCCTATTGCTGCTTCCCCTTAGAAGGGGTCCAGGGATGTCACCTGGGAAGACTGCCAGCAATCCCTTGAGGGACCTCAGGTAGCACTTCCTCTCACACATACATGTGACTAGATGGTGTTCTAGTTATATATTGCTGCATAATAAGCCACCCCAAAACTTAGTGGCTTATAACAATTGTTACTTTTGTTTATGAATATTCAACTTGGGTGGAACTTTATGAAGGAGCTCATCTTTGCTTACCAGCTGGGGCAACTCAACTGGGGCTGAAGGATCCATCCCAAGATAACCTAAATGGCTGGAAAGGTGGTGTCATCTATTGGCTTGGGCCTCCTCATAGCATGGCACTTGGGTCCCAACAGTAAATGTTCTAATACGTCCAGGCAGAGGCTGCAAGGCTTCTTATGATCTAGCCTCAGAAGTCCAGAACGTCATTTCTGCTTCATACTAAAGTTTTGTTTTTGTTTTTGTTTTTGTTTTTAGTAATCTCTACCCCCAACATGGGGCTCGAACTCACAACCCCAAGATCAAGAGTCACATGCTCTTCTGACTGAGCTAGCCAGGCACCCCATTTCTGCTTCATTCTAAGTCACAATGCCAACCCAGATGCAAGGAAAAGGTGATTGGATGACACTCTCAATTGGAATAGTAAGATAGAAGATGTGGTCATCTTTACTACACAGGAATCTGAATGAATAAGAAGGTTTCAGAATTTCAGTGTGTGGGTGTGTGTGTTTGGAATGGACGGTCATTTATCCATTCATTCGACCATTCAACAAGCACTTCTGAATACTTCCACAGAGTCATTCAAGGCAAGACCTCACTCCCGAGGAGCCCCTAGTCATGTGGGGGAAGCACACACAGATACATGAATGTGTATATTTATTTATCCATTCAACACACGTTGTTCGAGCACCTACTGAGTGCCAGGCCCAGTGCTGGGGCACAAGGTGGCCAAGCTGGACAGGCCCTATCCTTATGAAGTTCACAGTTTGTTAGAAAAGACATCAAAGCTATGATTACAAAAAGTGTGGTGAAGGCTCAGAGCAGGGCTTCATGGGGCTGGGAGGGTCTCTGGCACACAGATGTGACAAAGTCTCCCTGGAAAAGAGGTATTTAAGCAGGAACCTGTAGAGAGAGTTTATGCAGATGAAGGGGAGGAAGCAAGTATGCTCTTAGATGTTTAGTGAGGTGCGTGCTTGCTCATGCACATTGTGTGTATGTATCTGTGGGTATATCCGTGTGTGTGCATGTTGGAAGCACGTACAAGTATGTATGGGTGCATGCACATGTGAGTGCATATATGCACGCATGTGTTTACAGAAACACCAGGACCTCCTCTCCTTCACCAGGGCTAAGCTGATGGACTGTCCTTACTCTGCAATTCAGAGGCCTGGGGAACAGCACCCTTATCCCTACTGCCTCACATCTCAAGGGCATGGCCCATCCCTTTTTGCACTCATTTGAAGCAGACACACATCCCTGGTCCCCATGCAGGCACATGTTGGCATGACCTGTGACTGGTGTGCAGCACTGAAAAGAGGAGGCAAGCTCCAGACCCAGCTTCAAGGCAGTCTGTCCACTTCCAGCTCAGGCCTGCTGGGGCATCCTTGGGACCTCCCAGCTCTCCTGTTGAAGCTGCATATAACCCGAGGTCAGGATAACACAGGGGGAAGGGCATAGGAGGGGGGCCCTGCCACTGACCAGACTAGACTGCCAAATGCAGCCTGGACAAGCCCTTGCTCATCTCTGGGCTTCAGAAATCTGTGTTGTAAGAAGGGGACCCATCCTGTAAGGAAGAGACCCTTTCCCTCTGTGAGTCAGGCAATGCTACCCCAAAGATAAGTGCATAAAAGCTCTCTAAGGGCCACTCTAGTTTGCAGTCCTTTTCTCCATGATAGGGAGGTTAAGGGTAGAAGGAGTAGGCAGAAGAGGGAGGGAGGTGAGGAACAAGGCTGGGCCTGCCCTGGGCTGTCACATGGCCCCAAGGGAAAGCTGTCCCAGCCCCATGTCCCCAACTCACCAGCCATCTGCCTCTCAATAGCACACCGGGGAGAGAAAGAAAAGACAAATAATAATCATAGCAGTAATAATAGTCTCAGGACTATTCCAATCATTCTCTCTTGGCCCTCCCATTGCCCTATAGTCATCTCCCTTCTGTCAGGATTTAATTCAACTGCACATAATCAAGAGCAACAGCAATGGCTAACAGTGGCTTTAACAGGATAAATGTTTCTCTCCCACATAAAAGAAATCCAGAGGCAGGCACTCTAGGCCTGGTATGGTGACTCCACAAAGTCTATAGGGACCCAGGCTCCCTCTAGTTCACTGCTCTTAAGTTAGTAGAGCCTAATCCTTATCTTCATGTCTAAGATGGCTGCTACCGTTCCAGCCATCACATCTGTAGACAAGGAAGTTCTTTACCTTTTTTTTAGTTAACTAAAAGGTTTAATGAGGTATAATTTATCTAAAATAATATGCATACATTTTAAGTATAGAGTTTGATAAATGTTGACAAATTTAAATGCCCACATAACCACCACATCAGCTGAAAAACAGCACATTTCCATCTCCCTAGAAAGTTCTCTCATGCTTCTTGCCATCAGTGCTCCCCTTTGACATTACTATAGATTAGTTTTCCTTTTCTAGAACTTCATATAAAGTGCAATAATTTAAAATTTACTCTTCTGATGAGGGCACCTGTTGGGATGAGCACTGGGTGTTGTATGGAAACCAATTTGACAATAAATTTCTTATTAAAAAATAAAAATAAAATTTATTCTTCTGTGTCTGGATTCTGTCACTCAGCATAACACTTCTGAGGTATACCATTGTGTGTATCAGCAGAATTTTATTGCTGAGTAATATTCCACAGTATGGATGGGCCATTGTTTATCTATTCACACATTGATAGACATTCACTTATTTCTTCCCCTCTCTTTTAGAAGACTTTCTAGAAGTTCCACATAACATTTCTTCTTGGATTTCAATAGCCAAAAACATTCACATGGCCACATGCAGCTACAAGGAAGCTGAGAAATGTAGACCTTCAGCTGAGTGGCAGTTGGGATTTTTCTTCTAGGAGGAAGGGGCAAGTGGATTATGGGCACAAATAGAGGTCTCATGTGGTAGACTGAGAAACCAAGACCCAAAGAAGTAGTGATTTCCCTAAAGTCATCTATGTTCTCATAACAGAGAGGGTCAAAGCTCCAGATTTAGGGCCTTTTCAATCTGTGCCCATCAGACCATCTCACATGGAGTGGGATTCACCCACTGGCCAATGTCCACAGAGTCTAGGTTACCAGTAGAGAGCATCGTGAAGTAGCCAGCTGGCATCACGAAAGAGAGATCATGCTGATGCCATGGAACATTTGACTGAGCACCAGGCTTTTACCCAACATGTCAGTAATCTGTAAAGCCATCCAGTGGGCTAGTTACTCCTGTTAGCCCCATTTCTCAGAACAAACCGACACTGAGAGAGGTTAAGTAAATTACCTAAGGTTATACAGCTAGCAAATGGCATCTCTGGGGTTCCAGACCTGCAGTTCCGCTGAAGGTCAGTTCTGACCACACCGAGAAATACACTTTAGAGTCGCTCAACATCCTTTCCAACAGGTAGAGGAGACTGTGGCTTCAGACGCATAAATAAACAGTCCTTCCAGAGCCCCTGTCAGCCTCAGGGGCCTGCCACAGACCCCTATTCTCCTAATTCACTCAGACTTCTCATAACTCCACTCTCCTCCATTTCATGCCTATAACGTATTAACATAAACAACGGTGCTGACAGCAGCTCAGTTCTAACAGGCTCATGCTGGAATCTGACTGATGATTTTCATCAGGGAAAAGACTAAACAGGTTAAGATGATTAAATTTTCTTAAACCTACAGCTAAGCCTAATCAAAGCCATTTGTGCAGAGGTGTGTGTGTGTTTTCCTTTGCTGGAAGGTTGATTGGCAGTTTCAAATAGATGAATATGACTTCTGGGGGAACAGAGTTAAAATAAGGCATTTTCCACAACTTGTAGACATTATCAGAGGCCACTGCCACTTCTCGGTCTGGGCTGGAACTATTGTTTTCCCTGAGAAACCTCTAATGATGAAAATAAAATTCAGAGGATCTATGTTTCATCCTCTCCCTTCCTACTCCTCCCACCCCAACTTGTGTTCTTTTATAATTAGAGCTGTGTTGAACGGATAGGAAAGAGCCACAGCTTCCAGGAATTTGAGGGCGAAGGAACCTCTCACACAGCCTGCATGCATTATCTTGGGCAGGGCCTTTCCCCCCTCTGAACCATGGCTGCCCTGTCTGTGCAATGGGAGGCTGGCCCCAGGGATCTCTTGTATATCACTCCTGGTCAGTAGAATAGAGGCAAAGCAAATGGGGCAAAGCAGGAATCAAGCTCCTTATGCGTGATGTTCTTTGTCACACTGAGCTCTCAAGAGGACTTGCTGATTATGATTAGGTCACATAACCTACCTGGATACTGAAGAAAGTGCACATAGGAGAAGGGAGGATGAAACTCCTGACCAAGAAAATACTGCCTGGCTGTTCTGCCCTCTGATAACACCAGATGTCAAAATGCTGACCACCCCACCCACCTATTGGGAATGCATTTGTAGGCTCTTACAGACACCTGCTCACTGCACAGTATAGCTCCCTAGTGATGGCTATGCACTCTCTGGATCTTTGACCCCTTTGTCAGCACCCTCCTCAGAGGGTGATCCTCCTCAGAGCCTCTTATAGCTCAGGTTCCTCTTCCCAGTAGGCAGGTCCTATCAAGATGGCTTGAGCCCTAGTCTGTCCACATGACAGGAAAAGCTCATGTGAGGCTGCTCTACAGCCACTGCCCTTGCCCCTCCCCCTGCCACCAGGGGCCACTCCAGCCAGCCCTCCAAGTCCCTAGAAAGAAGCAGGCAGCAATCTGCATGTTTGCAATCACTGCCAAACTCCAGGTGATATATGCTATAACCATTCTCAGTGTCCTTCCTTCTACTCCATGCAGCAAGACAGCCTATGAGTTTCTGAAGCTCAGCAAATATCATGGCAAGGGGTAGTGCTAGACTCCTCTTCTGACAGCCCACTTCCAATCACCGCAAGTACTTCTGAGGTCCTATTAATCTGTTTGGGGGAAGCATTTCTTTCTTCCCCATGGAGTAGAGGATATGGGAGGACACAAGACACCTGAATTCCGTTCAAATCTCTATTTTCTTTTATGTAGGCTGGAAATAGATGATAAGGGTGAGTAGTCACTGGACCATTTCTGCTACCTTTTAGTAATCTGCATAGATGCGGCTGGTATCTTACTTTGTAATTTTTTTTTTTTTTTTAGTTTTGGGGCTTCAGCCAATATCCTAAAATATCAATATGGGGTTACACAGTTTTTAGGGTCTTTCCCAGGACTTTCTCCTAGAAAAAGAAGGGCAAACTAAACCCAAAGCAAGCAGAAGAAAGGAAATAAATACCAGAGTAGAAATAAATGAAATAAAGACTAGAAAAACAATATAGACGGGGCGCCTGGGTGGCTCAGTCAGTTAGGCGTTCGACTTCAGCTCAGGTCACGATCTCACAGTCTGTGAGTTCGAGCCCCGTGTCGGGCTCTGTGCTGACAGCTCAGAGCCTGGAGCCTGCTTCAGATTCTGTGTCTCCCTCTCTCTCTGCCCATCCCCTGCTCATGCTCTGTCTCTCTCTGTCTCAAAAATAAATGAAAATATCAAAAAAAAAAAAAAAAAGAAAAACAATAGAGAAAATCAACAAAACCACAAGTCATTCTTTGAAAAGATCAACAAAATTGACAAAATTGGAGCTAGACTGGCCAAAATGAAAAGAGAGAAGGCTCAAATGACTAAAATCAGAAATGAGAGAGAAGACATCACTATCAACCATATAGAACAAAAAGGGTTACAGAAAGGTCCCATTTTCCTGGACTTCACTTTGCTGAGCTTCATCGACATTGTGTTTTGCAACAAACTGAAGATTTGGAAATCCTGCACTAAGCATCCATAGGCACCATTTTTTCCAACAGCATTGGCTCACTTTGTGTCTCTGTGTCACATTTTGGTAATCCTTGCTATATTTAAAAATGTTTCATGACGGTTATATTTGTTATGATGACTTATGATCAGTGATTAAACTTGCTGAAACCTCAGATGATGGTTAGCATTTTTTAGTAATAAAGCATTTTTTTAATTAAGGTCTGTACATTGGTTTTTGAGACATAATGCTATTGCTCACTTAATGTATAGTGTAAACATAACTTTTATATGCCCTGGGAAACCAAAAAATTCACTTCGCTCACTTTATTGTGATATTCACGTTAGTGCAGTAGTCTGGAACAAAACTCACACTATCTCCCAGGTAAGCCTGTAAAAGGGAATACTTCAAACAACCATATGCCAACAAGTTAAATAATTTAGCTGAAATGGACAAATTCCTACAAAGATAAAAACTATCTAAACTGGCTCAAGAAGAAATAGAAAATCTAAATAGACCTATAACAAGACAGGATAATTAGTAACTTTAAAACTTCCCACAAAGACTGGGGCGCCTGGGTGGCGCAGTCGGTTAAGCGTCCGACTTCAGCCAGGTCACGATCTCGCGGTCCGTGAGTTCGAGCCCCGCGTCAGGCTCTGGGCTGATGGCTCGGAGCCTGGAGCCTGTTTCCGATTCTGTGTCTCCCTCTCTCTCTGCCCCTCCCCCGTTCATGCTATGTCTCTCTCTGTCCAAAAATAAATAAAAAACGTTGAAAAATAAAAAAATAAAAAAAATAAAAAAAATAAAAAAAAAAAAAAAAAAAAACTTCCCACAAAGAAAAGCCCAGGCTCAGAGATTTCACTGAATTATATCAAAACACTTAAAGAAAAATTAATACTAAAACATCATAAACTCTCCTAAACAATAGAAGAGAACACTTCCCAACTCATTATGTGAGACTAGAATTACCTTGATACTAAAACCAAAGACATCACAAGAAAGCTAAAGATCAATGATCTTTATGAATGTACATGCAAAAATCCTCAACAAAATACCAGCAAACTGAATTAAGCAAAATAGAAAAAGAATTATACTGTGATCAAGTGATATTTATCCCAGGAAGGCAAGATTGGTTTAACACCTGAAAATCAATGTAATACATCATACTAATATAAAAAGGACCAAAAAAAGGAAAAAAGACACCCACATGATCATCTCAACAGACACAGAGAAAGCATCTGTCAAACTCAAAAGAGAGGAGACAGAAAAAGGTGCCCCGGACAGAGGAAACAAATTAACCAAAGTTATAAGGGAAGAAGTTTTATTTGGGGGACGAACAGGGAGTAAAGAAGATATTTTCAGAAGGAGATGAGGGAGGGGTTCAATCTATGGAGAGCCTTGAATGCCAGTTTAAGGGATCAAAGGGGAGCCATATGAGGTTTGAGTAGAGCTCTGACATAATGAAAATTGCATTCTAGGAAGCTAATCTGGACCAAATTATCCAGTGATGAATTTATATACACCAATGTGACTCTAAGGTACAGATAACAATAACCAAAATTTCCTGGAGGGTGACTTGGAATCTAATTTACTCCCACAGTAGATACATGCTTTGCAGATGGAAGTATACATAGGTTTTGAGGCTCTCTTCAAGAAAAAGAAAATAGGTGCGTCTGGGCAGCTTAGTCAGTTAAGCTTCTGACCTCAGCTCAAGTCATGATCTCCTGGTTCATGAGTTTGAGCCCCGCATCAGGCTCTCTCCTGTCAGCACAGAGCCCCCTTCAGATCCTTTGCCCCCACCACACACACACATCTCTGCCCCTCTTCCGCTTGTTCTCTCTCTCTTTCTCTCTCTCTCTCTCTCTCAAAAATAAATAAACTTAAAAAAAATTTTAAAGAAAAGAAAATTACAAATCAAAATGAAGTACAAAAATAATATATATTTCAAATGAAAAAAATATTACTACAAATTACAACGTGCCCATGGCTACTCCAAACCATGCAATACAAGGAATAGAAAGAAGAATCTTAACCAATGGAGTTATCATATCTGACTTTTGCAAACTGTACAAAAACATATGCCCAGGTGAACAACTGCACGGGCCCTGGAAGGATCCCTACAAATGAGCAGCCCTAAAGTTTGACCCTCCTTTGCCTCGTGGTGAATCTGTCCACAAGTATGCTGGAGCCAGTGTGTATGGGCTCATGAAAAACCATCATTCACACCTCTTCTCAACTTAATGTTCAGTGATGTCATGTTGGTAGATCAGCCATGGTGGGAACACTTGGGACGACAGAAATCATCAAAGACTATATAGTAGGACTTTTCCCAACCTTAGAAAGCTGGTTGTTAACCATTTGTCAGTAGAACACTGAATTTGCTCCTATTTATGGCTAACGTGTAAATCCAGTTCAGGTCCTTGGCAGAAAGTCCCTGTCATTGGCTATCACAGCTGGACTATTCAGAGGCCAAACTCATTAGCCTCAGTATCAAATCAGGAAAGGTCTAAGGCAGCGGGCTCAGTCTTCCATTTGTGCACTGACCACTCTCACCTTCTCTGTCCTTCACCGACCAAAACCCCCAAAGGAGCCCTGTAAGTGGTGCCATGCAGGTGAGACGAGGACATTTCAGATAAGGATCAGGGGTGACCCTTTTCCAGGCCTAGTAAGGGCAAGGAGACAGGGTCACAGGGGAGGGAGACTCTCTAAGCTACGAGCCTTGAAGTCCTCCAGGATAACAACCCTAAAGATAAAACCAGGCCCTGAGCCATCTCAGTGCCCCACTGGCTCCCTGCATGAGGTGACCTGAGTCTCCTGGATTAGGTGACATTTCCAGCCTTCAGCACTCTCAAGGCAGTGAGGCCCTATCTCCTCCCCCATGTCCACATCTCTCATTTCCCCTCATTTCACCTCCAGTTCTAAGGAGCCCCTCATTCCAATATGATGAGCTAAGAGGAGCCCACGTTCTTCTCCCTGTGCTCTCCAGAATTCATAGGCCTTAACCCTCTCCTTACTCTCCCTTCCTACTCCACAGTGAGGCTGCCTCAGGTTTTAGTGGGCCTCCAGCCTACCAGCCTTCTCCACCCATTCTCTGGACCTGCAGGCCCATTTCACAAACAGAGAAACTGGGGTTCAGAAATCAGAGTCACACTGAGGCCTGCCTGACTCTAATGTCCACATCCTTTTCATTCTATTACATTGCCTCTTGAATCAGTGTGGGTTATGTCACCCACCAGCAGGGAGCCAGTTCCTAGGAAGAATGCATTCCAATCCCCCACAGAGGGTCCAGAATGCAAAGAATTCCCCAGGTGGTTGTCCCCAGCTTTAGGGCTGTGGGTTGAACACACAAGAGAGCAGACATGATAAACACAAGGATCAGAAGGCATTAGATGGGGATAGGGCAGTGTCCCAGGGTTATGGCCTGAGGACATAAGTGAATGGTACTCAGTGGGCCATACCTGGCTCCTGCCCATCTCTAGGAATGCTCATGTCTAGGTGTGTGCAGCATCCATTAGCCAGGGTCATAACTGCTTGTGACACAAGCATAACCTGCCCAGGCTTTATGTGAGCACCCTTTGGAAATAAGCACTGACACCAGCAATGATTGAGGGATGGCACTTTGAGCCAAAAGATGTATGGTTGAATCTTGGCTCTGGTACTAACTAGACATGGGACCACATGTCTAACCTCTCTGAAGCTCAGTTGCACTCCCTGTAAAATGGAGGCAATAAAAGTACCCACCGTATGGGGGATCAGGGGGATTAAGAGAGATAATGCATGTAAAGTGTTTAGTGCCTAGCATGATATATGGTAAGAACCATATATCATGGTTATTGTTGCTAAGATTGCACTATACCTGACAAATGTTTGCTGACTGAATGAATGGCAGTCCTTGCCCAAAGTCATCCAGCAAACCAGAGATGAGAGGCCAGTTCACTCAGGGGAGGAAGCGTAGTCTAATGGTTAGGCACATATACTTTGAGGTCATAGCACACCGGTTCAAAATCCGAGCTCAGCCTAGACAAATTACTGAACCCATCTGTGCACCAGTTTCCTCATCTGTAAAATGGAGACAGTAATAGTATCTAATTAATTAGATAAATAGGTATAGATAGGTATAAAGGATATATATTTTTAAAGGATTAAACTAATATTTGTAAAGAACTGAAAAAAACCAGTGCCTGGCACATTTTTTGCCATATCCAGGTGTCAGCCTATGGCTGTTGGCCAATAGGAGGACACTGGGCCCCAAGACTAAATTATTCCCTCCAGGAGCTTTTGCCCCAGGCACATAGCCCCATACGGAAGGTCTCCCACAGCTGCCAGACCTCTGTCATCTGTACCACTGGCCCCACCACTCACCCTGCTCAGATTTCCAATTATTTGTCCTGTTTTGAATTCAAGTGGGATATTAGCAGTGAGTCTGGCTTTATTAATGGCGGTGTCTTTAGTGTTATCGACTTTCTCACTCACTCCTCACTCTCACTCCAAGAAGCTCTGTTTCCTTTAATTAAGCCCCATGCTAAGTGCTGAGCAGGTGACGTGAGTCTGGAAAGGCCTTTGTTCTGGGACTTAGGCGCTTTCTCATGGACTGGATGTTGGAGAGACAGTGCATTGCTGCCTTTGAAGTCTGACATCCATCCCCACAACCAGAGAAGCGGGACAGTGTGGGGAGCCAGGCCCGAGTGGCAGAAACCTGGATCTCTCCCCGGTCTGTCTCCCTTATACCTATGAAGTGGGGGTCGGGTGCATGAGAGCATCTCCAAGCACTGTGACATCAGCCTCTACTGAGGATTGGATGTATTAGGCCAGCAGAGGGGAGGTTCCATTCTGCAGACTCAGTGGTGGGGTAACAAAAGCCACAGGTACCCCAAAGGGAGCAAGGCACAGAGAAAGCAGCCCAAACTTTGCATTACAGAGCATAGTTTGAATCCTGGCCCTGTTGTGCCTTGGCAAGTTACTTAAGCCTCAACTGCCTCCTCTGTAAAATGGGGCGAGAGGGGAACCTACCTCTCAGGAAATGACAGACCTTGAATGCCAATGCTGCTATTAGGATCTCACTGCACAAAAAGGTTGCTGTTTGAAGGATAATTCTTCCCAGCCTCCAAGTCCTGCTTGGCCTTCACTACCTCAGTATGCCTTTCTGATCGCCAACACTGAATTAAGCCCAATCTTCTCGGCACGTGTTTCTACATATTGTCATGGACAGATGCACACACACATCCCAGCATGCGTCCCACACTATGAAAGGATGGTGGTCAGCTATGGCCTGCTGCTTATTCTATTTTTGGCAGCTGAGTAGAGAGGGAGGTAGGCTCAGTAAATAGCAGGCACTTAGTGACTGGAACAGCTGAGTTCAGTTCAATTTACTTCATAGTAATGGTAACACCATCATTGCCAAGTAGACCCAGGCGAGACAGGCCTGCACTTAGTTCTCTAAGCTTTTCTAAGCACCATCAGAAAAGTGAGAGCCAAGGAAGGTGGTTCACTGTTAAGTGAGGACACGGAACGTTGTGTGTCAGTCCCCAGCATAGTAGCCACCACATGGAAATACGCAGCAAATGTCACAGAATTGTTGATGGCCACAGAGGCCTTGGATAGTGATTGCCATGACGAACGTGACTGGCTCATCCAGACAAGTATTGGCACGTGCCTCCCTGCCTCACCATGTGGTTGGAAAGCCCCATACCCTTCTGCTGGCCCCCAATGCCCACACACGTCCCAAGACAACCACTACATTCTTCTGCATCATCTCCCAGCTGAGGGGGCTGCTATGGAGTGGGCTGGAAGAGAGACAACCAGGAGACCTCTGTCCAGTGCTAAATGGAAGTTTAGGGGCCTATGTTCCAGAGGTCTGGGGTGAGGAGCCTCATCCCAGGCACTGCCACCAATTTTACAATTAAACCTCTGCCCCTCCCTCATGGGGCCTTCTCACTTCCCTATGAAGCCCTACCCACCCTCCCAATGTCTCCTCGGCTCTCTCATCAGGATGCTCCCAGAGCCCTGTAGCTGGGGTGATTCTCCACAGCACACAGGGCACTTCCTCCTCACTGCCCCTGGCTGCAGCTGGCCACTGCTTCTCTTACCTCCCCTCCAAGACTGTGGGCTCCTCCGGGCTGGGCCTGCTCTAATTCTTCTCTGTGTCCCCAGTACCTAAAGGAAGAGCCAACACGGAGCAGGCAGTCAGGACAAGTCTGGCAACCCGGCTTCAGTCACAGAATTATGTGATTTTGATTTTGATAGTCTCTACATTTCACTCAGTTTTGGAAGAACCTAAGCATCACTCCTGGACACTAGTCCTGTGCCTTCTGTACACATCACTTCTGGACACTAGTCCTGTACAAGTCAGAACTAGTGGCCTCTGTGTGAAAGACCGAAGCCCACTCAAACTGGTTTAAACAGACGAGAGCCGGTAAAGTATTGGATTCAAGTACAAGTGAATCACCCACGTCTGGATTCAGGTGCTTGACCACGGACCTAGGAATTGCTCTACATTCCACTTCCCATGAACTTGCGTCACATTCACAGTCGCTTCCCCCAAGAAGTAACCAAATGGCCACCAGGAGCTGCACTCTGAGTCTCCCGGTTTAGCAATCCCAGAGCACAGACGTGCCTCTCTCCCGGTAGCTCCAGCAGCCTTCCCAAGGCGGTTTCTCATTGGCCTGGCATGAATCACGTGCCCAACTCTGACCACATTACTGCAGACAAGAGGAGTGGTGCTCTGATTGGCCAGCTCTGGGTCACGTGCCCACAGGCGCATAGGGTGAGAGGAGTCTAGTCAGCACTGCCCACAACACGTGGAGTGAGACTGGGATGGGGGTTGGGCAGAGTGGATACCTTGCCCAAGGGAAATCATCATCCTCTTTCCAAAAGGAGGAGAATCGACACTGGCAAAAGAGAATCAGGCAAAACCAATTAATACTCACTGCAGCACTTTCATTAAATAAGGAAAGAAATGCAACAAGTCCAGATTGCAAAGGAACGTCTAAAAGCCTTCAGGAGACAGCACACCAAGCAAAAACAATCCAAGCTAGTGAATATGTAAATAAGAACCAGCTCTATCTCGCTGAAGCTCGACTGGGTGTCTCAGACTGTCAGAGCTGTAGGAGGTGAAAAGAGAGCAGGCTGGAGCAGTCCGGAAGGCTTCCCGGAGGGGTAGGTGAGGTTTGAAAGGCTGGCAGGCTCAAGAAAAACGAAGGATGTGTTTTGGGGCTTCTATGCTCAGGCATCAGGGAAATGGTGCTGGTCTTGGACGTCATACCGGGGCACAGAGCTGTCACAGAACCATGGTAGGGGTGGGAAGGGAGGTGAAGGGTAGGAGAGCCTCGCCCTTCCCAAGAGCTAGGCTCCACCCACAGGACCCGAGCCAACAAGATCAAAATCTAATTTACTCATTAGGCGTGTTTCTTCTGTACAAATCAAATCATGGGCTATTTTTCCACATCGTAAATATTGTTTTAAACTCTTGCTCATAGGCAATTAGATTACAAGCATCGCCTGGTGAGCTATACGCCAGCGCATTTGGCGGGCCTCTGGCAGCGCGTTTTGCTAGCAGTTTCCTTTTGAAATGTTTCCCAATGATTTTTAAGGGTCTTTGAAATCTTCTCCCTAGTGATGCGTGAGGGCCCTTGTCTGTGGCCATTAATCTCCATAACAGCCCAAGAGAGGCTCAGGCTCATCTGTGTTCATTTCCAAACGGCCTAGCTGAGCTCCACACCACTCCCCATTTCTCCCGGTTGCTCTTCACCAGTTAGCTACGCTCCCCTCCCCACCGCCTTGTGGGGAGGTCTTTTTTATTAATTAAAGACCCAGGAAAGCATACTGTTTAAGCACCAGCCATTTTGGGATTTATATTTCAGTGCCAAGTTCTTCACTCCTTTTGAGCAAGTTATTCTATCTGTCCTCCATGGGCCTCAGTTTTGAGACCTGTAGAATGGGGTTGATTCTTGCCTCACTAGAGTGGCCCCCTATTCTCTCTGCTGGCCTTTCTGGGCCCTCCTGAGCTCCCACAGCTAACTAGAAAGACTTGTATTCTTGCTTCTCTCCAAAATGCTCCCTTCCCTTTCAGAGCAGACCCTAGCCCCTTCATATGCCCTCTCTGGCTCACATTAGGCCCTACCCAGAGGTGATAGCCCTCTCCTTGACACCCACATAATCCCAATCTGATCTGGCTGGGCACCAGGGACACCTCCTCCAGGACATGTTTCTGTGCCTTGGCCCTCGGTTACCTATATCCTTTGTGGACATCTATCCTATGAGACACAGTTTAGTCTCTGATAATAACAACAATAACTATAACCACCTTTTACTGAGCACCTACTATGTGCCATTCTCTATGGTAGAGGCTATATGTGCTATTTCTTTCAGTCCTCCCAACAATCTTACACTGTAAGTGTTACTATTCCTATCTAACAGATGAGGAAACTAGGCTCAGAGAGGTAACGTGACACATCAAGTTCACACAGCTTGTAATGGCTAGGCCAGAATTTAAAGAAGGATCTTGTACTGACCTTTTGCTGTGTCAGGAAGGGGCTGGACCTCTTTGAATACCCACAACCGTCCATGAAGCAGGTAGTGCTATCCCCATTTCAGAGAAGAGAAAATAAAGGACCAGAGAAGTGGCATCTCCATCCACAGTTTCTTAGCTGACCCATGGAGTAAGAGTTTAAGTCAGCTGCTGACTTCACAGACCTACTCCTCCCACCCTTCACCCCACCCACACACAGCTCCAGAAGTGTAGTTGCCTTGTCCCCAGACTAGGGGACAGCCCCACTTCCCAAGGGTCCCAAGGGACCAGCCCACCTTCCCAGAGACAGTGTACCTGCTCGGAGCCATGTGAAGGACAAAGGTTAGAAGCCCATACTCATGGAGAAGGGTCCAGAGTGCATGACAAAATACAAAATCTCTTCCAGTGGGCTTTTCATTCCTTCCTTTCTTCCACAACTATTTATGGAGCAGCACTCTGCACAAGGGGGTACCTGGCTCTGTGTCCTTCCAGGAAAATGTCACTGCCTGTGTCCCAGCCAAGAGCGTTCTGGGGAAGGGCTCCCAGGGTTGCTGGCTGTCCCGGGGAAGGTGTGTTGAGAAGCAGCAGTTGGGCACTGACACCCTGGAGTCTGTGCACCAGTGGGCAGGGCTGGGAACAGAGTCCTGACCTGGGGCTCCCCAACCCCTAAGCTGAATGGAGGGAGACAGACCTGGATTCCCACAGTAATATCTGTCCCCAGAAAATGATGCCAGCCCTGCCCTAAAAGGGAGGGTGGACTGGCCTTTTGGGGACTCCACGGAGTTGTGAAGGCAATAAAAGGGCTCCCTACCCACTCTCCCAGGCCTGGTGGGGCTTCTCTGTGAGCCTGGGGTGCTGAGATGGCCTCCTCGAAACACAGGCAGCTTCTTCCCAAGGGTCTGATTCTGACCACCCTGTTTTTTCCTCCCTGCAGTTGTTTTTGCTGAGCGGGGCTTTGACCTCCATCAAAGGGCACTGTGTGAGGCCTCCACATGAAACTTCCTTTTGTCATTGTTAAGGGATCTTGTTGCTGACACCATCATCCAACATGTCACAGCTCATCCTCACGACACTGACTTCCAAAAGTCCTCTCAGTCTCAACACCAGGAATACTCAAGTTTTTAATGTGGTGGACGTTATGAATCCTACATCTGATCAATTTCCCTTTTTGCCTTGGTTGCTAAGAAACCCAATCAGTATTCATTTCTCTCAGCAACACAAGGTATAGGACCTTGTGTTACAGGCGTTATTTTCTGTTCCTTGTTGAATTTTCCCTTAGCCCAAATTTCCTCAATGCATTTTTATTAAATTCTTTTGGGTTAAATATATTTCAATACAAACCTCAAATCTAACACTTTGCTGCTGTGTGACCTGCAGAAAGTTAAGTAACCTTTCTGAAATTCTGCTTCTTGACTGCTAAAGTGAGGAGAGGGACACACATACCTCCATAGAACTGGTGTAAGGGTTAAATAAGAAATTGTGGCCTAAACACTTGGCATAATGCCTAGAACACAGTTACCACTCATAATCATTAGCTATTATTACTTTTATTATGGAGACAAAAATAAGCAAAATTAAGTAAAGAAACAGTCACTGGCTTGGGAAGAATTCTTTTATGTTCTCCTTGGTCACAAGTGAAGATCAGGAGCTGAGAGTGGTTAGAGTTTAGCCCATACTCCAATCACTGGTCTGCCCAGCTGGCCTCTGCTCGTCCACATGCCTTCACTGTGTGTCTCACATATCGTCTTTCTGAAGGAACCTAGAGCGCCCTAGAGCACTGATAGGATGGAGTTGGGGCTGGCTCTGCTCCTCCTCTCCAATGTTCTCCAAGATTTGAACCCTCTGTGGTAGTGGCTGGGCAATCTGTTGGGGGTGGCGATCTTATGAGAAAATCATCTAGGGAGAGAAACAGGTCTGTGGAGGAGATAGGGGCATCCTACAGCTTCTCGCTCCATTTCTCTCCTGTTAGAATCACAAAAGCTGGAAGGTTTTGCTTGAAATGCATCTGACCCAGCCACCTTAATTTGCCCAGAGAGGCCCAGAGAGGGAGAGGGATTATACTGTAGTCACACATCAATGTATGGGGCTTCCTTGCCTGCTCCATGACCCCAGCCAAGACTACTCTCCTAAATTCCAGACCCATCTCCAACTGCCCACATGACACCTCCAGTCTGAGGTCTGATGGGTGCCTCACATCCAAAATCAAAATCCTGATTTCTCCCCAAACCCATGCCTGCATGGGTTTCTTCATGGGTCTTTCTCCTGCCCTCTGGTTATATGTGAACTCCACTTTTCCAGTTGCTAAAATTGAAAATTTCAACATCATCCTTAACTATCTCTCTCCCTCTACTTTTCAATATCTCTCTTTCTCTCTTGCTCTTTCCTTGCCCCTCACTACCTCCACCACCACATTTGATCTATCACCAAATCCTATCACCTAGATTTTCACCACTTGTCACCCCCTGGCCCAGACCACCATCTTCCCTTGCCTGGGGGGTCTCTTTACTGGTCCTCCTACTTTTGCCCTGGGCCCCTAAGTCTATCCTGAACATGGGAACCAGAATGTAAACATAAGCAGCCCTCCGGTGGCTTCCAGTTTTGCTCAGGGTAACAGCAAAGTCCTCCCTATGACCCACAGACTTTCCATGACTTGCTTCCTCTATCCCCCACTTCTCTGACCTCATCTCTTACCCTTCTCCCCCTCACCCACTCCACTCTAGCCAAATCTGCCCTTCTTCATGCTCCCCCACACTGGGCCTTTGCACTGGCTGTTTGCCCAACAAATGTTCTTCCCCCAACATCCACATAGTTTCCTTACTTCCTCTATGTCTTTACTCAAAACTCATCTTCACCCTCATATAGTCATATGATTTTTGACAAGGGTCCCAAGGCTACTCTATAGGAAAAGACAGTCTTTTCAACAAATGATACTGTGAAGGCCAGACATTCACATGCAAAAGAATGAAGTTGGGCCCTTACCTAACACCGTTTATGAAAATTAACTCAAAGTTGAAAAGACCTGGGCATAAGAGCTAAAATTATAGAACTCTTAGAATAAACCACAGGAGAAAAGCTTCATAAGATTAGATGGGGTGGTGACTTCTTAAATATGACACCAAAGGCACAGGTAACAAAAGGAAAAATAGATAAGCTGGACTTCATCAAAATGAAAACTTTGTGCATCAAAGGACACTATCAGCAAAGTGAAAAGACAACCACAGAATGGGAGAAAATATTTGCAAATCATATATCTGATAGAGGTTTAATATCCAGCATATATAAAGAACTCCTAAAACTCAACAACACAAAAGAAACAACTCAACTCAATAATAGGAAAAGGACTTGAACAGACAATTCTCCAAAGATATATAAATGGCCAATAAGCACAGGAAAAGATGCTCAATATCATTAATCATTAGAGAAATGCAAATAAAATCTACTCTTCACTACAAAACCTACTCCTCACTCATTAGGATGGTATGATGTGTGTATGTATAGAGAATGAAAAATAAGTGTTGACAAGAATGTGGAGCAATTGGAACCTTTGGGCATTTGCTGGTGGAAATGTAAAATGGTACAACTGCTGTGGAAAACAATATGGCAGCTCCTCAAAAAATTAAACATAGAATCACCATATGACCCAGCAATATGCACCAAAGAATTAAAAGCAGGGACTCATGGAGATATTTGTACACCCATGTTTATAGCAGCATTATTCTCAATAGCCAAAGGTGGAAACAACTGTCAGATGAATAGACAAAGAAAATGTGGTACATGCATACAATGGAATACGGGGAGTTAGTGTTTAGTGGGTACAGAGTTTCAGTATGACATGATGAAGTTCTGGAGAGAGATAGTGGTGATGGTTGCACAACAATGTGAATGTACTAAATGCCACTGAACTGTACACTGAAAAATGGTTAAAATGGTAAATTTTATGTTAAGGTATATTTTACCCCAATAAAAACAAATTTTAAAAATATACATAACTCTCTCTAAAATTTCTACTCTCCACCTACAAGATGACTCATATCTCTCTCTTTTCTTTCCTTTATTTTTTCTTCTTAGTGCTTATGACTAATACATTATTCTATTTTACTTTTTTGTTGTTTATTGCTGCCTCCCTCTCATAAAAAAAATGTCAGAATATAAGCTCCATATGGGCAGAGATTTTTGTCTGTTTGCCAATGCATCCCCAGCACCAAGACTGGTTTTGGCACCTATATAAACATCTGTTGAATGAATGGAAGGCACGGAGGGGTGTTGGAGGCCAAGAAGATGCCTCAGGCCATCTCAAGCAAATTTGCAGTTCCCTAGAGGGGCTCTGACCCTAGAAAGGGGCCAGGACCCTGGAGGTACTTCCAGGCTTCCGCTTCCCTCAGCGCC
This sequence comes from Neofelis nebulosa, assembly GCF_028018385.1. NCBI lineage: Eukaryota > Metazoa > Chordata > Mammalia > Carnivora > Felidae > Neofelis > Neofelis nebulosa. Next base: position 34,877,390 of record NC_080786.1, on the reverse strand, counting down.
CAGGGAGCTGCTCTAGTAGGTTATTAGTGTGACTGCCGGAAGGGCAAGGAGTTCATGGGAAAGGAGCTCATCAGAGCCACAAGAGAACCAGGAAGGACCCCCCTTCTCCTGAAAACACTGCCCAGTCCCCTGTGGGGAAGTGGCTGATGGGTGTGCCCCCAGCAGGGGCAACTGTCAAGCCAAGCTCTGGACCAATAAGTCAGCTACAAGCATTTATTGGGCACCCACAGTGTGTCCAGCTCCTTGCTGAAGTTATGGAGCCAGCAGGAGAATCATTCAGGTTCTAAGAGTTTTACCTGAGGATGGACACACACACATGCACACATATGCATGTACACACACCCCCATAGATAATACAGGTGAGAACTGAGTGCTGTATGAGATAGGTCATGCAGCCTGACAGTGTCTCTTCCCTTTCTCATGGGTTCTTAACCTTTTTACGCAGTCAGAGAATTCCTTTTCCTGTCCCTGCCCCACCTGTTCATACCTGATCCCAGTTAAGTACATTATGCTGGTCATACTTTAGTGTGAAGTTAACCTAAATGTTCTTTCTCCCCAAGATCTTTAACTTTCTACTGAAATTTCTTATGTCCTAAGAAGTGAATGTGAGGTTTCAAATGTGGTGCAGTCAGGGGAAAAACTATATGTGGAGAGATCTCCCAGGACCTTAAAATGGGACCCTAGAGGAGCTCTGTGTCTGGTGTAGTCCTGAGGGCCTCAGGGAAGAGGTGATCACCATGAAGTGGAGGGGGTGTGCCCAAGGAGGGGGTTCCTGTCCCAGAACAAGCTGGATGAGGTAACAGGGTACAGGGGAGTGGGGAGGAGATTGTGAACCCAGCTGACTAAAGCCAAGATACAAAGGGAAGAGGACATTTTTTCATTCTGATGACCCAGGATCCATGCCTGATTGATGGATATTCATGGAGCTTCCTTGTACCATGCCCTGGGCTAGGTGCTGGGGCCACCATCAAATATTGTCCTCATCCTGGCAGAGTCCCACAGCCCGGGCATGGAGGCCATTACATAAAAGAGAGGCTTGAGGGGGTAGGAAAGCCCAGAGATGGGCTCCTTGCTCAGACTCCAGGATCAGGAATGACTTCCAGGAGGGGACACCATCCAGGCTGGGTCCTGAAAGTTTAATGACAGTTCAGCAGGTGTAGAGGAAAAGGAAGAGATTTACAGCTCAGGAGATGGCATGTCCAGAGGCTTCACAAGCACTTCAGGAGTAGTGAATGCTTGGTGGCTGAATGTCCAGCAGCTAGGAGCAAGGAGAATGTTGAGATTAAAGACGTCAGTGGGGACTAGATCCTGGGGGACCTTGGGTGTCACACTGAAGATTTGAGCTTTCTCTTTGAGTCCAGAGTTTTAGGCTGGAGTGTACTAAGTTCAGATCTGGGACTTGGAAGGTTTTTTCCTACTGCCCTGGGGAGACTGGATGGAGGTGGGGGTGGGGGGCAGCTAGAGCTGATGGAATCAGTTGGGAGTCACAGAGGAATCTGGAGGATAAATGAGGGTGGCACCAGAACTTGGAGATTAGCCAAGGAGAACCTAGCTGTGGGGAAGTGAGGGTGAGGGACTCTCAAGAACAAGCCTGAAGCTGGAGCTTGGGAAGCTGGGCAAGAATGTCCCAGTCTCTTTGTCTGAGGTGGGGAGGAAATGATACCAATTATTGTGAAGTATTGAGGTGAGATGTCTTTTGGGCATGCAGGTGGAGACCTGTGAAGTACTGAGCTCAGAGGGGAAGTCTGAGCTGAAATACAGCCACTCACACACAGAGGGTAATAGGACCAGGGATGTGATCACACAGAGAAGGCAGAGCAAAGAGAATAGAGCTCAGGGAGCATCCCCAGGGAACCTCAGTACTGGAGATTGGTCAGAGAGAGATAATACTCCAAAGCTGATGAACAAAAACCAGTTCTGGGTGTGAGAGGCTGCATAGCCACCTGCAGGTTGGTCATTCAGTCACTCAACAAATGCATGTCTTGTGATTGGAAGGAGTGATGCTGAAGAGAGAGGCTAAGAATTGTTTCCCCACTTAGGGAGCTTGGTCACCCATGCAGCCTCCCTTGGTCAGAGCTCTCTCCAAGCCCAGCAGGAATGGAGTCCTCATAGTCCTTCTGTCCTTGATCCCCAGACCCTTTGTCCTATTTGTGTGGGGAGGTAGCATGCGTTCTGGAGTTAGACTGCATGGACCTGAATCTCATCTCAGCCTCTTACAAGCTCTACGACCACTGGCAATTTGCTTAACTTCTCTAAGCCCTAACAGTCCCATCTATGAAATGGGGACAACTACCTCTCAGCGTTGTTTAGAAGATCTAGGATTATGTGTGTAAAATGCACCTGGGTGAGTACCTGGTTTCACATCCATTATTCATTCTTTGAATAAGCATCCACTAAGTGTCTTCTGTTTCCAGACAGTGGGTGAAGCCTGGGAATACAAAGACGAATCTGCAGAATTCCTTGTCTCAAGGAACTAACAGTCCAGTGAAGGAAACAGCAAATAACAGACATGGCTGCAGTGAGGTTAGTGCCCTGGAGCTGAAGTTGGGAGTGGAGGTAGAAGGGCTCTAGGCTCCTGAGGGTTGATGGGGGTGGGAGGGAGAGGAGGGTGGGTGATGGGTATTGAGGAGGGCACCTTTTGGGATGAGCACTGGGTGTTGTATGGAAACCAATTTGACAATAAATTTCATATATTGAAAAATAAATAAATAAAAAATAAAAGTAAAATAAATAAATAAATTAAAAAAATAAAAAGTAAAAAAAAAGTAAAAAAAAAAAAAAAGGCTCTAGGCTCACTCCAGCTCTGCTCTTGCTTGCTTGCTGTGTGACCATGAACAATAACTTAGCCTCTCTGAGCTCCAGGCTCATCTGTACCTCCCAGGTGGTACGCACCATGAGGAGATTCATAGGAAGGAGAGATGGTTAAAGTTTCCGAAACTCAGGATATTTTTTTTTCCACGATTTCTGGGAACTTTGAAGAGAAGCTGGAATAGAGGTGGGAGGTAACAGAAACAATTGCAAAGACAGAAATTAGCCAACAAGAGAACAAGCCAGGGATCATTGCCCTCTGGCTCCCACGGCCTTCGTCCCCAGTTCTATCGACATGAAGGGGAGCTGTTGAGGACTTCCCAAACCAAAAGGGAAAACAAGTGCATTCTTGAGATTAGCTGAGAAACGAGAGCCAGGAGAGCCTCACGTTCCCATGGACCCCGCCTGGGCTGTCCATAGGAGAGGGGCTGGGGCAGCAGCAGACAGAAGGAGGCCAGGGGGTGGTGCAAACGCCACACTTTGTGAGAGGGTACCCCGGCACCCATTCTGGCCCCAGGGGCCACTCTTTGGGTTTCTGCTCTGTTCCCACGGCGCAGGTCTCCATGCTCCACTAGACTCAGCAAACACTTGCTGATAGCTAGACTCCCTCAGCCACCAAACATCTGTCAAGACCTACCAGGAATCAGAGGCTGCATCAGGCTTTGGTGGGGTAGGGAGGACACAAAAATAAGGACCAGAAGCCACAGTCTTTGTGTTCCCTGAGGACCCTCTGTCTGTGTAGGGGGGTGGGAAGGACCAATAATGTGGACTGTGCTGGCAAGGGTTCAAAGACCTGGGGTCAGAAAGAGCCCTGAGACTTGTGTCCCAGCAGAGGTGGCCACAGAGTAAAACCCTGGAACCCATATAATGAGATAGTTGTTTGTCAAGATGGATAGTCAATGGCCCACTGCTGACCTTTGGGTCTCTGAAGACTAGGCCAGGGCAGTCCCAACAATTGTTATCTCTGGCCATATCTCCCCACCTGCCTGGGTGGTGGGAAGAGGGCTAAAGTGGGGGGTTTTGACCCAGGCTCCTCTCACCTGTCCACTAACTCCATCAGTGCCCCAACTCTGTGGAAATGTCAGGACTGTCATATTTCTTCTCCCATAAGAACGGTTAAAGACTTCCTCAGCTTCCCTCTCAGGATTCTATGTCTGAAGAGGGCAGACCCTTCCCTCTTCAGACCAGGCCAGAAGGAAAGGCCAGAAGGTCCCAAGGCCCAGGGTTGTTCCCAAGTTTGCCCTATAACCTCAGGCTGGTCCCTGTTATCTCTTCTCCTCCCTTTCCTGCACGCCAGGCCACTACCTACTTACTCTCCTGAGCTGAGAGGACCCCTTAGAAGACCAGAAGAGATATGGAGCAGAATCATCCCTGAATGACTGGACAGGGGACAGACAACAACAGACCAAGGGGCAGGCTGGGCTCTGTGGAGTTGCCCTGCTGCCTCTAGAAACATCTTTGTGCCCCGAGGAGGGTGAGGTTGGGCAGCCTGAACTGCTTGCAACAACAACAAGAATAGTCATCTAGCAAGGAAGCAACAGAGGAACCAAAGGCATGTGTCTCCACCTTGGCTATGGTGAAACCATCAGCAAATGAACTGAGAGACATTTACCTTTACCTCTTGTGGGCAGGTAGCCAGGCTTTTGAGTGCTGAAATTGCTCTCCTAGGAGGGTTTCAGAGTTGTGTGGTAGGAAAAATAAAGAGACTGAAGTTGCCTCGAGTCAGGTTTCTACAGGTCTACATTTATGGAGACAGTCAAGGGAAGGGAGGAGGAGGGGAAAAGGAGCAAGAGGAGGAGAGGTAGAAGGGGAGAAGAGGGAAGGGAGAGGAAGGGAGGAAAGGAAGAAGAAGAAGAGCAGGAGGAGAGGGAAGAGAAAGAGGGGAGAGAAGGAGAGATCCTGAGACTGAGAGGTCAGTGTTCTATGTGTGGGTGGGAGGACTCGCGTCTGCTGGTGCACAAAGTCCTGAAAGTGACAAGCTACCCATGGCCATAAGGTGGTCCAGACTTTGAGTTCTAAGTCCTGTATCCTTGCCAACCACAGAGAAGGTCCCTGTGGCCAAGCCCGCTGTGGAGGGATGGGAGGCAGGTGATAGAGTCAGCAGAGCTGCTGCCTTTTAACAGACCTAGCAGGTCTTGCAGAGGTGTTCTGGACAGCTGTCATGGGGACTGTGGACAAGAGGCCTTGCAGCCAAGAACATCTAGGGCTGTCAGAGCCCTGAGGTCCTGCTCCTCTCAGAGGAGGAAGAAGGAGCCTCAACTCACAAAAAGTGACCTTTCTTGGGCCTCAAGTTTTATAGATCAATTCACAGCTGTTTAACACTTAATGGTTACTGGGTTGCTGTTCTGTGCAACTTCTATCTTCTTGATATTTAATAAAATATATAACAATAAATACAATAAAAAATAAATTAATTTTTAAAATAATAACATAAATAGCCTATAGATATTGTATCAAGATGGCACAATTGACTGAACACGTGTCTGCCTGTCTTTTCACAAATCGTTAAAAATGATACACACACACACACACACACATACACACACACACACACACCAGAGCAGTGGAGAACAAGAAGTGGTTCTAGGTATGACAAGAAAATAAAAACAAAATTGTTGAAAGGCAAAACACAGATGGGATTGGACCAGTGGAGTGAACATGAATCCAAGACCTTCAGTTGGGGACCACTGCGAAATATGGTACAACTCCCAGAGTGCTCCAAGCTCACAGGTAGCTGGGACAGGGGAAAGAAGTGACTGTCAGAATGGTGTTTAGGGTATAGCATTTGGAGAAGCAAGGTGAGTAGATCCCTTCCCCCAGCCTTTGAGCCAAGCATCGGGCAGCAGAAGCATGAGCCTCCAAGCTGAAGCCAGGAGCTTAGACGATATGAGTCCGTTTTCCTGTCTGTAGTGCATGCCGTTTTTACATACCTCTCTCCCCCATACACTCTTATCCCTCCCTCCAAAAAGAAATTACTAGAAGCAGGCTGATGAGTAAATGGTAAGTACAAACAGCATCTATCAGCAGATAGGGAATCTCAAAAACAAAAACAAAAAAAGTATACACCAATATATGAAAGGAAGGCACCAGACTCAACAAACAGAACAACATCTAAGGAAACAGAATTAACAGATAATCTGAAGCAGCTTTAAAAGTATATTAATGGCCTGAGAAGGATTAGAAGGGATATGACATCCACAAAACAAATAAAAAAGCTGCCATTTTTTTAAATGCAAAGGTTTTCTAAATGAAAAATATGACTGTCAAAATTTAAAAACTCAATTAAACACACTAAATCCAGAAAGGGCAAAGCTAAGGAGATTAGTGTGTAAAAGATTGTTCTAATTTCACAATTTAGAACAGAAGTATAAATGACCAGAAAGTACAAAAAAGATTATAGTTAATAATAATAGTTAATATACTGCACTGCATATATGAAAGTTGCTAAGAGAATAGATCTTAAACATTCTCATCCTACGAAAAGAAATTTTTCTTACTATATATGGTGACAGATGTTAAGCAGATTTATTATGGTGATCATCCTGCAATATATACAAATACTGAATAATTATATTACACACCTGAAACAAATATAACACATAATGTTATATATGAATTATACCTCAGTTTAAAAAAGAATATTTAAGAGATATGTATAAATTCTAATATTTGATAGGAATTCCAGGAGAAGAGAACAGAAGCGGAAAAAACGGCAGGGAAGAATAGTGGAGAAAGCAGAAGACAGTGTCCTTGTAAGGAGGCAAACCAACAAAGATGTAGGCTCATTCTCTGGACCCCATCCCTGGAGACACCCCAGAACTCTAAGGGAGGGTGGTTAGACTTCCAAGCTGATTTACAAACTCTCAGATGACTGTACCTCTCCAGGGCAACATAAGGCAGTTCTAGCATGATGTGTGGGTGTTGCAGAAGGAAGACAGGAAAGAGCAGCTCAGAGCACAAAAGGACCAAGCACCAAAGATGGAAGACAGAATAGAGGAGAGGTTTTGGACCACCATCTCCTCTCCCCCACATTGCTCTGGGTATAACATGGCTTTCCCTTGACTTCTGTGAGGCAGAAAGACAGCAACCAGGTAATATCAAGACGCCTTTCAAGTCCCATTGGGATATGGAGTAGTTAACAGCAAGTGAAGGGATACTGGCTGACTTCCATACTCTCTCTTCCTCTCACCACCTTTGACAGCCCAGTGACCAGCCGGCTGCAGCTGAAGAGGTTAGTCTCAGCAAATCAGCAGTGCCAGGGTAAACTCCAGATGCATCTCACTCTGAGATACATCCACCACATCTCTCCCTTGAGGAGGAGGGACAGAAGCCTCCCTTCTCAGTTACTATCTCCCCACATCAACAGAGTAGGCAACTAATACCCCTCGGGATCAGAAGGATGAATACAGAGGATCCTTAGGAGTGTGACAACTATAGGGAAAGGCAAACTGAACAATCACTACCAGGTGAAACAAAACTAATGGGAAAATAAAACAACTTAAAATTGGCATATTAAATTTCCTCGAAGACACATAGAGGATACTGGAAAACAAAAGGCAAGAACCAGATGCCACAGAAGAGAACCACTTGAGAAATCCTGGGCATGACATGCATACTAATTGGAATCAAGAACCCAACAGACAGGTGGAGTAACAGACTGTCTGCAGCTGAAGAAAGAATTTGCACATTCAATGATCAGGTTGGCAAGCTCTCCCAGATGGCATCATGAAGGGATTGGCAGATATGAAAGAAAATTCAGAGATAAGAAGAGTAAGAAGAAAAATTGTCAACTCACAGAACAAGTGAGCTCCCAGAAAGGGGGGGGGGGGAGGAGGTAAGCAGGAAGAAATACTGGAAAAAAATAGCTGAGAATTTCACAGAATTAGAGAAAGATAAGACCTCAGAAGGAAAGGACATGTGAAAACCATGTAAACAAGAAAAAAAAAATCTCTTCAGAGTACAGTAAGAAACAAGACCATCAAAGACAACAGGGGAAATTTTAAAGCCACCAGAAAGAAAAGACAAATCACCTACAAAGAAATAAGCATCAAGCTGCCATGAGTCTGGGGTCCCTAGTCAGTTAAGCCTCTGACTTTGGCTCAGGTCATGATCTCATGGTTTGTGAGTTTGAGCCCCGCATCGGGCTTTGTGCTGACAGCTTGGAGCCCGGAGCCTGCTTCGGATTCTGTGTCTCCCTCTCTCTCTGCCTCTCCCCTACTCACACTCTGTCTCTGTCTCTCAAAAATAAATAAATAAATGTTAAAAAATAAAATAAGAGTTTAAAAAAAATTGCCATGAGTCTTCTCAACAACGCTGTAGGCAAAAAGATAGAGACTGGTATTTTCAAAGTGCTGAGATACAAGAACTTGGACCCAGAATACTATATTCAGCAAAACTATTGTTGAAATGTGAGGGTGAGATAAAGACATTTTCAGTCATGTGAGACCCCGTATGCTCTACCACACACAAGCCTCCTACTCCCCACCCCCCCGCCTCAAAAAAAAAATAATAATAAAAATAACTCCTGGAAGACACTCTCAGAGAAACATATACTAGAGGATTTATGAAATATGGATAGGGTTGTCAGACACAGAGGGGAAAAAAATTAACAACAATACACTTGGTTAAATATGAATTTCAGATAAACAATGAATGTCTTTCAGTATAAGTGTGTCCTGTGCAATATTCAAATTTAACTGGATATCCTGTATTTCATCTGGCAACTCTAGCTAAGGGATATAAGGATGGTTAAATAAATGAAAGAAGTTAATTATAGTATAAATAAGAAAAACACTAAAGAAACAAAAGGGTTATCTGTGAAACCCCAGAACTAAAATTCTAGATGACACATATGATAGAAAGTAGAGGGAGGAAACCAGAAGGAGGTAAGAGAGGGTGAAGGGAATTGTCGTATTCAGAAAAAAAGATGTAGAATGATGTAGAAGAAAGTGATAATAAGCTTAGTTGGTATGTTAGAGGCAACCACATGAGAATAAACATGACATACACAACTTTCACATCAGCAGACGAAAATTTGTCCTATCCAATGGAATTTAGGAAAGGAGAAAATAGAAATAATACAAAAGGAGGGGCAACTGGGTGGCTCAGTTGGGTAAGCATCCAACTCTTGTTTTTGGCTCAGGTCATGATCCTACAGTTGTGAGATCAAGCCCCACATAAGGCTCTGCACTGGGAGTAGAGCCTGCTTAAGATTTTCTCTCTCTCTCCTTCTGCCTTTCTCTGTCTCTGTCTCTGTCTCTGTCTCTCTCTGTCTCCAAAAACAAAAACAAAAACAAAAACAAAAACAAAAACAAAAGAAAGACTACAAAGGGATAGTAAATAGAAAAAAAAACCAAGAAATAAAAAACTTTAAATAAGTGCCAACATAATAGTAATTGCAGTAAGCCTGGTACTCAGATTAAATTCACCAATCAAAAGACAGACTATCAGATTGGGTCTTTTTAAAAAATCAAATAATATGTTGACCAGAAGAAAATATTTCAGACAGAGGAATATAGACTGTTTAAAAGTAAAAGCATTGAAGAAGATACTACAGGCAAAAATGAAACAAAACAAAACCAGAGTGGTAATTTTAATATGAAATTAAATAGATCTTAAGGCCAAAAATTTGTAAAGAGAGAAAAAAGAACACTATGCCCTAATAAAAGGACTACTATATTTATAAAACATAAAGATTATATACATACATGTAGCTAAAGATAGATACAAACACAAAATATATAAAGTAACAACTAATAAACTAGAGAAAATAGATTTCAACAATTTTTGTGGGAGATTTTGACACACCCTTCTCAGAAACATTTATTAAGAGAAAAATATTAGCACAACTGATGGTTACAATTTACAGTTAAAAATCATGAAATACTTATATTTCAATTATACTACATGTAAGACCCATACAGGACAGTTAAAATGGTACTTAGAGAAAAACTGATAGCTTTAAATACATTTATTGGATTACAAATGAAATAGGCATGTAAATTAAGAACCTTGGGGAATAGCAAAACAAAAAATGTAATCCAAAAGAAAAATAAGAAAGATGAAAATAATATAAGAAAAAAGTAAGGGCACAAGTAAATTATACAGAAAAATTAAAGCGATAGAAAAGATTAAAGTTGGTTTTTAAAGACATTAATAAAACTTACAAAAGAGAAAAGGAGAAAGTTATAAGCAAAACACAAAAAGTTATAGGTGAAAAAGAAGAAACAATCTCAGTTACAACTGAGATTAAAATATTTTTAAATTATAAAAAAAATCTATATGACCATAAGAGATAAAGTTTTGGAAAGAATCTATAATGTCAAATGTGGAAAAAGACAAAGCGGAAATAAAATAACCATTAAAGAGAAATTATATAATGAAAGACTACTCTTGTCGCTACTGCCCTGTTCGAATCCCAAGAAAAATCTGAGGCTTACACGGCTTTAAGGAGAGGCCAACTCCTTAAAACAATTAAGAAATTGTTAAAATCTGTATTATACAAGCTGATCTAGAAAATCGAAAGAGGGAAAGCTATCCAATTCATTTTGTGAGGCTGGAATCATTTATCCATGATTCCAAAGCCAGATAAAGACCTTATAAGGAAAGAAAATAAGGCACTTAATAATAGCTAGTTATCCGAATCCAAGAGTGTATTTACAAGTATGTATTATATTGAAATTAAATTTTTAAAATTAATGTACTCACACATTAATGGACTAAAGAAGAAAATTATACAAGTGTGTCATTAGGTACAAAAAAAACACAACCTGGGGGCTCTTGGGTGGCTCAGTCGGTTAAGTGTCTGATTCTTGATTTTGGCTCAGGTGATGATCTCATGGTTCATGGGTCTGAGCCCTGCATCTGGCTCTGCGCTGACAGCACAAAGCCTCCTTGGGATTCTCTTTCCCTTCTCGCTCTGCCCCTCCCCTGCTCTCTCTCTCTCTCTCTCTCTCTCTCTCTCTCTCTCTCAAAATAAAGAACAAACATTTAAAAAATTTAAAAACAGCCTAATTATTTCTGATAAAAGTCTACTTAACATTAAAGTTCTCAGAAAACTAGGAAGTGCTGGAACTTCCTTATCTTAACAATGACTATAGATTAAAACATGGAGTAAACATACTCCATGGAAAACCTTTAGACACATCCTCTCTAATATCAGCAACCAATTAAAGATGCTTCCTATCACTCTTTCAACTAGGTTCCACCTGGTACTCGCAGTCCCAGCCTGCAGAGTAAAACGAGAAAAAGAAATGAAAGGTAAAAGACTAGCAGGGAAGAAACAAAATTCTCATTATTTGCATGTAATTTGATTATCTACATAGAAAATGCAATGCCATCAAATAAACATAGAAATAATAAGAGTTTAGCCAGGCTGCCAGGCACAAGATCAATTTCCAAAAATCAATATATTCTCTACAACAGCAACAACCAAGCTATAATAGGAAACAAGATGTCATTCATAGTACCAGCAGAAAGAACAAAATATCCAGGAATTATCCTGGCAAACAATATACAGCAAAGGATACCCTGGACAAAGTGAATAGGCCAGTGGCAGGTCAGGAGTAAATATCTGCAAGAATGAATGCCAAAATTTTAAAGCAACTCTCACAAATCAAGGAGGCAGTTCAATCAGAATGACTAACAATTTTATGGTAAGATACTCAGCCTCATCAGTAACTAGAAAAAGAGTCATCAAACAAGACACAAGGGAACCATTAGACTAGTAAATATTATAAAATCGAATAATAACAAATGACAGTGATGGCACATACAAGGGAAGAAACTCTGTTTCAACGCCAGTGGGTATGTAGAGTGGTACCGTAATGTTGGAGAACAATCTGGAAGCAATTAGCTAAATGCAGTATGCCTATTCTGTATGACCTGTCAACTCCATTCCCGACCCTGCTCTGGAGAAATCAGTGCACATCTTATAAGAAAAATGTACATAGGGCTGCTTATCACAGCATTATTTCTCACAGCAGAGAGTGGGGGCAACCTAGAATTTAATCACTAAGAAAATGAATAAATAAGGTGCCTAGGTGGCTCAGTCGGTATAGCCTCTGACTTCGGCTTAGGTCAGGATCTCAAGGTTCTTGAGTTTGAGCCTCACATCACACTCTCTGCTATCAGCGCAGAGCCCACTTGGGATCCTCTGTTTCCCTCTCTCTCTGCCTCTCCCCCACTCATGCTCTCCCTCTCTCTCACGAAAATAAATAAACATTAACAAAAAAATTTTTAGGGGCTCCTGGGTGGCTCAGTCGGTTAAGCATCCAGCTTTAGCTCAGGTCACTATCTCATAGTTCGTGAGTTTGAGCCTCACGTTGGGCTCTGTGCTGACAGCTCAGAGCCTGGAACCTGTTTCAGATTCTGTGTCTCCCTCTCTCTGCCCCTCCCCCACTTACAGTGTGTGTCCCTCGCTCTGTCAAAAATAAAACATTAAAAAACATTTAAAAAAAAGAATTATCTTGACAAAGAATGTCCAATACCACTATTGAAGGGCATAAAGAAGATTTGAATAGACATCCCACACTTTTGGATGGGAACGTCTACTATTATAAAGATATCACTGCTGCTCCAAACAATCTAATATGCCATGTGATCACAATTAATATTCCAAGAGGATTTTTTAAGCTTAATAAACTTATTTGGAAATACATAGGGAATAAAAAACTAGAAATTGTTAAACTATTTTCAAATTGCTCAACTAGCTACTAAGATACACTGCAAAGCCATAACAATAACAATGGTCTATTGCTGTTACAAGGACAGGCAAATGGACAATGGTATAGATGAAAGAGTTCAGAGAACTGCCCTTGTATATATGAGAATTTGATTAAGATAAAGGTGACATCACAAATGAATGTGGAAAAGATGGCCTCTTTAAAAGATAGCAGCACTCTCAACAATAGCCAAATTATGGAAAGAGCCTAAATGTCCATCAACTGATGAATGGATAAAGAAATTGTGGTTTATATACACAATGGAATACTACGTGGCAATGAGAAAAAATGAAATATGGCCTTTTGTAGCAACGTGGATGGAACTGGAGAGTGTGATGCTAAGTGAAATAAGCCATACAGAGAAAGACAGATACCATATGGTTTCACTCTTATGTGGATCCTGAGAAACGTAACAGAAACCCATGGGGGAGGGGAAGGGAAAAAAAAAAAAAAAAAGAGGTTAGAGTGGGAGAGAGCCAAAGCATAAGAGACTGTTAAAAACTGAGAACAAACTGAGGGTTGATGGGGGGTGGGAGGGAGGGCAGGGGGGGTGATGGGTATTGAGGAGGGCACCTTTTGGGATGAGCACTGGGTGTTGTATGGAAACCAATTTGACAGTAAATTTCATATATTAAAAAATAAAATAAAATAAAATAAAATAAATCCTTACTTCAGCAAAAAAAAAAAAAAAAAGATAGTCTTGGGAAAAATGGCTCACTTTAGAGAACATTTTAAACTGTTTCCTTACCTCATACAATGCCTGGAGATGGAACCCAGATGGATTACAGGATTAAGAGTATAATGCAAACTATAAAGTTGACAATAGATAATAAATCTCTGTGCTCTAGAGGTGGGAAGGGACTTCCTAAATAAAATCCCCAAATCACAAATCATGAGCAATAAAGAAATGAGTAAATAAATACAAATTGATTTAATTAAATAAAATATGAGAATTTTTCTTTGCTGACAGACATCACAGACAAAACTATAGACAGAAGACTAGAAAAATATATGTGGAATGTATTAAATTGACAATGGTCTAATTTCTAGACTATATGAGAATCAACAACAACAAAACAGATACCAGGAAACCCAACAGAAAAATATATATAGGAAAAATGATAACAACAAGCAATCAATAAGGGAAAATCCAAATCACTAAGATGTTTAATGATTATAGAAATGAACATTAAAACAAAAGATATTCCTATATTCTTATTAGATGGACAAAAATTTGAAAACTCAATAATGTCAATGTTGACAATATGTTAGGATACACTGACTTCTGTTCACTGATGATGGGAACATCCAATAGTATACACACATTTGGAGGATAAACCTGGAAGTAATTAAACTAAGATAGTATACACCCCATGATTCAGAAATTAGAGTCCTGGATACATATTTTAAAAAGAAAATCCCACATAGGTCCACTAGGGGACATTGTGAGGATATTCATCATTATGTTGTAGGAGGTAGGAGGGGACCAAGGCAACCTAGGTGCCCTTCACTGGGGGGATGGGATGGGATGCTATGCTACAAGTAAAGCAACAGTATGTTACCACATCCGAGGACTGTGTGTTCACACAGTAACATGGACAGGTCTTTAACAGTGAGCGCTCAGTGAAAAGCATAAGATTTATACGCCCTGTAGTAAAGTGCCATTTGTGTAAATTGAACATGTCTTCACAGATAAATAACCCTACACCTTTTATATGAGTATATAGAAATGTCTAAGGGGGAGGAGGACGGGGGTTGGAGTAGTTGAAGAAACAAAATGGAATAAATAAGACAAGAAAGGGGCCCTGAATAAACAAATATGACAATGTTCATGAACTGAATTTAATGAACTCAACCCTCTGCACCTGAGGTCTAGAAAAAAGAAAGGGAAGAAGGAAAGAAGGAAGGAAGGAAGGAAGGAAGGAAGGAAGGAAGGAAGATGGGAAGAAAGGAAGGAAGGAAGGAGGGAGGAAGGGAGGGAGGGGAAATAAATACATAAACAAAAACCCTATGTAGGGTAAAGATATATGTCAAAAGCATTAGAAAGGATACCATTGGAGACAGGGGGAATGGAAGTATAGATTAGTGATAAGAGAGAAAAGAAATGGTAAAATTAAACAAGAGAAATTATGCACAGACCAGTGGCTGAATGGGCTATGAATTGCACCACAAGTTCAAAGAAAAGGAGAAAATAAATAGAAGACAATTTCCCAAAGTTACAGTCCCCCCAAAATTAAAAAGATAAACCAAAAACTAAGTCAGCTGAAAATTAGTGCCAATGAACTCCATGATAGATTATAAATAAATGGTAAATAATGCATACCTCATAGCGTTAAGAAGAATTCTTTTTATTCCTAGATACTCCCAGAGAGGAGAAAAATAGGTAATAAGTAGAGGAATAAGAATCATATTAACAAGACACTCCTTTGAGTAACATTAAATGCTAGAAAACAATGGAAAAGTAACAAATGCTTTGAGGGTTAAAAAATAAATCAAATAAAATATTTGAAACCTAAAGTTCTATACCCAGCCAAAAAAAATCATTCCAATATGAAAACAGACTAAAGGCACCTTCAGACATTCAAGAATTCAGAAAGCATTCCGTCTACAACCTCTCTCTAAATGATGGCCTGATCATGGCTCCAGATCAAAAGAAAGGTGTTACTAATTCTAGACATGAATGAAATGATACCTTTACATATTGACAACAAAAATTTACTGGCAAACACAGAATGAAAATGGAACTAAGTAAACTTTACAAATACAACAAAGAATAGGAAAGAGAAATAAAAATCAATACTACTGTAAATGAAAACAAAAAACAAGATGTCAGTATACATTCAAGTATCTCAGAAATTAAAATAATGTAATAAATTAAAATCTTCTCTTCAAAATCACTGAGTCACAGATTCAGCTGAAAAACTGAAAAAGTATTAAAAAAATAAATGATAAATAAAAAAATTTAAAAAAGGAAAAGTATGGAATGGAAAAATGATACCCCGCCCAAAAGGAGGAAAGTTTCAAGGCCAATAAACATGTTCAAATCCATGGGAATGCAAATCAAAACAACAAAAAATATTTTGTTTTTCACTTGACAGACAAGCCGATATTTTAAAGCGTCAACAAATATCAAATACTAATGAAGAAGTAGAGAGAGGGGTCCTGTCATAGGTTTCTGAGGGTTGAGCTGTCAGTGACAGCCAACCCAGGCAGCTTTGGCAGTATCTGGGAGGAGTGCAAAGGCACATATTCCCCAATTCAGACATTCTGCTTATTTCGGTATACACCCAAAATAAGGTCTCCAATGTGTCATCAGGGGTGTGAAATGGTGCACCAGTCTGGAGAGAGATCTAGCACTATTTAATCATTATAAGACTTGTACAAAGATGTGCTTGGCAGCATTGTTTATCAAAGTGGAAAATGGGAATCTACATGAATGTCCACCAATAAGTAAATATATGAACAAAATGTGGCATATTATTATATGATAGAATTCTATATAGCAGTTAAAAGAAAAAATCTACATACACCAACAAGGTAGTTTTTTTTAAACACAGTGCACATTTAAAATGAAAAGTGCAGAATCCTACATAAAGTATGACATCATTTTTTGTAGATTTAAAACCACAAAATTCGATGGGGCGCCTGGGTGGCTTAGTCAGTTAAGTGTCCGGCTTTGGCTCAGGTCATGATCTCAGGGTTCATTGGTTCAAGCCCCACATCCGGCTCTGTGCTGACAGCTCAGAGCCTGGACCTGCTTGGGATTCTGTGTCTCCTTCTCTCTCTGCCCCTATCCTGCTCACACTCTGTCTCACTCTGTCTCTCAAAAATAAAGAAATGTAATAAAAAAAATTTAAAAATAAATAAAACCACAAAATTCGATTGTATATCACTTACGAATGACATGCATCTATGTAAGAGCATGTATGTGAAAGTAATACATGGGAAGAGCACCTACCAAACTCAAGATAATGGGTGCTTCAGGGAAGTCTGGAGGAGACAGGGAGTGATGGTTAAGAGACTTTAGCTCTGTGATGTTTTATTTCTTAACAAAAGAGAAAAAGGAAGAAAATATCAATACTGGGGTGGCTGGGTGCCTCAGTCAGTTAAACATCCGGCTTCCGCTCAGGTCATGATCTCATGGTTGGTGAGTTTGAGCCCCTCATCGGGATCTGTGCTGACAGGTCAGAGCCTGAAGCCTGCTTCAGATTCTGTGTCTCCTTCTCTCTCTGCCTCTCCCCCACCCAAACTCTGTCTCTCTCTCTCTCTCTCTCTCTCTCTCAAAAGTAAACATTTAAAAAAATTTTTAAAAGAAAATGTTAATAGTTATTAATTCTTGGTATATAATACATGTGCTCTTTGTAGCTGCATAATCTTCTATTTTAAAAAAACCTTCTCAAAAGAAAAATACATATAGGGCAAATGATGAAGAAAATAGATGTTAACAGTATTAATATCGGAAAAGACAGGATGCTTGACCAAAAAGGGGGAAAAAAAGTAAAGGATAAAGAGGAATACTTCATACCGATAAACACCTAGAAGATACAGATAATGAATTTTAATATACCTAATGTGGACCTTAAAATATAGAAAGCAAAAACAGAAACTAAAAAAAATAGGCAAATCTATAATAAGTATGGGAGAGTTTCACACTTCTTGCTCAGAAACAAAACAATCGAGTAGAAAAAAAATAAGTAGAGGTATAGACAAACAACAATCTTGCTCTAAAAGCTGTAAGTGGAACTGAATACTCAACAAACAGTACCCATTTTTCTCCAAATATACATGAACCATTAGGAAAAATTAATCATGCTACAGAGAAAAAAAATTCAAAATTAGAAAGAAAATCATATGGATCTCATGCACTGGATATAGTTACTGGAAAAGTGAAGAAAAACAGAAGATGGAGGAGAGAGAAAGAGTAGGAAGTGCTAATGGTGTCTGTAATCAACATGGGTGCCTACAGTTCCCAGAGGGGAGGGCTGGGGGCCCGCACAAATTCATTCTTCCTCCTGAGAAGCCCTCTCTGAGCACCAACTTGGTGCTGGGTTCTGGAGACTCAAGTGTGAACAAGACACAGTCCCTGGCCTCAGGAGGTCCACCATCTAGAGTAGAAGGAGAAGGCAATGCCCCACGTGGTGTAGAATACCCAGAAAGTAGCCCCCTTCACAGTCCCTGGATGCTATTTTCGTCCCTACACAAGAGTTCCAAAATAAATGCCAGGAGCTTGTTGCCTGAACACTGCCTCCTCAGTTCCACTCAAAATCCAAATGCCTCTTGGAGGAAGGCAGAAAAATTCTTAAATACTTGATGAAAATTAGGGTTCTGAGGGAAGGGGGTTGGAGGAAGAAGGGAGCTGAAGGAAGAGAAGCAAGGGAGGAAGAGGAGGGAAATGGGGCAGAGGAAAAAAAGCCAAAAAGGACTGGGGAGGACACTGAAAGCCAAAATCCAAGAGCCACAGTTACCCTGGGCTGGTCCTGTTTGGAGTGTAAGTTTAACATCATTCTGAAGAAAGAAGCTTCTGTGTATCTCTTCTGGAGGTGGTTGTTCTATTCCTGGTACACAATAGGAAAAGAAACAAAGGAAGAAAGAAGGGAAGAAAAGGAAAGGAAAAAGAAGGGGAGGGGAGGGGAGGGGAGGGGAGGGGAGGGGAGGGAAGGGAAGGGAAGGGAAGGGAAGGGAAGGGAAGGGAAGGGAAGGGAAGGGAAGGGAAGGGAAGGGAGGGAAGGGAAGGGAAGGGAAGATTTACTGATACACAGACAGGAAAGAAACATAAAGATTTGGATCAGGTTCCCACCTCTCACTACACCTCTTCCCATTAGGGAGAATATTCAGGAAAAATGAACCTATAATTAGCTAACAGTTTTGGCTCTGCTCTAAATGTCTAAATGTCTATTCTCCCATTACTTCCTGACTGGTTCAAGAATCCCACTGTGTTCACAGTGTTCTAAGATTCTGAGGCAGACACAAAAAGAACATCACTTCATGGAAAGGACATTGGGCGATGTCTGAACTTCCGAGAGCCCATTCCCTCAACTCTGTGACATCTATTCTGTAGTTGAGTTTGCTAACAAACCATGAGGGCCCACAGCTTGGTGCCCAGTTCCCATCATGGACTGGACACAGAGTAGGTACACATAAAATGACTGCTGACAGAAAAATCATAGGAAGGAATGAAGCACACATTCCTGAAGCAACAGCTCTGACATGGCCTAACCACCCGCTGCACCCTAGACTGTCTTTGGCTCCCAGGAAGTCTGTGAGGTCTGTGACACTAAGACCTTCGCCCCTTTGATTGAGCCCTGCATCAGAGACAATCACATCACTTATCGGAAGCACAGGGCCAGGCTGACCTTGAGACAGAAGATGGCATTCAGCTACTAGGGTCAGAGTGCCTCCAGAAAGACTTCTCTTGAGGACCGACTCAGACTTTAAGTCTTGATGACGAATTATCTTGGTCATTGAGTTTCTAGAAAAAAGCAATGGGCGAAACTGGAGGAGATTCTAATGGAGTCGCGGGTCTTTAAGTGTTTCTCCATGGTCACGTTTTTTTGATACGGAATCACATGCTTTGATAAGGAACAGCCCCAGGAGGCATTTGGGGCAATGAACTCATCTTGCTCCCCAGCTGCCTTTTCAGAAGAACTTTTATTTTCTTCTACCAGAACAATGTTATACACATTCAGGTAAAATATTTCTCTGCTGATAGGGCTAAATGCGCTATCATAACCAAGATCCACTATCCAATTTGAGAAAAGGTCAGTAAGTATAGAATAGCTTAAATGGTAATAAGGCTGTGGGAGAAACTGATTAAAGTCACACACATGTGCAGCTACAGACCAAAGTTTAAAAAGAAAAAAAAAATACTCTCCTTGGAATGAAACCAAATGATCGCCTGGATCCTACAGTGAAGCGATATTGTTCCAATTTTTCCTTTATCAGACAAAAGAAAAGGTCTTTCCACATAGCCTTTTGACATAGAGCTAATTTAAAGAAGGTTTGGAAGTATGATGCAGGATCAGATGCCTTTGCAGAATTCCTTGCTGTTTTCATTTGAAATCTCTCATTTATGCTCAAATTTCCAATTGGAAATTTAATGACTTTTTCTTTAAAGGAAGTTGGCAAGCTGAGTTGGTTTAAATACAAATCTCCCAAAGGTAAAAGACAGACATCATTATAAAAATAGAAAATATTCCCATTGTCCTTTCGAGATGTTTCTCCTAAAAGACGTGAGGATGTTTCTGAACAGCAGATGCGTTTTGGTAAAACAAAGTTGAAAAATATGTGAAACTCTTGACATTGGAATTACTTCCTGAGCTATGTCAAGTTATGTGGCTGCCTGGGGTAACTGAGAACATTCTATTTGTGGCAATAAACTCATTGGAAATATGCCCCAGTAATAGAAACACTCGTAATCTGCCCCCTGATGATTCACACTGCTTCTCTGGGCAAGTTCTTTACCCTCCGGGCCTCATCGTCCCCATCTGTCAAATGGGAGGCTGCTCCACAGCCTTTCTGGGCATGTCAAGCATAGGCATTCTCTGAGTTTATGGCATATTAACATACCAAACGAGTTTTGCATTCAGCTGTTAGGGATTTTTTTTTTTACTAGCAAAATATCGAATTGCTGAGTAATCTGTCAAATCAGACATGGATCATCCAGTGCAATCAAGCAACAACCAAGCAACAAGCAGTCCAAACTGCCCTGAAATGAACCGTTCCTCTGCCTCTGTCCCACCCAGCCTCAGATGAGCCCAGTTCAAAGACCTGATTATGTTGAAGAATAAATAAAGAGATGCCCTCCAGTGATGCAAGTGGGCTAAGGATTGTTTTCTAATAGGTAACTCATCATACAGCATGTCTTTGCGGCAAGCACAAAGGTAGGGAGCACCTTAAATGCCCTTCCGGCCTGAGTGCCAGCCTGAGCACTTAGCCTCCCTGGACAGCCTGTGGGCTCCAGGACATGTCTTATTCGTGTGTGTGCCCAGCTCCTAAATCAGGACCTGACATAATGCAGAGTAACTGTATTGAATAATTGAGATATGTTGAAATGGCCAATCTAGACAACTTGTTAGCAAAGGCCATCTCAGCGTCTACAGACAAGAATATCAGGGGCAGAATCTGTTAAGAAAACAGGAAGGTAGCTAAGAGACTTGTCTTAAGGCTGAAGTTGCTCAGCAAGAACACCAAATTGACTTAGGCTGCATTTTATCTCTTTATTATTTAATTTATTTATCTACTTAGACTCTATACTTCCTTCCGGTGGTTGTCAGGGAGGTGCTGATGGGAATTCGCAACCTCTCTTCCCAAGACACTTTCTGAGGATACCTAGGACGGTGGATGTTGTGATGTCTGAGGACTTCCTCCCAGATTGTCCCATCCATAGGTACCCAGGATGGAGGGGAAATATCCTTTCTCTTCTGTCTGCACCACGCCAGACCACACAGTCATTGGAGCCCTATGGAGCACCATGTCCCAGGTATGACTGTATGCACGCATGTTCCCTGCAAGGTGCCAGTGCACAGTATTTCCTTAGGGGGCAGGGTAGAGTAAGGGACAGAACATGGGCTGGGAGGGAATAGGGCTGGGTTTTATCTGGGACAGGAAAAAGGCAGGGGTTGCCAAAGAACCTGATGACATCAACGGGCCACTTAATCTCTCCTCTATAAAGAGGGGAGACCCCTTCCTCCCTCACAGGTTTGCATCCAGACCTCCTCAAATGACTGAAACTTGTACCATTCATTCATCTCCGTCATGTGGGTCTTTTTCACTGGCTTCTCCAGATCCCCGTGGCAGGCTCCATTCTCCCCCGCAAACACAAGGAACACATTTTCTTTGTCCTTCCAAAGCAGCCGAGGAAGCCCATGCAGGTGACCTCTGACCTTCCCCCAGAGTGGAGTCAGGGGTAATCACACTCACTCCGCACCCCCGTCAAGAGAAACCGGGTCACTGTGTACAGAAGCAGGGGAGAGTCGGGGCTGGGCAGAGAAGGCCGGGGCAAATGTTAGGGCAGAACAGACAGGACCTCAAATCGGTTTTGCCACTCAGACACCAAGGATCCCGAGTCCTGACAAAGCTGGCCTTTCCAGACCCTGCCGATGATGACTGGGGTTGGGAGAGTCAGGTTAAATTTCCTGACCTGCTTGTCCCAGCCTGACTGGGGCCTTTTCTCATTCAAACCACAAGTCCCAGCGAGGCATCACTGCTGTGTGCATGCTAGTATGTGTGTGTGTGCAAGCACACGTGTGCATGCAGGCACACTTACACGTCGGCCCATGGATATGACAAACACGACAGCTTCTCAGGCCAAAGCCAGTTTCAACCTGTTAACAAAAGGGGAGAAAACACAGCAAAGATAACCCGAAACACATTTGCACTTAGTGATTATTTGAAACGGAATCAAAATCTGCTTCAAATATGAGAAACACCTTTGTGAAATAAGAGCTTTAAAAAAAAAAAAATCTCAATTTTCAAGAAAATAATTTCCCGATTAACTGACCAAACAAGAATATTAAAAGCCATAAAATGTGGCAATATATTGATACGTTAGGCATATGGTAAGTTTAGAATATATTCCAACTTTTACTGATATATCAATATCAATAACCTAATGTTTTTATTTACTTTTATTAAATACAAAAGCTGCCATTAAAATCCATAATCACATAATCCCTTTCTTTCAAAGTTCAGTACTTTCACTTTACTTTCTCATCAGGCATCGAGCAAACCTCTTTTGCAAGCACTCCCAAAATGTTATGTGATCAAATTAAGATGGACCTAAAATCGATGCAACACCCTCATGAACATTCACATGTAAGGTATGAACTTGGACACCAGAATAATGTTACACCGACTCTGAAAAGCCACTGGGCTTGACTCTGCAAGGCCTATCCCGGTTACTTCCGGCATCGTGTGGCAGCAGTGGGTTTTCCCGGGAAAGCCAGCTACTTTTGGAGAAAACTCATCTTTTTTACCTGGCCCCTGAGAGGTGTCTACACACCTAGGTTTCAGCATCTGCCATGAGGAAGATTAAGAACAAGATCCTAATTTCTGGTGCGCTCTTGTTGTTGGAAAAATATCAGCTAAGCGAGCATTATTAGCTATCTTCGAGTTGACAAGAATGCAGGATTAAGTTTCTTTAAGGCAATTACACTTTTGATGACCCCTCTGCATATAAAACATGTTAGCTAATGGGGGTGCAGAGGGGCAGGCTTAAGTGTTTGATCAGGAAATCCTGCGTGAGCATATTGGATGGAAATTTGATTAGTGGCCTTAGTGACGGGCGATCAGATCCTCCGGGTCTGCACAATCAGATCTGGCAGCACTCGCCTTCTTGCCTCTTTGAAGGAGGCGAACATTTGTGCAGAATCAAGACAGTGCTGGGTCCTTGATTTTTTTTTTTTTTCTGGGCCCTTTTCTTTAAGTTATTGCAGACTAAAGCCTGAAAAGTACCTTTTATTTTCTTTCAACAATATGTTTGCAGTTACCTTAATGTTGAAGAATAAAATAAAAATCGGCCTTCCCCTGAAACCATGAGGGCAAAAGGAAGCAGAAATCAAGGTCTGACAGAGCCAGAAGGGACCTAGGAGAACATCACCGTAGGAGTAACAGCAAAGCTAACTCTCCCCCAGCACTTGTCACAAGTAAAGCACTGCTGCAGGGACTGTCACACATTAGTCCTCACGACGACCCCATTTTACAGAGGAGGAAATTCACACTATACTGCGAAGCGACCTGAGGTCAGGCGGCCGCGATCTGAACCCGGGCAGCGGGGCTCCTGACCCCACTCCACACACTCCCGCTTCTGCCTCCCCAGTGTTGTAAGTGGGAAAACTTGAGTCCCAGAGAGAAGACGTGAGTCTCCAAAGTGATGTGGCTGTGACTAAAACTTCGATCTTTTTTACTCCTCCAAAGTTCTTCTCTCACACCACAAAGCCTCTGTCTCTAAACTTCACGTTCTTCCATCAACCTGGACTGAAACAGCGTATGCTCCGTGCTTTACATCCATCATGCCATGCAATTTTTAAATGACCCCAGAACTGAACGTTATTTTCATTTTACAGATGAGAGAGGCTGTAGTCTTGGAGAGGTCAGGGGACCTGCTGTGACCACACAGCAAGAAACAGAAAAGGGACTTGATCTCATGTCTGTCTCGATTCAGAGTCTATTCTCCTTTGCCCTTTCTCTCTAAGATAAAAAATAAGGCTGGGAGGAAAGACGGAAAGAATAACCCCTGCAATGTTCTGGGGTCGAACAGGAGTTAAAACAGTGAGTTTACTTTGTGCAAATTTAATGCGCTGTTTAGCACAAGGAACAGGGTCCAATTTTCATATTAGACATATTCAGTTAAACCAACAGGTATTTTCCATGTGCCCGATCGATCCCCAATCAGTAAAATGAGGCTTGCATTAGCAAGCAGTTACGGCCAGTTCCAACCTTTAAAAGATTCATTATTAAAAAAAAAAAAAATGCAATCACACGTACATAGGCATGCACACGTGCACACACTGACACATCATATAGTCTGTGTTTTACTCTTTTATTTTTTCGTGGACTCTGAGGTCCCCAGATCCCCCTTCTAGTGTGAACCATAAAACTACGGATACGTTTACAAAAGAAATGAAACAAAACAATCCTGAAATCTCACACTAGAAAAAGTGATCAAGGTAGGTTCTGGCATCAGATTGACCCTGAGTCACAGAAAAGTCAATTAATTGTGATGGCCATAATGGATCGATTATTCTGGGAAATCTACAACATGACTTCAGCCCCGCAGGCTGACAGGGAGGCGCACATCAAATGCGGCAGCCCTTTCTGAGGGAGCAAAAAAAGGGGGTGGGGGGAACCCACCAGGACACCAACTCACCTCGGATGGTGTGGTGGTCCTGACACGCAGGGAGATCGACGTACATCCCTTCCTCAGCTGGGAAGCCGGGTGCTGCCATTTAAAAATATCTTGCTTCTTGTAAATTCACAAGCATGTGAGTGAAATGTATTTTTTAAATACGATACAATGCTAAAACCAACACAGCAGCTTGTATTTGGTGGGGGGGGGGGGGACACATATATTTTTTAATCCATGTCCAAATGAATCGAATTCATTTCTTCAGTTTTCAGCATTCCACTTTCCTTTGAAATTTTTTATCTGCTATAAAAACAAAAGAGTAGAAGACAAAAGACTTTCCTAGTCTCACCACCCAGAGAGAACCACCATAACATTAATAGTGCATTTTATTCCAAACATTTTCAGTCTAATATATAATTATAGTCATTGGACATGATCACAATTGCTATATTAATTTTTGAAAAAGCACTGTCGATTTTTTTTTCTGATTGTATAGCATATGCCCTTAGAGAAAGTTCAGGGTAAGTAAACAGAAGAGTAGAGAGAAGAAGATGAAAATTCCCTGTAGCCCACTCCTCAGCAAGAAGCCTCCCTAACGAAACTCCCTGGGCTCTGAACTGCTCCCCTCTCCAGCACTCAGGTCCTGGGCTCCGGGGACAGGGGACAAGGGGGCTGTCCTTACAATTAAAGCTCCAAGTGCCTCCACCCAAGTCCAGGCTACAAGCCCCTCAGCCCTGGAGCTGCACACCCGCACTACGGTCATTCACCTTCTTGGCTACTTTATGTCAAAATATTCATATTTGTTTTTGACTTATTAGCTAATGTCCTTTGCCGGCCACCCACCCCCACCACCGCCCCACCCCATTTTAAATATTATGGTCCTAATTACGGTGGATGGTTGTTGAATGACCAAATGGGCGGACAGAGCATGATCACACTCTGGAGGCCCAGCCTCTCTCTTACAAAATGGGACTTTTTTTTTTTTAACACCATCCAATGATGTCACCCGTTTGCGGTTTCTCTGGGACTTTATTAAAATGTTTGTGACGGAGCCAATGTAAACCATCCTAAATCCAACACAGAGCTGAAAGGACTGATTTTAGGGAATGCGAAGATATGGATCATTGGGCCTGTCGAAGCCCCATCTTGAGCCAATTATTGGTGTCATCTTGAGCCAATTTAATCAATCCAAGAGGGATTGGGGGGTAGAAGGGGGCGCGGGCAGGGGTTGTGAGCGTTGGTCAAACGTGCTGGCTCAAAATGCGTGTGTCGCGAAAGCAACTGAGCCTCAGCTTTGTGGATTTCAGTGGCTCGTCTAATCTGCACGCACCTCCCAGGGTACCCTCCTGTGCCAGCTTCAGCCTCATTATTGGATTTATTTGAAATTACCGTGTGGTGCTGTCCCAGGTTTAAGAGAGAAAGCCCCAAAAAGTCTTCAAAGCCACTTCTCACTGGGGAGACAAAGTCAGGGAGACAGAACCCACAGACACTATTGACATCTGAGCCATTTGGGGGACCCAGAGAGTCCTCCTGGCTCTCTCAGCCCAGACAGGGGTGGACGACTAAAGGGCCAGCAGCAGTCAGAGTGGGATGCTTAGAAGCAGAACCCAGCCACTAAGCAGCTTGAATGCTTATCTTAGTTTACTACTTAAGTTACTGTTGTTGAGTTGTCCTCTCCTTTTTTTTTTTAAATTGGATATCCGGCATTACAAATCATACGCTGGATGTTTTCCTCACTTAAAAAACATAGACTGGAAAGTGAAAACCCAGAGTCACCAGCCCCAGAAATATTCAGCCATATCAAGAGCTGAAATAACATCAGCTTCAAGTTTTACACTCAGCACCTTGAACAGGTGACACAAATACAGGTAAGACACACACAGAAAAGTAGATTTCTTGTTTGTTTGTTTTACAAACCCATGGAAAATGATCAATGTGTGTGGCGTGCAATTATTGCTATGACTGACATATTGTTATTCATTTACACGTCTCCATGCTCCAAATGATAGTAAGGGGGTGGCACCCAGGCTTGTCATATTTAATTAGCTGCCCCATCTTCTAACCTGGCTTCTTCCCCAGCTAGGTTTCAAAGGGCTGCTCCTCTCCCCTCCCCCAGGGCAGCCCTTCACATTTTGGGTGAGATAAAAAGTCTGGGCCGTCTAGCATGTGTACTTTGTGTGTTTTGATGGGTAACATCCATGGGTTGCTCAGCCACTTCTCCAGAACCAGCTATTTGTCTTGGAGATAGCACCCTGCAAGTCGGTGTGGTTTGGAATGGTTACCGGGGCAGTGAGCCTTGTCGCAGTGCATCTCTGCCTGAGCTGGAGGCCGATGGAGCGGAATGCAGGCCGATAACACAATTGTTTTCAACCCCACAAAACTGATGAGAAAGGTCCTCTTGAGTTTTGGAATGCATGCTTGCTGTCGGTTCACAAAGGAGGTATCCAAAATCTTTAGCCAGGAACAAAAGAAACCGAGTCAGACAACCGCCTTGATGTTCCCAAGTTTAATCACTTTAAAGAACCCTGCCTCCTCGTCATTGAATTCTTTTCAGAAAACAATGGATGTTGAATTCATCTCTCCCCATGATATGCAATCTGAAGGCTGTTTTGATTCAAACGGACTTTCCTTCTATTTTCACTTGTTTCCAAAGACTTTGATTGCTAAACTTGTAATTTCTGTAAACCTAATGGGCTTCTAGGACCATCCGGGAGCCTCATTACTCTGAATGTGTTCAAAAACAAATCCAGAATGAACTTTAATCACGGAACCTCAGAGGAAAGAGTAGGAAAATGCAGCTCCGGGATAGGCTGGCTTGGTCTCTGAGCCAGTATCTCCACTTGAGAATGTGTTAGTCTGTTTAGAAGCCAGGCTAATCCTACCTTTCAATTATGGAAGGAAATGGATTTTAGATTCAAGACTCAAGGTGGGTCCACCAAGCGTGAGGATCAAACACTCTGGTGCTTTCAACAAGCAAATGCTTCTGCCTGTCTCAAGGCTGAGGCCAGCCGGGACTGCAGGGTTTATAAACAACACTCTGCTATTTATTGGAGCTGCCCACCCGAATCCAAATCTTCCTCTCTTCAATAGCGGCCTATTTACCACAGTTTAAACGGGGTTCTGCAGCCCTGCCCGGGTCTGCAATTTATTACTTGCTGCAAGAGCTTAGACCCGGAGTTTAAATGTCCCTAGTTGAAAGTTTATACCAGTCAGGACAGAAAATTATTCTCTCTGCCTAGGTTGAAGCACATTACTTCTTTATTGAATTAATTATGATAAGGATCATAGCTTTAAACGAGGGGTGAGGTGCTGGCTTTCCGCTGGGATTGCTTGGAGCAATTTTCATCCAAGCATTTTTGTGGAGTTATTGAGTCTGGCAGGTCTGAACTTTGGAGAGGAGTAACTTTCTCCAGAACTTGAAAGGGGTTGGACATTGATCCAGGCAAAGCTGTACCAGATTCCATGTTTTGAGACAGGGAAATTTGCACTGCATGCTGAACAAATAACTGCGGGACCGGATGAAAGACGGCTTGGGAACTCCTCACGTGGCCTTGAGCTTGGCCTTTCTCTGCCGGCGGTGGCCCCAGGGAGGGCAAGGGACGGATAGGGACAGAAAGGTCCCCAGCAAGCCCATGTTTCCCTGCTTCCTAATCTTCCAAGTCCAGCCTGGGCTGCAGGGTCGTGCGAGCAGCGTGCCAGATCCTGATGCACAGAGGATGGTGGGCAGAACTGCAGGATCCTAGCCCTGAGGTCAAATGGACCTGGGTCTGAATCCTGCTTCTGCCACTTCATAGCGGTGTGACATGAAGAGTGTCGCTTCCTTTCCCCTTTTTTGTCTCACTCTGCATACGCGGACTACCTAAAGAAGTGTTTGTGCATGCATACTATATATTATGTAGAGTATACAGAATATATCAATATTTTATACACATGTGAATGTACACACACATATATATCTAGCACTTAGTTGATGCTTACTTAAAGGGGTCATGGTTAGGGGCACCTAGGTGGCTCAACCGGTTGAGCATCTGACTGTTGATTTTGGCTCAGGTCATGATCTCACGGTTTCATGGGTTCGAGTCCCACATCGGGCTCCACGCTGACAGTGCAAAGCCTGTTTGGGATTCTCTCTCTCCCTCTCTCTCTGTCCCTCCTCCACTTGCACTGTCTCTGTCTCTCTCAAAATAAATAAATAAACTTAAAAAAAATAAAGGTAGTCATGTTTACTATTGTCATTATTAACAGGAAAATGAAGAAGTTAAGCCAGATCAATATTTCATATCTCTTACAGCTAAAATCTCCCTAGCTAGTACCCAGGTGACAAAGCACTGTGGTGGCTAGCTGTCATCCCAGGCCTCCATACTGCCAGCTGGACTCAACTAAAAGCCACCCTCTGTCCGTCTTCCCACCCCACCTTCTACTCTCCAGGTTGAGCGAGTGTGCTGTCCAGGCTCCCAAATGCTGTGACCGCACATGTAAGTCTCTCAGACCAACCCTACCTAGCCCAGGCCCTGGTCGCCTCTCAGGAGAGGGCCTTGCCAGGGAAGAAGGGCATCTTCTCTGACACTCCTTCACATTCAGGGGGCAACAGCTCTGGTAGATAAAGTCTGGCCTGTGGCTCAGAATTGGGCGACTGGGTAATTTATTACTCAAATCAGGACACTTGTAACAGTGAAAGGGGGCACCAATAATACTTGCTTTGAGACAATACACATAACCAGGACTGTGTTGGCCCCCAATATACGGTTACCTGTTCTCAGACCACTCTAGGTCTGAGACCCCACTGCCCCATCACAAAGATGTACAAGAACATTCCTTTAATATAAACCACACTAAGTCTGTCACTTTAATATGACCTTCCCTGTTGACTCTTGACCTCTCAAAGCCAGGTGGTCTGGCAAGCTCCCAGACAACCACACCCAGCTTCCAACCATGCATTGATTACTTAGTGTTTTCAATCTATCTTCACTGTTCCTGACAAGTGAGTGACTCTGGAGACGTGGATGGTCGAGCCCAGTATCGAAGTCATCTCTTGGGACTTAAAGAGGGGAGGGACCCTTGGGAGGCCCCAGAGGCTCATCGCATCCCTCTGTCCAAGGCCTTGTATACCCAGACCACATCTGCCCCAACATGCTTTTCCATTATCCAGACTGACCTCAGCAATTGTGCTGAAAGCCTTGGGAACCACCACTTGGTAAGCAGTTACAGTCACCTGGTCCTTGCCCAGAGTCTCACGTGTGTTACCTCATTGGAGCCTCACTGGGATCCTATAGGTAAGTGTGACAATCAATGCTGATAGAAGAGGAAACTGAGGCACAGAGAAGTTAAGTAATTTGCCTAAGTTCACCTTGTATTAAAGTGGCCCAACCAGGCTCTGAACACCAGCAGCCTGCAGATGACCCTTAGAAGCAAAGACTCACAGTGTATGGGGTGGGAGTGGGCTTACACCAAATGCAAAACCTGCCTTCTCCCGTTCCTAGCTGTGACCCAAGGGAAGTTTCCCTTTGGAATGACTTAATTCAACCAAGGCTTGTTCTAGGATCAAAAGGGGAAATGTACACACTGGTGGCCTACAAGGTTTGGGGCCCAAAGCAGTTTCTTAACAGATCTGTTGCAACAGTCCAACTTGACAGCAAATCCTCCCTTGTGTCCCCAGCAAGTGGCCACCCTACCTGGCCTGGAACATGCTGTCCACAGTCCTTGTCTTTGGGGCCCAGCGCTCAGTAGCTCAGGGCCTGACCCTGTACCCCAGCCCCCTTAGAAGGTTAGCTGTGCTCTGAGAGAGGAGCATACTATCCCAGGGGCTCAAACCTTCAGATCCTGACAGAGACAGCCCCTTTGGGAGAGGTTTTATTTCTGCTACGTCTCAGGGGCTGTACCCTTCAGGTACCCACCCCAGAGACGTACCTGCAGCAGGCCCACCAGTGTTGTCCAGAGCTAGGTCTACTGGGCAAGCGACCAGTGGTACAGGGGTCTGGGCGCCTTGCTCAGCTGCAAGCCCACTGAGCATCCATCCTGCCCTCCGCAGATAGGACACACACCACTGAGACAAAGGCTCTTCCTTGTATCTTCCCTTCTCCCCTCAAAAGCATGCTTTTCATCTCCCACACACCCCCACCGTGGAGCCCACATGGTCTGGGTTATTGGGGCCCCCTTTGAATGCGCTGATCTATTGCTTTTGTCAGTCAATGAGAAGGTACCACAGCTGGGATCCTGGCGAGGTCTGGGCACAGAGACTGCAGGCAGGGGCTGGGCCCTTATCCTCTCACCAGCAGCCTTCCCTCACTCCCTCAGAGCCAGGCCCTGGACCCTGGGGCTGCCCAAGCCATGCCTCTATCTGAGGGGGGTTAGTCAGAGGTGAGTGCAGGACTAATATCAGGTTTCTCAGCTTCCTGCAGAGCAGGGCAGATGACAAGATTATTACACCTCAGAGGGGATACAGGCTGAAAGTATCAACAGGTTCCAGGAGGATTTTAAAAGTTGCATGAAATGTGACAGAGTAGGGAACATGACTGACTGTGGCTGGGGTGGCCTGCCCCATCCTTCAGCACACATTTGAGTTCTCTGCAAGGAGACATAGAAACTTGTTCACACTAAAATGTGAATGATTAAATGTTCTTCATGCATTACACTTCATAGAAGTTTTTCACATAAAACATGTAAATAGAAATTTGCAATACAACTCTTCAGTCACCACATTCCCCAATATACAAAGGCACACACACAGACACACAAACACACACATAAATATGCATATGCACACACACATACACACATAACTCCTCCATCCAAACCAAACTACTTAGTATTGCCTGAACACTCTGGACCCCCTCGCCCTACCAGGCATTTATACTACCTACAGTGCATTAAAGCACTCCCCCACTTTGTTTCCTTAATTATCTTAAATGCATCCTTCAAAACCCAGCCAGTTGTCACCTCCTCCAGGAAGCTTTCCATAGGCTCCCTTTTCCAAGGCTGCATTGGGAGTCCTGTGCCCTCTGTGCACCCCTCCTGCAGAGCCCTCCCCACCCTAGGCCATCTTCACCTGTCTCCTGGCATGACAAATGGTCATCTCCTGAGGACAGGACCCAGGCCTTAATCTCCATTTCATCCCTAATGCCCAACACAGGGCTTGGCAGAGTAGGATCTTGAGGAGTGTTGGTTCAATGAACAAATGACAATCCTCATCACAGAAGCTTCTTTCTTTCTGAGTAATGAAGTCAGAGCCCCTTCCAGGAGCATGTGGTGCTCAGTCACTCAAACAGAGGCACTCACTAAGGTACACAGGCTCCTCTCCTCTGACCAACATGGGCACTCACCAATTTCCTAAGAATCATCTTGACTGTATCTGGGGAAAAAGAAAACAAACAGGATCAAAATGTTGAAGAACTGGTAAAAAGCCACTGTGCCTCTCAGCATGTCACTGGGGTCCCCAGAGATACGTTACCTGAAAATGTTCAAATTAGCCAATAAATAAATATGCTGTGCCAAGCTGTGACCTCTCAGACCTATAGCAGGCCCCACTCTCCAGGCTCGAGGGCTCCCAGTCCACCTCTCTAGGTGGCTTCTCAGACCACACTGATTATTATTCATGGTTTTCATTGACAGCCCATGCTTCTAGCTTACTTGTTTTGGTCACTTGAACCTAAAACAATAGCCCCTTCCTTTCTGCTGCCCCCTGCAACAAGCCCTGCTCAGGGCCAGGATGACAAGAGTTGCCTAGGATACACTTGCCACAAGCCACACATGGGCATGTGTACCTGCCCACATGGCCACATGCCACGCACAGGCCTGAGAAATCCTATGAGGGGCAGTGAACATTGACCTTGGAGGTGCTCCACTTGGGTTCAGATACTGATTCTACCCACATTTACTACCTGGATGACCCTGGGCAAGATATGGAACCCCTCTAGGCCTCCAGCTCCTCATCTGCAAAATGGAAAAAATAACATGACTTATCTCATAGGAGTGGACTTAAGATTAGATCTACCTAAAGGAGCTCCTAACAGCATCCAGTATGGTAAACACTCAGCGATCATTATCACATACCCACACAGACAGAAATCTGCACTGCTGACCTGTGATTTCCCCATAAGTGATCCCCAGACAGACTAAGAAGTTCCTTTGTCAGACTCTGAGGGGCAACCCAAAGTGCCCGAGAGGCGAGGATATGGTTTGGACTCACAATCATTCAGTCAGTCAACAAACATCTAATGGGCATCTGCAGTGTGCCAGGGTGTGAGCGGAGGTGGGTCAAGACCCAGCCCTGGCTTGAGGCGTACGTGGCTAGGCTGGGCACAGAGAGGGGAATGGATGGTGACAATAGTCTGTGATAAGTGCCATAATGAGGCATGGGAAGGGGAGGGGTGGTGAGTGGACGGAGGGAGATAATCCAGCCTTGAAAAGTCAGGGAAGACTTCTTGTAGGAGGAAACATCTAAGTGCTGAAGGCTGAACATCAGTTAGTCTTGTGACGATAAGAGATGGACCCAGGCCACACTGACTCTAACTAATTAACGGTAACAACCACTACAACCAATAACTATTGAGTTATTTTCTGTTGAAAATCTATTGAGCATTTTCTCTGTGTCAGGGCCACTGTCAAACATTGCAGCCACATTACTTCATTGAAGCCTCCCCCTCCTCTCTGAGAGGGACAGTCTCTGCTTTGTGTTTTGTTCATGACTGTATCCTCAATGCCAGAATGATGCCCGGAACTTAGGCTGTGCCCAATAAACACTGATAGAATGAGGCTGGTTCTAATATGATTCCCATTTTATAGATGGGGAAACTGCGGTGAGAGAAATCAAGTGCCTTACTGAAGGATGCCCCAAGCTAGCTGTGAAGCAGGGTTGGTGGACTTCTGTCTAGTGTCAAGCCAGGACTCTATTACTCACTTAGGCTCACTAATGGCGAGACTGGCCTGTAGGGACATAGGCAGCCAAAGCAGCCGCTTCCTCACATGCCTGCAAAGAGCCAGGTCATGGAATACCAACCAAAACCCCCACTCCAAGTGGGCTCTGTGAGGAGGGAGAGCGAGCAGGGTGCCCAGTGCCCACCTGCCCCACCCCCCACAGCTGCTGGTTCAGCAGCCTGTGTTTACATTTCTCCCTCAAACTGGAGGCTGCAGACTGAAATTATCTCCTCTCGGCTGTGTCAGCCCGTCCTGGGCCTCACTCCCAGCTCCAGCACCTCCCAGCAAGCCCAAGGCAGCCACAGCTGGAGTCTGATAAGGCCAGCTTTGTCCCATGGGTTTCACCCATGACGGGGTGGGAGAGAAAGGACCCCTGTGCTACATACTGCAGCAGAGCCTTCTCAGCCAGCGACAACCCCTGCCTGGGGATTGAGGGCAAGTGAAGGGATCTCCCCCCCCCACCCCCATAGCAGCTCCAGTAGCCTCTGGGAGCTGCAGAGGTGCCTACCACAGGATGCTGAAGGAGCAGTACAGGGCTGGCCCCAAGCTTCCACACTGTAGCCCAGGTCACCTGATGTTCAGGTGAATTCCAGGGAAGTAGAGGGATGCAGGACCTCCCTCACTTCAGACTCTCTTTCCTCATGGCCATCCTCACTATCTCCGTGATGAAAGTACTTGCTGTGCAACCCTGAGCCTCTCTGGACCTCAACTACTTCATCTGTACAATCACTAGGATAGATGATCGTGAAGATCATGCCAGAAGAAGCCTCATGCCAGTCTCTTCTAAGCTTCCTGAGGCCAGTCCACATTCTTACCTGTATCCCCAGAACCCAGCGCAATGCCTGGTGCTCAGTAGGTACTCAGGGAGTGTTTGTTGACCAAATGAATGATGAACATCTATTTGTCCCCCTTCCTTCCAATGTTGACTTCCCTTTCTGAGCCTTTAGGGTGCTCACGAACCCTACCACACCCCAAACCCATCTTAGTATCCACTTGGCCAAAAAGCATCAGATAAGCTCATTTACACTAAAATCTTAATAGTTAATAGAAAATTTTTCTAGAAGGGACAACCCCAGAGTACAAATCTCTAAGCATAACATCTCAGGGCTACAGCCATCTCTAGCTTGGCTCCCAGATGTGGGAAGCAGATAGGGCAGGTGTTTTAGAGGGTAAAGGGTTCTGGAAATAAGGTCGTTGTCTCAGAAAGACAGAAGAAGCAGACTGAGGGCAGAAAATTGCCAGTTGAGTAAGCTATAAGGACACATCCTTGTGTTGAGGGGCCACGTACTTACTATCACCTATAAAAGTGACGGTAATAGTGTCAACAGAAATTCAGGAAGAGAAATCTAGGATGAGGTCAATATAGGCTGAACCACGAAAACACTCTGCAGCAGGAAGCCATGCTTAACCTGGAACCAGGCACCAAGCTAAGGAATTTGCAAAGAGATAAAGAGGCTGAGCACCATGTCTGCAATATGAAATAATTACAGACACAATGGTGGAGTGCTAGACTCTAGCATAGTCAGTACTGAACTCCTACTCATACTTCAAAATCCTAATAAGAATTTCTACTCCTGACAGTATTGCAGTATGGTGGATTCAATATTCTAAATTACACACACACACACACACACACACACACACACTCCTGCATTTAAAGAAACGTACTGAATGAAATATCAATCTTCTTAAATTTAGAACTGAACCTGGTTTAAAACAGGACTCTCCCAATGTCATAGGCAAAGAGCAGAAAGGCCTCCAGCCTGGAGAGCCAGTACTGCACCAGGGAAGTTCCCAGGCATTTGCTGAGACCAGGAAACTGGATTCTCAGGGTTTCCTAGCAACAGAGGACAAGACCTTCAGCATATACTTGCTCCTCTCCCACACACAGAAGTTGGGGCCTTTGAAGGGTTACACCTTCAGTGAAAGGATGCATTAGGGAAAAAAAAATCTGCTCACCATCAAAGGGAGACAAGATAATTCAGCCATCTTAGATCCAAGATTTGATCTTAGGCTCAGATCCAAGTGGGGAAAAGGAAAATAAAAGAATAAAGATTCTGCTGACAATTGACAACCAAGCTCAGTAATCTGCAGGGCTGGGTTCAAATTTGCACTATTGCTTGGCCCAGGAAACTCCAAGCCAAGAAACTAAAGCCCAGGCCAGGGGCGCCTGGGTGGCTCAGTCAGCTAAGCATCCAACTTCGGCTCAGGTCATGATCTCACAGCTCGTGGCTTTGAACCCTGCGTTGGGCTCCATGCTGACAGCTCGGAGCCTGAAGCCTGCTTCGGATTCTGTGTCTCCCTCTCTCTCTTCCCCTCCTCCACTCACACACTGTGTCTTTCTCTATCTCTCTCAAATATAAATAAACATTAAAAAAATTTTAAAGCAGTCCCAGCCCAACAGTACTTTGCAACACCTGGCAGAAGCAAAAGCACATTCTCTCTGCAGATGCACACCATCAACCCAGGCATCCTTAGGCTCCCTACAGATTTAGAGCAGTCAGATAAAGCTTACAATAAAAAAAATGCAAGACACATGCAGTAAGTGGGAATTACCAGGAAAAAACAAAAGTTGAATTATACCTATAAGAACTTGAGACAAAAATGATTAGGTACAATATATGAAATAAGTACATTTAAAATATTTTAAAAAGCAAGACAGGGAAATAAATAAACTTTAAAAAACAACAATGGGGCACCTGGGTGGCTCAGTAAGTTAAGTATCTGACTCTTGGTTTCAGTTCAGGTCATGATCTCAAGGTTCGTGGGATTGAGCCCTGCATCAGTCTCTGAGCTGACAGTGCAGAGCCTGCTTGGTATTCTGTCTCTCCCTCTCTCTCTCTCTCTCTCTCTCTCTCTGTCCCTCCTCCTCTCGTGCTTTTTTTCTCTCTCTCTCTCTCAAAATAAATAAATAAACTTTAAAAAAAAAAGCAAGACAGGGGACTGAAAACCCAAGCAAGGTATAAAAATTAATGAAAGTGACCAGACCTATTTAATTAATTAATTAAGTCTTCTTGAAATGGAAACTCAGATCATGGAAATTTAAAACCTAACAGAATTGCTTAAACAATTGAACAGAGAATTCGTGAGCTGGAAGACAGATCTAAAGAAATTACACAAAATGCAGTATACAGATAAAGAGATGAAAAATAGACACTAAGAGACACAGAGGATAAAATGAGGTCTAAATTGTGTCTCATTGGAGTTTCTGAACATGCAATTTAGAGACAGACAATCTTTGAAGAAATAATGACAAAAATTTTCCAAAACTGATAAAAGAAATGAACCATCAGATTCAGGAATCAAGAAATCCAAGCAGGACAACTAAAACGAATTCACATGTATACTCATCATAATGAACCTGCAGAAGACATAGAAAAGATCTTTTAAAAATGCCACTGGTAAAAGAACAGCAAGCAGACCAACAACTACAACAATGGTAGCCAGAGGCAATGGAATAACATCTTCAATATCTGAGGGAAAACAACTACTTACCTAGAATTTTAAAATCCACTTAACTCTAGCTCAAAAACAAGAGGACCATACTACTGATTGATGAACAGATTAAAATGTGGGCTGTGTGTGTGTGTGTGAGTGTGTGTGTGTATTATTCAGCCTTTAAAAAGTAGGAATTCCCAGGGAATCTGGGTGGCTCAGTCAGTTGAGCATCCAACTCTTGATTTCCGCTGCGGTCATGATCCCAGAGTCAAGGGATCAAGCCCCATGTCAGGCTCTGTGCTGAGCATGGAGGCCGCTTGAGATTTCTCTCTCTCTCTCTCTCTCTCTCTCTCTCTCCCTTGTGCTCTCTCTCCCCCACTCTAAGATAATTTTTTTAATTAAAAAAAATAAAAAGTAGGAAATCCTGCCATTTGCAACAACATGGTTGAAACTAGGAGACATTATACTAAGTGAAATAAGCCATATGCAGGAAGACAAATGCTGTGCAATGAAACTTGCATGTGGAATCTAAAATAATCAAATTCATAGAAATGTAAAGTACAGTTGTGGTTACCAGGGGCTAGGAGAGAGGGAGAAATGAGGAGATGTTGATCAAGGGGTACAAAGTTTCAGTTATGCAAAATAAGTTCTTGAAATTTAATGTAAAACAACGTGACTATAGTTAACACTAGCGTATTGCATACTTGAAATTTGCTAAAAGGATAGATCTTAAGTGTTACCATGACATACCTACAAAAGTAGTAACTATATGAGGTGAAGATGTTAATTAGCTTGATTGTGGTGAATATTTTACAATGAACATGCATATCAAATCATCAAGCTGTACATTTTAAATACATACAAGTTCTAAATGTCAATTATATCTCAATAAAGCTGGGGGGAGTTAGAATAAGAGGATAAGAGTCTTTAAAAGAACTGAGTTTACTATGACATCTCTTCATATAGGACACCGCCAAAAAAAGAAAGAAAAAGAAAAAGAAACATGGTTCCAGAAAAAAAGATCTTGTATAGAAGAAGGAATTGAGAACAAAGAAAACAGTAAATATGTGTGCAAAGCTAAGCAAGCATCAATTTTATTAAAATTATAATAATGGCTTATATTGGGATAGAAAATAATTCGGAACTAACTTAGTGAATAATGATAAGTAAGGCATGGAAGATGGTAGGAGGGTTCAAGCTTTAAAAGTACCTGTTAAAATGTAAGAGTAACGACTAAAATGAGAGTTGAACTTTCTTTTTTTTTAAGATTCTCATTTTTTTAATGTTCTTTAAATTTCTTTTTTGGGGGGGAGGGGCAGAGAGAGACAGGGACAGAGGATCTGAAGCCAGCCCCCTTCTGACAGCCGAGAGCCTGAGGCAGGGCTTGAACTCACGAGTCAGGAGAACATGACCTGAGCCGAAGTCAGACACTCAACCAACTGAGCCACCCAGGTGCCCTGAGAGTTAAACTACCTACATCAGTTCAGAAGGAACATGCAATTTTTTTTTAATCTTAAAGTTAAGCAAGACATGATAGTCCCTGACTGAGAGGAACTCAAAATCTCCTCAAGGGGACTCTGAGTTCAGGGGGCAAGCCAATAAGAATCTAGTTCTCCTGACATTTTAAATGTGCAATGAGGTCAAGTGCTGATGACAATAGGAGGATAGTCACAGCTCACAAGTGTGTAAGTTGGTACAGTCACTCTGGAGGGCGGCTTGCTTCCCTGGTACTCCCTTCTCACTGCAGGCCCTGAGAGCCATTCACGCATGTGCAGCGTGGGCAGAAGGGGCGCATACTGGCATACTACAGCAGCATCATGTGACTAGCCCCAGAAACAACCTAAATACCAATTAATAAAAGAATGGCAAAAACCGCAGTTTACAATAATAGAAATAGAATACTTCTTTACAGTAAAAAGGAAGATAAGGTAAATCTATGTTCTAATATCAAATACCCCACACATAGACATGCACCCACATATGTACATGTGCACTGCACACACACACACACACACACACACACACACACACACACACCATCCCAGGCAGAGCTCTCCCAGGCCCAGGACAGGACACCTCACAGGTACACAGTAAATATGAACTGAATTGAATTGAGCAAAGTACTGCAGAGAAGGGTCAGGAGACACAGAAAGATTATAAGCCAGGAGGAGCTTCTAGAAGAAAGAGGAACAAGTCCTTGGCTGACACTCTGTAGATGCTTCTGCCACAAGGAAAGGGCCAGAAACTAAGAAACCCAGAAACATAAGCATATCTGGTGCCTGGGTTCTTACACTCGTCCCAAGCCAACACCTGAGGGAATCTGGGTATCAGGGACCATACCCAGGCTGGGGTGAGGGTGGGAAAAAAAAGGCTGGAAAAGACCCAGGCAGCAAGCCCCCACCCCTGTTTCCCTCCCACACTATCAGCTCTTGACTTCCTGTTTGACCACACTTGTCAAGTGTGTTTTTGAAAGCCCCTATCTTTGAGAAGAGTTATGGGGAATGGGCGGGGGGGGGGGCAGACCTCTCAGGGGGCCACAGTGACTGCCCAGCCCACAGCCCTGCACCTCTGCCCTGAGCTCTCAGAGAGGGGAAGGTCTGCAGTGCTTGGGCCCCAGGACTTGCCTCCTACCAGGCTTCTCTCCCACAGGAGGCCTGCAGGATTAGGTAAATCTCAGACGTGTGTGTGTATGTATGGGTATACACATGTGCATGCATGCTCCATCTTGACTGCTATCTGACTACATTTAAAATTGTCTCCCTCTATATGTTCCCACATTTTTGGACGCTAGAGATGAATTGGTATATCCCTACACACAACAGACCTTCTCTCACTGCTGTTCCTCCTACCTGGGTCTCCTCTCTTACCTGGTTTATCTTTTACTGTTTCAGATTTGGCTCAGGTATCATTGCCTCCTGAAGTTTTCCCTATCACCCCTTTCTTCCTAGTTGGGCCAGGTGCCTCTTTTGGGGATTTCCATCATGCTCTGGGTTTATGTCTATTGTGAAATTTACAGCAATACTCAAACCAACATATATGAGGTGCTTCCTATGTTACAAGAGTGGTATACAACAGTTAACATGTATTAACATTTTTAATTTTTATAATATCCCTATGAAATGGGATAGCATCTAGCTGCCTTCCTGAGAGTCATTCTCTCTCCTTACTAACTTAACTCTAATTCTGTTGGGAATAGCAATGTGCCCAGCCTAATAATTATATTTCATTCATGTGTTTCATTCATTCACATATTTCATTCCTTCATTTCATAACCTTACAATTAAATTCTGACCAATGAGATGCAGAAGTTGTTCAGGGAGAATTATAGGAAAGCCCTTTGGGGGGGGGGGGGAGGGGTGGCCAATGCAGCTGGAAAGCACATGTTGACCTTGCCCTTTCATCTATCATCCAGCCCAGAATGTTAACCTGATGGCTTGGGCTGCAATAGCGATCCTGCAACCGTGAGACAATCTTGATAAGGAAGGCCACACACTCTAAAAGTGGTGAAATGGAAAAATAGAAGGAGTTCCATTTTTGATATGGCCAAGTAAGCTCCTATTGGACCAAACCTTCTAGGGATAACAACATTAACTCTGGACAAAATTAAAAATACAACTATCTAAAGGCACTGGGGAGTGAGCAAAATCAGGCAGACTCTGGAGGGGAGCTGACATTTGGAAGAAGGGATGGGACACAGGCTATTTCCCATTTATATGACTGTTAGCTTGAAGACAGTACAAAGTCAGCTTGAGTAGACACTGAGCAGTGAGCACCATGTGGGGTGACTAAAGCCCTTATCAAAAACCCATAGCTTTTCTGGCTTAAATAACCAAAGCATGAAGGTCAGGGAAATCTGAGTTGCTGAAAAGTTAAAGAAGAATCCTAGAAATAAGAGGGCCAAAGATGAGGAGGGCTGAATTCTTTGCATAAACTGTCAACTTCTGCTGACTGCTGATGCATGCATTCATGGAGCAGACTCAAAGATATCCAGCTAAGGATAAAAAAAATTCAGTGAGAGTCATGTTGCTGCCCCAGAAACAGTTTGCAGTTTGAGTCCAACCAAGTTAATTACCAGCTAAAGCAAAAACCCAACACTCTCCATAAGAATATAAAAGATTCAAGTCCTTCCACAATACTACACTCATAATGTTCAGGACACAACAACAACAAATTACTCAACATATGAAGAACAGGAAAATGTGACCAATTCACAAGAGAAAAAAAATTAATGGAGATCTAGATGACAGAATTAGCAGCAAGGATTGTAAAGTAGTTATTATAATTATAAATGAAGGATATAAAGAAAACATGCTACTAATGTATGAAGGTGGAAACAGCTGTTTGAGCTTCTGCCTCTGGGCTGGGTGTACCTGTAGAAGATGAGATGTGCAGAGTTGGGAATGAGGGGAGAGAAAGAGAGGGAAAGAGAAGGGAAAGGAAGAAAAAGGGAAGGGAAAGGAAAGGGGGGTGTGAAGAAAGAAAAGTGGAGAGAAAAGTGTGGAATAGCAAATGCATGGTTCCAATGGCTGGAGAACAGTGTCCTGGGAAGGGACAGCCAGTCTCTGCCTCCTGACCACATAACCTGAGAGTCACCCCCTCATCAGGGTGCCTCTGTCCTCATCCAATCACCCTGCACCACCCTCAGGAGCATTGCTCACTCTGGGACCCTCCAACTCCAGCTTCCTTTTAATAACGCTGCTTCTAGGCAGGGACATCCTAATACTCATCCAAGGTGCAGGAGAGAAACGGGGGGAAAAATTCAGGCTCTACTATGGATTAGAACAGTTTTAAAATAGGACTCATTCTATGCAGCTACAAAGCTCCTTCACATCCTCACTCTCAGCTTCTATCCAATGTGGTAGGCACCATGAAGCCTGAACCTACAAGGACTTGCACCCAGTTGCTCCCAGGAGGGCTCCACCTGAACAGCTGGGCCACCAGCCAGCATGGCACAAACATACCTTCATCTTGAAGTCCAATGGGGTTGTGCTAGTGTTGAGAATGGTCTTGGGGTTCTGGGAGGACTCTGCATACACTCAGAGAAACAAAGAAATTCGAGGTACAGTTTCTGCGAGTGCAACATCAAGTCATAGCAGCAAAGAGAACAAACAAATATCAGCACTCAAGCCATGTTTGTGCTCCCTTGTCCCAGGCACCTTCACAGCTGATTTCTGTCTCTCATAATGGTTCAAAGGGATTGCCAGGACAGAAAGTCTTCTCACCCATTTTACAAAGATAAAAATTGAGACCCTCAGAAATTAAGAGATTGGTTTCAGTTTGCACAGTGATATACAAACAGTCACGGTTGTTGGTCTACAACCCAGGAGTCCTATGCCCCACCAGAGCTCTGTCCCAATAACTAAAGAGGCAGCAGTGCCTTCCCCCATCCCATCCCATCCCATCCCATTATCCCACACCCCTACTATTGCCTGCGATATAGGCATGCTCTTCTCCACTCAGCTATAAGCTCTTGGAGGGTAAGGACTGTGTGTCCTTTCACTGCTGTCTCAAGCAGCCAGCATGGAGCAGACAGACTCAGGAAGTATGATATAAAAGCTTAAATCAGCCTTGGGAAACAAAAGCTAAAACTTAATGCAAGTCGGACGTCCTCCAGGTGTCACTTCTTCTCTCCCAACAAGCATGTGACCGCAGCCACCCAGCACTGGAGACCACCAGCATAAACACAACACATGACATCTTTAGGCAAAGGAAATTGAAACCAACTAACTCGGTTGGCCACCGTTTTTTTTTAAACATCCCTCTAAAAACAGGCAGGCAAAGCAATTGGTTCAGAACCTGAGGAGCTGGAATGCATTTAGGGTCTCTGAGGTTGTCCAACTGGAACCTGCACATCCAGAGACCCCACCTCATTTCCCAGGCCCTGACAAGCTGATTGAACCAGGACAGGAAGAGTAACTGGTGGGTGATTGCAGACTATCCAGTGTCAGCTCATTGTTCCGGGAGGAAGCTGTCAGGATCAGACCTCCCAGGAGTGCCTGGGGCCTCTGGTTCTTATTTTTCCCTTTGTAGGTGGGAACCATCATCCTCTCCGCCACCCAACTGACACTCCCAATCAGATTCGTCAACCCAGGGTCTCCACATTTCCAACATCCAAGAGACCTCAAATGAAGGGGATTAGGGACCACCTAATACTGCTTTCCCCTGGGGTTCCCTTAAAAACAAAAGTATTTTTTATTGTGGTAAGAACACAAAGCCTGAGATCTACCCTCTCAACAAAACTTTAAGTGTACAATACAGTATTGTTGACTAATGGTACAATGTTGTGCAGATCTCTAGAAATTATTCATTTTGCTTAATTGAAACTTTATGCCTTTTGATAGTAATTCCACATTTCCCCTTTCCCCAGCCCCTGTCAATCACCATTCCACTCTTTGATTCTATGAAATTGACTCTTTTAGATACCTTATGTAAATGGAATCACGCAGTATTTGCCTTTCAGTGACTGGCTTATTTAATTCAGCACAATGTCCTCAAGATTCACCCATGTTGTCACGTATTGCAGAATTTCTTTTTTAGGGCTTAATAATATTCCATTGAATGTACATACGATATTTTCTTTATCCATTTACTGGTAAATGGACATTTAGATTGTTCCCACATCTTGGCTATTTTTGAAAAGTGCTGCAACAAACATGGAAGTGCTAATATCTTGTAAGGATTCTGATTTCAATTATTTTGAATAAATATTCAGAGGTGGGATTACTGGTTCTAGTTTTCAAATGTTGAGGCGTATTATCTTCCTTAGTGGCTGCACCATTTTGCAATTCCACAAACAGTGTGAAATTGTTCCAATTTCTCCACATCCTCACTAACACTTGCTGTCTTTGGGGTTTTTTATAATAGCCATCCTGATAGGTGTGAAGTGATATCTCACTATGGTTTTGATTTGTATTTCCCTGGTGATTAGTGATACTAAGCTTCTTTTCATATATATATATACCTGTTGGCCATTTATATATTTATTCTTTGAAGAAATGTCTATTCAAGTCCTTAACCCATTTTTTAATCAGGCTATCAGTTTTGTTGCTACTGAGTTGTAGGAGTTATGTATTTTGGAGATTAACCCTTTGTCAAATATATAGTTTGAAAATATTTTCCTGGGTGTTGTATATGTGATGAATCACAAAATTCTACTACTGAAACTAATATTACACTCTAGGTTTACTAACTGAAATTTAAATAAAAACTTAAAGAAAAAAAAAGAAAATATTTCTTCCCATTCTGTAGGTTGCCTTTCACTCTGTTCATTATTTTCTTTGCTGTGCAGAAGCTTTTTAGTAGTCCACTTGTGTATTTTCTTTCTATTGCCATTGCTTTTGTCATTGTATCCATGAAATTATTGTTGAGACCAAAGTCATGAAGATTTTCCCCTATGTTTTACTCCGGATGTTTTAGTTTTAGGTCTTAAATGTAAGTCTTTAATCTACCTTGAGTTAATTTTTATGTATGTGTAAGATAAGGGTCCAGTTTCATTCATTTGCATGTGAATATCCAGTT
The DNA here is from genome assembly GCF_028018385.1 of Neofelis nebulosa. Lineage (NCBI taxonomy): Eukaryota > Metazoa > Chordata > Mammalia > Carnivora > Felidae > Neofelis > Neofelis nebulosa. The sequence continues at coordinate 34,833,146 of NC_080786.1, read as the reverse complement.
TTCCTAATGCCATTTGTTGAAGAGGTTATCCCTTCCCTATTGTGTATTCTTGGCATCCTTGTTGAAGATCAGCTGACTGTAAATGTATTGACTTATTTCTGGGATCTGTACTATGTTCCATTGGCCGATATGTCTGTCTTTATGCCAGTACCATGCTGTGTTGATTACTGTAGCTTTGTAATATATTTTGAAGATACCTCAACATAATAAAGGCTATAATGCAAGGCCCACAGCTAACATCATACTGAATGGTGCAACAATTAAAGATTTTCCTCTAAGATCAGGAACAAGGTAAGTATGTCTACTCTCACCACTTCTTCCTTTCTTTTTTATTTTCCACCACTTCTGTTCATCATAGTACTGGAAGTCCTAGCCGGAACAATTTGTCAAGGAAAATAAATAAAAGATATCCAAATAGGAAAGAAAAAAGTAAAACTGTCCCTGTTTGAAGATGACATGATTTTATATATTAAAAAAATCCTAAAAACTCCACCAAAAAACTGTTAGAATACATGAATTCAGTAAAATTGCAAGATACAAAATCAATATACATTAATGTTTCCATATACTAACAACAAACTATCTGAAAAGGAAACTAGGAAAACAATCTCATTTACAATGGTGCCAAAAAGAATAAAATACTTAGCAATAAACTTAGCTTGGAAGTGAAAACTCATTTTGTATCAACAAAATATTGACAAAGGAAATTAAAGAAAACACAAACCAATGGAAAGACATCCCATGTTCATGGATTAGAAGACTTAATACTGTGGGGTGCCTGGGTGGCAGTTGGTTAAGATTCCGACTTCAGCTCAGGTTATGATCTCATGGTTCGTGGGTTCGAGCCCTACTTCAGGCTCTGTGCTGACAGCTCAGGGCCTGGAGCCTGCTTCAGATTCTATGTCTCCCTCTCTCTCTCCCCCTCCCCTGCTTGCACTCCCTCTCTCAAAAATAAACATTAAAAAAAATTTTTTAAAGAAGACTTAATATTGTCAAAATGTCCACACTACCCAAAGCAATCTACAGATTAGATATAATCTCTGTCAAAATACTGATACCATTTCTTACAAAAGTAGAAAAAACAATTCTGCAATTCATATAGAACCACAAAAACCATGAATAGCCAAATCAATCTTGAGAAAGAACAAACCTAGAGATATATTTCCTGGATTCAATTTTTTTCTTCACTTTTCATTACAAAAGTCTGATAATGCACTCTTTCTAAAACATCCATAGGATGTAGAAACAGATGGTGCACAAAGTTAGTCCCTGGTGCCCCCACCCTCAAAGACAATCACCATTAACACTAGATATTTTCAAGGGTAGCTGGGTGGCTCAGTAGGTTAAGATTCCAGCTCAGATCATAATCTCACGGTTCATGGGTTCAAGCGTCGTGTCAGGCTCTGTGCTGACAGTCAGACCCTTAAGGGAACTTAAGAGCAGAGTTTAAGAGCAGAGCTTTTAAAAACATGCTTTATGGGGCGCCTGGGTGGCTCAGTCAGTTGAGCCTCTGACTTCAGCTCAAGTCATGATCTCATACTCTGTGAGTTCGAGCCCCGTGTTGGTCTCTGTGCTGACAGCTCAGAGCCTGGAGCCTGCTTCAGATTATGTGTCTCCCTTCTCACTCTGCCCCTGTCCCACTTGTGTGCATGTGCGCTCTCTCTCAAAAATAAATACGCTTAAAAAAAAACACTAGATATTTTCAGTGCCCGTGTTTTGTATATTGTGAGTGAGAGAGCAAGTTGCTGACCAATTCTGGAGAATGTTTCAAATCTGAAAATTATATAGATGTGTAGATATCACAGAGACAAAGACATATTCTCCAATTCTCCAATATTGCTCAGCAGCTTGCTTACTCACAATAAATTGTGGACATTTTTCTATGTCCACAAATATATATTAATATCATTATTTTTCATAGTCACATAGTATTCCTGCATATACATGTATTGAAATTAATTTACTCATTCCACTATTGATGGGCATTTAGGGTTTTCTGGCTTTTCATGTTTCCAACAAATACTGCATACTTGTGAATATATGTTACCACACTTGAGTGCATATTTTTAGAAACAGAAGTCCTGAATTGAATGATAAGGCAGTTTTCTTAAAATTTTTTTTTATTTTTTACATTTATTTATTTTTGAGAAACAGAGTGAGACAAAGCGTGAGCGGGGGAGGGGCAGAGAGAGAAGGAGACACAGAATCCGAAGTAGGCTCCAGGCTCTGAGCAAGTGGTCAGCACAGAGCCTGATGCAGGGCTCGAACCCACAATCTGTGAGATCATGACATGAGCTGAAGTCGGACATTCAACCAACTGAGCCACCCAGGCGCCCCAAGGATAAGGCAGTTTTCAATGTAACAGATCTCCTCAAATTGCTGAGGATCCCTTTGAAAAGATATCAAGTAAATTTTAATCAAACACATAAAACTATTCATTTGCTTAAGTCTGTGTCAGTCCCAAAGGTGGCCTCTCATTTTTTATTCTTCCCCTTTTAGAAAATGGTTTTCTTTCCCAAAAAGGCGTTTTGCTCAGATGCCTAGCCCTCATTTTCTTGTTAGATGTTGGGTAGCTTTCAGGTATCTGAAACTGATGTAAGAGATGCATTTCAGGCCACTGAGTCTGATTCCTGTCCTGTTTTCCTCACTCCCAATCAGAGGATGGTCGTTCATGGAGATGACACCATTAGGAATATTGTGAAGAGCCCTGTGGGCAGTTTACCCCAAAGCCTAGCATTATCAATTCTAACTGGAGCCACTCACTCTCAAAAAAGAGGTAGAAGTCCAAATTTGTATATCTTATTTGGGGGGCAATTAGACATTATTAATATCTTAGAAGTGTACTTCTATGAATCAAGAAAATTAACTTCTGGGGCGCCTGGGTGGCTCAGTCGGTTAAGCATCCGACTTCAGCTCAGGTAAGGATCTCTTGGTCAGTGAGTTCGAGCCCCGCGTTGGGCTCTAGGCTCATGGCTCAGAGCCTGGAGCCTGCTTCTGATTCTGTGTCTTCCTCTCTCTCTGCCCCTCCCCCGTTCATGCTCTGTCTCTCTCTGTCTCAAAAATAAATAAACGTTAAAAAAAAGAAAATTAACTTCTGTTATAATTATAAACAGTCTAATTTCTCAGGGAAGTATGAGATCACCTACCTGGAATAATGATAAGCCATGAGGACCACAACACACATACACCCCCCGAAAATATCATCCTCTAGTTTTGTCATTGGAAATTTAAGTCTTGGGATTACTCCATTATTTTTGAATTTTTACTTTTCTCTACACATTGGAACCATCCAGATCAACATATAAAACATTTCCAGCATCCCAGAAAGTTCTCTCATGCCCCATCTCAGTTAGTACTCCTCATCCCACTAGGGTCACCTACTATATTTCTATCACCATAAAGCAGTTTTTCTTGTTCTTTGACTTTCATATTCTCTTATTCCGCATGGACTCTTTTATGTCTGCTTCTTTGGCTCAAGATAATGTCTGTGAGATTCATCCATGTTGTTGTTGGTTTCAATAGTTCATTCTCTTTGTATTGATGTGTGGTGTTCCATTTTATGAATATATTCTGATTTCGTTGTCCATCTTCTTTGTAGATTAATATTCTGGGTTTTTTTTGTTTTGTTTTGTTTTGTTTTTGTTTTCCACTATTATGAACATAGCTGTAATGAATATTGTTATACTTGTCTCTAACTCAGAGTTGGTCATATATATGTATATGTTTAGCTGCTGCAGATAATATCAGATAGTTTTCCAAAGTGTTTGAACCAATTAATACCCCTATCAAGCAATATAGGAGGCTTCCAAATGCTCCACAATCTTGTCAAACACTTGGAATTATCAAGTTTGTGTTTGTCCATTTGTTAACGATAGTAGGGGGTGTATAGACCTTTCTCATTTTGACTGTAATTTATATTTCCCTCATGAGTAGTAATGTTGAGAATTTTTTCTGTTTGTGGCCAGTCGGAGATCTTCTTTTGAGAGATATCTGTCCAAGTCTTGCTCATTTTTAAATTGTTTTTTGTTACTGATTTAAAAGAGCTTTTTATATGTTCTAGATACAAGTCCTTCATTTATGATATATGAGTACCTTCTGCCAATCTAAGCCTTCTTTATTTGTTTTTTAAATGTTGTGGGGTTTTTTTTTTGTAAATATGCTTTTTGGGTGTGTGTTTTTTGTGTCCTGTTTAAGAAATCTTTTCCTGTCCCAAGATCTTGAAAGTCTTCTCCATTTTCTTCTAGAAGTGTTATTGACTTACTTTTCACATCTAGGTCTGTGCTCTATATTAAATTAATGTTATCTAGTGTAGGGTAGGAATCAAAATATTTTTATACAATTATCCAATTGCATCAGCACTGTTTTGGCAATCATGATCCTTTCCCTCGCCAAATTGCAGGGGCACCTTTGTTGTAAGTCAAGAACCACATACTGGGTCTTTCTATTCTGATCCATTAGTTTACTTTTCTGTCATTATGCCAATACTAGACTATCCTAATTATTGCATGTTTTTAGTAAGTTGTGAAATCTGGTAGTGAAAGTTCTCCAATTCTCCAATTTTGTTCTTATTCTTCAAGATTGCTTGGCTACTCTTGGTCTTTTGCCTTGCTATATGAAGTTTAAAGCAATTTGACGATACTTACCCCCAAAAATGTTGGAAAGTTGATTAGGGTTGAATCGATAGACCAACTTGGACAAGAACTGAATCTTAACAACATTGAATTTTCTAACCCATGAACATGAAACATCTCTTCATTTAATTAGGTCTTCTTTAAGTTTTCTGAACATTGTTTTATAGTTTTCAGTATAGAGGTATTATACATTTTTAATTAGGCTTATTCTAGACATTTAATTTTTGATGCAATTATAAAGAGTATCACTTTTTAAGTTTCATTTTCCAATTGCTGGTTACTAGTTATAGAAATACAAATGATTTTTATATGTTGCTTTTATATCCAATGGTCATACTAAATACACTTATTAATTATATTAATGATTATTAATAGTTTATAGATTCTTTTGGATTTTCCATATACAATCATTTCATCTACAAATGAAGACCTGTCTACTTCTTGCTTTCCAATCCTTATGTCTTCTTGCACTGACTAGGTGACTCAGTACAGTGGTAAAAGAAGTAGAGGCAATGGACGTCCCCATCTTGTTTTCAACCTCAGGAAAAAAGTATCCAGTATTCCACCAGTAAGTATGATGTTGCAGAGTTTTTCATGTTAGCTATAGGTTTTTTCTGTAGATACTCTTAATCAGATCAAAGAAATTCATTTTTATTCCTAGTTTGCTGAGCAAATGGATGTTGAATTTTATCAAATACCTTTCCTACATCTACTGAGCATGAGTGGTACCACAATTCATATGATAAACACCACAAAGCTTCTCTGATAACATTATGGGGAATGTCAATCCACTTCTTCAATTTAGGGACCATGCCATTCTCTTCCCCTACCAGACATCATCCTATAACTCTCCTCTCTATTTGTTTTGTCCTTTATTTTCCCAACTGGTGTTAGTGCTCATTGACACCAGGGACGAGATTTTACTGCTTTTGGTAGCAATTTCTGCTCCTTGAATATTTATGGGAACATTATGGGAAAATAAATAGAATGAGTGCTGCCTCCTGGATCATCCTGGTCACCTTACCATGCCTGAGATGTGCTGTGGGCCAGCACCTTGGATACCCACCATCATTAGGTAGCAGGAGCCTTTGACTGTCAGATCCATCAATCAAGCAGTGAGAAGCTATTAGTGCAACTCTGGGTAAGGAACAACCTTGCCCTGGGAGAAAACTCCAAGAGTAACTATTTGGATAAGACTTTGCCTGTGTGGCAACTCCAAGGAGCTGGGCCAGAGGCTTCAGGAAACCCCACAGGAGCATGTGGTATGGACACTGCATTTGGCATCCAGCATGCTGGTGGAATCCAGCCAGCCAGCAAGCCAGCCTGACTGCCTGCTCACTGGCTGCTCTCTCCTAAGTCCAGAACATTTGCAAAGCCAGGAGCTTTGGCACAAAGCTGCTCCCATCCTTGCCGGCACGGGTTTATGGATATTAAAAATGTGCTGATGTGAATCACCATGCAAACACGCTTCACTAGAAGTGCTGCGTGCAGGAACACTGCTCCTTTTATTGTCTCCTCCACCTCTGTTGGAAATGTTCACCCACAGATGATGCGGAGATTAGTGGGGCGTCAGGCTGCTGCGTGTTTTTAGGCAGGCTGTCAGCTCCCATCAGCTATGGCTAAGGCTGCAGAAGAGGCTGGGACACACCTCAGTGCCCCTGCCTGGGGCCCATGGGCAGAGTCTGGGGCAGGAGAGTGGTTTGGGAGTGGGAAAAGACATTCCCCAGTAAGACCTTTTCTCAAGCATCCAGGCTATAGCCATCAGCCCACAGTAATATGGGGGCAGCACCTCTAGAGTGCTCTCCCAGGTTGGCAAATAGCATCAGTGAAAGTCCAAACCTTTTCTGCTCTGGGACAGTCACTTTCACCCTCCCCTCCCTATAGGGGTACCAGATAAAATATGGTCCCAAGGGAAGGGTAGAAGAGGGGCTAGAGAACCCTTGCCCTCCAGGATGCCTCGCTGCACACAGAAAGGTGTCAGATCTGGTTGCAGACATTCTGAGAATGTCCACAAGGAGGGTTTGGGGTGCTCCGGGAACACAGAGATCCCCTCTGCTTTGAGATCAAGGAAGGCAACATGGAAGAGGAAGTGCCAGAACTGAGCCCTGAACCACAACTAGGCTTTAAACAAACTGCGACTGGGAGATAGCATTCCAGGTGGCAGGAAAGGCCCGAGACAACATGGGCAAGCGGGAAAGCACAACATCAAGGACAGGTATTTTCCCACTCTCTGCTCATCCATTCTCCAAGCTGCCTTGTCCCCAAGTTGACTTGAAAAATGACCGCCATCATTCCAGGCATCATAGTCAAACCCAACCTTGACCAGAAGCAGAAGGGATTTTCTCTTCCTGTGTGTCCAGGAGCCATCTCAGAAGAGCCTTGAACTCCTTGCCATTGCTGGGAAAAGAAGCCAGTTTGAAGGAGGAGGCACTGACAGGGAAAGGAGCCTGTCTTGGCCTAGCTCTGGCCAGGGCACTCCTGTGCCAACAGTGAGAATCTGTCCCACTGCTGCCATGTCTCATTTAACACCTTCACCATTCACAGTGTGATCTAGACTCCCCAAGTACACTACAGAGGGCAGAAGCTGTGTTCCATACATATCTGCCCACAATCTAGCATGCTGTTTGGCTCCTAATAGACTCAAAGGAACTTATCTGGAAAATAGGGAACAACGATGCCCATCTTGATGGGGTTATCTTTAGCACTTACTTGGGGCTACCACAATGCATGGCTCCAGGAGGCTATCTCCTCAGGGGGGACAATAAGAGCTATGAGCACTGCAGACCTGGGCCTCCTTATGCAGCTCCCAGTGCTCAAGCTAGCAGGGCCAACATTTATGGGACCCTCAACATGTTATTATAGCTGAATTATTTTAATCATTCCTTACAATGAGACAGGGCACTATTTCATCCCTAGATGGGGAAAGAGCATTAAATAACCTATTCAATGTCACACTTGTAGCCAACAGCATTATAGGATCTGAACCCTCAGACAGCCTTAGCGTTTGTGTTCTAAACCACTGTGCCCCACTCCCCTGAGATGACCCCACACAAGTACCTTCATAATCCAAACCCTCAGAAGAGACCCCAGATTGTGGATGTACAGCACAGTAGAGCTTTGGAAGCTCCCCAGTCCTCCTCTTCTGCCCACCCTGCTACTCTGTTTCTCAGAGAAGAGCTTGAGGCCTAGACCGGGATGAAGGGCCCCACCAGTCCTGCCTAAATGGTCTGTAACGGGTTCAGAGCCCCCTCCCTCTTTCCCCCCCTCTTTTCAAGACAGGCCCTGCCTGTCCTTTGTGAGGGACACAGGGACAGTTGGTAGCTACCTGCCTGCAGGTTTGATGTAACTCTGGGCATGAATCCAGACAAATCTCTTGGCCTTTTGCTGATAACTGAGCACAGCCTGAGCTGAGGGGCTCTTTAGAGGGGATCCCTATAGGGTGCCACTTATGGAGTGCACCAACCCAGGCCCCAAAGCCCCATCGGGTAAATAGATCTCCCTCTCACCACCCAAAAGGAGGGAAAGGGAAGGCTGAGCTTCAGGACCCAAAGTGGTTTGGCAAATATCCAGGACACCCCCCCCAACCCTGCCACCCAGGGCCTGCCCTAGACCCAGGAACAACCATGGGAAGACAGAGGCATTCAACCTCCTCCCCAGCTAGAGGTAACCATACTTTCTTGATCTGCAGAGAGGAGGGGATGAGAGCATAGAATTCCACTATGTGAAATTCTCTCTTTTCAGTTAAATCCTATGTAGATTAGTTAGATCTTTTCTTTAGGGTAATATTGAAGGGGGAGGGAAAAGGTGAAGGTCCAAAGTATTTTAAAAGGATGACAAGGTCTTCAAACATTCCAAGGTAGAACTTAGGTTAAGTTTTAATAGAAAAATCATGTTTTTAGTTACCTACCAGTTAATTAACTTTCAACCAGTTATCTCCAGGTATATGTGATACTTCAGGCAGAGGAGCCATGTTAACCTCTTGGTTTCTAGAACCCCTCCATGCTTGTGTGTCTGCCTCAGGTTGAACAGCCAGCGCTCAGAGCCAATTTTAGTAGTAGAATCTCAGAAACAGAATCAGGGGTCACTCAATCTTGGGGTCATCACCCTGTCATCATAAAGGACCTCTCTTATCATCCGCCCCAACATCCTGGGAATTCCACTGATGACATCAATGCTAACCAGCACTGGCTAAGTTGGGCTAATCCCTGGGATCACAAAGAGTTGGTAGAGTTTTGGCTAAGAGCCAAACTGCCTTAGATAACCTGGTACTCCGCATTCAGCTTATACATTGGCTTTCTCATCAGCTTCTCAAAGTGCTAAAAGCAGTTTCATGCCACATTTATTTTTATTCATCAACCTAAAAACATCTTGGGCCTAGCCCAACTAACCTCAGAGACTGCCCAGCAACCCTGGAGCAGATGAAGGCTGTGTATGACAGTCCTGACCACACACCATGTGAATATGTGCCCTACAAGAGAAGGTTGGTCTTCAGCCCTGGCTGGGGGCAGGGGCTGGAGTCAGGACCGAGGGCAGACCTAGGCTTCCCTACCACTATCTTGCTCAACATCAGTTTGGTGCCTTTGATGCCTATGGCTGCTGAATTTCACTTTCCAGCTGGCTTCCTGGTCAGGCCACTGAGAAAGGCCAGGTGGTGGGGCGCTGGGACTGTCATCTGAGCCAATGCCCCTCAGCCAAGGCTGAGCCCAAGACAACAGGATATAGAGAACAAAAGTAGTGCCTATTCAGGAGACCCAAGTGCAGCAAGGAGCATTCCTTTCGTTCCAGCAGAGACCAGGTCTGGAATGGCTCAGGGACACCTGGTCTTCCCCAGGGAAAAGCCACCAGAGGCTAAGGAGGCAGTGGGGGAAGGCCTCATGAAAGGAAGGATCCACGTGGTGGCCAGTGCCTTCCCCACCTTTCCCACCCTGGGGGTGGTGTGGGGCCCCTGCCCCAAGGTGTTTTTCCAAGTTCCCATGTACCTTCTTTAAGTTTTCCAGGGAAGTTTGCTGCGTGTATCCTGGTCTTTGCTAGAAGCCAGGAAACCTGCATTCAGGTCCTAGATTTGTCCCACTTTCACTGTGTGACCTTTGGAGATTCCCTTCTCACTCTCCAGGCCTCAGTTTCTTCATGTATCAAATACAGGTGTAAATGAAGCAGGTATTAAACCTATCAAAGTAAGCACATTTATTGGAAGCATTATTTATATACATTACTTCTTGGAATCTGCACAAAAACTTTATATTACTAGAACTTGATGTTTTATTGAGATTTTACCATTAGCCACACCTGGTATGGGCTTTTTACATTTATCAACTCACTTGATCCTCATAGCAATCCTATGATGTAGATCCTATTATTACCTCCATTTTATAGAAAGGAAACTGAGGCACAAAGCACTTCAGCAACTTTTCAAGTCATACTTAGGGATTCAGGCGGCGTCTCTCCAAAACATGCAGGCCATGTTTCTGCTGCCGCATGTGGTCTATATATGGGGTGATAATATGAAGAGCACCCTCCTCAGGGAGTTGCTGTAAGCATTGGATGAGAGGCAGAGAGCATCGTGCAACATGGAGACGTGCTCAATAAGTATGACCTCTTTGTCCCATCATTACTACTTTCTCCTTTCTCTGAAGGCTCTAAGAACCCCAGACTTCCAACCCTGATAGAAGTGCCAACCTTGCCTCCCCTGTCTGCTATTCCCTCCATTCATTCAGCTCAAGGTAGCCCAGTCAAGGCCAAAGAAGGCTACCCATTGCCTACCTGCTTTCTTCATTCCTAGCCTTCAAATTTCTCCACTCACCTTGGGGATCATCCCTGGACTCACTCCCTCTCCCCAGGGTCCAAGGCCCCTACCTCCCCGGGACACAAGTGTCCCACTCCCTCTGGTTTAGTAACTGATCACAGCTTTGTGTGAGGTCTTTCTGTAGGAGCACATCAGTCCTGTAGACAGGACATGGGGTGAAGTTCTAAGAGAAGGCTCCTGGGAGAAGCCCACATGTAGAGGTGGTGGAAAAGTTTTCTGGTAATGTTGATGCCCAGGACCACTACCTCAAAGCCCAGCAGTCAGTGAGTCTGGGAAGGTGGGTGGCCTCAGGGGTTTTGGTAGATGACAAATTGTCAGTTTGAGATTTAAAGAAAAAATTCCTTTTGTTCTAAAAGTTATAGATAGATAGATAGATAGATAGGCAGATAGATAGATAGATAGATAGAACTTTAAAATTACCATAATCGGGGGTGATTATGGGTGGTTCAGTCAGTTAAGCATCTGACTTCAACTCAGGTCATGATTTCATTGTTCATGAGTTCGAGCCCCATTTCGGGCTCTGTGCTCACAGCTCAGAGCCTGAAGCCTGCTTCAGATTCTGTGTCTCCCTCTCTCTTTGCCCCTCCCCGCTCTCTCTCTCTCTCTCAAAAATAAATAAACATTTAAAAAAATTAAAATCACCATAATTGGAAAGGTTTGGGGAGGAGTTTAGATGGTGGAGTAGTAAGGGAAACATGGGCTTGTCTCGTCCCTTGAACATAGCTACGTCAGCCTCAAACCATTTTGAACACCTAGGAAATCAGTCTGAGGACTAACAGAACAATCTGCATAATTTGAGGGAGAGAACACAGCAGGTATATGGTGTGGAGAGATGAATTGAGGGAGAGAAGAGCCATGATGCTGTAGAGGGGAGGGAGCCCTTTTTGTGGAGAGGAGAAAGACAGAGTGAGAGAGAGAGAGCAGTACATCAGGTTTGCATGAGAAAGCACTCTCCCTGAAAGCACTCTTTTCTAGAAAGAAAGAGTGAAAACATGCACAGGGGACTACACAAGAAAACAGTTCCCTAAAACCATTAACAATGGGGGCAGTGGGGGGGGGGTGGAAATAGGAGAGTGTTTCAATACTTCCAGGAGCACAGAGTCTGAAGTTTCAGAGGTCAGCGCCTGGTGGTGCTCTGGAGATGAAGCAGGGTGGAACCCTGGGAGCGGGCAGCACAGTCCAAGGATCTTCTGGGTTGAACACGGAGAAGTGATTCTCCTGCTGGGGGGAGGGGGGTGGGGAGTGCATTTGGTAGAGGTGAAACAGCCCCTCTACAGGCAAAAGATCTTCAGGTGCCATCAAGCTGCCACATTCACCCATATAGAAACAAAGACACCAGCTGAGGGCAGCAAACCCTGGAGCTGGCTGTGTGTTGTGATCTATCATAAACTCAGCCACTGCCTCTGTGTGGTGGTGCGACCTTTTCCTGGGACAAGCCACACCAGCCACAATGTGGCAAGACCCCCTCACAGAAGATCACTGTGGGTCCAAATCATGGGGGTCTATCTCTGAAGTGGGTTTTAAAATACAGCCACACCTGAGCTAAAACTCTGGAGAGAAGTGCCATTTGGTAGGTGGACAGCTGGGACACAGACAGGGAAGGCAGGGAGCTGATGGAAGCAGGGGACACAGGAGGGATGACTAATCGTGTCTGTGAGGATGCAAACTTCCCGCTCTGGGGACTGGAGAGCCGGGTGAAGCCATTTTCACCATTAGCCACCAACACTGATCAACCCCAGAGAGCTAAACAGCTGCACCAAGCAGTGCCCCCTCCAATCACATCTCTACTAGGGCAAGTGGGCCTGAGAATTAGAGTGGCAGGCTCCTCCCACACAAGACCAGCACAAATCCCTTCCAAAAGCTTTGTCCACTGACCACAGACTGCTGTAGTTTTCAGCTTTAGGGAAAACTGGATCTAGCTTTATTCGGGTTTGTTCATTTTTTGTTGTTGTTTCTTTTGTTTGTTGTTGTTTTGTTGTTTTTCTTTTCTTTTGTTTCTCAGATATGGAAAGCGAAATTATTTTATTATTTTCAATTTTTTTTACATTTTTAACTTTTTTTCTCTTCTTTTTCTCTTTTTCTTCCTCCAAAATGACAAGATAGAAGGATTCACCTCAAAATAAAGAACAAGAAGAAATGATGGCCAGGGATTTAGTCAATGCAGATATAAGTAACAAATTAAAGGCATTTGTGACCACTAAACCAGCCCTACAAGAAATTTTAAGGAGGACTCTTTGGAGGAAAAAAAAAAAAAAAAAAAAAGACCGAAAACAACAAAGACTGGAAAAGGACCAGAGAACATCACTAGAAACATCAACTCTACAGGTAACACAATGGCACTAAATTCACATCTTTCAATAATCACTCTGAATGTAAAAGGACTAAATGCTCCAATCCAAAGTCATAGGGCATCAGAATGGACAATAATAAAAAAAAAAAGATCCATCTATATGCTGCCTAAAGGAGACTCATTTTAGACCTATAGACACCTTCAGATTGAAAGTGAGGGGATGGAGAACATCATGCTAATTGACATCAAAAGAAAGCTGGAGTAGCCATACTTATATCAGACAAACTAGATTTTAAAGCACAGACTATAACAAGAGATGAAGAAGGGCATTATATCATAACTAAGGAGCCTATCCATCAAGAAGATCTAACAATTGTGGGGCACCTGGGGGGGCTCAGTCGGTTAAGCATCTGACTTCAGCTCAGGTCATGATCTCATTGCTCATGAGTTCAAGCCCCACGTCAGGCTCTGTGCTGACAGCTCAGAGCCTGGAGCCCACTTCAGATTCTGTGTCTACCTCTGCCTCTGCCCCCCTCACTCATTCTCTCTCTTCCTCAAAAATAAATAAGCATTAAAAAATAAGATCTAACAATTATAAATATTTAGCTCCCCAACTTGGAACACCCAAATATATAAATCAATTAATAACAAGCATAAATAAACTCACTGATAATAATACAATAATAGTAGGAGGCCTTAACACCCCACTTACCACAATGGACAGATCACCTAAGCAGAAAATCCACAAGGAAACAATGGCTTTGAATGACACACTGAACCAGATGGACTTAACATATTCAGAACATTTCATCCTAAAGCAGCAGAATACAGAGTCTTTTTGAGTGCACATGGAATACTCTCCAAAACAGATCACATACTGGGTCACAAATCAACCCTCAACAAGTACAAAAAGATTGAGATCATATCATGCATATTTTCAGACCACAATGCTATGAAACATAAAGTCAACCACAAGAAAAAAATTGGAAAGCCCTCAAATACCTGGAGGTTACAGAACATCCTACTAAAGAATGAATGGATTGAGCTTCCAGTTGGTGAACACGTGGAGATGTGGGGAAAGTGGTGGCCCAGAGAGGGCAGGGAAGCTGCGGGTCCTTTATCCATACCTCCCCCTTAGTAATTCATCCATCTGGCTGTTCCCGAGTTACACCTTTTGTAACCAACAAGTGATCTGGGGCAATCCAAGATGGCAGCATAGGAAGATCCTGAATTCACCTCCTCCTATGGACATATCAAGTCTACAGCTACATATGGAACAATTCCGTCTGAAAAAGACCTGAAAAACAGCTGAATCATTTCTTCACAGCAAACAATAAAAGGGCCACATCGAGACAGTCGGGAGACCAAAAGTTCTCTCATCACTCAAACACAGCATTATTGAGGCCAGAAGACTTGGAACTCCAGGAATCTGGGCTACAGAGTGACAGAGACATCTCCAGGGGCCTATGGGGAAACATGGCGGGTCAAAGGTGCATGATTAAAAATTGGGAGAGATAAAATAGGCAGCATAGGCCTGGAGGTGAGGGATCCCCTTCTGTGGAGAGACAAAGGAAGAGAAAGAGAGGCTCTGGAAGTGTAGGATTGTATTTGGACAAGAAAAAAAATCCATGGACTGGGGAACAGAAAAAACATAGAAATAACCAATTTCTAACACAATCCAGAGTTACGGGACTTTCTCCAAACTGGGGCCTGCCACTCTGTATACGTACCTAGGTGGGGGGAGCCAGCCCTGGGCTCGGTAGCAAGCTCAGAGGTGCAGTTGCAGAGTGCAGTCCCCTCCCTTGAGTGCTGTGGGAAGAAGGTATATAGCTGTTCCAAGGACAAAAGACCCTGCAGGCGTCCGCCAGCCAGAGGTCCTTTGTCAGCAGGCTGGGCAGAGTGGCACTACCCTGGAACCAGGGTGAATAGAACGGGATCCTTTAAGACATCAGGGTTTGAATGCCAGCCCAGTGCCTAGGAGGTGCAGAAGACTGTGGAGCGGGACAGACTGGCCCACTCATGCCTGCACGGCACTGTAAGGACAGCCTGAACAGAGCTGTCTGGGACACCTGGAGCAGGGAGGAAAGACTGGGGTGTAACCATTTTTCTCCCCATCACCAGCAAGGTGGGGCTTCAGGGAACAGTACAGCACACTCACAGTGGAGGCAGGACCCGCCTATACCAAAAAATGCCTCTCCATGTTTGGTAACTGTGTATCTACCGGAGCAAGATTAACATTGACCAAACCAGACGGCTCCTCCTCCAGACCAGCACAGCCGGTTCCAAGGCACCATCAGATATTGGTCCAGCAGTTTTATATTTTCAAATTTGATTCTTGGTCAATTCTTATTATATATATATATATATATATATATATATATATATATATATATAATATACATACTATGTATATATATTATATATGTATATATAATTTTTTTTCGGGGGCACCTGGGTGGCCCAGTCGGTTGGGCATCTGACTTCGGCTCAGGTCTTGATGTCACAGTCTGTGAGTTTGAGCCCCACGTAGGGCTCTGTGCTGTCAGCTCAGAGCCTGGAGCCTGCTTCGGATTCTGCGTCTCCCTATCTCTCCTCTCCTGCTCATACTCTGTCTCTCCCCCCACCTCTCAAAAATAAATAAACATTCTATAATTTTTTTCTTCCTTTTCTTCCTCTTATTTCTTCCCTTCTCTACTCTGGTTGTTGGTTTAAGCAGACATTTTTAATCTATTCTTTTTACATCCCTTCTGTATCTCCTTTATACCCCACCCCCAACCCTGCTCTGGATTAAGCTGTATAATTTCTCTGATTCTCTGCCTGGTCAATTTTTTTCTTTTCTTTTTTCCTGCCCCTATCATTTCTCTCTTTGTATGGGATAAGGCTTCTTCCACCACCATCCCCTTTTTTAATTATTTTCCAAGGTTACTTCAATGAACAAATCAAAGCATACCAGGTGGAAGGTCCAAACCACCTCTACAAGTAGGGAGATAGAGCAACAAGAGTCACAACAATAGAGAGCACACAACACACTACAAAAACACCTCCTGAAGGGCCAGACCCTGGACAGTATACAGCCTCCTTTTAATAGCAGTGTTCACAGATGCAGGACACATAATATGCTATTAAAACACGTGAAAGAGAGAAAATTAGCCAAAATGACCAAATGGAAGAATTCTCCTCAAAAGAAATTCCAGAAAGAAATAACAGCTAGGGAATTGCTCCAAACAGATATAAACAATATATCTGATCAAGAATTTAGAATAATAGTCATAAGATTAATTGCTGGGCTTGAAAAACGCATAGAAGACAGCAGAGAATCTATTGCTGCAGAGATCAAGGAACTAAAAATAGTCATGACAAATTAAGAAACACTGTAAATGAGGTGCAAAATAAACTAGGTGCAGTGACAGGAAGGATGGAAGAGCAGAAGGGAAAATAAGTGAAACAGAAAATAAAATTACGGAAAATGATGAAACCAAGGAAAAGAGAGATAATACTAAACCATGAGGCGAGAATTAGAGAACTAAGTGATTCAACGAAACATAATAATACCCATATCATTGGAGTTCCAGAAGAAGAAGAGAGAGAGAAAGAGGTAGAAGGTTTACTTGAACAAATCATAGCTGAAGAACTTCCCTAATCTAGGGAAGGAAGCAGAGATCCAAATCCAGGAGGCACAGAGAACTCCCTTCAGATTCAACAAGAATAGGTCTTCACCACAGCGTATCATAGTGAAACTGTCAAAATACAAAGAAAAAGAGAGAATTCTAAAAGGAGCTAGGAACAAACAGGCCTTAACCTACAAGGATAGACACATAAGGATAGTAGCAGATCCATCCACTGAAAGTTGGCAGGCCAGAAGGAAGTGGCAGGAAATATTCAATGTGCTGAATAGGAAAAATATGCAGGCAAGAATCCTTTATCCAGCAAGACCATCATTCAGAATAGAAGGATAGATCAAGGCTTTCCACACAAACAAAAACTGAAGGAGTTCACGACCACTACACTAGCCCTGCAAGAGATACTAAAGGGGACTCTGTGAGTAGATTGCTGCAAAGACTACAAAGGACCAGAGACATCACCACAAGCATTAAACCTACAGATAACACAATGACACTAAATCCATGTCTTTCGATAATAATGCTGAATGTAAATGGACTAAATGCCCCAATCAAAAGACATAGGGTATCAGAATTTATAAAAACAAAACAAAAAAAAAAAACAAAAAAAAAAAAAACAAGATACATCTATATGCTATATACAAGACACTCATTTTAGATCTGGGGACACCTTCAGATTGAAAGTGAGGAGATGAAGAACTATCTATCATGCTACTGGAAGTCAGAAGAAAGCTGGAGTAGCTATACTTATATTAGACAAACTAGATTTTAAACTAAAGACTGTAACAAGAGATGAAGAAGGGCATTATATCATAATTACAGGCTCTATCCATCAAGAAGAGCTAAAAATTGTAAATGTTTATGCCCGCAACTTGGAGGAACCCAAATATATGAATCAATTAACCACAAACATAAGCAATCTTATTGATAAGAATACAGTAATTGCAGGGGACTTTAATGGACAGACCATCTAGGCAGAAAAATCAACAAAGAAACAAGGGCCTTGAATGATACACTGGACCAGATAGACTTGACAGCTATATTCAGAACTTTTCATTCAAAAGCAGCACAATACACATTCTTCTCAAGTGCACATGGAACATTCTCCAAAATAGATCACATACTGAGTCACAAAAGAGCCCTCAATAAATATAAAAGAATTGAGATCATACCAAGCATAGTTGCAGATCATAATGCTATGAAACCTGAAATCAACCACAAGAAAAAATTTGGAAAGCCTTCAAACACAATTAGGTTAAAAAACATCCTACTAAAGAATGAATGGTTCAACCAGGCAATTAAAGAAGAAATAAAAAAAAATATATGGAAGCAAATGAAAATGAAAACACACCAGTCCAAACCCTTTGGTATGCAGCAAAGGCAGTCATAAGAGGAAAATACATTGAAATCTAGGCCTATCTCAAGAACCAAGAAAAATCTCAAATACAAAACCTAACCTCACACCTAAAGGAACAAGAAGCAGAACAGCAAATAAACCCCAAACCCAGCCAAAGAAGAGAAATAATAAAGATTAGAGAAGAAATAAACAATATAGAATCCAAAAACAAAACAAAACAGAACAGTTCAATGAATCTAGGAGATAGTTTTTTTGAAAGAATAAAAAAAAAATTGATAAACCTCTAGCCTCCTCCTTCTCAAAAAGGAGAGAGAACCCAAATAGATAAAATCACAAATGAAAGAGGAGAAATCACAACCAATACCACAGAAATACAAACAATTATTAGAGAATACTATTAAAAACTATATGCCAACAAACTGGACAACCTGGAAGAAATGGACAAGTTCCTAGACACCCACATACTACCAAAACTCAAACGGGAAGAAATAAAAAATTTGAACAGACCCATAACCAGCAAAGAAATTAAATCGGTTATCAAAAATCTCCCAACAAATAAGAGTCCTGGGCCAGATGGCTTCCCAGGGGAATTCTACCGAATATTTAAAGCAGAATTAATACCTATCCTTCTCAAGCTGTTCCAAAAAAACAGAAATGAAAGGAAAGCTTCCAGACTCATTCTATGAAGTCAGTATTACGTTGATTCCAAAACCAGATGGAGACCCCACTAAAGAGGGGAAATACAGGCCAATATCCCTGATGAACACGGATACAAAAGTTCTCAACTAGATACTAGTAGATTGAATTCAACAGTATATTAAAAGAATTATTCACCATGATCAAGTAGAATTCATTCCTGGGCACAGGGCCAGTTCAACATTTGCAAATCAATCAATGTGATACATCATATTAACATAAGGGTAAGAACCATATGATCCTGTCAATAGATGCAGAAAAAGCATTTGACAAAATACAGTATCTTTTCTTAATAAAAACCCTCAAGAGAGTTGAGATAGAAAGAACATATCTTAACATCATAAAAGCCATATATGAAAAAGCCCACAGCTAATAACATCCTCAATGGGGAAAAACTAAGAGCTTTCCCCCCTGAGATCAGGAGTAGACAGGGAAGTCCACTCTCACCATGTTGTTTAACATAGTGTTGGAAGTTCTAGCCTCAGCAATCAGACAACAATATGAAATAAAAAGTATCCAAATTGGCAAAGAAGAAGTCAAACTTTTACTTTCACAGATTACATGATACTCTACATGGAAAACCTGAAAGACTTCACCAAAAAGCTGCTAACTGATACATGAATTCAGCAAAGTCGCAAGGTACAAAATCAATGTACAGAAATTGACTGCATTTCTATACACCAATAATGAAGCAACAGAAAGAGAAATCAAGAAATTGATCCCATTTACAATTGCACCTAGAATCATAAAATACCTAGGAATAAACTTAACCAAAGATGTCAAAGATCTGTATGCTGAAAACTATAGAAAACTTATGAAAGAAATTGAAGAAGTCACAAAGAAATGGCAAAACATTCCATGCTCATGTATTGGAAGAACAAATATTGTTAAAATGTCAATACTACCCAAAGCAATCTACACATTGAATGCAATCCCAACCAAAATTGCACCATCATTCTTCTCAGAGCTGAACAAACAATCCCAAAATTTGTATTGAACCACAAAAGACCTCAGATAGCCAAAATAATGTTGAAAAAGAAAAGCAAAGTGGGATGCATCACACCCCAGGACTTTAGCCTCCATACAAAGCTATAATCATCAAGACAGCATGGTACTAGCACAAAAACAGACACACAGACCAATGGAATTGAATAGAGAACCCAGAATTAGACCCATAAATGTATGGCCAACTAATCTTTGACAAAGCAGGAGAGAGGATCCAATAGAAAAAAGACAGTCTCTTCAGCAAAAGGTGCTGGGAGAACTGGACAACAACATGCAGAAGAATGAAACTGGACCACTTTCTCACACCATACACAAAAATAAACTCAAAATGGATGAAAGACCTAAATATGAGACAGGACACCATCAAAACCCTAGAGGAGAAAACAGGCAACAACCTCTTTGACCTCAGCTGCAGCAACTTCTTACTCAACATATCTCTGAAGGCAAGGGAAATAAAAGCAAAAATGAACTATTAGGACCTCATCAAGACAAAAACCTTCTGCACAGTGAAGGAAATAGTCAGCAAAACTTAAAGGCAACCGACAGAATGGGGGAAGGTATTTGCAAACGACATATTGGATAAAGGGTTGGTATCCAAAATCTACAAGGAACTTACCAAGCTCGACACCCTAAAAACAAATAATCCAGTGAAGAAAGACAGGGCAGAAGACATGAATATACCCTTTTCCAAAGAAGACATCCAGATGGCCAACAGACACATGAAAAGATGCTCAACATCACTAATCATCAGGGAAATACAAATCAAAACCACACTGATATACCACCTCACACCGGTCAGAGTGGTTAAAATTAACAACTCAGGAAACAACATATGTTGGCGAGGATGTGGAGAAACAGGAACCCTCTTGCACTGTTAGTGGGAATGCAAACTGGTGCAGCCACTCTGGAAAACAGTGTGGAGCTTCCTCAAAAAATTAAAAATAGAACTACCCGACGACTCAGCAATATCACTACTAGGAATTTATCCAAAGGATACAGGAGTGCTGATTCATAGGGACACATGTACCTCAATGTTTATAGCAGCACTATCAACAATAGCCAAATTATGGAAAGAGCCTAACTGTCCATCAACTGATGAATGGCTAAAGAAGATGTGGTTTATATATACGATGGAATACTACTTGGCAATGAGAAAGAATGAAATCTTGCCATTTTGCAACAACATGGATGGAACTGGAGGGTATTATGCTAAGTGAAACAAGTCAGTCAGAGAAAGATACCATATTTTCACTCACATGTGGAATTTGAGAAACTTAACAGAAGACTATGACAGAAGAGAAGGGGAAAAATAGTTTCAAACACAGAGGGAAGCAAACCATAGAGACACTTAAATAGAGAACAAACTGAGGTTTGATGGGGGCAGGGGAGATGGAGAAATGGGTGATGGGCATTGAGGAGGGCACTTGTTGGGATGAGCACTGGGTGTTGTATGTAAGCGATGAATCATGAGAATCTACTCCCAAAGCCAAGAACACACTGTATACACTGTATGTTAGCTAACTTGACAATAAATTATATTTTTAAAAACTAAAAATTAAAAAAAAGAATGAAGGTGTTACCCAGGAAGTTATAGAAAAAATAAAAAATACATGGAAGCAAATGAAAATGAAAATACAACAATCCAAAACCTTTGGGATGCAAAGGCAGTACTAAGAGGAAAGTATATTGCAATTCAGGCCTGTCTCAGGAAGTTTCAGGTCTCAAATACACAACCTAATCTTACACCTAAAGGAGCTAGAAAAGGAACAGCAAGTAAAGGGTAATGCCAGCAAAAGAGAAATAATAAAGACTAGAGAAGAAATAAATGATACAGAAAGAAAAAAAAAAAGTAGAACAGATCAAGAGATCAAGAGATCTAAGAGCTGATTCTTTGAAAGAATTAACAAAATTGATAAGCCCCTAGCCAGACTTATCAAATAGAAAAGAGAAAGGATCCAAATGGATAAAATCACAAATGAAAGAGGAGAGATCACAACTAACACACAATACAGAAATACCAATACAAACCACAGAAATACAAACAATCGTTAAGAGAATATTATGAAAACTATATGACAACAAATTGGACAACCTGAAAGAAATGGACAAATTCCTAGAGACTCATACACTACCAAAAGTGAAACAGGAAGAAATAGAAAATTTGAACAGGCCCATAACCAGCAAAGAAATTAAATCAGTTATCACAAATCTCCCAACAAACAAGAGTCCTGGGCCAGATGGCCTCCCAGGAGGAATTCTACCAAACATTTAAAAAAGACATAATACGTATTCTTCTCAAACTGTTCCAAAAAATAGAAATAGATGGGAAACTTCCAAACTCATTCTACGAAGCCAGCATTACCTTGATTCCAAAACCAGACAATGACCCCACTAAAAAGGAGAATTACAGGCTATTATCCCTGATGAACATGGATACAAAAATTCTCAATAAGATATTAGCAAATTGAATTAAACAGTGTATTAAAATAATTATTCACCATGATCAAGTGGGACTTATTCCTGGGGCTGAATATTCACAAATCAATCAATGTGATATATCACATTAATAAAAGAAAGGATAAGAACCATAGGATCCTGTCAATAGATGCATAAAAAGCATTTGACAAAATACAGTAACTATTCTTGATAAAAAACCTTCAACAAAGTAGGGATAGATGGAACATACCTCAACATCATAAAGGCCATATACAAAAGACCACAGTTAATATCATCCTCAATGGGGAAAAACTGAGGGCCTTTCCCCTACAGGCAGGAACAAGACAAAGATGTCTACACTCACCATTACTATTTAATATACTACTGGAAGTCTTAGCCTCAGCAATCAGACAATAAAAAGAAATCAAATGCATCCAAATCAGCAAGGAAGAAGTCAAATTTTCACTATTTGAGATAACATGATACTCTATGTAGAAAACCCAAAAGACTCCACCAAAAATTTGCTAGAACTAATACTGTATATGAATTCAGGAAAGCTGCAGGATATAAAATCAGTGTGCAAAAATCTGTTGCATTCCTATACATCAATAACAAAACAGCAGAAAAATAAATCAAGGAATTGATCCCATTTTCAACTGCACCAAAAACAATAAGATACCTAGGAATAAACCTAACTGAAGACGTAAAAGATCTATACTCTGAAAACTGTAGAAGACTTATAAAAGAAATTGACAAGGACACAAAGAAATGGAAAAGCACCCACAAACGTGTGACCAACTAATCTTTGACAAAGCAGGAAAGAATATCCAATGGAAGAAAGACAGTGTCTTCAGCAAGTGATACTGGGAAAACTGGAGAGCGACATGCAGAAAAATGAACCTGGACCACTTCCTTACACCATACACAAAAATAAACTCAAAATGAATGAAAGACCTAAATGTAAGACAAGAAGCCATCAAAACCCTAGAGGAGAAAGCAGGCAAAAACCTCTTTGATCTTGGCCTCAGCAACTTCTTACTCAACACGTCTCTGGAGGCAAGGGAAACAAAAGCAAAAATGAACTATTAGGACCTCATCAAAATAAAAACCTTCTGCACAGCAAAGGAAACAATCAGAAAAACGAAAAGGCCACCAACAGAATGGGAGAAGATATTTATAAACGACATATCAGATAAAGGGTTAGTATCCAAAATCTATAAAGAACTTATCAAACTCCATACCCAAAAAACAAATAATCCAGTGAAGAAATGGGCAAAAGACATGAATCGACACTTTTCCAAAGAAAACATCCAGATGGCCAACTGACACATGAAAAAATGTTCAACATCACTCATTATCAGGGAAATACAAATCAAAACCACAATAAGACACCACCTTACACCTGTCAGAATGGCTTACATTAACAACTCAGGCAACAACAGATGTTGGTGAGGATGCAGAGAAAGAGGATCTCTTTTGCGCTGCTGGTGGGAATGCAAACTGGTGCAGCCACTCTGGAAAACAGTATGAAGTTTCCTCAAAAAATTAAAAATAGAACTACCATACGACCCAGCACTGCACTACTAGATATTTATCCAAGGGATACAAGTATGCTGCCTCAAAGGGGCACATGCACCCCAATATTTATAGCAGCACTATCAACAATAGCCAAAGTATGGAAAGAGCCCAAATATCCATCGATGGATGAATGGATAAAGAAGATGTGGTATATATACACAATGGAATATTACTCGGCAATCAAAAAGAATGAAATCTTGCCATTTGCAACTATGTGGATAGAACTAGAAGGTATTATGCTAAGCGAAATTAGTCAGTCAGAGAAAGACATATATCATATGACTTCAGTCATATGAGGACTTTTAGATACAAAACAGATGAACATAAGGGAAGGAAAGCAAAATAATATAAAAACAGGGAGGGGGACAAAAACATAAGAGACTCTCAAATATGGAGAACAAACAGAGGGCTACTGGAGGGGTGTGGGAGGGGGGATGGGCTAAATGGGTAAGGAGCATTAAGGAATCTACTCCTGAAATCATTGTTGCACTATATGCTAACTAACTTAGATGTAAATTAAGAAAATAAATTAAAAATTAAGGAAAAAAAAGAAAATTAGTCTTCCCAATATTCACCTAGGAAAAATAATTGTAGGAAAAATCACAAGATGGCAAATTTAATATAAAGACTTATCTTATTGCATCAAACAGAATAAAATGTATACAAATATATATATATATGTGTGTGTGTGTGTGTGTGTGTATCACAATGTATAGATATATCTATATAAGTATATTAGTATGTACATGTCATAGACATGTCTATATATGTATGTATATATACATATTAATATGAACATATGCAGAAAAAATAGAGAATTGCTTGCATGTGTGGTAAAGAATGGAAAAGCATTTATGCTCATGGATTGGAGGAACAAATATTGTTAAAATGTTGATACTACCCAAGACAATCTACACATTTAATGCAATCTCTATCAAAATACCAACAGCATTTTTCACAGAGCTAGAACAAACAATCCTAAAATTTGTATGGAATCACAGAAGAAACTGAATGGCCAAAGCAATCTTGAAAAAGAAAAACAAAACTGAAGACATCACAATTCTGGATTTCAAGCTATATTACAAAGCTGTAAAAATGAAGACAGTATGGTACTAGCACAAAAAGAGACACATAGATCGATGCAGCAGAACAGAGAACCCAGAAATGGACCCACAAGTGTATGGTCAACTAGTCTTCGACAAAGCAGGCAAGAGTATCCAATGGGAAAAAGACAGTCTCTTCAGCAAATGGTGCTGGGAAAACTGGACAGTGATATTCAGAAGATTGAAACTGGACCACTTACTAACACCATACACAAAAATAAAATCAAAATAGATGAAAGACCCAGCAACAGCACTGCTAGGAATTTACCCAAGGGCTACAGGAATGCTGATGCATAGGGGCACAGGTACCCCAATGTTTATAGCAGCACTTTCAACAATAGCCAAATTATGGAAGGAGCCTAAATGTCCATAAACTGACGAATAGATAAAGAAATTGTGATTTATATATACAATGGAATACTACTTGGCAATGAGAAAGAATGAAATATAGCCATTCATAGCAACATGGATGGAACTGGAGGGTATTATGCTAAGTGAAGTAAGTCAGTCAGACAAAAACAGGTATCATATGTTTTCACTCATATGTGGATCTTGAGAAACTTAACAGAAGACCATGGGGGAGGGGGAAAATAGTTACAAACAGAGAGGGAGGGAGGCAAACCATAAAAGACTCTTAAACACAGAGAACAAACTGAGGGTTGATGTGGGAGAGGGGAAAGTGGGTGATGGGCAATGAGGAGAACACTTGTTGGGATGAGCACTGGGTATTGTATGGAAACCAATTTGACAATAAATTATATTATAAAAAGTAGATGAAAGACCTAAATGTGACACAGGAAACCATCAAATCCTAGATCTATACCAAATCCAAATCTATAAAGAACTTGTCCCTATTTTGTAACTGTTTTTTTTTTGGGGGGGGGGGTTGAGTTGGATTAAGTTCTTTATGGATTTTGGATACTAATTCTTGATCTGATATGTCATTTGCAAATATTTTCTCCCATTCTGTAGGTTGCCTTTTAGTTTTGTTGATCGTTTCCTTTGTTGTGCTTTTTATCTTGATGAGGTCCCAATAGTTCACGTTTGCTTTTATTTCACTTGCCTCCAGAGACGTGTCAAGTAAAAAGTTGCTGTGGCAAAGGTCAAAGAGGTTGCTGCCCATTTTCTCCTGTACAATGGAATACTAGTTAGCAATGAAAAAGAATGAAATCTTGCCATTTGCAACAACATGGATGAAACTGGAGGGTATTGTGATAAGTGAAATAGGTCTGAGAAAGACAGATATCATATGATTTCACTCATATGTGAATTTGAGAAACACAACAGATGAAAATAGAGGAAGGGAAGGAAAAATAAGATAAAAACAGAAAGGGAGGCAAACCATTAGAAATTCTTAAATACAGAGAACAAACTGAGGGTTGATGTACGGAATGTAGGTGGGGGGGTGTTAAATGAGTGATGGGCACTAAGGAGCACACTTTTTGGGATGAGCACTGGGTGTCACACATAAGAGATGAACCACTGGATTCTACTTGTGAAGCCAACTACACTGTATGTTAACTAACTTGGATTTAAACAAACAAACTTAAAAAAAGAAAGAAAGAAAGAAATGGGCAGAAGACATGAAAAGACACTTTTCCAAAGAAGACATCCAGATGGCTAACAGACACATAAAAATATGCTCAATATCATTCATCATCAGGGAAATACAAAGCAAAACCATGATGAGATACCACCTCACACCGGTCAGAATGGCTAAAATTAATAATACAAGAAGCAACAGGCGTCAGCAGGCATGTGGAGAAATGGGAATGCTCTTGCACTGGTAGGAATGCAAACTGGTGCAGCCACTCTGGAGAACAGTATGGAGGTTCCTTAAAAAGCTAAAAATAGAACTACCTTGTAATCCAGCAATTGCACTACTATGTATTAACCCAAAGGATACAAAATACGGATTCAAGGGGGGTACATGCTATAAATATATATATATATATATATATATATATATATATATATATATATATATATATATCCCAATGTTTATAGCAGCATTATCAATAATAGGTAACTATACTATGGCGAGGGCCCAAATGTCCATCGACTGATGAATGGATAAAGAAGATGTGGTATATATATGCAATGGAATAGTACTCAGCCACCTAAAAGAATGAAATCTTGCCATTTGCAATGACATGGATGGAGTTAGAGTGTATTATGCCAAGCAAAATAAGTCAATCAGAGAAAGACAAATACCATATGATTTCATTCATATGTGGAATTTAAGAAACAACACAGATGAACATATGGGAAAGGGGGAGCAAGAGAAGAGAGGGAAACAAACCACAAGAGACTCTTAATGATAAAGAACAAACTATGTGTTGATGGAGGGAGGTGGATGGGAGTTTGGCTAGACAGGTGATGGGTATGAAGGAGGGCGCCTGTTGTAATGAGCACTGGGTGTTGTATGTAAGTGATGGATCACTGAATTCTACTCCTGAAACCAATATTGCACTGTATGTTAACTAAAAATTCTTTTAAGGGAAAAAAAAATACCATAACCATAATCACCCTTTAATGTTTTCATGTATATTCTCTCAGACTTGTTCTATGATAAAAAGTAAAACTCAAAAAATTTTAAATGGAACTACCATATGATCCAGCAATTCCAAATCTGGGTATTTATCCAAAGGAAATAAAATCACTATCTTGAAAAGATAGCTACACCCTCATGTTCATTACATCACTATTTACAAAAGCCAAGACATAGAAACAATCTAAATGTTCACTAATGGATAAATGGATAAAGAAAATATGGTATATACAGACGGTCCCCAACTTACGATGGCTCAACTCAAGATTTTTCATTTTTACAATGGTGCAAAAGCAATATGCATTCTGCAGAAACCACACTTTGACTTTGGAATTTGGATCTTCTCCCAGGTTAGCAATATGCAGTGCAGTCCTCCTTCGTGATGCTGAGCAGTGGCAGCAAGCCTCAGCTCCCAAGAAGCCACACACCATCACAAGGGTGAACAACCCTACTCTTACATCCATTCTGCACCCATACAACCATTCTGTTTCTCACTGTCCGTACAGTACTCAATGAGCTACCTAAGACTGTCAACACTTTATTATAAAAACAGGCTTTGTAGTAGATGATTTGCCCACCTTTAGGCTATGTAAGTTTAAGGTAGGCTAGGCTAAGCTATGATGTTCTATAAGTAAAGTGTATTAAATGCATTCTCAAATATGATATTTCAACTTATGATGGGTTTATTGGGACCTAACTCCATTGTAAGTTGAGGAAGATCTGTATGTACAATGGGATATTGTCCTGTCGTGAAAAATGAAATCCTTCCATTTGCAAAAACATGGATCAAGCTTAGCATTGTGCTAAGTGAAATAAATCAGACAAAGAAAGGCAAATACTGTATAATGTCACTTATATGTGGAATTTGAAATAACTGAACTCCTAGAAACAGAGAACAGATTGGTCATTGCCAGAGGTGGAGGCTAGCAGTGGGCAAAAGGAAGAAAGGTGATCAAAAGGTACAAATTTCCAGTTTTAAGATAAACAAGTCCAGGGAGGGGGAGGGGGGTGGTGGTAATGAACAGCATGGTGACTATAGTTAAGAATACTGTATTGATTATTTGAAAGTCTCATCTACTATGAGAATAGATCTTCAGTGTTCTCATCACAAGAAAATAAATAGTAACTATGTGAGGCAATAGATGTTAACTAAACTTATTGTGGCAATTATCTTGCAATATATACATACCAAATCATTGGGTTGTACACTTTAAGACAATGTTGTATGCTAATTATATCTCAATAAAACTGGGGAGGGAGTAAAGATAAAATTTGTTTTAAAAATTGGAATAACATTGTAGCAACAGTTTTGTATCCAGTTTTTTTTTCACTAAACTTTATATTGTCTGAAATTTTTCATATTACCTAATAACTTCTAAAGTCTGCTTTGTTGTGACAGACACAGTGGATTGGCTACTCAATAGCCATTTTGCTAGATGATACCCTACTCTCTTAACTTCCTTGTTTAAAAGTTGAGAATACAAAAACACCAATTCAAAAGAATGCATGCACCCCTCTGTTTACTGCAGCATTATTTACAAGTTGAACTTATAGAAGCAGCCCAACTGTCCATCAATTGACGAATGTATAAAGAAAATGTGACACACACACACACACACACACACACACACACACACACACACACTGGAATACTATCCAGCCATCAAAAAGAATTAAATCTTGCCATTTGCAATGACAAGGATGGAGCTAGAGAGTATAATGCTAAGTGAAATAAGTCAGAGAAAAACAACTACCATATGATCTCACTCATGTGGAATTTGAGAAACAAAACAAATCAGCAAAGCGGGGGGGGGGTGCACGGAGACAGAGAGAAACAAACAAAGAAATAGACTCTTAATTATAGAGAACAAACTGATGGTTGCCAGAGGGCAGGTGGGTGGGGGGATGGGCAAAATAGGTGATGATTTTTTTTAAGTTTATTTATTTATTTTCAGAGAGAGAAAGAGAGGGGGAGGGACATATGGGAGGGGCAGAGAGGTGGGTGGGGAGGGAGAATCCCAACCAGGCTGTGCATTGCCAACGCAGCCGACACTGCCAGCACAGAGCCCCACGCGGGGCTTGAACTCACAAACCATGAGATCAAGACCAGAACCAAAATCAAGAGCTGGACGCTTAACCAACTGAGCCACCCATGCACCCTGGCAGTAATTGTTTTTTAATAAAAAAGAAAGGGGGCCAGGAAACCAAAAATTCTTACCTTCCCAGACTCCTTAGCATCGGGGCGGAGTTGGGGGGTTGGTGTTGGGAGCGTCATGTGACACAGTTCTGGCCAATGGATGAAAGTAGAATTCACTGGGTGGGTCTTCTGATAAAGTTCATAAAAAGGGATAGACTTGTTCATGCCTTTCTGCCCTTCCTTCTTTTTTATTTTTATTTTTATTTTTTTCTGGAATGCTACCTGGAGGTGCAACAACTATCCTGTGGCCATAAGGCTGAAAGCTGGAAACTGGATGGAGTCTGGGTCCTAAATGTTATCCTTGGGCTGCTGCATCAGTCTAGAATTGCCTACTTCTGGACTTACTGTTATTGGCTGATAAATAAATCCTTATTTATTAAAACTACAGTGGTCACCTCTTCAGTTCCTTGCAGCTGAATGTAACCCTGGATGCATAGCATTCTATCATACGAATATATCACAATGTAACATTAAAATTCCCTACTGATTCACTGCTACTATAAATAATATTGCCATGAGTATCTCCTAACACATCTTTATATGTGTCTCTGATTATTTACTTTGGCTTTATTTCTAGAAAAGGAATTATTTGTTCAAAGGGCAAGTAGTTTGGGGGATATTTTTGTTTGCTCATTTTGTTTTGTTTTTATCTCTCGATGCATCTTTCAAATGGCCATGCACGCATGTTGTGCCAACAAGACTTCTACCAGCTGCAGGTAAGTCAAGATAACTTACAGATCACTTCCTGAAGCAGGAGCTGAGCCATTCACTGCCCATTAAGGATCACTGTGTCGAGGATGGCTCCAGCAAGGAGGCCTGCTTGTGATCTGAGCCTTGGAAGGGCTGGTTCTGACCGCAGAAGGGCCCACTCCTCCCCCTGCTCCTGCAGCTTCTGCTAAGGCTCCCATCCCCAATGCCTGAAGATTCTAACCCAGAGTCTCTCAATCTCTGAGCACTAATGTTTGGGGATGGATAATTCTTTGTTGTAGGCGTGGTCTTGTACATTGTAGATGTGTAGTAGTATGTCTGGCCTAGATTCTAGTACCGCCTGCTTCCAGTATGACAACCAAAAATATCTCAATAATGTCAATTGTCTCCTGGAGGTACAAAATCAGCCCCAATTGATAACTACTGATCCACCCTATAACCTGTTTGAGGAATAATTTATTCCAATAGAGAGAATACTCTGGTCCAGTTCAGAATTGGTAGGTTGTATGACTAGAGACAGAAAGGGCCATAAGTGGTGAGAAGGTTACCTGTCAGGCTGGCATCAAAGAAAGATGGAGCATTGACTGACACCCATAAGTGTGCCTGTGACTAAGAAGCCCCATAAAGCACATGCACAAAACATGGCACGAAAGGAGTCAAGAGCAGTGCTCTGGGGCCTCACAGACATGCAAGGACATTACCTTAGTAATGATGTGGTTACTGTTGGCTTGTTTAGCATTGGTTTGAATCTTTCAACACCCCCAATATGCTGCCAAAAATTCTTGTGTGTGAAAGTGTACCAGGTTGAAAACCACAATTCCAGCTTGAGTTCTGCTGTAATGAGGGGTTATTTTATTCACAGAACCAACAAACATTGAGGGCCAGCCCAAAAGCAGGCACTGAGCTGGGCAACAGCAGCAAACACCCAACATGATCCTTTCTTTCCCAGAGCCATGGTCAGTTGAGGAAGTTAGTCTACCAAGCAAGAGATTACAGGAGCAAGACAGATTATCTGGGCTTTGGTTTGCTCATCTGTCAAGAGCAAGAACAGTCCATGGTTATCTAACCTCACAGGGTTGCTGGGTGATCATGAGCAGTTTGTGGAGGTGCCCTGAGGCCTCAGCCAAGGATGCCATGCCCTGAAGAAAAGACAGACCAAGACCCCTGTCTTGGCAGAAAGTGGGAAAAGAGAGAATGTTAGCACAGTTCTCTCCATGAAGCAGAATGAAGCCAAAGCCAGATCTGTCACTGATCTCTGGTGTCGAGGGTATGACCAGGTGCACTTTGAGTGCCAGGACCTTTCTGTAAACCTGAAGCCTACTGGAGAGACAAACTATAAACAAAGAGGGAAGCATCATTTATTGAGACAGAAAGTCTAAGTTTTCCTCTCACTAGATCTCTCCTTTCCCCTATGCTATACCCTAAACCTACTGTTCCTTTTCTACCTTCAGAAGAGGTGTGTGTTGCTGGGCAGGAAGCAGACATTGTTTAAAGACAACCTCCCTGGCAGGGTGGGTGATGGGTATTGAGGAGGGCACCTTTTGGGATGAGCACTGGGTGTTGTATGGAAACCAATTTGACAGTAAATTTCTTATATTAAAAAAAAATAAAAAAAATTAAAAAAATTAAAAAAAGACAACCTCCCTTTCTGTATTTATGGGCTCCTGGTGAATTAAATTTCCTAATTTTTGTTGTGTGTGGCAGAGACCCCAACACTAAAATGGCTTAAACGAGACAGATGTTTACCTTGCTCTAATGTAAGCATCTGAACAAGAATGGCCTCTGCTCTCGAAAGTTGCTGAGGCCCAAGCTCTTTCTCTCTTGTTGGTCTGCCATCCCTGGAGTGTTACCCTCATCTGTTTGGCACAATGGCTGTAATGTCTGCATTCCAGCCAGCATGGAGGGGGAGGTGGCAAGGAGGGCATGCTTGTGCCCTTCAAGAGCTTGAGAAAGAAGTTGCTCCAATGATGTGCTGGAGGTGGATCCCACTGATTCCAAGCAATGATTGTTCGTATCTCTTCCCGATTCATATTCCTAGCTTGCAATCAGCTGTGGTGGGAGTATTTACACCATGGAAATTGGTAAACACTACAATCAGGGCTTTATTTTCCTGGAAGGGATGACTGTCAAACAACTACCAACACAGCCCTCACATGTCTTCTGCTCACAATCCCCTGGTGAGAACTTAGGGACAAGGTCACCCCTGGTAAGAAAAGCTGAGAAATGCAGTCTCCCATTTGTACAGCCATGTGCCCAGCTACAAGTCTTATTGCTATGGAATAAGGGTAGAATAGATATTAAAGGCAACTAGCAGCCTCTGCCCCCAGACTTACTGAGAGACTATGCCTAGGAGATGAGGTCTGGATTCCACATGGAGTGGACCTGCTTTCAGAGACTCCTTCTGGGCAGGCCTGGTGGGCAGCAGTCCGCATGGCTCCAGGCAGGTTCCTATGCACATGGAAAAGTGCCTCAGGCCACTCATTGCCACAAGATACTAGACCTTCCTGGGCTTTCTGAGTGAGCATTGAAGGCCTTCCCACCAGTCGAGGTGAAGGTAGACACCCCCCACCACCCCACTCAGAGCTCATCTACTCTTGCAGCTCTCTCCAAAATCCTCACCATATCTCCAACTTCCCCAATTCCCTTCAGGATGAAGAGTTTTTAGAGTCATGAAACCATACCTCCAGACTTCCTTTGAAAATCAAGTACATATTCTAGACTGCCTCACCACTCATTCTGGTATTTGATCTACATTTGATCTTGGCACCTCAACTGCAGCTGTCAATCTACCATCCTGCTCCTCTGTGCTGTTAGCAGCTCACAGAGACCTCGCTACTGTGGACAATTATAAATACTCACGCCAAGCCCTAGAAATCACTGGTAGCACTGAATGGTAAAAGTGATGGCCACAGGGCACAGTGTTGCCTGGACAATGACAGTGGTGTCCACATACCTATATGCAGGACCCCTCACAGAACAGGACCAGGGTGGGAAGAGAACAGGAGTGAGCCATGGGTTGGGGGCTAATTCACCCTTTCCTGCTGTGTTCCAGTGCAAAATTCTAAGGGGTCTTAAAATTCTAAATTTAAATCCAGCCCTCTAGATCATTACAAAGAGGCATTTGTCAAGGTAGAGGAAAGAAACATATTTTATTTAACTTTGTTAGTTGGATTTATAACTTACAAATACAAAGACATGTGGTATAAGGACCTCCACTTGTACTCTTGCCAGAGGCCTCCAAATGTTAGAAGCAGCCCACCCCTGAGAGCTCCTTACTCTTGGGCCCATGTTATTCAGGCTGATAAGGCAAAAGCAGCACCTGGTTGTGCTTGCACTAAAAGTGTTTTCCATTTGCATCTGTAAGAATATTTGCAAAGCATGAAGCATGTGGAGCCCTTGGGAGTGAGGGAGGGCAGGCCAGCTTGGCTCTACTTTGACAGAGATATCAAAGCCAGAGAGATCATCTGGGAGAAGAAGGGAGAAGGCAGAGTCAAGAAAGTGGGCAAAGCAGAGCCAGTGATTCACTATTTTAATGTGCCCTTCATTAAAGAAAAGCATTCACTTTGGCATATGATCCACTAGAATGTTCTGAACAAAAACTTAAACAAATCTAGTCCAATGGTTTCCAGGTTTTTTATAATGACCAAAATCAAAAAGACTTACCAAAATGAAAACTTAAGTGAAATCCCAATATTAAAACAGCCAAAAATGATAAACAGATTCCTTCATTCATTTAAATCCTTATTGACTTTTGGAAATTACTTTACTATTTATACTTATCACTGAAGTTCCTCCTCAGATGTCTGGGGTCCCCAGAGCAGAATGGAAAACCACTAACCTAGCAGTGGTGGGTTGCAGTGGTTAAGGCCTGCCCAACATCTATTCTCCTCTTTTCTGCTAACAGCCCTCCCTTTCCTCAGGCTATGTGGTTTGGATGGAGCAGGCCTCCATGTCTCCCATTCCCCAGTCAATAGAGGGCATGACCCAGGCCTGGCCAATCAGCATGTTCCATCTGCAGTCATTGTGACTGGTTCAGAGATAGAAGGTGACCATAGTAGGGTGAATTAGAGCTACTCCTAGGACTTCTGCAGGTAGAATATGGTCTCTCCTGGTAGGTCTTCTAAGAGGATAGGCTGTTAGAGGGAAGTGGAGATGGAGAAAGACTGAGACCCGATCACATGTGGGAGCCTCTGGATCAATCCATGCCATGAATCTGAAGCTACCCTGGACTTATCTGAGCCAATACTATTCCCTTCTCTACCCAGGCCAATTTGGTTGGACTTGTATCTTTCATCAACAAGAGAGTCCTGACTTATCCAACTCATTCCTTTTGTACATGAGGATACTAATGCCCAGAGAGAGGATAAGCACCTCCCAAAGCCACCAGGATCCCAGCTGTCCACACAAATGATGACTTGTGCACATTTTAACTTCTCCATGTCCTTTTTTGTTTACTAAGACTGACCATGATTTTGTGTGTGAATGAGAATTCTAGGTAGAAAACAAACAGTAGAAAGAAGATTCCTAAAACTCAGCCAAAGGAAGCCAGCCCACACTCAGGAATAGACCTGCTTTCCATGATGGTGGAGTGTTTTGGTGTCATCTGAGATCCTGGGGGAGGGGGGGTGTCACATTGTCCAAATCAATCTGTTCTACCTTTTCTGCTGCCTGAAATTCCACCAATAAAGTATCTTTCTCCTAAGTTAAGCATTGACTTCTTTAGACTTTTCTTTTGAGATGCTACCCCTCTGAACATGGCAGGGATATCCACTCTCACTACTTTTATTCACATAGTACTGGAAGTATTCACCAAAGCTATCAGACAACATAAAGAAATAAAAGGCATCGAAATCAGCGAGGAAGAAGTAAAACTTCTGCTATTTGCAGATGACACAATACTATATATAGAAAACCCTAATGACTCCACCAAAAAACTACTAGAACTGATAAATGAATTCAGTGAAGTCACAGGATACAAAATCAACATACAGAAATCTGTTGTATTTCTATATACAAATAATGAAGCAGCAAAAAGAGAAATTAAGAAAACAATCCCATTTACAATTGTACCAAAAATAATAAGATACCTAGGAATAGACCTAACCAAAGAGGTGAAACACCTGTACTCTGAAAACTATAAAACATGGATGCAAGAAATTGAAGAAAAAACAAAGAAATGGAAAGACATTCCGTGTTCATGGATTGGAAGAACAAATACTTTTAAAACGTCCATACTACCCAAAGCTATCTACACATTCAATGAAATTCCTATCAAAATAACCACAGCATTTTTCACAGAGCTAGAACAAACAATCCTAAAACTTGTATGGAACCACAAAAAAAAAAAAAAAACCCAAATAGCCAAAGCAATCTTGAAAAAGAAAAGCAAAGCTAGAGGCATCACAATTTGAGATTATAAGTTATATTACAAAGCATCAAAACAGTATCAAAACAGTATACTATTGACACATATATCAATGGAACAGAACAGAAAACTGGAAAATGAACCCACAATTATATGGTAAATTAATGTTCAATAGAGGAGGCAAGCATATGCAGTGGGAAAAAGACTGTCCCTTCAACAAATGTTTTTGGTAAAACTGGACAGCAACATGCAAAAGAATTAAATTGGACCACTTTCTTATACCATACACAAAAGTAAATTCAAAATGGATGAAAGACATAAATGTGAAACCTGAAACCATAAGAATCCTAGAAGAGAACACAGGCAGTAATTTCGCTGATATCGACCATAGCAAGTTCTTTCCAGATATGTCTCCTGAGGCAAGGGAAACAAAATCAAAAATAAACTTTTTGAACTACATCAAAAAAAAAAAGCTTCTAGGGGTGGCTCTGTCAGTTGAACATTTGACTCCTGATTTTGGCTCAGGTAATGATCTCAGTGTTCGTGAGATCAAGCCCCATGTTGGGCTTTACACTGACAGGAGCCTGCTTGGGATTCTCTCTCTCCCTCTCTCTATGCTTCTCCCTTGCTCATTCTCTCTCTCTCTCTCTCTCTCTCTCTCTCTCTCTCTCTCTCAAAATAAATAAATAAATATTTAAAGAAATAAATAAAAATAAATAAAAAGCTTCTGAACAGCTAAGGAAACAATCAACAAAACTAAAAGGCAACCTACAGAAGGGGAGAAGATATTTGCAAGTGACATAACTAATAAAGGGTTAGTACCCAAAACATATAAAGAACTTATTAAATTCAACACCCAAAAAAACAAGTAATCCAGTTTTTAAATGGGCAAAAGACATGAACAGGCATTTCTCCAAAGAAGACATCCAGATGGCCAACAGACACATAAAAAGATGCTCAACATCACTTATCATTAAGAAAATACAAATCAAAACTACAATGAGATATCACTTCAGACCTGTCAGAATGGCTAAAATTAACAAGAGAAACAACAGATGCTGGTGAGGATGTAGAGAAAGGGGAACCCTCATGCACTGTTGGTTGGAATGCAAACTGGTATAGCCACTGTGGAAGACAGTACGGAGGTTCCTCAAAAAGTTAAAAATAGAACTACCCTATAATCCAGCAATTGCACTAATAGGTATTTACCCAAAGAATACAAAACTACTAATTCAAAGGGATACATACACTTCAGTGTTTATACCAGCATTATCTACAATAGCCAAATTATGGAAATAGCCCAACTGTCCATCGATTGATGAATGGACAAAGAAGATGTGATGTGTATGTATATGTATTATATAATATATATGTATATATATAATATATATATATACACAATGTAATACTACTCAGTCATATAAAAGAATGAAATCTTGCCATCTGCAATGACATGGGTGGAGTTAGAGAGTATTATACTAAGCAAATAAGCCAATCAGAGAAAAACAAATACCATGATTTCACTCATATGTGGAAATTAAGAAACAAAACAAATGAGCAAAGGGGGGAAAAAAGAGAGAAAGAGAGACAAACCAAGAAACAGACTTTTTTTTTAATATGAAATTTATTGTCAAATTGGTTTCCATACAACACCCAGTGCTCATCCCAACAGGTGCCCTCCTCAATACCCATCACCCACCCACCCCTCCCTTCCGCCCCCCATAAACCCTCAGTTAATTCTCAGTTTTTAGGAGTCTCTTATGAAGAAACAGACTCTTAACTATAGAGAACAAACTGATGGTTACCAAAGGGGAGGCGGGTGGGGGAATGGGTGAAATAGGTGATGAGGACTAAGGAGTGCACTTGTCATAATGAGCACCAGGTGTTGTATGGAGGTATTGAATCACTACATTTCACACATGACACTGATACAACACTGTATGTTAACTAACTGGAATTTAAATAAAGACTTTAAAAAACACTACTCCTCTGGGCAGGAGTGACATCCTATAGCCCTAATTCCATCATGGGAAGAACGTGACCAACACCCTTCTCCCAGATCAAGGGACCCCAGGGAAGCCTGAAATATAATGTGTTGAGGGAGAAAAGGTGCTACAATGCATACTCATAAAGCCCTGACAGAGAAGGCAAAGCCACCACGGGAGAAGACAGAATTTCTCTCTCTCTTCTCAACTGACATCTTTACAGGGTATCAGATAGTCCCGGAGAAGCAATGAGGGAAAGTAAGACAGACCTGTGTTCAAATCCTATTCTAGCCAATGCCTGGATAATGTCAGGCATATTATTTAACCTCTCTGAGCCTCAGTTTCCTCACCTGTGAAATAAAAATACAAATACCTGTCCAGTGATGAGGATGAAATGAGCATGTAGAGTGCCCAGTGGATAGCAAGTGTTTAATAAATGAGTTCCCTTTGCTCAAAAGAAAAACGCAACTATCTCCAGTGTAGTGAGTCATCTCCAGAATACTAGCCACGTTATTATACAACAAATGATGAGTTGTTGGGGACAGAATTGGTGTGGGAGCAGCGCTGCACATCCCATGGATACAGGAGCAGCCAATCTGGCCCGGAGCTCATGGCTGGGGCTAATGCTCACCACCATCCTCACATTAGCACATCTGCACCCTTATCAGGAAGCACACCTTTCCTCCAGCCCAGCAGGCAGCAGCAGGGTTCCCAACCACAGAGTGTATGCATATAGTATATAAAGGCCCCAAGGCCCAGAACGGAGGGGGTCCTGGTAATGTGTTGTGGTAGCTTGAGGAACTGGGGCTCAAAGAAGTTAAGGACCTTGTTGATTGTCACCCAGCATATACTAGCTAAGCAGGGCTAAAAAACAGACTTATCTATTTTTACTCAGGACCCTTTTCCCTGGCCACTCTGTCTGGGGTGCCATTCTCAATACTTCGCAATAGACCATCTGGAGAGGACTTTTTACAGGTAGGGACGCTGGAATCAGAAGTAGAGGTAAGGA
Source organism: Neofelis nebulosa (assembly GCF_028018385.1). Classification (NCBI taxonomy): domain Eukaryota; kingdom Metazoa; phylum Chordata; class Mammalia; order Carnivora; family Felidae; genus Neofelis; species Neofelis nebulosa. The sequence continues at coordinate 34,794,812 of NC_080786.1, read as the reverse complement.
CGGATCAGGGAAAAATCAAAATAAAAACCATAGAGCAGGCAATACTAGTATCCCCCTTTCCAGGGCTCCTTCATCTTCCCATGCTTGGAGGAAATGATAGAAAATGTCCCCCATGTTCAGGTATCAAGAATCTCATATGTGACTCTCCAGAAAATTTTAATTTGTAAAAGAAGAGCTGAAGGCAACGCTTTGGCCAAATGAGGGTGCTAGGGGCTTCTGGGGCAGTCCCCTGCATCAGCATCTCCTGTTTCTGTCTCAGACCTAGTTTGGGGCTGAGCACTTGGCCAATGCTCCTCTGGTATCTAGATAGCTCTGCGGCTACTGGGGCCAGAGCTGGGAGTGCAGGAATTGCAGCATGTTCAAAGATATGTCACCAAAATAATGGAATGCCCCAGTCGCAGGCCAGGCTGACCTCCCAAAGTATGTGTTTGGGAGTTTGCAGCTGGAGCCCGACTGCTTGAAGAGAGCCAGGCCCACCCGGACGCAGGCAGGGCAGCAACCCTTCTCACTCCCACCTCTGAGCCAGGAGCAGGGCAGTGTGTGGAGCCCCGCCTGACACAGCATCTCCAGGAAGGGGACCTGACCTGGGCCGGGGACTGTGGTGGACACAGGACACCCCTGCCAACAGGAGCAGACCCAGATCCTGAGTAAATAAGGGCGGCTGAGAGTAGGATGCAGGAGGGGTGGTGGCCAGCCACACAGACAGCAGGGAGGAGAGATAGGATAACAAAGTACAAGACACCCAGAGGGCCCCTGATGGAGCAGGCCTGCTCAGGAGCCCTATGTTCCTGTTCCCAAAGCCTCTCTAACTCCATCTTCTATTTCTCCACAAGATGAGCTCTCATGAAGTTTTTTAGCACTCTGCTGAATAAAAGGGGATTATTGTCCTATGAAATGCTTTGGATGGCTGGGCATTATGGGAAGTGGGGTTCTTGAGAAAGCAAGATTCAGCTGTGTGGGTCTTTGGCCCAGCTGACCTCTGTGCAGGCAGAAATTTGCTGAGAGAGCCAGGAGCAAGGACCTTCACTCAGCAGGGGTGGACTGAACTGGGTGTTGAGGACATCACTCAGCTGAAGTCCCATGGCTGTCCTCCCAGTGCAGGAGCCCTGGCACCAAAACCCCATGGGTCTCATGTCACACCATCACCACCCAGTACCCCTCTGCCACAAAGACCACCTGGTTACTCACACAACACCAGAGGCAGGGAGCGGGCAGTCTCACAGCTATTAGGGCTGGCAGGGAGGGAGATTGGGCTGGTTTGGGTCACAGCCCAAAGATGGTGGTTCCAAGCTCCTGGGCTGGCTTCTTTACCTTCCTTGGCATCCCTTAGGGTGTCCACAAGTCACTTAAAAGGCCAACGCTGCAGTCTCCCAGCTCACAGGCAGAAAAGGAGGCTCACCTGAAGGCTTTCCCTGTCAGAGTGGCTCTGTCCTGGCTCCAGGTCCAGAGTGGCACTTCAGCTAAGCAGCAGCAAGGCAGGGCTCTCAGCTCCTCTCCCCAGGGTCCTGAAGAACACTCTCACCTTCCTCTCTGCCCACCCACAGCTCCACATGCCCCTTCTACCACACCAGGCAAGAACCCACATTGCCCCAAACCCCATAGAACACTAATACAAGAACAAAGACAGACAGACACACTAACATATCCACATATACTCTCTCATATACATTCATAGAGTCCTCTCTTGGCTAACACTAATTTTCACACCAATGCACACTCACGTAAGAACACACAAGATTTGCATACTCTCACACAAACACATAAAACATTCCCACCAACAGTAATTCGAATGTTTGCATAGAGACACGTGAATACATGCTTTCACACATATACATGTTCACATACATAAACATATTCACCATGCGCACACACACACACACGCACACATACACTCACATCCTCACATATCAGCATTTGACCACTCAAGATATCTAAAGCTGGCTCTGCCAGGGTCAGAAAGCAAGAGCCACCAGCTCCTAAGCCTCAATTTGGTCATTCCTCCCATCCTTCCATGGCTGCCTCCCCCAGACTCCCTCCTTCTCACCATGCAGTTAGTCTGGCTCCTCTTTGCTATTGTACCCAGTGAGCGTGGTCATTCTTGCCCCTTGTCACCTTTGTCAAGCTGTTTCCCTTGCCTCGATGCTCTCCCCCATAATGTTCTATCTATCCAATCCTACCCAGCAAGATCCCCAACACATCCCTGTCCCCATGAAGTGCTGTCATCAGCACTGACCTGGGGGCAAGCCTGAACCATGGGAAGAGTGGCCATCCATGCAGGTGTGCACTGAGCCCAAGGGTCCCCATCTGGTTTCTGGGTATGAATCTTGTCTCAATCATGAGGTAGTAAAGCCTTGAGGCCCAAGGAAAGAGCCATGGCCCACCCATTGTGGCTCCAGAACACACAGCATAGAGCTCATCCCTTAGCTCAGCACTGCCTGGGATGTTGCCCCCAGATCACTCTATTCTCACTTAGGCCGTCCCAGTTGAAAAGCATTAACTCTGAGGTCAGCCATACCTGGGTTTAAATCCCAGCCCCACTATTTCTTTTTTTTTAAGTTTATTTATTAATTTTGAGAGAGAGAGAGAGAGAGAGAGAGAGAGAATAGGCACAAGCCAGGGAGAAGCAGACACAGGGAGAGAGAGAATCCCAAGCAGGCTCCATGCTGTCATAACAGAGCCCAATATGGGGCTCAACCCCATGAACTGTGAGATGGTGACCTGAGCCAAAATTAAGAGTTGGATGCTCAACTGACTGAGCTACCCAGGCACCCCCCCAGCCAAGCCCCACTATTTCTAACACTATAACTTGGGCAACCTCCCTAACATGTCTTGGCCTCAGTTTCCTCATCTAAAGAAATGAGACCAATAATTCCTTCTTTGCAGGTCTGGAATGAAAATGTGGATATAAAATACTCTGTACAATGGCTGACACAGAGTAGGTGCTCAACCAACATACTGCCCTTCTCCATTGCCCCTCTCAGCTCTCCTTGCCTACAGTCTGACCAGACTTTACACCCAGGATAGAGTGGTCCTGAGCAGGACCAAGGGAAGTTCCAGCCCACACCCCCTCCCCAAGGCTGCATCTGGGTCTGCTCCCCTCATGGGGAGCCCCAGAGCTCCAGGACATCTTTGATTAATAAGAAGCAGAAAGATAAGCCTCATGATAATTAATAAATCATTAGCAGCATTACTTTTCATCAGATAAGCCCATTAATTGTTCCCATTTCCTTACAAAAAACCCAGACCAGGGGCCCCTTGCAGTGAGTTGATTTTATGAGAAATCCAAGCCCATAAAGAAAAGCAAGTTCCTGTGGGATGAGCAGCATCCACCTTCAATGGCACCGGGACAACAGATGCCCAGCCCACACTTCTGCTCTGTGGGAGGCCAGGGACCAGAACACACAAAACAACCCCTGCCCTCCCAGGCAGAGCACCAAGGGAACTCAGAGGCTCCTGACCCAGAGCTGGCACATGGGTTTCCCTCTGGAACCAACACCAACTGATTACCACCGTCTGTTGTAGTCCATACTGAAGAAAAGCCACATCCGAATTGAGAGGAAAAAAATCCTAATTGATTAGCAATGCCTGGCAGGGTCATGGGACAGGCCATGAAGGCACAGGGGGCACATCTAGCCATTCATTCCTTCTTTCATTCATTTATTCATTTATTCTGCAAATGACTCACCAGTGTCAAGTGCTATGCAAAGGGCTGGGGAGATTGGAGCAAAAAGAGTCACAGTTCCAGCTTTCGTGGAGTTTATATTTATCATCTCTAAAGTCCTGTTCCTTTTCAGAGGAGGAAACTGAAACGAGGAAGGGGCTGCCCAAAGCCATACTGAGGTTCAGTGGCAAAACAAGCTAAAGCTCCTTCACTGTCCCCTTCTCAGCCCCTCTCTCCCTCAAAGGAACAGCAAAAGGATCCAGCCCTCCATTCCCCCCAGACACAAACATAGATGTTCTGCCAACTTCTCATGTACCCACACGCAGACTCTGAGAACGGTAGCACATTCTCATTCACTTAGAGAAATATTTTTGAACACCTGTCATATATAGAAGCACTAAACTAGGGCACACAGAAACTGCCCCCCAGAAGCTGGTTGGCTGATTAGATGGAAAAGATCACCTTAAAAAATACTAACAAAGCAAAACAACTAAGCAGAATAGGAGGGATGCCTTAATAAAGTGCTCTGAGACATTAAAGGCAAAAAGCGAGCTGAGGAATCTAGGAAGGCTTTCTGAAGGAGGCAGTGGGTTAGGAAGGAATTGGAAAGCTTTGGAGATAAATCTTGAAGCTCTTGAAGTATCTATTTCTTTTTTAAGTTTATTTTTGAGAGAGACAGAGACAGTGCAAGCAGGGGAGGGGCAGAGAGAGAGGGAGAGAGAAAAAGAATCCCAAGCTGTGCTGACAGCACAGAGCCTAACACGGAGTTCAAACTCACAAAACCCTGAGATCATGACCTGAGCTGACACCAAGAGTCAGACACTTAACCTACTGAGCCACCCAGGTGCCCAAAGTGCTTGAAGTATCTTGAAGATATTACTTGGGAGTTTAAACTTGTTCCTTGGCTTTTCACTTCCACCCAATGAAGGCACTCTCAGAGGGTACCACTGGATAAACCTGGCTTACCTTCCTATAGCATCAATCTCACTTATAGATTTGAAAGAAAAAAAGGGGGGGTTGGTTTTGTTTCTTTACTTTGAAAGAGAGAACACTGTGTGAGTGAGGGAGGGGCAGAGAGAAAGGGAGAGAGAGAATCCCAAGCAGGCTCCAAGCTCAGTGTGGAGCCCAACAGGGAGCTTGATCTAAAGCCCAACAGGGAGCATGACCTGAGCCGAAATCAAGAGTTGGACACTTAACTGACTGAGCCACCCAGCCGCCCCAAAAGGGAAAATGTTTTAATTAAAGAATTCCTAGAAATGTTGTTATACCTACACAAAAATAAATTCCAAATAGATTAAAGAGCTAAACATTGAAATAAATAAAGCTATGAACATGTTAGAATAAAATATAGGAGTATATTTATATACACTTGAGAAAAGAACATTTTCTAAGCATAGTACAAAATTAAGATGGCGTAAATTAAAAAACAAGTAGATATGTCTACATAAAAATTTTAAATTCTCTAGTGCAAAAGATACCAAAAACAGAATTAAATATAAGTATCAGATGGGGAGAGTGTTTGCAATAATATATATATTATAAACAAAGGACAAAGATCTCTAAAACAGAAAGAGTACCCAATAAAAAGATAATCAATACACAATTCACAGAAGAAATACAAATGGCAAATAAACCAGAACTTCTGAACCTCAGCACTATTAACATTTGGAGCCAGTAATTCTTTCTACATGCTAGATGTCAATAGTACCCCCACCCCTACACCCCAACTCCATTGAAATAATCAAAAATGTCTCCAGACACTGTAAAATGTCTCATGGGAGACAAAATCATCCCCAGTTGAGAACCATTGCTAATAAACATAGGAAAGCAGTCGCAGTCTTCTGAATGAACAGATAATTGCAAATTAAAATAACAATGAAATGTCATTTTCTCTTATCAGATTGGGAAGATTTTAAAAATTGATAGTAACTACATATGGCAAGGATTTGGGAAGAATGATGCTCTCATTCTTTGTTTGTGGGAACATAAGTGGATAAAACAATTTTAGAAGACAGCCTGGCAGAATCTATCCGTTTTTTAAATCTGTAAGTCCACTGACCTGGCAATTCCAGTTTTGGACTCTGCCCCACAGAACTATGCACAAAAGTGCAAAGGACATACATACAAAGGATGTTTGCTGAGTGCTTTTCTGTAATAATGCAAATTTGGAAACAAGTGTAAATGAGTAAACAAATGATTAAACTATGGTACACTCATATAAATGAGACAGTAAAAAGAGTTGCCAAGGCATATAGTGGAATAAAAACTGTGAGTTGCAAAATAACACAATCCTATATGAATTTTTAACTTGAAATGACATATTTGCATGTGTTTGTGTGTGCCATTAAAAAGAGAGAGAAAGAAAGATATGAAAAACAAACAGTAAATTATTGAGTGTAGTTAATCATAAGGAGGGGGACGAAGGATGAGAGTAGGAAGTATAGGGAGAAAAGAATTTCAATGTTTTGCTTTATAAGCATAAGAGACTGTTAAAAACTGAGAACAAACTGAGGGTTGATGGGGGGTGGGAGGGAGGGCAGGGTGGATGATGGGTATTGAGGAGGGCACCTTTTGGGATGAGCACTGGGTGTTGTATGGAAACCAATTTGACAGTAAATTTCATATATTAAAAAATAAAATAAAATAAAATAAAACTATATCCTGGCAAAAAAAAAAAATGTTTTGCTTTATAGACTTCTGTATTGTTTGAGTTTTAACAGTGAGCATGATTTATTTTTTTTCTCATGCCCCCATCCCCCCTTTTATTTTTGAGCATGTATTATTCTTAAAATTTTTTTAAGTGTGTTTTAAACAAATCCTCCCCCAAATGTCATACATGTACAAGTAAAATCAGCCAAGTCCCACTGATGTCTGTTGACCCATGTCATTTTTTCCAAAGGCTAGATAACAGAAAAGTGGAATGTGCAGTGAGAGGTGGGACAATCCAGTCCTCTTGGTTATGAAGAAAGCCAATGCCTTCTAGTTAAAGTGAACTGAACTCACTGCTGCAGCAAAAACAGATTTGGCCAATGTCTCGGCCACAAGCTGGGGCTGGGCAGGGCATGTGTTTTCTTAGCAATTCCCTGAAATATTCTGAAAAAGGAGTTTGCCAACTTAGAAACCAGTTTTATTTTCCCTTTGACTCTATAAGCTGACCACCCCAAACTGTTCGGCTGCCTGCTATTGTTCCTCTTGATCATGTATTCTGTTTACAAATATCACCGGGCAGCATTCCACTTCCCACCACGGTGAATTCTCTGCAAACACAGAGAAACCAGAAGTTCTGGGGTTTGGGTTATTTTTAATTTATCTTTATAAAATATAGTAATTTTTCAATTAGGTTTTCAACTTACAACATGGATCAGTGGTTAAAAATAGGAGATCTGAAGCATAAGCTTGTAAACAGTGAAAATATGAAGCTATTGAGGCAAAATCAGAATAGCAATGAGTCACATAGTAGTGACAGATGTGCTGTTGACCTTAAGGTCCACCATGTGACTATGACAGACACCAGGACCAGAGCTCCACCCCAAACACATCTAATGAGCAACAAACTCCCTAAAATACCAAACAGTGAGCTGAGGTGGGTTTTACTTTAGTGGAGTTTGTTTTAGCGGAGTCACAGAAGAGCAAATGAAATAATGGTATGAAAACCATCTCATACTGCAATGACATTGAAAAAGTCAAGTATGCAATTTCAAGGAAAAAAAATCACAGAATAGTTCAAAAACATAAACTAAAGAAGATGAAGAGGGATATAACGAAAAAAATTAAAAAAGCAAATTAGGGATGCTTGGGCAGCTTAGTCAGTTAAGTGTCTGACTCTAGATTTCAGTTCAGGTCATAATGTCATGGTTTGTAAGGTCAAACCCTGCACTGGGCCCCATGCTGACAGCACAGAGCCTGCTTGGGATTCTCTCTCCCTCTCCCTCTCTCTCTATGCTCCTCCCTCGTCATCTCTCTCTATCTCAAAATTAAAATTTAATTTAATTTAATTAAAAAAAATTTTTAAAGCAAACTAAAGGGTCTCAAAGATTTCTTTAGTCTGAGAAATGCCTCTGAAGTTATAGCTTGAGTAATTGGATCAAAGTTGGTTAAGTGCTTCACCATAGGTAGGACCACACCTCTATCTGTATCAAAAAGAGGCAGATGATTTGAAAAAAGGTATCCTTACAGAGCCATACTGTCTACCAGTGCACTTTAGTGGGTTCAAAAAGACAGATGTAGAGGGGACCGTGGTTATGAAAATGCAGATATTAATGATCTGACTCTTTTATCCAGTCTTTGTTCACCATAATACTAACACATGTCTGTGAAGACATGTCAATTTCTGAAGTGGTTGATGGTAAAATAACAAGGAAATATACTTTCAACAAGATGTGTAAGTCTGAGAAGATCATTATCAACTGTAAATAAGCAGCTCAGATCCCCGCAGAGGTGAGCCAAATCTCTGATGGGCAAAATGGCAGAGAATGGTGGCTATTACACACAATGAGGGTTCCTGGAACCTGCGTCACACATAAAGCATGTTTTTAAAAGCTCTGCTCTTAAGTTCCAAGCGGTAAAAACTTCTAATTGAAATTCAGTATAGAAAAGTTAGCAGTTTGAATACTTATCTCTTAGGGCCACTTTATAATAAGAGAAAAGTTGTTTTGAAAGCCTGCTTTACCAAACATATGTGTGCTGGCCTAATAGGAAGAAGATGCTGGTCTAGGTTTTCAGACTTAAGGGTGATGTTTTTCATAGAGGAAAATTCAAGCATGCCATGACTAAGGGCAAAAACTCATTAAGGTGAATAAAGTCTTTGTTCACTGAAATGTCAGCAAGTGGCTCTCAGAGATGTTTTACTTAGAATATGTTTTCAAGCCTCAATACTCTTGATCAACAACTGCAAGGCAAAGATGACTCTACTGCCATGATCAGTGCCATAAAAATGCTGTTACAGGGCTGGATGAAGAGAGCTGATCAGGGGAACTAAGTGTAATTGAACCTTTTGGTTCATTTGCATGTAATGGTTCTCTGGCGATTCAGTTGACATCTTCAAAACTGTCAGATTTATTGCAACAGCATCCTTTTGATTAGCCAATGGTGCATATATGTTTTTTTTGTTCCTGATGGCAGTAATTTAAAATATTAATTTATACTTTTGACACGATCCCATTCATCTTTGATGCCTTCCTTCATTCTGATATGGTAAGATCATCTGGGATCATCCTGTGCATTTCCTGCCCCAGACCTAGAATCAACCAAACCTCCAAGAGGACACCGCTCCTCTTTAGGAGATTCTATACACCTATGCCCTTTGTTTGTCCATGCAGCATCCCTTGAAGTTGTGTGCAAAACAGACTATTACAGTGGAAATTGCAGCCCCCCACCCCAGCCCAAGAACAGTGTTAAAAGTAAGGTGGTTTCCTGAGATAGAACCAGGAACAACAGACAAGAAATCCATGACCAATAATAAGTTAGAAAAAGGACAGAAGAACCATATACACATAAAGTACTAAAAACAACACTCTACTCAGTCACTGGTAAACACAAGGATAAAGCCACTGAGAAGTAGGTGGGACCAATGGCAGTACTATGAAATGGGGGTTGTCTTTTAGATGAGGGCTCTGGGGTGGGAGAAGCTTGACAGAGGGGAATTTAGGACAAATAACAGGAAAGCCAGCTTTCCACAAAATGAAACTAACATTGTAGCTGGTGAACAAACAAACATGGGTCTTAACATGAGCAGGACTAAACTGCCCCATTCCCACCCCTCTCTAGCTGTGTGACCTTGAGGAAACCACTATTCCTCCTAAAATTCCAGGTTCCTTATTGGTAAATTGTGGGATAATTTTGCCTGGCAGAAAGTTATGAAAATTGGATGAGGCAGCTGGCATCACACAGCTTATATCCTTTGCTTTTTTTTTTTTTTTACTGTTTATTTATTTTGAAAGAGAGGGACAGCGAGAGCAGGGAGAGAGGGAGACACAGAATCTGAAGCAGGCTCCAGGCTCTGGGCTGTCAGCACAGATGTGGGGCTCAAATTCAAAAACTGTGAGATCATGACCTGAGCTGAAGTCAGACTCTCAATCGACTGACCCACCCAGGCACCCCTTCTCCTTTACTTTTGAAGCATCTCCTGCTCTGAGGTGGCCAGCCATTATCTGACATACAGTAGGTTCTCAAAAAACTTGAAGTAAAGGGGATAAATGAATCTATTCTCTTTGAGAAGATAATTTTAATGTTGGAAAGCTCACTTGAGCAGAAGTCTGGAGAGTTGGATGAATGGGATTTGACAGCAAAGGGATTGGGAATTGCCAGCTTGTTTGAACACCAGATCAAAGAAAAGCAAAGGTTTCTGTGGATGGAAGGTAGCACCATGGCTTTGGGAAGGATCAAGAGGTCAGGGAGGGCTTCCTGGGGAGGGTCCTTGGGTTAGCTAGTGTTAGGTAGAATAAGGAGAGGCAGGATGGATGCTCAGAGCCCTTCTGGCTGGGGCTGGGCCACCCAACTGTATTCCCTTTCCTCTGTTACTGAAAGTAACAGCCCGCCCTGCCCACCTCTGCCAAGGGAAACCTTCCACATTCACATCTAGTCAGGTCACTCTATGCTTAAAACCCAGCCCTGCTCTCATTTGTCCTCAAGATAAAGTCCAAACTCATGCACAGCTCCTTAGCAAACCCCACATGGTCATCCCTAGACCCATGTTCCTAGCCTCCTTCCAAGTGCCTCCTCTTCCCCAATCCCCTTCCCACCTTGACCACCAGCTTGCAGCTCCCCCAAATGCTCTGATCTGTACACCTCTGCCTCCAGCTCCCTTCTCTCTGGTGCCCCCTGAAAAGCTCTTCTTCCTGTAAGACCTGCTTCAGTTATGCTCTACTCTGTGGCATCCCCCATAGACACTACTGCTATCACTTGAGAAATCTGTTTTATAGCCACTTACAATTACCTGTTTGCATATCTGTCTCTACCACAGGGCTGAGAGATCCTGAGGGCTAGGACTGTCTGTTTCTTTTTGTATCTCCAGTGCCTGGCCCAGAATCTGGGACATAATAGTTACTCAGAAAATGGTTGGTTGGTTGGTTGGTTGGTTGGGTGGTGTCTCCGCTGGCAAAATGAATAAGTGAATGAATGGCAGGATCTCTGTACCCCAGTAATCTGAAGTGTAGAAGGGGCACAGTGAATTTTTCCTGTGCGAACACACAAATAAGAAACCTCTCCACTGGCCTTCTATATTGATTTTTTTCAGCAGCAGCCCCTCCCAACACACACACACACACACACCTCTTCCATTTTTCTCCTTCCACTGTTTCTAAAAATTAACTCGGTAAGTATAGATTCATTAAATTAAAAAGAATATTCAAATTTGTCAAGTTTCCAGAAGTTCTCAAAAACACTGACCAAGAATTAGCAAGTGGTCCCATGCAATGCCACCCAAAGCCTATGATCATATGCTCTTTCCAAGGAGATGCAGGTGCCTCTGCCTGCTCCCCCACCCCATGCATATGAGCCCCCAGCCCAGCCTCCCTTCCTTGGCATTGAGTGGACACCTGTGACTGGGCTGTAATCCCACGTAAGCCGCAGGCACACAGCCTAGGACCACCCCCTGTCCTGGTCACAGGGACTTGAATAGCCAGGCACACCTGTGGGCCAGCCAGTCACTGATCCAGCCCAACAAGACTGAGGCCTCAGCTTTTGAAGCACTGACAGGGCTGCCCTGCTGAGCCTGACCCTTGACCTACAGGTGGGCACAGCCATTGTCCCCACAGGTCCCAAGTGCTGTCCGTCCTGCTGCAGAGACCCATGAAGGTATTCATTTCAAGTCAGTGCAAAGCCAAACAAACAGAGGGGCTAAGGGGCAGGGGTTTGTTTGGAGGCTTTGCTGGCCAGGGAAGCTGTCGTTGCAGGTACAGGTATAATCCTCGCCAGGCAGGCCCCACCGGCCAGCAAGGCTCCACCTGACACAAGGTTGTTTATAAACACGTGGCCATGTCAGATCTCCCAAATAAGAGGCTCTGGAAGTGAGGGGGCTCCACAGGGATTGGCAGATGCTTCAATATCAGAAAGCAGCACTTTCCTCTCACTGAGCCTGTGGACTAGGAGGAAAGGTGAAGAGGAAAGAACAGGAACTGGGGCCAGGCACAGGCCAGGCAAGAGAGCTGGCAGAGCCCTCGAAGAGCCCAGAAGCTGCAGACAATGACAACACTGTCACACTACCTGCCCTTAGCAGGACTGAGTCACCTGCAGTCTTGACATTTCTGGCAAGTGTCAGTGAGCTACTGACAAACAGGGGAGTATTTGAGAATTGAGGCTTCAGGGGAGTTTATGTTATTTAGCAGAATCGGCACAGACCTACATCTAGATTCTGATTCTGATGCAGCTACAAACTAGCTGCATGAACTCAGACAAGCAACTTAACCTCTCTGAGTCTCAGGTAAGTCACCTAAAAACAGGCATGCCAATGCCCAGCTTGTAGGGATGTTGTGAGAATCAAATTTGTGCAAAATCCCCGAGCCCCACCTCTAGCCTCTCACTCCCTACCATCCACCTGGCTCAGTCAACCAAATCAGTGTTTGTAAAATACTGGGACTTATAAAATATTTTTTTTATTTGAGTATAGTTAACACACAATGTTACATTCATTTCAGGTGTAATGACTTGACGACTCTATACATTATACTATGCTCATCCCAAGTATACCTACCACCTGTCACCATACAATGATATTAACAATCCCATAGACTATATTCCCCAAGACTTATTCATTCCATAACTGGAAGCCTGTGCCTCCCTCTCCCCTTCACCCATTTTGCCCATCCCCCCCCCACCTCCCCTCTGGCAACCATCAGCTCCTTCTCTGTATTTTAAAACGTTTTTATTGTTCAGTATAAGTCGCATTCAGAAAATCCTTAAAGACTCAATGCATAACTTAAGAAATTACTATAAATTGAGTATCTATGTGCTCCTCACCACGTCAAAAAATTGGACTCTGAAAGCCACCATAGATTGCTTTGCAATCGTAGCCCTCTCCTGCACCTAACAGAATGAATATATGGAATCATAAGTATGTATGGCTTCTAAAAACCACCTTATGTGTTTTGAAGTGATTCTGGTTGTTTGGTGTCACTTAATTCATTTTCTTTGTTGCATAACACTTCATGTGAACATACCACAATTTGTTCAGGCAGTTGTTAATAAGCATTCTTATCTCTATCCCAGGGCACAGTGAAAAGAAAAACTCTTTTTCCTCTATGTACTCACAGAACATTTCTGCCTCCACCCCAGGTGCACGTTCTTCCCACACCAACCAAGTTTCCAACACCAGCTAAGTGTCCTATAATTCAATTCAATTCAATTCTGACACTATTTACTGGAGTTAGCATCAGATCCCACAGGTCAGTCCCACAAGACTGCACCCCCCTTCAGATGCTAATTGCATGCAAATAATGGGTCCCCAGATTCCCTACACTTACGTCCAACTTGACTACAAATCAAAGGTTTCCAGGACTCCCTCCTCAGGTTCAATAATTCACTATAACACAGGACTCAGGGAAACACTTGTGTTTATCAGTTTATCATATAATAAAGGATACGATAAAGAATACAAATGATTAGCCAGATGAAGAGGTATTTAGGACAAGGTCCAGATGGGTCTCATGTAGAAGCTTCTGTCCCCATGGCATTGGAGTATGCCACCCTCCTGGCATGTAAATATGTTCACCAACCTGGAAGCTCTCTAAACCCACAGTTCAGGGATTTTTATGGAGGCTTCATCATGTAGGCATTATTGATTATTAACTCAATCTCCAGCCCCTCTCCCCTCCCCAGAGAATGGGGTGGTGTAGAAATGAAAGTTCCAAGCTTCTAAACACAGCTTGGTCTTTCTGGCGACCAGCCCCCAAGGAGCCCCAGGAGTCCACTGAGAGATACCTCATTAGAACAAAAGATGCTCCAATCACTCAAGAAATTCCAAGAGAGTTAGAGCTCTGTTTCAGGAACTGGTGTCAAAGACAAAATATTAGAACAAAAGATGCTCCTAGCACCTTTATTGCTTAGGAAATTATAAAGGTATTAGGAGCACTGGCCAGAAGCTGGGGGTGAAGATCAAAATATACATTTATCATATCACAATGCCACACGCAGGTATACATTTATTTGGGGTATATCTCTGGGAAAGGGATTGCTGGGGTCATGGGCTGGGTATCTTCCATTGTACTAGATGATTCCTCACTCTCTTCCATGCAGTTGTACCAATATCGCATTCACCCCAGTGATGTGGAAGAGTTCCCATTGTTCCACATCCTCACCAAGACTTGATGCTTCCCGATGTTTCAACTTTAGCCATTCTGATAGGTATATTATTGTGGCTTAAATTGCCATTTCCCTTATTACTAATGAGGTCTATCAGCTTTTAAAATGTTTATTAGACACTTGAATGCCATAATTTGTGAGATGCCTGTTTAAGACTTCTGCTCAGTTTTCTTTTGGGTTGTCTTTCTCTTATTGATTTGTAGGAGTCCTTTGTAGGTTTTGGACATGGACTTTTTGTTCAACGTGTGTGAAGTATCTTTCATTCTGTCACTTCAGTTTTCTTTCCCTCCTTATGGTATCTTTCGATGAACTGAAGTCCTTGATTTTAATGTAGACTTTTTCCTTTATGTTTAGTGATTTTTGTTGGCTCTAACAGAAAACTATCCCTATACCCAAAGTCATAAAGATATTGTCCCATTGTATCTTCCCAAATCTACTTTTATATTTCTCATTTCCATACACAACACACGTGGATTTGATTTTCATGTATGATGTAAGGTAAAGGCCAAGTTTCTTCTTTTTTTATATATGGATACCCAACTTTCTCTGTACTTTTTATTGTGGATACCTTTCTCCACTGTTCTGTAGTACCACATTTGTCATGAACCAACATCCACATATGCACAATCTATTTCTGGATTCTCAAATCTCTTCCATCACTATATTTGTCTATCATTGTGGCAGCACCATATTGTCTTAATATTTGTAACCCTATAATAAGTCTCAAGGAAGCATTACATACTTATTTCTTTCTCCAATATTGTCCTTGCTGTTCTTATCCCTTTGCATTTACATATAAACCTTAGAATCGCCTTGTAAAAGTCCACAGAACAGTGAGGACTTTCATTGAGTCCTCACTGTTCTGTGGACTTTCATTGAGATTGCATTGAATCTATAGATCACTTTGAGAACTGCTATCATTACAGCATTGAGTCTTCCAATCTATAACTATTGTATGTCTTTAGTCCTTAATTTTAATTCTTTCAATATATTTATAGATTTTTTTTAGTTTATTTATTTTGACAGAGAGAAAGAGAGAGAACAAGCGGGGGGGGGGGGCAAAGAGAGAGGGAGAGAGAGAGAATCCCAAGCAGGCTCTGTACTGTCAGTATGGAGCCCAACGTGGGGCTCAAATCCACGAACCATGAGATCATGACTGAGGCCAAAACCAAGAGTCGGACGCTTAACAGACTGAGCCACCCAGGTGTCCCTATTTCAATAATACTTTATAGTTTTCTCCATAGAGGTTTTGTACAAGCTTTGTTAGATTTACTTCTAGGTATTTGATACTTGTTGGCATATTTAAAGTGGCATCTTTTTATATTTTTCTGCTTGTGGCTGGTAGATAGAAACAGGATTAATTTTTGTACATTGTCTTTGTGGCCAGCTAAACTCTTACCAAGTCTAATATCTTATCTGCAGATCTTTCTGGATAGTCTACATATACAGTCTTATCCTCTTTCAATACTGAGAGTTTTATTTATTCCTTTCATTAGTTCTATTTCTTTTCTTACCCTACTGCTCTGCTAGGACTTCCAGGACAATGCTCAATAGAAGTGAGGACAGTGGACATCATTGCCTCACTCCTGATCTTGGGAGAAAAGGGAGAAAAGGCTCACCACTAAGTATGGTGTTGACTGTAGAGTTTGTATGGATACCTCTTATCAGACTGAGTTCCCATCTATTCCTAGTTGGCTGATAGATTTTTTTTTCTACCACAGATGAAACTTTCTCAACTACTTTTTCTATATCTGTTGATATGATCATATGTTTTTCCTCCTTTCTGTTAATTTGGTGAATTACATTGACTGGTCTTCAAATCTTAAACTAATCTTGCATTTTTGGAATAAATGCAACTCTGCCAAGATGTGTTATGCTTGCTATATGTTAGTGGATTCAATTTGCTAATAGTACATTTTATATTTTTAAATTTATGTTTATTAGTGGAATTAGCCTATTATTTTCATTTCATAATGTGTCAAGTTTTACCACCAAGATTATGATAAACTTGTTAAAATAAGTTGAGGAATCTCCTCTTCTATTTTCTAGAAGAGATTGTGTAAGATTAATGTAATTACATAACTGTTTGGTAGAAGTTGCCTGGGATGTTTTCTTTGTGGAAATATTTTCGTATTCAAATATAACTTCTAGTCCATTTTTTAAATAATTTTAGAACTGTTAAAATTTCTTTTTTTGAGAGAGAGAGAGAGAAAGAGAAAGAGAGAGCATGAAAGGAGGAGAGGGGCACTGGGGGAGAGAGAGAGAATCTTCCAGGCTGCACACTCAGTGAGGAGCCTGATGCAGCGTTCAATCCCACAACCCTGGGATCATGACCTGAGCTGAAATCAAGAGCCAGACACTCAACCAACTGAGACACCCAGGTGTCCCTACAACTTCTATTTCTTATATCCATTTTTGAAAAGTTGTGTTTTTATAAAAACTTGTCCATTCTATTTAAACTTTCAAATATTTTATCACACAGTTGTTCATGACATCCTCTCTCTTTTTGTCTGCCAATGTCAGTGGATCTGAACTTGATGCCCTCTTTTTCATTCCTAACATCACTTATTTACAAGTTAAAAACTGGGGCATTATCAATTTTGTTAGTCTCTTCAATAAACCACATTTGGCTTTGCTGATCCCTTCTATTTTATATCTTGCTTCTCTTTCATTAATTTCTACTCTTAATCTTACTATATAAGTTTTTCCTTCTATTTCCTTTGTTTTATTTTGTCTTTGCTGTTGATGATGATGTTTTCCTGATTTCTTGAGATAGATGCTAAGTGCATTAATTTCAGTCTTTATATGCTTCTAAGGATATAAATTTCTCTATAATTAGATGTTTAACTGCCTTCGTCAAGTTTTAAATAAAACATTTGTATCATATAATTCAAGATATTTTGTTTAATTTCCATTGTGTATTTAACTTTGTATAGAATATTACTTATTTGCAAATATAGTTGTCCTTTTTTATTGATTTCTAGCTTAACTGCATTGTAGTAAAAAAAATCAACCCTTTAAAATATTTAGACTTGCTTTAAATCTTAGTATATGCAATTTTTACATGGGTTTTTATGTGTTCTTGAAAACAACATGTACTCTACAAATACTGGGCCTCGTATTTTACAAAAACAGTGTCTTCATAACTTCATTTTGCTTCTGAGAACTGTTGAGATGGACACACACACCTACACAGGTGATAAATTGTATAGAACTTATTACACACCGCACAAATGAAACTGGGGAACTCTGAATAATAATGATGGATTGTATAAATGTCAATATCTTGTTCGTGATATATGCTATAGTTTTCCAAAATGTTTCCACTGGGGGAAACTAGACAAAGTATACAAAGGATCACTCCATATTACTTCTTAAAACTGCATGTAAATCTACAATTGTATCAGTAAAATTTCAATTTAAAAAATGGACGATAAATTGCATTCTCAATTTCAAAAAGAAAATTAAGTTATAAAAAAATTTTTCAAAACTTTCAATGAGAATCACTAAAAATTTTAGTGTTTTCAGGAGTGAGCTTAATTTCTCTAGGAAATAACCAGTTCTATAGAATACATTTTACCTTAACAATGGTGGAAACATGAAGTGTCCATGTAACGCTGCAGTTCCAGCTCCCACAGGCTCAGGAAACAGGTTAAGAAAAGCTATGCAAAAATATACAGAGCCTGAGTTTGAGCAGGAGCAAATCCCTAAAACTGCAGGGTGATCACACTGTGGCACATAATTTGGTTCGTCTGTTGTCCACTTGTCCATTTTTTTTTTCAAGAGTATAGCCTAGTGGATAAGAACCCAGGCTCAGAATCAGACAAATGAAGGCTCAACCCCAGCTCCACCACTTACAAACTGCATGATCAGGGACAATTATTGTCTGCAGTTTTTTCATCTGCAAAGTAAGGATGATAATAGTTCTTACACTATTGGGCTCTTTGCTGAGTAAATGAGAACATGCTTGGTGCCTGACACATAGTGTGTGCTTATTAAAAATAGATATTTTATTACTAAAATTTAAAATCACATTTTCTGACAGTGAGTACACTCTACCATTGGATAAAATGCAAAATAATATAATTATAAAATAAAGGGGTACCTGGGTGGCTCACTTGTTTGAGCATCCGACTTTGGCTCAGGTCATGACCTCACGCTTTGTGAGTTCGAGCCCCCGTTGGGCTCTCTGCTCTCTCTGCCCCTCCTCCGCTCTTGCTCACTTGCTCTTTCTCTATCAAAAATGAATAAACATTTTTGAAAATAAAATAAAAATTAAATGAAGACTGTTGTTTCTCTAGTAAAATAAAACTACAAAGTTGGCTCAAGAAAATGTAAAAGTCATTAAGAGACAACCACAGAAGATACAGAAAAAATAGTCAATGACCTATCCCACACACACACACTAAAAAGCCTATGTTAAGATGGTATGTATAGGCAAATTGTGCCCAGCCTTCAGCAAACAGATTATTCTCAGACTATCCAATCAGAACACAGTAAGAAAGCTTCTCAGCCCCCTTTACAGGTCTAGCCTTAACCCTTATACCCAGTTTGCGCACGCGCGTGCACACACATGCACACACACACACACACACAAATGGGTCAAGCACACTTTTGAATAGAGAAGCAGAAATACTTGATAATATATTATCAAATCAAATTTAGCAGAGTAAATAGTGGACTATTGGTAAGCATAGAGCTGAGCTGGGGAGGTAGAATGAGAAGAAGGTTTATCGCTATCTTTGCCCTGGGTTGTCTGCTGCTTTGTTTACAGAAAAAATAAAGAGTATCAGTTAATCCAACTAGCCCGTTCAGCTGAGTGGTCAGTTAAGTGGAGGTCTATAAACACAGAGTTGGGGTGGGGGTGCGCAGAGGGCAGGGGAAGGTATGGGTGTCTGTGAAAGAGAGTTGAAAGAACTCACAGTATATATAGCATTTTGTGCCCTTTTTAACTCAATATTTTTACATAAGCTTATCTTTCATAAGGATCATTTGAAATAACTGACTACCATTTCTTCTTGTGGATGTACCATTTTTGATGTAAGTAATCTGTTATTGTCAGGCATCTTTCTCTTTTTTAATGCTAAAAAATATGTCGCAGCGAACACATTCCTGCCTAATGTTTTGTCCACATTTCTGATATCTCCTTAGGACCTATTTTTACAAGTAGAATTATTATAACAACTATTCCAACATTTAAAAAAAATTTTTTTTTATTTTTTTTTTAATATATGAAATTTACTGTCAAATTGGTTTCCATACAACACCCAGTGCTCATCCCAAAAGGTGCCCTCCTCAATACCCATCACCCACCCTGCCCTCCCTCCCACCCCCCATCAACCCTCAGTTTGTTCTCAGTTTTTAACAGTCTCTTATGCTTTGGCTCTCTCCCACTCTAACCTCTTTTTTAAAAAAATTTTTAAACATATTTAAAATCTTGATGCCTTTAGCCCAAGTGCTCTTCAAAAGCTGGCATCGTTTTATACTTCCACTAGCAATGCACAGGCCAGCCCGTTTTACTATGTCCTAGTAGTGTTTAAGTTTTCTCTTTTCTTGACCTGTGTTAATCCAAAGGGTTAAAAAATGGTATGTCACTGTTCTTTTAATTTACCACTGTTTGATGAACAGTGATAGTAAACCCTCTTTCCCATGTTGGTCGGCTAGTTCCTTTCCTATGCATTGGCTTTACTTGAGTAAAGGCAAACCCTGAATTCTGCTGCCTTATAGAAATCTCTCCACAGGGTGATTTTTTCAATGCAAAGTCTCCAGCACGTGTGCTGTGAGACACACAGGTTTGGGCCAGCCAGCAGTCAGGTAACTGGCTGGCCTAATGAAAGCAAGCTGGAAACCCGAGCACCTCTTTGCAAAACCACTTTCATAATGACCAGCCCTCTGAATAAGCCAAGAGAAGGATAAAGTGTAAAGGCCATATGTGAGGTCTCTTAATTGCCATAGGACTGGAAACACTATTACACTTGTTTCTAATCTCCCCACTCTCTGTTCATCTTTCTCCTTTTAATTTTCCTAAATGGCCCAGCCACTGCTGTTGAGGAGAAGGTATTTAATATGGGTGAGGATTTAGCTGTTCCTCCAGGAACAGTCTGGGCCACTACTTTTAAAATGTCATCTTGATTTGCTGCTTCCCCACTAAGTAAGAGACTTAATAGGGCTTAGGGGATGAATCTAGAAACAAACCTCCCTAATGAAATGGCCTGGGGCCTCACCCACTGTGATAGCTCTGGGGACAGCTGCCCTGGGAACAAGGGCTAGTGACAGGGAAGGGGTCTGGACCCTGAAGGACTGTCCTCACAACCCCTTCTGTATCCCCCACCCTGGCTCCCGCCACTCAGAACAGCATGGAGGTCCCCTGGTCTGCTCTGTTTATCTCTTTCTTCTCTCCAACCCCCCAACTCCCAAGTTCACCCAGCACCCACTATGTTAAGAGTGTAAGTATACACCTCTGCTAACATTTATTCCACAGTGTTGGAACTACCAGCTAACTCCACTTTCCGTTCCTCTTACACCCTCTCCCAGCCAAGTACTTTGAGAAGAGGGACAGGTCTACCAAGTTCTGATACCTTGGTGTCAGACAATGTTGGTTCCAGAAGATGCTCAATAAATAACTGGTGAGTGGATAAGTGAATGACTCACTGGAAGACTCTTTAACAAGACGCTTAACATCTGTAACATATGTTACAAGTCAGTTATGCCTCAGTTTTCTTATCTATTAAGTGGGAATGCAAGTCCCTGCTGCACCTCCCTTTACTGAGGTACTTGTGAACCACTAACAAAGGGCCGTGAACACTTTGTTTTCAAAGGATACAGTAGTTCACTTGGGGGAACTTCTCAAGGGGGAACTAACAAGAGCATTAATGGGATCTGGCATCAGCCCTCAGCTCTGCCTACCAAGCCATATATCCTGGCTCATTATCCACATCAGGCTCAGGGTGCCACCAAAGAGGCACTAAACAACAAAGCAGCAGAATTGGCCACTCTGCATCAGCCGGCCCAACTGCTAGCTCCAGAGGGTCTACTAGTTCTTATGTTCCAACCGACAGGCTACACATACCACAGCCTAGACCTGCTGCAAAGCCCTTTTGCACTCTAGGCCCCCCTTAAAGCTTTCAACTCCCTTTATCCCCCATAAACGGATCAGACTAGTATTCCCAAATGCAGTGTTTGCTACCTCCAGAAGCCACAGACGCCTATCAAGCACTGTGCTGCTTTTGCTGGAAGATGCACAATACAATAACTGTCCTTTGGAAGGGATATTCCAGCATGCGCCTCACCACTGAGCCCATAAAAATTCCACAGACACAGAAGTCCTTGTATCTTCATAGGATCCATCTCCAAACATACAGAGAACACACATCACACCAACACCTCCAATGTACCTACCATTTCTTGCTCATCCAGCTCAATTAACATGCTGTCATCCATCTAGTGAACCAATGTGACATTCATTAGAATGTCCAGGAAGTCCAGGTCCCTTTGCACTAAACTGTAACATAAAGTAAGAGAAATGACATCATCCTGGGGCAAGACTGCACATGCCTACTGTTGCCCGTCCCATGTGAATCCCAAGTGATTCTGTCCCTGCTTCATGATGGGTATGGAAAAGAACATGATCTCCAGACTGATGTGTATATATCACCTTCTGGCTCAGCAGCTATAGTGGGACTACTTCTTGGTGTTAAAATAAAGACTATTCAAGACCAAAATTTGGTGGCTGAGTGAAAAGGTTTCACTGCCAAACAGGGAACCTGATCCAGCACAAATTGTAGGCAAGCTCTAGGAAACAAAGTGCAAGGAAAGAGAAATAATGAAGCTCTGTCAAAAGCCAACAGATCGAGAGTTGTTTCTATTCCATATTAGGAAATCAATGTCTGAGTGGAGATAATTGGGATTTTCTGTCACATAAGCATTGGAAGAAGTGATTTTAACATCCAGGTGCCTCTGCTGAGTATCTGCAGTCCCTGCCTCGGGATTATGGTGTCCTGCTGCTTTGTGATGTGTCTGAGTCAGGTTTATGTCACCCAGTCACATGTGTCCAGTATCAACAGGCTACGTTGACTGGCTAACCGGCCAGGTCAGAGTTTACCATTGGTTAAGAATGGGGTAGTCCACTATTATCCACCAGAATCCACCTAAGTGCTATAGATACCAGGTTGCTGAATTAAATAGGGATATGGAATCCTTTAAGTCTTTGAGCATAGCATGAAGGCCAGCTCTCCCAGGATGAGGCATTACCGTCTTACGTGCTATCTTGACAGGCAAGGAAGGCAGTTTCAGAACTTTCCACTTGGCTTTTCCCACTACAGTTGTTCTTTACCCTTCAGGTCAAGAAACTAATTTGTGGGTTCTGCAAACCACCCAGCAAGTCCATTCTAGTTGTATATTTGGGGCCTGGGGCGATGAACATCATAGATCCATGGGTTCAATGGACCCCCTATGAGCTAGATCTGGGCCTAGACCCATTTATGCAGGGACTTCATATGCCCCTGATCTAGGGAAGCCAGGATGGCACTTTGGATCTTTGGGTATCAGTGTCAGTTCAGACTCAATGAAAAGTCTAAAATTTTTTTTCATATTTTAGGAAAATCTTAGTATTCCCTCTTAGTGCATGGTTCCCTGAGTAACCGAGCAGACACAACTGTGGGAAAGGTCTGGGATAATTCTTAGTACAGTGGCTTCTGAGCTGCAGGGTCCTCCTCATAGAAACCCAGCCCCCCTTTGTGAACTGCCCATCTGTCTTGTAAGGAAGACTGTGGTCCTTTAACCAGCTCTGTACATAGTATTACACAGGTGGGACCCTCCTCCCTCACACAGACCTTGCCGCTCGTCACCACAGTTATGTCCACCTTGCTTCTGAGACATAAGCACTGCCATTTGGCCCTGCATTTGAGATCTTGTCACTTCCCATTGCTACGAGGGAGTCAGCTACTATAACAGCATCTCTTACTAACGTCAGCCCTAGTCTACTAAGCTTCTCAGTGATGCCGGTGCCCCTCCCAATGCATTCCTTATCACTTGAGTAAACAAAATGTCCTCTTGGCCCTCCTGTGGAACACAGCCGACTTTTCCCAACCTTACATAGTTTATCCACCCTACTCTGTAGGCCTTTTGATCCCTTCAGCCCTGTCTACCATAGCCATCTGCCCTGTCTACTCCACTTTGTGTGGCCATCACTTTTGCCAAGTTTCTTAAAGCTATTCTGGAAGCATATTAGACTGCAGTTCTTGCCAGGATGCTAAATCCTGTATGTGCTACCATATCAATAAACTCTCATCTCTCTAGCTTTATATTCTGCCTCCCTTGATACAGCACCTTGATCCAACCCGATGTGCATCCTCCCAACTCCTTCCATGCATATAATAAATTAGCCAGAGCCTGCCCTTCTAATAAGGCCAGCGTCTCCCCAGTCTGCTCCTCTGGGAGTTGATCCTTGCTAATGGTCTTGTTGCCAGGAAGGGAAATGGGGATAAATCCCAAGGGAGTTAAGCATTGTTTCATAAAGCACCTGCCTTGTTTTATTTGATCTTCAAACAGGTGGTGGGGTGGAGAGAGGACAACTGTCTTCCAATAATGGGGACTAGGCTATGTTTGCCCAGCATGTTTGGAGGACTTTGGGAGCTCAAGATTTTCAATCATATGTACCCAGACATCCCATCTCAAGTGCCTTAGGGTCTTGAGTGCCTCTCGCTGGAGCTGGGGATGCAGTCCCCGAAGTCCTTCCACTCTCACAGTCTTCTGCCCTGGCTGCATAAGGTCAGTGTTTCCTTAAATGATGCCCGCCAGGTGCTCCTGCCCTCCCATTTTTGCCTTAAATTGGTGATTTGTTTCCAGAGCCTGCCATTATCTCTCCTCAACAAATCAATGACACTCAGCAATAGCCACCTAATTCTCCAGTCCTCATAGTTACCCTTTCCCTCTTTTCCTCAAATACCAGAGTTGGTACATCAGCCTGCAGCTCCCATCAGCATCTCATCCCAGTTCACCAAGATAAAAGTTGTAGCAACTGCACTTCTACAGCACACCAGGGGACACCTGCACTCACCTCCCACCCACAGTGGGGTCCTCATGGCAAGCCAGCTGATTCTCAGGACCATTCTGGGTACCAACTGTTTTAGGTTGAATTTCCTAAAAACACTCTGAGACAGAGAGAGATGTGCAGAAGTCCTACTGGAGGTACCCTGAATGAGACACGAGTAAGAAGTGAGGAGCACAGGACTGGGAGGAGGAAGAAGCTGACCCACAGTACAATTTGCAACTGAGGCCCCAGCTGATCCTGCTGGCTGGGCCTTGGTGTCTCCACATCAGCCAAGCACTGGCCCGTGGGCTATGCCTAGGAGGGGCTATAACACTAGGTGGGGCAGTTTTCTGCTGTAGAGAGCAGGGCTCAGTGAAGGGCATGGCTGTGGGCCCTGTATCATCAGCAGCGACACCACCAGTAGCTGGGAGATGGGGGCATCAGCCCTGGAGAGGCACTCTGAGCTGAGCACCATCACACCCACAGTGACATGGCTTATTATCACGGCTCCAGGCTCATCCCAGTTTTCAGCTTCCCTCAGCCCATTCCCAAATGGCCCCACCTTCACTGTGGACTCCTGGCACAGAGGCCTTGGCCCACCTACCATAGGATAACTGCCAGTGCAGTGGTGGGGATAGGTGGGACTAAGCAGCCACCACTCAGAGATATAAGTACCCCCTGTTCTCTGAGTCAAATCTCGTGTAGAAGAGGGATGAGGGACAGGACTGGGGGTCTTGGTGTCCCTGGTGACTTTCACTGAAGGGTGAACTGAAGCTGCCTCCCTGCAGAGTTAACAGTACAGGATGAGAAGATCCAGGCTGAGGGCCCTCCTCCACTGCCCATGACTGACACCATCTGGGCTCTCCCTTTACTGTCTCCTACCACAGCACAGGTCCTGCCCTTCACATAGCACCAGGGGCTCTGCCAGTCACCAAGTGTGTGCACCCAGCTCACCACGGAGTGGCGAGTGCGCTGGCGGAGTGCCCCATGTACCACCACATTCAACTCTTACAACAATCTTTTCAGAGAACTCTAAAAACAGTCACTACTGTTCCCGTTTTACAGATAATGAAACTGAGATTCAGATAAGCGAGGAGACTTGACTGCAGCTCCCGAGGCAGTGCGCAGCAGAACAAGCATTTAACCCTGCTCTTTTTCTCCCTTCTCCCCTCAATAAAAACCAGCTGGTCAGTGAGAGCCTCCAGGGTCTGCCACTGCCTCTTCCTCCTCTGTCAGATCTTCCCCAACCACCTGCCAGGCTCAGGAAGTGTTCTGCAAAACCCTGAAGACTGGTTTAGGAGCAGACCAGGGCCCCTGCCAGGCTGACCACTGTCAGTCCGTCTAGGGATTCTGGACTCTCTTCCCACTCTTGTTCCTGTTCTCAGGAGGAAGGAGGTGGTAGGGCAGTGATCAGGATGGGGTTGGCCTCAGCAAGGAAGGCCACTGACCTCTGCACCTATCGCTGCTCTCCCCCCCAACTCTGCCCTTTCCACAGCCTGCCCCAAATCCTGCTCAGCCTTTAAGGTTCAACTCAAGTGTCACTACCCTCAGAGGCTGCATTATCTGTACCCACAAAGCACTTGTGCTTCTGTATACTCAGGTTGAAATCATACTCCCACCCCCAAACCAGACTATGGGCTGCAAGAGGGCACAGCCATGGCCAGCACTAGTCCACAGAGAGAAGGGGCTCCCAGACACTGACTGAGTGAATGAATAAAAGAATGCATGCAATCCCTCCTAGTTCTCTGTTCCCTACCTAGTGATTGACATGGGAGTTGCTGACCCCCAGCCAGACCACAAGCTCACTGAAAACTGAGGTTGGGTCTTTCTTCAGGTCTTCCCCCAAAGCACTGAGAACACACATGAGGGGAAGTATCCACTACATGTTCGATAGTCTTATGATAAATACTTAAGGACACCTCATGCCATCAGTAAACTTGTTCAGGATTCCCGGGGCACAGCAGAGATGGCTGCTGCTTTTTTAAAGGCCTCCCATCTTGATCTTTGCATCAGTGGCTGCTTTGAGCACAGGTACCCACCCTGGGTGCTTCTCTGCAGGCCAAAGCTGTGCCTGATGGAAGGGGTGGTGGCATAAGGTGCAGTGGCCAGACCTGGAGGAATTCATACAGCGTTCACTCTGACGAGTGAGTGCAACTTCTATCCGGAGACGCCAGCACCTGCCATTTGTGTGGCTCCTCTTTAAATGACCCAAGATCTTGGATCCTGAATCTGGTGTGTGTGTGTGTGTGTGTGTGTGTGTGTGTGTGTGTGTGTCCGTCTGTCTGTCTGTCCTGGGGCATCTCCAGCCCTTACAGCCACTCCCCTGCCAACCTGTAGGCACCAGGTTCCATCTATATTCATAAAGACAAAGCCAGTTGAGCTGTTCTTCTGTTCCCAGAGCCTGAGGCTCTAAAGGGGGAGAGTGACTATTCATGAGGGTGCTTAACTGAGCAGAGAGGTGCTCACAGCCCCCTGTACTCACTGATCCTCATGGTTTTCACTGACCTCAGTGTGCATCAGTAGGACCAACTTCCCTGTTTTCAGAGTGGTATCCAAAGATAGAGTTGAGAGCCTAGGTCAACATGAACTACTGGAAGCACAGAATGTTGTAGCCAAACTTGACTACACCTATTCAGATGGTTTATTTCAGAGGAACCACACACACACACACCTGCCTTCAAACTCTGACCTATCTTCTTCACCCAATCAGCCTTTGGCAACCCTCACACATGCCCACTTGCTCAGCCCATGCTGGAGATGCTCAGAGGTGTTCACAGGGAATCGTACGGCTGTGCCCATCATTGCTGTCTCCTCAAATGGCTCCCCCCTTGCCTGCCTGCCTATCTGGGTTGACTTGAGCACCTGAAATGGGCCAGGCTCTATGCCAGGGGCTTTAAACCCACAATATAATTTAGCACTCAAGAGTCTTCTGTGTATCAACTCCGTTTTGCAGATAAGGAAATTGAGCCTTACAGACAGCAAGTGACTTGCCCAAATGCACACAGTGGTAAACCCAGGATTCAAACCCAGGGCCTCCTGACTCCAACCCCGCTCTTTCTGGTACACTAATTACATAACTGACCAACACTGCTTTCTTGCACACACACCTCTTCTACATTCCTCTTTACTCGCCCTCAGTTACCCAAAGCCAGGTGGCAGCCTGGACCTTGACCTTGCCCTCACCCCATCAGCCCCTGAGCCCTTGGCACTACTACCCCTCCAGTCCCCTCCCATCAGTCCTTTCTCTCCATCCCCAGTGCCCCGGCCAGGGGGTCTTCACCATCTCCCACTGTGTTCCATCCCAACCTGTCCTCCCTCCACCCTTCCAAACTGGTCACCTCTATATCCCCTCTCCATAACATCCCACAACTTCTGCTTCTCCTTCACTGTTTTGCCCCTTTCTAAGTGAGACTTGCTGTCTCACACCTCTGCCTATGCCAACCAGGCTGCCCCCACTCTGCTTGTGAATTCCTAGTTATTCTTGGAGATCCAGTTCAAAAGTCACCGCTGCTGAGAAGCCCTCTCATGCAGGAAGAGATGCCTCTTCTTTGACCCCTTACAGTAGTACCCTACACTTAGCCCTCTAGTATAACCTTTGTCACTCACTAGTGCAATAGTTTAGTGCATGTGTCTCTTCCACTCTGCTCTCTGAGCTTCTTGGAAGCAGGTACTCTCTCTGTCTTTGGCATTCTGCTTTGTGTGCATGCGTGTGTGTGTGTGTGTGTGTGCGCGCGCGCACGTGCACACGCTTGCGTGCACACGCATGTTTAACCTCAGGTGCAAAGGGCTGGATTAAACATGCTTCTCACTTTCAGGGTAATTCATCATCACTGGTCCATGAAGACCTCCTCCTCTTTTACCTCCATCCCCATCCTCCTCCCTGCCCTCTCCTGTGTGTCTCTGTCCAGAGTCTGACACAGAACACAAAGGATGCTCAGCAAACGTTGCTAGATGGGGGAGATGGGGGACAAATTACAACAGAAGAAAGTCTCCTTAACAAATGGTGCTGGGAAAACTGGACAGCTACATGCAAAAAATAAATAAGTGGAACTGGACCACTTCCTTGAAGTATACACAAATAAACTCGAAATGGATTAAAGGCCTAAATGTGAGGCATGAAATCATAAAACTCCTAGAAGAAAACATAGGCAGTAATTTATTTGACATCAACTATAGCAACATTGTTCTTGATATGTCTCTTCAGGCAAGGGAAACAAAAGCAAAAATAAACTATTGGGACTACATCAAAATAAAATGCTTTTGTTCAGTGAAGGAAACCATCAACAAAACAAAAAGGCAATCTACTGAATGGGAGAAGATATTTGCAAATGATAAATCCAATAAGGGGTTAGTATACAAAATGTATAAAGAACTTATACAACTCAACACCAAAAATAATAATATCAAGAATCTGATTTAAATGGAAGAAGACCTGAACAGACATTTTTCAAAAAAGACTTACAAATGGCCAAGAGACATATGAAAAGATGCTCAATATCATTAATCATTAGGAAAATGTAAATCAAAATCACAAGATATCACCTTACACTTGTCAGAATGACTAGAATCAAAAAGACAAAAAAGAGAGATAAATGAATAAAAAAGATGTGGGATATATATATATGGACTATATATACTGGAATGTTACTCAGCCATACAAAAGAATGAGATCTTGCCATTTGCCAAGAGGAAAAACCTAGGGGGTATTAAGCTAAGTGAAATAAATCAGAGAAAGGCAAATACCATATGATTTCACTTACATGTGGAATTTAAAAACAAAACAAATGAATAAACAAACAAAAAGCAGGAACAGGTCGATAAATGATTGCCAGAGAGCTGGGGGATGAGGGGAAAATCGATGAAGGGGAGTGGAAGATACAGACTTCCGGCATGGAATAAATAAGTCACAAGGATAAAAGGTACAGCATGAAAATATAGTCAATGGTATTGTAATAGCATTGTATGGTGATGACTGCTTCACTCCTAGTGAGAATAGCATACTATACTGGCTTGTTGAATCACTATACTGCACACCTGAAACTAATGTAACATTGTGCGTCAACAATATTTCAATTAAAAAATATATCCAGGGCACCTGGATGGCTCAGTCAGTTAAGTGACCAGTCCATCCAACACTTGATTTTGGCTCAGGTGATGATCTCACAGTTCATGGGTTTGAGCCTGACATCAGGTTCCTCACTGACAGCACTTGGAATTCTCTCCCTCCCTCTCTCTCTGCCCCTCTGCCACTCATGCGTGTTTTCTTTGTCTCTCTCTTTCTCTTTCTCAAAATAAAGAAAGTTTAAATATATATATTCAAAAAAGATATCTTCAATATTTAGAAGATCTACATGACTCAGTGAACCATTGTGTTCTAAATGACCAACAAACAGTATTATGAAATCATGCATGGATAACAATTAATAAAATACCCACAACAAACCAATATACTTTAGTGTAATAGTGCACAAAAGTGCAGTTACTTAGTTTCAGGCTCCACATGACAACTAACCTTTGAAAAAGTTTGGCTGGTCAAGTTTTGGTGTAGCATTAAAGAAATATTTTACAATTAGCTGAAAAGGTAAATATTTTTCCTTTTCTAAGTATTAAATATTTCTCCTTTTCTAAGTATATAAATACACAAAAAAAATTTTTTTTCCATTAAAAAAGGGGGCAACCACTGTCCTCCCCACAGTCACCTCACAGGCCATACCCCTCCTTCAAAAGATTTTGCTGTTGTTACAGATCATTTGGAATTGTCCCCTCAGACAGCTGTCTGGAACGCTTGTCTGGGGCAATTCACTGACTACCCACAAGATCATTGTCAGAATTTTGAGGCCACAACTCCCTTTGGAACAATAACAACAAAATACATTCCAATTTAGTCACTGTGATAGAATGGCAACTTTAATCACTGTGATAGATGGCAAAAAAAAGTCACAGTTCTTCACTCCTCTTTGTGTCCATATCTTTTGCCATATGACTTGTTTTGGCCAATGGGATGTTGGCAGAAATAATGCACAGGCTTGAAATGGAAATGCACGTTGAGGTTTCTTCTCTTTATGCCTCTGCCATCACCATGAAAACATGCCCCAGCTAGCTTCATGACAAATGAAAGACAAGTCAAACAGAGCTGAGTCCCTGAGATATTCAGATGAGGCTACTCTAGACCAGCTGTCATCCAGCTGTTCCCTAGATATCTGAGCAAGCTCGGCCAAGATCAGCAGACAGCAGACTCATGAGCAAGACCTGCCAAGATCAGCCAAACCCAGCCCAGCCCAGCTGAATCCCTGCAGAGTCATGAGCTAAATAATATTCATTATTGTGGGTCCCTGAGGTTTCTTGGGCTGTTTCTTTTGCAGCAATACTGTGGCAACTGATAACTGACACAACCACCACCACCCCTCCCCCCACCACATACACACACACACACACACACACACACACACACACACTGAGCTGAACTGAGCTTGGATTGACTTTGGGATTTTCTAAAAGCCAGATCTGCCCCTAAAGACAAAGAAATGCCTTAGAGACACTGAAATGAACATGTACTAGGTCCTAAAAGCTGACGTGTAGAACACAACATCCAAAAGCATGGAGCAATGGAAGCATCTTTGGAATAAATGTAGCACTCTCAAGGGAATTACGTTTTAAAAAAGGAACGCACATTCAGACATGTAAATGCTGGCATATTTACCTGTGATTATAGGTATCATCTCTCATATCTTCTGAGTACTTCCTAGTGTGACTGCTGAAGTGACCATATTTTTTCTGCATAGGAGATGGTCCCATTTAGAAGTTATGAGAATTCAATAAATGGATATTACCATTTCTAAACCCTGGGCTGGCTGTTTTTGTCTTTGGCAATGCTAGATGCCTATGGGCATCTACAGAGAACTGCTGGATTAGTGGGGAATCACCTGGAAATCTGATAGCAGACTACTATGAAGCTCAAACAAACATTATCTCTGGCATTCTGGGCACAAGTGGCAGAAGCCAAGGCCTAAGTTTTCCATCCTTACCCTTTAATCACAGACAAAAAAGTTAAGGTCCTTGTGACCTAAAAATACAAATGTTCAGAGCCTGCTTGTGATTACTTGTCCTCTGAAGTCAGGCAGAGCTTGCACTTTTAAGTGTAAATGTCTGAAGGGTCTCCAGACTGGGGAGAGCCACATATCTGCCAGGCTGCAGCCACACTCGGTGGGCACCCTTGCCACCAGGAAGCTGACCCCAAAAGCTGACCTGATGAGGTTTCATGCCACTAGGCCAGGACCAGGACCATACACTAGGAGGAAGGGATGTCCTGAGGAGCCCAGGGGCCCTCAGTTAGAGTGGTGGTGGAGTCCTGTGACCAAGCACATGGGCTTTGAAATCACACCTGGTTCTGTCTTGGCCTTTCCACTCACCTGATGTGGGGCCTTCGGGAAGTTACCACGTCTTCTTAGCCTCTGCTTCCTCAGCCATGAGGTGCAAACAGTGACCCCTCGCTTGGAGGGCTGTCAGGGCAGTAGAGTCAGAAAATGAATGTGGAGGCTCGGCATGGTCCTAGCTCACAGCAAATGCTCAATAAAAACTATTATCTGTGAATTATAGACAGCAAATTTTGGCTTGACTGGGGTAGGAGCTGTCTCAAGCAACAGAAACCAACAGTGTTATAAAAAGCTGAAGAGCCACATGATGCGTCCTGCGGCTAACGACGTGTTGATTGTGTCAATCAACAGCCTCCCCCTTCTGTTTGCTCAGCATATCCCCACCTGTCTCTTATCCACTTCTTAGGATCCACAGAGTAGGAGAACAGCAAAACAAATAAAAAACACACTCATTTAAAACTGTGTCTCAGGTGGGAGTAAAATTGTTCGGAATGAAAGTCTGAACCTGTGAGGACTATGCCCAGAGCTCAGACATGGCCTTTACACTCCACCTTGCCTTTTCTATTTCTTTCTCAAGTGCACTACCATTTATTAAGCACCTGTTGCATGCCATGCACAATGCCAGATACACCACAGGCATCATCTCATTTAATTTTCACAAGGACATTCTATTTTTCTTATTTTTTACTTTTTTGAGACGAGCAGGGAAGAGGGGCAGAGGGAGAGAAAAGAGAGAATCTTAGGAAGGCTCCATGCTCAGTGGGTTCCATGCTCAGCACAGAGCCCAATGCAGGGCTCAGCCCCATGACCCTGGGACCATGACCTGAGCAGAAATCAAGAGTCAGACACTCAGGTGACTGAGCCACCCAGGCACCCCAGGGACATTTTAAGATGTGTAGTAACATCCCAGTTTTGAAGACGAATAAACAAGGCCCAGAGTAGGTAAGTCATTTGCCCAATGTCACACAGCCATTAAGTGGCAGAGTCAGGAACGGAAACAAGGTCTGTGAATCCTCAAAGCCCACAGTCTCCCTCCTGTCTCTTGCTGCTGTGACCCCCATGCTGAACCTTCTAGATAAATGGTCCCATAAGGCCAACACAGCATGCACTCAGAGAAACAAACATGAGCCCTTCCTCATCAGAACTTTAATGATGTTTTCCAAACCTCAGCAATTCAATCTCTACTGCCATCATGTCTGCCATATCCAGACTTTCTCTTCTTCTCACATTATCTTAATTTCTCTCATCAAATAACTCAATTTTTCTACTTAACTTTATTTTAAAAGAAAATATTTCACACTGTCACAGCCCATACCACTTGCTACAATTAATTACATTTTAAATACACAATTGTTAAAATTTAAAAGTTCATGGGCATCACTTAAAATCAGCTTGTGCACTGCACATATCTAATGAAGCTTTGCTATAAATATTGATATCTCTCATATGAATATACATATATACACATGCATATAACTTTTTATTATGAAGGTTTTTTCTTTTTATTATGGAAAATTTCAAAAACAAAAGTAGAAAGAACAATATCAGGAGCCCCTGTGTATCCCTCACCCAGCTTCAACAACTATCAGCATGGCTAGTCCCACTTAATCTGTATACCAACCCACTTCCCAATCCCATATTATTATTTTTTTTCCAAAGTCCAAACAATGTTTAATATAATTAAATATTCAGAGACCAAATTTTAACATTTACCAGTAAGTTTCTCTCTCAAAGTCTATTTTAAACACATAAGGGTTCCTGTTCTTTATGGATTTCAGATGATTTCTTTTTTTGTTGTTATTTTTTATTTTATTTTTTATTTTTTAGAACTTACATCCAAATTAGTTAGCATATAGTACAACAATGATTTCAGGAGATTCGTTAGTGCTCCTTACCCATTTAGCCCATCCCCCCCTCCCACAACCCCTCCTGTAACCCTCAGTTTGTTCTCCATATTTATGAGTCTCTTCTGTTTTGTCCCCCTCCCTGTTTTTATATTATTTTTGCTTCCCTTCCTTTATGTTCATCTGTTTTGTCTCTTAACGTCCTCATATGAGTGAAGTCATATGATATTTGTCTTTCTCTGACTAATTTCACTTAGCATAATACCCTCCAGTTCCATCCATGTAGTTGCAAATGGCAAGATTTCATTCTTTTTGATTGCCGAGTAATACTCCATTGTATATATATATACCACATTTTCTTTATCCCATATTATTGTAAAGCAAATCTAAGACACCATATTATTTCATTCGTATGCATGTCATTCTTGATAACAGCAAACATTTGAAGAGCATTTGCTGAATGCCACATAGGTACAACATGACAAACACACACTCATGTATCTTCGATCATGAAAGACCACAACCATGGGAGACCTATTATTATCCTCATCTTACAGATGGTGAAGCTGTGGCTCAAATACAAAAGCAACTGGCTCAGGGTCCCCGGGCTGGTAAATGGCAAAACTAGCACTTGAACTCAGGTGGTCTGTGCACTTAACCCCTGAACTGCACCACCTCAAGGGAGCATAGCCATTTCCCAGCCTGGGTGAATGCAGCATGCTCCTCTCCCCCTCCCCAGAGAACTGGCCCAGAATGAGTTTCCGGCAGTTCATGCACACAGCCTGTCACCTCTGGCATCCTGTCTTATCACCCCTGCCACATCACCATCGTCATAAGGTTACCTGAGAGGAGACGCTGTCTTGAAGACAAGAGGCAGGAGGAGTGGACCCTGAGGACCCCCATCCACACCCACTGAGACTCTGCTGAGGGCAGAATATAGACCGGTGTACAGGGTGTGAGCCTCCAGCCCCCAGAGCTGGGGAGAGAGAAGACTGTGTATTGCAGCTGAAGGATGCAATACACAAGTCAACTTTTGACAATCATTTACAACTTGACACCCCATTGCTGTTCTTTTTGGTCTTCAGTGTCTTCATATCAGGTGTTGATTTCTCCAAGGCCTTGTTTCCTGGGAACGTGGCTGCTCTTAGGTTGGCCTTGATCACACTGGATCAAGCCGGGAGGAATGCTTTTTTGTCTTGATTGAAACACTCGGCATCCATTTGCTTTTAGCAGCATGCAGGGTCCTGGTTTTAAGAGGGTGTGAAAGGGCTTAAATGTCTCCAAAGGTTTCTGAGACCTGGGATTTCTCAAGGGAGAAAGGGTGATGATTTTAGGGCAAAGGAATCAAAAGCACATGTACTGCCTCTTTGTGTGTATAGAGTGACTTTAAAATGAAGGGAGGAAAGCATTAAGAAAAAGTTTTTAGTTTCGTTGAACCAACATTGGAAAAATTCAGCAAGACCCCTTCCAAATCCAAAGCAGAACCATGTCCTTCCACCTCTGTGGGAAACTCTTCTGGCCTGGAAACCAGGGTCTCCTGGGACTTCCAAAAGTCCCCAGCCTTAGCACACCACCTCCCACCAACCTCCCCCTGAGTGGGAAGCGGAGGGTCCCACAGCCACCCTACCCCACCCAAAAGCCCAAGGAAGGGTGAGACGAAGACAGTGCCAAGGCTGGCAATTCCTCTTGGAAGAGTCTTCTCTTTTTGCTCATCTGTGGAGACTGACAGAAACATCACCATGGGCAAGAACATGGTGGACCCTTGGCTGGCTAGGTTCCATTAGGAACCAAGTAGCTAAATGGGTTCAAAGGACCTCCAGGAATGTATATTTATTGTAAGGTTATGCAAAGACATACAGGTGCTCAGCCATGAGGAACAGTTGTTACCTTCAGGAGGCCACCATGGCTCCAGTGGCTCCGGGATTCTGACATTCTTAACCCCCTAGTCTTCTGTCTCCTCCTCTTGCCACCAGGTATCCTTTCAATAGTCCCTGCTATCCTGCTGGTCCATGGCTTCTAAGAATATCTTGACTTCCCCCTTTTCTCTGCCTGCCATCTAGCTGCTGTGGTATCCACAAAGAAGATCTGATTGGGCCTATAGCCATGATATCAAATGCTGAGTCTCTATTGGACAGCGTCCTGCAACAGACCATCCCACAGGCTATTTGCTAACCTATGAGATTTGCCTTTAACTGAGCCTCACTCTCTGGTCCGATCATGTGACCAAAGGACCGCTACAAAGTTCAGCTTTGCGCAATCACTGGAGAAGGAGCTACTTCCAGCCACTCTGTTTAGACCAGGGGCCTCAAGTTCTTGGAAGAATGGAGAGTTCTCTTAGCCTCCTATGTCGCCCCAGACCTTGAAACAAAAGCTCGGTGGTCCTGGGTGGAGTATCAGAGGCTAACAACAAAGCCTGAAGCCTGAGGGAGGCACCCACATGTGTGTGAGTGTGTGTGTGCACACGTGTATATGTGCGTGCACGCGCACACAAAAAACAGTGCTCAACTTCAATTAGGTTTGGAACTCAACTTGGCCTTTTAAATCCCAGCTCTCATGGAGGCCTCTGCTTTCCAGGAAGTTATTCCCATCAGCAGTTGTTTCTGCAATCATGGTTGTTATGAAACCCTTTATTTTGAAAACACATTTCAAAACAAGGCTTCTTACGCACTCTGCTTTCTCTGGTCCGTTAGGAGCAAAATGGCGCAGATGTTTCCTTGTGGCCCATATACTCGTGTGTTATCCCCGCAGGCCATTCAAGTCCCAAAATCCATCTTGCAGTCACCACGAAAAAATGCAGGGCACACTGTGGGGGGATGCACGTCAGCTCATCCCAAACACTCCCCTTCAGCCAGCTCCCTGCCCCACACGTGGCTGAGCCATGACACAACAGCCTGGTCCTCAGAGAGTAATTCATTATGTAATTAACTTTTTTTCATCAAAGTCAAATCTCTAAAGCAACTGCTGAGATAATACCAATTAGGAAACACTAACAGAAGAGGAGCTGGTCCTGACGTCAGGGCTCACGCCCATAAGAGTTTACACGACTTGTCAGATGCTTATGCCAAGGACCCTGACAGAATACTGGGTAAGAAACAAACAGCACATGCTATTCAGGCAGAAATGGACCTTTCTGGAGTGAGCTTGTTCCCACAGGCCAGACTTACAAAGGGCCAGGGTGGAGTCATGGAAAGAAACGGATTTTGAGTTGAGACCGGCATGAATTCTGATCCCTGCCCTGAATGTTACCAGCTGTGAGACTCTGGACAAGTCAGCCTCTCTGAACCTCAGTTTCTTCATTGGAGGGATTTTTTTTTTAATACTCTGTACCTCACAGGGCTGTGTGAGTGTTAGAGGTAAACACTGGGGGCCACCTGGGTGGCTCAGTTGGTTGGCTTCAGCTCAGGTCATGATCTCATGGTTAGTGAGTTCAAAACTCGCATCAGGCTCTCTGCTGTCAGTGCAAAGCCCACTTCAGATCCTCTGTCCTCCTCTCTCTCTGCCCCTCCCCTGCTTGTGCTCATGTGTGCTCGCTCTCTCTCTCTCAAAAATAAATACATTTTTTAAAAAGATATGTAAACATTGGGAATAAGTCCTGGCACATAGTATGTTCTCTATGTGGAAACTTAGTGCCATTACCATTACCATCTAACTGCCTACTCTAATGTGAGTTTTGAGTCTACTGGCCCCTCAGTGGCATGGTCTGCCCAGCAGTCCCAGGACAGGAGAAAGGCTGAGATGTAGAACATTCCTCTCCTTAGACTGCTCAGCAATCACCATCAGTAGAGGGCTCCTCCCACCCCTCCTTGGTCCCATTCATGCTTGGATTTGGTTCAGAAAACTTCACCGAAGCCACTGCTCTCAAGGTGCTTACTTTGAAGGGAGGAAATAGACAGATAATCCCAGCACCTCCTGATCAGGGCAATGAAAGATGTGTGTATTGATGCTTTGGGGAGCACAGAGGAGAGACGATAGCTTCCTCGTCCAGGAAGTAGGAGCTATGCACAGGTGTCTGGCTACAGCATTAAGGAGCTCATGCTTCACATGTGTGTGTTTAGGAAGATAATTCCAGCCAAGTGAGGAAAAGGGACTTCACAGGTGAAATTCAGGATCTGGTGGCCAGGGGGAAGGTAGAGGCAGCCATTCAAAGGAGAAGGGCAGCCTGGTGGCCTGCTGACAGCTGGACCAGGCTTATCTTCACTCTGTAACTGGAAGTGAAAACCAATTTGACAAATGGAGAAAATCTCATATCCAGGAATCAAGTTACCTATGAGGCAAGCTGGATATGCCATAGCCCTTTCCCTGGCCTCCCTCCTAAGGCAGGTCCTCTCTGAGGCCCCATGAGCCCAGCCCTGGCCCAGCCCACTACACAAGTCCAAGCTGCAGCCCATCACACTGGGCGGGAGATGGGAAAAACAGGTGGGAAACAGCACAGGGTGGACTGGATCTGATTCAATCCAACCTCTCAGGTGGCTGGGACATCTACCCTGTCATGGTCAGACCAGAGCTTCTCCCACCTCGGAAATGACCCAAGACCCTCCTCCCTCTCCCCCTACATGCCACTGCTATGGGTGTAGGTGTCAGCCCCACTCCCACCTGATGACAGAACTACTGTTCACAGCCATTCAGGCTGTCCACTGTCCACCTGTGGGCTTGGTGCTAGAAACCAATTCCCTGATGTCAGTTTTCATGACAGGCCAACTAATGACTTCAGGCCCTCTCAGACAGAGGTCCCTGTGAGTGCCCCTAACCATACCCAGATCCAGGAAGGTTGCCATGGTGACAGGGAGTGCTACTGGCCTGGGCTGAGAGGCCTTGGGGAGAGTGTCGGGTTACTGAGCCCTGATGGAGGTGGAGTTGGGGTAGAGGCAGCTCCTCACACTCTCCACCCTGCTCCTGATGGCAGCAGTCAGCACTGTGGGAAGGGCTGTACCAAGGCCTATGTGAAACCAAAACTGTCTGCCTCAACTTGTGACTCAAAAGAAAATGTGCCCAATTTCCCCCCTAACCCCTTTAGAAGCAGAAATGTATAATTTGTACATTGTAGACACAGGAGGATACATAACGAAACAGTGCCTGATCTGTGCAGCTTACACACACACATACACACACTCATTCCAAAAGCCAGTCTTTCCCAATTGCTCACTCCTGACCTTTGCTCTTGCCCTTCCTCCATCATAGACAACACCCCTCTTTCTTTCCTTTCTGTGAGCACAGGACAAGACTTAGATTAAGCTCTCCCTCCTATCTGAGGCATCCCCACCCCTCTAGTCCACACTGCGCTCTCCCTTCCTGAAGTTGCCAACCAAACCAATTTCTGGTAACTGGGTGCCAGTTATTGGTCT
The DNA here is from genome assembly GCF_028018385.1 of Neofelis nebulosa. Classification (NCBI taxonomy): domain Eukaryota; kingdom Metazoa; phylum Chordata; class Mammalia; order Carnivora; family Felidae; genus Neofelis; species Neofelis nebulosa. The sequence goes on along the minus strand of NC_080786.1, from coordinate 34,756,266 downwards.
CCTAATGGGTCCTACCTGAGGTTTTCCTGACATGCAACTGCCAAACCCCAAGAGTCTCCAGCCACCATGTAACAATTTAGAAAATCTCTGAGAAGAGCCTAACCATCAGGACCCGAGCTGTTTCCTGGGAGATGTAACAGCTCTTTGGAAACCAGAGCCAGGGGTCAAGAGAGGGCTCTGAATGCCTTGGGAGTCTGGCCCCAGTGCCCTGGCAGAGCTGTGGTGCCATGACTGAACTTGCCCAGCACCAGCTTCCAAACCACTCACTACTGAATCAGGTTCCTAGGCTTAGATAGACCCTGAGGATATGTTCCAAGGAGTGACAATGGCACCCAGCAATCCCAGCCAAGCTCAGGTTTATGAGATGGGCCATTAAAGTAAGGGGACTCATGAGAGCAGAATGGGTGCCCCAAGGAAGGTGAGACCAACATCCATGAAAAAGATGGTGGCCCTGACAAGAAAATAGCACCATTCCCCCAAATGGTACCCAAGCTAGAGACCAGGCCTCCCTCACCCTTGACTCATGCCTTATCATGCTGCAAATGCTTAGTCAACCAACATAGCCTATCCATAACATTCAGCTCTATCCCCTCAACCAGACCTCTTTGGCCACAGTCCTCTTTTCAGTCACCTGGGTGACCACAACAGCTGCCTTGTGGCCACTGGCCTCCAGTGTCACCCCATCTGCTCCACACTGTGAGCTCTGGAAAACTAAAAGCTTCCCATAAGTCTAAACTCCTTTGGCTGACACCTTGCATCTCTAAGAGCCTGCCCCTCTGTCCTGCCTCCCTCTGCATCTCCTCTACAACTCTAGGGTCCTGCTACATTTAACCAGGGCCTTCACTGAGCCATGTGAATCTTGCATCAGGACTTTTGCAAAGGATGCACACACACTCACACAAAGGATGCACAGACATACATAACCTCACCTGACTACTACTGTCCCTATGTCTTCTCAAATGTCCTTCCCTGACCTGCCAGGCCACACTAGATGCCTCCACATTTGCTCCCAGGGTCACCCATGCCACAAAACCCTGCTCTCAAGAGTTGAGCTCATAGAGGTAGGCCCTTCCTGGGAACAGACAACTGGTAAAGTCTATACTGTTCTCCACCAGATGAAGATGCAGTCAAAAGCATGGCATCTGTTTGCCCAGCTCTGTCTTCATTAGGTTCAGAGAACCAAAGATACTGGCTAGGGTGGGCAGGCCAGGTTGTACAGGCAGGCTCCCCATTCCCTGGAGTCAGGCACCATGGCTAAAGCTATTCACCACTTCTTACACCATCTCCTCCTGCCTAGAGAGGCTCTGGTCAGGTTCCTAGAGAGCTTCCAGCAGTCCCTATGAGAGTATAACCAGAGCCTGCAGATTAGTGCCCACCAAGAACTCCAGAAAATTCACAGCCACCAACAGGAAGGGCTAGAGAATATTCTGGAAAGAGGACATTCCAGGGCTAGAAATCCTGTGTGCTATTAACCATTTGTGGACAGAAGAAAAAGCTGCAGGCCATGCCCACACCCAGAAGTCTCCTCAGGCTTCCCGTTAATACAGTGGGGCTCTCTAGGAACACAATAGCTGTTCAGCTGATCCAGAGGGACAGTTCTACCAAATCCTTTACCAGACCCACCAAAAAGGCAGCAGAGCTAGCTCCAGGGAATTCTTCAGTGTACGTGCCCCAGATAAGGCTCTTCCTCCTGACCCACGGGTACAGCCCAGTCCTCCCCCGAACAGGGGAAAGCAGCCATATTGTTTTACCTGCCAGGTTTTTATCTGTGGGGGAATCCCCTCACAAAAAAAGATGTTTCCTAAGCCTTCCAGTGACCAGAATGGACAGATGTGATGATTAATTTTATGTGTCAAATTGGCTGGGCTACAGTACTCAGATATTTGGTCACACATGTCTAGATGTTGCTGTGAAGATATTTTTTAGGTAAAGTTAACATTTAAGTCAGTAGACTTTGAATAAAGCAGATTACCTTTTGTAATTTGAGTGGGCCCTATCCAATCAGTTGAAGATCAGGTTTCCAGTCTGCCAGGCTATCCTGCAAATTTTTGACTTGCCAGCCCCCAGCCCCCATAATTACATGAGCCAGTTCCTTAAAAATATGTATATTTATATATATACATATATATGGGTGCATAGGTGTGTATATGTGTGTGTATATTCACAAATATATGTGTACATGTATATATACACCTCCTGCTGGCTTCTCATGAGAATCCTAATTGTATTAGTACAATACATCATGGGTAATGGAGGCCTGATCTCCAGCTTGGGTACCATGCAAGGATGGTATTGCTCTCATGGAAGGGTCACCACCTACTGGGTTCCACCTTGGGCATCATTTTCTAAAATGTATGCATGTGCATGCACACACACATACAAAATACGCACCCTACCTGGAAAAACTCTAAGCCCTTATTCACACCACAACACCTGCAATAAGTCCAAATAATATATAGAGCTAGCCCTCTCTCAGGCTAACAGATAGCACCCACTTCATTACAGGCAGGCAGTTGATTAAGCATTCTGCCCCTTGCTGAGTGTATATTCTTGAACATGTGATTTCACCTCTCTGGCCTCAGCTTCTTCTTTTGGAAAATGGGAGTAACGATAGTACCTGTCCCCTAGGATTATTGCAGAGTTAACCAAGATAGAGTGCCTAGCACAGCTCCTGGCTACTCCCCAACATTTAATATTACTACTTGCAATATGCACACATGTTCTCACCCTCACATTTAGGCACACAAAGACTATTAAACAGGGCTTGCGGTTTTCTTCATGGAATCCTCAGGAGATTCCACCCTTGCTTTCGAACCAATTCATATACCCACACAGACTGATAGCCATTATCTCATTTGATTCTCACTGAATCCTGGGGTACCACCAACCCCATATGCCTGGTGACAAAAGTGAAGCAAAGGGACAGCATGCAATACACTTAATTTGGTAATGCAGCTGGGCCTAGAACCTGCAGCTCCTGGCTCCAGGTCCTGAGCACCTGCTCTACTCCATGGAACTCTGCTGGCTCCTATTTGTTCCACTCTAGCAGATGAGCATGTGAGGCTGCTTGTGCAGACCCAGCTCTGAGATACCGACACAGCAGCCCCCTCCACCATGAGGGAATCTTTCCTCAAGTCGCACCTGAGACCCTCTTGCTCTCTTTCAGCCTACCTCTTTGTACTAAATAAGAATTACTACCCTTGGCGGAAGCCATATCTAATTTGCTGCCCTGGGTTCCCTTTAAAATATACAGAACCCCAGTTTCTTTCCTTTCTTCTAAGATTTTGTTTTCCAAGTTTCAGCCCTTACAATCTGCCCTACTCAAAATCTATCTGGGGTACAATAAAGACACAAAGAGATTTAATTTGGAACTTTCTCTTGGCAGCCATGTCCAAAGATCTCAAAACACCAGATAAAAGTAGTTAATGTGGTGTTGGGTACCTTGTTTGAACACAGAACTGGATCAACAAGAAATACAAGGATGTGTCTGAAAGACACCAGTACAGGTGGTCAGAGACACCTTCCAATCTTCCCTCTGCCACAAGCCATGTGTCCAAGAATAACTCATTTGTCTATGTGTGCCTCAGTTTTTCCATCTATGAAGTAAATGAGTAAGTTGGAAAATTTCTAAAGTCCTAAATATCTAGGATTCTCTTGACATACAGGTGCATCCTCATAGACAAGTGACAACTTACATTTATTTATTATTTTTTTTTTAATTTTTTTTTCAACGTTTTTTATTTATTTTTGGGACAGAGAGAGACAGAGCATGAACGGGGGAGGGGCAGAGAGAGAGGGAGACACAGAATCAGAAACAGGCTCCAGGCTCCGAGCCATCAGCCCAGAGCCTGACGCGGGGCTCGAACTCACAGACCGCGAGATCGTGACCTGGCTGAAGTCGGACGCTTAACCGACTGCGCCACCCAGGCGCCCCACAACTTACATTTAAAAAAAAAATGTCATGACTGCTACTCTTACCCCAAGCCTCTGGCAGATATCATTGACTGGCAAGAGCATTCTTTCCTCCTGAACCAGACCCAGCCTCAAAAGCATGTTCAACATAGCACTCCAGTACATGCTACCAACCATCCAGCATTAATTCACAAAATAAAATTTGCATTGGAAACATTCAAGACCCTGAAAGCTTGCCCCCAGTCCAAATCCCCCAATAATGCCCACCCAGAGCATGGAGCCTACTGGGGCTCTGCACCTTCTGGGCTTCAGTTTCAGGAGAACTCACCATCCTCCCACAGGTGGGTGTGCCATGAGGAGCACTGGACCTGCCCTGGTCTCTCTGTAACTCCCTAGAGTCAGGTACTCATGCCCTGACCCACAGGGGCCCTGGAAGATGTTTCAGAAGCAGTAACTTCTATCCTAAGGAACAAAGGGTAGGCTAGGACATTGCAAGACTGAAGCCAGGAATGTCCAACACAACACACACACACACACACACACACACACACACACACACACTCCCCAACCAGTTCAGGTATTCATGCGTGCACACTCACACACTCTGAGAAGGGTTCCTGAATAGAAATGACCTGCAACAGTGCCATCTAGTGGAGGCTGGGGGCTGTCCTGCCCTCAGAGTTCCCCTTGATGAGCCCCAGAGAGATGATCTCCAGATCCAGGACTGTGAAGGTGGTGGTTTCATTCCACTGGGGCCTCCTCTCTGACCTACCCAGCCTCCTGACTCTGGGTCCGTCCATTTTCCTCTCCACATCCCACCTTTCTTAGGCCCAGATTCCAGGCAAAGGAAGGCCAAGACCAAACCAGGGGCCCAGGTGAGAGGTCCCCAGAACAGCACTGGCCAGGATGGGGAAGGGGGAGTGGGCAGACAGAGCCACTGAAGGGGAAGAGAGTGGGCCATGGCACATGATCATCCCTCAGATTGGAGAGGAAAGTCAGGGTGGGCAGCAGGGCCTGTGAGGTGCTGGCCACTTTACCTACACATTATCTATTTTAAATGGCACAAGGGGCTGAGTCAGGTTCTGAGATACCTACCCTACAGGAAGCACCCTCAAGATTAGGGGACTCATCTTGCCTGAGGCCACCAAGGTAGGCAGAGGAGCCTGGACCAGGACCCAGGTCTGTGTGGCTATTGTACCTCTTCAAACAGTAGGCCAATTCTGTGATTATGGTCATGGGAGCCATGGTCATAGTAGTGAGGTACCTGGAGGTGGAGGAGAGACATCACTGACAAATTCTGGCACGGAGATGGGCACATAGGTCAGAGATTTTCTTCTGCCCCAGAAATGAGCAGAGAGAAATGAACAATAATGTCCACATTGATCTCTTAGGTTCGGTGGGGTGGAGTGGGACAGGGAATGGGGGAGGAAGGGAGTTTACAGTTCAAGTCACCTCATATCTTCCCCTCCACCTGGCTCACATTGGACCACCTCTGGTGCCACAAGAAAGTCAACTCCCAGCACCACCTGGCCCACTGGGAAGCTGCACAGTGGAAAGGAGAAGCCCATATCAGAGTCAGAAGGTGACATAAAAAGGAAAGATTTGTTTTGTTTTGTTTTGTTTTGTTTTGTTTTGTTTTGTTTTGTTTTTGAAAGGATACAGGAATATCTCATGGCATCTGAGGGTAGAAAGTGTAGGCAGTCCTCACAGGAACTAAAGTCACATCTTTCACATCACTGGGGCCATGGGAGTATCTCTATCTCTCTGTCTCTATCTGTCTATCTGTCTCTCTATCTCTATCTCTGTCTCTATCTCTATCTCTATCATCTCCATCTCTAGGCTTTTTCTGTTCACTCACCTGCTTGCACATAGCCCCACCATGGCCAACCAGAATCTAGCCTCAGCTCTTGATGCTACTGTCCTACCAGTCTAACCACTGCCACAACCTTTCTCTGTTTCTTAGTTCAAATCTCAAGAGAGTCTGACTGGTTTAATGTAGCCTATGATTTGGGTCCTCTGGAGGCAGGCAGATGACCTTCCTTATCCAATAAGCTGTGGGCTGGCCCCAGGGGGCTGGAGTGGGGAGAGTAGTTAGGGTTGGGTTGTGCAGCACAAACTGAGCAATGAGAGTATGTGATGTGAGAATGGAGTGGAGGCAGGAGGACTATGATAGACATACACATGACTGACAGGTCAGTAGATAGATGGGTGTAAAAATGTTTCATGGAGCATTGTTATCTACAATAACAAAAAAATCATTTTTCTCACTCACTGGTTCCAAATTTATTAATTCACTACGCATTCACTGAGCACGTGCTGCTTTCCGGACTCCAAATGGAAGACTGGACACTGAGGCAAGGAAGTCTAGTCTCAGCTCAAAAAAAAAGGGCAATCACGGTATGGATAGAGACCAAGCCATAAGCAGCTTCTCAAAGGGAGGTGCCAGGCAAAGGCTGGCAGGTACCTCCAGAAAAGAAAAAAATATATCCAGCAAATCAAATAAACTAAGCCCCAGTGAGAAACCTACAAAACAACCAAGATGACATGAAAAGCAATAGGCCCTTCCTGGGCTGGGGCAGATGACAATAGTATCAGAGCCCTATGGGCCAGTGGCCAAAAGCCTCAGAATCTGGCAGAAGAGCTGGTTCCTCTCCAGACTTGGCAGGTCCATTCTCCCAGTTTGAACCTGCCTTTTGGCCTGAGAGCCAGCAGCCCCAGCCAACAGATACGGTGTCCTCGCCTCTACCTGAGCTTAATTCAAACCATTCAGTCCGGCCCTAATTCGGAGCTTTTATTGGGTTTTAGGTTACTCTATATATGGCACAATAGAAATATTTTTTCAATCTTAAATTAGAAACATACCACAGGAGGATTTTTTTTGAAGCTTTTTAACAACATTGCAGAGTGAAGTGTTTTCAGCCTGCAACTGAAATCTAACCAAGGTAACCTTCCACTAGAGAAACTTTGACATCAAGGGTGGCATGTGTCCTCTGGAATGTGCTTTTCTCCCTCTTTTCCAAAAGCAGTCAACAGTGGTCCTCTAATTAGTCTAGGGTGTGTGAGTGTTAAAGTAGGAATACTCTGGGGGCATTCCCAGAAGGACCAGCCACAGAGATGGACAGAATGAACTCACCACTCTGGCTGGCCTTTCAAGCGGGTATGTCCATCACCCCTATCTATTGCTATAAATTGAGGCCTGGAGAGAAGGCTGTGTTCCAAATGGATAATGGATCGGGCCTGGATTCCTGGCTTGCCTAGCATATTTACACAGTTGAGGCAAGTTTGAAGTGGACCGTTCTCATGAGAGAAGGGATTGTCAGCTACCAGGGCACAGAATGTCTGGGCCCCAGGTGGTCCAAATGTACGTAAGCTAGAAACTCCTTCTGGCAGCCCTGCAGGGAACTGTTCCTCCACCAAGCACCCCTCTACTGAACACATTTCACATTCTGAGATGAGGGGCTCCAGGAGCGACTTTGTATTCTGGCCGTACCCCTGCGGGACATCACAAGAATGGCCTGTTGAATGAGCAAAGATTCAGGCGTATGGCTTGACACATGGCAGAGACCAATCCTTTGACATTTGGAGCCCAACTTAGAATTTTGGAATGAATGTAGTTGTCTTTTGGAAAGAAATCAAGGCAATGAATAAGAGGCAGCTGATAAATGCCAGAAAAAAAATAAGACAATCATGAGAATATGCATGTATTTGTCCTATATGGGGTAACTTCCTTGAATTGTGCCAAGAAACCCTGAAATTTAAAAACCAGAGCATCACTCTCTGAGGCTGCTCTTTGTCTCTGTGAACTCACTACCATCTCAAGGGCAGAAGAGTTGGCCAGTTTGATATCACTGTCACCACAATAGGGGCAATTCAAACACAGGGCCAGGAGGACAAATTGCCCCTTTGGAGAACTGGGAAAGGATGGCTGGGTAGTGATGGGACTGTGGTTGCTCTCTACTCCCATGAGCCAACTGGTTGAGTGACAAATGCCAGTAGAATAAAAACCATCTGGCACTCCAGGCTTTGGAGCCTGAGGTTCCATGGGGCACCTTGACCCCATCTGAGGACAATCCCAGCCCACACGTCTACATGTGGCCCCTCTGATGCTAGGGCTTCCTGCACACCTGCTCCCAGTGCTGGGTCCCACAGCTCACTACAGTGGGCTGGTGGAGAGGAAGTGATCTTGGTGATACAGGTTGCTGCCTCATTGGAGAGACGGGACCTTCATGTGGAAGGTAGGGAACTGCACAAGCCATGGACCTGAATGGTGTCCCTTGGGCACACATTAAATAATGGACTCCAAGAGGAAAAAGGTCAGGGCACCTGGGTGGCTCAGTTGGTTCAGTGTTCAACTCTTGATTTCAGCTCAGGTCATGATCTCACAGTCATGAGATCAAGCCCCACATTGGGCTCCATTCTGGGCACAAAGCCTGCTTAGGATTCTCTCTCTCTCTCTCTCTCTCTCTCTTTCTCTCTCTCAAAAAAAAAAAACCCAAGAGGTCAAAGGTCTCTGTGGGCTTAAAAAGGCATAAAGGCTTTCCAGAGATAGGCCTGGATTTGGGTCACGAAGGACTGGCAGGAAAGGGGAAGGCATTTAAGGCAGGTGGCAGAGCAAATGCTAAGACATGGAGGTGGGAATAAACACAGTGTGTGAGGATAGTAAAAGCAGGACAAAAGGAGAAGCTTTGCAGAGAAGCAGGAATAAGCAAAGTTTCATCCTTCCAAGTTTATTCCCTGGTATGTTCTCATTTCCAAGGGTCCTCTAAGATGGCTCCTTAGACCTGAAATGCCACCTGACAAACAGAAAGCAGGCATGGCTTCCTGGAGGAGTGCCAAGCCTCTGTGCCTCCCAGCCCCCAGGCTGAAGGCTTTCACAGTGATCAAAGACAGGAGAAGTCAGCTGAGCCTGTTGCCCTTTCTCCCATTTCTGGCCCCCACAATCTCGGGTGGCAGCTTCTACTATTGATAACTCCCCCAAAACAGGCTCAGTCTGCCCTGCCTTGGGACACGGGGGTCAGAGCGAGCTCTGGGCCTTGGCACGGCCCCCAGTGCAGGGCAGGTTGAAATCCAGACTGGGGCCGGCCCCCTGCCTACTCTTGGCCTTGGGAATATCACTCCATAAAACTGGAAACCCAGGGAGCCTCACTGCGTTTGAGGGTGGAGGCCAGGTACCTTTGGGCCCCGTGAGTCAGGGACTGGTGCCAGGCTGGCTGGCTTTCAGATGACCTCTGGAAATGGAAAAGGTACCACAGTCTCTTCTTGTCTGAAGTGGCTTAGTGCAGGGAGAGCAGCCATCCAGGTTCTGGGTCTGCAGCGTCACAGTGTCCCTTAACCAACTCACCTGGCGTGTCTATGAACACAGCTCATGTCCTTCTGCTCACTCTCTCCCACCTCCTCTCCTTTCAGCAGAAAGAGACACTTGAAGAGTTCATTCCAATGCCATATCATATACTGGCTTTCCTAGTGGAGAATGTTCAGGCCAGCAACTCCACCTTCTCCCCCTCGGCCCCAGACACTCTGCATGGAGGGAAGGAGAAGATGACTGGGGCCTAGTCTCACTCAACTCAGAGCCCCCATGACCAGCACAGGAAGTGGGAAATGACCATGACCTTGACCACCCCAGACCAGTTCCTCCTCTCAACACAATCTATCTTGGAAAGCCGGTGCCCTTTTTGGGTGTATAATAAAGGGTAAGCAGGTTCCCACTGCCTGTGACAGTCCTAGTTTATGTGTGTTGTCCCTGTGCGATTCACTCTCAAAAGAATCCAGTTGAGATGATAAATTATATGGCCACCCTGTTTTGCCACCTCCAAAGCTAGTGAGTGGCCAAGACAAGATTCAAACACAGACTGGATTCAACACTAAGTTTATCCACTCAGACATAAGGACAAACAAAGGCTTAAGGATAACGGATGGTAAACAATCGGGATGGTAGAGTGGCTTTTATAGAGTAGCCTACAAGCAGCATGATCCTGGAAGGATCTGGAGGACATGATATGGACACAGGCTACGACAGGCAAGCAGAAGAAGGAAGAGTGGGTGCAGAGGCATCAGGCAGTCTGACCCTAAGGGCTGGGAGAAACAACTCAGCCTCAGAGACTCCACCAGTGGCTCCCTGACTAAATGAGAAGATGGCTGTGAAGAACATCTATATTTTCAAGACGTGGTCTTTTGTCTAAAATACCTCCATTTTGGCTTGCATGAAGGTTTGATCTCCATGGGTTCTGGAATTCTAGGACAGCTTTCAAAGCCAGGCATGTGGTGTCAGACTAGTACTTAAAAAAAGCCCCCAGGCGGGTGGAGGACAACTCATTCTTGTTCTGAAGCATCAGGGACATCTGCTGGACCAGGTCATGGGCAGACCAGGGCGGAATGTGCAACCTGTACTTAGTCTGCTAAGTGTACTAACTTAAGTCTGCTAACACTGCAGTCTGCTGCAGCATCTCTGGGTGACAATCTTTAGCAGCACAAGGAGTTTGGGCACTAACCCCTGGGGCCTTGCAGACATGGACCACTGTGAGGGCCCCCAAGACAGGGGCACTGTGTGTGTAGAACTGGATACAGGCTGGAGGTCTTGGCCTATGAGGGGGTGTCACAGAGCCCAGGAAGGCCCGCAAGCCCCGACATCTGCCCTGTCTGGCCCTAATTCCCTCTCACCTAAAAGTTTAGCTTCTCTGGAAGTCCTTCCCAAATCCTACTCCTAACTGGGATTAGGATCACCTCAGTTTAATTAGGAGCCCCTGTCATACCAGATCACATAGAATCTGCAATATTATTTCAGGCAAGGAATTTATCACAATTTGTTTTTTTTTTTAATTTTTTTAACGTTTATTTATTTCTGAGACAGAGAGAGACAGAGCATGAGTAGGGGAGGGGCAGAAGGAGAGGGAGACACAGAATCAGAAGCAGGCTCCAGGCTCTGAGCTGTCAGCACAGAGCCCAACGCGGGGCTCGAACTCACTGTGAGATCATGACCCGGGCTGAAGTCGGACGCTTCACCGACTGAGCCACCCAGGCACCCCAGAATTTATCACAATTTGTAAATAGAAGTGTGTTTGTTTGCTTATTGTCTGATTATCTCCACTATAGGAATAGTACACCAAAAGTTCCATGCTTGGTGGGGCGCGCCTGGATGGCTCAGGCAATTAAGCATCTGACTCTGATCTTGGCTCAGGTCACGATCTCATAGGTTCATGAGTTCAAGCCCCTCATCAGAGCCTATTTGGGATTCTCTCTCTCCCTCTCTCTGTCCCCCCCCCCCTTGCTCACTCTCTCTCTCTCTCTCTCTCTCAAAGTAATTAGATAAACAAACAAAAAAAAAGCTCCAGAGGGGTAGGACTGTAGCTATTTGATCCATCCAGATATCCCCAATGTCTGGCAGACAAAAAAAAATATTTGTAAAGAAGCTAAATGTGTGAACATATGACTGAAACTCCACCAGTAGAACATTATTAAGGTCCTTTCACTTACTCAATTAACCAGCATTTACTGAGCATCTACCATGTGTGTGCCAGACCCAAAGCTGGGAAAGTGGGGTTTAAAAAAATAATCTCTGAAAATACAAATGCCCATGGGAGAGTTAAACTCTAGGATCCTATCAGTTGTTCACTTACTGGTGAGAATTTGTTTGGCCTGTTGGTTTCCAGAGTGGTAGCTAGTTCAGGCTTAGAGGAGGATGCTGGCAGAAGGAAGAAAGAGGACTGTGGATCTGGGGAGATGGAAAAAGAAGACAAGTCTGCATGAGGCTCTAGGCAAAGGTGAGAATGGGGGAGCCCAGGGAATGAATGAGGGACTGCTACGCTGGGTACACAGTGTGATCATGCACAGAAGATCCATTTCACTTTGACGTGACATTGCTCAGTCCGGGCCCTGTGTCATATATTTTATACACATCAGTCTAATTAACCCTCAGAGCGACACCAAAAGGTGAGCAGAGTTATTGCATTTGCAGAGGAGGCAGCTGAGGCCACCAGGGGCAGGTAACCTGCCGAAGGACACACAGATGATTGAGAGGCAGAACCTAGATTCAAACACAGGCCTATTGACTCCAACCTTTCCTTGGCCCAAGGCTACTTGCATGGCAGGCCCCATCCAGACTCTCTGCATGTGGGGATTTTCATGTCCATAATTACAGGCTACAGTACAGCTTCTGACACTGGCTGAAGGAAAGGCCGCCCGGCTTTCACCACAGACAGCAGGAGGGAACCACCACCTCCCACGCTAATCTTGCCAGCCAAGGCCCCAGGCCTTGCTTCACAACCAAAAGACCTTGAGAATAAAGAGGCACAGCTGAAGATAGTACGGAGTTCACACACTTTCCACCAACTGCTCTTCCCAGCTTGGGACGGTGGCCAGAGCCCATGATCAGTCAGGTCAGAACCAAGGGACCCTGGGACAGGGAGAGATCCCAGAGCAGAGGGCAGGACCTGGGGGCTCTATTGAGCAGAGAATGAAGGTAGCCTAGAGGAACTCTGTGCAGCTAATAACAGCCCCTTCCCCTCCACTCCCTCCGCAGAACACCTGTCCCCACAAGCGGCCAGGGCAGCAGCAGGACAGAGTAACTCTCTCCAGTCGTGTGTGTGTGTGTGTGTGTGTGTCCATCTCCAGAAAGGAGTGTTTGACAGAGGGGAGAAAGGCCAGGCCTGGGCTCCCACAGGGGCTGTTAGGGTGCAAGGAAAGCAGGTGGGATGCTCAGAGAAGAAGCTGGAGCTCAGTGAAATTAACCTGGATACGAGGCCATGCAGCCAGCAGGGACAGACCCTACATTTTCCTGCTGAAGAAACAGAGGCCAAACAGGAAGAGGCTTTGCTGTCAGCCACAGAGTAATGGAAGGCTGCTCTGAGGATGGGTTTCCAGGTCTGGAATCCAGGCTTCATCCAGGACATGTTTCTCCTCTTCCCTTCTGTGAAGGATGCCACCTCCCCAAACCCATGAAATCCCTGGGCTTCCAGCAAACACCTCTATGGATTCTTCCTTCTGTCACAACCTGGCTGCAGTGTATGGGATCCAGTTCCAACATTCAGTACATCTTTGCTGAGCCCTGTGTGTCAGTGAGGACACCATGCGTGGGGGTGTAGTGCTCACAATCTGGTTGGGGAGACTACAACTTCAGCAGCACATAGTAAGCCCTCAATAAACATCTGGCCAAAGAACTGACTAACCACTTATACAGTCAGTCAATGACCACTATCATCTTCATACTCCCATTTTCACGATGAGCTGTCACACCCAGAGGATATGATAGGACACAGAGACGGACTGTCAGGGACTTGCTTTAGGTCACCACAGCAGTCTGGTGCCAGAGATCAGAACAGAGCGCTAGCAGAGCAGATATATTAACAGAATAATTCCTGACTTGGAAATCAAATTGGCTTGAATCCCATCGCGAGCTCTGGCTTTACCACTTATAGCTGTGTGACCTTGGCCAGGTCTGAATTGAACCTCTCTGAATAGCAGTTTTTTCTGCAAAATGAGGTGATTGACACCTTCCTCCCAGAGTAGAAGTGAGGTTGGTAAAAGATCCCTGGATGCAAAGTGTCAAGTGTGGTGTGAGGCATTTGGAGGGGCTCAGCAGCTGCCCACCCTAAACTCCCCTAAAGTAGCCAGAGGGCGGTGACACATGAAAAGGCATTAAGCATCGGTGAGGCTCGGTTCTAGGATGTCCTGAGAAAAGCAGCAAGAAGATAAAAAAAACCACACAGAAGCTTGTTTTTAAAGACAAAGAAAAATATGATTAAGCAGGCCCGAGAATGTTGTAATAAAAGAATGAAAATATTTTCCTTACCAGGGCATTTGTATGTCAACAGCTAATAGGGGGTGGGAGCAGCCACGGCAAGGCCGCCAGGCACTGCCAGCAGCACCATGTGAGGAGCCACAAGCAGGCCCCAGCAGGCCAGCTGGATGAGGGAGGTCTTTCTAGGGTCTCAGTTCTCCAGCCTGTGAAATGGAGCTGCCCAGTCTGGACTCAGTCTGGCCGTGGCTCCTTTCTTTTCTTTTCCTTTTTAAATAAAAGTTGTATATACTGAAGGTGTAGAAGACGAATATTTGATACACATGTGCATGGTGAAATGATTACTATATCTCCTCACACAGTTATGTGTGTGTCACAGGAGAGAACCTGAAACATACTCGACAAATAACCCAGCAGCCAATACAGTATTATCAACTATAGTCACCACGCTGTGCATTAGATCTCTATAGACTTATTTATTCTACACAACTGCAGCTTTGCATCCTCTGACCGGCCCATTTCCTCTGCCCCTTGCCCCTGGTAATCACTGGTCTACTCTCCGCTTCTATGAATTTGACTTTTTTAGATTCCACATGTGAGTGAGATCGTGCAGAATTTTTCTTCCTGTGTCTGGCTTATTTCACTTAGCATAATGCTCTCCAGGTCATCGTGGTACTGCAAATGACAACATCTCCCTCTCTTCTAAGGCTGAATAATACCTCATCGTATATATACCACAATTTCTTCACCCATTTATCTGTGGCTCCTTTCTATCTGCCCTCTTTGGGTACGCTGGACTGTAGCAGCTGTAATTACTGCCTCGAGGCCAGGGGGAGGGAGCTGATATGTTATAGTCAGGCTCAGAAAGGTGAGGGACTCCTCCTGGGGTCACATAGCTAAGAGTGGCATGGTGAGGCCAGACCAAAGCCTGCACCGTCCCACTCTGCCACACCACCTCCCTCCAGCGGGGCCCTGGGAGCCACACCATGGTGAACCACACACCCTCTGACCCACGGGCAAGCACACTCAGCACCTCCTATCCCAGCCTCCCACTCAAGGACCGGCCCAGCTGGTCCTGTCAGCTCTGCCCCTGTCCCCGGACCCAGACACAACATGTGGGAATTTGCTTTGGGACTGTCCTCACCCCCGCTCCTCTCTGCTCAAGCCACCATGACCGGTTTCCTATTCTCAGATTCCTGGCCTCCCTCTCACCTTCCCTTCTCCTGTTGCCAGCCCAGTCCAACTTTCCTCACCTGATCCCCGGGTCACGGCAAGCACCCTCCTGACCTTGCACATTCTAGCTGTTTGCCGCTTCCACAAGCCTCACAAAATCCATTTCTGAGGAACACCACATGCTTAGTCCCTCTCCTTTTTTTTTTTAATGCTTCAAGGTTTTATTTAAATTCTAGTCAGTTAACATATAGTGTAATATTGTTTTCAAGAGTAGAATTTAGTGATCCATCACTTACATACAACACCAGCGCTCATCGCAACAAGCGCCCTCCTCAATGGCCGTCACCCATTTAGCCCATCTCCCCACCCATCTCCCTCTGTCACACCTCAGTATGTTCTCTATAGTTAAGAGTCTCTCTTACTGTTTACCTCCATTTTTTTTTCTTTCTCCTACTTTCATCTATCTTGTTTCTTAAATTTCACATATGTATCCTCTCTCCTTCTGCCCACAGCTCCACTCCAGTCACCCAGAGCCCGCATCCAAGCCCTGGTTGTTCTCACCCTTTCCACTACACTATGCCATCCCCATGTTCCACCCAAATCCCCTGGGAGGGATGATAATAACCCTTCACCCCAAGGGGATCGCCAGCTATAGACTCTTCTCCTCCTGGTCTGAGGAGGACATGGCGGGTTCCACTCAGGTCCAGGAGCAGCTGCGAGTGCTAAGGAAGGTCCCCCAGCAAGCCTCCTCAGTGCCGCCTGGGAGGGGGGCAAAGGTGAGCGTAGGAGTCTGCTGGAAGCTGCCCACTTAGTTGCAGGACACAACACTCCCTTCCTCCCCCTGTGAGTGGCAGGCAGAAAGTAGCAGCTCCTGGGCACCACTCTGAGGGCGACAGGCAGGGCATCTGTGAGAAAGGCAGCAGGCTTCTAGCACACATGCTATATTATGGGGAGTCAGGCTGTGGGGTCAAGCCCCGTGAGCGGCTCTACTGTTTATCCTCCCTATTTGGTGACACTCTGACACTGTGCAGGTTGGGAACTGGTGCAATGTACAGGCAATGAGATTTTCCTGAACAACAGATGCCCCTGCTAAAAACTTCCGAGGCCCAGGTCCCTACAGATCAGAGCTGGGCTGCTTATGGTCTGGTAGATACAAACAAAAGCAGACTCCTCTGCCACACAGCAATCTGGATCTTTGGGAAGCCAGCAGTAGAACCTTCGGCCCACCCCAACAGGAATCAACATCCCTGCCGTGGTTCTCAGCTATTGGTTGTCACTGTGGACCAGGCTGTGTGCTAAGCACTCAAGATCCAGATGCAAATGAGATGTGGGTCCACCTCCACAGAGCTCAGGCTGTTGAGGGAGGACAGTCAGGTGATCAGCCCTGCATCCGTGAGTGGCTGGCAGTGGGTTAGAGATGCATGTCACTGAGCCTGCTGCCCCCAGCTCCCTTCTGTAGCCTTCAGCCAGTGAGGACCATCTGCTGCCTGGGCTGCCATCGTGTGGGCCATGGGATCCCACCAGCCGAACCCAGGTGATCAGACCTGGATGGACAATTACCCAAGAGGGGCCAGTCTACAAGCTGGCTAGTGAAAAGATGAAGAAGGCCATGAAGAGTCTGGCTTTAAAGAATTAGAGTTTCAAAGCAAGTGAACTGTACTAGAAGGGCTACAAGACCAGGTTGGGGCCACAGAGGCTTTGACAGCCTCATACAGCTGAGGCAGCAGAAAGTAGGAAAAGCCTGGGCTTAGAGACTTAGGGGGCCAGACCAGGCTCAGAGGAGCTGAGTGGTCAGGAAGGCTGCCCAGAAGGCTATTTAAACCTCAACAAATGTGAGACCAGGCTGGGAACTTACAGCAACTTCAGGACACAGGATCAGGGCTCAAATTATACCTTTTAGTCCATCCAAGAAGCATTTACCTACCCACTTCCAGGCCCCATGCCAGGATGACTACGACTTGGTCTGTGCCCCCCCATGCATCCACGGCAGGAAGGAAGACACACAGGTTAGTCTGATAATGGCAGTGTGGGAAAATCAGTGCTGTGAGACAAGGAAGCCCAGGAGGCGGGGCAGACACGTGACCCAGCCTGTTTTCCACAGGGAAGTTCATCTCCAAGTCCAAAGCTACCATGACAATGGGGCAATTCTAGATATGGACAAGGTCCACTAGGTAATAAATGGCTTTGCTTGCAGGGGAGAGCCCAGGGATGCACTCAGATAACTGGTTTGTTCTGGCCCCAACCAGCCACAGAAGATAGACTATCCACTGACATGCCCTAGTGGTGGGGTCAGAACAAAAAGATGCTCTGCCTCTACACCCATTCATGTGGCAGTGACCAAGGCAGCTCCTTAAACCAGCCCAGCCCCAGTCTCCACACTAACTGCAGAGGCAGGGTTAGGGGAGCATTTGGAAAAACCAATCAGACCATATCCATAGGGCCTATGCGAGAGGAAAACAAACAAGTGATTGGTACTCTTGGGCCTTGGATTCTTTTTTTTTTTAATGTTTATTTATTATTTTGAGGCAAGGGGAAGAGTAAAGAGAGAGGGAGAGAGAGAGAATCCCAAGCAGGCTCCACGCTGTCAGTGCAGAGCCTGACACGGGGCTCAGTCTCCTAAACCGTGAGATCATGACCTGAGCTGAGATCAAGAGTTAGAAGCTTAATGGACTGAGTCACCCAAGTTGTCTTTGGGCCTTGGATTCTTAATCTGAAAAGAAGAACAACCTGCTCCATGAGATTGTTCTAAGGATTAAATGAGAGCCTGTAGGTAGAGCTTAGCTCAGTTCCAAAGTTGCATAAGTGCCATGCTGCCCTCAGAGGGCTGGGATGAGTGGTGCAGTCCTCCAGACCCAGAGCTGTGTCCTCACCCCAAAGAAGGTTGGTGGAGCTCATGCATGAGTGAAGCACTTTAGCTTCCCTACTAGGGTTTTCACTGGTTTATATCCTGCCTTGTTCTAAAAGCAATTGGTTAAAACCAATACCTTGTAGGATCAGTTGGTTACCAATCTTCATGTTTTGTTTCTTTTATTGTTGTAGTTATTTCAGTTTACATGGAACTAACATTAACTGAGAAACTTTGATTTGACAAACTAGATGATTTTCATACAATATCTTATTTGATTCTAATACATAGTGTATTTTACACTAATACATAGTGTAAAAGCATGTTACTTCAAAGCACATGGCAAAATATCTTTTAGGAAGAGAACTTTGAAGGGCCGCCTGGGTGGCCTAGTTGGCTGAGCATCCAACTCTTGATTTCGGCTCAGGTAATGAACTCACAGTTTGTGGGATCGAACCGTGTGTCAGGCTCTGTGCTGTCAGTGCAGAGCCTACTTGAGATACTCTCTCCTTCTCTCTCTCTGCCTCATCCCCTGCTCATGCTCTCTCTCTTTCTCTCAAAATAAATAAATGAACTTAAAAAAATAAATTAAATTAAAAAATAAAAATCTGAAAGACTATCAGAAGTATTTTTTAAATTAAATATATCTGTTTAAAAAGAGAAACATAGGGGTATCTGGATGGCTCATTTAGCAGAGCATGCGACTCTTGATCTCAGGGTCATGAGTTCGAGCCACACATTGGGCATAGAGCTTATTTTTAAAAAATTATAAGGGCGTCTGGGTGGCTCAGTTGGTTAAGTGGCCAACTTCAGCTCAGGTCATGATCTCATGGCTCATGAGTTCAACCCTGCATTGGGCTCTGTGCTGTCAGTTCAGAGCCTGAAGCCTGCTTTGGATTCTGTGTCTCCCTCTTTCTCTGCACTTCCCCTGCTTGCACTCTGTCTCTTTCTCAAAAATAGATAAACATTAAAGATTTTTTTAATTATTTAAAAAAAAGGAATCTGGAGACCCACACACTGACCACTAACCTTAACATAGCATAATAAATGCGATATTTGCAGTAGGAATAAAGTGTTTTTAAAAATAATAAAATGGTAAAAAGAGAATCATAAACCTCAAAAAAAATAAAAATAGAAGTGCCATAAAATCCAGTAATTCCACTCCTGGGTGTTTACCCAAAGAAAGTGAAAACATTGATTTGAAAAGATATATGCATCCCCAAATACCCGATAGCTAAGATATGAAGTAAACTAAGTGTCCATCAATAGATGAATGTATAAAGGCAATGGGATACTAGAAAACTGTTAAAAGAATAGGGTAAAAATAAAGACAGTAACAAAAAATAAAATAAAATAAAACACATGTAATTTTTTTAAAAGATGTGGTATATAGACATAGTGGAATATTACTCAGCCATAAAAAAGAATGAAATCTTGCCATTTGCAACAACATGGATGGATCTAGAAAGTATTGGGGCGCCTGGGTGGCTCAGTCGGTTAAGCGGCTGACTTCGGCTCGGGTCACGATCTCGCGGTCCGTGAGTTCAAGCCCCGCATCAGGCTCTGTGCTGACAGCTCAGAGCCTGGAGCCTGTTTCAGATTCTGTGTCTTCCTCTCTCTGACCCTCCCCCGTTCATGCTCTGTCTCTCTCTGTCTCAAAAATAAATAAAACATTAAAAAAAAAAGAAAGTATTATACTATAAGAAATAAGTCAGGCAGAGAAAAACAAATACCATATGATTTCACTCATAAGTGGAATCTAAAAAAACAAAACAAATGAACAAACAAACAACAATAACAATAAAGAGAAACAGACTCATAAATATAGAGAAAAAACTAGTGGTTGCCAGAGGGGAGGGGAGTGGAAGAAGATAAAATTAAATGAAGGGGATTAAGAGGTACAAACTTACAGTTATAAAATAAATAAGTTACAAGGATGAAAAGTACAGCATGGGAAATATAGTCAATAATACTGCAATTACTTTCTATGGTGACCAATGGTAATGACACTTATCATGGTAAACATTTCATAACGTATATAATTGTCAAATCACTTGTTGTACACCTGAAAGTAATAGAATGTTATATATCAGCTATACTTCAATTAAAAATAATACATACATACATAAGAAACATAAAACGTAAGTATACAGAAAGGTGTTATGGTCTGAATATTTGCGTCCCCCTCCATTCATATGTTGAAAGGTGATGGTATTTGGAAGTGGGGCATCTGGGAGGTGACTGGGTTGTGAAGACAGAGCCCTCATGAATGGAATTAGTGACCTTAAGAAAGAGGCCCCACAGAGCTCTCTCATCCCTTCCATCATGTGTGATCACAGTGAGAAAAGAGCTATCTGTGAAGAAGCAAGCCCTCACCAAACACCTAATCTGCCAGTGCCATGACCTTGGACTTCCAGCCTCCGGAATTGTGAGAATGTTGCTTCTAAGCCAGCCAGTCTAAATGGGCATTTTGCTATAACAATCCACATGGACTAAGACGGAAAAGTTACAAGCTGAAGGATAGAAAAACATACACCATGCACTCAGTAACCTAAAGAAGTAGTATGACTAGATTGTTATTAGTCAGTGAAAACCTTAAGGCAAAAAGCATTACTAGAAATAGGAGAGCCAATTCATGATGACAAAAAGTTCAGTTCATCAAGAAGATAAAATAATTCTAAATTATATGTAGTCAATAATATGTCCTTAAAACATGTAATATGCCTTCAAATATGGACAAATCTATAAAGATATAAATTCTCAAAATGAGATATTTAACAATCAGTAGCTGTTAATAAAAGTAGATTAAAAAAATCAATAAGGATAAATAACATGTTAACAACATGTAACTAAGGGACAATTATAGAACAGTGCACCCAACACCTGCAGAAAAAAATTATTTTCAAGGGCACACAAAAATGACTAAATTAACATATAATGGACCATGAAACAAATCTCAACAAACTGTAAAGTACGGAAATAGTAATAGTATATTCTCTAGCATATACTAGAATAGTAATAGTATATTCTCTAGAATATACTAGAATAGTAATAGTATATTCTCTAACTATATACAATTAAATTAAAATCAGTAACAACAGCAACAACAAAATCTAAAATATATTTATATGCCTAGAAATTAAGGGATATATTTTGAAATGACCAATGAATGAAAGAAGAAGTCCCAAGAGAAAATAGACAATCTTTTGAAGTGAATTGAATGGAAAAATTATTATGCACCACAATTTGTCAGATAGACATAAAGCAGTGCTTGGATGAAAACTTAATAGCCACAAATGCCCATGTTTATAATGAAAAAAATAATAAAAATTAATGAACTAAGCATTGTTTCTCAAGAAGTAAGCAAAAGAGATCGGGAGAGATGGCAATAGTGGCAGAATAGTTTTTTCATCTTCCCAGATCCCAATATCAAAACAGGAAGTGTTTAATTAGGAAAACTAAAAACCTATGGACCTTTACAACAAAAATAGATGATAAGATTTAAATAAATGAAGAGGTATCTTATGTTCATGGATTGAAAGTCTCAACACTGTTAAGATGGCAATCATCCCCGAATTGGTTTATAGATTCAACAGAATCTTAATCAAAATCCCAGGAGTATATTTTTTAATAATTTGCCAAGCTCGTTCTAAAATTTATAAGGAAATGCAGAATGACCTAGATAGTCAAACAACTCTGAAAGAGAAGAACCAAGTTGAAGGATTTACACTCCCTGATTTCCAAGCTTACTGGAAACTATAGTAATCCAGACAGAATGGTATTGGCATATAGACATAAAGGTCAATAGAACAAAATAGGAAGTATGGAGGTAGATGCACATATATACGCCAACTGATTTTTGACAACGATGCCAAAGTAATTGGATAGAGGAAGACAGTCTTTTCAACAAATGGTGCTGGAGAGATCATACAGTCAGAAAGAGACTGAGCAGGAATCAGAATGTAAAGTAGTCCAGCTCCAGACCCCATAATCTAGACACTGTCAAACAAGACAGGAAACTAAGGAATAGGGTAGAGAAAATCATGGGGGGTGGGGGAGGGGGAGATTGGGCCCTTTAGGCCACCCTGTCCCTCACCAAAAAGGATAGAGGAGCACCTCACCCCTAGGGAAGGGAGTATCTCCACATACATATCAAAGTTGTGCCATGAAAAGTGACCATAATCAGCAGGGAAGGTGTGCTTATCCTGGAGATGCTGTTTCCCAATACCAACAGACCAAGCTGCCTCCTGGGATAGACCAGGGAAGAGCTTGGACCTCAAGGGTCTTTGGAGGGGGTGAGGTTATAAAAGCAGAGGGAATGAGGAGAAGAGGGGAGAGGCCAGAGAGGGAAGGTGGGCTCTGAGGTGGGCTCTCCAGAATGAAACCCTGCTCAGTGATTGATTCCAGACTGAAGCCCTCACTTTATGGGTTTAAAAATGGGCTCAGAGAAAAAAAAGAAATTTAAAGGAGGCCGTATAACCACATGGCAGATCTAGGATTTAAACTTAATACATTTTTCTCCACAAATACTGCTAACTATGGTAATTCGGGACCTTTCTGGGAAATTGGGACAGATGGCCACCATGAGTGCCATAATGAAGGGTGTCTGTTTCAACGTTCCAGCAGGGGTTCTTGTCTCCCCTTTCCCCAGGTGAATGAGACTTCCACATGCCACCCACCTAGTGACGTGTCTCCCTTGAGAGCTTGCTCAGGAGCTCAGGGCAATACCCTGGGCCTACACTCACCCCAGGGCTCTGCAGGCCCAGCTCATGTCCCTCAGGCTGAGCAGCCATGCCAGGATACTACTGGCCCTGCCTCTGCTCTGAGTGAGCCCCTGCCCTGATTCTGACAAGGAGGGTATAGCCTGAGGACTCAGACTGCTTAAGAAGGCTGCCCAGCCAGCAAGTCTTTGATTGTCCCTCCAGGTCTCAACAGTAGATGGTTCCCTCCTTGCTGGCCACATGAAGGAGTCCTGCCAGCCCAGGAAAACCAGGAGGATAAGTTTAGAGGTGGCACACACTGGTTGGGCAAAGTTCAAGTTAGCCATCCACTGCCCATAGTTTCGGCCTTTTCACATCAGTCTAATCAGTAAATTCACTGCAGGCTTTATATGCCAGGGCACGGCTCTGTGTCAAACAAGAGAAGAATATGATCTCTCTCAACACCTACCTCATTTGGGCTCCCCCTGATTCCATCCCCAATAAAGACTGATAGTGAGGCTGACCCTTCTCCTCAGTCTCTCCCTTGGACCAGTGGGGTCCCAAGGGTAGGAACCCACTGGAATTCAACCTTATTTCCCAGCAACCAGTCTCGCCATAGGAACTCAGCTGATGCTTCCCAAATTATCATTGCACATAAGAATCTGTATTCTGAAACCCTCTTTTTGCAAAAGTTTTGTGATTTTTTTGGTTGGTGTTGGTAAGGTAATGTATCTCCCACTCTTCCTAGTTTTGTGATATAAATTTCCTTTAACAGAAAAGCACAAACCTTGCCTCAGCCAAGCTAAATGGAAAAAGAGGTTGCCATGCTTTGGCCAAGGCAGGATCACTAGCTGGGGGACCTGAAATTCTTGATGCTGGGGCTGTAGAGGTGACTTCCCCAAGCAATGGGAAGTAGAGAGGAACTCATGCAGCTGGGGGCTGGGATTTGAGGGGGAGAGATAGGCTAAAGAAGGTTGGGGGGCAGCCAGGAAGCAGGGGAATCTAGAGCAGGAGGGCTGGGCTCCTGCCCACCTAACCTTTATCCTTGACTCTCCCTCAACACTTCATCCAACCCAATAGCATGCTCTGAACATGCCACCTCCTGAATATTCTCAGATCTTCCACCTCTCTCCACCACCTGGTCCCAGGCACTGTTTTCTCTCCTATGAGCCACTGCTGCTTCCAGTGAAGGCTCCACACAGTGCCAGGCACATCTCTTAAGAACAACTTTTATCACACACTCCTTCACTTGAAAGCTTTCAGTCGCTTTCCACACACCTTAAAAAATACCCAAACTCCCTTTGCTGACTTGGCTGCACACGACCTGGTCCCTGCCCACCTCCACCCACCCACCTTGCATTCTCTTTTCTATGCCCCCTGCAAGACTTCTCTCAGTTCCCCAAACACACCAAGCTTTCTGTCTTCAGGACCTTTGTGTCATTCCTACCCAAGAAACCCCAACTTCATCCAGTTCATCATTTTTACCTCAGTTGGATCTGTGCCAGCCACTTAACCTAAAGCACAGTCCAGGGTGCCTGAGTGGCTCAGTTGGTTAAGCATCTGACTTTGGCTCAGGTCAAGATCTCATGGTTCATGAGTTTGAGCCCTGGATCCGGCTTTGTGCTGTCAGCACAAAGCCCACTTCATATCCTCTGTCTCCCCTCTCTCTGCCCCTCCCCCACTTGCACACTTTCTCTCTCTCTCTCTCTCTCTCAAAAACAAATAAACATTAAAAAAATCTAAAGCACAGTTCCCCAACTGTTTAATTACCAGCTCCTATCATGATGTGTAATAATGCTGCTTACATTTGTTTACTTCTTGGTTAATGGTCTCCTATGTAAGAAGATAAGCCCTGTGAGGGCAGGAACTGTTTCTCGTCTTCACCACCACATGCCAACACTGACCCAGCACTTCCCACATAGTAAACACACCAAAACCAAGGATATGGTGTTGTAGGAAAAGTGGCAGAGACTCTCCTACCTCCCGGTGAGAAATCAGCACAGGCGCAGCACCACTGCAGACCTCACCCCCTGAGATCCAAGAAAGCTAGAAAGAGATATAGACACTGTGGCCCTGAGGCAAACCAACATCTCAGAGCAGCAATGAGAACCAAGAGCTAGGAAGGGAAACATTCCAGGAAGGTAGAGAGAAGCCCTGGAAGTCAGCTCCAGGGGAGAGCCCAGCCAAACGTTCCCCCCTATCTATAAGTCCACATTTATGACTGCACCTTGGGCCAGAGGGTTGTGGGGCCTAGACAGGAGCAGGTTTAATGCTCTCCTGCTCCCAGATGAGGCAACTCATGGTCAACAAGAGCAGAATCTGGGCAGCCAAAAGAAACAGGCTTCTATATAAATGGGTATACTACCTACCCCACCAGATGGTTATGAAGATTAAATGCTGTAATATACAGAAAGCAGCTAGCATCTTCCTAGGTATACAGTAGATGCTCTTAATCCCATCCTCCCATCCCCCACCTCCCAAGGAGAAAGACTGGGGACGCATGCCGCATGATCCCTCTCCCTGCCTCCTCCATGTCTACCCTAAACTGTGGTGTCTGGGTGGGAAACAGCTTCAGGCTGCAGATGCTATGACAGCGTGGCTTAAATTGAATTACCCTGAAATCAGAGAAGGCTTCAGCTCTCCCAGGGAGTTCAGAAGTGTTCACCCTGAGAGTAACTGCACACTGCACAGGAAAAGGCATTCAAGTTGATAAGAAGTCATTCGGATCGCCATCTAAGGCAGCTTTAGCCTTTGAAATAAACTCATTCCTTATTAGCACACACTTGGGATTTCCAGGACTGAATATTATTTCTATTACACAAAGCCAATTTTGAAGACATTTTTTCATGCTGTCAGGGTCCTCTGTAATTTCATCTCCCCACGAAGTTACTCTTTCACATATATAGAGCATAGGCCCTGATGAGAAAGGAAAATGAGCAGGAGTCATTGATTTAACTACAGCTAAAAGCAGGGCACCAGTACCTATGACGGACAACATCACTGAGAGCCTTCTAGCCATGAAACAGTATTTAGACTTTTTCTGAAAGCCATAGGAAGTCACTGAAGCCAACTCAGGATTTAAAATAGGAAGTGACTGATAGTCTTGTTAGAACAGTCACTTTCATTATAATGGAATAGACAGACATAGAGATGGGGGTTAGGAAAGAGTTGTTAGGAAACTATTCAATAGATAATAATACTATACTATAAGCATGTAATGTGATAGAAGTTGTTACAATGGCAATCATATTACACTGCATAAATGTATCAAAGTGGCACAATGTACACCTTAAATTTACACAATGTTACATGTCAAATTTATCCAAAAATTTTTGGAAAGAAAAAAAATTTTTAATTAAAAGCTTGCATAAATGAAGTGTTTCAGATCATGCTTTCAAAATATTTTACAGTATTTGGGGCTCCTGGGTGCCTCAGTTGGTTAACCATCTGACTTCAGGATCTCACGGTTCATGGGTTTGAGCCCCACATCAGGTGAGCTTGAGCCCACTTTGGGTGAGCCCCACTTCTCTCTCTCTCTCCCTCTCTCTCTCTGCCCCTCATGGGATTCTCTCTCTCTCCCCCCAACTCTGCCCCTCGCTCACTTGTGCCCTTTCTCTTTCAAAATATTTTATAGCATTTTATAATAAATTTTCAAACATAAAAAAGGAACTATTCAAACATTTGTTCAATTTAGATAGGGTGCCAAAAAATGTACAAATGATGAAAGAAAAAAACAGGAAAATTGAACTTCATAAAAATTAAAATCTTTTGTGCTTCAAAAGACAACCTGAAGGAAATGAAAAGACAATCCACAGAATGGAAGAAAATATTTGCTACTCATGTCTCTGATAAGAGACTTTCCTCAAGAATATAAAAAGAACTCTTGCAACTCAACAATAAACAGACAAATAACTCAATTAAAAACTTGGCAAAGGATTTGGATAGACATTTCTCCACAGAAAATATACAAATGACCAATAGGCCCATGAAAAGATGCTGATCATCATTAGTCATCAGGGAAACGCAAATCAAAACCATAATGAGATTCTACTTCACACCCACTGAGATGGCTGTCATCAAAAAGAAAATAACAAGTATTGGTAAGGATATAGAGTAATTGCTTAAAAACTGAGAATAAACTGAGGGTTGATGAGGGTTGGGAGGGAGGGGAGGGTGGGTGATGGGTATTGAGGAGGGCACCTATTGGGATGAGCACTGGGTGTTGTATGGAAACGAATTTGACAATAAATTTCATATTTAAAAAAAAAGAATATAGAGTAATTGGAGCCCTCATAAGTTGCTGGTAGGAATGTTAAATGGTGCAGTCACTTTGAAAAAGTTTGACAGGTCAGGTTCTCAAAAAAGCTAAAACAGTTACCATATAATCCAGTAATGCCACTCTGTTTCATTTGAGAGAATTGAAAGCATATTTTCACACAAGGACGTATACAAAAATGCTCATAGCATGATTCATAATAGCCAATCACTCTTCCAGAGCATTTGACTGCATAATAGCCAAAAAGTGTAAATAATCCAAACGTGCATCATACTGATGAATGGCAAATAACATGTGGTAGATCCATACAGTAGAATATTATTCAGCCATAAAATAGAATGAAATACTGATACATATCACAACATGAATGAATGTTGAAAACATAATGCTAAGTGAAAGAAGCCAGTCACAAAAGACTACAATTGTATGATCTCATTTATATTAATGTCCAGAAAAGACATATCCATAGAAACATAAAGTAAAATAGTGGTTGCCAACAACTGAGGGAGGAGAGAACGTGTGGACTGCTAACAGGAATGGATTTTTTTGGTGGGGAGTAGATGAAAATGTTCTGGCATTAGATAGTAGTAACTGATGCATGATGTTGTGAATATACTAAAAACTGAATTGTACACTCTAAAAGGGTGAACTTTGTGGTATGTGAATGATATCTCAAAAACATTATTAAAAAATAAAAAACATTCACTCAATAAATAAATCTCCAGGCATTAATCAAAGCAGTGAGGGAACAGTAAACAAAACTGACACAAATTCCTGCCCTCATGGAGCTAATATTCCAATGGAATAATCCTAGTGAGAGATCATAAGGGTCTTAATAAATTAATGGCTGAGAAGTGGATGGATTTAAGAGAGTCTTGCTGATCAACTGGTACAGGAGGGATGTCTGAGATCACCCTCTTCCGTGGCCCCACAGTAATTCTTATTGCCACCCTCCCTGGCCTCCAGGCCAAAACTCAAGCTTGAAAGGATTTGGTGCATAAAAGCAGACAGGACCCCAAGGCTGCTCAAACCTCAGAGGTGGTAGATCCCAAGAGCAGGAGAGTGTTGGGAGAGAATTCTCCATGAGTCTCCCATGTTTCTGCATGTCTTATAAACAGAGACCCTGACACTTTTTGTTCCAGACTATCCTAGTCAAATAAAGGATGCATGAATAGACAATAGCCTTAGAAGACAGTGTCTCCCTCCAGGAGTAGAGAGCAAGTTTGGCTGGGTTCAGTACAATAAAAACAATGTCAGGGGGCCTGGGTGGCTCAGTTGGTTAAGTGTCCAACTCTAGGTTTCAGCTCAGGACATGATCTCACAGTTCATGGGATCAAGCCCCACATGACACTCCACACTAATAGCTCGGAGTCTGCTTGGGATTCTCTCTCTTCCTCTCTCTCTCTCTCTCTGCCCCTCCCCCACTCCAGCACACTCTCTCCCCTTCTCTCTCAAATAATACGTAAACTTTTTTAAAAAGCTTAAAAACTTTAAACAACTTTAAATAAATTTTAAAATAAATAAACTTAAAAAACAGAAACATTAAAAAAATAAAAATGTCTCCCTTAGGGGCAAAGACTGAGCAAATTTGCTTGCAGCCATTATAAAAGATTGGGGCTCCCTAAGTACATGGTTCTTTAGCTTTGACACCAACCCACTACTGGGCAGCATCCACATGAACCAACAAGACTTGGGAAGTGAGGGGGAGAGGCAAAGGAGAACTGGCATGCAATGTAGTAAAGCCATTTGTCTCTGATTTAGGAGTCTCGTGTTTTCTGCAGCATCCATGAGACTGTGGCAGATTCACTTGTGAGCGTGTAAGTCAGGTAAAATCTCAGACCTTCCCAGTTCTTGACAAAGAGGCTTGAAGCAATCATCTGGGTAAATGGTCAGGGAGGCCAAGGAAAGAGCAGCCAGATGTGTCGTCCTCTCCTTCATCTTTTAACCTGCCAGTACCAGGCAGTGAGTGACACCTGGCCCAAGTGGGGTCAGTGAGGGAGACCACAAAAAGAGGACAGCACAGAGAGTCTGGAGACTCTGAGGAAGAAGTGGAAGCTCCAACAGCTAGAGACTAACAGTGACACATCCCCTGAATAGCACCCTCCTCCCACATAACCACAAAGTGCAGTTACAAAACTCAGCATCCACAGGCTAACTCAGCCTCAGACGAGGGAAAGGGAACAGGAAGGAAGGTGATGCAAGCGACAGCTTTCCTTTACACCTGAGAACATGAGAACATGTAATAGAAAAAGAAAATATCTTATTCATGAAAGAAAGAAATAAAATAAAATAAAATAAAATAAAATAAAATAAAATAAAATAAAATAAAGTAAAATAAAAACAAAACCATAAAAATCAATCTAAAAAGAAATTCACAAGACCTATATGAAGAAAGTTTTAATACTTTTATATTAAAAAACTAAATAGGGGTGCCTGGCTGGCTCAGTCAGTAGACCATGCAGCTCTTGATCTCAGGGTTGTAGGTTTGAGCCTCATGTTGGGTATAGAGATAACTTAGAAATAAAATCTTTAAAAAATTTTTTGGCTGAGTCAATTAAGTGTCTGATTCCACTCAGGTCATGATCTCGTGGTTCATGGGTTCAAGCCCCACATCCGGCTCTGTGCCAACAGCTCAGAGCCTGGAGCATGCTTCAGATTCTGTGTCTCCCTCTCTCTCTCTGCCCCTCCCTTGCTCATGCTGTGTGTGTCTCTCTCTCTCAAAAATAAACATTAATTTAAAAAAAATTTTTAACTAAAATTGTTAGGTGTACTGTTCTTACACAGGAAGATTTGAAATTATAAGGACATCAGTATCCTCAAATTAACCTATCAACAATGCAATCTCACTCAAAATTATAACAGGCTTTAAAAAGAAGCTAATAAGCTGACTATAAATTCATCTCAAGGAAAACACTGCAGAATAGTCAAGACAATTTTGAAAGAGAAGACTAATAAGCAAATTTGCCCTACCTGACATCAAAAAGTTAGTAACATGGGCACCTGGGTGGCTCGGACAGTTAAGCATCTGACTCTTGATTTTGGCTCCAGTCATGATCTCATGGTTCATGGGATCGAGCCCCACATCAGGAGCCCTGCTTGACATTCTCTCTCGCTCTCTCCCTCTCTCTCTGCCTCTCCCCTACTCATGCACTCTCTCCTCTCTCTCCCGTTCCCCCTCTCAAAATAAGTAAATAAACTTTAAAAAGAAAAAGAAAACAGTTAATAATACAAATAGTTTGGTAATTAGGAAAAATACATTACAGATTAATGAACATAACAGCCTAGAAGCAGATCAACAAATATAAGAGAATTTTATATAAAATAAAGATAGTAACTCAAATAAATAGAGAAACATTTCACTATTCGACAATGGTGTAGGGATGCCTGGGTGGCTCAGTCAGTTAAGCGTCCAACTTCGGCTCAGGTCATGATCTCACAGTTCATAGGTTTAAGCCCCTCATCCAGCTCTGTGCTGTCAGCTGAGAGCCTGGAGCCTGCTTCAGATTCTGTGTCTCCCTCTCTCTCTGCCCCTCCCCTGCTCACACTCTGTCTCTCTCTCTCTCTCTCTCTCTCTCTCTCTCTCTCTCTCTCAAAAATAAACATTAAAAAAAAATGGTGTAGAGACAATTGGCTATCCATTTAAAAAAATAAAGACAAAATATTTGTACACAGTATTAATTAAATTTTGTTTCAGCAAATCTACCACCTAAAGGTAAAAGGGGGGAAATTTTATGATGTTATTAGAAAAAAATGATTAAATATATATTCATAAAACTGGTATGGGAAAAATCCTATCAAATAAAGTGAGATCAAAATGTAAAACCAGGGCGCCTGGGTGGCGCAGTCGGTTAAGCGTCCGACTTCAGCCAGGTCACGATCTCGCGGTCCGTGAGTTCGAGCCCCGCGTCAGGCTCTGGGCTGATGGCTCGGAGCCTGGAGCCTGTTTCCGATTCTGTGTCTCCCTCTCTCTCTGGCCCTCCCCCGTTCATGCTATGTCTCTCTCTGTCCCAAAAATAAAAATAAAAAAAACTTTGAAAAAAAAAATTAAAAAAAAAAAAATGTAAAACCAGTGCATGGCAAAAGATACCATACTCTAAGGTAACAGCGAAACAACAGATTTGAGAAAATAATTAGCAAGGATTAATATCCACAACAAAAAAAAAATTGTACAAATCACTCGAAGAAAGTCCACATAATAAAAAACTACACAAAGGATAGAATTGGGGCAGGTTAGGTACAAGATGAGCCTAAAATATCTTGTTGTGTCAGAAAGTAAGGAAGTGCTTGTTGGTGGGAATGCAAATTGGTACAGCCACTCCAGAAAACAGTATGGAGCTTCCTCAAAAAATTAAAACTAGAATTATCAAATGATCCAGTAATCTCACTACTTGGTATTTACCCAAAATACTAATTCAAAAGGATATATACACCCCTATGCTTACTGCAGCATTATTTACAATAGCCAAGATATGGAAGCAACCCAAGTGTCCCTCCATGGATGAATGAATAAAGTATATGTGGTACACACACACACACACACACACACACACACACACACACTGGAATATTACTTAGCCATAAAAAGGAATGAAATCTTGCCATTTGCATAACATGGATAAACCTAAAGAGTATAATGCTAAGTGAAATAAGTCAATCAGAGAAAGACAAATACTATATGATTTCATTCATATGTGGAATTTAAGAAGCAAAACAAATAAAAAAACAAAGAAGGAAAACACAAAAAAAAAACCCAGATCTTAAATACAGGGAACAAACTGGCAATTGCCAGAAGGGAGGTGGGTGGAGGAATGAATGAAATAGGTAAAGAGGATTAAAAGTACACTTATCTTGATAAGCACTGAAAAGTGTACAGAACTGTTGAATCATTATACGATCTAATGTAACACTGTATGTTAACTATACCTCCATTAGAAAAGTAAAGGAAGTAAGAAAGTGTTCCAAAACAAAACAAAACAAAAATGACAGAGACATATCAAAAAGACACAAGGCACAATCTGAAGAAACTCCCAGTGGCCAAATCTGAACACTTTTAGCATCCGAAAAACAAAAGGTAGTAATAAGTTATAACCCAATGAATAGAATAAGAATGTGTGCATCCATACTGATAACAGATGGAGACATGGATGGAAAGGGAGAGAGAGAAAACTCTTCCTCACAATACAATGCCAAGTAGAAAAGTCACCATTTTGCTGCCATAACAGTAAAATTGTATCAGTCAGAAAATACTAATGAATGTTAAATAAAGGAGGGGTTTGATAAGGAACAAAATCTGTATATATTATCAAAGTCTCTGTACACAAATTACTTAATTACATAAGAAAAACAGTAAATGTACAGTGAAAAAACATTTTGGCGAAAGACAACATCTTAACCAACCAATGAAAATTAATATCATCATTAGACTTCTGGCTATGATGGCAATGGCTCTGGCTTCTGGCTATGATTGGCAAATCCTCTCTTCTCCCCCAAAAGCACCTTTAAAGTTAGACAAAATTGACATAAACAATCATTGCACTCTAAAAATTAACATAGGGCATTCAACAATCTGAGAAGTTTTTATGATTTTTAAATTGCTGTAATTTGGATAAGAACAATGGGTATCCATAGCATTCTGGTCTAGGGCTTCTCTCCCTCCTCCTACAAGTTCAGATGACGGAGGTCCAGAGTGGCACAGACTAGAACAACCCACAGCTTTTCTACTACAATCAAAGGAGGCTCACTAAATCTAGCGTGGTAGGTGACAGCCCTGCCCAACAGCTGTCAGCGGAAGTAACAATCTCAGAGGTAAACAAGCAGGGAGGGCTAAATGCTCTACTAGTTAAGTCTCCACTCATGGTCAGAATAAGCAAATTCCTGGCTGAGCCTCCACATGTGTACAGCAGAGACTAGAGGGGGCCCAGTTTTGCCACATACTCCTGGCCAACCCTAAGGTTGTACACATACTCAGAAGAGATTTGAAATAGTCTAGTGGAATTAAATGCCAGCTGCTTGAAGACAGCCTGAATATGGAATCTATTCTCCTACCGATACACATTCATAAAGAGAAGATGGAAACATTATTGGCGTGAGGCGTTAGAGAATAATTTCTGTCTAAGGAGACAACAAAGCTATTCAGAAAGAGGGGAAACTCTTAGGAAGCAAGTCTTAAAAGGAAAAAATAAAAATTTTAAACACATTTTTTTAAAAAAAGAGCAGACACATCAGTAGCCACACCACAAGGGAGAGAAATTTCACAGATTAAGCCCTGATGAGTTACTAAAGAAAAAGCACACAAACATATAAATAGCAACCACAAAAACCTTCCAAAGAAAAAAATCAGAATCCAAAGATGGTACAATATATTATTTAAATGTTCAGTTTTCCAAAAAAGAGAGAGAGAGAGAGAGAGAGAGAGAGAGAGAGAGAGACATTCAAAGAAACAGGAAAGTGTGACCCATATTTGAGTTGAGGGAATGGGAAGCAGTCAATAGAAATTGCCTCTGTGTGATCCTAGACATTGGGTTTAGCAGACAAATATTTCAAAGTGGCTAGTATAAATATGCTCAAAAAGCAAAAGGAAATCATGCTTAAATAATAAACTAAAATGTGACAATGAACCAATACACAGATATTTTCAAGTAAAAGACAGAAGGAACCAAAATGGAAATTCTGGAACTGAAAAGTACAACTGAAAAGAAAAATTCACTAGACGGAATCAACAGCAGCGTCAAGATAGCAGAAGAATCAATGAATGTGAAAATAGATCAGTAGAAATTATCCCATCTGAAAAGCAGATAGAATAACGATTTCAAGAAACATGAACAGCATCTCAGAGATCTGTGAGAAAATAGCAAATGTACAAAAATACATGTAATTGAAGTCCCAGAAGGAGAGGGAAGACAGGAAAAGGGGAGCAAAGTAACTTCTCAAACTTGATTAAAAAAAAAAAAAAGAACAATCTACACATCCAATAAGTTTGATGAACTTCAAGTAGGAAAAATACAAAAAGTCCACACTTTGATACATCATAGTCACACTCCTGAAAGCCAAACCCAAAAAGAAAGTTTTGAAAGCAGCAAAAACAAAAATGACTTTTTACCAATTTTATGCCAATTTACAAATGGCATAAAAATATGATAAACAGCTAATTGCTCATATTAATCAAGGAGTCCAGAAGACAGTTTTATGACATATTCAGTGTGCTAAATGAAAAAAAAATGTATCAAATAAGAATTCTATATTCAGCAAAATCATACTACAAAATTGAAAGCAAAAAAATATATCCCTTATAAACAAAGACAGAGAATTTATTGCTGGCAGACCCACCTTACAAGAAATCCTGAAGTCTTTCAAGCAAATGGAAATAACAGTGGACAACAACTCAAATCCAAAGAAAGAAATAAAAAGCACTAAGATGGTAAGTATCTAGATTAAAATTAAAACACCACAGAGAGACTTCCAGTTTCCTATCCAATATACTAGAAGCTTAGAAGTTGTTATTCCACCCTAAAAACAAATAAAAACTGAACAAAATGAAAATCAACAACTCTTCTTAAATCCATCAGAGAAGTCACAGGGAAACTGCTGCCACCAAAATTGGAGAGAAAGAAAAATATAGAGAATCACAACTTAGGGAAGTGAATCCACATTTTTGTGGGTTTTACCTCCAAGACCTCTATCAGTAAAAATTGGGAAAATTCCCCTCCTGCTTCCAGCAGAAGTAGGGGAAAATAAACATTAAGTATCCCAGAGCATTCTATTCTTAACAAGGCATGACCTCAAAGAAACTATTTTACCAGAGCCTAACTTACTGCATTTCTCTCAGAGCTTGACTAACCTGGAGAAAGGGAAATGCCCAGCTCATCCCCCTCTAGCCATCCTGTCCCACCCTGGAGGAAATTGAAAAACATGTGTGGAGTTCACATCCCAGGAATACAAGCTCACTAAAAGATTGAGATCTTAATCATACGATGATAGCATGCTTCCCATCCTCCCCACACCTTACCACCACATCACTGAAGGCCTATTTACTATAGTTCCTTTTACGTAGTATATCATGCCTGGCTTTCAACAAAAAATTACAGGACATACTAAAAGGCAAAAACACAATTTAAACAGGACAAACATCATAACCAGACTCAGATATAGTAGTCATGTTGGCATTATCATGCCAGGAATTTAAAACAATTATGGCTTATATACTAAAGGCTCTAATGGGGGGAAAGTAGACAACATACAAGAAAAAATAAGTAATGTAAGTAGAGAGAAAACTAATAATCAAAAAGCAATAGGTAGAGAGGCTGGAAAGATGGCAGAGTAGGAGGACCTAAGCTCATCTTGTCTCATGTATATAACTACATAACACTCACATCAGCATAAATCAGGAAATGACCCAAAGGTAGAAGAAACTCCACAGTTGAAGACAGAGAAAAGGCCACATCAAAGAAGGTAGGAAGGGCAGAGACGCAGTTTAGGAGCAAAATGGATCATGGCTGTTCATGGTTGGGAGTCAGCTGGGGGCACAGTGAAGGGCAAGAAACAGACTAGTACAACAGGGAGCCCTCACAGGGAAGACGAATCCCCATAACATTTGGCTGTGAAAGTGAGAGGGGCTGAATTTCATGAGTTATTACAACCAGCGGGACTTAAGCCTGGAAATTTCAAAACCAGAGGCTCGGTAGAAGACCATGGGGGAAGGGAAGGGGAAAAAAATAGTTTCAAACAGAGAGGGAGGCAAACCATAAGAGACTCTTAAATACAGAGAACAAACTGAGGGTTGAGGTGGGGGGCTGGGGGAAAGGGGAAATGGGTGATGGACATTGAGGAGGGCACTTGTTGGGATGAGCACTGGGTATTGTGTCTAAGCGATGAATCATGGCAATCTACTCCCAAAGCCAAGAGCACACTGTATACACTGTATGTTAGCTAACTTGACATTAAATTACATTCAGAAAAAAATAAAATAAAAATAAAAACCAGAGAGAGGCTCAGCTCTAAGAGAGCCTGGAAGGCCATAGGAAACTGAGCTCCTGCCCTTAAACAGATAATACTGCAAATAGCCCACGGAGATACAGCAGTTAGAAAAACGACCAGAGCATGTGGGAGGAAGAGTTATTTACTCAGCTCAGAGTGTGTCTGGAGAGGCAGAAATCACAGGGAATGCCCCTTCAAGAACAAAGGAGCTGGCCGGCACCATTTCCCTTTCCTACCCCCCAGCATAAACACCAGGCTACCTGCAGGAACCAGCACTGTGCCAATGTTCCCCATATAACTTGCTTACACCAAGCCCCGCCCCTTTGTGCTTCAGCAGATCCATCCTTCCTAGTCACCCTTGCCTCAGTCCAGGTGTTGCAGGTCCCCTTCCCCAGAAGACCAGAACAAACCCCACCAACACCCCATCTTCAAACCATGCATTCTGTGGGGCCTCAGTTCTGGCAATAGTCAAGGCAGGTCTCATTTCACAAGCAGACCAGCATGCACCTTGTTAACACATACTCCAACCTGGCTAGGATAAAACACTGCCCACAACAGGCAAAGAGGGCCTTTGCAGATGACTGAAGGAAAAAGCAGTAGACACAACAGCAGGGCACAGACAACACACATAGAAGACACTCCCGAAGCACCAGGTCCTGAGGAACAGGGAACACTGCACTACAGAGCATTATAGAACCTCATCTTTATACAGACATTATCTTCAAGAGCATGAGATATAGCTCACTTTCCTAGCACACAGAAACAGACACAGAGAGTTAGACAAAATGAGGAAACAAAGAAATATGTCTTAAATGAAAGAATAGGACAAAACCACAGCAAGAGACCTAAGTGAAACGGATATAAATAATATGCCACATAGGGAATTTAAAGTAATGATCATAAAAACACTCACTGGACATAAGAAAGAGTGGAGGACATCACTGATACCCTTAACAAAGAGATTTAAAAAGAACCAATAAAAGATGAGTTGACCATATAGTTGTGGGTCCATTTCTGGGTTCTCTATCCTGTTCCATTGATCTATGTGTCTGTTTTTGTGCCAGTACCATACTGTCTTAATGACTACAGCTTTGTCATATAGCTTGAAATCTAAAATTGTGATGCCTCCAGTTTTTCTCTTTTTCAGGATAGCTTTGGCTATTCGGGGTCATCTTCTGGTTCCATACAAATTTTAGGATTGTTTGATCTAGCTCTGTGAAAAATGCTGGTGGTATTTTGATAAGGATTGAATTAAATGTGTAGATTGCTTTGAGTAGTACAGCCATTTTTTTAAAACTTTTTTTAATGTTTATTTATTTTTGAGAGAGAGAGAGAGAGAGCAGGGGAGGGGCAGAGAGAGAGGGAGACAGAATCCCAGGCAGGCTCCATGCCGTCAGCACAGAGCCCGACGTGGGGCTTGAACCCATGAACCACGAGATCATGACCCGAGCCGAAACCAAGAGTTGGACGCTTAACCAACTGAGCCACCCAGGTGCCCCTAGTACAGCCATTTTAACAATGTTTATTTTTCCAATCCATGAGCGTGGAATGCTTTTCCATTTCCTTGTGTCCTCTTCAATTTCTTTCATAAGTCTTCTATAGTTTTCACAGTATAGATTTTTTACCTCTTTAGTTAGGTTTATTCCTAGGTATCTTATTGTTTTTGGTGCAGTTGTAAGTGGGATTGGTTCTTTGATTTCTTTTTCGGCTGCTTTGTTATTGGTGTATGGAAATGCAACATATTTCTGCATGTTGGTTTTATATCCTGCAACTTTGATGAATTCATGTATCAGTCCAGCAGTATTTTGGTGGAGTCTCTCAGGTTTTCTACACAGGGTATCATGCTGTCTGCAAATAGTGAAAGTCTGACTTCTTCCTTGCTGATTTGTATGCCCTTTATTTCTTTTGTTGTCTGAATGCTGAGACTAAGTTTTCCAATACTAAGTTAAGTAGTAATGATGAGAGTGTGCATCCTTGTCCTGTTCCTGCCTGTAGGGGAATGGCTCTCAGTTTTTCCCCACTGGGGATGATACTAGCTGTGGGTCTTTCTTATATGGCCTTATTGATGTTGAGGTATGTTCCAACTATCGCTACTTTCTTGAGGGTTTTTATCAAGAATGGATGCTCATCACTGGATTCTACTCCTGAAAGCAATACTGTACTGTATGTTAACTAACTTGAATTTAAATAAATTATGTACTCTAAAAAAAAAAAAAAGAATGGATGCTGTATTTTATCTAACACTTTTTCTGCATCTATTAACAATATCATATGGTTCTTATCCTTTCTTCTATTAATGTGATGTATCACATTGGTTGCTTTGTGAATATCGAACCAGCTCTGCAGCCCAGGAGTAAATCCCACTTGATCATGATGAATAATTCGACAAAGCAGGAAAGAATATCCAATGGAAAAATACAGTCTCTTCAACAAATGGACAGCAACATGCAGAAGAATGAAACTGGACCACTTTCTAACACCATACACAAGAATAAACTCAAAATGGATGAAAAACCTAAACATGAGACAGGAAACCATCAAAATCCTAGAGGAGAACACAGGTAGCAACCTCTTTGACCGTGGCCACAACAACTACTTACTAGACAGGGCACCAAAGGCAAGGAAAACAAAAGCAAATATGACTATTGGGACCTCATCAAGACAGAAAGCTTCTGCACAGCAAAGGAAACAATCAACAAAACTAAAGGCAGCCTACAGAATGGGAGAAGATATTTGCAAACAACATATCTGATAAAGGGTTACTATTCAGAATCTATAAAAACCTTATCAAACTCAACACCCAAGAAACAAACAACCCAGTTGAGAAATGGGCATAAGACATGAATAGACATCTTTATTTCCAAAGAAGACATCCAGATGGCTGACACATGAAAAGATACTCAACATTACTAATCATCAGGTAAATAACAAACTGAAACCACAATGAGCTACCACTTCACACCTGTCAGAACAGCTAAAATTAACAACACAAGAAACAACAGGTGTTGGCGAGGATGCAGGAAAAAGGGGAATCCTTTTGCATTGTTGGTGGAAATGCAAACCAGGGCAGCCACTCTGGAGAGCAGTGTCGAGGTTCCTCAAAAAAAGTAAAAATAGCACTACCCTATAATCCTGCAATTGCACTCCTA
Source organism: Neofelis nebulosa (assembly GCF_028018385.1). Taxonomy (NCBI): domain Eukaryota; kingdom Metazoa; phylum Chordata; class Mammalia; order Carnivora; family Felidae; genus Neofelis; species Neofelis nebulosa. The sequence goes on along the minus strand of NC_080786.1, from coordinate 34,717,508 downwards.
GGAATTTATCCAAAGGATACAAAAATACTATTCAAAGGGGTACATGCACCCCAATGTTTATAGCAGCAGCATCAACAACAGCCAAACTATGGAGAGAGCCCAAATGTCCATCAACTGATGAATGGATAAAGAAAATGTGGTAAAGGGGCACCTGGGTTGCTCAGTCAGTTGGGCATCCAACTTTAGTTCAGGTCATGATCTCATGGTTCATGAATTCGAGCCCCATATTGGGCTCTCTGCTGTCGGCACAGAGCCGCTTCAAATCCTCTATCCCCCTCCCTCTTTGCTCCTCCCCTAATCTCTCTCTCTCTCTCAACAGTAAATAAACATTTAAAAAAATAATAGAAGATTAACCAAAACACTTCTAGTTAATATATGGGTCAAAGACAAATCTCAAAAAAAAATTTAATATTTTGAACCACATGAAAATAAAAATACAACTTATCAAAAAACTTGTGGGATGCAGGGAAAACAGTGTATAGAAAATTTATAGCATTGAATGCATATGTTAGAAAAGAAGAAAGATCTAAAATCAAAAATCTAATCTTCCATTCAGAAAACTAAATAATAAGAGCAAATTAAATCCAAAGTAAAAAGAAGAAGAGAAAAAATAAAACTTGGGTCAGAGATCAATGAAATTAAAAACAGGAAATCAATAGATGGGGTGCCTGGATGGCTCAGTCAGTTAAGAACCCAACTGTTGATTTTGGCTCAGGTCATGATCTCACGGTTTGTGAGATCAAGGCCCACTTTGGTTTCTATGTTGACAGTGTGGAGCCTGCTTAGGTTTCTTTCTCTCCCTCTCTCCCTGCCCCTCTCCCACTCTCTCTTTATCTCTCTCTCTCCCTCTTTCTCAAAAATAAATAAATAAACATTTTTAAAAATAAATAAATTTTAAAAATAACAATAGGAAATCAATAGAGAAAATCAACAAACCCAAAAGCCGGTTCTTTGAAAAAAAAAAAATCAATAAAATTGGCAGACCTCTAGCAAGACTAAGAAAAAGAGAAAAAAGGTACAAATTACTAACATCAGAAATAAAAAAGGGATATCATTACAGAGTTCATGGACATCAAAAGAATAATAAAGAAATATTATAAACAACTCTATGCCCACAAATCTGACAACCTAGATTAAAGAGACAAATTCCTTGAAAGACACAATCTGTGGAAACTCACCCACAAAAAAGAAATAGACTATCTAAATAGACCTGTATCTACTAAAGAAATCAAATCTATAATTAACCATCCCGGAAAGATAGCACCGGGCCCAGATTGATGAGACCTACCAAACATTTAAGTAAGAAATTATACCACTTCTCTATAATTTGTTCTGGAAGATAAAAGCTGAAGGAATACTTCCTAACTCATTCTATGAAGCCAGTGTTACCATAATAGCAAAACCAGGCAAAGATATTGAAAGAAAACAAGAAAACTACAGACTTATGTTCTCTCATGAATATAAATACAGAAATCTCAATCTAAAAATTACAAATAGAATCTGACAATGTATTTTTAAAAAGGAACTATAGACACACCTGGGTGGCTCAGTCGGTTAGGCATCTGACTTCAGGTCAGGTCATGATCTCACAGTTCATGAGCTCGAACCGCACATCAGGTGAGCTTGAATCCTGCTTCAGGTGAGCTCCAGCCCCGCTTCGGGCTCTGTGCTGACAATATGGAGACCGCATGGGATTTTCTCTCTCCCTGTCTCTCTCTGGCCCTCGCTCACTCACAACCTCTTGCTCTCAAAAATAAGTTTTAAAAAAATCACACACACACACACACAAAAAGAAGTATACACCATGGCAAAGTGGGATTTATCCCACATATACAATGCTGGATGAACATTTGAAAACCAACCAATGTAATCCACATCAAAAGCTAAAGAAGAATAATCACATGACTCCATCAATAGATGGAGTAAAAGCATTTGACAAAATTCAACACCCAGTCGTGATTTTTTTAAAACTCACAACAAATTAGGAATAGGGAGGAACCTTCTCAACTTAATAAGGAACATCTACAGAACCTACAGCTAACATCGTAATTGTGGGTTAGAAACTAGAAGCTTTCCTGCTAAGGTCAAGAACAAGACAAGGCTGTCCCTTCTCACCACTTCAATTTGACATATTGCAAGTCCTACCTAGTGCAATAAGGCAAAAAAATAAAATGAAATGAAATAAAAGGTATACAAACTGAGAAAGAAGAAAAAAAACTGTCTTTGTTCTCAGATGACATGATTGTCTATGTAGAAAATCCCAAAGAATCAACAAAAACACTCCTGGAACTAATGAGCTACAAAACTCTGATGAAAGAAACCAAAATAGAACTAAATAAATGGAGAGGTATTCTATGTTCATAATGAGGAAAATTTAATACTGTCAAGATTCCAATTCTTCTCAATCTGATCTATAGATTCAACAAATCCCAGTCAAAACCCCAGCAAGTTATTTCATAGATACAGAAAAAATGATTCTGAAGTTTAAATGGAGAGGTAAAAGACCCAGAATAGTCAACACAATGCTGAAGGAGAACAAAGTCAGAGGACTGACACTACCAACCTTAAGACTTATTATAAAGGGGTGCCTGGGTGGCTCAGTCAGTTGAGCTACTGACTAACAATTTTGGCTCAGGTCATGATTCCAGGGTCATGGGATCAAGCCCCATGTTGGGCCCTGTGCTGAGTGTGGAGCCTGCTTAAGATTCTCTCTTTCTCTCCCTCTTGCCCCCTTCCCTGCTCACGTGTTTTCTCTCTCTCTCTCTCTCTCTCTCTCTCTCTAAAAGAAATAAATAAATTTTTTTTAATTTTTTTTTCAATGTTTTTTATTTATTTTTGGGACAGAGAGAGAGAGAGCATGAATGGGGGAGGGGCAGAGAGAGAGGGAGACACAGAACCGGAAGCAGGCTCCAGGCTCCGAGCCATCAGCCCAGAGCCTGACGCGGGGCTGGAACTCACGGACCGCGAGATCGTGACCTGGCTGAAGTCGGACGCTTAACCGACTGCGCCACCCAGGCGCCCCAAAATTTTTTTAAAAAATTTTACTGTAAAGATACAGCAATCAAGATAGTGTAAAACTGGCAAAAAGAGCACACATACAGATTAATGGACAGAAAAAAACAGCTCCAGAATACTCACATACAGTTAACTGATCTTTGCCAAAGGAACAAAAGCACTCAAAGGAGAAAACACAGTTTTTCAAGAAATCGTGCTGGGACAACCAGACATCCACATGCAGGAAGAAGAAGAAGAAGAAGAAGGAGGAGGAGGAGGAGGAGGAGGAGGGGGAGGAGGAGGAAGAGGAGGAAGAGGAGGAAGAAGAGAAGGAGGAGAAAGAGAAGGAGAAGAAGGGGAGGAGGAAGAAGAAGAAAAGAGGAAGAAGGGGAGAAGCAGCAGCAGCATGTAGACACAGACCTTACACCCTTCACAAACACTAACTTACTAAACATAGACCTAAGCATAAAATGCAAAACCTATAAAACTCCTAAGAAGATAACACAGGAAAAATCTAGATGACCTTGGGTTTGGTTATGATTTTTTAAATAAAACACTAAAGGTGTACTCCATGAAAAAATTGATAAACTGGACCTCATTAACATTAAAAATTTCTAGGGTGCCTGGTGGCAGTCAGTTAAGTGTCCGACCTCTTGATTTCCGATCGGGTCATGATCTCATGGTTCATGATATCGAGCCCCACATTGGGCTCTATGCTGATAGCGCAGAGCCTGTTTGGGATTCTCTCTCTTCTTCTCTCTCTCTCTCTCTCTCTCTCAAAATAAATAAATAAACTTTAAAAAAAACATTAAAAAGTTCTGCTCTGTAAAGACACTATGAAGTCACAGAGAAGGAGAAAATATTTGCAAAAGACACATCTGATAAAGAACTGCTAGCCACCATATACAAAGAACTACTCTCAAAATTCAATAAGATAACGAACAACCTGACTTAAGAGTGGGTGAAATAGCTGAAGAAATATATCATCAAAGAAAATATAAAATTGGAAAATAAGCATATGACATCAAAGAAATTAAAACAACAATGAGATTCCATTCCATATCCATTAGAGTGGTGACAACCTAAAAAACAGACAGCAGCAAATGCTGAAAAAGATGTGGAGCAAGAGGAACTCTCATTCATTGATGGTGAGAATGCAACGTGGTCCAGCTACTTTGGAAAACAGGTTGGCAGTTTCTTAAAAAATGAAACATACACTTACCATATGATCCAGCGATAGTGCCTCTTGATATTTATCCAAAGGAGTTGTAAACTTTATATCCATATAAAAACGTGCACACAGATGTTTATATTAGCTTTACTCATAATTGTTGAAACTTGGAATGGAAAAAAAAAAAACAAGACAAGGATTTTTACCATTGCCGCTTCTATTGGACATTTTACTGGAGGTTCTAACCAGTACAATAGGAAAAAAAAAAAGTAAAGGCATTCAGATAAAAAAGTGAAAAGTTAAACTATCTTTATCTTCAAATTATAGTATATTATATGTTTAAAATCCCAAGGAATCCACCAAAAAATTCCAGAACTAATAACAACTTTTGCAGGGTTGCAAGAGACATGATCAATATAGAAAAAACAACTGTACCTTTATGCACTGGCAATAAACAATCTGAAATTGAAATTAAGAAAACAAGTCTGCTCACAATATCGCCAAAAAGAATAAAATATTTAGGAGTAAATTTAACAAAATTAGTGTAAGGTTTATACACTGACAACAACAAAACATTGATAAGATAAATTAAAGAAGGTCTAAATAAATGGAGATACATTCATTAAAGTCCTGTTCATGATTGAAAGACTCAATATTGTCAAGAGAGCAATTCCTTTCAAATTTATCTATACATTCAGCAAAATCCCTATGAAAATCCAACAGGTGTTTATTAGAAATTAACAAGCGGATCCTAAAATTCATATGAAAATGAAAAGGACCTAGAACTGCAATAACATTTTTTAATTATATATTTTGAGAGAGAGTGTGAGCAGGGGAGGGGCAGAGAGAGAAGGAAAGAGAGAGAAACCCAAGCAGGCTGTGCACTGCCAACGCGGCCAGCACTGCCACCACAGAGCGAGTAGGGCTTGAACTCACCAACCATGAGATCATGACCTGAGACGAAATCAAGAGTCAGACGCTTAACCAACTGAGCCACCCAGGCACCCGTGCAATAACAATTTTTAAAAAGAACAAAGTTGAGGGGCGCCTGCGTGGCTCAGTCGGTTGAGCGTCCGACTTCGGTTCAGGTCATGATCTCACGGCTCGTGAGTTTGAGCCCCACGTAGGGCTCTGTGCTGACAGCTCAGAGCCTGGAGCCTGCTTCAGATTCTGTGTCTCCCTCTCTCTCTGTCCTTCCCCCACTCACGCTCTGTCCCTCTCTGTCTCAAAAATAAATAAAATCATTAAAATTTTTTTAAAAGAACAAAATTGAGAAAAGAAAAAGTTGAAGGACTTACACTATTCAATTTGAAATCTTACTCAAAAGATACAGTAATCAATGTGGTATTTGGCTTAAGAACATCATACAACAGGGGTGCCAAGGTGGCTTAGTCAGTTAAGGCTCCAACTTCAACTCAGGTCATGATCTCATGGTTTGTGGGCTCCTGACTCAGCTCCGGCTCTGTGCTGACAGCTTGGGGCCTGGAGCCTGCTTCAAATTCTCCCTCACTTTCCGCCCCTCCCTCGCTCATGGTCTGTCTCTATCTCTCAAAAATAAATAAACATTAAAAAAAATTTTTTAATATTATACAACAGATCAATGGAACTGAATTATGAGTCCAAAGAAAATCTTCATACTTATGTTCAATTTATTTTTGACAAAAGTGCCAAAACAACTGTATGTAAAAAGAATAGTCCTTTTGGGGCACCTGGGTGGCTGAGTTGGCTAAGCATCCAACTTCAGCTCAGGTCATGATCTCACAGCTTATGAGTTCGAGCCCCCTCTGTGCTGACAGCTCGGAGCCTGGAGCCTGCTTCAGATTCTGTGTCTCCCTTGCTCTCTGCCCCTCCCCCACTCACACTCTGTCTCTCTCTCAAAAAATAAATAAACATTAAAAAATAAATTAATAAATATAAAAATACCTAAAAATAATACAATATATGTGTAATAAAACAACAGGGAAAAATCCATAGACTGGAAGAAAATATGTGCAAACATATATCTGATAAAGAACTTGTATCCAGAATATATAACAAATTCTTAAACTCAATAATAAGGCAAACAAGCAAGTTTTTAAATGGACAAAAGATTGTAATAGATATTTAACTACAGATGATACATGCTTAGTTAATAAGCTCATCAGAAGATGAAGATGTTCAGCATCAGATGCAAGCTAAAACCACAATGACATAGTACAACACACCCCCTAGAATGGTCATAATCAAAAAATATAGACAATACCAAGTGTTGGTGACTATGTGGAGAGACTGGAATCCTCATGCATTGCTGGTGGGAATGTAAAATGGTACAGCCACTTTGGAAAATCATTTGGCAAATTTGTAGAAGTGAAACATAAACTTGGAGCACCTGTGTGGCTCAGTCGGTTGGGCGTCCGACTTCAGCTCAGATCATGATCTCACAGTCTGAGTTCGAGCCCCGCATCGGGCTCTGTGCTCACAGCTCGGAGCCTGGAACCTGCTTCATATTCTGTGTCTCCCTCTCTCTCTGCCCTTCACTCACTCGTGCTCTGTCTCTCTCTCCTTCAAAAATAAATAAAACATTAAAAAAAGAAAAAAAACATAAACTTGACATCTGACCCAGCAATTCTACTCCTTGGAATCTATCCAAGAGATGTGAAAACATATGTCCACACAAAGACATGTACATGAATGTTCACAGATGGCAGCATTACTCATAATAACCAAAAACTGGAAATAATCTAAATGTCAAACAACTGGTGAATGGATAAACAAAATGAGGTATATCCATACAACAGATCTTCTCATCAAGCGAAAAGGAATGAAATACTGATACAACACACTACACCATGGATACAACATGGTTAACAACTGCTACAACAGGAATAAACCACAAAAACAGTACACTAACTGAAAAAAAAAAGCCAGTCACATAGATTCCATATCCTATGTTTCATTTATATGAAATACCTAGTAAAAGGGCAAATTTATAGAGGCAGAGGCAATGAGCAATTGTCTTGGTCTGGGGGTTTGAGCAGGGATTAAATGTAAACAGGCATGAGGAACTTTTTAAAATGATGAAAATGTTCTAAAACTAGATTGTGGGGGCATGTGGGTGGCTCAGTTGGTTAAGCGTCCATCTCTTGATTTCAGCTCAGGTCATGATCTCACGGTTTGTGGATTCAAGCCCTGCATCAGGCTCTACACAGAGCCTGCTTGGGATTCTCCCTCTTCCTCTCTCTCTGCCTCTCTCTCTCTCTCTCAAAATAAATAAACTTAAAAAAATAAAATTAGATTGTGGTTAATGGCTGCCCAACTCCATAAATTTACTAGTAAACTAATAATCATTAAATTTAAAAAAGTTAAAATGAACATCACCTGTAAGAGATTAACAGATACGATGTACCTTCAGAAAAAGACACAAGAACAGTTATTAGCATTCACGCCAAAAATGAGAAATTTTAATCTTATCATAAAGAAATATCAGAAAATCCCAAATTAAGTAACACTCTATGGAATAAGTACCCATAATTTTCAAAAATATTAATGACTTGAAAAACAATGAAAGAATAAGGAAATGTTCCAGATAGATCCTGACCTGCCTCCTGTAGGCAAAAAAAAAAAAAAGTAGATATAGAAATATATTATAAAAAATATTATCAGCACAATTGACAAAATTGGAAAATGAACTGTTAAAGTATGGCATCAATGTTAAATTTTTCTTAATTTGATAATGGTAGTAAAGATATGTAAGAGAATATTCTTGTTAGGAAATATACACTGAGCAGCAACTTCTTACTCAACACATCTCTAGAGGCAAGGGAAACAAAAGCAAAAATGAAATATTGGGATCTCGTCAAGAGAAAAAGCTTCCACAGAGTGAAGGAAACAATCAGCAAAACTAAAAGGCAACCAAAAGAATGGGAGAAGATATTTGTAAATGACATATCAGATAAAGGGTTAGTACCCAAAAATCTATAAAGAACTTATCAAACTCAACACTCAAAAAAAAAAAATAATCCAGTGAAGAAATGGGCAAAAGATATGAATAGACACTTTTCCAAAGAAGACATCCAGATGACTAACAGATACATGAAAAGATGCTCAACATCACTCATCATCAGGGAAATACAAATCAAAGCCACAATGAGATACCACCTCACACCTGTTGAATGGCTAACATTAACAATTCAGGCAACAACAGGTGCTGTGAGGATACGGAGAAAGAGGATTACTTTTGCACTGCTGGAGGGAATGCAAACTGGCACAGCCACTTGGGAAAACAGTATGGAGGTTCCTCAAAAAATTAAAAATAGAACTACCATACAATCCAGCAATTGCACTCCTAGGTACTTATCCAAAGGATACAGGTGTGCTGTTTTGAAGGGACACATGCACCCCAATGTTTACAGAAGCACTATAGACAATAGCCAAAGTATGGAAAGAGCCCAAGTGTCCATTGATGAATGGATAAAGAAGATGTGGTATGTATATACAATGGAGTATTACTTGGATATCAAAAAGAATGAAATCTCGCCATTTGCAACAACATGGATGGAACTAGAGGGTATTATGCTAAGTGAAATGAGTCAGAGAAAGACACATACCATACAACTTCATTTGTATGAGGAATTTAAGATACAAAACAGATGAACATAAGGGAAAGGGAAGCAAAAATAATACAAAAACAGGGTGGGGGACAAAACATAAGAGACTCTTAAATATAGGGAATAAACTGAGGGTTGCTGGAGGGATTGTAGGTGAGGAGATGGCTAAATGGGCAAGGGGCACTGAGGAAGACACTTGTTGGGATGAGTACTGGATGTTATATGTAGGGGATGAATCACTGGATTCTACTCCTGAAATCATTATTGCACTATATGCTAACTAAATTGGATGTAAATTAAAAAATAAAAATAAATATTTTTTAAAAAAAAGGAGGGGTTCCTGGGTGGCTCAGCGGTTAAGCGTCTGACTTCAGCTCAGGTCATGATCTCATGGTTCGTGAGTTTGAGCCCCACACTGGGCTCTGTGCTGACAGCTAGGAGCCTGGAGCCTGCTTCATATTCTGTTGCCTCCCTCTCTCTCTCTGCCACTCCCCCACTCATTCTCTGTCTCTCTCTCTCTGTTAAAAATAAATAAACATGAAAAAAATTTTTAAAGGAAATATACACTGAAATATTATGAAGTAAAGAGGCCCAATATATACAACCTACTGTCAAGTGATTCAAGGAATATATACATATTAATATATATGTGCATATCTCCTGTGGTCTGAGAGACAGTATACAGCAAATGTGGCAAAATGTAAAAAGTTGATGAAGGATAAATGGTAGTTTTTTGTATTATTTTTGCAATGTTTCTAGAAATTTGGAAATATTTCAAAATAAAGCATTAAAAAATTAACAAAACAGAAAAAGACTAATACTTCTTTGACATGACATGTATTTCTGAGCAACAGCCAGTGTCATGCTTAAGGGGCAAACACCAGCAGCATTCCCACCAAAGTCTAGAACAAGAGAAAGATGCCACTTTCTCACTAATACTTAACATTGTACTAGAAGTACTAGCCAACAAAATTAGAAAAGACAAAGAAATCAAATGTATAAAACTTCAAAGGAAAAGAAAACAAGACCGTTTGCCGACCATATGATTGTAAACTGGAAAAATAAGACAATTCCATAAGAAATATGAATACAAAGCTACTATACAGAAATCATTGGGAGGATGGCAATGGAGTCAGTCTTTGAAGCCGTCCCTAGAGCTGTCGTGTCCCCTCCTCTTCCACTTCCCATTGCAAACAATAAAGGCCATTTGTACCGTAAAATGTAAAAAAATAAAATTTAAGATTATACACACACACACACACACACACACACACACACATATACACATACAGAGAAATCATTGGCTCTCACTTATAACAGAGAAACCTAAGTATTCGGTTAAAAAAAAATGTAATTTAGCTTCAGCCTCAGCCTTTAAAAGGCCAAATACCCAAATAACGACTTTATGTCAATTTAGGCATTCTTAAAATGGTAAGGTATTAATAATTTTATGATCACAAAGACCATGATCATAGCTAATCACTATAAGAGCATCATAATTGTAAAATGCCATTCACCGCTCAGAAATGTGTTCAGGACATATAGTACAGCATAACATACCGGAATTACCAGAATTATTGGGAGATAAGCAGAAAGTGAATGGGCCACTGTAATCCTTCTTGAGGCAAAGACTAAGGAGTTTCTATACAAGAGATATTTGAAGTCCCCTTTTCTTGTACTTATGCAAAATTTTCAAACAAGATACAAACACCAGTATTGCATGCTGAAAAAGATCTCTTCATAAAAGACAGAAGAGATCATGTACTTTGAAGATAACAATAGAAAATTGTTATCTTAACAATACTACAGAAAAATACCCACAATACTTGGCCATTCCAGGAAGAAAACAAATCCCCTATGTTTGTAAGTAGAAAGAAAAGGATCTTACCACATCAATCCTAAATTGGGGGTTGGTGGGGAGTTGAAGGGAGAGCTACACTATTTATATATTTTTGAAAATGTATTCATTTCAGGTATTATTACTTATAGAAACGTAATTTTCTTAAAGCCAGTTATTCATTCTAGGAGATAACAGAACAGCCAATGCCAAGAGCATTGTCAGGGACCGGAGCGCAGGACCTGGGCCTCAGAGTCTCGAATGAAGCAATGAAAGAGTCACAGTGCTCTGATGCCTAATGCGGAGGAAACTCTTTTGAGTCCTCTTCATTGCGCCTAACTTCCAGTACCCAAGTTACCTCCGCTTTCTTCTTCCAATGGAACTGTCGGTGGCCACTTGTTCCAGCGCAGACCCTGAAGCTATAGTTGCTAATTCCACCTCCATAATGGATCAAGCACTTCATGCTGATTGGTTAAGCAGTATTGATTGACATCAAGGAAACCCAATGAATGGCCCTGAAAGTCCCTGGGACTCCTGCAGGAAAGTCAGGCGGGATGAAAGATATCTGATCTGGTGCCTAGCGAGCCATTCCTGAACCTTATAAATATTATGTCATAAAAATAACTGGAAAAGTACTTTCTAACATATCAGACCCTCTTTTAGGATGATGATCGTGATGATAAAGATGACGGTATTTTTTTTTTTACCATTCATTCAACACCTGCTTTATGCCAAGACTCTGGGGAACAACGCTGACATTATCAAGTGGGAGAGACAGATTCTAAACATAATAAACAGTAAACAGCTACTACTTACTAAGCACTTACCATGTTCCAACAACATTCTACTTACATTACCTCACAAACGCCCTGCACAGGGGATGGCATTCTCCCATTTTACATGTAAGGAAACTGAGGCTGAGAGAAGGTGAAATGACTTCTCCGTCATCACCCAATTAGAAAGTGGATGACCAGAAGAGGAAATCGGGTACATCTACTCCAGGAACCCTGCTAACTGCTTCGGTCTCAGGACAGGTCCATATTCCCTTGGAAGAGGAGCTCACAGTGAGGATCCACAGGACTAAGGACAATGTTGAGCTCCAAAGTGGAATTGCTAAGGTCAGGCCAGCAGCAGACACCAGGTGGTACCAGTCAAGGCCCGATTCCACCTTGCACAGAGCCCCACTACTGGCCAGACCAAGAGCCCCAAGCCCCCCCCCCACCCCCCCACCCCCCCCCCACCGCGTGTCCTGGACAGCTTTAGGCCCGTCTATCTGTCACTTACACCAGGGCACGTCCACTTTCACTCTCCTTAGTGGAACCCCCATTATATTCCGAGCGTGGAAATGTCAAGGGCCAAAGCAGTTGTTCCTGCAAGTTCCTTCCCTCATCCCCCACCCCCAGTCCCCGCACCACCACCACCACCTTCTGCCTGGACACCAGCAGCACAGCGGTTGCTCCCATCACCTGGGACCCTGGGCGTAGGTTCCAGCGGCGTCCACATTTACCCCCACGGAGACTGCAGCTTCCCGGCAGCCGGCACTCTCCTCTCCCCCTCTCCCCCTCTCCCCTCGCCCTCATCGCCGCAGCCCCGCGGAGCCCTTGCGAGTTCACGCAGCCAGTGCCTCGCTCCAGGTCACACCTACTCATGGGAATTTCCAGCCGCAATGCCAGGAACACCGGAAACGCAGCCGTGAGAGCTGATGCCCGCCAGCTGAGCAAGGAAACACCCTGACGCAGCCCAGGAAATCTGAGTTCTCTTCATAACTTTGTCACCAACAATCAGGGCCCTGATCGAAAGTATAACTACCCGGGTACCTGAACCTCTCAACCGCTAAATGAAAACAAACTTAGTGATCGATCTTAAACACTGGAAAACAGGGGCTCCTGGGTGGCCCAGTCGGTTGAGCGTGGGGCTTCAGCTCAGCTCATGATCTCTGGGTTGGTGGGTTCCAGCCACACACGGGCTTACTGCTGTCAGTGCGGAGCCGGCTTTGGATCCTCTGTCCTCCTCTCTTCTCTCGATGCCATTCCCTCTCTTTTCTCGATGCCACTCCCTCTCTCTCTTTCTCTGAAAAATAAACATTAAAAAAAACTTTAGGGTAAAACAATTTGGGGGGCGGGGAGGTACTTACAGAGAATTCCTAGGTTTCATGCCCCAGGAATTCTGATTCAGTGTTTCTGGGATGGAGGAAAGCATCCGCATTTTCCATAAATTTGCTAGGGAATGGCAATGCCACCAAGTCACAGACCAAGAGCTTACATGTCCATTAAGAGAGGTCTGACTTAAGTGTAATTCCATACAAAGGAATGCTATGCAGCTATAAAAATGAAAATATAAATATGCTATTTTGTAAAAAGGAATAAGATGAGCAATTGCGGGGTTAAGGAACAGGGGTGGAAGGAAATGTTTCGTTGTCCTCTATAACCCCATTAGGAGTATCACCTATTCCAAAATCAGTGTTTGGTGTTTCTTCCTGTTAACACTAGATAAGGAGTTGAGCCACACCTTCCTTTTTGCACCCATGATACATCACGCAAATGCGCTTTTGAACAGACACTCAGATCAAAGGCGCTGATGCTGCATCATCTTATGTGGGCCTTAACATGTCAGACCCAGTTCTGCTAATTCCAGGCTTCCGAGCAAACTGAGTAAAATTCTGCACAACATTTTCATCATTGTAAATTGGACTAAAAACAAACATTTTGTGACTGTATTTCTGGTCAAACTAGATGAACTCTTACTTCTGACGACGGCAGTGTAATAAATTAGTATGAAATGGTATGTATATAGTATAGTAGTAAATTGATCATGCGCACCTGCTTACACACTCAATTCTAATCTTATGTCGCCTTTCAACACCAGTGAAAGATTCCGACAGTGGTTTACAACTTCCGCACAGACGTAAGGATATAGTCCAAAAACTCTTCCCACTATTCAACTGAAGGAAAAGCGATATTCACTTCCGGGGCGGGGCTTCGGAGGAGGAGGGCCTTACATCTCGCTGTCCTGGTGCAGCGTCACACTGGTGGGACTTGAAACTTAATCAGTTTTCCAATTAAGGTCGTCCTCATTTGAGATCCACTCAAGGAAGGTCAAGATCTTGACACTGGAAGCCAGCCCCTAGAGTGGCATCATTGTTCTGCCTCCTAGTGGCCTATAAAAGTAACTCTTTACGCAAAGCTTCGGCTACCGGGCTGCACAGATACCGCGAATTCTAAGGGGCGAAGCCTCCGTGGGGGCGGGGCTTAGCGTGACATTTTGCGACTTTGGTTCCGCCGGCGTCACTTGCAATATCATTGGCGCAAATCCGTCCGTGTGAGGAGCCTGGGATTCCAACGCCTGAGGCCAAGCCCTGCGCCGCGTGCTGCGCCACCAGAACCTGGACTGAGGGTCTCCCGGGAGGCGCCCCCAGAACTCCCGGGCACTCACTCTGCGTCGCGCCGTACCGCACCCCGCCGCGCCCCACCGCCTCACCTGTCGTCGAGACCTGTCACTGCGTGCAGGACCCAGCCCCTCACGCCCTCCGCCAGGCACCCCCCCGCCCCCGGCAGCGCCACCCGCAGCGCCGTCCAGGTGATGGGCAGCCGGCCCCGCAGCCCCAGCGCCTACCCTGCGCCCTGTCCCGGACCGCCGTCCGGAGGACCCGGCCCCGCCAAGCGCAGCCGAACCGAGGAGCTGGAAGGCCTGGAAGGCCTGGAGGGGCCCCCGGCCGCCGGCGCCCTCACCTCCGTGGTGGTTCTGGCCGAGGGCTGTGCCCTGCAAGTGCCCCTGGACGACGTCGACCTGGTGCTCGAGCCTGAGCCAACGTCGGTGCTGCAAGTGTCTGTCGGAGAGCTCACCCTGCTGCTGGTCCCCGAGGCCCTCCTGTGCTCAGGAGGGCAGGGCCACTCGCTTGTCGGCCTGGAACCCTGCGCTTTCCTGGGCGCGCCCGGGCACGACGTCGCCGTCGAGCAAGGATTCTTCTACGCATCTGTCCCACAGATGGCCCCCCAAGAAGAGGCCTACGAGGAAGACGCGGACCCCGCGTTCCTGTCGCCTCGGATGGACCCTGCAGCCGGCTCCGTCGCTGGGCTCCGCCCCTGCGCGGGAAGCGTGACCAACCCCTACCCTGTGGGCCAGGTACCAGAGCCTCGGTCTTGGGCCCCCACTCCTAGTCCAGAGAGACGCTCTTCTTTCCGCTACTTCAACCTGGACGTCCACCTTCTGGAGCCCTTCCCCAACTCGCCACTCCAACCTCTACCTGCCTCTCCGAGTCCAGGTCCCCACGCGCGCCCCCAGCGCCCTCCGGGTCCTTCTCGCAAGGCCCGGAGACGCCTGTTCCAGGAATGAACTGAACCCACAACCCCTAGCCACCTGGTAGAGACCTTAAAAGAGTCTTTTAAGAGCGCTGTGTGTACTTTGCACAACCTGCAAGAATAACCAAGCATGAATAATGGACAGATGCTCTTTTGATGGAAGCTGCATTGCAAAATTGTGGATCAATGGTGGTGGAACAAAACATCTGGAAGGAAGTCACAGAAGCAAAGAGATGCTGTTTTAAGTACAGTGTACTTTTAGACATCTGACATGCTGCTTAGGTTGTTTTCTCTATAAAGGTTGCCCTTAAGTAGCTGCATTCTCCCTAGTTTTGCTTCAAAGCCCAACTTCAGCACTTTTTCTAAAAACCCATCCTTTCCACAGCACTCTACCACAGCACCTCTTCTTTCCAAATTAAAGTAATTACTTTTGTTTTGTTTTGGTTTTTGCCTAATGTATTTTGGCCCTAGTGTGCATGCTAGTTTATGACAACTTTGCCATTTTGACCTCTCAGTGGCTGTAGATGCTTTTGGAGAATCTAACAAATAGGTGTATGTGGACAAATGTTTGTTGGCTACAAACACACAGAATGAGGAGCGATGATATGTGCCCTCCTTTTTTTAATGAGAAGGCTATCAAATGGTTTAACTCTACTGCTAGGTTGGGGGAGGGGTTCCCCAAAGGAACCAACTCTTTTCCATTCTTCCTATATATTTTTCATATAATTCTCCTGTGCTGGAAAAGTTTAAGGACTATAAACTTTGTGTTGATAGTTCTAAGATCCTGAATATATTTTGTACATTATTCCTGGCATATAGAAATAATTTGTTATGTTGATCTGGTATCCAGAAAAATGATTTCATTTCTTTAATGGCCTATCTATAGATGTTTTACTTAACTAATAAAGACAATAATATCTCCAAAACAATGAGAATATTATCTCTTTTTTTGACAAGTCTCTTACATGTTATTTTTCCTTAATTTTTTTATTGGATGTTACTCCAAGTCCAGGTTGAATAGTGTCGTTGACGGGGGCATCCCTATCTTGCCCCTTGTATTGATGCAAGTGCTTCTAAATTTTACCATAAAGCATGATTTTTTTTTTCCTGGGAATAGTTGGTAGATAACCCTTATCCTGTTGAAGACGTTAGTTTTCAGTCTTTCTAGTCATGAACAATCTTGGGATTTTTGTCTTGTCTGTTTTGACAGACTACAAAGGCTTTCTCAAATTATTGTAAATGTTGGCATTTAATTGTGTATATACATAAAATAGCTGCATGGAACCTTTGGGTCACAGAGTAACTACAGAAACCTGCCTACAGACGAAATGAGACCAAGCTTGGGGCTTCAGGGATTTTAAAAATTGGATGCCCTCCTGAGGCCTTGAGAAGAAAAGGTGGAAGGGGAAAAGCAGTAACTGCTGGGTCACATTAAGAGTTTTAAATGTTAAATTTTAACACAAATTCTTCTGTATGTGTAGATGACTTCTGTACTTTCTTTTTTAATCTATTGGTGTGGTGATGTCTTATCATTTTTCTTATCATTTTTCTGTCACCGGTGGTGTGACAGTGTCTTATCTTTGCCTTTCTGCTATTCCACATTATTTTAGACAATTTGAATTCTACCCAGGGTTCCTTTTTCTTTGTTTTTAGTTTTGTTCTGTTCTTACAAACAACCATATACATACAACTTCTCATTTTAAAATGTCATTATTTTGCCAGGTTTGCCTCATATTTTTAAATAAATAAACTATCCATGATAAAGCTAACGTCAACAAGATACTCCTTTTTTTCTGTTGAACATTAATAATTATTATTCAGATTTGCCAATGTGCTTTGCCAGTATCTTTGCTCACTTTCTATTCTCACGTTCCACTCATTCATCCGTCCTCGTTTTTCTTCTTGCCAATGTATGTTCTTTAAAATTCTTTCAGCTGTGGCCTATGTGTAAATCTTAGTTTTGTATGTCTGCAAATATTTCAGTTACACCTTCTCACTTGTGTAACATTCTAGCGAGGGTTCAAATTCTAAAATAATGCCTATAGTCTCTCATTACTTCAAAGATACTGCTCAGGGGCACCTGGGTGGCTCAGTCGGTTAAGTGCCTAACTGGCTCAGGTAGTGGTTTCACAGTTCGTGGGTTCAAGCCCCTTCTAGGGCTCTGTGCTGACAGCTCAGAGCCAGGAGCCTGCTGCAGATTCTGTGTCTCCATCTCTCTGCCCCTCCCCTGCTCTCACTCCCTCTCTCTCTCTCTCTCTCAAAAATAAACATTTTAAAAAATTAAACAAAATAAAACGTAAAGAGGATGTGGTATATATGCACAATGGAATATTACTCAGCCATCAAAAATAATAAACTCTTGTCATTTGCAATGACATGGCTGGAACTAGAGTGTATTATGCTAAATGAAATAGGTCAATCAGAGAAAGACAAATACCATATGATTTCACTCAGATGTGGAATTTAAGAAACAAAACACATGAACATATGGAAAGGGGAATAAAGAAAAAGAGGGAAACAAATAATGAGACTATTTTTTAAATTTTTTAATGTTTATTTTTGAAAGAGAGAGAGAGAGTGGGTGAGGGGCAGAGGGAGAGGGAGACAGAGGATCCAAAGTGGACTCTTTGCTGACAGCAGAGAGCCCAATGTGGGGCTTGAACTCACAAACCGTGAGATCATGACCTGAGCTGAAGTCAGGCCTTTAACCAACTGAGCCCCCCAGGCACGCCCTTTAGTATTTTTCTTGACTTTGATATTCTACAGATTCAATGTGATGTGTTTAGTGGTAGAAATTTCGCCTGCTGCAACTCAATGAGATTTTTAAATCTGGAGATTTAACTTAAAAAAAAATATCTCAGAGTGCCTGGATGGCTCAGCCGGTTAAGCAACCAACTTCAGCTCAGGTCATGATCTCACAGCTCTTGGGTTCAAGCCCCACATCAGGCTTTCTGCTGTCAGCACAGAGCCCCATTCATATCTTCTGTCCCCATCTCTCTGCCGCTCCCTTGCTTGTTCTCTCTCTCTTTCTCTCTCCCTCTATCAAAAATAAATAAACTTTAAAAATATTTAAAAATCTCAGAAAAGAATGAGTATCTTTTGGACCATTGAATCCCTCTCCAATATCTGGAACTTATAATAAAAAATGGTGATACTGCTTAATCAATCCCTTTACCCTCCTGTCTCTTAGTATCTATATTATGTTTTTGGATCCTTTATAATAATCCACTTTCTTCTAATTCACTGATTCTTTCCTTTTCTATTTTCAAAATTATGTTTATGTTCTTTATAAGACACTGTACATTTCAAATATTGCATTTTTCCTTTTCAAGACTTCTAGTTATTTGTTTTTCAAAAATAGTTTCTCTCTTTCTCTCTGTCCCTCCACTGCTTGCAGTCTCTCTGTTTCTCTCAAAATGAATAAGTAAACTTAAAAATTTATTTTAAAAAGGGGGGTGCCTGGGTGACTCAGTCAGTTAAGCATCTGACTCTCGGTTTTGGCTCAGGTCATGATCTCAGGCTTTCATGAGTTCAAGCCCATGTCGAGCTCTGTACTGACCCTGCAGAGTCTGCTTGGGATTCTCTCTGTATATATCTCTCTGCCCCTCCCCTGCATGCACTCTCTCTGTCTCTCTCAAAACAGATAAATAAAACTTAAAAATTACTTAAAAAAATATCTATCTGCCCTTATTTCACAACTTTTAATCAATGCAATATAAACTTTCCTTACTTAATGGGTATCTCCTTATTTATCTCTAGAAGAATTTAAGCCTTCTTATTTAAGTTCTGTATCAATTAGCTCAATAATTCCATTTCCTTGGACATGAAATCTCCAATTATTTGGCAACCATTAATGAGACTGGTTTCCTCCTGGGGAAAGAAATCTTGTTTTGGGGACACATTTTGAATGGGAATTCATTTTCTCTCCATATTGGAATTTTGCATGTGCTTCATCCTGGCTCTCTAAGATCCAGAACTCAGAGCTAAGCATATGGAGCTTAGCTAATTTGCCACTCGAAAATCATAGTTCTCATCCTCAAGCAATCACACATGACCCAATTTCCTATTTCAGTGCTATAGTGATGCTGGAGTGGACTATCCCCATGCCACTCCATCATGACTGCTGGGCTAACTCACTTGAATTGCTCTCCAAGAATTACCCTAGGGGCACCTAGGTGGCTAAGTTCATTAAGCATCCGACTTCAGCCTAGGTCATGATCTTGCAGTTCGTGAGTTTGAGCCCCATGTTGGTCTCTGTGCTGACAGCTCAGAGCCTGGAGCCTGCTTCGCATTCTTTGTCTCCCTCTCTCTCTCTCTCTCTGCCCCTCTCCCACTCATTCTCTCTCTCTCTCTCTCTCTCTCTCTCTCTCTCTCTCTCAAAATATAAACATTAAAAAAAATTTTTTTAAAGAATTACCCTCAACCTCCACTCCAAAGATTATTCAATTAGGGGATGCAAAGGCTGAGTTCACTTGGTTCAAGACAACTCTGAAGGACTATCCCAATTCTAGAGCTCTCCATGGGTTGGCTGAGGCTTTTGTTGCAATTTCATCCAAGTTCAAGCTCCATCGGCCCAGTCATATTTTCTTTGTTCCTCCAAATTCCTGCATTAAAATCCCCATTGAAGTCTTCCCAAACCAATTCAATACAGCTGGTGCCAGGAGTTATCATAGGAAGCAGCCACTAAAATGGATTTCAGAGCTGAATTATTGAGCATGAGTAGCCTATAGCATGCTACAGCAAAGCAGATAAGATCTTAATCAATGGTGAACTTATTGACATACTGTAGAAAGGAATACACTGGCATTGGCAGTATCCCAGGCATTTGAGAAATTTGGGGGACAGAGTAATTATAAGAAGTAATATTTATAAGCATCATGGAATTAAATGACTACTGCTGGGATGATCCATACATTCATGAAAAATAGTGAAAGGGGGTACATGCACCCCAATGTTTACGACAGCATTACCAATAATAGCCAAACAATGGAGAGAGCCCAAATGTCTATTGACTGAATGGATGGATAAAGTAGATGTGGTATACATATACAATGGAATATTACTCAGTCCTCAAAAAGAATGAAATCTTGCCATTGGTAATGACATGGATGGAGCTAGAGTGTATTATGCTAAGAGAAATAAGTCAGAGAAAGACAAATACCATATGATTTCAGCCATATGTGGAATTTAAGAAACAAAACAGATGAACATATGGAAAGGGAAAAAAAGAGGAAGAAAAGGAAACAAACCATAAAAGACTCTCAACAATAGAGAACAAACTAAGGACTGATGGAGCTAAGTGGGTAGGGAATGAGCAAAATGAATGATGGCTATTAAGGAGGGCACTTGTTACGAAGAGCACTGGGTTTCGTATGTAAGAGATGAACCACTAAATTCTACTCCTGAAACCAATATTATACTATATGTTAACTAGGATTTAAACAAAAGTTTGAGGGCAATCTAGGCGGCTCAGTTGGTTAAGCATCCGACTTTGGCTCAGGTCATGATCTCACAGTTTGTGAGTTCGAGCCCTGCATCAGGTTCTGTGCTGACAGCTCAGAGCCTGGAGCCTAGTTCTCTCTCTCTCTCTCTCTCTCTCTCTCTCTCTCTCTCTCTCTCAAAACTAATTAAACATTTTTTAAAAATTTTAGTTAGAAAAAAATAAAATAAAATCTATGCAAGCAAAAAACAAAAACAAACAAACAGAATGAAAGCCTGAGGGCGACTAATTACCAATAAAACCTAAATATGAGATTCAAACAGTCTCCTTGGCAGCATACAAATAGACTTTTGTCTCTTGAAGCTAAAGGAGTCATTGGGAGGCCTAAGAATCCAACCCAGGATTTGCTATGCAGATAATGGAGTACCATAAAAGACTGAATTCCCAAACTAGGCAAGTCTGTAATGGTGAGATCACAGCTTAACTGAGCACGAAGACATTGCATGGAGACAACCAGACAGATATAAATGAACATTTTAAATTCCCAGATCCCTCTCAAGCCTCTTGAACCACAGAAGTGGCCCACTCCTCTCTGTAAAAAGCTGGCACTTCTCCCTTGCTTAAAATGATGCAGAAGCCTCTGCCTGGCAAGATAACACACACCAACTTCAAGATCTGCCCTCATCTCTCTTTGCCACCAGACCAGTGACTAAAGTTATATACAATATAATCCCAGCCAGGAAAATGTGAGGCCTGTACATACGGAAAGGGACTGCATATGCCCTGAAAGAGCTGCAGAACTCACTCAACATATACCAGCAGGAGCCAAGTATAGGACTAAGGGTGCTGGATATCAGCCTGGATAAGGGAGAGTCTATCAATTTAGAGGCACTCTCTCATGATACAGGATTGAACAATCCTGGCAAAGACCCTGTAAGGCAGTGTTCACAGTTAGGCAGGTGGCTCTTGGAAGCTTGGAGAGAAAATGACATCCCACACAAAGTTAAGTAAAAATACCATAACTGCCAAGGCAGACAGTAGAATAATGGATCAAAAGGTTCAAGCAGTAGAAATGATACAGTAGATATACTACCTAAGGCTGAATATTATGTCAGCTATTATGAAGTCCTTTAGCTCTTGATCGGAAACATTTCTTCCTGTTCTGTGATAACACACCTGTAAATTTAACAGGAAGAGACTTACTTTGCACATAGAATTGTTATGCTATAATCACACCTGAGAAACTTTCTTGAGGTTTCAGAGGACTTCTCTATTCATAACCAGTTGTGTCATTTCTGAATATACCTTCGCATTCTCCGTATTTAATACATATTCAAATAAATATCTTGACACCCAACCTGACCCTCTATGGGCTAGAAATTCTGTTGACATAGGAAAGGTAATGGAAACAGAATCCATTAAGTTCAGCTACATTCTACTAAACCACTACCCAAACTTCCCCAACATATCTTGAAGCCAAAGGAAGAACTAAACCTACAGGCAAAGGCCTTATATACAAAGGTCTTCTCACACCCTGCCCTTCATAACATTCTCATCCTAATAGAAAAGAAACCAAACAGACAAGGATATAAATTTGTTCAAGACCTCAAAGCCATCAACAAAATAGGTATACCTCACTTCCTGGTAGAAATTAACCCAAATACCATCCTATCACCAACTGCACCTGAAACCACTTGCTTCTCTATAATGGATCTTCACCTTTATTGAGTGTACTTCTAGATCAATACATTTTGCCTTCACCTGGAGAGGACAACAATCTATCTGGACAGTCATGTCTCAGGAGTTCACTAGAGCACCCTCTTATTTTTCCCAGGTCCTCAACCAAGACTTAAAAGATCCAAATTCCCTTGTGATTTGGTTCCAATACAATGTGTAGATAATCTCCTACTTTGTTCGGAGAACAAGGAAGCCTACAAAAGGATTCAATTTACTTGCCCCCCAGTCTTAAAAAAAAACACATAAAGTTTGAAAAGATAAGTTATAATTTTGCCAAACTACAATCCTGTATTTAGAACATGGTCTATCTTAAGTGGGGAAAAAATTCTCTCCAGATAGGCTAAAGACCATCCAAACATATCCTAGACCCTTCATAAAGAACAATTAAGAGTATTCTTGGTTTTAACTGGATATTACAAACAATGGGTGCCAAATTTTTCTGAAATTGAAACACCCCGTTATGAACTAAGTCCTCAGTAATAAACCCTCACCTTTGTAACCTAAAGAAAGCCATTCAACAGCCTCTTTCTCCAGGCATCTCTAACTTCAAAAAGCTCTTGTATCTATTTATGCATATGCCATCTAGACAAGACCTTGAGATTTTAATTCAACTTGATAAGAACCACCAAAAAACCATTGTTCCAGAAACTGGAAGCAACTAAGATGTCCTTCAACAGGCAGATAGGTAAACAAACTATAATATATGCATACAATGGAATAGTATTCAGTGTGAAAGAAAGAAAGAAAGAAAGAAAGAAAGAAAGAAAGAAAGAAAGAAAGAAAGAAAGAAAGAAACTAACTAGCCATGAAAAGTCGTGGAGGTACCTTAAATGCATATTGCTAATTGAAAGAAGCCAGTCTGAAAGGACTACATACTATGTGAATCCAACTACATAATGCTCTGAAAAAGGAAAAATTATAGAGACAGTAGAAAGATGAGTGATTGCCTAGGTTCAGAGGGAGGGGGGTGGTGAAACACAAGGGATTTGTAGGGTGGTGAAACCATTCTATATATTAATGAATGCATGACATTATGCATTGTCAAAACTCCTAGAACTTTACAATACAGGGTGAACCTTAATGTAAACCATGGACTTGAGTTCATTATAATGTACCAATAGTGGCTTATTAATTGTAATAAGCATTCCATAGTAATGCAAGATGTTAATAATAGTGGAAACTGTGTGGGAGAAGTGTGATTTATGGAAACTCCCTGCTATCTGCTCAATTTTCTGTTAACATAAAACTATTCTAAAGAAAATAAATCTATTACTTTTTTAAAAGGTAAGGAAGAAAAAGATCCATTAGAGAAGTTTACTTCAAGGATATGATTTTTGGATGAACATACATTAAAAAACAAGTTGATAGCTTCATGACATAAAGGGAAGTAAACATGACTCATGTACAATAAATGAGGATTTTGTTAGAAGTCTGTCAGAGGCAAGTTCTAGAGATCACTAAATGCTCAATTTTTATCTACTTCAACCTCTAAAAACAAATTACCACAAACACTGGTTATTATAGCCTCACCTTTGATGCACCTGGAAAGGTTTATCCCCTTTATTTTAGGGTGGTAGCTATCATTGAAAAAAATTGAAGATTCTGCTGAACTAGTTCCAGCCTCCCCACTTGACTTTATGGTTTCTCATTCAGTACAGATATTACTATTAACAGAACACACATTTTTCTTTTTTTTTTCAATATATGAAATTTATTGTCAAATTGGTTTCCATACAACACCCAGTGCTCATCCCAAAAGGTGCCCTCCTCAATACCCATCACCCACCCTCCCCTCCCTCCCACCCCCCCATCAACCCTCAGTTTGTTCTCAGTTTTTAACAGTCTCTTATGCTTTGGCTCTCTCCCACTCTAACCTCTTTTTTTTTTCCTTCCCCTCCCCCATGGGTTTCTGTTAAGTTTGTCAGGATCCACATAAGAGAACACACATTTTTCAACCAGCCAATTAATAACCTATGAGATGCCGCTACTCTTTCCTTTTCATATCATACATAACTCACCCATGCAATATCCTGAATCCTGCCAGTCTCCTCTTCTATTAAAAGAAGAGGAAGCCCATGATTGTTTTACCTCAGTTAGGGAACTCTCTGTGTCTCACTCCAATTCATTAGAGACTCCTATTGATAACCTTGACCTAATATTATTTGTTGATGGATCATACCTCAAAACTGGTTAAGACAAGTTAAGCAACTTTTAAATGCACTCCTATTTTCTAGAGGTGGCTACTAGAAAGGTGGAACCCCATGCAAAAATAGATAATATGCAAACTAACAAAAATGTTCTAGCAGATCACTATGTCAAACAAGCAGCCTTAACCAAAGCTACAGTGGTATAAATCCCTGGAGGGGCTCAAATGAGCCATTAAAGAACATCCCAATTATAAGCCCCTAAAAAAGGAAGAGTGAAAAAAAATCTGGTTGTCCCTTTCACTCAGATAATCTCTGATGCTCTCAAGACAGATGCTTGATGGCATCAGAGTATTTCATATGGATATTAGCTAAATTTCTCCACAAAACTACTCATTGGTTACTATCTTAAATCAACAATGGTGGGTAACCTTTAAAAGGGCAAATGATTACAATAGCACCAAAAGGAATAAAATATTTTAAAATTTTTTTGTAATGTTTATTTATTTTTGAGACAGAGAGAGACAGAGCACGAATGGGGGAGGGTCAGAGAGAGGGAAACACAAAATCTGAAATAGGCTCCAGGCTCTGAGCTGTCAGCACAGAGCCCGACGCGAGGCTCAAACTCGCAGACCACGAAATCATGACCCGAGCCAAAGTCGGCCGCTTAACCGACTGAGCCACCCAGGCGCCCCAGGAATAAAATATTTAGCAATAAACCTAATCAAGGAGGCAAAAGACTTGTACACTGAAATCTATCAAACATTGCTAAAAGAAACCAAAGGTAAATGGGAAGGCACCCCATGTTCACATATTGGAAGACTTAATATTGTTAAGATATCAATATTACTAAAAACAATCTACAGATTTAATGCAACCCCTATCAAAATACCAACAATGTTTTTTTCATAAACACAAAAATCCATCCTAAAATGCATATGGAATTTCAAGGGGCCCCAAATAGCCAAAACAATCCTGAAAAAGAAGAACAAATTAGAGCTCTCACATTTCCTGATTGCAAAACTTTATGCAAAGCTACAGTAATCAAAAGAGTGTGGCATTGGCATAAAGACAGACATAAGACCAATAGAATACAATAACGAGTCCAGAAATAAACTCTTGCAGATATGGTGTAACGATTTGCAGCAAGAGTGCCAAGACTATTCAATGGAGAAAGGACAGTCTTCTCAACGAACTTTGTTGGGAAAATTGGACATCCACATGTAAAAGAATGAAGTTGGACCTTACTTTATACTACATACAAAAGTAAGTCAAAATGGATAAAAGACTTCAACATAAGACCTAAAACTATAAAACTACTAGATAAAAATATAGGGGAAAGTTTTATGACATTAGATTTGATAATAATTTCTTGGATGTGACACCAAGCCCAGGCAGCAGAAGTAAAATAAGCAAATTGGACTACATCAAAAATTAAAACTTGTATGTATCAAAGGACACAACCAATAGAGTGAAAAGGCAACCTATGAAATGGGAGAAAATATTTGCAAAATATCTACATATGTGATGTGATGTTAATATCCAGAATAATAAAGAACTCCTACAACTCAATGGCAAGAAAAAAATCCTAATTTTTATTTATTTTTTTAATGTTTATTTATTTATTTTGAGAGAGGGAGGGAGCATGAGCAGGGGAGAGGCAGAGAAAGAAGGAAAGAGAATCCCAAGCAGGTTCTGCAAGGTCAGAGCAGAGCCCTACATGGGACTCGAACTCACAAACCTCAAGATCATGACCTAAGCTGAAACCAGGAGTTGGAGTCTTAACCTATGAGCCACCCAGGCACCCCTAGCATGATTTTTAAATGGGAAAAGACTTGAATAGACATTTCTCCAAATATAATCTATAAATGGCCAACAAGCATATGAAAAGATGTTCAACATCACTAATCATTAGATAAATGCAGATCAAAATTACAGTGAGATGTCACCTCACAGCCATTAGGATGTTTGCCATTTGAAAGAAAGAAAGAAAGAAAGAAAGAAAGAAAGAAGAAAGGAAGGAAGAAGAGAAGAAGGGAGGGAAGGAAGGAAGAAAGAGAAAGGAAGGAAGGAAGGATGGAAGGGGAAGGAGGGAGGAAGGGAAGAAGAAAGAAAAGGGGGTGCCAGGCTTAATTGGTTGAGTGTCCGATTCTTGATTTTGGTTCAGGTCATGATCCCAGAGTTGTGGGATCAAGCCTCATGTCCGGCTCTGCACTGAGTGTGGAGCCTGCTTAAAATTCTCTCTTCTCTCTCTCTCTCTCTCTCTCTCTCTCTCTCTCTCTGCCTTCCTCTGCCCCTCTGCCCCACTTACTCTCTCTCTCTCTCTCTCTCTCTCTCTCTCTCTCTCAAAAATATAAAAATAAGAAAGAAAGAAAGAAAGAAAGAAAGAGAAAAAGCACAAGTGTAGCCAAGGAGATGGAAAAACTGAAACCACTATGCACTATTGGGCATAATGCAAAATGGTGCAGCCATTATGGAAAATAGCATGGCAGTTCCTCAAAAAATTAAAATACGACTACCATATGATTCAGCAATTCTACTTCTAGGTATATAACCATAAGAATTGAAAACAAGTCCTTGAAGGGATATTTGTATACCCATGCTGATAGCAGCATTATTCAAAATAGCCAAAAAGTGGAAGCAACAAAATGTACACAGAAGGATGAACAGATATACAAAATATGGCAGAAGCATGCAGTAGAATATTATTCAGCCTTAAAAAGGAATAAAATTTGGGACCCCTTGGTGGCTCAGTCAGTTAAGCATACGACTTGGGCTCAGGTCATGATCTCATGGTTCATGGGTTCCAGCCCCACATCAGGCTCTGTGCTGACAATTCAAAGCCTGGAGCCTGCTTCACATTCTGTGTCTCCCACTCTCTCTGCCCCTCCCCTGCTCGCACGCTCTCGCGCTCTCGCTCTCTCAAAAATAAACATTTTTTAAAAAGGAATGAAATTCTAACACACACTATAACATGGATAAATATTGACGACCTTATGCTAAGTGAAATAATCCAGTCACAAAAGACAAATACTGTATAACTTTACTTATATCAAGTATCTAGAGGACTCAAACTCATAAAAAACAGAAAGTAGAATGGCGGTCTCCAGAAGCTGGTGAGAGGAGACAATGGGGATTTGTTGTATAAAGGATATAGACTTTCCATTTGGCAAGATAAAAAAGTTCTGAAGATTGGTTACACAACAATATGAATATACTTAATACTATTGAACAGTACACTTAAAAATGGTTAGGGTGGTAACTTTTATGTTGTGTGTATTTTACCTCAGTTTTGTTTAAAAGACACCTGAGGTTATTTCTAGTTCATGCATCAACTGTCAACAACATAATCCTGGGAACACTATAAAGATGGCACATAGCCAGGAACCAAAGTTTCAATGGGTCTTTGAACACCATCAGATAGATTTTATCCAGCTTCCACCCCCATGAGATATGAATATGTTTTAGTTTTTGTATGTCTACTTTCAGGATGGGTTGTATCATTTCCAGTCTGAAAGTCTACAGCCCTTATGGTAATTAAAAAGCTGCTTGATGTTGTGTTTCCAACCTGAAGTATACCACATTTTTTATCAATGACCAAGGCATAGACTTTATGGGAATCATTATAAAAGAACTCTGGGAACGCCTGGGTGGCTCAGTCGGTTGAGTGTCCAACTTTGGCTCAGGTCACAATCTCACAGTTTGTGGGTTCGAGCCCTGCATAGGGCTCTGTGCTGACAGCTCGGAGCCTGGAGCCTGCTTCTGATTCTGTATCTCCCTCTCTCTCTCTGCCCCTTCCCTGCTCACTCTCTGTCTCTCTCTGTCTCTCTGTCTCTGTCTGTGTGTGTGTCTCTCTCTCAGTGATAAATAAACATTTAAAATTTTTTAAATATAAAAATAAATAAGAGATCTCTGGAAGGCATTGCCTCTTACTCAAAAACTATACTGTCCTTACCACCCACAATCTCCTAGAAAGATTAACAGTAGCAATGGCATCCTTAAAATAAAATTAGCAAAACCTTAAGAAACCCTTACACTCCCTTGGCCAAGTGTATTACTACTAACTCTTATGAGGCCATACACTCCACTCCCTTGGGGACACATTGGTGATCTCCCTATGAATGGGTAACTGGAAAGGCCATGCATTTAGAGATTTACCTCCAATACTAGAATCTGCCCTATTATATGTAGACATGGCAAAATATTGCAGGAGACTCATATATTATACCCAGTCCGATCACCAACAAGGGAAGTCCGCATTCCAACCATATCTTCCTAAAAAGCCTCTTCATGATTTTTGGTTAGGAGATTTCATCTACTGGAAGAGATATCAAAGAAAAACTACTCTTGAACCTCATTGGAAGAGACCCTATTAGATACTGTTAACAATAAATAACAGCAGTGAAACTCCAGGGAATCAATCCTTGTGTTCACATTTCACAACCAAAAAGCAACTCAGAATTCCATAAAATGTAAAGTCTCTCAGGGACATCAAATTGAGTATTCTCAGAGATCCTGTAGAAAAGCCCATCTTTAGAACCAAACGGCTAAGGAGTGACATCAGCAAGAAGGCAGAATAGGAAGTCCCCAACACTCTTCTCCCCATAGAAACAATGATTTGACAGTCATTAATGACCTTGCAGGCCAGTAACGAATGGGATGCTTTATTCAAAGTACTTAAAGAAAAAACTGCCAACCAAGAATATGATACCTGGCAAAACTGTCCTTTAAAAATCAATGATTAAAAAGTTTTAATTAAAATAATTAAAAATAAAAATCAAAGGGGTGCCTGGGTGGCTCAGTTGGTTAAGTGTCCAACTTTGGCTCAGGTCATGATCTCAAGGTTCATGAATTCCAGACCCATGTCGGGCTCTGTGCTGTCAGCTCAGAGCCTGGAGCCTGCTTCAGATTCTGTGTCTCCCTCTCTCTCTCTCCCTCCCTTGCTCAGTCTCTTTCTCTCAAAAATAAATAAACATTAAAAATTTTTAAATAATAAATAAATAAAAATCAAAGCTAGAAAAGATTTTTCCAGGGGCTCCTGGGTGGCTCAGTTGGTTAGGTGTCCGACTTGGGCTCAGGTCATAATCTCACATTTTGGTTTGTGAGTTTGAGCCTCATATTGGGCTCTCTGCTGTCAGTGCAGAGCCTACTTGAGATCTTCTGTCCCCCTCTCTCTCTGCTCCTCCCCCACTCACATGCACACTGTCTCTCTCAAAAATAAATAAACATTTAAAAAAAGGAAAGAGTTTCCCAAGCAAAAATGGAGGGAGTTCACCAACATTGGACTTGCCTTAGAAGAAGCCCTAAAGGAAGTTTTTCAAGTTGAAATGAAAAGATCTAAACAACAACATAAAAGCCTATGGAAGTATAAATCTCACTGCTAAGGGTGAATATAAGGACAAACAGAAGATTGTAATAATGTAATAGTGGTGCATAAATCACTTTAACAGTAGTATATAAATTAGAAGACAAAAACAGTAAGGATAACAATAACCACAAAAATATGTTACTAGAAACACAATATAGAGAAAAGTAAAATCTGTCATCAATTACATAAAGTACAGTGGGGGGAGTAAAGTATAGAGTTTCTGCAAACAATTGAAGTTAAGGTGTTATCAGCTTTTAAAAGATTGCTATGGGGTGTCTGGGTGGCTCAGTCATTTAAGCATCTGACTCTTGATTTCAGCTCAGGTCAGGATTTCAAAGTTCATGGGATCAAGCCCTGCATTGGGCTCTGTGCTGATGCTGCAGAGCCTTCTTGGGATTCTCTCTCTCTCTCTCTCTCTCTCTCTCTCTCTCTCTCTCAATAAATAAAGAAACATTTTTTTAAAAGATTGCTATAACTACAAAATGTTAAATGCAAACCCCATGGTAATCACACACACACATACACACACACACACACACACACACACACACACACACACACAAATACAGTAGATACACAAAAGGTAAGGAGAAAGGAATCAAAACACATCACTAAAAAAAAATCAAACCATGAAGAAAGAGAACAATGGGAGAGAGGAACAAGAGAGCTATAAAAAAGACAAAACAATTAACAAAACGTCAGTAGTAAGTCTTTACCATCAGTAATTACTTTAAATATAAATGGAGTAAACTCCCCAGTCAAAAGACATACTGAATGGATAAGAGGACAAAATTCAATTATATGTTGTCTACAAGAGACCCAGTTTAGATTTAAGGAAACACAAAGGTTGAAAGTGAAGGGGTAAGAAAGTCAATGCAAATGATAACCAAAAGAGAGCATACCAAAACTTAAGGGATGCAGCACAAGTAGTATCAAGAAAGAAGTTTGCAGCAATAAACACCTACATTAAAAAAGAAGAAAGATCTCAAAGAAATCAACCTAACCTTGTACTTCAAAGAACTAGAAAAAGAAGAGCAAATCCCAAAGTTAGAAGAAGGAAGCAAATAGTAAAGATTAGAGCAAAAGTAAGCCAAATAGAGAATAGAAATCAATAGAAAAATCAACAAAACTAACACTTGGTTTTGTTTGGAAAAAATAAGCAAAATAAACAAACCCTTAGCTTGACCAGGAAAAAAAGACAGAGAAGAGGGGTGCTTTGGTGGCTCGGTCAGTTACATGTCCAACTTCAGCTCAGATCATGGTCTCGCAGTTCATGGGTTTGAGCCTACTTCAGATTCTGTGTCTCCCTCTCTCTCTGCCCCTCCCCCACTCATTCTCTCTCTCTTGTTCTCTCTCCCTCAAAAAATAAGTAAACATTTAAAAAAGACAGAAGTTTCAAATAAAATCATAAATGAAAGAGGATACATTACATAGATAACTAAGAAACAAAAAGAATTTTAAGGAATTATCATGAACAATTATACACCAATCCATTGGATAACCTAGAAGAAGCCAATAAATTCCCTGAAACCTACAACCTACTAAAACTGGAACAAGAAGAAATAGAACACCTTAACAGACCAATAACAAATAAGGAGATTGAATCAATAATTAAAAACCTCCTAACAAAGAAAAGCCCAGGACTAGATGGCTTCACTGGTAAATTCTACCAAACATTCAAAGAAGTATTAACACCAATCCTTTTTAAACTCTTCCAAAAAATAGAAGACGAGGGAATTCCAAAGCCATTTTATGAGGCCAGTATCACCTTCATACTAAATCCAGACAAACACACCACAAGAAAAGAAATACTAGAAAATCAAATTCATCAACACGTTAAAAGGATTAAGTATCAGGACCAAGTAGGATTTTTCCCTGGGATGCAAAGATGATTTAACATATACAAATCAATCAAGGTCATACACCACATTAACAGAATGAAAGATTTAAAACCATGTGATCTTCTCAATAAATGCAGGAAAAGCATTTGAAAAAATTCAATATCCATTCATGATACAAACTCTCAACAAAATAGACACAAAAGGAAGTTACCTTACCACAATAAAGACACAATTGACAATCTCACAACTGACATCATGGTCAATGAGCAAAAACTGAAAATTTTTCTTATAAGATCTGGTACAATACAAGAATACCCACTCTCACCACTTCAATTCAACATAGTACAACAACATATGACTATCAACATAGAGCACTTAAACTAGAAAAAGAATTTACACACGCAAACACACACACACACACACACACACACATACACACACAAACACTATAATTTGTGCCCTCCTATATGCCAGAGAATAAAGAACTCAGCAGTTAATCAGCCTCAAGTCCCAGCCTAAGATGATTTTATTTCCACAAGTAGTGACTTCTATTTCTCCAGAGCATCACACCCTACACAAAGAAATACCTGAAGACAACCACTTTGGTCTATAAGAGCCAAAAAAAAAAAAAAAAAATCCCCAGAATCAAAACAGGTAGAAGTGTTGGATACATTTTTAAAATATTCCTATAATTTATCATAAAAGAGCACAGCCATAAAAATAATTAAAAGAGGGGAGCTTGGGTAGCTCAGTTGGTTAAGTATCTGAATTTTTATTTCAGCTCAGGTCATGATCTCACAATCGTGGGATCAAGCCCTGCATTGGGCTCTCCACTGACAGCATGGAGCCTGCTTGGGATTCTGTCTCTCTCTCTCTCCCCCGCTCCCCTGCTCATTCTCTCTCTCTCTCTCTCTCCCTCTCTCTCTCTCTCTCTCCTTCCCTCCCTCCCTCCTTTGCTCATTCTCTCTCTCTCTCCCTCCCTCTCAATAAATAAATAAACTTTTAAAAATAAGAAGAAGGATGAGGAGGAGAAGGAAGAGGAGGAGGAGTAGTTATTTGAGGAAAGGACGTTATTTGAGGAAAGGAATTCCAGAGAGAGGAAATAGAGAAAATGGAATGGAGGGCAATATTTGAAGAGCTTCATAATGAATAAGAATGCTCACGGCGTGAGTGGCTGGCTCAGTCAGTGGAGCATGTGTTTTTTGATCTTGGCGTTGTGAGTTTGAGTCCCATGTTGAGTGTAGAAATTACTTAAAATAAAATTCTTTTTAAAAATGCTTATAATTGATGAAAGAAAAAAACACTTACATATTTGTATATATTGTTGAGTGTCCACTATGCAGCTGACAGTGTTCCAAAACTGAAGATATAGCAAAAAGCAAAACAGGTAAAAATCACTGTCATCATAAGCTTACACTCTGGTGAAGATAATACAGAGGGTAAACAAGATAAATAAAGAAAATGCACGCCATGTTAAATACTGGTATGTGCAAACGATTTATGGGAAGTAGAAGGTCAGAGATTACCATTTTAGATAGTGTACTCAGGGAAAGCCTCAGAAATGGAGCGTTTTCAGTAAAGTCTGAAAGAAATCAGGAACCATGCAGATAGATAGGTAAGAGAAAGTAACTGCAAAGTTTGTGAGTATGCCTGTCCATTTCTAGGAGAAGCATAGAGGCAGCCAGAGAGCTGTAACCGAAGGAACAAGTGGGAGACTCACAGGAAATACACTCTGATGTGATGGGGATAGGAAGTCCAGATCACACAGAGAGAGCTCTGCAAACCCATATAAAAATATTGGCTCTGACTCTGAGTGAAAGTGGAAGAGTCTGACAGGGTCTGACTTACTGTTTAATAGAATCACTCTAGTTCATGTGTGGAGACTAGCCTGAAAAGAAACAAAGAAAAGATGTAAGGATGGGGTGCCTGGCAGTCTCAGTCAGTACAACGTGCGACCCATGGTCTCCAGTCAAGAGCTCCAGCCCCACACTGGGCATAGAGATTACTTTAAAAAAACAAAGATGCAAGGAGACCACTTAGGAGGCTTCCACAGTAATTCACTAAAGGGATGAAGATGATAGCAGGAGGTAGCAGGAAGGAAGGTAAAAATGGCTACGGCCCAGAATATCCAGGTAGAATGCATGTGATACATGAAAGAAAGATTCTCAAGGATAATTTCAAGTTTTTGGCTTGAGCAACAGAAAGGAATTGCCAGTTACTGTGATGGAGAACACTTTGAAAAGATCAGGTTTGGGGAAATTATAAGGAGCTCAAATTTGGACCTGAGGTTTGGACTGCCTATTATTAGACTGACATACATAAAATTGGCAATATACAACCATTCTGACCTACAAAAATGAAAATTGCATATGGCTCGACTTAATAGATATCCAGGAGAAAATGCTGACAATGCAGTTGGATGTTGGTGGTAAAAGTACAGGAGAGAGACTCATGTTTGGGGGTCATGAACATACAGATGGCATTTAAAGGAAGGCAATGCAGGTTGACAGAAAAAAGATAAGGCCAAGAAAGGGGTCCTGGGATATTCCCACCTTCAGAATGAGGAGCAAACAGCTAAGGAAACTTGAGAAGAAGCCAGAGACAGACTGAGAAAGTAAAAAGTCTTGGATGCCAAGGGGGGAAATGTTTAAAGGAAAGAGTGACGGTGGCAAGTGTTGCTCATAACTCAAGAGAAGAACTGACAGTTAACCACAGGATTTCATAATGTGGGGATCATTAATGACCTTAATGAGAGCGCTTATAAATGACTGGCCTGGGAAGACGTCTGATTAGAGTGCATTCAAGAGCAAGTGAAACATGGAAAATTAGAGAATGCTAATATAGTTGACTAATTTGAGCGTTTTGGTGTATGAGGAGGGAGAAAATTAATGTCGAAATTGGAAGACAGGGGCAGCTGGGTGGCTTGGAAGGTTATGTTTCCAACTTCAGCTCAGGTCTTGATCTCATATTTTGTGAGTTCGAGCCCCGAGTTGGGCTCTGTGCTGACAGCTCAGAGCCTGGACCCTGCTTTGGATTCTGTGTCTCCCTCTCTCTGCCCCTCCCTCTCTCTGCCCCTCCCCTGCTCATTCTCTCTCTCTCTCTCTCTCTCTCTCTCTCTCTGTCTTTCAAAAATAAATAAACATTAAAAAAAAGAAGAAGAAATTGGAAGAGAAAGTCACGTCAGCAGAGTTTTTGTTGAAGATGGAAAACTTTACCTCTCAATTATATATTAAAGATACTTAATTGATGGAGGTAGTAAAATTTGACTGTTCTGGACAGAGAGAAGGGGATTCTAGACTGATGTTCTTGAAGAGCCAAAATGAGAGGAGATGAACTGCACAAATGGAGGGAGTAGACTTTGCTAGAAGCACAGACATTTCATCTATAGGAAGAGGACAAAAGGCACAACATATAATCCCAATTAAGCTTAATGAGATGTGATTATGGGAATTTGGGGAAATATTTTTTTATTGTTTCTATCGTCTCAGTGAAAAAGAAAAAGGTGACCATCTAGGTGAGAAAATAAGGGATGAGATATCAGAGGTTTGAAGAGAGAAGAAAGTATGCAGTGTTCATCTGAAAGAATGAAAAAGTGAATGAAACATATTAAGATCACTGGGCAGCATTTAGTAGCCTACTTGAGGTTGGTGATCATGAATTTAAAGTAAGACTAGTCTGTGGGGTTGAGTGTTTTCCTCCAGCCCCCCTCAGCTGCACAAATGCAGCCACAAAATACCAAATATATTAACCAACAAAGCAGGAAACAAGAAAGGGAGAAAAAGATATAAACATGACAATGATTATGATGACTGCCCATGGAATTTAAGTTCTAGGTAAGGAGGGAAGTAAGGACCTGATGGTGTCCGTTTCAGTGAAAAGGTGGTAGGATCGATGGATTTCATCAGAGGGATGGAAGGACCAATAGAGTTTGGATATTTGAAGGACTAAGCTAAAAAGTTAGGAGGTGGTGCTCTGAGAATAAAATGTTTCAAATTGTGATTATGGAAGGGCTACAATTTGGAGTAAAGGCAAGTTCAAGAGTATGAGTCAATGAGGAAAGAGGACAACATTTTTGAAGGGAAAAAGAAGTCAGAAGCCAACATTTGGAGGGGCGGGGGGGGGGGAGAAGAATCCATGAGAATATTAAAATCACCACACATTACACCGAAGATAGAGTGAATGAGGATTGTAATGGATGAAGCACTAAAGTCTTCAGACCGTAACAGAGATTTGTGCAACACATACATTTGATAAATGGTGGGTATACAGTATGTCTGAAACCCAAGTTTTTTAAACAATATTTTGCTTATTTACAGATTGTGATAATACTATGAAGGTCATAAAGAGAGTGATGAGATAAAGTGAATGGAGAAAGCCATTTCAAATAAAACAGTCAGCAATGGCCTTTTTCGGAAGGTGCTATCTGGGTTGGTGTTTGACAAGGAAGGTACCAGCACTGCATAAAGCTGAAAGAAGTGCTGAAACCCATTTTTTTAAATAAAAAAAGAAGAAGATAGGAACATTTCAAAGAAGAAAATAAAAGAATGGCCAAGAAGCATATGAAAAAAATAATCAACCTTGACTGGCAATCAGAAATGCAGAATGTAAACACAATGCGAGTATTTTACTACACCAGGTTGGAAAAGATTTAGAGTCTGGCAGTAAGAAATGTTTAGGGGGCGCTTGGGTGCTTGGGTGGCTCAGTGGTTAAGCCTCTGACGCTTGATTTCAGTTCAGGTCATAAACTCACGGTTTGTAAGATCCAGCCTCACCCTAGGCTCTGTGCAGACAGAGCGGAGCCTGCTTGGGATTCTCTCTCCCTCTCTCTGCCCCTCCCCGACCCGTGCATGCGGGTTCTCTCTCTCTCTCTCTCTCTCTCTCTCTCTCTCTCTCTCTCTCTCTCAAAATAAATAAACATTTTCAAAGAAAGCTATGCAAGGATGTAGTGAAATAGAAACAGACTTTGCTCAGGAGTGTGATCTATGAAAAACATTTGGGGGGAAAAAGAGAGGGAAGTATTACCTATTAATTTGACAAGGCACACATAATACCAGTTAGTTATCCACTCCTAGGTATATACAATAAACACATGAGTAAACAGTCCATGATCTAAAACCCAATAAGCCTGCATTTGATTCCCACATCTAACCCAAATTAGGTATTTAATTTTGGATAACTTAGCTGACCAATCCCAGTGCCAGCTATTGTGAAGACTGAAAAGATCATTTGTTTTAAATAGGGCAGGAGGAAACTTTTGGATGTGGTAGATATGTTTATGGCATTGATAGTGTGATAGTTTCATGGGTGTTCACTTCTCCCAAATTCAAGTTGTATACATTAAGTACATACAGTTTTTTGTATGCCAACCATACCATGCTAGGTTTTCTTTGGTTTTGTTAGAAAAAGATCACTTTTTAAACACTCAGTACAATGGTGAAAATGTCAAAATAATTTCTCAAACAACGATTTAATTATATTATTTTTTATTTTTATTGATATTAATAATAATTTTACAACAGCCTTAACCTTCAGGAAGAACCTGCCACAAATATTTTACTTTCGTATTAAAAAAGAAGTTTTTCGGGGCTCCTGGGTGGCTCAGTCGGTTAAGCGTCCTACTTCGGCTCAGGTCATGATCTCATAGTTTGTGAGTTCAAGTCTTGCCTTGGGCTCTGCTCTGACAGCTCAGAGCCTGGGGCCTTTTTCGGATTCTGTGTCTCCCTCTCTCTCTGCCCCTCCCCTACTCACACTCTGCTCTCTCTCTCTCTCTCTCTCTCTCTCTCTCTCTCTCTCTCTCTCTCAAAAATAAATGAACATTAAAAAAAAATTTTAAAGAAGTTTTTCTAAAGAGAAATCAGTATTTTCCATTTACTCCTGCAATGATAGACCAAGCCCTAAAGAAATTTTATGGAGCATTTGGGTAAGTCCATTTTATGGGGGGGGGGGGGAAGTGATCTGTTTGAGTGGTCTTTTCTCAACAATGGATAAAATCACAGGAAAACATTGGTCCTAGAGGGGAACAATATTTGTAGTTCTATTACCAGTATATCTTTCCTTTTTTCTAATAATGAGTTACACAAGTGTTCTCCCCCTTAAAGGCCTATAAAAGTATGTTCTTACCCCCTTCGTCGGATATTGGGTTGCACCGATCTCTACAGGGCGGAGCCTCGGAAGGGGCGGAGCTTAGTGTGACAGATAAAGACTGGTTTCGCCCTGGCACCTGCCATATCAAGGCCCAAGGCGGTCAGCGAGAGGAGCTTGGGATTTGGATGCCTGAGGCCGATCCCTGCGCCACCAGAACCTAGACCGAGGGTCTCCCGGGAGGCGCCCCCAGAACTCCCGGGCACTCACTCTGCGTCGCGCCGTACCGCGCCCCGCTGAGCCCCACCGCCTCACCTGTCGTCGAGACCTGTCACTGCGTGCAGGACCCAGCCCCTCACGCCCTCCGCCAGCCCCCCCCCCCCCCGCCCCCCGGCAGCGCCACCCGCAGCGCGGTCCAGGTGATGGGCAGCCGGCCCCGCAGCCCCAGCGCTTACCCTGCGCCCTGTCCCGGACCGTCGACCGGAGGACCTGGCCCCGCCAAGCGCAGCCGAACCGAGGAGCTTGCAGGCCTGGAAGGCCTGGAGGGGCCCCCGGCCACCGGTGCCCTCACCTCGGTGGTGGTCCTGGCCACGGGATGTGTCCTGCAGATGTCCCTGGACGACGTCGACCTGGTGCTCGAGCCCGAGCCAACGTCGGTCCTGCAAGTGTCTGTCGAAGAGCTCACCCTGCTGCTGGTTCCCGAGGCCCTCCTGCGCTCAGGAGGGCAGGGCCACTCGCTTGTCGGCCTGGAACCTGGCGCTTTCCTGGGCGCGCCCGGGCACGACGTCGCCGTCGAGCAAGGATTCTTCCGCGCATCTGTCCCACAGATGGCCCCCCAAGAAGAGGCCTACGAGGAAGACGCGGACCCCGCGTTCCTGCCGCCTCGGATGGACCCTGCAGCCGGCTCCGTCGCTGGGCTCCGCCCCTGCGCGGGAAGCGTGGCCAACCCCCACCCCGTGGGCCAGGTACCAGAGCCCCGGTCTTGGGCCCCCACTCCTAGCCCAGAGAGACGCTCTTCTTTCCGCTACTTCAACCTGGACGTCCACCTTCTGGAGCCCTTCCTCAACTCGCCACTCCAACCTCTACCTCCCTCTCCGAGTCCAGGTCCCCACGCGCGCCCCCAGCGCCCTCCGGGTCCTTCCTGCAAGGCCCGGAGACGCCTGTTCCAGGAATGAATTGCCCGCGCTGCCTGCGCGGCCCCCCCCCCCCCCACAGGATTCTGGCAACCCGCCTGGAGGCCCTATGGCATTCCCAAAACCCTGTGCACTGGATATTCCGCAACCTGGAAACTGTGCACCTCAGGTACAAGCAATTCCTTTTTCCATGCAGACTGGCCATCGTAGCAGATGAAGATGTCAGAAAGAGAAAGGATTCTGGATCTTATCTTTGAAGCCGAAAATCTGCCCAGAGATACCAGTGTGTTTTCAGAACTCTGGGCTTCTTTACAAGAAAGACCCCTCCATTCCCCTTCGTTTTACGTCAGTTATTTTCTGTCAAACTCTACTCTTTCTCCAGCACTACACCGTTGGTCTCCTGGTTCTGCCCAAATCAAGAAATCACTGGATTTCTCATGTTGTGAGATTTAGCCATGGCTTTTCAATTTCTTGGTGTTTCCACCTGCTTTTCTCGAAAACTGCAAAATAGTATGATGGTTACCATACATAATAGTATAATGTTTGTTCATAGCTACATCTTAACCGCCTGAAGTTCTCTTCCAATCAGTTCCCTTTTCATTGTGAGTAAATCTTAGATCTTATCAGGTGTTTTCAGCATGCATTGGGATATGTATTTCTCTTTTAAATCTCGTCATCAGTAATTTCAAGCAATAGACTGATGTAAAATGTTTGCATTCCTGCTATTCCACATAGTTTTATACCTTTCCAATTCTACCCTGAGTTTTTTCTTATGTAAATCAAACTTTTAATTTTTTTAAATTAATGTATTACCATATTTGTTTCATCTATTTATAAAATAAAGTACTACTGGTAATGCTGAAGTCAACAAAATGACTTTTTTTGAGAGAGAGAGAGAGAGAGAGAGAGAGAGAGAGAGAGAGTGTGTGTGTGTGTGTGTGTGTGTGTGTGTGTGCGCGCGCGCGCGCCTGCATAGGGGGAAGGGGTTAGAGGAAGATGGAGAGAGAGAATCTTAAGGAGGCTCCACCTACAGCAGGGAGCCTGAGGGAGGGGCTAGATCTCAAGATCTTGAGATCCAGACCTCAGCCGGAAATCAAGAGTCTGAATGCTTAACTGAATGAGCCACTCAAGGTCCCCATTTCATTTTTTTTTTAATTTTTAACGTTTATTTATTTTTGAGACAGAGAGAGACAGAGCATGAACAGGGGAGGGGCAGAGAGAGAGGGAGACACAGAATCTGAAACAGGCTCCAGGCTCTGAGCTGTCAGCACAGAGCCCGACGCGGGGCTCGAACTCACGGACCGTGAGATCACGACCTGAGCCGAAGTCAGACGCTTAACCGACCAAGCCACCCAGGCGCCCCCCCATTTCATTTTTAAAGAACATCAATACTCTTTCAGTTTGCCAACATGCCTTATTAATTGTTCTGTCCCCTTTTATTCTCCTACTACATTCTCAATTCTAGCCTCAATTTTCTTCTTGCTAAAGAATATCCTTTAATAGTTCTTTCCACTAGATCCTATGTGTAGTAAAACTATCTTGATTTTGTAAGTCTGAACATGCTTATGTGTAGTAAACTCTATTAGTCTTACATGTCTGAAAATGTTATAGTACACATTCATTCTTAATTCTAAAGTGATATTTAACTACTTTGAATATATTAGTTCATTGTTCTGCTTTTTTTGTTGCCATTGTAGGCAAGAAGTCTTCTGCCAATCAAATGGTTATTTTTTATATTTGATTCTGCTGTTCATTTTAGCATATTTTTTAATGTTTTCTTTCCCTCTGGTGTTCTACAGTTTTACTGTAATATCTGTGGGGTATATTCTATTTTTATTTGGCTTGATGAAATTTGATTAACTATCATTATGGGAAATGTTCTCTTGCCTGGAATCCCACAAAATCTTGGACTCTATCTCTTGAAATATCCCATATATCCTTCTGTATGGAAATCTAATCAGATATATAATGGCATCACTCAATCTCCCATGATTCTTAACATATTTAGAGTGTGTCAATTTCAGATTTCTTTATTCTTTAATCTAATTAACTGATCTTTTTTTCAACAGCATCCAGTGTTCTGTTTATACATCTGCAAGAAAGTTCTCATCTCAAAGACTACATTTTTTTCTTTTAAAGATTTTTACTTCCTTTCCATTTCAACACTTCCTCATTTGGTATCATAAACTTTTGTTTTTATTGCATAGATGGTATTCCATCTTTTATATTATAAAAATTTTTAACATTAATTTAAAACTCAATTAATTCAATTCCCTCACAGGTGGAATCTCCTTTTTGCTTTTAATCATGTGAGATTGCCTCGTGTTCTTGGTAATTTTCACTGGCGGGCACATTTCAAGTGGAAATTCATCTTCTGTATCCCACAGTTAGAATTTTTAGTTTCTACTTCCTGGTGGACCATAACTCAGAACCAAGGATTGTGGGACTCTTATAATTTGTCTCCCTGAAAAGTCACAGGTCTAATCCCCAAACAATCACACAGTGCCAATTCTGAGTTTCAATCTCTCTTTGATCAACTACAGACACAACCATGGAATAGTGGTCAGTGATTCTTCACCCTCTGAGGATTGGCCATGGGCTGGTTTTCAGTCCACTCAAAGGAGCAGAAATCCTAGTTGCTACTATAGATTTTAGTTTCAGTACCACAAATACATCAAAATATCAGCTGTCCATTCAGAGATTGGATTTTCTACTGTATGTCTGGCCCCTGGATTCTTGAATCTTTCTTTTAAAAGTTGATATCTCGGGGCGCCTGGGTGGCGCAGTCGGTTAAGCGTCCGACTTCAGCCAGGTCACGATCTCGCAGTCCGTGAGTTCGAGCCCCGCGTCAGGCTCTGGGCTGATGGCTCGGAGCCTGGAGCCTGTTTCCGATTCTGTGTCTCCCTCTCTCTCTGCCCCTCCCCCGTTCATGCTCTCTCTCTCTGTCCCAAAAATAAATAAAAAACGTTGAAAAAATTTTTAAAAAAATTAAAAAAATAAAAGTTGATATCTCTATTTAATATGGTTTAACACTTCCTTTCAGTGCTCTCTGCCTCCAGTAGAAGGAACCCCCCTATTCTACCATTTTGTCCACAATTCTCACCACAATCATGCCTCCTCCCACCCCCTATAACACAGAAATTAATCAGTCACAAGTCCTAGCCTAAACTCCTGATTATTCTAAAGACAGAAGAGGGCCTTGTTTGTAAAACTAAGTCTTGTATTGCATGACTCTCCTCATCTACACTAGGAAAAACTGAGGACATCCATTTTCAACAGTATGTGAGCCAAATAGTCCAAAAATCCTCAAGAACAACACTACTGAAACTGGTGGATAAAAATTATTTTACTATTTTTAAAATCATATCACAGCTTGTAAAAGAAACTGTAAGAGAGGGGCTCAGTCAGTTGAGCATCCAACTCTTGATTTCAGCCCATGTCATGATCTCATGGTTCGTGGAGCCCCACATCAGGCTCTGTGCTGACAGTGAGGAGCCTGCTTGGGATTCTCTCTCTCCCTCTCTGTCTTCTCTTTGCCCCCCCCAACCCCTGCTCACTCACTTGCGCTCTCTCTCTCTCTCTCTCTATCTGTCAAAATAAATAAATAAACATTTTAAAATGTAAGAGAAATCCTCAAAGCAAAAAATAGATGACATATCACAAATCCAGAGAGGAAAATGGGTGCTGAAACAAGAGGGTACACAGGGGTACCTAACATCCTATGGTGACCTAAAGCTTTGGTATTAATGGACCGTTTATAAAGGATATAAAATAAAGTTCAGTAGTCACATAGCCCTGAAAAAAGCTCCAGGCTTCCAGAATGTGATGCCTCCAATAGGTAATCTAACAAGCAAAAGGGGGAAAAAAATACATAATAAAAAAGGAGATGGGATTTAAATGTATTTGTCTCAGTTTGGCTCCAGGTAGAATGAAACACAATCCACTGAGGGGTGGAAGGACCCAAGTTTAAAAAGTTCTCTGGTAGGGGTGCCTGGGTGGCTCAGTCAGTTAAGGCTAAGCGTCCAACTTCGGTTCAGGTCATGATCTTGGTTTGAGCCTCGCATGGAGCTCTGTGCTGACAACTCAGAGCCTGGAGCCCACTTCAGATTCTGTGTCTCCCTCTCTCTTCCCCTCCCCCACTCGCACTCTGTCTCTATGTCTCTCCAAAATAAATAAACATTTAAAAAAATGTTCTCTGGTAGATGGTGAACCTGACAAAGTAAAACAAATGTTCTCCAAGAAGAATACACCTTATTCTCAGACATAACCCTCCAGTGATTCTAAACTCATAATTCAAATCAAAGAACATGTAAGAAAACAAACCACTATAAGTGAGAATAAATGACATACATCCAAAACAAGAAAAAGGAGAATCAGCTCTTCAAATCATAGATGTTCATTAATTATAAGATATAAAAATATTTTTCAATAAATTTAATTTGACTGGGTACATAAAAAAGAGCAACAGAAGTGTAGCTGAGAAAAAAATACCAAAAGATATGGCAGCTTTAAAAAAAGAACTAAAGAAAATTTCTAAGGATTAAATATGTAAACCTGGAAGTAAGAAATACAATAAATGGGCTAAACAACAATGTAGACAGAATTGAAAATGGAAATACTGGACTAGATAAATCATCCATAAAACTAAAGACAGTAAAAACATAAGATATGAAAGGGAGACTAAGAAACATTGTCAGAAAGGGAGCAGTTCTGGGGCACCTAGGTGACTCAGTCAGTTAAGCATCCAACTCTTGATTTCAGCTCAGGTTATGATCTCATGATCAGTCAAGAGATCAAGCACCACATCAGACTCTGAGCTGACAGCGCAGAATCTTTTTGGGATTCTCTCTCTCCTTCTCTCTCTCTGCCCCTCCCCCTGCTTGTGCTCTCTCTCTCTCTCTCTCTTTCTCTCTCTCAAAATAAATAGTTTTTAAAAAGAAAAGAAAAGGAGCAGCTCTACATGATTGTTGGAGATAGAGAGGGAGAACACAGAGAATAGGGAAGTACCATTATTCACAGAGATAATGAATGAGAATTCTCCAGATGTGATGATAGAAGAAAATCATTCATTCATTCATTCATTCATTCAACAAATATGTACTAAGTGCTAGGTATGTACCAGGCATTTTCCAAACTCTGAGAATACAGCCAAGAATAAAAAAGTTAAAAAATCACTATCTTCAGGGCACCTGGGTGGCTCAGTCGGTTGAGCATCTGACTTCAGCCCAGGTCATGATCTCCTGGTTCGTGGGTTCAAGCCCCGTGTCAGGCTCTGTGTTGAACGCTCAGAGCCTGTAGCCTGCCTTGGATTCTGTGTCCCCCTCTCTCTCTGCCCCTCCCCCGCTCATGCTCACTCTGTCTCTGTCTCTCAAAAGTGAATAAAGATTTTTTTTTTAATTTAAAAATTAAAAAAAAAGTCACTATCTTCATGGAGCGGTGCCTGGGTGGCTCACTCAGTTAAGTGTCCGACTCTTGGTTTCTGCTCAGGTCATGATCTCAGGGTTCATGGGATCAACCCCGCGTCTGGCTCTGCACTGCAGTGCAGAGCCTACTTGGGATTCTCTGTCACCCTCTCTCTCTGCCCCTCCCCCAGTCACGCTGTCTCCATCTCTCTCAGAAGAAATAAACTTAAAAAGAATTTTTTTTAAAAAATCACTGTCTTCATGGAATACAATTCACACAAGAAATAATGCTGCCTTACATTAAAGTAGTCCATAGTCATAAGAGGAGAGGTATGAAGCAGTATGTAGTTGGTTGGATATATTTTGAAGGTAGAGAAAATTAGATTTCTTGATGTAAAAGATGAGAAAGACTCAAGGGTAACAAAAAGGAAAACTCGAGAGTTTGGGGCCTGAGTACAAAAAGGATGGAAGTGTTATTCTCTAAGATTTGGAAAGACCTTGAGGGAACAGGTATAGAAAAACTGAGATACATTTAGTTTTGAACATGTGTCATTTGAAGTGCCTCTTACATATCCAGGTAGGGATGCTGACTAGGAAGTGAGATAGGGGAGTCTGGATTGCATGAGA
The DNA here is from genome assembly GCF_028018385.1 of Neofelis nebulosa. Classification (NCBI taxonomy): domain Eukaryota; kingdom Metazoa; phylum Chordata; class Mammalia; order Carnivora; family Felidae; genus Neofelis; species Neofelis nebulosa. The sequence continues at coordinate 34,672,849 of NC_080786.1, read as the reverse complement.
GTTGAACAGAATGGAGACATACCAGTATTCTGGAAGAACCACCTAAGTATATTTTGAAATTGCCAGGAATTATGAAAGCATCAAAATGGGAGAGAGTGACAGAAAGCCAAGAGTAAATACCATTTAAGGAGGAAGGAGAGGAGCGCTGTTGGGAAGTAGAGGGGAGTTGGGAGGGTAGAGGACTGCACCAACACAGATTAGAGGCTGGCTACACTCTGCTGACATGAAATTCAGGAAGGATGAATAAATGTTTGGGGAGCATCAATGAGGAGCAAGAAGAACCTGTATCAGACGTCTAGTCATCAGTACTAAGGGTGTGGAAGAAAAACAGGTTCCACTTCAGAAGCCTCCAGGGAAAGCACGGTACTCAGAAGATTTCAGTTATAGTAGAAAGTTAAAGGTAATATCAGGGGAGTTGAAGATTTTTCACTGTGATTAACTATGGACTCCAGAAGGCAAAATGAAGAAAAAGTGTAGGAGATGTAGAAGAATGGAAGGTAGAAAATACCATATACTGGGTGTTTGAGGATTTAAATCTGGGATATGAGGGATGAACAGATCCTACCATGAACAAAAGTAAAATGAGATTATTCTTCATGACCCTAAGGCAGATAGCGGTAGCAAGACTTTCAGCACTGAAGACGGAGAAAAAGAAACATTTCCAATAATGTACATAGTTCTGGCTACAGTATGGTGTCCTCATTCAGAAAGCACAATAACTTTCAATATTGATACGTTTAAAAAATACATATTTAGGTGGATTCTTGTAAGCCCAAAAATTCAAAGAGAGTACTTTTTGTACACAGAAAGAAAAGACAACTACAATGAAAAGGCAATCAATCAGACAACTCAAAACCAACAATGGAAGCCAGTAAATAACAGCAGCAAAGTACTGCTAGAAAACATTTGTTTTGACCTGGGATTTTTCATTTAATGAAACTATCTTTCAAAAATAAGCATAAACAGGGGCGCCTTGGTGGCTCAGTAGGTTAAGCATCCAACTTCAGCTCAGGTCATGGTCTTGCAGTTCGTGAGTTCGAGCCCCACATTGGGCTCTGTATTGACAGCTCAGAGCCTGGAGCCTGCTTCAGATTCTGTGTCTCCCTCTCTCTCTACCCCTCCCCTGATCTCTCCCTCTCTCTCTCTCAAATAAATAAACATTTTTTTAAATTTTTAAATGAGCATAAACAAAGATTTTGTAGACCCAAAAACCTTATGATGAAAACATACCAATTTCATTAGCATTGTGTTAATTATTATATTTTACTAAATGTATCAAATGTAAGTATTAAAAGTATTAATTGTGTGAAATCGCCTCAGGCTAGGCAATTAAATCAATGCAACAGAATAGAAAAATCAAACCACAACAACAGGTAGGATAGTTCATTCAGCTGAAGGCCCCAGAAGATTAACAGCTCTTTTTCCTGAGTCCTATATTGCCACCAAAACAACAATATTCCAAAAGAAATGTAATGTTGGCTCTGTTAAAAATCCATAAAACCTAAAAAAAAATAAAGAAAAATTGAAGACAGACCCACACATAAAAATTATGTAATGCAGGAAGTGATGCAGTTCAGTGGGGAAAGAATTTTTCAACTAAAAAGTATTGGGACAATTGGTTACAGACCAATATCTCTGATGAACATAGATGCAAAAATCCTCAGTCACCACGGTTAAGTGAGATTTATTTCAGGGATGCAATGATAGCTCAATAACTACAAATCAATCCATATGATAAACTACATTAACAAAATGAAGGATAAAAACCATAGGATCATCTCAACAGAGACAGAAAAAGCATTTGACAAAATTCAACCTCTATTCATGATAAAAACTCAACATAGTAAGTTTACAGGAAACATACCTTGACATAATAAAAAGCCATCTATGATGAACCCACGATTAACATTATACTCAGTGGTGAAAAGCTAAAAGCTTTTCTTCTAAGATCAGGAAGAAGACAGGGATGTCTACTCTCACAACTTTTATTCACAAAGTACTACAAGTTCTAACCACTGCAATCAGACAATATAAATAAATAAAATGCATACAAAATGATGAGGAAGAAGTAAAATTGTCACTATTTGCAGATGACAATATACCATATGGAAAACAAAACGCTAAAAACACTAAAAAAAACAAAAAAGAAAAACCTGTTAGAACTGACAAATGAGTTCTGTAAAGTTGCAGGATATAGGAATCTCATATTAGTTGTACATCTATACACTAATAACAAAGTAGCAGAAGAAGAAATTAAGAATTAAATACCTAAGGGTAAACTTAACCAAGCAGGTGAAAGACCTGTACCCTGAAAACTATAAGAAATTGATGAAAGAACTTGAAGATAACACAAATAAATGAAAAGATACAAATGAAAAGAAAGAAGATACATTCCTCATGGATTAGACAAATTAATATTGCCAAAATATCCATATTACTCAAAGAAATCTACAGATTCAATACAATGCCTATCAGAATGCCAATAGTATTTTTCACAGAACTAGAACAAATAATCCTAAAATTTGTATGGAAGCTCACACACACAACACACACACACACACACACACACACACACACACACACACACACCTGAATAGCCAAAGCAAATGTAAGAAAGAAAAACAAAGCTTAAGGAATCACAATCCCATGTTTCAAAATATACTACAAAGCTACAATAATCAAAACAGTATGGTACTGGCACAAAAAAGGACACATATATCAATAGAACAGAATTAAGAGCCCAGAAAGAAATCCACACTTACATGATAAATTAATCTATGATAAAGGATGAAAGAATATTCAATGGCAAAAAGACAGCCTCTTCAATAAACAGTGCTGGGTAAACTGGACAACTACATAAAAAAGAATGAATCTGAAGTATTTCCTTGTTCCACACACAAAAATAAACTCAAAATGGATTAAAGACCTAAATGTAAGATCCGAAACAATAAAACTCTTAAAGGAAACATAGGCAGTAAACTCTTGAACATTGGCTTTAGCAGTACTATATACCAGCCATTCATGCCACATCTTCTGTGTAATGTGTGTTGATGTTTTTGCCACCTTTGATATTATTGAGTTTTGGGACATTTTCTATTTAACGTGTTGAAATCATCTTTTTCCATTTTGTTTCCTTTGCCTGAGGAAACAGATCCAGAAAACATACTATTTCATTTTCTGAAATTCCTTCTTTCCTGTGAGTTTTACTAGTGAGGACTGAATAAACTAATTTTTTAAACAAGTATAATACAAGTCAGGTAGTAAGTTTGAATATATACAGTTAACCTTAGGATATATTTTGCTACCGTTATTAATAATTACCACAGTCTGGCTTCCAACAACAACAACAACCAAAACTGCAGGTAGGAAAAACAAAACTGCAGTTAGTTTGCCTTGATCATTTTTTTAAAGCTTTTTTTTTCACAGAAAATTAGGATTTCTAATTTCTCTCCCGAATGAGAAGAATTTCAAGGACCATGTGAGTGGGGCAGGGAAACAAGTGATCCATGAGGAAGTAAAGGCTTTTCATATCTCCTGTAAAATCTTAGAGGACATTAGACACAGACTACTTTTTTTTTGTAAAGTCTATTTATTTATTTTGAAAGAGAGAACGTGCGAGTCAGGGGGTGGCAGAGAGAGAGAGAGAATTCCAAGCAGGCTCCTCAATGCCAGCACAGAGCCCCATGCGGGGCTCCAACCCAGGAACCACGAGGTCATGACCTGAACCTAAGTGGGAAGCTTAAGGGCTGAGCCACCCAGGCGCCCCAGGCAACGACTACTTCTTAAAGTAAACAAGCAGTTTTTGATCCTGTGCTCTGGCTCTCCACCCCTCACCCCACCCCACCCCCCAAAAGAAAGGCAATAAAGGCCAGTGGAACCCACAGGCACATCCAAGGGGTATTCTCCCTACAGTTTCTTAAAAACCTCCCGCTACTGCAAGTCACTAAATCTAATCCCCCATTAGGCAGGAGGCGGGGCTTATATTGAAACCGCCTCTGCCGGTCACCTGACTTCTCCTATTAATAATTCAATGCTTACCCTGACGTGTGAGGGCCTACTCTGCGCCACCAGAACCTGGACCTAGGGTCTCCCGGGAGGCGCCCCCAGAACTCCCGGGCACTCACTCTGCGTCGCGTCGTACCGCGCCCCGCCGCGCCCCACCGCCTCACCTGTCGTCGAGACTTGTCACTGCGTGCAGGACTCAGCCCCTCACGCCCTCCGCCAGCCCCCCCCACCCCCGCCCGGCAGTGCCACCCGCAGCGCCGTCCAGGTGATGGGCAGCCGGCCCCGCAGCCCCAGCGCCTACCCTGCGCCCTGTCCCGGACCGCCGTCCGGAGGACCCGGCCCCGCCAAGCGCAGCCGAACCGAGGAGCTTGCAGGCCTGGAAGGCCTGGAGGGGCCCCCGGCCACCGGTGCCCTCACCTCGGTGGTGGTCCTGGCCACGGGATGTGTCCTGCAGATGTCCCTGGACGACGTCGACCTGGTGCTCGAGCCCGAGCCAACGTCGGTCCTGCAAGTGTCTGTCGAAGAGCTCACCCTGCTGCTGGTTCCCGAGGCCCTCCTGCGCTCAGGAGGGCAGGGCCACTCGCTTGTCGGCCTGGAACCTGGCGCTTTCCTGGGCGCGCCCGGGCACGACGTCGCCGTCGAGCAAGGATTCTTCCGCGCATCTGTCCCACAGATGGCCCCCCAAGAAGAGGCCTACGAGGAAGACGCGGACCCCGCGTTCCTGCCGCCTCGGATGGACCCTGCAGCCGGCTCCGTCGCTGGGCTCCGCCCCTGCGCGGGAAGCGTGGCCAACCCCCACCCCGTGGGCCAGGTACCAGAGCCCCGGTCTTGGGCCCCCACTCCTAGCCCAGAGAGACGCTCTTCTTTCCGCTACTTCAACCTGGACGTCCACCTTCTGGAGCCCTTCCCCAACTCGCCACTCCAACCTCTACCTGCCTCTCCGAGTCCAGGTCCCCACGCGCGCCCCCAGCGCTCTCCGGGTCCTTCTCGCAAGGCCCGGAGACGCCTGTTCCAGGAATGAACTACCCCCACAATCTCTCACCACCGGGCTTCGGCACTAGTGATTCTCCACTACACGCTGTGAACACATACCACCACTCAGAGATGAAGCATCTGGATCGTAGACAATGGGCAGCTGCAGTTTTTGTTATGTTAGTTTTTGTCTCATTTTGTTTAGCTAAATGCCTTGATCGGTAGCAGGCATGGATGGGTGGGTGGATGGATGGATGGATAGATAGATAGATAGATAGATAGATAGATAGATAGATAGATAGAGTCTGGTAAGGACCTTTAGCAGGGAGAGTAGACCACACATAATCAACGATGGATTTTCAGGTCCCTTGCTTGTGGTGCATGAGCTGTTTCTTCCACTTCTGTCGTCTTCAGCCAACCCTATTCTTCTTGTTTCACCCCTACTCTTGCTTCAAAGTCATCTCATTTTTTTTCCAATTTATCCCTTTTCATCACCTCCCAATGCCTGTCTCCTTTCTCTCCACTTCAGGTTGTTTTTCCTTACCTTTGTAATTGTGAATTTACCTCTATGAATTCTCCAATGTCCTTGGAGGTGCTTCTGATCACCAGTTTTTGTTTGTTTGTTTCTTTGTTTGTTTGCTTGCTTTTAGCATGCTCAATATTTATTAAGAAGAGCTTTGTGAAAAAAAGGCCAAGTAAACAGTAGGGAGACGAGGAGAAGTTAAAGTGCTGCAGATCCAGTGACAGCCTCAGCAACCTCTTTGGGAGCTCGGGAGTCAGAATGGCTGGTCAGCGTTGTCCCAGGGAAGGCTGAAATAGCCCTCTTCCCTCATCAATCAGCCATTGGGTGTGAGAGACCAGGGAAGGACCATAGCCCAGGGCAAGGCCACTTTCTTCAGGTGAGACAGTTTCTAAAGGGCATGGCAGCTGAAGGCTGTCCATAGCACTTCTTCTAGCACTTATGGAAAAATTTCTCATAAAGAGGATCTAGGTGGTGCATTGCACTGCCCACTGCAACATCATAATATTGATTCCTTTTATCTTAATATTCGTCTGTTCACCTCCACTTATTCTGATCTTTATGATTAGTAGTAAAGAAATTATAATTTTTTTCATATAGGTCTTGAATATTTGGATAAAATCTAATCACTAATTTTCTTTCTCTCTTCTTGCTTTCCAAACTCCTTTCCCTGGACCTGGTCAATCAAGATAAATGCATACTGAATGAATGAATGAATGGCACACAAATGTAATGCATTGGGCTTTGGGGAAGTATTTCTAAAATTAGAATAAAAAGGGGCACCTGGGTGGCTCCCGTCGGTTAAACGGCCGACTTCGGCTCAGGTCATGATCTCACAGTCCATGAGTTCGAGCCCCGCATCGGGCTCTGTGCTGACAGCTCGGAGCCTGGAGCCTGTTTCAGATTCTGTGTCTCCCTCTCTCTCTGACCCTCCCCCGTTCATGCTCTGTCTCTCTCTGTCTCAAAAATAAAAATAAACGTTAAAAAAAAAAATTAAAAAAAAAATAAAATTAGAATAAAAAAACAGTGAAAATAATGTTTTCTTGGGGCGCCTGGGTGGCTCAGTCGGTTAAGCGGCCAACTTCGGCTCAGGTCACGATCTCGCGGTCCGTGAGTTCGAGCCCCGCGTCGGGCTCTGTTCTGACAGCTCGGAGCCTGGGGCCTGTTTCGGATTCTGTGTCTCCCTCTCTCTGACCCTCCCCCGTTCATGCTCTGTCTCTCTCTGTCTCAAAAATAAATAAATGTTAAAAAAAATTAAAAAAAAATAATAATGTTTTCTTAAAGTTTACTTATTTTGAGAGAGAGCACAATTAGGGGAGGGGCAGAGAGAAAGAGACAGAGAGAGAATCCCATGCAGGCTCTACACTATCAGTGCAGAGCCTGATATAGGGCTCAAACTCACCAACTATGAGATCATGACCTAAGCTGAGTCAGATGTTTAACCAACTGAGCCACCGAGGCACCCCTGAAAACAATATTTAATGGAAGGAGGAAAGGAAAAGCCATGACATTGTTTCATTACAGAAGCAGACTGTACACTATTCTCCTGTATTCTCCTGTAGCTAAATAGTCAAATGGGTATTTCTTTGTTTTTAAGTTTTTATTTAAATTTCAGGGAACATACAGTGTAATATTTCTTATTTAAGTTTATTTATTTATTTTGAGAGAAAGAGAGAGAGAGCATGACTGGGGAGAAGGGGCAGAGGGAGAAAGAGAGACTCCCAAGCAGGTTGTGCACTTGTCAGCACAGAGCAGAGCTCAATGTGTGGCTCAAATTCACAAACCAAACCGGGAGATCATGACCTGAGCCGAAATCAAGAGTCAGATGCTTGACCGACTGAGCCCCCCAGGCGCCCCAACACAGAGTGTAATATTAGTTTCAAGTGTACAATATAGTGATTTAACACTTTGATACAACACCAGTGCTTATCACATGTGCACTCCTTGATCCCCATCACCTATTTCACCCATCCCCCCCATCTCCACATATGAGTGAAATCATATGGTATTTGTCTTTCTCTGACTGACTTATTTAGCTTAGCCTAATACTTTCCAGCTCCGTCCATGTCATTGCAAATGGCAAGATTTCACTCTTTCTTATGGTGAATAAATATATACATATATAATACATACATATACACATACATATAGTGCACAAAATATGTGTTGAATTGGCCATTCATGTTATCAGTAAGGCTCTGGTCAACAGTAGGCTATCAGTAGTTAATCAAAGTTACACACAGATTTTTTACTGTGTGGGGTCAGCACCCCTAATGCTCTCATTGTTCAAGCGTCACCTGTATGTATATGGCTCATTTCTCCCAAAGATTTCCAGTTCCATCACATGCATATACCATATTTTATTCATTAATTTATTAATGGATATTTGTTTTTATAGTTTTTAATATTACAAACAATACTGTAGTAAACATCCTCACACTTGTCATCTTATGCACCTGAGGAAGAGTTTCTGTAGGAAATATACCTAGAAATTATATTTATGGGTAGTATGGCATGTACATATACAGTTTTGTAAGATATAGCCAAATTGTTCTCTAGAGTGGTTGTAACAATTTAAACAGCTTCTAGCAGTCTTTCACCACACTGTAGCACCAAACTTTAATGTTCATTTATTTTTGAGAGAGAAAAGAGAGAGTGCAAGTAAGGGAGGGGTAGAGAGAGAGGGAGACACAGAATCAGAAGCAGGCTCCAGGCTCTGAGCTATCAGCTCAGAGCCTATCACAGGGCTCAAACTCATGACCCACGAGATCATGACCTGAGCCGAAGTCAGACGCTTAACCAACTGAGCCACCCAGGCGCCCCCTGCCAATGGTACCTCATTTTTTAAAACTGCAATTCCCCAATTACTGGTAAGACGATGAAATTTTTCATGTGTAATTGGAATGATACTTTAAAAATAATTTCAGATATATTTTCATATACTGCAAATCTTACTCTCAACTTCTCACTCATTAAATCTAATGTCTTTACCTTTTCAGTGGATAAGACAAGTACACCCTAGATTAAAGCAGTTAGCTGTCAGTCCAGAGTTTCAGGCTGACTCTTTTTAGCCCATTACTAGGTAAATATGAGAATCAGTTTTCTCCAGGCAGAAAAATTGTTATCTTAATTTCCTAAGTAACCTTTAAATATCAACAGCCAATTTTGGAAATTGGAACATAGAGTTTTAATAGAAACCATTAAGCACAGAAGACAGAGGAGTTCTAACTGGGCAAGAATGGAAAGAAAAAAAGGCCAGTCTTACCTAAGAGTAGTATGTGGAAAGGAAAAGAGGGACAGATTTAAGAGTGTAAGCACTCATCACTCACATGTCTCATGACTTTCAGCTTCTATAAGTAAAAACTCTTCACAATGGTATAGGAGAAGGCCAATAAAAAGGAGGTTTTGGGGGTGCCTGGGTGACTCAATCAGTTAAGTATCTGACTCTTGACCTCAGTTTCGGTCATAATCTCACGGTTGGTGAGATTGAGCCTTGAGCCCCCGCATCCAGCTCCATGCTGTCAGCTTGGGATTTCTTCTCTCCCTCTTTCTCTGCCCTTTCCCCCCTCAAAAACAAATAAATAAACATTAATAAAATAAAATTATATATGTGTGTGTCTGTGGATATATATATGCAGCTGGCTGACTCCGTCAGAAGGGCATGCAACTTTTGATTTCAAGGTTGTGAGTTGTTTGAGTCCCATGTTGGGTGTAGAAATTACTTAAATGTAAAAAAAAATTAATAAATAAAATGAAAATTGAAAAATAAAAATATATATTAAAAATAGTTCTTTTGGAATACTAGAGTATTATTTAGTTTCTTCACTCTATTGCTGGATATGTTTTAGTTTGAAGGTACTGCATCCATTTGAACTTCTTGCTGAAAAAGAAAACAGAATCCTCAAATTCATCCTTTTAAAAAATGATCACATCTAACTTGGTTTACCTATGGTCAGAGTGAGGGAGAAGCGAGGATGGTGGGACTGGACAGGGCAGAAGATGGAGATATTGTAGGACAGGATAATCATGCTATGGAGAAGGTGGGGCCAGGGCTACAGTAGCACATTAGCCCATGTTAACAATGAGGAAACAAAATTTTGCTGGATGGGCAGTCCTGCTGGGGCTTTTAATTCTGACATTAATCATAGGTACTTCATCTCAAAAACTCTGCTTACCAAGAACCTATTGTATCAAGAAGTATTACAAAACAGTAATCATCAAGACAGTATGGTACTGGCACAAAAACAGACAGATCAATGGATCAGAATAGAGAACCCAGAAATGGACCCACAAACGTATGGGCAACTAATCTTTGACAAAGCAGGAAAGAATATCCAATGGAATAAAGACAGTGTCTTCAGCAAATGGTGCTGGGAGAACTGGACAGCGACATGCAGAAGAATGAAACTGGACCACTTTCTCACACCATACACAAAAATAAACTCAAATTGGATGAAAGACCTAAATGTGAGACAAGAAGCCATCAAAATCCTCAAGGAGAAAGCAGGCAAAAAAAACCTCTTTGACATCGGCCGCAGCAACTTCTTACTCAACATATCTCTGGAAGCAGGAGAAACAAAAGCAAAAATAATCTATTAGAATCTCATCATAATAAAAAGCTTCTGCACAGCAAAGGAAACAGTCAACAAAACTAAAAAGCAACCAAAAGAATGGGAGAAGATATTTGCAAACAACATATCAGATAAAGGGTTAGTATCCAAAATCTATAAAGAACTTATCGGGGCGCCTGGGTGGCGCAGTCGGTTAAGCGTCCGACTTCAGCCAGGTCACGATCTCGCGGTCCGTGGGTTCGAGCCCCGCGTCAGGCTCTGGGCTGATGGCTCGGAGCCTGGAGCCTGTTTCCGATTCTGTGTCTCCCTCTCTCTCTGCCCCTCCCCCGTTCATGCTCTGTCTCTCTCTGTCCCAAAAAAATAAATAAAAAATGTTGAAAAAAAAAAAATTTAAAAAAAAAAAAAATTAAAAAAAAAAAATAAATAAATAAATAAAAAAAGAACTTATCAAATTCAACACCCAAAAAACAAATAATCCAGTGAAGAAATGGGCAAAAGACATGAATAGACACTTCTCCAAAGAAGACATCCAGATGGCTAGCAGACACATGAAAAAATGTTCAACATCACTCATCATCAGGGAAATACAAATCAAAGCCACAATGAGATACCACCTCACACCTGTCAAATGGCTAACATTAACAATTCAGGCAACAAAATATGTTGGTGAGGATATGGAGAAAGAGGATTTCTTTTGAACTGCTGGTGGGAACGCAAACTGGTACAGCCACCCTGGAAAACAGTTTGGAGGTTCCTTAAAAAATTAAAAATAGAACTACCATACAACCCAGCAATTGCACTACTAGGTATTTATTTAAGGGATACAGGTGTTCTGTTTTGGAGGGGCACATGCACCCCAATGTTTATAGCAATGCTATTGACAATAGCCAAAGTACGAAAAGAGCCCAAATGTCCATTGACAGATGAATGGATAAAGAAGATGTGGTATATATATACAATGGAGTATTACTCAGAAGTCAAAAAGAATGAAATTTTGCCATTTGCAACTACGTGGATGGAACTAGAGGGTATTATGCTAAGTGAAATTAGTCAGGGAAATACAAATATCATATAACTTAACTAATATGAGGAATTTAAGATACAAAATGGATGAACATAAGTGAAAGGAAGCAAAAATAATATAAAAACAGGAGGGGGACAAAACATAAGAGATTCTTAAATATAGAGAACAAACAGATGGTTGCTGGAGGGATTGGGGGGGTGGGCTAAATGGGTAAGGGACATATTGGACAAAGGGCTAGTATCCAAAATCTATAAAGAACTCACCAAACTCCACACCCAAAAAACAAATAATCCAGTGAAGAAATGGGCAGAAGACATGAATAGACACTTCTCTAAAGAAGACATCCAGATGGCCAACAGGCACATGAAAAGATGCTCAACGTCACTCCTCATCAGGGAAATACAAATCAAAACCACACTCAGATATCACCTCACACCTGTCAGAGTGGCTAAAATGAACAAATCAGGAGACTCTAGGTGCAGGAGAGGATGTGGGGAAACAGGAACCCTCTTGCACTGTCGGTGGGAATGCAAACTGGTGCAGTCACTCTGGAAAACAGTGTGGAGGTTCCTCAAAAAATTAAAAATAGACCCACCCTATGACCCAGCAATAGCACTGCTAGGAATTTACCCAAGAGATACGGGAGTGCTGATGCATAGGGGCACTTGTACCCCAATGTTTATAGCAGCACTGTCAACAATAGCCAAATTATGGGAAGAGCCTAAATGTCCATAAACTGACGAATGGATAAAGAAATTGTGGTTTAGGGGCGCCTGGGTGGCGCAGTCGGTTAAGCGTCCGACTTCAGCCAGGTCACGATCTTGCGGTCCGTGAGGTCGAGCCCCGCGTCAGGCTCTGGGCTGATGGCTCGGAGCCTGGAGCCTGTTTCCGATTCTGTGTCTCCCTCTCTCTCTGCCCCTCCCCCGTTCATGCTCTGTCTCTCTCTGTCCCAAAAATAAATAAAAAACGTTGAAAAAAAAAAAAAGAAATTGTGGTTTATATACACAATGGAGTAGTACATGGCAATGAGAAAGAATGAAATATGGCCCTTTGTAGCAACGTGGGTGGAACTGGAGAGTGTTATGCTAAGTGAAACAAGTCATACAGAGAAAGACAGATACCATATGTTTTCACTCTAATGTGGATCCTAAGTAACTTAACAGAAGACCATGGGGGAGGGGAAGGGGAAAAAAAAAGTTAGAGAGTGAGGGAGGCAAACCATAAGAGACTCTTAAAGACTGAGAATAAACTGAGGGTTGATGGGGGGTGAGAGGGAGGGGAAAGTGGGTGATGGGCATTAAGGAGGGCACCTGTTGGGATGAGCACTGGGTGTTGTATGGAAACCAATTTGACAATAGATTTCATATTAAAAAAATAAATAAATAAAAATTAATTTTTTAAGAAAAAGAACCTATTGTACTTTCTTTGGACAAAGAATGCTTTCTGGGCATAACAATCACACACATACACAGACAACGTTGTTAAAATACTATATTTTTATAAGAACTAAACAATCAATTTTATGGCTTTCTTCAAATTAGCATAGTTCTTAAAATGTCATTTTCAGGGGCGCCTGGGTGGCGCAGTCGGTTAAGCGTCCGACTTCAGCCAGGTCACGATCTCGCGGTCCGTGAGTTCGAGCCCCGCGTCGGGCTCTGGGCTGATGGCTCGGAGCCTGGAGCCTGTTTCTGATTCTGTGTCTCCCTCTCTCTCTGCCCCTCCCCCGTTCATGCTCTGTCTCTCTCTGTCCCAAAAATAAATAAAAAACGTTGAAAAAAAAAATGTCATTTTCAAATGTCTGACGAAAAAGCATACAATAATGTTGAAAAGAATATAACTCTTTTAAATATTTTTTCCCTTCACCTCACTCACTTTTATTTTTCTTTAAAGATAATCTGCTTCATGAAGAAAGAACCATAGGTTCTTTTGACCTGATGAAATGCAAGATGATGGGGGGAATAGAGATATATAGTAAGGCTTCTATCTAAAAATTTATTTAATTGAAAAAGTATTCCAAATGATATTCCTATCAAACAAATAGTCTTAGAAAGATTTCAACATAAGCTTTACAAAAAGTGCACTGTTTTGGTGAGGGGTATGAGAAGCAAACTCTATTTTGTGGGAAAAAAATGAAGAAAGAAAGAAAGAAAGAAAGAAAGAAAGAAAGAAAGAAAGAAAGAAAGAAAGAAAGAAAGAAAGAAAGAAAGAAAGAAAGAAAGAAAGAAAGAAAGAAAGAAAGAAAGAAAGAAAGAAAGAAAGAAAGAAAGAAAGAAAGAAGAAAGAAAGGAAGGAAGAAAAAGAAAATAAAGGAAGGAAGGAAGGAAGGAAGGAAGGAAGGAAGGAAGGAAGGAAGGGAAGGCAGCTTTAGAGAATTATAGTCAGCCAAGGCAGAAATAAAAAGGTGAATTATAATTCAATACAGCTATCATTTTTTAAATGTATATTGGACCATCTCACTCTTCAGCTTACAATAATGGTTCCTCAGTGTTTTTATTTTTTTTTTTTTTTATTTTTTTTATTTTTGGGACAGAGAGAGACAGAGCATGAACGGGGGAGGGTCAGAGAGAGGGAGACACAGAATCAGAAACAGGCTCCAGGCTCCGAGCCATCAGCCCAGAGCCTGACGCGGGGCTCGAACTCACGGACCGCGAGATCGTGACCTGGCTGAAGTCGGACGCTTAACCGACTGCGCCACCCAGGCGCCCCAGTTCCTCAGTGTTTTTAGAATAAAAGTCTAATTTCTTCCAAAAAGAAAAGAAAGGAAGAAAAGATGAGTCCACAGACTTCTAGTCCAAGCTGCTCTATAACAGATTTATTGTCACTCAAACTGTCTGTGTCTCAGTTTTCTTTGCTCTAATGAGATATTATAGTGTGTTTCTCTGGAGGGATCCATCAGCTGGTGTGTGTGCCTAGAGAAATCCACGCAAGGAATCATTTTCCCCCTGCTCCGCAGAGACTTAACATGAACTCTGGCTCTAATATGAACTCTGTTCTGAGCTGGGTTCCTTTTAAATCCACTCATCAAGCTGAGGCTGTCACAGGCTTAAAGTCCCCAAGCTAAGCCTGCATGGAAACCCCTGAAAACACAGGCAAGAATAAACAACTGAACCAACAGTCCCTGTCATGCTTTAGGGCCTTTGGACATTTCCCACAGATTTCTTCCTTTTCCTGTCAGATTGGCAAAGGGTCCAGGACATTGTTGCTTATTACCCTGTGGCCCTCTAATTTCAGTCCCATCCTCCACTAACCTGTCCATCAAACTCAGGTAGGCAAGACTCACTTTCCCAGAGGCCTTGTCAGAGGCCTGGCCTCCCTTCCTCTCCCTCCTCTCCCCTCCCCAACAGACCTTTGGACACAGCATTCCAGAAGCTTCCATGCCTTCCCTGACCACTGACCATGACTATCTGGGGCAAGTCTGAACAGGGAACTGAAATAGTAGCAGCTGATGTTGGGCACGTGCTATGTACGGACATTTCTCAAACATGATTTCATTCAAGCTGCTACTAGCCCTATTGTTATCCTCATTTTACAGATAAGAAAACTGGGTGTGCCCAAAGTCTCACAGCTTTTACCAGTGAAGCTTCCCTCTTTCAGGAGAGATCAAGAAGGACAGCAGCCCAGAGGGCCCTCCCTGGATAGTCTCATGAGGCTCCCCTGTCCAAAAGCAGGAAAGCACTGAGACTTCTAAAAATCCCTCCCTGGGAGAATCAGGCAATGATGAAGGGGAAGAGCCCGGTAGCACTCAGAGGAGAGAACTGCTGTAAGCTTTAAAGAAAGCCTTCACATCTGGGAAGGAGTGAGTCTTAGGCACACGGACTCTGGAACGATACAAGTTACTAGTCATCTTGTTTCCTTGAGCAGCCTGACTGTGCAAATCCCTCCTGGTCTTGGGACTTCATTATCCCCAACTCTCAAAGAGGCAGGCATCAGGCTAGATTCCTTCAGGCAAAAGCCAGGAAACATCCATGATGGGCCAGAGTAGAGGGTGAAAAAAGTACGGGAAAGAGGATAAGAGGTAGAATATGGGAAAGAAGGAATCTCACCTGGCCAACTCCACTCAGCCTGCCTCTCATAGGAAGCCTTCCCTGAACCTCACCCCTGTGGCCCTTTTCTGGGCTCCGCTCTAGCTTTCAGCCGAAGCCCAGCACAAGGCCTGTTCCTGGTGGAGGGAATGTTGGCGAAGTGAAGAAGCAAACTTCAAGGGAGAGGATACATGAAAAAAATGAGCGGCCTCCCCTGTGGGGCCAGCAGGTGCTGGGAAAGCCCCGTGGAATCGAGCTGACTCGGCATGTGGATCAATGATGTGTGAGTATATAAAAGAGTGAGTTGGTGAAAGAAGGACCAAGACTGGGCAGCTGCCTCCCCAGAAGGGCTTGGGAAGGGACACACCAGCTGGCTGGTTCTGGGGGCAGATGCCAGAGTCTGGGGCCCAGAGGCAGATCCAGAAATGAAGTTCTGCAGTCATGCTAAGTTCCCCAGAGGCCTGAGTCAGGAGCTAAGGTTTGGAGGGACACGTGAAGAAGCCAGAAAGCCAGAGCAAGTGGGAAGACACCCCTTGATGCCCCAACTCTGCACCTTACTAACTCTTGCTCATCCTCCCACAGTCAGCTAACTGCTTCTGACGGCCTGTGCTAACATCCTTCCCCCATTATGAACTGCCAAACCCCAGCGTGGCCCCTCCCCCTCCTTCCATCAGAATTTTCATTAAACGTTCAGCATCTGATTGCTTTCCCCACAGGGTCTATTCACTCTGTGAGGGCAGGGACAGTGCCCTGTCCCACTGAATGGCCACCCCCAGCCTTGGGTCTGGCACATGGTAGGCACTTGGGAAGTACTTGTTGAATGCAAAAACGAGTGAAAGAAGGCAGAGGAGGTCCTCTCAGGGCCCTGATAGGAGGAGGCCTGCAGAGGACGGATGGGGGGCAGGGGGGGGGGGGGGGGGGAAGTGGCACCCCTGCTACCGGTCAGGCATTTTGCCCCAGAAGCACACAGGAAGAAACCAAGCTGACAGCCGCTCAGCCACTCAGCATGCTCCAAGCAGCCTGTCAGGGATTCTTTGACCTGGCTTGAGCGCAGAGCTGGGAAACTATTTTAACCAACTTGCCTTGCTGGGGCCTGACATCATGCCACCCATTTTCCCGCCTTCTACTGTGGTTTGGTGATTAGGGAGTTGCCTGTGGCTCATTCTCCATCACACAAGCCCAAATGAGCCCAGCGTTCTTCCTCCAATTCGCACATGGAACCAAAACATCCTGGCCCTGGTTTTACTTTCCTTCATAAGCCCTTGCGCTGCCCTGACTGAGGGTCCTTCTGAAATCCTAGAGGTTTGTTCCCAAGCGGTATATTCCATACACAGCTTGAAGTGGGATTACAGTAGAGATAAATAAAAGATTAGTTTCCGAGTTTCGGGACTAAATAAAGGATCGGATTCTTGGTGATTGGGAGATAAAAGGAATTTTTGGGTTTGTTCATGGATGAACCAATTCAGAAGCAGTTTGGGGCAGTGGGTGGGACCAGGAGCTCAGTTTTCCCTGGGGTCTTTTTGTGGATCTCCCGTACTACCCTCCCTGGCCATCTGTTTTCACTTCTGGGACAGGCTGAGCGAGCTAGGACAATAGGGAACCCAAGCAAGGAGGCTGGTTGGAGACTCTGACCGGGCCAGGTATTGAATCCGGAATGGCTGAGCATAACTGGTTCTTACCCTGGATTCAGAGGGTCTTCCAGGTCCCACCAGGATGTAATGTCCAGATAACAAATACTGTGCTTCTCTAGAAGCTTTTGGCATGACAATTATAACTCTCCGGGACATCACTAACAACCTAGGCTTCAATAAAAGCAGCCTTCTGGTATTGGAGATATTCTTATGTTTCACACACGTTTAGCATCATTGTCTGTCTTACTCGTCCCTAAGGCCTGGCAGATTTGGTGCAGCAAGATAGAAGGGAGAGGAGAGAAGAAGCCCTGAAGCAGAGACAGTTGAATATCAGAATGGGGAGGGGACACCATAAAAAAACAAGGAGAAAAAGAACTCAAGAAGTACTTGCTGTGGACCTTCAAAGGTCTGACAATCACCAGCTGGTGTTTTGCATTCTGAGCCCAGCAAACCAGGGAAAAATTAGGCTGTGCCCATCTAGTTTATTTATAAAAGCAAAGAGTCCAGGATGGCTTCCATGTTTCCGTAGCCCCAGGTGACTAATGGTACAAAGACCTTCTCTTTTAAAGTATAAGAGTTCAGGGGCACCTGGGTGGCTCAGTCGGTTAAGCAGCAGACTTCCGCTCAGGTCATGATCTCACTCTGAGTTTGGGCCCTGCGTTGGGCTCTGTGCTGACAGCTCAGAGCCTGGAGCCTGCTTTGGATTCTGTCTCCCTCTCTCTCTCTCTCTCTCTGCCTCTCTCTCTCTCTCTCTCAAAAATAAACAAACAGGGGTGCCTGGGTGGCTCAGTCAGTTAAGTGTCCGACTTCAGCTCAGGTCAAGATCTCATGGTCCATGAGTTCGAGCCCCACATCAGGCTCTGGGCTGATGGCTCAGAGCCTGGAGCCTGCTTCCGATTCTGTGTCTCCCTCTCTCTCTGCCCCTCCCCTGTTCATGCTCTGTCTCTCTCTGTCTCAAAAATAAATAAAACGTTTAAAAAATTAAAAAAAATTAACAAACAAATAAATAAATAAAGTATAAGAGTTCAGCTGACTGAGAAGTTAATGTCTGCCAGACATCCCATTGGTTGGAGAATCCCAATTCCCTATTGGTTTGGAATAATTAAGGGGTTGCTCTGGTTGGATTTATATTAAATAGTATTGTATCAGTAGTTGCAGTAGTAGTGAAGAAAAATGGGCATCATTTTATGAGAATTTACTAGGCACTGTTGCAAGCCCATTTCACATATTAACTTGTTTAATCCTTATAAGAAGCCCATGTAGTTAACAGAACTTGTTAGCTGTGGGGAAAAGGCTCTAGGAGGAAAAGGAAAGAATCATCATTTTTTAATTGAATTTATTTTGAATTTTTAATAACAAGAGCTCAAAATCCAACTATCTCTTAATAATTCATGAATTCAGTCTGAATGATGATGATGACAACAATGATGAATAGGACTGTGAAATCCTAAATCCAAAAATATGTCTTCATCAGTCATCTACTTGCAAGTTGCATTACCACCCTGAAACCTAAGGATGAAATATTTGCATGAATGTTTGCAAAGATCTCTAAGTTTAGCAACATGCAGGAAAAAAAAATCCCAAATATTTATCTGTTTTTCACTTTCCACTCAGTTGTTTGGGAAACTAGTAGGCAGCCAACACCAGGTCTCTCTCTCTCTCTCTCTCTCTCTCTCACACACACACACACACACCACCACCACCACCACCACCACCACCACCATCACCTCAACCAGAGTACCCTGGCTGAGTCCCAGCCAACCTGCCCTTCCTGGAGGATCCTGATCTGAGGCTTTGGATGGCATTGGGGAGAGCAACATATGATCCACACAGAATAATTGGTGATGGACAGCACTGGCAGCCTAGGTCCTCACCACTCCCCTTTTACTTGAGATAAAAGGGAAACTGCCCCTGACCTGGCTGCTTTCTCTGTGGGCTTCCCAGGTCAGGGCACAGAAACCTGAGAGCATCAGTCAGCTGAGCATCGAGCCTCTGTGGCAGCCATGATGGGTGGACGGAACTGTCCTTCCAGGTGACTCCCTAACAGATGCTGGAGCTCTGGGACCTCCAAGGTGGAACTCAACTCCCAGAGAACAACTGGAAGCAAACCAAGTCCTCTCTCTGTTTTTTTAATTTCCACTCTGAACCTCCCAACTCCAGAGCTATATTTCTCACTGAGTGGGCACCAGACCACCTGCAGCAGAATTCCCAGGACATCTTGTTAAACCTGTGGATTCCTGCCTCCCACCGCAGGCATCCTGGAACAGTTTCCTGTGGTAGGGCCCAGGAATCTGCATGTTGAAAGGGCTACCTGATCAGCCTCATGCTCCACAAGACTGAGAGTTGCTTCTCTAGAAATGTATTTCACTAGGGTGTAGTTTCTTCCATTTCTATAGGTTTCATATTTTAGCGTGTTTCTATTCAACAAAAATTCATGGAAAGCCTGCTCCTGACAGGACTCTGTTCCAGGCACAGGGGGCACAGCGCTGACAGAGATCCAGGGCCTTCTTTCAGGGAGGTTACAGTGATTTCAAACTCATAACAAAACCAACAGCCAGAGCATATGGTAGGACTTTCTTTTTACAAATTAGAAAGCAGGGTTCAGAGGGTATAAGCAACGTGCCAAGGTCACACAGCTGCTAGGCAATGTGGCCAAAGCTAGAATCCACTCTCCTCATTTCAGGTGCATGCTCTCTTGCATAGCCCCTCACAGTGTTAAAGACTCAGGTGGCGTCATCAGAACCAGAAGGACCCTTAGCAGATGACGAATTGTTTGGGAATATCAAGAGGCAGTAATTATAATTTTGAATCTAACTGCGCCTCTACTGTGAGGGGGGGCGGGGAGCCTCTGCAGCCACATCCAGGATCACTGACAAAGATGCTACAATTGTTTAATCATATGTACCGTAGGTGCAGAACTAGGGAGTAACTAACTGTACATGGACTGCACAGGCACATCACTCCTACATTTCATTGATAGGGAAACTGAGGCCCAGAGACACAAAAGTTGTCCAAGTCTCAGACCAGGGTCTGAACTAAGAAGCAAGGTCTCCAAAATTCTAGCCAAAGGCTCTTCGCACTATCCAGTGCTGCCTTTCCCACGCAGCCAAGAAAATTAAACTGAGAAATGGATCAGTAAGGAATCAAAGACTTTCCGGTGTTGGTGAAAAGAGTCCTGAGCAGCCCAGGGGAGGCAGAGGAGGTGAAAATGTTAAGAGGACTGGCTAGGGAGATGTCCCTCCCATTTCTCCCTGTCCAAGGGCAGAAGGAAGAAACCCACATTACTGAGCTCTCACCTGTGCCAGGCACCATGCTAACTATATCAGTTATCTCATATTAATCCTTGCAATTAACCTATGAGGAAGCTCCATTTTGCAGAGGAAGAGACAGGCAGAGGATAAGTGACTAAGCCAAGTTCACATTACCCAAGTGGTTGAGCCAGGACAGGCTCCCAGGTCTTTGTGGCTCTATAGCCGCCCCCCCCCACAACTGCACAGGGGGGTTTAGAGTATATGCTTTGGGGTCAGAAAGAGCTTCTCTTGGGGCACATGGGTGGCTCAGTTGGGTGCGCATCCAACTCTTGATTTCGGCTCATATCATGACCCCAGAGTTATGGGATTGCGCCCAGTGTCAGGCTCCACACTGAGCATGGAGCCAACTTAAGATTCTCTCTTTCTCCCTCTACCTCTCTCCCCTACTTGCATGTTCCCTCTCTCTAAAGTAAAAATTAAAAAAATGAAAGTCTTTTGAGTCCCAACTCTACCACACACTAGCTCTGTAACTTTTGGCAAGTGCCTTAACCTCTCCATGCCTTGATTTCTTCATCTATAAAATGGGGAGATAGCAGGGCTTAGCTCAGAGGATTGTTGTTAGTATCAAATGAAATAACATATGGGAAGTGCTAAGCCAGATTTGGCACATAGTAAATGCTCAATAAATGGTAGCTCTTACCATTATTGCCCTGGCACCACACTGCCGTGGATGTATATCACCTAGACACCTGCCACCCAGTGCTGGTCTGGATGTTCCACTTGAAGAAGATCCCCTTCTCAGATCATCTTGTTTGTTTCACTTTTTCCTACAGCTGGAGTTAGGACCCGAGAGTTCCATTTGCAAATGTATGCAAGAACTATATAAATCACAGGGGAGTGTGTCTTTGGAGAAGTTAGCAAACCCAGTACCCACAGGCAGACTCACCTCAGAGCAGCTGCCACAAGATGGCAGCCTAAGAAGTAGCCATAAGTTAGAAGAACTCCTCTAAGCCACTCCATACCCCACACCGTGGGCTCTCTGTCAGACGGGGTCTCTCTCAGCCTTGTTCACACCAGTGCCTGGAGGCCCTGGCTATGCACAGAACCTCTTTAAAGCTCTTGCAGAGGCAATTACTGCTTTCCTGACCTTCATTAGGGGTTGTTAGCACATCAAAGCAAGGTGGTTGGAGTTTTAACCTAAGAAAGTGAGGCGTTGTGCTTTTATTTACTCTTTGGTGCCCAAGAACAATTGATGAGTTTCTTTTAAATGCTTCTTTGATGGATTAAGTGTCCCCAAAATATATGCTTAAATAAAAAGAGTTAGTGAAAAGAACAAATAAAATTAACTGTGTCTGTGATACATGCAAATAAGGAAGCTGCTTGCTAGGGACACTGCAATCTGTTTTACGTCTTCTGATGACATTTAATCTGCAAAAGAAACAGTTTCTAAATCCAGGCCTTGGCAGTAAAAGGCAGTAGTCTCTATTTTCTATTTTTGGAAATCAGATCTAAAGGAGTAGTGAACTTAGAAGGCCTGAGACTCCACCTCCAATGGGTTCCAGCGTGTGCCAGCATCTCCTCTGACCTCCTGATCCAAGAAGGGGCCTCTCTACCCTTATTCATTCTACGAACTGGCACTTATTGTGCTTTATATGCATTATCTCATTGAATGCTCCTCAAAAAACCTTATGCAAGTAGCATAACTACTATTATGGTCTCCATCTTTAGGTTGAGAAAACTGGGGCTCAGTGATGTTAAATAACTTGCCCAAAGCTCTCAGCCAGGAAGTGGCAGGTCCAGGAGGCAGACTTCATCTCTGACTCTAGTACTTAATTTCTGACAATTTCATGGCTGTATCTCTCCCACCACCCAAGGACATCCTAAGCACCATAAATGTTCAGACAGTGAGGGTGGGGAGTGGAAAGACCATGGTCACTGCCCTTACGGGCTTTTCCATCTACTGGGGGCAAGAATAACAGTCAAAGTTGCCACCACGAAGCTGGGACGTTTTTTTTTTTTTTGGAGAAGAATCTAAAATGAGGAGGTTCTGAAAAAGGAGCTTGCACCAAGACCCCAAGGCCTGGAGCTACTTCCCATGGCCCACTTCTGCCAGAATCCCGGAGACGTGCTATTTTGACTGGTGCTTCACTATATCAGACAGTGGGGGAGAGCTGGGCCATGTTCTGATGACAGAGCCAGCATGGTGTAACCTTAACTTGACCTTGATGTCTACCCACAGATGTCCTGGTCCAGAGGTAACATAATCTGTCACCTCAGGCAGGAACCAATATTAAGAATGGGGTTGGAATCATTGTGTTTCCCCCTGTGAACTGCCGTGAGTAAGAGAAGCACTTTCAAAGGGCAACTGATAAAATTGCTGTTTTGACCCTCCTTTTAGCTGAAAACCAGACACCGTCAAAATAGCTTTTCTTTTTATTAGCTACATTATTGGAGAAATAGTGAGGGATAGATTTCATAATTGATTCTCCAAATAAAGATAATGTCTGTGGAGTAAGCAGGCCAGAGCTAACCAAGGATGGATACAAGTGTGTGTGTGTTCACCTGCCCTGTGGTGTGGCTATGGCTCATCTCAGAGCACGTGGTCCCCTCAGACTCTCTGTGAAACCTCCATAGACAAGACCTCTTTGCCCCTAGACTTCATGGAATGCAGCGTCATCCAAACATATGAACCCTGCTTTCAGCCTGAAAAGCAGCAAGCTCTAATGAAACAGCCATCATAAAGTGACAGCCCCCAGAATGAGTTCAAAGTTCAAAATAAAGTTATTCACTCACTTGGGTATTCAACAAATGTTTATTGAGGACCAGGTAAGGTGCTAGGTCCTGAGGATACAAAAGTCATTAAAAAAAAAAAAAAAAAAAAAAAAAAGCTAGTCCCTGCCCTTACACAGGGTATAAGCTAGTGGAGGAGGCAGACATAAATAATCATTTAAGCAAGAATAAATTACCAAAAGAAAAAGAATTAAATTACCAAAGAGGATGGTGGCTTGGCTAAAGGGGTGGCAACAGAGATGGAGAGAAGACAGGACGTACAGGTACTTTGAAAGTTGGAGGGAGAACACTGGTGAGACACATGGGTGGGGAATGAGGGAACAGTACAGCATGATGCTGGTGCCATTCACTGGGCTTGGAACCCTGAATAAGAACCAGGCTGGGAGCACAGGTGGTTATGAGTTTCGTCTTGGGCATGTAAAATCCTGGGTGCCGTAAAATCATCTAAAAGAGATGTCTTACTGCATTATAGGTTTGAAGGTCCAAGGAACACTCTGGTCTGAAAATAGACATTTGGGAGTCAGATGACCAGGCCCTTGGGCCTGGAAGAGGCTGACTGGGAGGAAAGGATGAACTATTGAAAGAACTGGATGCAGAAGTAGGTCTTGGGGAGTTCTAGCACTGAGCAACCCTTGGGATCTCCCCAGTAACAAGAGATTCCTATCATTTTGCCACCCCTTCAGCGGTGTGATTTCCAGCTCTGCCATTTTCCCCGTGTGCACCCTGAGTCCAGTTACTTAACCTTTCTGAGCCTCTGTACCCACACTGCATTCATTCTTTGTCAGCCTTTGATCCCGCCCCTTTACTACCTCCCTCCCAGGCCCCATCCCTGCCTCAAAACCTCCTCTACTCCCAGCTCCCAGCGCCAGCCCCTCAGAGGAAGGGAACAAGGGCTTCAAACCCTGCTA
Source organism: Neofelis nebulosa (assembly GCF_028018385.1). Lineage (NCBI taxonomy): Eukaryota > Metazoa > Chordata > Mammalia > Carnivora > Felidae > Neofelis > Neofelis nebulosa. The sequence continues at coordinate 34,649,155 of NC_080786.1, read as the reverse complement.
TGGCCCTTCAGAGAGGTTCTCAGGCCTGGATGCTCTCTGGAATCACCAGGGAGCTTAACAGGATACTGATGTCTGGCCCCACCCACAGACACTGATGTAATTGGTCTGGGTGGCCTCATGCAGTATGGATTTTTTAAAGCTCCCCGGGTAATGTTAATGTGCAGCCAGGGGGGGGTGAGAATCACTAGTTTAGAACCAGAAAGCTAGGGTTGCCGAAACCGGTGAAATCATTCCCTGGCCTTGTACACGACACCATGACAGTAAGGGTTTCTCAAGCACTGCACTTGGCAGCTCTGGCTGGATTCCTGTGTTTCAAGACAACGATTATCTGTGGCAGGAGAAAGACACTCCTTTGTCTCAGAATCTGGGATCTATAACCCTTAGAGGCTGAGAATCCGAATCTGGAATCAAACAACCTAGGTCCCTCTCTTATATAGGCTGTTCAGGCTGCTATCACCAAATACCATAAACTGGGTACCTTATAAACAACAAATATCTCTCACAGTTCTGGAGACTAGAAAGTCCAAGATCAAGATGTCAGCAAATCTGGTGTCTGGTGTAAGCCCTCTTCCTGATTCGTAACCTTTCCTTCTTACTATGTCCTCATGTGGTAAAGGGGCAAGGGGTCGTTCTGCCCCATGACCCAATCATGTCCCAAAAGCCCCACCTTCTCACGCCATCACACTGGGCATTAGGTTTTCAACATATGAATCGGGAGGGGACACAAACATTCATCTGTATCTGTAGCATAGACCTTGGATTTGGGCAATCACTGAAGCTTTCTGAGCCTCATTCCTCCCCTGTGAGAAAGAAAAACAACAACCATACAGCAACCTGCAATGTGCTCTTGTCATAGAAGGGACTTACTATAATCTCCATACATAGTACACACTCATAGAAAGCTCTCAATAAATCATTACAGGTATAATTTTATCAGTAGCAAAGTTCTTCCTACCTTCCACGACTCTTTTTCTCTTCTTCCTCCCCTTCTTTATTCTCTGGATACCCCCTGGTTTCTCCAAAATGTTGAACAGTGCTGGGACCATAGGGCCCAAGAAATAAAAATAACAATAGCTACCACTTATTAAGTACCAACTACATGTCTGACTCTTCGCTAATGGTTTAGACTTTAGCACAGATGCTCACATAAACAGCATGAAGCAACTACTATGATCCCCTCTTATCACTAGGTTCTGGGAGTTTAGGCAATGCAGTTGACCAAGTACCACAAGTAGGTGATGGCAGTGCAGACCTAATCTCACTCTAGAGACAGAGTTCTCCCCTCTTTTTTTTAAATAATTTTTTTGAGTTTATTTATTTATTTTGAGAGAGAGAGAGAGAGAGAGAGAGAGTGCATGAGTGGGGGAGGGGCAGAGAGAGAGGGAGAGAGGGAGAATCCCAAGCAGGCTCTGGGCTGTCAGCACAGAGCCAGACGTGGGGCTTGAACTCATGAACCCCAAACCGTGAGATCATGACCTGAGCCAAAATCAAGAATCAGACACTCAACCAACTGAGCCACCCAGGCGCCCCTCCCCTATCTCCTATACTACAACTGCAATAGACTATGATTCACAACTTGCTTATTTGTCCATGTGTCTATTCAGATCATTGTAAAATTACAGAATTTTAGCTTACATACCAGGAGGGGCGTTGTTAAACTGTGCTCCGCAGGGCCCAGGTTTCTGTGGGGTACCCTGCCATGCTGTGGGAAAACCGGCTCTGATACCTGCAGCCCCTACTTTAGTGAAAGCAACCCCACTCCCATCTATTGGGAAAATCAACAATCTTGCAAGAGGAGGAAATTTCCGGTTACCTGGAGGCAGAGGTCTCCTCTCTTTCCAGAATGCAAAAGGCATATACATGACTTTCCTGGTCCAGAGCCCACGCCACTGTATCAAGCTGCCATTCTTGCAACCGCAGGGGCCCTTCCTCTGCCTGGTGGGCTGCCATTAGGACAGGTCGGGGAGTGCTCACCCCACGGGCCAAGAGGGCTTACTGCCCTGTGTGTATTCGGTTCCCGGGTCATTCCTATCAACCCCGCCGGCTGTGGTGTCAAAAAGTGAAGACCTGCACTGAGAGCCGGGTCACCGTGAGCTGCAGGGCTGTCCACTGGAGCCCCCTGTTTATTTTCGTTCCTGGACATAGTGGTGACTTGGCGTTTGAAAAGCTCCAATGAGGTTGGAATGAGAGTCTGCAGGAGGATGGACGGTCACCTCACAGGGGTCTGCTGGTGATTTGGAATGTCCTTTAGAAGGCTTTTTAATAAACTTTGTTTGTATCTGCCTTGATGAGGAACACATTTGCCTGGGATGTTTGGCTTCAAGGCTTCCCTTTCTTGGCCTTAGAAGTTCTTGGTGGCAGTGGCTGCCTGCAGGCCCTTGGGACTCCCCTGTGGAGGGCTGACCTGCCTCCAGCTTTGTCCTAGTAACTTTAGTCATGCTACACTCCTGGCCCCCGGTGTCCCTGATAAACTCCAGAGCACAAAGTGCAGGGTCAGTAGAGGTTTGAAAGTTCAACAGGAAAAAAAGGTCCCATTGCTTTTTTCAGAAGCTTCCAGGCCCAGCACTGAAATTTGTTTTTTTTTTTTTAATCCATCAAATAATGTCTCTTTGATTCCTGCCTCTCCCTGTCCTCTGCTTTTCCAGCCCACATCAATTGTAAGAGTTTGTTTCAGTATCTTACACACACAGCAGTTCCTGGCCACAAACCCCATGAGAAAGAGGAAAACAGGGTGCCTGCATGGCTCAGTTGTTGAGCATCTGACTTCGGCTCAGGTCATGATCTCACGGTTCATAAGCTCAAGTCCCACTTCAGGTGAGCCCTGCTTCGGGTGCACCTGGCTTCTCTCTGTCTCTCTTTCTCTCTCCCTCTCTTTCTCTTTGCCCCTCACTCACTTGCATCCTCCCCCATCAAAAAAAAAAAAAAAAAAAAAAGATAGGAAAACATTTAGGAGACTTTTCCTCCCACTGGGCTCACCTCCCAGGCAGGAGCAGGCAATGACCAGCTGCTCTCCCAGACTCCCCACGTGCGGTAAGAGCGCTGAAACTCTGCTGAACTGCTGCTGTTCACAACAATGTTCTGCTTGTCCAAAGATTAACACTCAGTCCCGAGTGCTCTGTGGTCTGAGCTATGTGCATGTAGATCAACCATCCTCTGGGGAAAGGGTGGCAATGCTTCTTATTTCCATTTGGCTCTGGTATGCACAAAGCAGTAAGTGGTCCAGGTAAAACAGTTAGGTTGGCGGGAATTCAGGGGACAAGAAGGAGGCAGCAAGGCAGAGCTCCCGCCCCATTTATTCAGGGTGACTTCCATGTGACCCAATGTATCAAATGCCCACCATGACTGACCCATTTGGCAAAAATAATAACAGCATGGAGAAGAGGGAGGCAGGAAGAACAGGTAAGAAGCACACTATAATTCACTAAGACCAAAGTCTGCGACCTGCCAGGAATCAGCGTGCTGCCAGAGGAAAAGTGTTCCTGTCGTTCTCTGGAGTCTGACAGGCCTGGATTTAAAGCCCACCTCTGCTCCTTCCTGGCTGTGTGACCTTGAGCACGTTGCTTAGCCTCTCTTACCTCAGCTTTCTCATCCGTGAAACAAGGATAACAGTAGTTTCCTTTCCTTAAAGGGTTGTCTTTAGAGTTAGAAATTACATATGATACATATGCATGCAAATGCATACAAAAGAATCTAGAAGGCTAAATGCCAGTCAAGGTACGGGGAAGAGAGACTGGGAAGGGATTGAATGCAGGAGAGAAAGAGGAGGGTTTACACTTTCACCAGGCAGATAAGGAGAACAGTGGAGGGGACAGGGAGAGAGGGAAAAAAAAGTGTGTGTGCGTGTGTGTGTGATTTATTTTATAATATGATTAGAACCCTGCACATAGTAAATGCTTAATAAATAGTAACTATTGTGACACATTTTTTTCTCCAAAAGTCCTGGGTACTTATGGATGTGGTAAAGGGTCTGTCACCATTAAAAGCCCCTTGTAGAAGTCCCTTTTGATTCTGACCAGGGACAGAGGAAGGAGTTTCAGTCAAAGGGCCCCTAATCTCTTTCTTATTTTGGTTCAGAAACACCAACGGGAGAGGAAGCTGGATATGTGGACACTCCATGGGTCACTTTCTTGTTATGAAATCCGAGAGTGAGAAGTTCCCGCCTGGCTAGCAGACCTGCGGCCTCCCTTCCGGCCTCTGCTGCATCCCTCTCAGGCTGGACTCACCCTGGCCCGGTGGCCCATGGTGCCTCCCTCCTGATGCCATCCTGGAGGGGCAGCCCAGATATGCAGTACAAAAACACCCCAGCAGCAGCCCATTTCATAACATCACGTGTCCAAATAAATGTAGCTGTTGACTCAGGCTAATTAGATGAGGGGCCTTTCCTAAAGAGCAATGCGTGTGAAGCTAAGAAAAACAGGATTCTCTGCGGAATTAGGCTCCTAATCCCCAGCTTCCCCAGCAGAGCAGCAGCCTGGAAGAGCTGGGGGGCCTCCCAGAGATGCCCTGTCAGAAGCCAGCCAGAAGGCTGCATTCCTGTTCTGCTGCCTGACTCTAGGCTGGTCCATCCCTCCTGGGCAGGAGGATGGGGGCCTCAGGGCCTCAGTGGGCTGAGCTGTGAGCATATGGGGTTGGTGAAGGATCTCCACAGTCCCCTCATCATCACCCCCAGATAGGTTTATTTTGACTCCCAGAGGTGAGTACCATCTCAAACCAGGGCCATCCAGGCTCACTTTCCAAGTGGAAATTGATTAAAGGCAGAGATGGGTTTGTAGGAAAGCCACCACCCCCCCCATACACACACACACACACCCCATCAGCATGCAAAAGAAAAAATGGACAAACAGGAAGGGTGTGCTAGAAGGCACCTGCAAGGGGCCAGCCACCTCACCAGGCCCAGACTATCTTGCATTCACATCTCTTACTGTGGGTACCTGTGAGCAGGACCCTTATTCAAGCCACCTCTCCACTTGGGGCTAGTCAGATTCAGGGCTTGCTGTGAGGAGTAAATGAAGAAATTCATGTGAAGGGTTTGGCCCCTTGCCTAGCCCACAGCAGATGCTTTATCAATGGTCTACCACTGCCTGTGAGGCTTCTGGGACTTGCAGAGAGGGGGCTGGAGTTGTGGCCTCTGCCAGAACATGGGGAGCTTACAAACTGAGGCAATAAGACTGACTTTAGAAAGGGGCCTGGGCACCCTCAGTTAAGAACCAGGACAACTGGAGTTCAGAGGAGAAAAGGAGATTACAGCCAAGGTCAGAAAGGGCTTCCTGGAGGAACTGAAATTTCCAGTGGACCACAAAAGGCTACGCAGGATTTGGATGGATGGAGAGGGTAGGAGTGACAATCAAGTGCAGGCAACCAGAAGAGCCTGGCAGTGGCACAAAGTCTGCACAGGGTACCAACTGGTGAAGTTACGTGTTGGAAGGCTCCAGAAATATTTGTGGTATGAACGGAGTCAAAGCCATATAACATCCAAACTTGCCTCCACTCTACACAGAAAAGCCTTCTCTCCATCCTATGAAACCCTAATCCCTTCTTGCCTCCTATACTTGCGGGTACAAGCTTCTCACTGGAATGCCTTTCCTTCCCTCAGTCTAACCAAATCCCCCGTGGAGACCCATCTCAAGGCCCAACTCAGTATCCTCAGGCCTGCCATCACATGGTCTCCCAAGAGTATACCCAACATTATATGGTACTCTCTCAGAGGGCATGTCTGGCCACCTATTCCTGGGGGGCTAAGAACACTCCACCTTTCTTTTCCTCCACAGCACCCAGGACAAAGCTGGGCACACACTGCATGCTGTACAGGGGCTGCTGCTCAAGTATTTCAAAGACCAAGCAGGTAACACTGAGGGATGCATGCCTGGTGGCACACAATAGGGCATGGTGGGGCCTGTGGCAAGATGGAGAGCCTTGCTGTATGCTGATTGGTCGATCGAGTGGCACAGCGATGAGGCTCTGCAGAGACAGAAGTCCTGGATCGCTTGCTTGCCAGGTGACTATAGCCAACCAGCTTCCCTCTCTCTGACCACAGGGACACTGTCCAAAGAAGTCAACAAACCCTCCCAGGCAGCTCCCAAGCTGTGAAGAAGATCAAATGAGTCGGTACTTATGAGAACACTTTGAAAGCCCGAGGCTCTGTGGAGATCTGAGGGACCATGTTCAGAAGTCCTAACATTTTCCCCGAACCAGGCCCCAAATCCTAGATGATCAGGAACAGGTGTATGGTTAGGGGAGCTTAAAAGGTCCCTGCTGCCCTGCTGAGAGCCGCCTCCTATCTCTGCAGGATCTCTGGCAGCTCTGGCTCCACAAGGGGGGTGTAATTGGGTCCCTCTGGAAAACAGCAGAGGCAGCTTAGGGCAGCTGGAGGCGGCAGAAACCCTATCCCCTCCAGAGCCCTGACATTCTCATCAGCTCCTTTCCCGCCTGCCAGCCAAGCCTGCAGCTTCCTGGGACCACCTGGCTTCCCAGCCCTCCTCTGTTCCCATGGCTCCCTGCTGCTCCCTTCTTCTGCCCTGGCAGAAGCCTAGACACTAGAGGTGCCCCAGGGCCGTCTTCCATCCAAGGTCTTGATGGCCGCTGCCAAATGGCACAGTGACCTCCTCAACCCCCAGCTCCAACGTCACTCTCACCTCCTGGGTCAGAAAGGCCCTGAAGTCCCACCTGTGGCCCAGCCTGACCCCAGACTTTGAAGCCAGCTGTCGCTGGTCACCAGAAGCACAAGCTGCCCATGAACAAGTGTGCTCACTGGCTTTGCGTCAGAGATGCTACTATGATAGTTACCAGGGCTCAGATACCTGCTATTTATCCAGTACTTTCCAAATACTCCCAACTGCTCTGACACTCAGTTTTGTTATACCCATTTTTCAGATTGGGAAACTGCAACCCAGAGAGGTTAGGTGACTTGCCAAGATGCAGAAATGGAATTCACCCCCAAGTTCAAACTACAAGCTACGTGCTTGTGCTATCAAAACGCCTCACCAACTTTACCATGCACCTACTATGTGCTAATCTCTTTTAGAGCACAGAGACTATAATGGTGCACAAAACATATATGATCCATGCCTGCATGATATTTATGAAGAAAGAAATAGACACATAGGACCAAATCAAAGAAATATATAAGCATAAATCATGATAAATGCTCTAGAACTTTACCAGGAGGCTCTGTCCAGCATGGGAGTCGGCCCTGAAGGGTGAATCTGTGGTAACTAGGAGAAGCCGGGGTGCTGAGGGGCATGTGGGCACAAGGGAGTGCTTCAAGATGCAGAGAACCACGTGAGCTTGGAAGGAGGGAGACAGGAACTGAAACGCCAGAATGGCTGAAGTGCAGGTAACCCAGAAAGAGCTCCTCAGAGGAAGCTGGGAGCCAGCAGGGCCAGACCACTATGAGCTTTGTAGGACAACATAAGGATTTCCTACTGTCCCCAAGAGTTCCCCCAACAAGCTACCAGAGCAAAAGCACCAGATTGGCATATTCCAAGACCTGCCCTGGCTGCAGCATGGATATGGATTGTTTATGCGCACACACACACACACACACACACACGCTGACGATCCGATCCAATTATCTCCCCTTCTACAATCAGGGCTGTTGTGGACCAAGCTCCCCTCAGACCCAATCCAGGCTAGGGCCTTTGTCTTGTCCATCTCTGGTCAGGAACCCAGAAAGCCACTCAGAATAGAAACATCCTAAAGCCCAAGTCCCACCCAGGTGGTGAGAAGCGGATCACCTCAAAGTGAGTGAGAACAACAGGTCCCAAAGACTATGTGACTGAACACAGGTTCACTTGAGGTTCCCAGAGTGTGAAGCTGAAAACCCAAGTGTATCCAAAGAAAAGCCTGTGCTAACCAAGTGTCCACTATCTATTATTTTGAGGTTTCTCTGTTTAAGCTTTTCAAAAACTTTTTTTAAAAGTTTGGGGGAATCTGCATTATGTCTGGAGGGGTGGTAATATCTGTCAAAATTACATGTGAATAACCCTTTTTTGGTGAACTTTTTATTCTGGCAAGTCCACTTCTAAAATTATACTCATACACATGCAGAATTATATATATTTTTCAGGGACTGGAGGAAGATCCCACATACACATCTGCTTCTAAATGCATAATACAGTTCAAAAGGATACACAAGAAGCTGATCATATTGAATCCCTGTGGAAGGGAGCTGACTGGGTAGGCATTGGGGTGGGAAAAACTTGTGCACTTGTAAATTTTGTACCTTGTGTCTGTATTACCTATTCAGTAAATAAGGACCTATATGCACAATGGAATACAACTCAGAAGTAAACAGGAATGAACTATGGATAAAGTCAACAACATGGGTGAATCTAGAAAATATTATGCTATGCCACAGAAGTCAGATACAGAAGACAGTGCACAGTATAACTGCATTTACATGAAACTCCAAAAAGACAAATCTAATCCGTAGTGAGAGACAGCAGATCACTGGTTTTGGAGCCTGGGTGGGAGATGGCAGACTAACTAGGAAGGGGCACAAAGGAACTTTTCTGGGTGATGGAAATGTTCTATACCTTCATTATTCTTTACATAGATGTTTAAATTTGTCAAAACTGCCCCAAAATACCCACTTAAAATCAGTGCATTTTATTATATGAATATTATACCTCAGTAAAGTTGATTTTTTAGAGAAGAAAATATATGTATGTGATACGAATCAATAAAGAGTTTTTAAAGCAACAAAGTCCAGTATTGAAAGCTTAATGAGAAAAACTCTTCATAACAAGCCTGACCTCACCCAGAAAGCGATGGTTAGAAAAGTCATATGAACTCACTGGTCCAACCTGCCTACCTGCACCCAATTAATCCCAAGTTATATTTAAAAGCAGATTTTCTAGGGGTGCCTGGGTGGCTCAGGCACTTGAACATCCAACTGGGCTCAGGTCATGATCTCACAGCTGAGCTTGTGAGTTTGAGCCCTGCATCGGGCTCTGTGCTGACAACCTGGAGCCTGCTTCAGATTCTGTGTCTCCCTCTCTCTCTGTCCCTGTGCGTGCGCTCACTCTCTCTCTCTCAAGAATATATAAACATTAAAAGCAGATTTTTCTTGGGGCACCTGGGTGGCTCAGTAGGCTAAGTGTCCGATTTCGGCTCAGGTCATGATCTCATGGTTCATGGGTTTGAGCCCCGCATCGGGCTCTGTGCTGACAGCTCAGAGCCTGGAGCCTGCTTCAGATTCTGTGTCTCCCTCTCTCTCTGCCCCTTCCCCACTTGTGCTCTGTCTCTTCCTCTCTCAAAAATAAATAAATATTTAAAAAAAATAAAAATAAATAAATAAAAGCAGATTTTCTTTTATCAATGCAACAGACAATCTTGAGAAGCAGACATGGGCAGAGGTGAGTTAGTAGATCAGCCCCTGCCCTGGACCACTGTATGTCTGTCAGCAGATGATCTCACCCAGCAGCTCCAATCAGCGACGACTCACCAGGGAGAGATCAGCCCTTCCCCTAGCCACAGTTTCTTAGACCTGGAAGGAATCTTCATGCTTCTCCCATGGCAAGGTTCATGCAATCATCACCCCAAGAAGTGGCTCTATTATTCTGAGTAGGTTCTTCCCCACTGCCCGGCCGGAGCTCCTGTCCCATCTCTCAGTGACACTTGCTGTCCCCTCCAGAGCATCAACAGCCTGAACGATGGCCAAGACAGAGTTCTGCTGTCCCTTCAGTTGTCAGTCTGGATGTCAGACTGACAGAGAAAAAGATTTAGGAACTGAGACTCTGCCAATAGAAACCAGAGAGCAGCCACAGGGACCATGGGCTCTGCCCAGAATCTGACCACCAGGGCCACGAGGAGGGCAGCCATGAGCTGTCCCCAGGAGCCAGGATTCCCACTCTCTCCCTCCTCTCCCCCCTTTCTTCCACTGTAAAAACATGCTTCACTTATTCCCATTAAATTTTTTTTAAGTTTATTTATTGAGAAAGAGAGAGCACGAGCAGGGGAGGGGCAGAGAGAGAGTGAGAGAGAGAATCCCAAAAAGGCTCCACATTGCCAGCATGGAGCCGGACGCGGGACCCAAACCCACAAACTGTGAGATCATGACCTGAGCCGAAACCAAGAGTTGACTGAGCCACCCAGGCACCTCTTACTCCTGTTAAATAGAAATATATATGTCTGTATTTGTACACATATATATGTTTGATTTACATGCACTTCTACAAAAAAATTATAATATATTTTTTCTATTATAACACATAATATTATTAAATATATATTATATATTATTTGTTATATATGGTGCATATCTATACTGTCCCTGACCCCTGAACATGCCTCTAGCTATATTCTTTGTCTCCTGCTTTTCATCTACTCATCTTAAGAAAACTCTGAGTTCATTTTCTGCCCTTCTAATCTCTCTCAACTACAGTCTGGCTACTACACTACTCCCCCCACCATGTCACAGAAACTGTTACAATAGCAAAATATATTAAAATGTTTTAGCAATGTTATGATTTCCAGAAACTGAATACAGCTCAAGTTTCTAACAACAGGAAAATGGATAAACTAACTGTGTTGTGGCTGAGCTACGACTCTGCAATAAAAGTTAACACACTACTGATAACACACACACACAACATGGAGGAATCTCAACATCATTAGGCTGAATGAAAGTAAGAATCCATTTACATGAATTTCTAGAACAGGCAAAACTAGTCCTGGAGGGGAGGGGACATCAAAAGAGTGGTTACCTCTGGGTGAGTGCCGAGATTGAGAAGGGGTAGGAGAGAACTTCTTGCAGTGTTGATAATGTTCTAGACCTTGATATGGGTTTGCATTACACAGGTGTAAGTATTAGTCAAAACTCAGGGATGGGAGACTTAATATTGGCTCATTTGTAAGTAGGGTGATAAAAAAAAACCATAAATAAATATTAAACTCTTGTTAATGAAATGCATGCTGAACTGTTTAGGGTTGAAGTATCCTAATGTCTGAAACTTACTTTGAAATATATCAAAATATAAGATGGATAGAGGGATGAATAGAAGGATGAGTAAATGGATAGATATACAAAAAGGCAAATAAAGAAAAATGATAATTGTAGAATCTGGGTGCATAGTGTACGTATTATGTGTGTTAAGATTTTCATAATGAGATGACCGGGGGCAAAGGGAGTTACCATAACTTCCTGCATGTTACTTTAAGTGGAATCAGAGAAACCTGGGTTCAAATCTTGTCGAGGCCATCTCCTACCTGTCTGATCTAGGACAACACTTAAACTTGCCAAGTCTCAGTTGTAACACATGAAAGAAAGCTGATGAATAACATCTGTGTCACAGCATTCTTGTGAGGATGATATGAGAGAATATGTGCAAAGGGCTTGGAAAGATTCATTGTGACCAACAGCTATAAAAATAAAAAAAGTCTTCCATTACAAACTTACAGAAATTCTAGGCTTAAAAGTAACTAATTAAAAAAAGTCCCTTTTTTCAACTTCTAGCTCTCAGGAAAGAGAAACCTCTAGACACCAGAAATAGAGAGAACTAAAAGCCAGGAGGAGTACATGAGCTGACACTGGAGAGACCTACTGGCAGAGGGCTGAGAGACTGGAAAACATCTCTAAAGATGAGAAGCTTCAGTTCTTCTATTTTACATTTATTTTCTAATTATTTTTGAGAAAGAAAGAGAGTGAGTGGGGGAAAGGCAAAGAGAGAGGGAGACAGAATCCCAAGCAGACTCTGAGCTGCCAGCACAGAGCGCGATGCAGGACCCAAACCCATTAACTGTGAAATTGTGATCTGAGCTGAAACCAAGAGTTGGTCAGGTAACCAACTGAGCCACTCAGGTTCTCCAAGAAGCTTCAGTTCTAACCATCTTAAAAGACAAGAGACAAGGGACAAGAGACAAGGTTTTGAGATTACTCAAGTTAAATTAGGAGTATCCAACATAAAGTCAGGATTTTTTAGGAACTCCTCCTTTAGTGAAAAAAGGGCTAGAAAAGCTCCCCCCAAGAGTCTAGAGACAAAGCTTGTCTCTTCTTAGTCTCCTATGAGAAACCAAAACACCAAGCTTACACCAAGTGACAGTTTAGAGTTGGACTTATACCACTCACATTTGTGCAGATATCTTATGTCAAATAGCTAACAAATAAGTAAAATACAAATAAAATAAAACTTCCTCTGCAGGGTCATTCCTATGACTCAGTAGTACAGAAGTCCCATAGGGAAAGAAATCACCAATGAAAATGGCAAACCATACAAAGAAAAGTTTACCATGAACAAGAGCTTTCAGACACAACAAATAGGAGAAATGGCATACCAAGAGCTTCTGATAACTGAAAATTTCTGAAAGACAATGAAATAAGTATATTTAAAATAATAAAAACAAGGAAAAGAGAAGAAACAGAAACCATAATGAAATACTAGGCAGGTTTTTTGAAGAACCAAATAAAACTAGGAATGCAAACGTAAATTTTTAATAGATGAGTACAATTGTAGATTAGATGGAGATTAAAAGAGAATTACTGAATTAGAAACAGCTATGAGGAAATCACCCATAAGATTACACACAGAGAGGGGCACTTAAGAGTCTCAGTTGTTTAAGCATCTGACTTCAGCTCAGGTCATGATCTCACAGTCGGTGAGTTCGAGCTCCATGTGGGGCTCTGTGCTGACAATTCAGAGCCTGGAGCCTGCTTCAGATTCTATGTCTCCCTCTCTCCCTGACTCTCCCCCACTCACATTATGTCTCTCTCCCTTAAAAAACAAATAATAAACATTAAAAAAAATATTGCACAAAGAGAGAAAGCAATGGAAAGTATGAAAGATAATTAAGAGAAAAGAAAGAGTGAACGAGAAAGTCTGACAAATATGTAATAGGCAAGAGCAAAAGAAATAGGGAAGAGGTAGTATTAAAACATAACAACCAAGAATTCTCAATAATGATTTAAAAAATAAGAATCTTCATATGAAAAATCAGTCCAATCCCCAAGCAGATTATATAAAAATAATTCCATGACTAGACATATCATATTAAAATTGCAGACCACCAAAAGAAAACCTTAAAATCAACTAGAGAGAACAGACACATTACCTACAAAGGAAGAATTAGGCTTACTGCAGACTTCTCAACTTCTCTACAGATGACAGAAAGTAATAGAATATTCCAAGTATCTTCCATGTGCTATGGAAAAATACTGTCAACCTCAGTGTTCTATATCCAGCTATATTAACATTTAAGAGGGAGAATGAAATTTTTAAATTTCAGCAGACTTACTCTTCACAGGCTTTTGGTGAAAGCACTATAAAGCATACACTTCAGGAAAAAGGAAAGGGAACTCAGAAGGAAGGAATGGGGTAAGCAAAGAAAAGGGAAACATGTAGGTAACTCTAAACAAGCACTGACTATAAAAACACACAGATAATGCTGACAAAGGCTTAGCATATAATAAGTGCTTGACAAATGTTTATTGGTTGGTGATTCTTGATTGTGTGCCCCTCTTCTGAGACGTAATTCTGCATACGTTTGGGTCATGAACTCAGAAGCACTTCAGCGTATAGCTGTCACATTCTATTTACTTCTTTATTCCAGGAATGTTTATCATTACTGGTCTATCAAGAGTATCCATTCATAATTTAAGGACAATTCTGTTTTGTTATTTTATCTTTTTAATTTTCGCCATCTTCTGTTGGTAAGGGAGGAAATTCCAGTTTGAGTACAGTCTACCATTTTGAAACTCAAGTCAATAAGTTTTTATTGAGGGGCACCTAGGTGTTTCAGTCGGTTAAGCTACCTACTCTTGATTTTGGCTCAGGTCATAATCTCACAGTTCATGAAATTAAGCCCCTCATCCAGCTCTGAACTGACATCACGGATCCTACTTCGGATTCTCTCTCTCCCTCTTTCTTTGCCCCTCTCCCATTTATGTGCATGCACTGTCTCTCTCTCCCTCAAAATAAATAAACATTTGAAAAATAGTAAGTTTTTATTGAAATAGAAAAAACTATTCCCATCCCACTGACAGTACACCCAAGAAGAATCCCTTTTTGCCTACCAAACTTCAAAGTAGATTTTTCTTTTTTTAGGTAAGCTCCATGCCCAATGTGGGGCTTGAACTCATGACCAAGATCAAGAGACACATGCTCTACCGACTAAGCCAGCCAGGCACTCCCAGAGTAGTTAGATTCTTACATGGTGATATAGGGGCTCTAAGTATAAATGCTCCAACAACCAAAACAAAGCCTGACAAATCACTCAGTATCACTTCCACTGTACCATATTGGTCAAGGTGGTCACAACCCCACCCAGACCCAAAGGGCAGGAACATAGACCCTACCTCTCAATGGGAGAAGTGTCACAGAATTTGGAGGCCATATTTTAAAACTATCACCTGCAATTGAAACACAGCTGAAATCTGGTGCAACTAAAAGTGAGAAGTAGAGAACAAGTAACCACAACGAGATCTATAATTTATTGATCATATATACTGTGTTCCAGATACTTTCCATATTTCATTTATCCGACATCAAACATCAAACCTCTGAGACATGTAGGAATATTACTCCCCATATCACAGAGAAAGAACCTGTACTCATAGGGTTGGCGTGAATGCCCCAGGTCATGCAGTTTATGAGTGGTCAGACTCAAAGCCATGAGAGCCACACAGCAAGGCCATGCTTTTACCCGCTCCGCTATCCTAATCCTTAAAGTCACTGAGCAGTGATAACTTACTCTAGTCCTCGCTCCCTGGGGTTGCCTGTGAGGAATTCAAGCCTGCATCCAGCCATCAGGATTGGGAGGTGGCATCCCAGAGCAGGAGCTTCCTGTATAAACAGGAGGCGCATGGGAAGCGGCACTGTGGTGCTGGGACAATGGGCAGTGAGCAGGCCGGGCCTCCTGTCTCCGGTGGGTGCTCAGGGCTGCGGGCGGCTGGGCAGGAACAGCTGGGGCCCTGACTCCCTGATGCCTGGCCTAGGAGAGGAACTGCCCTTCTCATGGCTTTTCCAGAAGGAAGTTCCCCACTGATTCTCGGGAAGCCCTTCCCATCACAGGCCTTGGCTGTGCCTAGACCTCCTCTTTCTTCTTCAGGAGTATGTTGTCTTTAGGGCTAATCTGGGATACAGGCCTCCTCTGAAGTCCCCGGGGCTTAGGGGTTTGAAGGGTGTGGGCAAGCCAGGCCAGCCTCAGATGCCAATCCAGGAGGCAGCCACCACAGAACGTGCACTAAGGAAGAAAGCATAGGGCAGTAAAAAACAAAAAACAAAAAAAATGGGGGACATGTAAAGCAAAAAGACCATACTCCACATCCCAGCTCCAGTTCCAGCTAGCTGTAGGACCTTGGACAAGACATTTAACCTCTCTGAGCTGCAGTTTACTCATTTGTAAAGTAGAGAAAATACTCTCTATCTGCAAAGGGTTGTTTGAAGATTAAACATATAGTGTGCGTAACCAGCACCTCATAAGAGCTGAATAAATAGGAACTATGAGGGGCACCTGGGTGGCTCAGTCAGTTAAGCGTCCTACTCTTGGTTTCAGTTCAGGTTATGATCTCACGGTTTGTGGGATCAACTCCCAAGTCAGACTCTGTGCTAACAGCATGGAGCCTGCTTGGGATTCTCTCTCTCTCTCTCTCTCCCTCTCTCTGCCCCTCCCCCACTCATTCTCACTCAACTCTCTCTCTCTCTCAAAATAAACTTTTTAAATTTTTAAATAGGAAATATGAATATTTGAAGCACATATGAAACCCTCACTTTTGTCCCACAGCTAGTCTACTGCAGTATGTGAATTTTCTCCATCAGAGAGACTCTATCACCACAGACACCAACAACCCCATAAGGGGCAAGGCACCCCAGGCCTAGAGAACCAGGGAGGGTGGGTTTTAGAGAGGGTCCTGAGTAGGCTTGACCACCATGTTCCCAAGATCTCTGCAATATGGCACACCCTTGGCCACCTTCCACTTCTTTGGCCACTCCACTCAGGCATGGTACAGCCTCCCCACTCTACCCATCTCTCTCCTTCAGTGTTCTCTTCTCTGTCCCCACATCCTCTTTGGGCGATGTCATCCTGCCTCACCTCTCTCCTGAAGCCAGGTCTTCATGTCCCACTGCCTTCAACATCTCTGCCTGAATGCCCCTCAAGGCACCTCAAACTCAATGTGTTCCAGACAATCACCTGGCCCAAGAACCCGTGCTTCCAACCTTCCCTGTCTCAGAGAATGGCCGAACTCTATGTTCCGTGGACCAAGCCAGAAACCTGGGAGTGGTTCTGACTCCTCCCTCTCTCCCCCTCCAATCAATCAAGTCTCCTAGATTCCACTTCCTAAATGCCTCTCAAGGTGAGCCCTTGTCTCCATCCATCTCTTCCTTCATTAATGCAGGCCCATCAACTCTCCCCCGGATTCTCTGTGCTGCAGCCAGAAGCATCTTCCCAACGCACAAGCCCTCCCTTCCACTCTCATATGACACCTCCAGTGGCCTCAGAATGAAGTCCAAGTCCCTCAGAGAGGAACCATCAGCCATCAGTAATTTAGACCTTATCAGTCTGTCCAGCCTCACAACCCACTGCCCATTTCCCACTGCCCCTCCCCCACACTGGATGCTGCCAAACCCAGCCACTGATGGTTCCCAGAGAGCACTACTCCCTCTCTCAGCTCCTCCAGAAAGACATCCCCCACACTCCCACAGCCTTGACCTTCCCCCTCACAGTTCTTATCATCCATATTTGCATTTGTAAGTTTACCTATCCAACTCCCCACTAAACCGCGCTCCCCGAAGGGCAAGAACAAATCTGTCTTCTTCAGACGCCCAAACCTAGCACGGGGCCAGTTGAGAGGCGATGCCTAGACACATTCATCTGAACACATGAATAAATGAATGACAAACTCTACCAACCATGAAGTGGCACCTGAAGGCAGTCTTTGGGAGGGCAGACGTCTCAAGCAAACCCACATCTGTGGCAGAAGTTTCCTTCTCGTAAATGGCTCCTATAGTTTAAAGTTTGCAAAAACAAACAAAAAACACTTAGCCCCAAAGCCCCAGGAGCCAAAGAAAATCTGGCGGGATCTCAACAGAAATCTCCTTCCCAGACCTGACGCATAAAGAAGTATAAGGAAGCATTCAGTAAACACAAACTGCCATGTATAATAGGTATTCTGTATGGACAGATTCCCTAGGACTCAACCTGGACAGAAAAGGTGTGTGTGTGCGTTTGTGTGTGTGTGTGCACGCGCGCATCCGGCACACATTCAAGGGAAGACACACATGCATCTGTGAGCACAACTGTGTGTACATGTGTGAGCACACAAGTGTGCAGTTTGTATGTGCAACTGTAGGTATGGACACACCCAAGCCTACGTGATTGTGTTTTCTATTCATATACTATTCAGATTAAGGAAAGCCCATCCCTTGACATACAAATAAAGCCTTTACCCAGTCCCAGAACCCGTGGGCACCATTTCTCATAGAAAACTAGGGCCGAGACAGTCCCTCCTGTCCTTAATGCAGTGCCAGCCATTCCCACACAAGGTGTTCCCTCCACGTGGACTTCACCTTGTCTCCAGCGTTGCCCCTACCTAAGGAATGTCTTAGCTGCTCCTTCTTTGGGCCTAAAAAGCCCCTATTAAAACGCCTCCGGAAGCAGCCACAGCTAAGCTGCAGTCGGACTCCCCATCTCAGAAAGGATGCTCTATTCCCTTCCTGGGACAGGCGTCTGAAGCAGGGGTTGGCAGCGGGAGGCAGTGAGAGCTGGCCGGTCTTGCCGGTAGGAAAGCCGGAGTCCTTGGGATCGCTGAGGCAGGAAGATGGCCAGGCGACCGCCGCGCAGGACCCTCAGCCCGTCCGGGCCGCCCTGCGCGCGCGCTCTGCGCCGGTGCGCCCTGAGACCCGCGCGCCAGGCCTGGGCTGGAAGGCCCGGCGTGCCGGGCTCGGGCTCCAGCGGGCTTCCTGCGCGCCGCGGGGAAAGATAACACCCCCCTGGCCCCGGCCGCCGGCCGCCGCTTCCGGCGGGCCTCCGTGGGGGAAGTGGCGCGGTACAAAGCTAGGAAGCCCCCCGCGCTCGGGCGAGCCCCGTTTCCGGCCCGATGGGACGCGCGGCGCTCGGTCAGCGTCCTGCACCCCAGCGCGCCGTCCGCCTGGCACACCCGGAAGCTGTGCCTGCCTTCCCACCCTGGAGAGCCTGCTGAGACTGCTGACAGCGTTTGCCCTACAGCCTTCCAGGGCCCTCTCCTATCCTGAATTCCTCTCCTCTTCATGCTGACCCCTCGCTATCACTGAACACGCACATTTGGGCCCCTGACACTCACCCTAGATTCCTTCCCACTCCCAGTTTTAGACCTCTCGCAGAACTATACAATTCATACTACAGTGTCAGTGACTTAGAACATTTGAATGTCTAATCTTTTCTGAGACTAATCTTCACCTGAAAGAAAGAAACAAGCGCTAAATATGGAATTACCGACACTCGTTTTAACATTTTCTGCCAGACGCACAGATACATCAGGCACTAAGTATACAAAGATATTTAGAACAACCACTGCCCTCAGGGAGTTCACAATCTAGGAGAAGATGGAAAAAATCCATATACATACATATATGTATATATATTACAAAAGAGGGTAATCATTGCTGAGATACAAGGAAGCACAGACAAGGTGCCATGGGAGCTCTCTAACACCTAACCCAGCCTGCTAATGTGGAGGATGCGGCCAGGAAGACCTCCAGGAGGTGATGAGCCAACTTGAAGGATGAACAGCAAGTAGCTGAGAGGACGCATATAAGTGAGTCTCCGTTACCATGCCCTAGTAGGGCAAACAGAAGGCCCATATGACTGAGGATTCACCTCTAGTTTGAGGTGAGAGGAGGGGTGTATGGGAACAGGGAGCCCAACTCACCTTCAGAGCCTACTTCTGGAGTACACAATAAACATTCAGAAATTTGTTGAATTAACACCCAGTCAACTGTGGGGTTTTTTTCTTCCCAATCAGACTGAAGAAAACTCTTCCCAGTTGGAAACTAGGTCATTTCTTATGTCCACCAGAGCACTTGGCATTTCCCTGGGCACCTGTCAGGTACGCAGCTGGAAGTACCTCTTGGTTAGAGCAATAATGTGCTGTCCTCTGGCACCCAGCACCTGCAGTGGCATTGATGAGCAGTTCAGCCCTACTGTGGCCTCTCCTGGCAGACCTGACCTTTACCCATCGGGATTTCCCAGATTACCCAGCCAGAAATCCTTCCTTTCTTCATCTTCATGCATCCTATGGCACCTGTGTCTTGGGGTGTAGGAGCTGTGTTCAGGCTGCGCACTGGTCACCTGGAGCTCCCTGTGGGCAGAAACCATGCACTGCTACTCCTGGCATCCCCACACCCAGAAAGCCACTACACAGTAAAGGGTCCAAGAAATATGTATGAAGAAACAAATGACATGGGGGCACCTGGGTGGTTCAGTCAGTTAAGTGTCTGACTTCGGCTCAGGTCATGATCTCACAGTTCGTGAGTTGGAGCCCCACATCGGGCTCTGTGCTGACAGCTCAGAGCCTGGAGCCTGCATTGGATTCTGTCTCCCTCTCTCTCTGCCCCTCCCCCACTCACACTCTATCTCTCTCTCTCAAAAGTAAATTAAAAAAACATTTAAAAATTTTTTAAAAAGAAACAAATGACATGATTGGGGAGTTGGTGCATTCATTTTTTTTTCTTCCTTTCTTCTTTTGAATGGAAGACACTGACTAATATCTTTCAGGACCCACAAAATCAGCCATTTCCTAAATAATCACGTAGAGTCCCACTGTCATTGTCATTAAATACAAGAAGAATCAAGCATTCATTCTGCCTGTCCTTGAAGAACTCTACCTCAGGGAAAGCGAACAGTTTATAAGAAGTTTCACTTTATGGAATAGTCCAGTTAATTAATGAAGAAGGAACGACAGAATTAGAATAACACCAAAAAAAAAAAAAAAAGAATTAGAATAACACCATTTTGCCAATGAACTCTAATGAATAATGGCTCTAGTCAGTGGTCATCAATGACTGTTAAAATCCAAAAGAGAAAAAATCAGACATTAGTGTCCCCTGATGGAACTAATGAACACTATTGGTGAAGCGTTCTTGCCCAAATGTCAAACCTGATCTAACCAAGCCTCTAGGTCTACTGATGCACTAGAAATAGAGGACAGAGAAGCATGCTAGAAGATGCCACAGGGATGCAATCAGCAAAATCCAGGCTGTGAGAAACTCCATAGGACAAGGGCCCACTATTGTTAACAGACAAACTGCAAGGAGGGGAAAAAGAGAGAGGAGACAGTTATCTATCTATAGATTAAAAGACTTAAGAGGCATATTAACCAAATGCAATGTATGGATGTTTTTTGGATCCTGACTCAAACAAACCAATAGTAAAATCCTTTTGAGACTATTGAGAAGATTTGGACATTAACTGTGGGTCTGACATACTAAAAAAAATCCCTCTTAATTTTTAGGTATTGTGATGGTATGGTGACTATGCTTCTTTTAAGTGCTTATGCCTTAGGGATATAAATATATATATTTACTAGTGAAGTAATAGATGGGATGTCTTGAATTGGCTTCAAAAAAATCTCATTAGGGATGAGTGAAGAAATGGGTGGGATATAGAGGAAACCAGATGAGGGTTCATTGTACTTTTCTCTCTCTTATGTCATAGGCGCCTGGGTGGTGCGGTCAGTTAAGCGTCTGACTTCAGCTCAGGTCATGATCCCATAGTTTGTGGGTTTGACCCCCGCATTGGGCTCTGTACTGACAGCTCAGAGTCTGGAGCCTGCTTTGGATTCTTTGTCTCCCTCTCTCTCTATGCCCCTCCCCCCACTCACACTCTGTGTGTCTCTCTCAAAAATAAATAAACATTAAAAAAAAACAAAGAGGTCAAAGACATAATAATAATAATAATAATAATAGAGGCACCTGGCTGGCTCAGTCAGTAAAGCATGCAACTCTTGATCTCAGGGTCCTGAGTTTGAGCCCCTCGTTGGGGTAGAGTTTACTTAACATCAACGACAACAATAAAAAACATATTATATATATATGTTTTTACATATATATACATATATATGTGTGTGTGTGTGTATATATATACATATATGTGTATATATATATACATATATGTGTATATATATATATACATATATGTGTGTATATATATATATATATATATGTTTGGTGCCTCCTCTGTGACAGACCCCGTGTTACTTTTCACACCAAATCCTATTTAATCTTCTCAGGAACCCCGCGACCTAGACACTATCATTACTGTTTTGTAGATGAGGGAACAGAGAGGCTAAACAAGAGGCCCAAAATCACACAGCAAATAAATCACACAGAGCCAGGATTTAAGTCTAGATTTGCTGAAATCCAAACCCAGATTCTCTCCCACTCCACCATCTCATTCACTGACACTGACTTCCGGCAGTAGGGGCATCACTCCTTCTCTGATTTACAGATGAAGAAGCTGTTTGGCAATAACTAGTAAGGTTTGAAGATGTCTGTGCCCTTTGATCCAGCAGTTCCACTTCTTGGTAAACTGTAGCAAATGAGCACTAGCAGGTATATATAATACCCATAGCAGGACTATTGGTAATAATAAAGAATGGGAAATAACCCAACCGTCCCTCAACAGAAACATGGATAAATAAACCATGGTGTGTTCATACAATGGAATAGTACAACAGAGTGAAAATGAATGGAGCTTGTCTTTGAGTATCAACTAGGAACTTTTCACAAACATAAGGTTGAATGAAAAAGCAAGCACGTGTCTTTCTGCAACAGCAGGATACCATTTATATAAAGTTATGAAACACAGAACAATACTAAGTACTGCCTACAAGTGGATACACATGTAGTACAAGTATTCAAACAGCTCTGGGACTATTCAACTCCAAGTGTACCCCAGTAATCTCCTCAGGAAAGGGACGGACAGAGAGGGATCAAGGAAAGGTACAGAAGTGTCCTCAACTATATCTGTAAGATTTGTGTCTTAAAAAGAAAGATGTGTGTTAGTGAGGCTGTGGAGAAACAGGAATCTCATACACCTCTTATGGACATTATCATGTTTCAATCCATAGGAAGGGTAATTGGTAACATCCCAAAGTTATAAATGCACATATCCTTTGGCATCCTTGGACCTAACTCTATACTTACAGAATTTTCTACAGATATATGCACACACCTAAAACATTAGGTATATACAAGATTATACATTGCAGTATTGTTTATAAAAGCAAAAGTCTGGAAGAAACCTAACACTCTAAAATCCAATGCTCTAAAAAGAAAATGCATTGGTATGGAAAGATTTTTAAGATACAAAACACCATGCATTAGATGCTGCCATGTGCAAAAGGTGAAGGAGGGCAAGAGAATGCGTGTACATGTGTTTGTATATGCCTAAAATATGTCTGGAAGAATATGTGTCAAACCAGGGTCGCTGGCTACCTGTGAAATGAGCGACCTGCGGCAGAAGTGGGAGGGAGACTTTTCATTATAAGCTTCTATGTTTTCAATTTTTGGTATACATGAATATGTTGCCTATTTTAAAATGATGAAATTCTGAAACCCTAAAGCTCAGCAAGGTTTCATGACTTCCCAGGCTGATACCCATAAGCACTGGGACAGAGGTCTGTGTTAACCACCCCACCATGGTGCCTCCCAGCCCGTGGGGCATGCGTCAATTACAGTACCAGGACCTCCCTTCCAACTGCACTAGCTCTACGGCCTAAAGCAGACCTTGTATATTTCTGGACCCAAGTTGCCATCACCTGCACGAGTGGGTCCCTTCCCGTTCAGACATGCTACCAGTCCCCATTCCTCAGAAATGCCGCCTCCTAGCAAAAAGCTAGGTACCAAGAGGTACCTGAAACAGAGCACACCAGAATCCTGGACTGTTCCCACTCAAAGCACCAAAATCCTGACCACTGTTTCCCCAACAAAAGCCTGCTTGTACCACCACAGCAGCCTGTCAGCAATTACCACCAATTACAAACCCAGAGCCCAGCAAGCCCTCAATTAGTCTAAAAAGAGGCCTGAGGAGGAGCCAGCTGCATAGAGTGTAGCCCCCTATATTGTCTTCACCCACAGGGGCAGCACACTCCTCTGACTCAAGCCTAGGGGCCTGGATCCTTGATAACGTCCTTAGGACCACGAGAAGGCTGTTGGCTCTCCTCAGAGTGACCATTCCCTGCACGGCCCGGTCAAGCCCTCTGACCAGAAGCGCAGACTCCATGCTTTCTCCCTACTCAGATCATGCAAATCTGCCTCCCCACTTAACACTTTCCTGGGCAAGGTGCAACACTCCCAGGCTGTCATCACCTTCTAGGAGAAGATGAACACCCCTGGACAAACCCTGCAGATGAAGAGATGCCCAGATTAATGCCCCTGAAGCATCATGATAATGGGCTTGGCTCAGCATGTTGGGAGGAGGACCAAATGCCCATCTCTTCTCAGGGAAGGATGGCCTCTGAATTCTGCCCTGTGGCATTCAGAAGCAGACTTATCCGTGGTCCAATCTTCTGCAAATTCCCTAAGAGGCACACTGTCAGGTTGCTGGGCCCAGGGCCTGGAAAACTTTGAGTTTTTCACTGAATTGGCCCCCATGCCCTTCTTCACAGTGAGTGTGTGTGGCTATGAGGAAGACTGTGTGCATACATATGAGTACACACATCTCAGTCCTGGGTATGACAATGTATATGGGGAAGAAGACCAGAGGTTATAGGAAACAGGTCTCATAAATAACAGCTAGGTTCGGGCAGATGGAAGGAAGGCCTTCCTGAACTTGCCCGGGGCAAATAGAGGCACATGTGCAGAGGTGAAACACAGGGCTCCAAAGTCAAGCTGCCACTTATTGGCTGGGGGCCTTCAGCAAGTTCCTTAACTTCTGTGCACCTCGGCTTCTTCATCTATAAAATGGGAAAAGTACCAACACCTTAGATTTGTCATAAAAATGAAATGAGAGAATGCATGTAAAGTTCCAGGCTCAAAATAAGTGTTTAATAAAGGATATCTATTTTATTCCTTTATAATGAGAATGATGATAATGATAGCTGGAGGTACACAGTGGTCTTTAATGAATGCTATCTACAGGGAAAAGGACCTGTTACAGCATGTCTGTCTGTCTGTCCAGCACTGTAGTTTGCTCTACTTTAGAAAAACATTGGGCAATATCTTCTAAAACTATACATATGCCTACTCTTGTAAGTATTCACTCAAGAATAATAAAATGCCCTTCGCAAAAAGACATGTACAAAAATGTTGACAACAGGGGCGACTGGGCGGCTCAGTCAGTTAAGCGTCCGACTTCCGCTCAGGTCATGATCTCGTGGTCTGTGAGTTCGAGCCCCATGTCGGGCTTTGTGCTGAAAGCTCAGAGCCCAGAGCCTGTTTCAGATTCTGTGTCTCCCTCTCTCTCTGACCCTCCCCCATTCAAGCTCTGTCTCTCTCTGTCTCAAAAATAAATAAACGTTAAAAAAAATTAAACATGTTGGCAACAGCTTCATTTATGATATCTCAAAACTGGAAACAATGCAAATGTTCAACAATAGGTGAACAGATAAGCAACTTATGGAATATTACACAGCAATAAAGAGAAATTAATGTCTGACATATGCCACAAAGATGAATGGCTATCAAAAATATGTTATGCAGGGGGCGCCTGGGTGGCTCAGTCAGTTGAGCGGCCGACTTCGGCTCAGGTCACGATCTCGCGGTCCGTGAGTTCGAGCCCCGCGTCGGGCTCTGTGCTGGCAGCTCGGAGCCTGGAGCCTGTTTCGGATTCTGTGTCTCCCTCTCTCTCTGCCCCTCCCCTGTTCATGCTCTGTCTCTCTCTGTCTCAAAAATAAATAAACGTTAAAAATATATATATATATATGTTATGCAGTATGTTTTCACTCATATGTGGAACTTGAGAAACTTAACAGAAGACCATGGGGGAGGGGAAGGGGAAAAATAGTTACAAACAGAGAGGGAGGGGGGCAAACCAAGAGACTCTTAAATTAAGTGTTTAATATTAAGAGAACAAACTGAGGGTTGATGGGGGGATGGGGGAGAGGGGAAAGTGGGGGATGGGCATTGAGGAGGGCACCTGTTGGGATGAGCACTGGGTGTTGTATGTAAGCGATGAATCATGGGAATCTACCCCCAAAACCAAGAGCCCATTGTATATACACTGTATGTTAACCAATTTGACAATAAATTATATTATGTTATGCAGAAGAAACCAAACACAAAAGAGTACATGTTGCCTGCCCCATTTATATGCAGGCAAAGTTAATCTATGGTGGTAGGAATCAGAATACAGTTATCTTTTGGGAGCAGGTATTGAAGAGGAAAAAATATAAGGAAACCTTCTGAGGTGACAAAAATGTTAACATTCCATATCTTGATCAGGGTGGTGGTTACATGGTGCACTGTAGATAAAAATAATCACACTGTATACTTGAGATGCTTATTGTTTACATATGCAAGTTATACAGTATACACACACACACACACACACACACACACACACACACCCCAACTTAGCATGAGGGAAATCTTCAGAATGCAAAACACAAAACTCAGCCCTTCTCTCTCCCTTCTTCCAAACTTCATCAAAGATAGGAATCTAAAACTGCCCTCCTGCACAAAGGCTCCTTACACGGCACCCATTTGTAGAAAAAACACTTGATCAGGGAATGAGGACCAAGAGGAAGGGCTCTTTCAGCCACCCCCTCTTGGGCCTACTTGGGACTCCAGACAGCAGGCCTTACATTTAGCTGGCTGCTGCAGATGCAAAGCCATTCTATTACTAGTAAAGTTTAGTTTAAATGTTTCACACAGGTCCTCACCATGATCAGGGAACCAGGAAGGTGTCCTATGTCCTAGCCTAAGGTCCAGCAGCATGGCTGTGCAGCTGTAATGAACAGATAGCCCCAGATGGCAGAGGACTCTTGGATCCTGAGCTGCCCCCCCATGGTCCAGCCACTCTTCCCTACCTCCAGTCCCTTTCTTGGAAATTTCAGCTTCACTACAAGGAAAGTGGCACCTCTCAACTCTCCATGGAGTGGAGGCATTCTCCAATGCCATTAGAGTGCATTAAACCAATCCTGGTGGGAAGCACTGAGTGAGAACTGAAGGACAGAGTCTCTACCCTTCAAGACTTACAGTCTGGGTGTGGAGAAAGGCAACAAGGCAACTTTAAACAACAACACATCACACTCTCAAGCATGGGGCAGGAGCGCTGGTGGCAACGCACTCACTGTTCAGGGCTGAACAAAATGGCTTTTGGCCATGGGAGTCATGGCCATGGGATACCAAAGGAAGCAGGTCAGCAGCTCCTGCCACCCTAGAATTCTCTCTCTGGGAGCACTCCAGAAGTCTTTGGAGAGAGAAGTTCCTGCAGGACTCATGAACCAGCCCCCTCTGCCTTT